>NC_081824.1:51214881-52464881 GCF_030867095.1 Alligator mississippiensis | reverse complement strand
ATCTGAACAGTTGAAAATGCATGTTGTTTAAATAATTTATTAATCTTTGATAGGACCCAGAGGGTGGTGGTTGACAAAAGTCAATCATCATGGTGCGCTGTGATCAGTGGGGTCCCTCAAGGCTCTGTCCTTGGGCCTATACTATTTAACATCTTCATTAATGATGTAGACATTGGTGTCAGAAGCAAACTGGCCAAGTTTGCTGACTACACCAAACTCTAGGGTAAAACGTCCATACCTGAGGACAGGAGGGTGATCCAGGCAGACCCTGACAGGCTCAGGAAATAGGGGGAAGAGAACCTTATGGTGTTTAACACCAAAAAATGCAAGGTTCTCCACCTTGGAAAGAAAAACCTGCAGTATGCTTATAGGCTCAGCAGTGCTATGCTGGCTAGCACTACGGATGAAAGGGACTTGTGGGGGTCATGATTGACCATAAGATGAACATGAGCCTTCAGTGTGATGCTACAGCTAGTAAAGCAAGCAAAATGCTGGCTTGCATCCATAGATACTTCTCAAGCAAATCCCAGGACACCATTCTCCCATTGTACTCGGCCTTGGTGAGGCTGCAGCTGGAGTACTGCGTCCAGTTTTGGGCTCCACAATTCAAAAAGGATGTGAAGAAGCTTGAGAGAGTGCAGAGGAGAGCCACGCACATGATCAAAGGTCAGGAAAACAGACCTTATGATGAGAGGCTGAGAGCCATGGGACTCTTCCCCCTGGAAAAGAGTAGGCTCAGGGGTGATCTGGTAGCCACCTATAAGTTTATCAGGGGTGCTCACCTGGATCTGGGGAAACGTCTGTTCACCAGAGCACCCCAAGGGTTGACAAGGTTGAATGGTCACAAAGTCCTCCATGACCATTTCAGATTGGACATAAGGAAGAACTCTTTTACTGTCCGAGCCCCCAAGGTTTGGAATGGACTGCTGCCAGAGGTGGTTCAAGCACCTACTTTGAACACCTTCAAGAGACATTTGGATGTTTATCTTACTGGGATCCTATGATCCCTGCTGACTTCCTGCCGCTGGGGCAGCGGGCTGGACTTGATGATCTTCCGAGGTCTCTTCTAGCCCTAGTGTCCTGAATCTATGAATCCAGGAGGGACCTAAAGTTGATTACTTATATTTACTTTTAAAATTGAATACTTGGGCATAGTTGACCACCACTAGATTAGGAACCAGAGGTCCTCCTGCACTTGCAACCTGACATAACTTTACATGGAATATAAAATATATTGTTGTGCTGCAGTGGTAACTCTGTCCCCATTGAATAACAGCACACATGATGCTCCTAATGCCTTGTTAGGTAATCCAGATACTAAAGATGTACTGGATCATTACCCACCCTCCCACTTTGCTGGAGAAGAAGAATACAAGAAAGATGCTATTGCTGGGATAAGTACAGAGTACGGCTGTTTTCTTGAATCCCATGTGGCTGGTCCCAGAACCTAGGCAGAATTGCCCCTCTACACTTGAAGGATATAATCTTTGTGAAGCAAAGCTTAATTATCTTCTTTAGTTTGCAAGGAATAATAGATCACAGTACATAAACAGGCATCTTACTATATTATGATTAATATTTTTTTTTATATTTATGTAGTTCCACAGGTTTACAAAGAGCTTCGGATTTTATAACTTAAAAATAATTATAAAGTTTGCTGATGATACAGAAGGGCAGGTGACTGAGCAGATCACCACACACAATGCTAACTTCCTGGTCAGTGCTATCTGAGTCCAGGATTCTTTTTTTCCTTTTTTCACCTCCATTTGTTTCAGTTGTCTTCTGGAACTATGCAAACATGTAGCTGAAAGTTAAATGCTAAAATACTTATGTACAAAGGGGCAACTCTTTTGACCTGTGGTTTTATTGCCTGATCTCTTTAGTCCCCAAGTGAAGGTTGAAAGTGAACTGAATTTTAAGAGATTTGTAATCATTATACTGTGCATAGTCTATACTATTAACTAGATAAATTGGTGAATTAGCTGAAGTTCTGATCTAAATACAAAAAGGTGAAGGTCTTTGCTTATATAGATTCATATCTGAAAACTGACCTAAATGACTTGCCCAAGGTAAGGTCATCTAAAAAATATAAGTATTAATAAAGACACTTTTGTATTTTGAAAAAAAAACAAACATAAACTATCTGAATATAGCAACCTTTTGGACTGAAAGACAGTGACCAAAGGTTTTTTTCAGTTGGTTTTGTTTGTTCACTGAGATGTATAATCTCCTAGTAACTTATTATATTGGCTCAATGTGTTTATTTTACGTACTTTAAGATTTGTTTCCAATATTGTAATTAATGTTCTGTGATTTCCTTCCATTTTCTGGCACCAAATAATTATTGTTTGTTCTAGTATTTTTAATTCCGTCCCCCTTTTTTGTTTTGTTTCTTGTTATATGTGGCCATCCTGGAGAACAAGATGGCCTGAAATAAAGAATCTCTGCAATAGACAGGAGGTTCTGGCAGAATATTAGGTAAAATAAACAATGGACAAATGTTGTCATGTTGCTGTCTTGATCTGTGTTCATGTGTCTTCCCATGTTCATATTAGCAAGAATTTGGGATTTTTAATATTATTTTCCTATTAATCAAATAAAGTGTGATCATGTATTAAGATCAAGGGAGTGTATAACAATCTTCCTGAGATTTTGAGGTATTAGCATTGATGAGCCCAATATTTTGCCAACAACACCTTTTTTGTATTGGAACAAGTAACAATATATCATGTATTTATTTTGAGAAGGTGTGGGGGAGTGGCCATGGGTGGGTACTAGGGCAGAGGGAGATTAAGAAGACTGACTAATGTGGAAAAAGTGAAGTTACTTGGGCAAAAAAATTCCTAAAAAAAAAAAAAGGGAGACATGCTAGGGGTGTGCAAAATGGGCCCTATTCAATTTGGATACAGGCCAAATTGGGGATAGTGATTCAATTTGTTGATTCAGATTACTGTCCCTGATTCAATTCGGCTAAATCTGAATCTGAAGATTCAATACTGATTCAGAGAATCAGTGATTCAGACACAGACACAGCTTTAAATGTTTTTTCTACATACCTCAACATGCCAGGTGTGGCTCGTGAATGCTGTGATGCTGACGCAGATGGAGTGCCCCACAGGAGCACAGGGAGCCCCCCACATGCTTGGTGTTGAACCTGGAAGTGGACTGGAAGTGCTTCTGGTCCACTTCTGGGTCTTCTGCCAAGCATGGTGGGGAGCCCCCCATGCTTCTGTGGGATGCTCCATGCACCACTGCATTGCAGCATTCATGAGCCCCTGCTACCTAGATGTATGTAGAAAAAACATTTAAAGCTGTGTCTATGTCCAAATCTCCGACTCTTTCTGAATCTTTCCAAATCGATTCAGAGAGTTCCAATATGATTCAGAGAGATTAAGGGGTCCTCTGATTCAATTCAGATTCAGAGATTCAGCCATCGAATCTGGTCAATCTCTGCCGAATTGAATCAGGTACTAAAACTTTGCACAGCCCTAATACATGCATCTTATATAGTCCCATGCTTGTAGTGTTGATTGTATATAAAAGATGTACAGTAGCAATGTAGGACAAACCACAGAGACTTTGAGGATTACAGGGGATGCTATGAGGTCTACTTCTACCCATGGTCCAATTTGAAACACCCTTGTCTTCCAGTGTATGTAAAAGTCCTCTGTTAGGTAAATTAATATAAATACATAAAGATGACAACAAGATAGAACACACCAGTAGGTTAGTTAATTGTTATTTAAAATTTCATAGATTTCATAGACATTAGGGCTGGAAGGGACCTCGGAAGATCATCGAGTCCAGCCCCCTGCCCAAGGGCAGGAAGTCAGCTGGGGTCATAGGATCCCAGCAAGATGAGCATCCAGTTTCATCTTGAGGGTGTTCAATGAAGGCGCTTGAACTGGTGGCAGGCTGTTCCAGACCTTGGGGGCTCGGACAGTAAAGAAATTCTTCCTTATGTCCAGCCTGAAACGATCTTGTAGTAGTTTGTGACCATTCGTCCTCGTCATCCCTTGGGGCGCTCTGGTGAACAAACGTTCCCCTAGATACTGGTGGTCACCCCTGATAAACTTGTAGGTGGCCATCAGATCACCCCTGAGCCTGCGCTTTTCCAGGCTAAAGAGCCCCAGGGCTCTCAGCCTGTCATCGTAGGGTCTGCTTCCCTGACCCCTGATCATGCGCGTGGCTCTTCTCTGGACTCTCTCAAGCTTCTCCACATCCTTTTTGAATTGTGGAGCCCAAAACTGGACGCAGTACTCCAGCTGCGGCCTCACTAAGGCCGAGTACAGGGGGAGAATGACGTTCCGGGATTTGCTTGAGAAGCATCTATGGATGCAAACCAGCATTTTGGTTGCTTTACTAGCCGCAGCATCGCACTGCAGGCTCATGTTCATCTTGTGGTCAATGATGACCCCCAAGTCTCTTTCTTCCATAGTGCTAGCCAACATAGCACTGCCGAGCCTATAAGGATGCTGCGGGTTTTTTTTCCCAAGGTGGAGAACCTTGCATTTATCGGCATTGAACACCATCAGATTCTCATCCGCCCACTTCCTGAGCCTGTCCAGGTCAGCCTGGATCAACCGCCTGTCTTCTGGTGTGGATGCTTTGCCCCAAAGTTTGGTGTCATCTGCGAACTTGGCCAGTCCGCTTCTGACTCCAGTGTCCACATCATTAATGAAGATGTTGAACAGTATGGGTTCAAATGATGGAGTTGTTTAAAAAAGCCTGATTAGATTTTAAAACAGGGAAGTGCTTGTGTTAAGATGCTTTAATTAAGAGAATCTTAGAAACAATTGTTAAAGATGGAAAAGCCTATTATGTGTGTACCTTCTGCGTCTGCATAATTTCATGGCTTTTTGTTCAGTTTGGTTTTAAATGAATTAATATTGTGGTCTCTCCACTCTTTCTTTAGATTTTTTCCTGCTTTGTAGTAAATATCACATCTAAGAAACTGTTCTTTCTATTCAGCCTTAAATTAAAAAGTCAGTTTTATTTTGCTGTGCTTACTTTATATCCCTTGAACCATTCCAAACAAATCTTTCTTCACACATGGCTTTGTGTCATACTAAGCCTCAAGTCTTCCTTTACCCATGGGTTAATTAGTATGTGCACAGTTGGTGGGTCTTGGGTTTTTTTATTACCTTTTAGCTAGTTTCACAGCAATAAAGACATGCTTGAGTAAATATTTTCGGTATGTACAAATATTTGGGGAAGTTAGGGGGGGTTATATTGAGTTAGAGGTAACCCAATCTAAGGTAAATTAAGATAGGGGGGTTAACAGGGGGTTGGAGGAATTGGGGTGAGGGGATAGTGGGGTCTACAGAGGGGTTGGTGGTATACAGGGTTTGGCAGAATCAGACAGTTAGTGGAGTCCACAACAGGTCTTGCGGGGATGGGGCAGGTTGGTGGGATTGAAGAGGCTCCCTGATCCTGCCAAACCCCTCAAACCACCACAGCCCCTGCTCCCCTCCCTGGATGCTGCTGAAAGTTCCCCAATACTGTTAACCACTCCTGGGGCCAGTTTTACTGGTGTTTACCAATCGTGGGAGCCTGACTAAAGTAAGTTGAGGGGGGGCAGGGCAGGTAGATTGGGGGCAGACTGGTGGCTCCATGGGGGGTTGGTGAGATAGGAGAGCTCTCTCCCCCTTGGAACAAAGGGCTGTTTTTAGCCTCCCTGACTCCCCCAAACACAGATGAACAAACTCCTTCAGTGCGCCAACCCCTTCCCACCATCCTGCCTGCCTCTACCCCCACCCTGACTTACTTCCATCAGGTACCAGTGAACACCAGGAAAACTGGTATCAGGAGCAGCTTTCAGGATAGGGAGTTTGGAGGGCTCAGGGAGGCTGTCTGGTTGGGAAGGGGGTCCATCTGGGAGTGGGGCAAGGGGTACAAAAATCACCTGGTGCTGGGGTGGGTAGTAGAAGTGCATCCCTGGGGTGGGGGCCAGAGACTAGCCTTCCCCAGCTCCAGAGCTATGCTAGGAACTATACAGAAGTTCAGTTAGATTGATTTTGCTAGACCTGTTCTAAGTTAGACTACCTCTGAAGTATGTTGAACTTAGATCAGGTCATCCATCCATTTTTAGATCAATCTAACCATGCTGAACTTCTATACAGTTCATACTTAGATCCACCGGATGATTTAAATGTTAGGTCCACACCTGGGTGAATTAAATTATATTGGGTGCCCATTTGTAATGCCATGTAACCTACCCCTAACCTCCCTGAACATCTGTACCTAGCATTTGACTACACTTTTACTACTACTTTGTCCATGGCCCTGACAGAAAATGACAGCTGGCATAAGAATATAGATGTGGAGAGCTCATGTGACAACTATGAGGTATTATCAGTACCTTGGCCTCTAGATAATAGCATAGGGATTATGAAAAAAATATCAGCCATCTGTCACAGCTATACTTCTGTTCAAACTGAAAAACATTTTCTTTTAGGTTGATAGCACAACAAAACATAGGTACCTTGAATAACGCAATGCTAAATCTCACTTTTCTCCTACACACTGCTCTTTCTCCTGGAATGTGTTTATGGTCACATCAATTTACAATGTCATTACATGCTTTTTAAAATAAGTGCATCTTTATAAAGCTTCCCTTTTGTGTGTTCCCTCCCCTCGTGTCTAACATTTCTTGAAATTATCTATGGTGTTATTGACTTATGTAGCAGAAATATTGATTTTCTCAGAAGTTTACCACTTTTAGTATTTCTCTCTCAAATTATCCATATCAAAACAGAGATGACTTAAATCTTGGAATCCCAGAGAGTTTCTCCTCCTTCCTCCAGACTTGTTCTTATTATTTCTGACTCCTTTCCTGCTCCTGAAATTGGAGATATTTTATGAAACTAGAGAGAGCCATGCTTAAGCTGAAAAATCCCTTTTTGAATGCACACTGGCCATATCTACACAAGACACTGACTACACAATAGCCCGTGACTACTGCACAGTAGTGTCACATGGCAGCAAGCATAGTGCAACACTACTATGCAGTAGTCTCAGCCTACTGTGTAGTCAGTATCATGAAAAAGCTCTTTGGTGATGCTACTGTGCAGTAACTCCAGTTACTGCCCAGTCATTAAGTACTTGTTTATATGACTGCAGAGTCAGCATCTCATGTAGTTAGGGCCACTGAAAATGAAAGTGCCAGATTTCAGGTTGTAAATATGGACTCTGTAGTCAGTAGGAAAAAGAACATCTCCCAAATTAATAACTCTTGAGAATAACAGGTACCTTGTGGATCTGTTTGGTGTTAAGTACAAGGTTCTGAGGAGAAGAAATTATCTAAGATTTTTTTTTTAACTTCTTTAAGAATTGGGATTTTATGACGTGCTATCCCAGAGATTTAACATTTTTCTGTCTGATCTTGCAGCACAATAACTAGAGTTGTTTTTTGGTTGAGGAGGACAGCATCAGGAAAATTTTCTTGGTCTTTCCACAAGCAGTATTGGCATAGCCCCTTACTATTTCACTGTACCATATGGATAGCTAATTGTCAGTTTGATGTTTCAGATTAAAATCTTCATGTAGCAATGTCAATACAATGCTTTTTTTTTTTTTTTTTTGCTACATCTAAACTTTATTAGTTGGAATCTAATGTCATTTTTCTAGTTCTAAATATGCCTGCTGTAATTATAAACATATATTTGAGAATTCTGTAAGGTGATGATTAAACTGCCATGATTATGAAAATTCTAGGTAAAGAATGTTTCTTTTCAGAAATCCTATATTAAGCAGTAAAATGCATTCATGTATTACTACTGCTACTACTACATGAATTTTTAAATTGCTTATGACCAACAGATGCCTTGCAGTGATTGTAATGGTAGTCAGACCTGTAATCTGCTTCCAAGAGAAGTAAATTTAGGAAATTTCACAGTTTGAGGGCAAGGAAGTATATGAGAGAGACTCAAGTAGACAAAGTCTGTTCCTATACACAGTTATACATAAAAGTGCTAGCCACAGCCAGGTACCTGGTTTTTAGATTTTGAAAATAAGAAAAAAGTCCTTGACTTGAGCACTGAGTACTAGTTGGCAGCACAGCTTTTCTGTTGTATTCATATTCAAACCCATGAAAACACATTGCAGTAGTCTACCCTGGAGGTAATTGCTTTCTATGGGTAGGTCCTCAACAGAGAGAACAGAGAACATTCTTTTAGGTAGTCCAGCAGAAAAAGCATTAAGAATTAGTCACCAAAAAGAAACAGTGAGGAGGAGAACCTTTTGTATTAATCCACAAACCTTTTGTATTAACTGCTTTTCCAGGGACTTAAGTCAGGTGAAATAGGTGAAATGCATGTAGGTGCATAAAACTATTTACATGCCTAACAGGCGAAGTAAAATCCAACCTCAGTTCGTAATCTGAAGTCAGGTTGTTTCCTCCGCCAGTCACTATACTCTCTCTCACTAAGTTTAAGTTTCAGTCAGCAGCTTTTCATACAGATGCCTAGTTTATATAAATAGCAGAGAAAACACACATTATCATATAATTAATGATGATAATGATAACATTACCATCTGTATACCCCGACATTTCATAAAAGATTCTGATATTGTCAGTGAGCATGCATAAAAGTTAAACATATATAAAACCTTTGAAAAGAGAAGCAATTACTCATCTCTACTATTTGGACTCTTTCAAAGAAAAGGAACCAGGTACAGTAAATGCCCTCAATGCTAAAAGGTTTTGTAAACAAATTCAGTCTTAGACTGTAAGGTTGAACATAATAAAATGATCCAGTTACCTTCCATCCTGGGTCTCGTTTACCAACACACGTCATTTTGAGAAATAAAGTACTTTTGAATGCAGAGTTTTCATCCTTATCTTCTAGGATTTTGATAGGAAGCCTTAATACTAACATAGATGATATGCATACCTGCATCTATCAAGAGGATGCTAGCCCCTCTATCTTGGACAGAAAACACTTTAAAGTATTTTAGATATGATGGGCTAGCTGGTGGCGGCTTGGGTTTTGAAAAGTTAAAAAATGATTGGTGGGGGGAGATTTCCTTTTCCCCACCAATCATGCCCTGGAAAAGGAGAAGGCCTGCCCCCTCACCCAGGGGCCAGGTAGAGAAACTGGACCTGAGGGTAGACTCACCTATCATGTCTCTCAATTGGCCCTACCAGCTACCTGGAGGGGGTAAAAGGGGCAGCACACCTGGCCCCGGACAGATCGCCGAGGGACAGAGAAGAGGGGCCCTGAAGAGCTGGTAAGAGCTAACCAGCAGGTAGGAGTGGTTGCCCCAGAAGAGCCCTGGAGCCTGGGAGCCACAGGAGGTGTCTCAGCTGAGTATTGGAGCCGCAGGCGGAGGCTCGGCTCCGGCCTCTCAGCAAATAGGCGGTGCGCAGTGGATCCCCTGTGGGAACCAAAGGCCCAAGCTGCAGGTGGTAGCTAGGGCATCCAACCACCAGCAGGAAGGCTGGGAGCTCATCATGCAGGTGGTGTGTGGCAGGGACCAAAACCCCAAGCCACAGGCAGTGGCTTGGGTATCTGATCCCTGGCAGGGAGACTGGGAGCTTGGCATGCAGGGGCAGCACAAAGTGGGTCCCAGAGGGACCAGAGCTCCAAGCTGCAGGCAGCAGCTCAGGTTTTCCAATCCCTGGCATGAGGCCGGGCAGCTCAGCATACAGATGGCATGTGGTGATCCTGAAGGGACTAGAGCCTGGAGCCACAAGCAGCAGCCCAGGCATTGATATCTCAGTGGTAGCGTTTTTTTACCTCCCTTGTGGGACACTTGGGTTCAATTCCTGGCTAGAACACCAAAGGGCTGAGTTGCTGGGAAGAAGGAATCCCCACCATGGTGAAGGGTTGCCTTCACCTCTTTTCCCCTACCCCCTCCAGGGTGCCTGTGCCTAAAATTTTGTGAGATCTGCTTCGCATATTTTGGGAACTGTGCCTCATGCTTTGTCACTTAACATCCTTTGTAGAGTATAATTATGCATAACTGTCATTGAACCTTTCTGCTCCCCTGATCCCTCCTAGGTATCTGGAGGGCTTGCACCCCATGGTACCTATATTACCCATAGCCCCTATATTTCCTAAGTATATGTTGTACTCTGACCCTTTCCTATTTATTAAATCTATACATAATTAAATCTCAACAGGTGTTCTGTCTCTGCTCCATAGGGAGAGGAGGGGAGCTGCCCCCTTTGGGCAGTTACACCTCCCACAGTGCTTCTACACCCACTCTGATCCCTTCAATTGGAGAGGGGGTACATCGCTGAGTACCACCCGGGTAACATAAAGATATAGCTGGGTTGGTTGTTGGTTGGTTTAGTTCCCCCCACCCCATGTTTTATAATGTAAGTGGTGCTTTCATAAGGCAAAAAAAGTGTAAATATTTAAATGTTTCTTAAAAATATGTATTTAGGTATTTAGGTAAAAGTGCCAAAAAGCCCTGCTGAAGCACCCGATCTACACATATGCTGCAGAGCCAGGTTGATCCAACACACTGCTGCTTCTGGTAAAGCATGGGCTTCTGGGGTTGTTTTTTTTTTTCCATGTCTGCAAGCAGCCTATGTATCCAATGGGAGAATTCACCATTTACTGTCTGTAAAGTATTCAGAAGACTAAAAAGCACTAATCTAAAGCCTTGTGAAGTCAAAGGAAGGGTTTGAGTGCTTCATGCAGTTGCTATTATTACACATATTGGGTATGTCCACACATGCATTTATTCTAGCCTGAGTTTATACTGGTGTAAACTAATCTGGTGTCAGCCCTTTCAGTCAGGCATCTACACATGCACAAATTGTGGAGAAAAGTTGCAACCAGTTTACTGCAGCACTGAATGGACCCTTGCCATCACTGGCGGGGAGCTTTAGGCTCCTCCTGGTTGCTAGCCCATGGGCTAGCAGAGAGCACCAGGCCAAGACACAGCTCTTTCTACAATGTGGAGATCTAGATGCAATTCTCCACAGATCTTGAGCAGAATCAAATCCAGAGCTCTTACCTACCTTGAAAATACCCCACCCACCAGACAATGATTTGTGATGCCAGCATTTCTTAATCCTTTCTGTTTTCTCACTTTGCATAGCATGATTATATATTCATTGACTTTTTAAAAGTACCCTAGAACTTTACAAATGACTGCAACATTTTGCCAAGCACATTCTAACATTGCTTAGAAGCACAATTCAGTTATGGTCTATGGACAAAAAGGGTGAGGTTTTCAATCATAACAGCTCAGTTTAACATGACTGAAAAACCATAATAAAGTCCTGTCATGCTTTACAATATGCCCATCTTAGATACCTGCATATGAATGGGGTTTTCAGTCATGTTAAACTAATATCACTGAATTACATGATTAAGATAATGTTGTGATGATGTTTTAACTGTAGGAAGAAATAGGAGAGACAATAATTTTTCCAGGAATATCTTTTATTGCACCAGCTGCATAGTTAGGAAGGATATAGACAAGTTTTGCAGTATCAGGGACGAAGTGAGACCTAAGCAAGGGTTCTTGGTATGTGAAAACTTGTATTTATCCTCCCAACTACATAAAATTGAAACACATTCTTGTTCAAATCTCCCCTTCATACCAACACTTAATTTACAAACATTGGTACTACACATATACTTAGGAGAGAAATAAATTCTATATAAAATTGCAAAACATGAAGAAAAGTTAGTGGATACACTTAATGGTGGCATTTATCAATCTGTCTCTGAGACGGAATTAATACTTCACAATAAATAATGTATCAGAAAGACTTAATCTCTTTTTGCATCATATTGTAGCCAATTTTCTTGAATTTATTCAATATTTGAAAAGAAGTAAAACTTGTTTGGCCAATTAATTTAGCTGGGTTGTTAGACTGATAACTAGCCTTGGTTGTATTTGGTTTTACACTTTAGGGCACTTAGTAGAAATTATCCAGATAAGTCACATGTTGTTATTTTGGTACTATGATGAGATGAGTGGATAAGTACTTCACACAGGGTTATTGGTGCATGCAAATGTAAAATTAATTTCCTGTAAAAACTTACATATATGATTTTAAACCTACTTTCCAGAAATTATTGTATTAAATTTCACCATAAACTTCAGTTTGCCCCCACACCAGATTTTTGGAAGACTTTTGGAATTGTTTCACACACCCCACTCCCAAATGCTGAAATTTTGTTATAAATTACTCTAGTAGACAGGATGCAAATAATTTTATTTCATATGATTTAAAAACAAAATTTCAAAATGAAGATGTCTTCCTGATTTCAAATTAAGATGTGGCTTCACTTTGGGTTTTGGTGCAGAAATGATTTGGCATTTCTGACTTTATTTTGAGATACTATGGAATTACGTTAAAATAAATTTTCTTTAATTTTCAAAATACTGTCCAATTTTTCCAGCAGACAAAATGGGGTCAAAATAAGAAAAGGAAGAACAGAGAAAAATTCCAAAACCCACTACTTAGTTTTCAAAAACTGAAACAAAATTACATTTAAAATATTTTACATATTTTTTAATTATTTAAATTGCAATTTGATATTTATAATTTTCCTAATACAAACAGGAATAAAATGCACCAAAAACAGCAGTTTTTTGTATAAATATGCATAACAGTGACATTTTAACCATGTCTAATGTCACTAAAATTTAATTATATAGTTAAGAGAGATGAATTCATACAATGCAAGTCCATAGTAGAATTGCACCAAATGTTCACAGAAAGGTTTCTGAAGATTTCTCCCAATTCCAGTTATGTAGTATCTCTCCATATCTCCATCTCTCCCTTTTAAAATCAAAGACATTCAGAATGGGATACCTTAGTTTGAGGAAAGTGATTTTGTGTACAATGAGAGACAATGAAATTAGACTCAGAACAGTTTGTACTGGCTGGTATGTGATGTGGGCTATAGAAAGAATGCAGTTGGATTAACCATGGATAACATATTCTATTCTCCTGTCAGAGGAAATTATACTAGTGCTCAAATGTACTGTTAGAAATGATACAAAAGACATCCTTAAACAAAGGATTAGGCTCTATACCAGTGGTTTTCAAAATTTTCAGGCTCAAGGCACCGCACTGCTGATGCTACTTCTGCATGGTCTCATGTGCCAGTGAGAAGCCCAGTGGCATAATTCCTAGGCCTGTGTGAAGTGGCTAGTATTCACTTCAGATTTGGATTCGGCTGATTCAAGGGACAGTGATTCGGTTTGGTGATTCGAATCAGTCCTGAATTGATTCGGCCAAATCTGATTCAGAGATTCGGCTGCCGCCAAATCAGCCAAATCCTTAAATCATACAGGCCCCATCCCCTGCCCATTCTCCCAGCCTCGCAATGGCTGTCCTGCCCGGCTCCAGCATCCCTGCTCTTTTAAGTAGCAAATTGACTTAGGATTAGTAACTGTCCCTTAGCACTAGTGTAGATTTGTAACTGGGAGCAAAATCTTCTCCCAGTTAGCCATCCACAGGTGAATGGGAGATACTTCCCTGCCCCTGGGAGCTGCTTGCTGCCAGCTCAGGCTCTGCCACAGGAGCCTGGGAGAGGACTATGTCCCCCTTCCCCAGCAGCAGGGAGCTCCAAGCCCCCTGCTCCCAGATCATGACTGGGGAGCAAAGGCTAGGAAATCCTTATCTGCCAGTCCCCCCTCTGCCATCATGATCAGGGAGCAGGGGGCAGGGAAACCCTGAGCTCTGCAGTCTCAGGGCTCAGGCTAAGAGACCCTTATCCCCCAGCCTGAGCTCTGCAGTTGTGAGGCTTGGGCTCAGAGACCCTTATCTCACAACCTGAGCTTCACTGAGAGGTAAGGGTCCCCCAGCCTGAGCCCCATGACCATGGAGCTCAGCCTGAGAGATAAGGGTCTCCCAACAGCAGCTCTTTGGTTGCAGAGCCAGTGCTGGAAGCTCCCTGCTGGTGGGGCCTGGGGAGCATGGTCTTCACCCAGGTCCATGAGCTCCCCTTCCAGCTTTGCACCTATGGAGCTGGGCAAGGAACAAGTTCCCCAGCCCCCACTCTGTGTGCTCAGATGGGGATAATGTCCCTCTGCCCTGGCAGCAGAGAACTTCCACCCCTGTTCCCCAATCATCATTGCAGAGTGGGGGCTAGGAGCTTGTTCCCAGCCCCCACTCTGCAATTGTGGGGCTGGAGCTGGGAACAGGCTGGGAGCTTGTTCCCAGCCCCCACTCCATGGTCACAATTGCAAATGTGGAGCAGGGGCTGGGAGCTCCCTGCATGTGGACAGCTCCCTCCCCAGCCTGGAGATACCCCTGACCAGGACAGTTCCCAGCCAGGAAGCATGTGCAGCCTGGAGGTGGCTGGAGACTGTCCTGTTTTCATAGATTTCATAGATTTCATAGATTTCATAGACATTAGGGCTGGAAGGGACCTCGGAAGATCATCGAGTCCAGCCCCCCGCCCAAAGGGCAGGACGTCAGCTGGGGTCATAGGATCCCAGCAAGATAAGCATCCAGTTTCATCTTGAAGGTGTTCAATGAAGGCGCTTGAACAACCTCCGGTGGCAGGCTGTTCCAGACCTTGGGGGCTCGGACAGTAAAGAAATTCTTCCTTATGTCCAGCCTGAAACGATCTTGTAGTAGTTTGTGACCATTCGTCCTCGTCATCCCTTGGGGCGCTCTGGTGAACAAACGTTCCCCTAGATACTGGTGGTCACCCCTGATAAACTTGTAGGTGGCCATCAGATCACCCCTGAGCCTGCGCTTTTCCAGGCTAAAGAGCCCCAGGGCTCTCAGCCTGTCATCGTAGGGTCTGCTTCCCTGACCCCTGATCATGCGCGTGGCTCTTCTCTGGACTCTCTCAAGCTTCTCCACATCCTTTTTGAATTGTGGAGCCCAAAACTGGACGCAGTACTCCCGCTGCGGCCTCACTAAGGCCGAGTACAGGGGGAGAATGACGTCCCGGGATTTGCTTGAGAAGCATCTATGGATGCAAGCCAGCGTTTTGGTCGCTTTACTAGCCGCAGCATCGCATTGCAGGCTCATGTTCATCTTGTGGTCAATGATGACCCCCCAGTCTCTTTCTTCCATAGTGCTAACCAACATAGTACTGCCGAGCCTATAAGGATGCTGCGGGTTTTTCTTCCCAAGGTGGAGAACCTTGCATTTATCGGCGTTGAACACCATCAGATTCTCATCCGCCCACTTGCTGAGCCTGTCCAGGTCAGCCTGGATCATCCGCCTGTCTTCTGGTGTGGATGCTTTGCCCCAAAGTTTGGTGTCATCGGTGAACTTGGCCAGTCCGCTTCTGACTCCAGTGTCCACATCATTAATGAAGATGTTGAACAGTATGGGTCCAAGGACAGAGCCCTGGGGGACCCCACTGGTCACAGGACACCACGATGAGTGACTTGCATCAATTACTACCCTCTGGGTCCGACCCCGGAGCCAATTTTCCAGCCAGTGGATCGTGGGGGACCCAAGGTGACAATTGGCCAGTTTCTCCAAGAGACGATCATGGGACACCAGATCGAAGGCTTTTTTGAAGTCAAGATATATGACATCAATCTCATCTCCCTTGTCCAGGTGATAGGTCACCTGGTCGTAGAAGGAAATGAGATTGGTCAAGCAAGACCTACCCGCAACAAACCCGTGCTGGCTATCCCTTAAGATGTTGGCGTCGGCCAGTCCATTGAGGATGGCCTCCTTAATAAACTTTTCTAAGATCTTCCCCGGGATAGAAGTCAGGCTGATGGGCCTATAGTTAGCCGGATCCACTTTCCTCCCTTTCTTGAAGATAGGCACCACGTTGGCCTTCTTCCAGTCTTCGGGCATTACACCAGAGCACCAAGAGTTTTCAAAGATCCGCGCTAGAGGCTGGGCTATGATGCTCGCCAGCTCCTTGAGTACCCTGGGGTGAAGATTGTCAGGGCCGGCTGACTTGAAGGTATCCAGCTTCTCAAGATGTTCCTTCACAAAGTCAGCATTAATGGAGGGCAGGGGATCACCCTCACCCGGACTTCCCGGCCCTGTAGCAGGCACAGGCGTCCCATGGGGCTGATGAAAGACCGACGCAAAGTACCTATTTAATAGGTTGGCTTTTTCCTGGGCGTCAGTTGTCAGTTGCCCCATCTGGTTCAGCAGGGGTCCAACGTTGCCCCTGCTTTTCCTCCGGCTCCCCACATATCTGAAAAAGGACTTTTTATTGTCCTTGATGCTCAAAGCTAGCTGGAGTTCAGTTGCAGCCTTGGCTTTCCTGGTCTGCTCCCTACAGGAGCGGACCAGTGCAGAATAAACCTCCTTGGAGGTGACTCCCATCCTCCATCCTTTGTAGGCCTTTCTTTTTAGCCTCAGGAGGTCTGCTAGGTCCCTGGAGAGCCAGGGGGGCTGCTGTGCCCTCTTGCTGCCTTTCCTCCGAGATGGAATAGACTTAGTTTGTGCATTGAGGATCGCTCCCTTGAGGAGCAACCACTCTTCTTGAACTCCCCTCTCCCTGTGGTCACAGTCCCTTAGGGCCTCACTGACAAGCCTCCTGAGCTTGTCAAAGTCGGCTTTCCTGAAGTCAAGGACTTGCGTGTTGCTGACTGACTTGCCAGCTTTTCGGCGGATGGTGAAGGTGATCAGCTCGTGGTCGCTGTCACCCAGCTTCCCATCGATCACTAGGTCACCGACTAGGTCCTCCCCAGTAGCCAGCACCAGGTCGAGCAGCGCTTTGCCTCTCGTTGGCCCATAGACTTCTTGAGTCAGGTAGAGGTCATCCACGCTCGAGAGGAAGCTCTGCGACCGCTCAGATTTTGAGCAGTCCCTGGCCAGCTCCAGGCTGCATTCACAGACTTTCCCAGGCACGTGTAGTGCCTCCAAATTTAGGCATCTTCATTGATTTTGGGAATTATGATGTTCACCTAACTGTCCAGATTCTGTCTAAATATCACTCTGAACAACTACATCTGGGGGGTTTTTATTGGTGGATCTGGTCCATAGCAAGTATTTCTGTCTTCCACCCCTCTGTGCCTTAGTTTCCTGTAAAATGGAATAATGATTATTCTGCCTTAGTAAAATGTTCTTGTCTTATCTACAACGCTGGGAAAATATTTCCCTATTTAACAGAAGTTGTTGGAAAGAAAAATGTTAAAGATGATGAGGTGACCATACCTTACTAAAAAGGGTTCAGAGCTTCATCTGCTTTATAGCAAAGTGGCTCAGTAAACTATAAGGAGAGGGTACAATATAGCTACATACTTTCTTTCCTCCTTATCCATGAACTAATCCATTTTGAAAGTTCCTTCTGGAAAAGAAGGACTAGATCAATGAAATTATTTTAATGACACTGAAGAAAAGCCTGGCTTCTGTGGTAGTGGAAGTTCAAGATGGGCCTCACAACTGAAAAGTACCTAAGTCCTTTACCTACAGAAAAATTGGGTTCAATATGCCATTTGACACGGCTTTCATGTGCATGTAGGTCTCTTCCTGACTAAACCTGCACACCCTAACTACATTCAGCAAGTAAATGTTGCAATCCCCTGACACACATCCAAATTGTATACACTTAACATCTTCACATCCTCATGAATTAAGAAACCTTTGGCCAACTCAGTACTCTGTCTCTTATAGAATGAGGCAGATGGAAAAAATACTGATTTGAATTACTGCAGTATGGTATTTAGACAGCTTTGTCTACTAATTTTAGTTAATGCATGACTATAAATCAGTTCAGAATGAAATGGACTGGAGCAGGGCACACTTCAACAATCAAATGTTGGCTTTTTGTTGCCACTGATGCAACTCAATAATGTTTATTTGAACACTAGTAATTAGTTGAGCTAGCATTAATTATTTGATGTCTAAGCATTGTATAATGCTTTTCAATTATAAAGTGCTATTGGAGTACTTATTACTTATTTGAATTCTGAGCAAGATTCTGGTCTTTCAGAGTGTTCAGTGAGATGCTCAGGAGTGTAATAATAATGCCTAGGTTGTACCTCACACTTTTTATTCACACAACCCAAAGTACTTTACTAAGTAAGTAAGAACCGTTATCCCCAATGACTACTTAGCTCCTATTTAATATTAATGGTAAATGTGCAACTCAGTATGCATGCAACATGTTGAAAATCTACTCTTGTGTTTAGTTGCTGGAAAAAGAATGTAATCTAGGACTGTAAAACCTTAATTCTGCCATTTTAATGAGAAACAGAAATGTGAGAAATTTGCACAGTTCACCATTATCATAAGAGTTAAATTAATCTCTCTGTTATCGTGAACGTATTAAGAAAGCATAGTTTTGCAACTAAGAGATGACAACTTCATTGTAGGACAAGTAACTTTCAGCTTTTGTTTACATTGAGGCAGCTGCCAGTGGACATGTCTACACGTGCCCCTATGGCACCATTGTTACTGCGCTGTCATTTAGTGCTTCCTTTTGGAAGTACTGAATGACGATGTAGTAGCATCCCATATTGCGCTGTGCAATGGTGCATGGTTATTTTTAGCCTCTACATCACCATAGCAACACACTATAGCAAGGGAGCATGTTACTATGGTGACGTAGCTTCAGCATCACGCTTTGTGCCCACTGACACTAAGTCACCATAGCGCGTTGTGCAGCTCTTGTGTAGATGCAACCAGAGAGTAATAGGAGCTCCTGGATTCAGCTTGATGGGGGCTTGGAGGTTTCAGGTGATAGCATGAGCCTGATAGGATCTTAACTGTGAACCTAATGGAAACAAAAAAAAAAAAAAAAATCACAACTTACTTCAAGGCTGTTTTGGTTTAAGTGAATAAAAGAGCTAGCTTCCTTTCAGCTGACAACCCTGTCAGTAGCATGATGGTCAGAGGCAGCCCATATGTTTTCATACCACAGTTTCCTTCTACCCATTGGAATTGAATTGTACAAAACAATACCTTGTGCAGTTTCTAGCATTGACCCTGGGCTCATAAAAATATAATCTCTATAAGGGCTTGATACTACTACAAGCTGTCAGTATCTCCAAGTATTCTGTAAAATTCTTCGATTCATATTTGTGAGTAGTTGAAAATTGAAGCATATTAGAGACCTAGAACCATCTCTTTGGTTTAATTTCAAACCTCTTAAAAATTACCTATGACCTTAAAGTGTAACACTCAAGATTGCAACCTGGGGTAATCTTTACTTCTCTTTGCTACCAAGTAATGTCCAAATGCTTTCTGATCTTTCTTCTCTGTACTGATAAAAATTCAAACCCATACCCTGATCATCTCTCCATATTGATTATTACAATTTTTTCCTCTCTGGCCTCCTTCACATAAACTTTCTCTCCTCCCCCTTCCAACCTTTAAAACCATGCATTATATCATCTTTGCACTTTCCTTTTAGGAACTGATCCAAAACCCATTCAGGTCAGTGGAAAGACTCTCATTGATTTCAATGGGCTTTGTAGCAGATGAGGTCTGTCAGACAAAGACTATTTTTTCTCTCTCTTGCATAATTCTGAGCTCCTTGTTTTTGCAAAACAAATAATACTTGGTAATTGCAATTTAAAGTACATAGATGTAAAATGTTGAAAATGTTTAGAAAAACATTGTCACCAAACCACCTATGTGCTCAAAGTTCCTTTAGCCATGCTCCCTTTCTTAAAGTAGAATTAGCTGCAATATATTGCTGACTCCTTTATACAGTAAAATAGTACTCAATACAAAGGGATAACCTGCTGAAAATTGCATTAATAAGAATAACCAAAGACTGAAGTTAAAAGTCTTTCATGGTATACAAGGAAAAATAACAACTGAAAGTACCAGAAGATATGACCTGGATGATAGAGTAGAAGAATTTTTATTTAAAAAAAAATGTCCAGATAGTTGAAGAAGACAATAGAAATGCATTGTCTAGAAATGTATATGTTTCTGCTCATGTGTATGTGCACTTGCTTTCCCTCCTCCAAAGATTAATGAGAACTGATTTACCATGCACCTTCTAAAATTAAACTATTGAAGACTGAAATTACGTAAAATCATTTTTCAGTGCCAAGTACGCATCTAAAAGCACTCTGGGATTGGTAAGAAACTTTGCCTAATGACAGCAAAATTCATTGAGGGTTTTGGTTTTTTTTAAAAAGAAAGACAAAAAACAATGAATTGCAAATACATAAATAAAAATTATCTCTAGAGTATAGATTGTGCTTCAGGATCTATAGCTAAAGAAAAGTCTTTTAACAGCATTTTCTTTTGAAAGGTAGTCAGGTTGTCACATCTGACTATTTATCTAATATGGTTGTTAAGGAGAGATAGAAAGTATGTTTCACTGAGGATTTGAATTACGATGAACATCACTTTCTGTCTTCCACCCTTTGTAAGCAAGTAAAAAGTACAGCAGTCTCAAAATCATTTACGTTCATACAATATGAGTTAAGGAGATAAAAGCTTTGCAATTACTCAAGAACAAGATACAAAGGTGTTAAAATATATGTATATTCATCTTCAGCTTACAATACAAGAATATCATAAACTTGTTTCTTACAAGAATTTGGCTCATTTTCTATAAGATAGTCAAGCCTTCAAATAAATCATCAGCATGACTGCTGTGACAAGACAGTGCTATACAATTGTTGCATTCCAATACAATACAACATATATATCTTATGTGCATGTTTTTATGTGTGTGTATATATAGGCTATATACCAATATTGCTATTAATTGTAATTCTCTTTGTAAATGGGTAGAGTCAGAAAGTGGGTGTTAAAACACTCTACAATCCAGTATTATAGTAATTTCTAATGAATAATCCATGCCGTATTGAATAGAAGGAAATAAACAGAAAGCAGTAGAACTCAGATCCTGCTAACTGTAATTCATAGATTGCAGAATCACTGTGGCTCTTGGAGCTGGGACTGTCTGCCTGGCCAGGCTGCCCTGGAGCCACAGACCACAAAAGCATGTGATCTACTGATAGTTCATCAAACCTGAAATATGATAGAGAAAGCATTTTAGGTGAGGCAGTTATCCTATTCAATTGAAAAATTTCCAACCAACCCAAGTTTTGGGACAGGTGGTGTTGGAGAATATGAAGATTACAAAGAAGGCCTTTGATATGGTATCGCATTGCACTCTTGTAAATAAACTGACAGGCTGTGATATAGATGATTAGATGGTCAGGTGGGTGGCAAATTGGCTTAGGGGTCACACCCAGAGACTGGTGGTGGACGGGTTGATACCAACCTGGAAACATGCGGGCAGTGGAGTCTCACAAGGCTCGGTCCTTGGACTGGTGCTATTCAGTGTCTTTATCAGTGACTTGGACGAGGGCACGGACAGCACCCTGTCCAAGTTCACAGATGATACCTAATTATGGGGCAAAGTTAATACACCAGAGAGTGAGGAACAGATCCAGGCAGATCTGGACAGGTTGGAAAAATGGGCAGAATGAAATAGGTTGCAGTTCAACAAAGACAAATGCAAAGGGCTGCACGTGGGCAAAAAGAACCACCAACACACTTACAGGCTGGGGGATGACTTTCTCAGTAGCACAGCAATGCAAAGGGATCTTGGAATCATAGTTGACTCCAAGACGAACATGAGTCATCAATGTGACAAAGCGATCAACAAGGCTAACCGCCCTTTATCATGCATTAACAGTTGCATGACAAACAGGTCCAGGGAGGTGATGTTTCCCTCTATGCAGCACTGGTTAGGCCAAAGTTGGAGTACTGCGTCCAGTTTTGGGCCACTCATATGGTTAGAGGTCTGCAGGCAAGGCCCTATGAGGAAAACTGAGGGACCTAGTTCTCTTCAGCCTTCGCAAGAGAAGGCTGAGAAGTGATCTTGTGGCTGCCTATAAATTCAACAGGGGAGGGCAGCAGGAAATAGGAAATTCTCTATTTACTAGGGCACCCCCTGAAGTAACTAGGAACAATGACCACAGATTGACAAAGAGTAGATTTAAGTTGGACATTAGGAAGAACTTCACTGTAAGGGTTGCCAGAATCTGGAATGGCCTTCCAAGGGAGGTGGTGTTCTCCCCTACCCTGGGGGTCTTCAAGAGAAGACTGGACAAGCACCTAGCTGGGGTCATCTGACTCTAGCACTCTTTCCTGCCCAGGGTAGGGGGTCAGACTCAATGACCTACTGAGGTCCCTTCCAACCATAATATCTATATCTATGAAGCACTTGATCCATGCTAATGATATTAGGCCTATTTATAGCCTTGAATAGGTGTGATCATTAGCTGCTGATTACCTGTTGGCAGAAAGGACACTACCAATTTGGCATGACTTCATTCTTTCTGGAATCTACATTTCAAGAGTGCAGTGTGGGGCAGGTGCTTCCTTCTTGCTGAAGAAGCTGTCATGGAGTTCTATCTTTTCTCCATCTATGCTTTTGGGCAGACATTAGGGAGTTAGTACAGAGCCATGGCCTGTAGTATTTTCAATATGCTGTTGACACTATGCTCTGTAACTCAGTGGGCATGTCTGCATATACAATTAATTCAAAGTAGGCTTACTGAACAGTGAAAATACTGAACAGTAAGCCTACTGGGGAACATGTCTACACGTGCTCCCTCATGGAAGCAGATTTGCTCCTAATG
This sequence comes from Alligator mississippiensis, assembly GCF_030867095.1. Lineage (NCBI taxonomy): Eukaryota > Metazoa > Chordata > Crocodylia > Alligatoridae > Alligator > Alligator mississippiensis. The sequence goes on along the minus strand of NC_081824.1, from coordinate 52,442,405 downwards.
GGAGCAGTCGCAGAAGGGCTGTCCCACCCTGTTCTGGCCCCCTGTAGCAGCCAGGGAGAGCTCCAGGCTCCCCCTGGGTGCTAGCCAAGGGGCTGGCAGGGAACGTGGGGCCAGGAGACAGCTGTCTCCTGGCCACATACACATCAGAAGAGGTCCTGATGTCCACAGGGCAGGAGAGGTGCTGCTACAGAGCTTTCCCACCCTTTGCACTGGGGACAAGCTCTGTGCCCAGTGGGGCTTCCCCGCATTTGGCTGAGACCTGTCCCTATCTGGGGCAAGTCCCAGACAGCTCTGGGCTATGCCTCTCCCCCACAGCTGTTTCCCAGCCCTGTGTCCCAATCAGGCAATCTGGACATGGTGCTGGGAAACAGATGTGGGGGAGGGGCAGGTCCCAGGCCCCTGCTCCAGCTAGCAGTGGGGCAGCTAGCAGTGAGCTCTCATCTGGGTGGGAAACCCCTGCCCAGCTAGGGGCTTGCTACTAGCTGCCCTGCTGGTGGATCGGGGCAGGGGGCAGAAACTTCACCTCCCCCATAGTTCTTTCCAAGCCCTGTGCCTCGATCGTGCAATCAGGACACAGGGCTGGGAACGAGTTGCAGGGCTAGGACCTACCACACACTGGGATATTTTCCAGATAGCTCCAGGCTGCACGTGCAGACTTCCCCATGCAGCTTGGGACTGGAACCATCCTGGTCTGGGGCAGATTCCAGCCAGCTCCAGCCTGAGTGGAGAACTCTCCCAGTACAGGGAGCTCCCCCCCCCCCCCAACAATTGGTGTTGGGGTTCAGAGATTGCTCCCTGCTCCCAGGAGCTTCCTGCTGTGGGGGTAGCGTGATGTTGTCCCAGCCAAGCTTCATGCTTTGAGCCCACCCTGGCAGCAGGCAGCTCCCAGGCACAGGGAACAATCTCCCAGCCTCCACTCCAGTCTCAGAACTGAGGCTGAGAGCTGCTTGTTGCCTCAAGCCCAGATCTGAGGTTAAAGTCTACCCCAGCACCAGGCAGCTCTCAAGGGCAAGGAGCAATCTCTTCCCTCCCCCCTGCTGCCTGGCTGACTGGAAGCAAATTAGCTCCTTGGTGGCCATCTACATGTGTGTTACTGTGTGGTAATTGCTCCACTTGCATTGCAGGTAGCAGATTAACCATGGAGTAGACCAATTTACTGCACAATAAGCATCTACATATGTGGATGATGTTATTTATTGTGCAGTAAATTGGTCTACTGAACAGTAAAAGTGTCTCGTGTTGACATGCCCAGTTGCACCTAACCCAATGAATGTATTGAACATCCAGTTCAAAATGGATGGATTTGAGGATATGTATCACAGCTAGCTGGCTGAATTTCAGTTCAGATGAGACTGAAGTGAAGCAAGTAAAACATTTAACAAGGATGACATCTCCATTTTAACCAAAAGAGTTCCATCCCCTATTTCTAGGTATCAAATCTGAGAGTTCTCATTGAATTCCATTTGCTCGCAGATGGTCCAATTGCAGCAGTGTCCAGGGACTTTTGTTACATTATGCACATGCTTACGTGATTATGGCTTTCTCTGTTACAGACGTGTCTTGCTAGCCTGATCCATAACTTTGCAAACTTGAATCAATCCCTAAAATTCACTTACAAATCTGATGCAGAATGTAGTGGTTCAGTAGGTAGATCACATGAAACCTAGGCTCTGTGATATCCATTGTATTACTGGGGTTCAATGTGTTCATTTTGACCAAAAATATCATGAAGAGGCTTTAAGCCTTCCTACTTGAGAAATTGCCTCTCTCCCTACACTGTGCCTGACCGGGTACACTTATGCCAGGTCTCCTATTCATTTAAAGGATGAGTCATTAAGTACTTTGCCAGTTTGGTCCAAAACAGCCTGAGAATACTGACATTATTCAGGGCATGCTGCCAGGTGCAGCTGTTTGCTTAGTTTAATGAAGAGGGAAGGGTTTGAAGGAGTTCAGTCTGGATGGGGAATTCTACAGGGCTTTTGTTTAAGGGCATGATTTTTGTTGGTTGTTGCCAGGTGAGCAGCTTTTTAATATTTTTGTTTCTTAATTGGGATAGGGAAAAGAATAGACTCTGGATAGATGCCTATACTTTTTAATTAATATTTAATTATCTTACTGAAAAAGAATTGTAAGGATGTGAACACCAAGGAAGTAAAAGAATGAGAATGGCACAAAGGGATATATTTAGTAGAATGGGATGAAGTGAAGAAAGGTATCCTGTCAGCAAGATCTATTAGACTGTCAAATAGTCTCCCAAGAGAAATGGTGGAATCCCTGCTGCTTGAAACGTTTAAAACTAGATTAGACAAAGCACTAGAAAATGTGCTGAAAGAAACAATTTTACCCTGACAGGGGATTGTAATAGGTAATCTAATTCTCTTCCATCCCTTATTTCTATAATTGTGTATTCCAAGTACTTACATTTGAGGCAGTAGTATCAATTTCAATACTCTCTGTCATGACTCTTGATCAATATTATTAGCTAGTCTTCATTATTTTGCTTATACACTATTATAGTCTCAATCACAAAGTTCTTTCCTATTCTACAGGTTTACTTTTAATTACATCCGAGTTCCTACAATAATTCCTGTACAGTGTTGCATTAGCTATGTTAATTCCTTTTATATATATTTAAAATGAAGAAAATTCTGTACTGGATCTAATGTTTGATTTATAGCTTTATATAGAGGAATATATCATACCAGAAATATATTTCCTAATCATCCATTGATGGTATCCATTACAATATTATAAATGGTGTAGTAAAGAAAGTGTCACAATTAGGTGCCTTTTCCTTTAGGACCAGTAGGAAGTTTCTAGATCTCCTTAACTCAAGTTTTGTAAAAATAATATTTTCAGATAAAAAGTGAAAGTATAGAAAAATAAAAAGTAAGATTTATTGGCAGTAATTCTGTGTTACTACAGAGATCTGCTTTATGATCTCAGTTCAGCAAAGTATCTAATCATGCACTTAATTTTAAGCATTTGTGTAATCCAATTTGCTTCAGTGGAAAAATTCATGTTTAAAGTTATGCACATGCATAAATACTTGGCTGAATCAGGGCCTAAAATTCTGTCATATCTATTATATCTTGAGTAAAAGTGCTAAATCATCCCATTTTTTACTACAAAATGCCCTACATTTTGGCATAATTCAGCATGATTGATAATTTTCACTTCAAATGGCCTACAGATGGGAAGGCAAAATAAGGAAAATGGTGCTCTCTCTTCCATATGGCATCAAATATCAACTTCCAAATCTAAGAACCACTATCTGGTATTATATTACTCAATGTGCAAATTGTATCTATCCTGTCTGGGCATTTGTAAAGATTGCAGCTTTTGATTAAGTGCTGTGCTGTTTGTTGGGCACCACATTCAAACAGGGACTGTCCAAGTCATTAATCTTGTGAAGAGTTGTTTTGAAACATCCATATCCATATCTATTCAGCTTGACCCACACTTCTCTGTCAAAGCCATGCCCAATGGGGGACTCATTTGGTGTTTGTCTAAAATGTTGTAGGAATGGGTCTGACCTTTCCCAGAGGTTGGCCCATTCTGTTGCTGCCTATACATTTGGTTCAGCATCCCTAGCCTCTTCCAGGAGCTTGTGGATTTCATATATAAACCATTTGCAACTTTTAAGCCTCTTAAGCCTCTATCTGTTCAGGTCTTCAGTTAACAGTTGATAGATTGGGTGATTTTCATCATCTCTTGCTTCTTTTTCCAGTAATGCTGTTAGGGTCTTATATCACTTGGTCTAATGCCCTAGAGTACAAGGAATACAACTGTGTGTGTGTAAGTTGTGCAGTACAGCTGTGAGAAACAGCAGCATTCGCTTCAACTTCCGTTTTGACATTTCAATGAAACAGTGTTTTGTTTCAAGTTTCGTTTAATTTTGAAAGCGCTGTTCTGTTGCATTTCATTTAAACAGTTTAGCTGTTTTGACCCTGTTTCAATGTATCACCCATAGGTTATAATGGGGAAGCACAAAACAGCCTATCATTTTGTCATTTCTTCCCTGATTCCAGTGAAACTTACAGAGATGGTAACCCCTTCAGAGAGCATGAAGTCTGCCAAGTTTCAAGGAGATAGATGCAGGAGTTTCTAGGAAACTGTACCTCAAGCTGCTGACAAGCAGGAGCAGCATCCTGTGACTCAGCAGGCAGATTGGGGGCACACACCCGGGAAGAGTCCGGAAGATCCCCTGAAGCCCTCCTGGGTGTTGCAGGTGGGCCCATGACCTTCCTTCTGGATGACAGGAGGCTTCTCCTGCCACCTGGGACCAAGCGTTGAGGAACTGAGCCAGGCTGGGGAAGGTGCCTCCCACCACCAGGCTCAGTTCCCAGCGGTTCACAGCGCTCAGCTCAGCAGCATCTCCCCCAGCTGAGCTGAGTTTCCCAGCGCTGGGGACAGAGTCTGGCTGGGGGAGGCATCTCCCCCAGGTGGGCTGAGTTTCCCATCACTGGCAATAGAGCCCAGCAGTAGGAGATTCTTCCCCCCTGCTGGGCTGAGTTCTCCAGTGTTGGAAACTGAGCCCAGTGGCAGAAGGCACATCTCCCCACTGGGCTCAGTTCCCAGTGACTCACACCCCCGTGGAAGTCAACCCAGTGGCAGGAGGTGGAGTGCAGCACTGGCTCTGCCCGCCTTCCACCACTGGGGTGAGTTCCATGGGGCTGGCAGAGCCGATCGGAGCACAGCCTGGCATTGGGAGGTGGGCAGAGCTGGCGCTGTGCTCCAATTGGCTCCTCCAGCCCCATGGAGCACAGCCCAGAAGTGGGAGGCAGGGAGATCCAGGGCTGCACTCTCCTCTGGGCTGAGCTACATGGGGCTGTGGAGCCACTTGGAGCACAGCCATGGCTCTCCCCTGCTCCCCACCACCTGACTGCTTCTTTGAAACTTGAAACACTTCAAAACTTTCAAAATGTTTCGACTGGCCTCATTTCATTTTGAGGCTGTTTTGAAGCCCTTCATTTCATTTCAATTTTGCTGTTTTGAGCTCGAAATGAGTTGAAACAGCATCAAAACGAAGCAGCCGGAAAAGCTTCACACAGCCCTATTGTGTAGCTTGTTACAAGTCTCATCACACTGTTAAGTACAGTGCCAGACTTTTTAGTATGACAACTTCTGGAGCATACAAGAGCACAATATTCTGCTGGAGCACAAACGATTGCATGTGTGGTGGTTGTGAAAACTTTGAAGTTGGCACCCGATGTCAGGCTGACTAAACATCTTAAGGAAGCTACCCGTGCAGAAACTTTATTGCTGTCCTTCTGAATTTGATGTTTATAGGTGAGAGAATGGTCTAATATGACTCCTAGATCGATTGGGTTATGCTCATGGGGAAGGATGTGTGTTGCCTATTCTGATATTCAGTGTATTCTTGGCTCAATGACTGTACACATGGAACAGTGATGATACTAATTTATTGATGCTCAACTTCAAGCTCCACTTGTGGAGATATCAGCAATGAGTTCCATTCAGTATCTTTTCCAATTCTGTCATGTCTATTCCTTGGGCTACTATGGTGACATCGTCAGTGTGCATGTATCGCTTAGATGTTGTATGACGGGAAGTCTGAGATATATACATTGAAAAGTATTGATGTTAGCACTGACCCTTAGTGGAATCTATTCTTCAGGGTTCGTACTCTGCTTTTTTCTCCTTGGGTGGTAATGAGTTTGAATGATCTGTTGGAGATCATGTTCACGAAGAAAGTGCATAGCACGTGCTCAGGTATCATAAAGTACAGTTTGTACTGTGAGGCCTTAGTGTCGTACAGTGTCATAGGTTGTTGTAAGGTCAATAAAGACAGTGCCTGCTTTCTGCCTCTTTTCAAATTCATGTTCTATAAATGACTGAACTGCGTGCAATAAATTGCACACCACCTATGAACAGAGTGCATACATCAAAGCAACTGTTTCAGTCACAAACTCATTCACAACTGTAATAAGTGAAACACTATAAATTTCTCATGTTTTCACAGTAAAATTTTAAAATGTGACCCCTTGTTGCTTTGGATTTGGACAACACATAACTTCTATGTAGTTTAATTTGTTGTACACACATTTTTTGAAAAAGCTGTTCTTACTACAGCCATTTTAAAATGACATGAAACATACTAAATGATTCCTGAAATTGCTTTACTTAAGTCTGTGATAGCTGAAAATTATGTCTATGTGATAAAGGTGCTTGCTGAAAGCTCTATGAAGATTAGACCAAGTGTTTTTCTGTATTTGTTTAGATATTAAAATATATGTTGTTGCTAAGAGCCTAATTAAAGTTTAAAATGTAGTAAGGCCTTGTATAAAGTAAGGCCTAGTAAATTTAGCAAAGCCTTGAAGTAGTGAGGCCCTGTGGTATAGTTAAAATTAACCTTATCAAAAGGAATGCAAGGCTTGTACTGCTATTGGTCAGTCTAAGGACAGTTAAAGTAAAAAGAATCTAAGTGGCTGTAAGTTATCACTACCGTTCAGAAGCTATAAATTGGCTAAAACATCCGGACATCATTCAGAAGGAAGATACAGCTCTGTGAAAAGAATTCGTTAGCTGTTGACCTAGATCAGTAGGCCCGTGGATCTCAAGAAGCCCTAGGACTGAATACCAAGTTCCTTCTTAGTACCTCTAAGGCAGCGCTGATCAGGGACTCCTGACTTCACTGAGCTTTGTGGAAAGAGAAACTTGTTGTACATCAGGCATCAGAGGGGACTGCCGATAAGTTGCCGACACAAATTATTCTTGTCTGTCATCGTTTGTCTTGTTACTACATGTAGTTGTGTTTTTGTTAAGTCAATAAACCTTTCTTACCTTTCTACCCCTGACCACACTCTCAATCTCGAACCCTCCGCAGGTGGCTGGGACAAAGTCCAGAAACAATAGCAAAATAGAAATGTCCATTTTTATATCTTCAAAAATCTGTGACATCCTTCAAAAAGAGAATAGCTTTAATTTTTTTTTTAAATAAGGAAAGAAGGTCCAAAATTGTATTATTAATAAGAATATATCAAAATGTCAGGAGAGAACATAGAGACCCAAAAGTTTAAAATTGGCTTGTTACTTAGATATCAAATATAGTTTTCTAGAACAGAGTTAAGCATCTTACTGAGCCAAATATAAAACAGAGAGGTTGCGTCTACACTAGACACTGACTGCACAGTAGCTCGTTACTGTGCACAGTAGTGTTGCATGATACAAAACATGACATGAAGTGATTGCACAGTAGTAATGAGCTACTGCGCAACAGTAACAAGCTACTGCACAGTCAGCATCACCAAAAAGCCATTTGCGGACTTGTGTATGCAAATACTAAATGTCTGTGCAGTAACAACTGTGCAGTCAGCATCTCATGTAGATGCAGCCAGTAATGACCAATGAGAATCTGGAGTAACTGTGGAGTCATTATTCTTGCAGAAGGAAGCTGATATCATTTATGAATGAGATTGGCATAGCATTTTACAAAGAACAGGATGTGAAAGGTACAAAAATAAGTTCATTTTGAACAAACAAAAAACTTAGAATGTGGACAGATGGGTAGCCTGGACAGATGTACACACCCTTTAAAGAACTCCCCAAATAGGAGAAGTGCTCCAAAAGTAACCTTGAAGGAAGCAAGTACTATTTAGCACTTCCAAACAAAGTACTCCCTGTTGCATATATTCACTCTATGGAACACAACTAGGCAGGGCTTGGTCCTTCAACATCCCACAGTGTTTCATTCCCTCCACCTTCCAAAGGGGGACAGAACAAGGCCTTATGTCCTGTTTGCTATGTCTCAACTCTCCTAGAGCACCCCAACCAGGATCCAAAAGATCCTGTGCCTCCCATCAGAACTGGGAGACTCCAGAACTGGGCTACGAGAGTTTACCTCCTCCCTTCACTAGAATGGAGTCTCAGCTCTCCAGCCACCAATTCCTGCCTATCTCTGCATCTGGTTGACCAATTCTGGCAGGGGGGTGCCAGGACCTCCAATTTCATGGTTCCAGTAAGCAGGGGTGATCCAGGAGAGTGGTGGTAGAAGGGAACAAGAGAGTCTCACAGAGGGGGTGAGACATAGACACACTCCCAGGAAGACTGGGGCTGCAGAGCCACACCAGCACCTGCCCTGTTCTACCAGTGCCTGTTGGAGGGATGGGGTGAGGAGTAGCATTACAGGTTACCATATCCCCCTGTCACTCCTGCTGGCTGGAGAACATGCTGCTACCTGTGGCCATAGACATTCTGAACTCCAACTAGGGGACACAGAAAGATGCTGTATTAATGTGTAACCCTGTCTGTGGTTAAAATACTCTATTTTGAAGCACTTTAGAATGCAGTTGCACTTTCAAACTTTATGTCTGTCCCAACTCTTATTCAGATTAAATTCAAGATTAAAAACAACCATTTGTTTCTACCATATCGTCTTACATTTTACTTTCCAGGTCCCTTTGCATTTAGGTTGTCAGCCACTTTTTAAAATGTAAATCATTGTTACATGTCTTTCTGAAACTTTACAAACCTTAAGGTTCAGTGTTTTCCTAGTTGAGACAACTCAAACTGTACACAAGTGAATCTGTACTACTGTTCTAAGTTATTGTTATATGGAACCTTAATATTTTTGCTGTTATTTATGCTTTGTGTTTTAAATTTATTTCCACTATTGCAACTTTAACTGCTGCTGTACACCAGCAAGGCCTCGTTCCATTTATTCATGTTTCTCTATTTCATTTTTCATTGTACCTTGGCTCTTGCTGTTACATTTACAAATTGTGAGCCAGACAATCCTTTGATATTTATGTCCTATTGCTAGGGCTTGGAAGGTAAAAAGGGGAATTCATAGAAGCCAAATAGTGCAATTTTTCAAGGCTTAGAAATTTAATTTGCTGGATTATTATAAAGCTTAGTTAAGGCTACAGTAGTTTATTTTTCAGGGATTTTTACCCAAGTGAAGAACTCTTCTGCAATGCTTTAACACCATCAATAAGTTGCTAAACCCAGATAGATCAGTTGTCAGTCTTTTAGACTCTTCAGTAGATACCTGTAATGATTTTTCTATCTACTATATAAATAATGTTTCTGCTCCATGGGCAGATTTTATGTCAGATCAATCTACTGATTATACAGTTTCAGTTGTGGGAGCACCAGAATGTCCAACAAGTTCACTATCTACCTTTCTTGAAATTTTGAAGTCAGATATACAAGATGTGATAAAGGGATTAAAACCAATAGTGAGTGCATTAGAGTCAGTTCTCTTTTGGTTGTTGCTAACTGTACTTATTTCTGTTCACAGTAAAAATAAATCTGTTGTTCCATTTAAATGCCAAAGCTACCTGGCACCACCAGTCTGTTGTTATTCAAGCCCTGACATAGTGTTATATGAGAAACTATTAAAATTGTCTTCCTTCAGTCCTCTACAGTCTAAAAGACAAAAAAGATAACAGAAGCCTTACTGGAATATGAAGAGGAATGTTAATTTAGATATTTTTGCTTTTTTTCTTAATCATGTTGTGAGAGATAATGTATTTGATTAATAGTGGAAGAAGTGGATCTTTAGGAGAGATTTACAGTGGGATTAATGAGCCATTCTATGAAAAGGAAGCAAAAGAAAGGCAGAGAGATGAAGTGGGAGAAGAAATAACTAGTGTGTTTGGCATCATTCCTAGAGAAGAGGAATACAATGATGAAAAAAGGACAGAGGAATCACAGTCAGAAGTGAAATGGAACATGTAGGCTATAACAGATTATACAAGAGACAGAAGACATGAATAAGAATTTTATATTTGATTCTATGGTTAAGGAAAAGCAAATAGAAGGCTTCAAAAAGAAGAGGGAAATGTTTCAGGGAATGACTGAGGAAAATGATATTACTAGCAAACTGAATTATTTGTGAGCTTGCATTGTACAAATATTGGGGAAAAATCTACTAGCAATGTTTCCTACAAATGGTCATAAAAATATTATTCTTTTTAATTAGCTATACCAAAAAAAGAACTGAAAATTTTTATTCAGGCTCTCAGAATGTCATTGAATTAAGTCTTCTCTGTTAGAAATATAAAAAAATCTGTTAGCTGCAATGCCTGATATTTTTTGTTATCACTGTAAGGGTGCAGACAAACATAACATTTCATATCTTTTAAATCATAACAGGTTTGAGAGATAGAGAGACATACCATCTGGAAGCTGCAGCTCATACAGAATGCAGCAGCCCATTTTCTCATAGTAGGTATAACTCCAATGCTCCAGAGTCTTCACTGGCTCCCAGTAGCTTCCTGGTGCAATTCATGGTGCTGGTTTTGATCTATAAGTATCTAAATGGTCTGGGCTCAATGTACCTAAGGGATTGCCTTCTCCCTTATTTCCCATTATGCTCTGTAAGTTTAGCCAAGAGGAATGTCCTACAAGTACCATCAATACGCCAAGTTTACTTGGTGAAAACAGGTAAGAAGTCACTCCTCAGCTCTTGTACTCCTTCACTACTGCACCATACTAGAGTGAACAAGTAAGATTGTCTTCCAAGGATCTTAATAGTGAGTCTGCAGGTAGCTCCATAGCCCAATTCTAGATGCACATGTCTTGTCACAGTGAGGACAGGTGTTTCCAGAAGGGATGGACACTGTGTTGCTGCATTGGAGGTCCTGATATTCTTCTTGCTTGTTCCTATTTTCCTCTTCTGCCTGTCGGTGAGCTGTTTCAAAGTGTTGAGGTCCCTTCCAAAGAGCCTTCCTCCATTTTGGTCAGTCCTGAGCAAGGGTCTCCCAAGTGTTGATGTCCATGTTACACCTCCTCATGTTTGCCTTCAGGATGTTTTTGAAGCACTTTCTTCGCCCTCCGCTACTTCACTGTACATCCCATCTGTACATGAGCCTTTTGTAACATATCAAAAGCGGTTTGAAACATTTCACATTTGATATCCATCCACACCCTTAGTGTTATTAAATTTCTCAGTATTGTTTAACTTAGTATCCTGATTCAAGTCAGCCGTTGAGCACCGGCGTAAAGTAATGGTTTGGTTTGAATGTTATTAACCTAATTGTTTGGTGTTTGGTTTCTTAAGGCAAGTGGACCAGAGACATTTTTTTTCACTTTTTAGATTCCTTTTAACAGCTCCTTTATGTTCTCTCTTTTGCATTCACAGGCTCTTCCTGTCTGAAAAAAAAATGGTATTGTTGCCATGCACAATGGATCCAGCTATATATTCCTTTATAATCCAGTTATAAAGATGTTCTTCACTGTTTGTCTACCTACTTACATAACATTTAGGAATTAATAGTGAATAGACTCAAAGTTATTAAAACTAAGATTTTTTCAATAGGCCCACAATGTCTTTTGGGAGTGAATCCTTTCTTCTGGCAGGTATTTCTCAGACACTCGGTCCTCTATTTTCTATCCACTGTAGAAATAAAGGATATATACACACTGTTTCCACAGCTGTAGACTGGTTCCTGCTCTTTGTACACCACCTAGCAGGGTTGGATCCAGCAGGACTGGGGGTGGGAGGTGGTGCAGTCACACTGCCCATTCTACCGTGTAATGCAGTAAGCTCTTCAAAAGACATGTTGGTGGCTCCAGTTCCCTGCAAAAAGGAGAGACCTATCTAACACTGCCACTGTCCCTGTCTGACCTAGGGGCAGGGGGAGTCCCATGGCTGCTCCTTTTTCCACTCCATCTGTAGAAAGTAATGTTCTTTGGTAATGGATACATTCATAAGAAGTGATGGTGTTTATAGGAGGCCCCTTGCATCAAGAGAATGATAGCTCTGCTTATACTTATATCCACATTTTTTTGGTGATAGTATATCATAGGCTGTTCATGGATGCATGGTTAACAACTGTGTTCAAGAACACCTTTCCTAATCTAGCTGGTGAAAAGAGTGGCAACCTATTCTCTTGGGTGCAGATTTTACTCTTGTTTGTGCCTGTCATTTCAAGTTTAGTATCCTCCTGTACTACTCAGACTTACACTTTAACATCATTCTGAAACATGGGTGGCAGAACGCAGGGTAAAATGCACCTTATAAACTAACAGCATCAGAGTTGCATAAGCTTTTGTGAACAAGAACTCACTTTATCAGGTGTTATGAAAGGTCTTGCAACAAGCAGGCTATCAAATAGAGAGAGTGATTTGAATACAAAAGATAGGGAAGGGAGGGAGGGGAAGGGGGAGTGGGGACAGTGCTGAGACAAGCAAACAAGTAACAAACCCATAGGGGCATATGGTCAAAAAAATTAGTCCAGGTAGTGGGATGAGAATGGGTAGCCCCTTGTTAGACCATACTTCTCATTATTCAGTCTGTGGATTATTTCTTGTTCCACAATTTTGAGTTCAAGTCAGCTTTTAAAGTTCCACTGTTTGAGATTAGCTACTTTGAGGTCAGCAATGGAATATCCAGGGAGGTAAAAGTGTTCTACCACAGGCATTTACATTTTTTAAACTTGATGTCAAATCATTGTCCCCCTTATTCTTTCATACAGGGACTCCCCCATCTGGCCAATGTAGACAAGAGAGGGGCATTGTAAGCAAGTACTGGGATATATATTGGTAGCAAAGTAGATGAATTAATTTTGTGTGCTATAAAGAGTCATGAAAAATAACTGCACAGGTTACAGATACTTGTTGTTAATTTGGTTTTGGTTAAGATCTACAGAACCCTAGATTTTGGCTTTGCTTTCTTTAAAAATTACCTCTTTTCCCATGTGCTACTAAGCCAAATGAAATCAGCAAATTCAAAATATGCTGACAGCACAGCAGGATGTATAAAAAGTACTTGACTGTTATTCCTTCTTGATTTACCAGAGCCAGAATTGGTTACTCTTCAGGGTTTACTGTAAAACTGTCAGACCTTGCAGAAAGGGGCTGAACTATAGACTTAATGGGATTACATGTGTGCTGTTGTTTATGGTGGGTTTTTAAAAGTTAAGCAGCCAATTTGAGAGTAGGTTGGACTATGAGGTCTTCATTAGCAAGGCTATTGTTTGTATTTTTAATATTTGTATAAGCATCTAGAATTTGGAAAGGATTTCAATAACTCTAAATAAATAAAATAAATCTTCCTGTGCCGTGTATTCCCTAGCTATGCTCTGTGTGCTGAATTAGATGGCTATTTAATTTCACCTGAGGTGGAAATTATAAGGCTTTTTTCTATGTTTTCTTTCTCTGGAACAGTCTTTCTTTTCCTAATTGTAATTTTCAGTATCAATAGCAGACTGAAAAGCTGTTTGTTTGCTGCTTAATGTGATTGTTCTGTACTGTGATTATTCTCTGAAAGGGGGAAAGGTTCTAGAAGTAAATTGTTGTTGTAATTATTCATGAGATTCATCTGTAGTTTCTCATTCTCTTCCTAAGAATTTGTTAAGTGTGTTTTCCTTTTGAAATCTGTGAATTATAACACCTCATGGTCAATTTGTTCCTTAAAATCTTTAGTAACTATGTATATATAACATTTCTAATCCAAATACAATTATTTCTTAATCAGTGATCATCTTAGTGCCTAAAAAAAATAAGTGTTTGCTCCATCCCTTCTCTGCCACAAAGAACATTTAGAGATTCATTTTTTATTTAAGGGGGAAGGATTATTTTACTGAATGAATCTGAAAATAAGGCAGAGGTTGGCAATTATTTTGGGCAGAGGGCCACTTACTGAGTTTTGGCAAGCCATCACAGGCAGCTTGACAGGCAGCCAGGGGCAGATAAATACTAATTTTCTAAATTTTTAGGGGCCCTCTGGGCCAGGTAGAGTGGCCTGGCATGCTGCATCCAGCCTGTGGGCCTCATTTTGCCCACCCCTGAAATAAGGGAACTATTTTTTAAAAACATGTTAGAGGAAGCAACTTATATTTGGCTCTGAATGTGGTGAATATAATGGTCATTCTTTCTTCTACTGGCTATATAAGTTCCCTGTCCTTTTGCCCCATCTTGTCTTGCTTCCACAGTTATAAGTCTGACTGTGCTGAGTGACAGAGGATGCAGCTGTCATAGCTATGTCATACCATACCTTAGAAAGAGAGAGGTGGTTACTCAGGCAACCAAAACTATTCCCAGGGAGAACTTTGAAAATGAAATGTTATCAAAAGTATTTTGAAATTCTAAGAAAGCTATTTCCACCATTTTCCTAATTGTACTTTTATTAAATGTTTCAAGGAATTCTAATGGTTTAAGGAGATAATATTATTTCCTTTACAAAAAATATGTGGCTTGACCTTATCCATTTTTTTAAGTGTTTTAAAATTAAATTATTATAATAGGAACAGACTTTCAGCTGATGTACATCAATCTACCCTCAATCTGGCACTGTGTCTCCTTCTCCCTCCCTGATCAGCTGCATGCCACACACATAGGTTGCCTGTGTCTGTTGCCTTCCTACCCTTTTCTGTCTGATACCTCCCAATGTAAGTGAAGGAAGTTAGAAAGTTTATTTCCATAATTTTGAGAGTAATGTGGATGAAATACGTTATAAATTATAGAGGAAAAATTCTGTTTATATCAATGGCTGTAGGTCAGGCCTTAAGCAAGTTAGTCCATTCCCATAATAATACAGACCTGGACTTTATGGCACTGTTTTTAAAAATTTCCAAGAATGGAGGTTCTGCAGTCTCTCTGGGTAGCCTGTTCTAATGCTTAACTGCCCTTGCAATGAGAAAGTTCTTCACAGTATACAATTGAAATTTCCTTTGCTGTGAGTTCAAACTACTGCTCCTTGTCCCTACTAGCCATTGAGAATAATCTGTTTCTATCATCTTTATAGCCACTGTTCAGATATTTTAAAACCATTACATTTCCTATTCTTTAATTGAATTTTGTTTTTCTCTGCTGGGTTCTTTCTAATTCGTCCATCTCAGGAAAGTGAACAGGCCAGCAAATAGAGGAGTTTAGGGGAAGAGGACCAGGGAGTCTTGATTGCCTGGGAAGAGGGTTTCTGACTTCTGGGGAATGAAGGGCCTGCCTGTCTTGGGCTCAATAATCCAGATTCAGTTTGATTGCTTGTTGTCTGGGGCAGAGAGCATGAGGTGCGCTCAGCTGATAGTTTCAACTACTGAAAGCAGCTTGAACAAGGAGGTGGGGTTAGCCTACCCAGATTTATGTCTGTATTTTATTCATTGACTGCAAAATGCCTAAGCAGTCATGGACACAGAATCCAGAGCTTCTGGTGATTGCTAACTTATAAAGGCATTCTCCCTTCTCTGTTTTTACTTTATGGCCACATGAATATTGCATTTCTGTCTGCACTGTAGCACCGATTCAACAAAACTATTAAACTTTCCACCCGGTCTTAACTTTAACTTGACACTCTCATGGGAGGTGGGAGGTATACCTCTGACCCCTGAATGGGTCTTTCTGAGGAAGTGCTTTAATTACTAGGCTGTTATAAAGCAGCAAGGTTGTTCTGACGTGCTGTAATTACAATGAGTCAGAGAAGACTTGATTAATATTCTCCACTGGTCCAGCCCTGCAGGGAGCAAACCAGGAAAACCAAGGCTGCAACTGAACTCCAGCTAGCTTTGAGTATCAAGGACAATAAAAAGTCCTTTTTCAGATATGTGGGGAGCCAGAGGAAAAGCAAGGGCAACATTGGACCCCTGCTGAACCAGGTAGGACAACTGACAACCAACGCCCAGGAAAAAGCCAACCTATTAAATGGGTACTTTGCATTGGTCTTTCATCGGTCCCATGGGATGCCCATGTCCACTACGGGACAGGGAGGTCCTGGTGAGGGAGATACCCTGCCCTCCATCAATGCTGACCTCATGAAGGAACATCTTGAGAGGCTGGATAGCTTCAAGTCAGCCAGCCCTGACAATCTATACCCCAGGGTACTCAAGGAGCTGGCAAGCATCATAGTCCAGCCTCTGGCATGGATCTTTGAGAACTCCTGGCGCTCTGGTGTAGTGCCCAAAGACTGGAAGAAGGCCAATGTTGTGCCTATCTTCAAGAAAGGGAGGAAAGTGGATCCAGCAAACTATAGGCCCATCAGCCTGACCTCTGGCCTGGGGAAGGTCTTAGAAAAGTTTATTAAAGTGGCCATCCTTAATGGACTGACTGACGCCAACATCCTGAGGGATAGCCAGCACGGGTTTGTCGCGGGTAGGTCTTGCTTGACCAATCTCATTTCCTTTTACGACCAGGTGACCTATCACCTGGACAAGGGAGAAGAGATTGATGTCATATATCTTGATTTCAAAAAAGCCTTCAATCTGGGATCCCATGATCACCTCTTGGTGAAACTAGCCAATTTTGACCTTGGGTCCACCATGATCTGCTGACTGGGAAATTGGCTCTGTGGTCAGACCCAGAGGGTGATAATTGATGGAAGTCAATTGTCATGGTGCCCTGTGACTGGTGGGGTCCCCCAAGGCTCTGTCCTTGGACCCATACTGTTCAACATCTTCATTAATGATGTGGACACTGGAGTCAGAAGCGAACTGGCCAAGTTCACCAATGACACCAAACTTTGGGGCAAAGCATCCACACCTGAAGATAGGAGGGTGATCCAGATTGACTTGGACAGGCTCAGCAAATGGGTGGATGAGAACCTGATGGTGTTTAACACTGAAAAATGCAAGGTTCTCCACCTTGGGAGGAAAAACCTGCAGCATCCTTATAGGCTCAGCAGTGATACACTGGCTAGCACCGTGGAAGAAAGAGATTTGGGGGTCATCATTAACCACAAGATAAACATGAGCCTTCAATGCGATGCTGCAGCTAATAAAGTGAGCAAAATGCTGGCTTGCATCCATAGATGCTTCTCAAGCAAATCCTGGGACGTCATTCTCCCCTTGTACTCGACCTTAGTGAGGCCACAGCTGGAGTACTGCGTCCAGTTTTGGGCCCCACAATTCAAAAAGGATGTGGAGAAGCTTGAGAGAGCCCAGAGAAGAGCTACATGCATGATCAGAGGTCAGGAAAACAGACCTTACGATGACAGGCTGAGAGCTATGGGACTCTTTAGCCTGGAAAAGCTCAGGCTCAGGGGTGATCTGATGGCCACCTATAAGTTTATCAGGGGTGACCACCAGTATCTGGGGGAACGTTTGTTCACCAGAGCGCCCCAAGGGTTGATGAGGTCAAACGGTTATAAACTACTACAAGACCGTTTCAGGCTGGACATAAAGAATTTCTTTACTGTCCAAGCCCCCAAGGTCTGGAATAGCCTGCCATCGGAGGTGTTTCAAGCACCTACATTGAACACCTTCAGAGTAAATTGAATGCTTATCTTGCTGGGATCCTTTGACCTCAGCTGACTTCTTGCCCTTCGGACTGGGCGGGGGGGGCTGGACTCAATGATCTTCCGAGGTCCCTTCCAGCCCTAATATCTATGAAATCTATTAAATTGAGTCTTCTGGAGCATGGCAGTTATTGCGCTCCAGCAGACTCCAGTGTCAGCATCCTAGAACTGGAAAATCGTGGTGTAGATGCTTTAACTAAAGCTCATTTGATGAGCTTTAGTTAAAGTGCTTCTGCTGCCATTTTCCAGCACAGGAATGCTGATACATGTGACGCTCCAGGCGCTTTAATTAAAGTGTGCACCCCCATACTCCCAGAGCATGTCTATAAATGCCCTTAGCTGCCCCTCCTACCTTCCTCCTAGTGGAGTTATATGGGAACTCGGTTCCTTCCCACTTAGCCAGGGGCAGCCCTTTTCATGCACAGAAGATAGCACTTTTAGGTGCCTCAGTAATTTCAGTTCAAACTGGGGATTTGGCGTTTAGGTAAAGAGAGGATATAGTGAGGCTGCATGAAAAGAGGAGGGCTGCATGTCAATTTTAGACATAGACCCTTAAGTCTTCCTCAGTCCTATTTTAGGTGCCTAAGACTTTTTTGGATCTGACTCTCATATATTGTACTTAACTATTTGAAAATGGTGCCAAAAAGTGGGAAATACATAACATGAGGATGTAATTCCTTTCTAAAAATATCCTGAAGTCCAATCTAAATTTGCTCTCCTTTAGTTTGTGGCCATTGTTTCTAGTTACCTTGATGGGTGCCCTGGTAAACATTGCATCCCCTATTTCCTACTGTCCCTCTCCGCCGCCCGATGAGTTTGTAGATGGCCACAAGATCACCTCTTAGGCTTCTCTTGCAGAGGCTGAAGAGATTCAGGTCCCTCAATCAGTCCTCATAGGGTTTTTTTTCTGTATGCCTTTAACCAGATGGGTGGCCCTCCTCTGAACCCTTTCCAGGTTATCTACATCCCTCCTGAAGTGCAGTGCCCAAAACTGGACCCAGTAGTCCAGCTGCGGCCTGACCAAGGCCACATACAGAGGAAGTATCACCTCCCTAAACCTGTTTGTGATGCACCTACTTAAGCAATAGAGAGTGTGGTTAGCTTTACTTATTACTTCATTACATTGGTGACTCATGTTCATTTTGGAGTTGACTGCAACTCTGAGATCCATTTCTGCAGTTGTGCTACTTAGAAAGGATACTTCCCGTACTATAGGTGTATTGATGATTCTTTCTCCCTAGGTGCAGCACATGGCACTTATCTTTGTTAAACTGCATCCTATTCTGTTCCACCTGCTTCCCCAGCCTGTCCAAATCAGTCTGGATTCATTCCCTGCCCTCTAGATTGTTTACCTCCCTCCATAGTTTGGTGTCATCTGCAAACTTGGACAGGGTGCTTTCTACTTCCTCATCCAAGTCACTAATGAAGATATTGAACAGTACCAGTCCTAGAACAGTCCTTGGGGGACTCCACTGTCCACATTTCTCCAGGTAGAAACTGACCTATCCACCACCACTTTCTGAGCTGGTTGCCCCTTAGCATTATTTTATCTGCTGGTCCCCCACAAATGTGATCCTTAACAATTTTCTCAAAGGTCTTGCCAAGGATAGACATAAGGCTAACTGGCCTATAGTTACCTGGTTCCTGCTTCCTCTCATTCTTGAAAATGGGGACCATAGAGGCCCTTTTCCAACCCTCCGGGGCCTGTCCTGAGTGCCATGAGTCCTCAAACAGTTGCGTCAGTGGATCTGCTATGACTCCAGCTGATTCCCTAAGTACCCTAGGATGAAGATCATCAGGACCTGTTGATTTAAATACATTCAACCGCTCCAAGTGCCCCTTCATTAGGTCAGCACTAACAGTTGGTGGGTTGGTATCTGTCTCGTGCTTACCTAAAGTCCCATTGGGATGCATGTTTGTATTTATGTCAAGGAACACAGATGCAAAGAAATCATTTAGGAGATCTGCGTTTGGCATCCTATCTGTTACCAGTTGCCCTAATCCATCTTGAAGGGGGCCTATGTTACCCTGCATTTTCTTTTTGCTTCCTATGTATTTAAAGAATGACTTTTTGTTATCTTTAACTTTTGCTGCCATCCTGAGCTCCATTTCTTGGCTCTCCTCACTGCTTCTCTGCAAGCTTGAGCCAAGCAGGTATACTCTTCCTTGGTGGCTGCCCCCTGCCTCCACAGCTTGTAGGCCTCTCTTTTCCCCTCCAGGCTCTCCTGGATTTCCCTGCTCAACCAAGAGGGTTTCTTTGCTTTTTTGCCCCCCTTTATGTGTACTAGGATGGTCCCTTTCAGTGTTTGCAGGATCAGTTCCTTGAGAAATGCCCACCCTTCCTGGACTCCCATCTCTCTGATGCTTTTGCCTGTCAGTCCCTCCCTAACTAATCTCCTGAGCTTGTTGAAGTTGGCTTTCCTGAAGTCTAGCACTTCAGCCCTACTAGTTATCTTCCCCACTTTTCACCAGATAGTGAACTCTATCAATAGGTGGTCACTATCCCCTAGGCTACCTTGTTGAATAGCACAGGGCCAGTTGAAGGGCCAGATGACTAGTATAGAACCAGTCTGCAGGCTGGATTGGGACCACAGGCCACCTTTGTGCACCAAACCTAGCTGCAGACCAGCTGGGTGCACTAAATCTAGTGCGCGCACCACATGCAATACACACCAAGCTAGCCCTGTGCACCACATGCAGTGCCCATACTGGGTCCAGCCCTGTATGATATAGTATGTTGTTTTGACAAAGCTTTATTTTTTGTTATTGGAACCTATCTGCCAGGAGAGGTATGTTAATGTGCATATTGTGGTGTTTCTATTAGAGAAAGCAGATTAAAATGCACGTTGTACTTGGAAAAGAAGATGAAGAGGCTTCAATCTTCTTTCTCTAACAGAAACACCACAATATGTACATTAATGTACACCTCAGAGTTCATTCTTCAGTCGCATGCCAGCAGCTGAGAGAATTTCATCTTCCGCACAAATGAGCCTTACTTTTATTATGAAAAGTTCATAGTGATATGTAGCATTGTCAACCAAAATCTTCATCCTGGAACTGTACAAAAATCTTTCAGATAGGCTTGGCTTAGGCAACAGAATACTTTGAAGTATGAGAGACCTTGATCTTGACACAATATTGAATAGCTAGTGAAGGTAGAAAAGGAAGGGCAGGTTTGACATGCTCATGGTATTGCTAAGGAAAAATGTTGAAGCCTCTTCCTTTCGGATCAGGAGTACCAGTAATAATGGTGCAGGATAAATTCAGTAAAATGTTCAATTAACAAAATATAAAGTAACAAAGAGCTTCTTCTCTGAAAGGTATTAAGCATCTCTAACAGTTTGTGTTGTTTAATGACTTACATGCTTCCTGTTTCTACTTGTGGATCCCCTAGTGCTACTGAGCTGTGGGTAACTTGTAAAATGTCAGTGCACTCCAGAATGAGGTGCCTTTGTATAGCCAAAAATATTTGAAGGTAAGGATATGAAAAATTACCCACTCCCCAGTCACTCTAGTTTCTTCCCCTCCATGGCTAGTTGTCTACTTCCAAAGACATAGAGAAAAAGATCTTTCAGGTTTCAGTGATGTATTTCATGCCATTTTTATCTTCCTGTAGTTGTCAGACCACCGCCTTGGGAAAACTGCTCCCTGGTTCTTTTTCTCTTCATATGATATTTCTATAAATCAGTCCTGAAAGAACAGACATACTTAACTTCAGGCATTTTTCATAAGTGAAGCTTATGAAAAGCTTACAAAAAACAGGAAAAAAGAGCTCACTGCTAGGATTAGCCTCTTTATGTGCATCCAGCAACACTGTATTTACTGCACACCATACATACCCAACTAAGACAGGCACCTTGTTTTTTGAAGGAAGAATGCTGGGGGAATGGGGGGGGGGGGGGGCAGATTTTCCAGTGTTATGGACTCAAGGTGTTTTTTAATGGAGAGGCTGGGCTGCAAAATGGCTGGTAGCTTCTATCTTAGCTAGCAAGCAGAGAGCATCCATGAAAGGGTTAATACTGGACTCTACCTCTCCTGTTTGCTTGCTGAGAGGAAGCTGGCATCCATTTTGCAAGACAAAATCTTTATGCTTCTACCAGTACAGAAAATCAGTTCTTACACTTAAGAATCACACTTCAATTTATGGAGAGCTGATTGGGGTGAGGAGGGAGGAGGAAAGAGGGAGGTCCATGTGGTTTGCAAGTACATATGGTACATTTATATGGTGCAGTGTAGCATTGCATAGAAATACCCAGTTGAGGTGATAAGTTTGCACAGCATGATGCAGTGCTGTGAGGAGATACTAATAAGGATGCTGGATCAATATAAGTACTGTATTAATATGGCACTCCACGTGGGCTAATTTGCCTGGGCAAAGTGCAGTAGTAATGTACTTCTGATTCTGGAACTAACTCAGATTTCTCTACAGAATACTAAGTTACTCTGCCTAGACTTAACCAAAGTTCACAGAACAATTTGGGTTGTGGTCCTGGGCTGCTCCAGAACCATAAATTCTCCAGTATTCCAATATACCTCTCCCAGACAAGAATAAACTGCTGCTGCTGCATTATCAGGTTCATTGGTACTGGATTCTAATGCTGATTGAGCAGACTGTGGCTTGTGGCTGTTCCCTTCATCTTGGAGTTTTGTCAAGTCCAGTTTTGGAAACCTTCATTTTATTCTCCTTTGTACTGAGGCCTAAGGATAAGAGGAAGTGGAAGTCAGGAGGTTTTTATAAAAGGGACTAATGGCTGGCTCAAAGAAGAAAGAGGAGTCATTCGCCACTTCTAGGGTTGGTTCAGATTTTTTGCTGCTTATTTCTTAAATTTTGACACTTGGTGACAGTTCTTCTTATAATTTCATTAGGTCTCCCCGGTTCTGTGACTAATATCTTTTCCATGGCAGCAGTTTCTCATTAGAAGTATCCAGTGGAAGTTTCTCTCTGGCTCGAAGAATGTATCTGTGCCTAACTCAGAATCCATGTTCTAGAGTTGCCTGGGTCAGTATCAGCAACATCCATGATTCAATAACTCATGAGACAGCTCAAGAGGTCAGGGAACTGCTTCTTCTGTGTGGCCATGTTCCTCAGGAGCTTCTGTTTGTCAGCTTCTTGGGCTTCCTAGTTTCATTTTATGCAATCTAATGTTCTGATTTAGATGAAAGAATTAACCTCCTGGGCTTCTTTTGAAAACCATACTCTCACCAGAGAAATTTGTCCCTATAATCTAGGTCAGGGCTGTCCCAACTTCCAAACATCTCGACAGGCCCTCAGGTCTGTGGCCCAGAAACACAGACTGAGGACCATTCAGCATTTAGGCAGCATCCCTGCCTCCGATCCTTCCCCACCACACGAACAGCATGATTCCGCCACTTCTGGTGCCTATGCCGCACAGATAGTCCACCTCCCTCCCTTCAACACAGGCAGCCTGGCTCCCCTCCTCACTTCCTGGCCATGTGTGCCACACACCTACAATGCAGACAGCCCACCTCCTGCCTTTTTCATTTGCAGCATGAGCAGCCCAGATGTCTCCATGGCCATGCATGCATCACAGGCCTCCTGGCCCCCTCTACTTGTGTACAGTTTGAGCACCCCAGCATCATTCCACTGTGCTGTTCCACTCCCCCAAAGGCAGGGGAAGGAAATAGAAGCAGAGGAGGGAGGGAGAGCACAAAGAACCCAGCTTCCACGGCAGGAGCAATGACTGGGGGGGGGACAGTGGTGGCTAGGCAGGAGACCATGGGCTGTATGCTAACCCCTTCGGGGCTGCATGCAGCAATGTGGGCTGCCAGTTAGACATCCTTGATCTAGGTATTAGAAAACTGCTGAGTTGTATTTCATAGATTCATAGATGCTAGGGTCTCAAGGGACCTCAAAGGATCATCAAGTTTGACCCCCTTCCAATGGCAGGAAAAAGTACTGGGGCCATGTGACCTCAGCCAAGTGCTTGTCCAGTCTCCTCTAGAAGACCCCCAAGGTAGGAGAGAGCACCATCTCCCTTGGAAGCCCATTCCAGATTCTGGTAACCCTAATTATGAAGAAGTTCTTTCTGATGTCCAAACAAAACCTACTATCAGCTTGTGCCCATTGTTTCTGGTTATTCTGTTAAACAGAGCATCTCCTTGGAATAACCAGTTGATAGAGAGTAGATTTAGGCTGCACATCAGAAAGAACTTCTTCTGCTGTTGTTAGTTTTATATTTATGTGAATAATAGCAAGGACATCCCCTAATATTTTGTATATGCTGGAGATCATTGTAAATGGCATAAGGTTTCCATTTGGTGTAGTTAATATAGATTATAAACTGCGATGTGTGTCTGACTATTTCTAGTTTAACTATACTGGAAGAGCTTATGCTTATGCCACTAAGTATAATGTGGCCCTTATGATTACAGAAACCTGTAGAGCTGCTGCATAGTATCCTGTACACACCTCTACTAAAAATGACTCTGTGGAGTTGGTATCTTGAGTGACAGTTTGGGTTAGGAGAACAGTTTTGTATGTCTAGCAGCCTATCATCAGGTGAAAGTTATATAATTAACTAGAATCCCATTAAGTAAAAGAATATAAAGAGGCCACCTTAATGGAGTAAGAAAAATCAAGTTCTAGTAAATGTGGTTGTTTGAAGGTGTTCCCTCTCTACATGGACCTTTTAGATATGGCAGGATATACATATAAAATAAATAAATAAATAGTATTTAGCATGCTAACCTATCTTGCTCTCTACCTTGGAGTTGTAGGATTCCTAGATTTAGCAGAAGGAAATGAAGCAGCTGGGTACCACAGTCTCTTATAATTGGCTTTTGATATTTGGTGCCCTGAGGGTGAAAAGAGAAGGCATTAATTCAGTCTCGAGTTGCACTGTTTTTTCTGGAAAGTTTCCAAAGCTTAACATCACCTAATGGTATATCTCCTAAGGGTGACTATGCAGTTACTACTGTACAATCTTTTATTTTCCTCTTTCTGGTCACTAGATACACTTTGCTAATTGAGCTCATGCTAGAAAATCATGTTGTAACTGCTGCAAAAAAGCCTGAAATGATCAATAATACAACATATACTCATAGTAAAACTTATTTATGAAGGTTATTAACTACAGCTTCTATGCCAAATCCAGACAATTTTTTCCCCTTGAAAAATAAAAATGATTTTAAACAAAAAGGTTTTATACTCAATAGCAACATTCTTAACAGGGTTGTAAGATTGGTATTATTTAATAGCTATTTATTAATTTTAGTGGTTATTACTCACCATAGATATTTACAAAAGCATTTGTATATTGAATTACTGAAGAAACAGTTATCTTCATTAGCATCTGTCAGTATTCCAAATGAATAGCACTGAGGTGCTATTGTTTGAACCTATGCTCTATTTTTTTCAATGAATAAACTAAGTTCTTAAATTAATAATTGATTTCTCCACTGTTACATCATACTGCATGATAATGTTAACATATATATGCACATAATTTTTGTCAGTAGGCTGCATAATATTTTAAATGGTGCTTTGCAAATTTAGCATGAATATATTAATACATAATTATTTTTTGCAACCTAATAAGCTTCTGTATTTATCAGTCTTCTAAATTAGGGTATATTATTTTTCCTCCTTAGGGATATGATGATGGATATGGGGGTGAATATGATGATCCAAGCTATGAGGCATATGATAACAGTTATGCCACCCAAACACAGAGGTAAGCTTTTGTAATTTTTTAAGACCTGTTTTCCACTGCATTTTTTCTTTTTGTAATATGAATTTCAAATCTTGATTTCTAACAACAAACAACTCTTCATAAACTCTCCATATTCTTAAGTAGCTATTAAAAGTCAGTAACAAAGACTGTCAGAGCTGGCATGGAAGATAACCCAAATTAAGCCAAAAGCATAAAATTCAGTTGTAAATAATTTCAAATCATAGCCTCATTTTGGAAACAAATCCAAGCGACTTTCTTTCTGTCTTTCTTTCTCAGAATGTTAAGGCTTCAAGACAGTGGATAAGTCCTTATTTTATTACTGCTCTTATCATATGATAGGTACCACCATAAACAAATAATAATATCATAAATTTAAATATAAATGTAGAACTTTAAATATTCTTCAATCTTATTATACATTTGATTGAGTTTACTTTAACTGAATGATGCAGTTTGATTGTCTGAGATGATTTATGATCATAAAATGAGTTACTGTCATATTATTGCACCATTTTTCAGTTGTGGGGGGAAAAACATTGATTCTTTAGTTATTGCAGCAAAATATCTCTTGTAGAAAGTGTGTATACTTCTTAAGTACTAGAAACCATTTCAATAACTGAGGCCCCCTCTATGCATACTGGTAAGGCATGATTGGATCTAACGTGTGATCCACATGCTTGTGCCTCCTGCTATGCTACACTTGCATGGCAGGAGGTGCAATTGTGGGATTGTACATTAGATCAATCATGCCATATTGCCAGAGCAAAGGGAGCCCAATCCTGGGCTCCCCCTACACTGACAAGAAGCAAGAAGCCGCCATTGCTGACTTCCTCATGCATAGCTGACACTGAGAGCCCCATAATTAACGGGGCTCCCAAATCAGGCTGCGATTCATGCACAACAGGGATCAAGAGCCCTGTCAGTTGCATGGTTCTTGGTCTCAACTACATGTGAGGTGCAGCCTAGACCTGGAGCCCTATCAGTTGTGGGGCTTTTGGTCCTGGCTGTGCGTGAGGCTCAGCCCAAATCAGGAGCCATATCAGTTGTGGGCTCTCTTGGTCCCACTGAGGGTGAGAAGGTGGACTGAGAGTCCCATGTGGGCTGGGAGTTTCCCACAATGCCTCTCCCAGTCTTGGGGATCACAGAAGCTGCAATTCCCAGGGCTCAGGGTTTTCACATTAGGCAAGGTGTAACCCTGCAGCTGGGAGCCCTGTTAGCTGACGGGGCTCCCAACCACAGGAGAGACCCTGTTGCATGTGTAAATTAAAGCTCCATAGCAACCAACTATAAAGTTAGGACACATTTTGGAGGTTTAACTTTATAGCTAGTTGCAGCTTTTTATCATGTGATAGCTACTTCGCATGTGTAGCTGGTCTTAAAGTCATTGCAGAATTAACCAATTAACTGCACAATGCCTGTAATGTGTAGAGGGGGCCTGAAACTGTTCAATCTAAATACCTACCTTAGAGTTAACTGGTTACCTCAACTTATTTACACCAAGCTCCTGCTCCACCTACTAAGTATCTAAGGCCTATTCTAACCTCTTCATATCCAAGAAAATTTTTTTCACATGCCTACATTTCTAACATGTCTTAAGCACCATCTTCCTTACCTAAGTCACAAAAAGAAAGAGGGACCTGGGTTCTAGGCCCCACCCAGACTGGCAGGATTTGACCACACATTTCCTATTTCCCAGAGGATTACTCTAACTACTAGGCTATAAGATAGGCAGGGCTGAGGGCATCCTTCACCCATTCTAAAACCAGACCACTGGGGAGAAAGGAGTACAAGAGTCATGGGACCAAAAGGAGATGGAGTCTGAGTCCATACCCCATTGAGATGAACGCTCCTCTGGGAGAAGAGGTGTCCTGGATTCTGGCTGCTACTCCAAGAGCTGTTTATACTTTATGATTTTGTAATGAAAAATCCTTTTCCTTCTCCTCCATCATCCTGGTGAATGTAATCACCTCCATTCTAGGCAGTTAGGATCAGAGATAATGGAACCATATAATGAACAGCTTTGAATCAGGTGTCTGAACACACCGCACGTACCTCATTTCTTATAGGTTGGCTGTAGGTGACCTCCAGTCTGTTGCTTTTGCTATTTGCCCATGTATGAAGCTGCCCATTATAAAAAATGGGAGAACTGTGCACCTTTTTGGCTGAAGTAGCAAGATCCATATTTTTGGAAACAAGCAGCCATGTAGGCCTAGACTTCTAATAGGTACATGTGGAGTTGGGTCTTAATGTCTCCAAAATAGGGAAGGCCTGAAGTAGTTACTGAAAGCAACTGACTTTCTGTCAGTTACTCTCTCAATAATATTCAGAATCAGTATTGTAATATGAAGGCCATAAAACTACCCAAACTGATTTAAGTCTGTTCTATGTCCTCACAGAACAAGTGTAAATTAGCTTAGGTACTTTTATTGTCCTTCATATTAAAATAAGGGAAATAATCCTCATGATACAGTGATGGTATGGCTTTTTTATGACTGGCATAGCTAAAAAAAAAGATAAATTTATCCATTTGATTACAGCAGACAGCAGATTTGGAATGAACCTCCATAAGACATAATACATATCCTATAAATATAGCTGGGAATTTCATCAAGTTGAAATCTATTTTTCAACTGGCCAGTCAGAGGACACCATTAGTAGCAGCGAAAAAAAATTATGAAACATCAAATGAAGGTTTAAAGGGAAAAGAATACATTTTTCATTGAATTAGCATAGTTCCTACAAGACAACTAAGAAAATAGACATTTGTGTACAAAGTTGTATTCCTTAAAGGTTGTGGGCCTGAAATTACTAAATTTGCAAGTTGAGTATTTTACTGAGAAAGAAACCCCTCAGCATTCTCTTCAGCTGCAGAACTGCTGTAGTGCACTTGAGATGAATAAGGAAGCATTGTCTTTTGTATTTTGCTAAAACTAGTAAAGACTGTTAAAAGTCCTTGGTTACATCTGAATGTGTACCCTCTCATGTATGCTTTAACTGCATGCTTTAGTACAGCGGGGTACTTGAGAAGGCCCTAGGGGGTATGCGTAGGTGGGTAGGCAGGGACGGCACACTGCTACCCACCACCCTGCACCACTGCCTCCCAGGAGCAGGGCCGGGGGGGTGGGGGTTAGGGCAGCAGCACCCCTGTGCAGGCCACACAGGCATTGCCCAGCCAGCTGGATGCAGGGGGGAAGGTTGTAGGCTGTGGTGGCCACCGCCATCCCCCACCCTGCACTGCCGCCACCCCGCATCTGGCCATGCACCACCCCCACCCCACTCTGCATCTGGCCGCCAGGGGTACACTTACTAAACAAGGTTGAAAACCCCTGCTTTAGTACATTATTAGTAGGTTAATCCAGCAGGCAGATTACTTCAGTTGTACTCCAAAATTAAAAATAATATATCTTAGGCCATCTTTCGCTACAAACATTACAATAGTTAATTGTCACAGCAAAAATGGTTGAAATAGCTTTATTGAGACTGTTCTATGCAGTCCTTTGCAAATTGTAGTCCTCAGCAACTGAATGAAATCCTTATCAAAATTATAGGTGTTATGCCAAGCTAGAACTACTAGACATGTTTTATGTCAAGAAGTAAAATTTAAAGAATCAAGTTAACCATAAATATACATTTAATTAATATGAAAATACTCTAATTAACATAATCATAATAGTACTATATTAATTAGTAGTAAAGTAATATGTATAGCAGCCATATAGTTTTTCACAAATATGAACTAACCACAGAAGATTCAAACTACATAAATTGTTCCTAATCAGCAACTAAATCAATTTTGGAAATCAATTTTTCTATTGTTGTAGGAAAATAGGTGTGGAAGGGACCTCATGAGGTCATCTAATCCAGCCAAATATCCCCTCAGCCATCTATTCTCTAGACTCAGTTACCCTTTATTTTTTTATTTTTTTTTTTTTTTGGCTTTTCCTCTTAAATCTTGCTTTTCAGGCCCTTAATCATTTTGTTTCTCTGTGCTGGACTCTTTCCAATCTGTTCACATCCTTCTTGATGTACAGGGTCCAAAACTGGACACAGTACTCTAGGTGAAGCCTCACCAGTTCTGAATGAAGCAGAAGCACATTG
The DNA here is from genome assembly GCF_030867095.1 of Alligator mississippiensis. Lineage (NCBI taxonomy): Eukaryota > Metazoa > Chordata > Crocodylia > Alligatoridae > Alligator > Alligator mississippiensis. The sequence goes on along the minus strand of NC_081824.1, from coordinate 52,413,419 downwards.
TTGGCTCATATTCAGCTTTATGGTTTACAGTAATCCCGGTAATTCTTTTCCACATCACTTCAGCCTAGCCAATCATTCCCCAGTCTGTATTTGTGCATGCCATTATTCCATGCCAAGTGCAGGACTTTTCACTTGTCCTGGCTGAATCTCATCTGATTGATTGTGGACCATTTTTCCAGTCTGTCAGGTCATTCTGTGTCCTAGCTCTGCCCTTCAGACTGTCTGCAACTCCAACCATCTTGTTATTATCCACAAATTTGTTAAGCATGCATTTGATGTCATCATCTAAATCATTAAAGAAGAAGTTGAACAAAACCAGATCAAGGAGAGATCCCTGGGGAGTCCTACTTGATGCTTCCCCCCAGAGAGATATTGAGCCATTGAGCCATTACTACTCACTGGGCATGTCTCCACATGCATTTAAGTGTGACTAGATTTGCAGTGCATTAAGCCAATTAGTAATTAGTACACATGCAAGAACCTGGCACTAAATTTGGTGCCAGGTCCCTCCAACCCTGCCATGTGCCTCTATAGCCACTGGGGGGGAGCTCCAGCCTCTAGCCCCAGCTACCAGCAGTTGGCAGCCTATCTTTAAAACACAGCCCCATTTTGTGATCTCTGGGCAGCCAGTCCCAGTGCTCAGCCAAGCAGCATGGTACACACAGAGGCAGCACTTGGAAGCTTTGTTCATGCCCTCTCTGTGTTTGTGAGCTCTGGCTGCCCTAGTCCCTGGCCCTGGCAGAAAGGGACAAGATCCTCCGATCCTGCTGGCCACCTCATCACCCTACTGGCCTGCCGAAGTCACCATCACCTGGCCTATGGCAATCTTGCTCTGCCTGGCTCCCCCACATGCAGAGACTGCCTGCCCACTTACAGCACACCCTCCCAAAGTCCCCACTGCCATGCAGCTGCTGCCGCCCATCACACTGACAAGGGGCTCCAGGAGGCCATTGCCAGGGTCACAATCATCCTCCTGGCCCTCCAGCCCCACTGCCTCTGGACCTGCCACACCAGTTGGGACAGTTCCTGGTGGCAGTTCCTGGTGCAACATGACTAGGATGACAAGCAGTGTGTCCCATGACCCATGGGACCCATGACCCATGGGACACCCAACTTTTGCTGATCCGTTTCACCAGCTCTGGCCCTACCTGGACTGTCATGACACTGGCATGCACCCAGATCTCTCCACTGGTACTTGCCTGCCTCAAATGCTGCCCAAGTTGCCCACTCCTGCCAGCCTGGAGTATGTGGTGCATTTGTTCTGGGTGGGCAAGGCCACCAATGGGAAGGCCATCCTGGAGGTGTGCAGCACCCTCCAGGACATGCTGGCAGTCACCGTCCTCTGTGTCCATGACCCCCAGATGGTGGTTGCAGGGGTCCATGCACCGGGGTTCCCCAATATACCAGGGCCCTGGGCAGGGTGTACATCCTGGTGACCTGTCAACCCCATGGAGACCAGGCATACTATAGATACAGGGGTCCTGCAGGCATTCATCAGTCACCAGGAGACCTTCACACATGTGAGTGCTGGCTGGGTGGGCAGTGCACACCACACACGCATCTTCAGGAATTCTGGACTGGGCATGCTGGCTGAGAGCAGGAGCTTTGCACTGGGAATGGGGGACCTGCAGCTAGGCACTGTCATCATCCCATCCCTGCTCATAGGGGACCCAGCATACCCGCTTTTCCCATCGCTGATGAGACCTTACACCATGCACCTGGACCCCCACCAGCCCCACTTTAATCAGTCCCTCAGCTGGACCTGCAACCTCATCGTATGCACTTTCAGCCACCTCTAAGGCCACTGGTGGTCCCTCACTGCCTGCCTCAAAGTAACTGAGAACAACCTCCACCAGGTCATTGTAGCAGTGTGTGTGCTGCACAATATTTAGGGGCCTGGGAGCAGTTGTTTCAGGAGGCCTGACAAGAGGAGGTACAATGGTGGAGGCAGCCTAGTGGCAGGAGCATGACCTGCAGCAGTGGCAGCAGCAGCAGTGAGGCCTGCCCAGTGAGGCCCCAGGTGATGCATGCATCCACCGGCAGGGTCCAGGGCACTGCATGCAGGAGGCTCTGGCACTCCACCTCATGGAGTGCTTCCCCCTCTAGCCTACCTGCCCCGCCACCCACACACCCTCTACCCCTGTCCACCCCCAGCACCACTCTCATGCCAAGCACCTGTTGGACCAAAAATGCTTTATTTCACTTACAATATCCACCCCCCCTCCCTCCCCCCTCAACACCCCCACTTCCTCATCACACAGAGCACCTGACGCCTCAACCAACAGAGCCCCCTCCCTGCCCAACAGAGTCCTTCCACCACCCTCTCACGGCTAGGGTGCAGGAAGCCGATCACAGTGCAGGGGAAGGGACCTGAGTGTGGGATCAGTTCCCCTCCCCAGTGCTACGATTGGGCTGAGGAAGGGAACTGAGCCCGGTCACCCAGTTCCCCTCCCCAGTCCTAGCATAGGCTGAGTTCCGATCCCCAGTGCTAGATCGGGCTGAGCCTGTACATAGTTCCCTTCCCCTGCACTGTGATCAGCTTCCCACAGCCTGGTCACAGGAGGCGGGGAGAGCCAGGGCTGCACTCCCGACTGAGCCCCATGGGGCTGTGGAGCCACTGGGAGCGCAGCCCTGGTTCTCCCTTGTCTCCCACCACCTGGCTGCTGGCTGCTTCAAAACTCAAAATGTTTTGAAACTTTTTAAATGTTTCAATTAGCCTCATTTTGTTTCAAGGCTGTTTCAAAGCCCTTTGTTTCAATTTGATTTTGCTGCCTCAAGCTCAAAATGAGTCAAAACAGTGTTGTATCGAAACAGCTGGTGAAATTTTGCACAGCCCTAGCAAGCAGCCCTGGACAGCTATCAGGGCTGGCTAGTGGGTGCAGTAGGCTGCAGCCCTTTCTAAACCCCTCCTGGCCCAACAGGGCTACTCTGGCAGCTGTGTGGCCCTGCAGTGGCCAAGTAGCATCTCTGGCTCCCAGACAAGGCAGGCAAAGAAAGCCTGTGTCCCCAGGAGCACACACAGGGCATGCAGTTCTCCTGGGGAGTAAACAGGCTCCTTTAGGCTCCTGTGAAGTGTGTCCCAGGGCACAAAGTGGCTGATTGCTTTTATAGCCTGCAGCTAGGGGCTGCCACGAAGGCAGCTCAGCCCTAGGGCAGGAGAGACTCCCATCCAAGAGCCTGGAGGCTGGGCTCAGGCCAGCCCCCTAGTAGCAGGGCAGACCCAGCACTAAACTTAATGCTGGATCACATCTACATGTGTGTTACTGTGCGTTAAATAATCATGCCTAAATTTGATACCTTCTTTTGCAGGTAGCAAATTTAGGTTTGAGTAGCCATTTTTACTATGCAGTAAGGGCGCACACGGGTAGATGTACACTCACACTGTGCAGTAAACTAGGCTAATGCACAGTAACATGTCTCATGTCGATATGCCCACTGAACACAAAGATACAACCAGTAAAATTTCCATGTTACAGTATTTCAATCTAGTCTGTATTTCCTTAACCTGTTAATGAGAATTTTGTAAGAGAGAGTGTCAAAAGTCCTGCTAATGGCAAAGTATATCACATGCACTGCTCTCCCACAACCCACAGAGCCTGTCATCTTATGGTTATATATGTAGCCACCTTTAATCATAAAATGACTTCATTATCCATGACTCCAGAAGGAGGTCTTGCAGATTTCAAAGAGTTTAAGTCCATAAGAGATCATTTGTTCATCGTGTTTGACCACCTGTATGCTAAAGGCTATTAAGTTTCAGAGGGATATCCCTCTTCTTGAGCCACAGTTTTCAGTGGACTAAAACACCTTAATTTAACTAAACTGTTCCATGCCAATCAGATAAAAGGAAGATTCATCTCTACCACACTATCTAGTAATAAGCATGACCCTGAGTAGGTGAACAAGACTTAGCAACTGGGCATATGATTCTATGAAAAGATTGCAAAAGAATCATTGCAAAACTAAGGACCATATCTGCAATTTCCAGATATTGGATCTTGTCTGGAAGATCCAATGTCACCAACACTGGAATTCAACCAACTATCCAATCTCTTTTGTGTGTGTAAGTATCTGTATACACTAAGCAAGTCACCTAATCTTCTCATCAATATGATAAATCATAATACTCAAAGTATAGTGGCAAAATGTAGCCCATGTTTTGAAATTAATTGTAAACTTTTATGCTCACTGATAATCTATACAAAAGCCAACAGGTAATTGCCAATATAAATTTAGCCCAGAGTTTTGAAGCAGAATGAAAAGAAAAGTATAGAATCAGAGAACTACCAGATACAGCTTTCTGGTAACTAAACTATGTTAATGTTAGAATTGTAATTATTTGTGGCTGATCCTTAAATTTACCCTTATATAAGTAAGCTCATTGGGCTCCTATTTGTCAGCACTACTACTAATAAAAATATATAATGCAAAAATAAATTTGATTTCAATAATTATATACTCATGCCCATGCCCCTGTTGTGATATTAAGTATACTCTGTGAATATTTATGTCCAGAATAATACTCTAATTTGTTATTTCTTGAGTGTTTGTTAATTTGAGTTTAATACTCTAACAATATTTATACTAGTAACTGTATCACTGTATTAATAGCTCATTTTATTCATTCAAGCGCAACAGATATTGCAAATCTGACTTGTGCTCATTTAATAACTCAGGCCCACTAAAAATTTCCAGATTGTTTCTAAGTATTTACAAAAGATTACTGAATATAAGGAGGGATTTTTTTTTTAATTCTTGTTTCTATTATTATATTTTTCATGCCATCTACAATACATATGTATGGCTTTTATTCACATTGCAAAAACATTTCCAGATTATCTAACAAAACAGAAATATACCTCTTTCTTGGTGTTCTCCTCGTTTAGAACCTGAATCTACAGCACTGAATTCACAGCAAAGCTTTCATAGATGCAAATGAGCCCCTGACCTGTGAGCCAGAACTGGCCTGCAATACTGTGTCATTCAGCCCATGGGGGGCTTCGCATGATTCCTGAAATCTGTCACTACCAAATTTTAGTGGAAATTGGGTGCCATTGCTCCCATTTCTGTCACACAGGGGACTGTGAGGGGGCAGCATTTGGCCCCATGGCCCAATCTCTGTGTGGGAGGCTGTGCACTGGGGTGGAAGGGGGTAGTACCAAGCATGGGGGGACTAATCCCAGTGGGAGGGGGGGGGTGCTGCCCCTCTGGAACCCAATCCCTGCATGCTGGGGTAGAAAGGAGGAGGTGTCAGGTCCCTGGGAACCAATCACAGTGCCCCAGACCCCAGTCCTGGTACACAGGGCTCAAGCCAGCCTGCAGACCAGCCATCCCAGTCACCTGGCCGGTAGAGACAAAAGGTTGAGTACCACTGATGTAAATGATGTACCATTGGATCTACAATAACTTTTTGACTTCTCAAATATTATTTACTTGACTTGAATGGGACTATTCTTATGTGAGAGACCTGCAGGATGAAGTATGGTATCATAGACTTAGAAGAACTATAACTGTCCTATGTAGAGAAGTAGTAGAAGAATATTTAAGTTTTGGTGCTGTGGTCCAAGAGTTATGAGCCCTACTATGGACGTGTGCCAGAGGAAGATCCACTTGATCCAACTTGAAAAAGAGATCTGGTCATTTGAATTGGGGAGTCAAAAGTGCTTGGCTGTTGTGCTAGCCCCTAATATTACCTTGCATGCTGCTGGCTGCAGAAACTGGTGTGTCTTAACCTTGCTAGCCTTATGGGATGCTAGGCTGGGGAGGATCTTTGACCTTGATTTTTTTTATTTTGAAGAAGTAAGAAAAGGATCAAGTTCCCTACACGTGACAGTGGGTAAACATATAACTATATTCTCTTTAATTATTTTTAGCAAAGGATGACTTTTGTTTATGTCTTTAAAATAGTCTCAAAATTAACATTTGAGTTGTGGTACACTGAAGGGGTTTGAAATGTCTATGTTTCATTGTTCCCATGTTGCATAAGTTTTCTTTGCTGGCCCAGGCTCTCTGGTATGCCCGGAGGCAAAAGTGCTGTCAGATAGATAATTGTGGAGCTAGTGGTGAGCCATCATGAGCAATTGCAAAATTTAGAGCAGGTCAATGGATGCTGTATCTTGCTGCACGTGGGTGAAATCACTAAAGGCTCATACAGTAATCAAGAATAACCGAATCATACTGTGGTCTGTCCATGTGCCTAATCATGCAGTATACCTGAATCGAAAGGGGACTAACATCAGTTAGTTAAATCTGATCTGCACCTGTTCAGTGTCATTGCACATCAAGTGAAATATCTCCTGACAATAGGAAGAAAATCTGATATAACATCTGTCTTGCTCAGGAGTCATTTTTAAATACATTTTAAACAAATATAAGATTTAAAACATATTAGGTCAGATTCTCTAGCTTGTTCCAGCAGCACAGAGGAACATGAGCCTCAGGTCTCTAATGTCATACTGTAGGCTACTGTACAGCAGGCTACTGTACTGCATGCAGTTCTCTTCTCTCCCAGTGCTCTTCAGTAGGACATATGCCTGTCAACCAGTGGTCATGATGGTAGGCAAGGCCTTAGTAGCTATAACCATCAGCCAAAATGTAGAGCAACAGCATAAATTAGTCTATTCCCTATCATGCTAAATTCCTCACATTTGATATCAGAATAATTAACTGGTCCAAATCACCTTCAAAAGTTAGTAATTACTATTGTACCAAGTATTGCCATTATTAATCCCTTACATTTATACAGTTTCATTCATCTGCACAGATCCTAATGTAATCCTAATGGGAGGGGCATGTGCGCAAAAGCTACTTATGAGATAAGCGATGGTGTTGTTTTACAGCATGATAGGTATTCCATGGCAACTGCATGTTATCTATGTAATCTAAGAAAGGGAGTTAGCCAGCAGGTTTTTGTGACAGGTACTGTGCCTCTCTTCATGTAGCATAAAACACTATATACACTTAAGGCACCATCCTGATAATTAAAAATAATGAAGTTTAGCAGTTTCACCCAACAGTGAATTTGGGGTAAAATTTTGTGCTTGCTTCCAGTCTTATGGCAGAATTTTACATTTTCAGGAGCAGATGAAAAAGCAGATCATGAGTGAAGGACCCAGTTTCTGTACAATATACATTATGCCAGTCCTTAGTACCTAATATAGCAATTGACTTCAGGGATAGAGAGAGATGAAATTCTATTCCCTCCCTGTACCTGCTCCCTTCTCTCTGCTCACCTGTGCCCCTGTGCAGGCATGTAGCATGGTCCATGGTTCAACTATCAGTCACTTGTGTTGTGTCATATATAATTATTTGGCAGTGCAGAGGTCCACTACAAAATAACTTAGAAGCCAGAGCAAAGAGAATCGCATGCAAATGAATCTTCAGGAATTTTATACAGAGGTAGAATGTGTTTACTTCAAATTTTACCTTGACGCTAAGGCCTATGCTACATGTTACAGGCATTGTGCAATTAACTAGTTAATGGCGCAATTTCCTTAGACCAGCTACATGTACAGAGTACCTATCACACCATAAAAGCTCCAACCAGCTATAAGGTTAGACCTTGAAAATGTGAACTAACTTTATAGCTGGTTGCAAAGACATTTTAATTTACACAGGTAGCAGGGTCTTCTCTGCATCTGGGAGCCCCACAACCACATGGGTGCACTATGCTCAGCAAGGGCTGCATTGGGAGTCCTGCAACTAAGGAGACTCTCAGTTCCAGCATTTGCTCTGGAACTACCTGGCACTACCTCCTAGCTACCAGAACCCAGAGTCCTGCAGCTGGAGAAACTGGGTTCTGACAGTTCCCAGCAGCATGCCTCCTGGTGCCGGGACTGACTTGGGTCACTGCAGTTACAGGGCAGCTGCTACAGTCTTCCAACCTCAGGGGTTTCACACATCCCCAAGGCTAGGAGGTCATGGCTGCTGCAGTCTCCTAGCCCTGGGGGCTTCACATACCCCTGAGGTTGGGAGATGGTAGCAGCTGTATTTCCCAGCTGTCGGGGTACATGGGGTGCCCCTATGGCTGGGAGACCCTTACAGCTGAGGGGTCTCAGCTGTGGGAGTTTGCTTCTTGCTGCTGCAATAAGGTATGATGGGATCTAATGTGCAGTCCCACAGTCATGCTTTCTGCCATGCACATGTGACATGGCAAGAGGCACGATTCTGTGAATCATACATTAGATCTCATTGTGCCTGTACCTGCATGTGTAGAGGCATCTTAAGATCCTTTAGGACCTCAATATCTTAAGATCAAAAATATATATCTAGTTCTAAAGATGACACATAAACACATTGCTCCAAGTAACATGATTCTGAGGGATTAGTACATCCTTAAATTCATTAGTGCATTGTCTTACAGCACTTAGTTGCTGTCTCAATTACTCGGTGATTGGCTTAGCCAAACACGTGGGTCGTGAGGTCTAGAGGAACATAGCACAAGATGATGAGGTTGGAGTCAAACAACTGTCTTATTACAGATAAAAAGAAAAAAGACATTTTTATACTTCAACTTGATTTGTGGAGTTCTGTCAAAAAAGGATTAATATAGCAGTTATAGGGAACAATTACAAGTGAATCTAACATTTCCAGCACTAGAAAAGAAAATGTATTGAATGTATCTTTAATATGCTGGGACACTGGCTTGCATATATTTTGTGTATTGTGCAGAAATTATACTAAGTGACCCATGTCCATTCCTTCAGGATAATTTCATAATGGAGATATCAATTTTTATTCTTCCTGATATTTTAATACAGCTGCAGGAATCTACATATGAAAAAATATTATAATATGTCTACTATTTCTACATTATACAGCAGAAGTTCAATTTTTTAGTACGCTGCTTTGTCTCTCATTTCTGTACTGAGGGGGCAGGAAGAGCTAAAAATATTAACCAAATTAGAAATAAAATAGTAAGAGCATTTTAAAAACAGAGACAGTCACATGGACCCACTTACACTACATAATATTAAAAAAGAAAGAAATTTAGCAGTAGCCATATCACATGGGGCTACTTTGTAGCTATATTAACAAAGATTCATTTTTATTTTTTAACAAAAATCTGTGTTCATCATTGTAATAATTGGGTGGATGCTGCAAAAATTAACACAAAAATCTTGTCAGTCTTAAGTCTGGCACCTTTATTCATGGATGAAATAGGTATTGCACTGCCTACTGGCTAAAATTAGCAAGAAGACAAGAATAGGAACTTGTGTCTTTCACCAAATCACTAAGGAGGACTCTGGCAGACTGCAAGAGGGAATAATGCTAGAACCAAGACTGACTCACTAATGGTTAAGTTGAATCCTAGGGAGTCTTGTTGAAACCAGGAGCCCTAACTCAAAGCTGTCCAACTTATGGGCAGGTAGGGGCTAAATGCCAAGTGAGCTGTAGACCTGGCCTTTCCTTACAGTATCCACAGCCCCTCCCTTGCCACACATGGAAGTGCACAACCCCTCATAGTTGGATGCACCTTCCAGGCAGCTGGCTCTTCCATTGCCTTATGCAATACAGCCCAGCTACACATCCAGCACAAGCAGCCTAGATCCCTCTCCTGCATGAGCTGTCTGGTCTGTCCCCCCATCCCGCCCTACCCCACCCCAGGAATAGGGGCAGGAAACAGAAGCTGGGAAGAGATAGGGAATCTGGAGACCCCAGCTGCCACTGCAGCAGGAGCAATGAGGGAAATAGCAGTCAGACAGGAGCCTATGGGCCACATGTTAACCCGTTGTGGGCCATATGCAACACACAGGTTCCCAGTTAGACAAACCTGTTTTAGCAAATCACATATATCATATCAGCAGGGACATTCCCAGAGATACCAAATCACAAGTTGTCCATGTCTTGTAGATACACCTAACATGATGATGATTATGATATGCAAAAGCCACAGTCCAGTACTAGCATCCCAATGGAGTTAAGTGCTCTACATACAGAACAGAAAAGTTGATCCCTGCCTCAAAGTTCAGAATCTAAATACCCAAAAAAGATTTGGAGCCTGAACTACAATAGAAGTTGAAGAGCCTAGTAAACTCTGAGCCAGTGCTCCTCTCTATGGTAACTGTATTGCCTCAGCATTTTCTACAGAAAGGAACACTGTTTGTGTCAGAAGCTATCTTTATCTGTGTGCACAACAAATTATGTACATTGATGTTTGAGAAGTTTTATATGGAAAAACAAACCTAGTATTTGTCTGCCAGATAGAAGTAAATCTCATACATATTCTACATTATGGGGGTTCTGGATAGCTAAATCTTAAAGCTAGAATTGCAGGCATCTTACTAAATATTAAAATTATACTATTCTTTCCTGAATGTCAACTGATTTAAAATAAATTCACAGATCCCCAGAGCCTGGCATACCCTTATTTTTATGGAGTATTATTCTGCAATTAGATCCCTTATGTTTGTGACCAACTATCCCATGATGCACTACCCTATATTAGTTACAGAATAAAGGAAGCAAGAGTATGAGTTTCTCCCCTAAATAAGAGACCAACAGGATTCTGAACAAGCTGTAATTTGCACAGATTTTTGCTTACTTAAATCCCCTGATGACACATAAGTAACCATTTTGCTTTTGTCTTATCTCTAAAAATTACTGTGTAGAATAATACAAAGATAAAGCACTGAAGATGAAAAGACTCTGTGGCTACAGAGATTTTTGGTAAATAAAGTATACTCTATAATTTTTTTCCATTGTACACTCTCCCTGTTTCAACCAGCATGCATTGTATTTATACTTTGCTGTATTTCATTTTGGCTTTGTGCTTATATCCACCTGTTCATAAATAAAGATTTTCCCGTATCTTATTTCCAAACCATTGAAATCAATCAAGTCAGCGAGCCTAAAAGATGACATTTTATGTATCTTCACTGCAATCCACTTACGGCATTCATCATCAGAAACTGTTTTCAAATGCCGCTTCTCATTTATTTGATTCAATGAGTAAAACTGAATCAAACTCAGTTGCCGTGAAGAAGAGAAAAGTTTTTCCTATAAATCATTTGAATCCTCTAGAATTCTTGGGATATGTTTTTCCCCTATATGTCTGACATCCTGTTAATTCAAATTTGGCCCATACTCTAGAGTGTTAAACATTACCTTCATCTCTTACCTGCAGCCTAAATGAAGAGAAACTGTAGGATTTTACACCATGCCAATGGAGAATTGTGTCTCTGCAGAATGCAACATTTTCTAGAAGGTTCCAAAGACCATGTTCAAAATACCATGCATTTGGGCAGGATAGGGAGAAAAAAGCACTGGCAGCCATTTTGGACGATAGCAGAGATTTGCTTTGTGACCTTAGGACCTGAATGATAGTTCACATCACTTTTACACTGGTGTTATGCAATTGGTCTACATCAGGGGTTGGCAAAATGCAGCCGGATGCAGCCCACCAGGCCACTCTATCCGGCCCATAGGGCCCCTAAGAAAGTTAGAAAATTAATATTTAGCTGCCCCTGGCTTCCTGTCATGCGGCCCTCGATGGCTTGCCAAAACTCAGTATAAGCGGCCCTCCGCCCAAAATAATTGCCCACTCCTGGTCTACATGATTAAGAATAGTATGAAATCAGAAATTAAAAAAAAATATCATGAGGTAAAAAAAGAACTGCTGTGATTATCTAGTCTAATTCAAGCTATATTACAGCTCAATGAATTTACCCAATTAATCCTGCAATGCGGAGAATTATTTTTCCTTGTTACAGACATGAACATTGTCAAAGCCCAGGTCTCCAAATGTGACACTGTCTGCCTCAGATTCCCTTCCTGAAAAACAGAGGGAAAATTAGAACTGAGTGGGTGCATCTATACGTGTGCTTCGCTGTGCAGGAGATTGATGTGCTGTGGTGTAAAGCAAATTATTAGACCACAGCAAACTAATTTTCACCTCTGTAGGTTAGTATTGTTGGGGACAACCAAACTATTTTACTTCAGCAAAAATAACTGTGCCTAAATGTATGGGTAAATGCTTACCCGAATGTACATTGCACCCAGTCAGCAGGGAGCCCTTGGCTGCCACCTATCCACAGGGTTCCACACACTGGTGTGTTTTTGTGCCCCAACCAGCCTCTCTGCCACCTGCCACCGCCTCTGAGAGCCCAGAGCTGACCCTCCAGACCCCCTGCCAGACCAGCTCAAACTGCTGTGGGCCTGAGCACAGCATGTGCACATGCGCCCTGGATGCCAGCAGTTTGAGCATCTTGACATGCCATTAATGGCACATGTAGATGAGCCCATTGAACTGAACTTTTTTCTTCTAATGACGTTGGCTTATTTATTTATTTCCTTAGCCCATGATCCTGTTGTGTTAAGTTTTGGGGAATTGCCAGACACTATGGCTTAATGCAAACCAAACTTTGAATTCATTTATATCCAGGGACAAGTAAATGTATACTCATGCAACCAGAACAGAATGATATTAAGGTCCATATTCTGTAAATGCGTTCGTAACTTTAAAAGTGTGAGTGATTCATTGATATTTTGTTTGTAAGAGAACTACCCATGCTAAACTTAAATTTATTAAATTTTATTGGGTTGACCTAACCAGCAAATCTGAACAATCATAATTAAACAAGCCAGCTAAATTGTTAATGCAGAGCAGAACTGTAGAGTAATTACTGGCCAAATTAAAAAAAAAAAATTGTTTGATGTGAGATGCAGCATTACATTTTCTGATGGGTGTTTATTCCTTTTTGTCATTACATTTGGCACTTTTGAAAATGACTGTGCCATTTTTAAAGAAATAATTAAAAATATTAAAAATGTCTCAAACTGTCACAACAAAAATATTTATAAACTTTTTTGATCCCTTCATTTTTATTTTGGCAAAATCCATTTGCTGAATTCTCTTCAATACAGCATACAGTCTTAGCTCCCCCAAAATGTATTTTGAATCAATTGATTTTTAATCAATAAACCATTTACCAAAAAGATTTGGCCTGACTCTCATACTGAGTGCTGTACTGAACATACGTGGAAATGTCTGATAAATTAACAATTTTGTAGTGCCTAACGCTATGGGAATTTGATCTTAACTGAAATCACTGGGTGCTACTGCTAAACAAATAATGATGAATAAAATAAATTTGAATAATAAATACACCTTATGAAATCATCCTCTGTTCAATATTCCATGAGCAGAGGAGGCGGAATTTGAATTTTCTCAGTAAATTATTCATTGTATATGAATCTTTCATCTCTAGTTATGATCCTTGTCTGGTGATCCTTTTGATAAAGGATGATTCCTGAATCTCCTGCCTCCAGCAAGAATTTTACAGGAACCACCTGCACTTCATAAAATGTTTTGGCCTGTGTTGTAGATGTAGGTTTTCCCACTGAAGACTACAGGTACCTCAGAGGCCTCAGAGTATTCTCCCAGCTGATTTATATATTTGTTGAAGTTAGCCTTTTTGGAAAACAAAAATGTTCAAAATATGTTTTCATTTTTTTCAGTTTTAGGCTTGTGGCTTTCAGGGTTTTTTTCTATTCACCCCACCACCTCCTTTTATATTTTTAAGTTTTTCAGTTCCCAAATGGAAATATAAACAAAAAGGGGGGTTATTGAGGAAGAAAAATGAACTCCTTAATATTTTTAAATTCATTTTCTATAAGAAGATCATAAAAATCATTTTTAAAAGCCTTGGAAAAAAATACTTGCTGGGTTCTATGCAAAGAAATCTTCATTATTTGTTAAATCTGCAAAACATTTTTTTCTCTGTATTTTTTTTTCTTCCCTAAAATATTAAAGGGAACTGGCTGTCCCAGAAAAGAGAATGAACAATGGAGAAATGAGCCTATAAAGGTTAAACCTAATCAGTTGTATTCCAAATCTTCAGGTGTAAGTGGGTGGAGATTGTGTGATATAACGATGTCTTCACTAAAATAACATTGCAAAGGACATAACTTTACCATCTCTAAAGATGTGCCTATATGAGATTCTTATTTATGGAGTCTGAGTAGATCATTGAATATCTCCATAGGCAATAAATCCCATACCCTCCACACTGATGCTCCGTTCTTAGAAAGAGTGACATAAACATAAACAATTCATTTGTGTGCTGCATGGTGGTGCAGGGAGTATTTCCATGCACCAAACTTGCACTCAGCACTGATGAATAAAGTTGAAGGTTTCTGAGGATGTTGTAAGGAACCAAACTCTTCTTCTGTATCAGTGAGTGATTTGTGTGGATGTGCCAAACTTTGGGAAATCCAGAAAAGATAAAAAGGTAGGAATTTGTTTGTACACTTCTTGGAGTTTTACATTGAACCTCAGTAAGAAGGTAAACTCTCAGGAGCCACAAGGATGAGTGTCAATACAGCATTTATTTATATATTAGAGGATGCTAGTACTTTTGGTTTTGGGAGTCAGATTGTTTTGGTAGACGGCTTTGAACAGAAAAGTGATGCTTTGATATCTTTGTAAATGAAACAACTTGAAGGGGAGAGAGAGAGAGAGAAGAAGAAGAAGAAGAAGCAACATTAGAGATGAAAGAGGAATTCATAGGAAGTCAGGGAACAGAAAATGGATGCCCACTCCCTAGCCAAGAAAGCCATCAAACCTGACACTATCTGAATTGGAACCATTGGACAGCTCCTTTAATTACTATGGTTGGGAAGTAAATGACTTACCTGTTCACAGCATCTCAGGTAGCTGAAGTTAGAGCATGGTCATGAAGTTCTTCTTTTGTTCAAAAGCTTTAAGAGTGAGGAAGATGTGCTGGATAATTAATGCTAAGAGTCATGAAAACCTGAATTGAGAATTTGACATGATCATATTTTCATAGAAACCAGATTATGGTATATTTTTTCCCTTATACACTTTTGTATAAAATGTTGAGTCCCTTGATGAAAGGTATTAGTAAGGGTGGGCATTGTCACATGTTACACTATGAGCCTACAAATGTTGATCATTGTTAGTGCTAGTTCAAGTTTGGAATAGTCACACTTTAGGCCAGCAGGGACCTGGAGGACTAAACTGTAAGGTGCTCTTCCCTACCTCCCCTCCCCCCCATTCTGGGCTTCCCCTCCCCTTGACCTCCCAGGGCTCCCCCAGTTTCCGCCTACCCCTGGGGCTCCCCTCTGTCCCTTGGGGTTCCAGCTGCCCTCCTCTCCCTGCCCCTTACCTGTGGCTGCCCATTAACCTTTCCCTGGCAGCCAGGGTCAACCCTTCCATGCCTACTCCTTTGGGACAGACAGTACGGGCAGCCACAAGTATGTGCAGGGAGAGAACGGGGAGAGGGGGGCAGTAAGTGGAGATATAGGGTGCTGGAAGGGTGTGGGGGAGAGCAGTGGGCCCAATCCAGGCCAGCAGGGGGGAGGGACAGGGGGCAGCTTACACTAAGGTGTAGCCTAGAGTGGTTATACCTTTGTGTAACATGAGCTGGGTAACACAGATCAGAGATAATCCTGTCCTGCAGTGGCATAACTTTCACCTCCTAACATGCTTAAAACTAATTTCAGGTGTTAATGAGCAGATAGTTGAAGTGTTAAGACCTCTAGGAACCACCTAAGGTTACTGTGTAACAAGGCCCTAAATCATAGGATTATTAATTTACTCTATGGGCTATCCGCTCAAGTTATACAACAGGATATAGTACATCTGAAGTAAAGGGAGCTATGGCATTTTTGCCCATTGAGTAACTACTTTACGCTAATAAACGTTATGTCTCCCTAGGGAAAAATTGTATTATGTTGTTCTATTTTCAGCAAAATATTGAAATATGATGGCTTCATATAACTGTGACAATTACCCAGCTGCTTCTCATTTTCAGTGTTAGAAGTTATGCTATCTCTGGGTGTTTACTTTGAAAGCACAGGAACCTCCATACATTTTACTATTTATTTAAAAGCCTAATTGTGAATTCCTAACTACGCATTGAAATTCCAGACTGAAAATATTGGAAAAGTGTCTGCCTATAACATGTGTCTTCTTGGACAGGACCTTATCTACTATACCATTAATTCATCCATCCCTGAAATGTAGACATCCAGTGGTAGAAAATGACAGCAGTTTATCATTGCACAGAAGTATTTCCCCAAAGTTTGCAAGAGGAAATGAAAAAGACTATATCCCATTGAAACTGTAACTACAAAAGACTAATCCAAATAAAACATGAGGTAGCTTACCTCCTTCTCCTGACCCACATGTGAAGAAATTCAGCAACAGGTCCTGAAGATCAGGGTCCTTATTAAAACTAATACAGAAAGAAAATAAAATCAGGAAAACCTGTCACTAAATGTAAGATATACTGAATACTTTTAAACAAAGAATGAAATACCAACTAAGCTCTCAAGTCAAGATAAAATCAATACAAGTTTCAGTTCAATAGACTCAATATTGGACTGGAATAAAATCATCAGCTAATTTAAATTGTTAGTAATTAATGCAAAACCATCACCTCCTATAAATGCTAAATAGGGATCTAAGTACGTGATTGTCCATTTGCTTATAAACTCCAACTTAAGTATTTCACACAACTCAATGGAATTTGTAACTTGAAACAAGTTAAATATTCTGAAGCCAACTAAAATCAAAGTATTATCTAATATCTAAACTTCCAGAACCAATTAAAAGCTTAATTTTGAAATTTCAATTCTTGCGTACTTTATAACCTTTTCAAAACCCCTGCAGAGTTCATACAAATCTTAACAGAAGACTCTGATGAGTCAAACTTCAGCACTGATAAAAATCTTCAGACTTCCTAACCCTCTTAAGGGCAGAATATGAAACACATTTTACTGAATACCTTTGAATATCTGTATTTTAAAGTAGCTTAAACTTTGAGAATTTTATTTTTGTACTTTCTCACTTCAGATATTACTGTTTTTCCTATACAGATGTATGCCTAAAACCATACTTTCATACATTTAGAAGATAAAAAGGCAGGTACATCTTCAGCTAACAAAAAGAAATGGAAAAAAATAGAAAAGGAAAATAAGATGATAAGTTTTCAGCTCTGAGCACAATATTATAGAATACATCCTGAAATGGTAATCATGGAGCTGGACAGTGATGTTGTAGGCACAGCACTTCTTCCTAGAGGTTTCCTTTATGTGTAATAAGGAAGTGGTAGAAGGCTGACATAATTTGTTGATGTGGTGATTTATTCTGATGTAATTAATCTCTGGGTTTGGGAATGTGTGTCTTCCTTCACATGTTGACTCAAAAGGGAAGATTTCTTGGCTTTATCCTTGGTTCTTTTGGTTTCTTCTCTCTGATTAATTGACCTTGCAGAACCACTTTCCAAAACCTTTTGACAAATTATCTGTATGGTTCTTTGGTACCAAACAGTTTGCTCCAATCAAGTTCAAACCAAGCCATCCTTAGCTAGTGCCAACTGGATAAAAATTGTCTTAAAACTAGCAGCATTAAAAATGGATGCTAACATGGCATTTTTCCTCTGAAAAGGTCACCAGCTGGTAGAAAGTTCAACCCAGTTCCTATAAAATATTTTGATTAAAAAAACATAACAGCCAGCTCTTATCATCAGCAACATTAAAATCAATTTAAGTATCATATGTCAACATGTCATCATTCTCCTTGTAAACAAAACAATTTAGTAACACTAGTACTTGGATGGTAGCTCATGAATCTATAACCTTGTCTTTGAAATTCTTCATTGTGCTAAACAAATATGATTGTAAAACCTCTGAAAGTTAACTTCATTAAAAAAAATAAAGTAATTAAAGTTTAAGATCTGTATACATTGGTTGCCACTGACAAGTAGCACCATTGAAGTTACGAGCAAAAGGTTAGCAAATCAAAACCACTGAGTTTTGGAAGTCCTGTGACTAAAATAAAGTGCAGTACTGTACTTGGAAAATTTTGGAGAAAGAAGTAAAAAATTGTTAATGAGCTAATCTTGTCTGTGTTATAAAATGTATTACTTCCTGCTTTCAGGTAGATGCATGTACTTAAGAAAATTACACCTCATGTTGCTTGCAAAGTAATGAATGCTAATAACAGATAATGGTGCCTTGTTTCCAATTAACATGAGCAAGAGAACCTGGTGTTTCTAGAACTCATGATCACTGTAGTTTCTAAATTATGTGAACTCTAAAATTAAATAACCAGGTTTTGTTTATGCTAAATTCATTACCTGATTGTTTATTGAAATCTTCTGTAGCTGATCATAATGTGAATGAAATATATTTATCTGTAGTTTAATACATTAAAAAACCCTAAGTATATAAAGCCACTTTCCACAGCACAGCTTTCTTAAATGTTATTTAGTGCTTGGAGCTTAATAAAATACTAGGCAATGTTTTTTTATAAACAAATGTGTGTAACAGATTGTAATGTATATTCAATGGATTTTGCAATAGAGTAGAATAATGAATGAGGAGTCTGTCACAAAAATTGTTAATGTTAAGAAATGAATTTCCTTCACTTACCTGCCATGCAAAACACAATCTAAATCTGCATTAGCATGACATTTTAAATACCATTTCAACTTAGATCTGTTGCAAAAAATATATTATATGGAGAGAAAGTCCTGGAAAGCTTGGATTCCAACCATTTATTTTCTATAGTGTTATGAATTAGGCTAGCAGTCCTGAACACTGTAACTTGCATCCAACTTACTGCCTATAAGACCATCCAACATTGTTTATGACCACAAAAAATTAAAAAGTTAAAACTTAGGTTGACGGGGAGAACAAAGCTGTTTACATAATATTATTTACTCATGTGTATTGTTTCTGGGCTAGCAAAGTTTGCTGGCATCTTCAGAAACCTTTCTTCTCACAAATTGTGTTCATAAACCTAAACTGTGTAGTATGCCACAAACTTCTCTACTTCTGGTAATGTAATACATCTTGCTTCTCTCTTTAATGATTAGTAAGTTAACATTTTGAATTCTGTTTGATAGCCATTCAAGTGTTACAGATTCTCAGTATTAGTGTTTATGATCATGTGATTTTTTTCTAACAGAATAAAATAATTGTAATACAGTAAAGTTTTCTAAACATTCCTGCAACCGTTACATTAGATTTGAGGCCAACACACAAGAGCTTAATCAGTGTCCACTGACATTCATAGGAGTTTTCCTGCTGATTTCAGCGGACTTTGGATTAGATTCCAGCATTGTATGAATTAGAGTCAGATTGTTTCGTATAATGTACCAGAGTGGAAAGAATTATTTAAGTTCATTTTTGGAAATCAGTTTGTTCCCTCCTAACTTCACTACTCCAATAATATCCAGTCCCAGGAACTGCAGTCAATAAGCCAAGTGCTTGCGTCACATTGTGTGTGTTTTTTTATATTGTTATCTCCCATATCTTAGTGATGTGTTGGGTGTCTTTTATGAGCATTTTATTAAGTGGCCAGTCAATCTGGTTAAATTAATATTTTAATCCCCACCCTGCCATTTCTCCATCTGTTATGTTTTTCCACTTAACTGTATGCCCAAATCACTGGAATCACAGTGAATTTTAAGTCATCCCTAGAATTTTAGCACTAGTAAGTTTGTTGAGTGTATTTTTATTAAAGTTTGCCTGAGTCTTTTAAGTAAAATAGACGCTCCGGTTACACTGTAAGGGCCTTATTACACCTTATGCTGAAAGCCATACAAATGTTAATTGGCCTAGTGTTGATAGGCTTGGTGGAGTAGTCACACCTTAAGGCGACAAACCATCTGACTTTCCTTCACCTCCACAGCTGTTACTTGCCCCTAGAGGCTTGGCCAGCAGAGGCAGGGCTAGGAGCTGGGGACAGGACCAGCTTGCTCCTGCAGGGCAGAGCAGGAGACACTGCAGCCACTGGCAGGTACCCTGCCCAGCCCAGCTGTATCCTGGCATCCCAGCTCACCCTGACTCTGGAGGGGTCACTGTATCCTGGCATGCTAGAGGACTTCAGCTTGGGTGGAATAGCTGTGGAGAATGGCCACAACTTAATGGGACAGGAGCAAAATTAGACAGATTAGATATATTCCTGTCCTGGAGTGGTGTACTTTAAAATGAATAACAAGTACTTTTAACCACTTAAAAGTTGTTAATGTGCAGCCAATCCAGGGGTTAAAAGTCCTAGAAGCCACCTAAAATTACTGTGTAACAAGACCCAAAGACAATGCTGTTCTGTAATTGTATTGCCTGAGCAGAGAAAACGCAGCAAAAAATCTTTGAATGAATTAATTTTATTTCAAGTTGTGTCCTTTGTGTCCACATTAACACATATATTATGGCATGACAGCACTGTCTCCATGCTGCACCGAGGAGTACCACCATGAAGGTTGTCCCATTCATTTATTCCCTCTCCACATGCATCACATCCCAGGCAAGGCAGCTGCCTTAGAGCTGTGCTGAGCACATGCCGATAGCCATGATCAAGGCAAGAGTAGAAAAGCATTGCTTGGAGCACAGTGCCACTCAAACACAGATAGTCTTCTCATTTCATGGAGTTGGCATACACAATAGAAGCAATAGGTGGATCATTAACATGCATAGGTGAGCATGATTAATGGCACTGTTCCCCAGTGCCAACCTTGAGAAAGTGTAAATAGACTCTTTATGAATTGATTTAATTTGCCCTAGATGCTTCTAAGGCCACATCAGTGTAGGATCTGAGCACCTGAAGAAACACTGGCTAAAACAGTGTATTTTCCAAAAATTTGAGACTTTATATGCACAGTGAATTTTTAATCGTAAGTATTTGTATTAGAAACCTGTGGTCCACTCAGTGGGGGAAGAGTCATGTACAATAGGGCCAAAATCAAAGCAGTTAGACTGTGAACTGTGAAATGCTTGCATTGAATTGCTGTTAGATAGACTGTACAACATGATTTGTTCTCAAACCACCAAATAGCTATATGTTACTACAAATTCAAGACACTCAAAATCTGACAGCTTCCCCAGCCTGTGTAACCCCTGCTCTCCCCCAGCAAAAAATGAAAATAAAAATGAAGAATGAGCCTGTTTTTGCTTAATTTGTAGAGGATGGAATGAATACAATTCATGAAGAAAAAAAGTTTGTGGTGGGTGGGGAAACCATGGGAGACTTATAAACTCTTTGGTTAGACCCTATAGGGTTATAGGTTGTAGCCATTGTGGTCTAAGGACATAGGCAGACAAAGTTTTTTGGGTAAATCTGATGTCTTTTATTAGACCAACTCAAATAGTTGGAAAAGTCCTTCTTTGCAAGCTTTTGGGTATAAATGCCCTTTGTCAGGTTGAGGAAGCATGTGCAGTTGGTGTGTGCGCTTTCATTTATGATGCTGTATGGTGCCATGTACAATGGGACAATGATCCTGACTTGGGGACTATTAAGTGCTAACTGAATACAAATTAAAAATAATTATGATGAATTTTACCACTTTTATTTGTACTGCATGTCTACTCTGCACAGGC
This sequence comes from Alligator mississippiensis, assembly GCF_030867095.1. Lineage (NCBI taxonomy): Eukaryota > Metazoa > Chordata > Crocodylia > Alligatoridae > Alligator > Alligator mississippiensis. Next base: position 52,392,071 of record NC_081824.1, on the reverse strand, counting down.
ATAAGTGATGGCACAAGACGTAAGGCTGTGGAGATTCAGGCTTCCAATTTCTAAGCAAAGCAAGAAGAGCATCTTTGCAGAAAGCATGACCAAAAAATCTTCTGTAAAAGCAACTACTTTATAGGCTTATTATGATAGGCAGCAATATTCTGGGGAAATAAAAATTAAAGTGAATATCAATATTAGAGAAATTTGGATAGTTAAAGTTAGTCAGGCTAAGAGGTATATGATTTGGTACTTTAATCCCAATGAATAGTGAAACAGATAAGTATATTTGACTTTGTTCATGAACATCACATTTTTATGTTTCATATTTAAGAAAAAGTTTTATTGTATAATTAGTAGATAAATGAAGATAACAAATAGGATATGCTGAACTAAAGCTTATATTTTCACTGATTCATTTTTCTTTGTAGTTTCACAGTCTGACTCTATTTCATAACTAGAGAGAGCTGGTCTGCTATGACAGCATGTAAAAGTGACACAATACATTTTGCTTTCATATACTGTTTAAGCTTTTGCACAGATCCTTTCTGATTATAGTAACATTGTTGTTATCTGAATCTGTTACAGTGTGCCTGAATATTATGACTATGGTCATGGAACAAGTGAAGACGCTTATGACAGCTACGGTAAGGCTTATTCTATCTTAAGTAAAAATGTGAAATCAAAAAAACAATCAGTCACTGACAACTCAAAAATTACATCTCTCTTCTTTTTTTCCTCTGCTTTCACAAAGGCCTACACTAAATTGATTTCTGTAATCCTAGGGTGAGATTTGATTTATGGAACTGGGGCAGAAAATTGGACAGATCAATTTTGATCAAAATTTCAAAAGCAATTAATCAGCGTCATATATCAGTTTTTAACAGCAACAGTGGGCATACTGATTAGTGCCTGAGTATATTTCACAATGTCAAATGTCAGTCATACTGATGTGATGACAATACTGTGCCTGTCCTGCTGTTATATACATTGCTTCAATCAGCAAGCATAACATAGTCATAAAGACTTCTTTATTATTGGAATGCCTGTACCAATAACTCTAATTAAAATGCATAGTTTAAAATACTTTATTGGAAATGCTATATATTTTTTTATATCCAGTAAGTCATATTTTGCCCAAAACTCACCAGCCACAGAAAATCTGAATATATCGCTGTACCCCACAGGTTTAAGGGAAATTAAGGGTAGCTCTGATAGATCACTGACTATGAGGATTACAAGCAAAGCTCAGCAAAAGACATATGAAGGGTGCTGCTGCCCCTTTAAACTCAAGCTTTGTTGAAGTACTGTGACTCAGAAGAGGCATTCACTTTTCATCTGCCCATGCTGTTCCACACGGGCCATTTAATTGGCCTGTTCTATATCTTTGAATGTGGTATTCAAAAATTGATTTGGATAGTGCACTGGAATCCTTCCCTGCTTACTTCTGTTAAATATTTGGCCATAGCTTTTACGCTTATTTGGCAGCTCTAATGAGCTGGTGTAAATCAGCACAGTTTAAATCAAATCGGTAGGGCCACGCTGACTGAATTGATCTATTATGTCAAATTATTATTTATAGACTATCATAGGTGTGCCTGGTACTTGCAAAGCACCAACAAGAAGAACTATTGAGACGGACACTAAATTAAAGTTATTAAGGCCACTAACCCTTAGGTTGCTACTTGAGAAACTATTTTAATTCATGCAGCTAGCAAATTTTAGTGTAATAATATGTTGCAGTTTCCTTAGTATTTTTACTGAAATCATGGTTACTTAATAAGAGATTATCAAAATAATTGAATTGCATAATTAGAAATAATTATTTTTTCTATATAATCAGTATTCCTGATGCATGTGCATAATCTAATGTTCAATCAAGCACATTTTCAGTGCTAAGCAAGTAATAATAAGAACGTATACATACGTGTGTGTTAGCTTCAGCTAGCCTTTATTTTGTTCCTTGTATTTATTGGCTATTATCATCTTCAATAAAAATAATGTTTCTTCCTTAAAATCATGCCAGAGGGGTTGGGTAAGACAGACTAATGACTGAATTTAGAAATGAGAACAAGGTAATCCTGAGTCCTTGTCTCTGACCCCAAATCCCTTTGTCAATTTTCTCAAATCATTTTAAGGAATATTACTCTGCCTCCATTCCCTCATCTCTAAAACTGGAATAATATAACTTGCCTTCCTAGCAAAAATAAACCTTCATTGTTCATTAATAATCTATACTGAACCATGCATTCTTAGGTCAAGCAGTTGGCTCAAAAATTGAACATATTTAGGTTTGGTGGGCACTTTTAGATGTGCTCCATGGGTGGGAGCAGCACTTTAACTAGAACAGCTCGGTTAATCAAGTCTTTTCCGATGCGCTGGAATTCCAGCACATCAGAGCAGCTTCCGCGCTCATGTATAAGCACCCTGTTTGCTCGAGTTAAAGTTCTTTGTTTATTATGGAGCTATATTCTGTCCAAACTATTTTCCTAATCTGAATTTTTTGTGTAACTTTTCAAATTATTGGTTCTGTTTTACTAATAATTTGGTATAAACTTAGATTAGAAAATATTTTCCAATGTTACGACTTTGTATCCTGAGACGGGAGACTTGTAGTCTATCTACTGATTCACACAGAATAGCATATCAACAAGGTTGTTTGTGCTTTGCTCTAGAGTGTTTGCACTCTTTTCCTGTTTCCTAAAGAACTCACTGTTGTAGTGGATTGTAGGCAGACAAGGTTATTTGGATAAATGTGATATTTTTTATTACACCAACTAAATAGTTGGAAAATTGTTCTTTTCAAGCTTTCCAGCACAAGCACTCTTCTTCAGGCACAGTGAGAGTTTGTCTTCTCTCTAGGGTGGAATAGAAGCTTAAGCCAATATGTAAAATGTAGGTCTGAGAAAATGCAAATGTGTTGCAGGGAAGATCAGAGAGGATAGGAGTTAATGGGTGTGAGACAAGTAGGTGGAGGGAAAACCAAAGAGGGGAATGTCAACAGGTGATAAAATGTAGCTGAGAAAATGTAAAGTGGTTACCTAGGGTTATGGTATGCCAGGCAGGTTATAATGTGCCATAAATCCAATGTCTATATTTAGTCCATGATTTTTTATATCCAGTAGATTTATGAAGTAAAGTTTGCAGGCTCATCTACAAAAGGTGTTTTGTAAAATCCCTTTGAGGATTAGAACAGAGATTGGAGAGACAGTAGTTGTCTTGTGACAATGTGCACCCACACAGTTAATTAGGTATTCTTGTCTTTGATAGATTTTCAGTGTGTGTTCATTCTCGTATGCAGTTCCTGTTTGGTTCCTCCTATGTAGTTTCTAACAGGGCATTCAGTATACTGGATGAGCTATATTACATTTCTGGAGGAGCAGATGTAAGTGTCACAACCCAAAGTTGTGATTTTTTGTTTTGTGTGTGCTTCGGCACTGCTAAATTATTTTCCCGCTAAATTGCAGCTTCTTTGCATGGTGGAGTTTTCTACTGCAGAAGAGAACCCTGGTGCAACGGAGAATTTCCCGCCAATTTGAAGCTTTCTTTGCATGGTGCATTTCTTTTTGCATCTAAGAAATGCTCGGTGCAAGGAGTTCCCGCCATTTGTATGAGAATTCGTGCCACATTATTGGCCAGTTCTAAAATATGCACACATGGCTGCTAGCGATTGGCTTGCTAGCCGTATAAAGAGCTTGGGTGGTTTCCACCCAAGTTGGAGAGAAATCAGTTGGAGAGAAATTGGAAAACTCCGAGGAGAACCCCCACAAGGGAGGACTCCACGAACACCAGGAGGAGGAGACTTCACGCTGTGTGAAGATCTCTAAGCGCTGCGGATCCTCACGGACCCAACGCATTTCTTAAAAGGCAACAGAGGCCTGAAACAAAAGAAATGAACCCACGGAGCTTCAACAACTCCGTTGGAGAGAGCGAATTACAGCCTCTGGCCTCTCCCTATCGCCGATAGATTCCTAGACGTATCCCTTCCTGCACGAGAAACTACCGAACCCACTGAGCTTCAACAACTCCGTGGGCAAGAATGAATTTGTCGTAGTCCTCTAATGAGGATTTAAGCGGAGCTGTACCTGGAAAACTGTCCAGCCTACACCACGACCATCTTTGGTGTAAGTAAACAATCTTTAAATCAACCACTACGCGTCCGTGACTAATTCTAGCTCGCCCCCGGTCTTCTCCGACCCCGCGTGCCCGGGCTGCTGGCCACGGCCCGCGTGCGCAAAGACGGGCCCGGATCGCTCCTGGCCCGCACAGTAAGATCCAGAAATGGCGATGATTCTATTGCGGGGTGTACTTACTGTGGGAGCAGTGGACATGTGTTGGCAGGTTTTACATTTCTTGTCCTGGCATGGTCTGGATCCATTCAGTGTGCTTTGAGGAAGTTTGCTTCTGGTGATGAGGTTGGCAAGGTATGGTGCCTGTGTTTAAAAGCTAGGATAAGTGGTTCTGAAACGATCTCTTTAAGAACTGGGTCTTATTTAGTATGAGTTGCAATTGTTTGAGGATTTTCTGTATAGGTTATAGGGAAGGATGGTATGTCATAACTAAAAGTGTCCAATTTGTGGAGATATTCTTTTTGTAGCAAATATTATTTGTTGCAGATATATTTTTGTAGCAAATATTATTTGTTGTAGATATATTATTTTACATTTATTTTATATTTATTATATTATTTGTAGCAAATATTATTTTGTTGCAGATATTATTTTCTGCAGCAATTCTTCATGTGGTATCCAGGTGGCTCTCTCAAAAGAGTGATCTATTTCTCTACAAAAGTGTCCTTGTTGAATCAAAAGCCCTTTTGAGATTTGTGAGGTGAATATCTTGGGTGTTCTTCTCGGTGCAAGTTGGTGGTATCAGAGGGCTTTGCTGTATATCACAGCTTTCTTGGTGTGTTCCGGGTGATTGCTGGTTCTGTGCAGATATGTATGTTAATCCATGGGTTTCTTGTATATGGTGGTTTGTATTTAACCATTCTGGATATTGACTCTAGTGTCTAAAAATGAAATGTTGGTATTGGAGTATTCCAGAAATAGTCTGATGGAGGGGTGATGACTGTAGTAATTTTAGTGTAAACTCTGTTAATATTCTGTGGGCATTTGCACCAGCTTAAATTTACTGAGCAGTAAGTAAGGATTGGGCCAACATCTACATGTGCAGGCGTTAAAGCACATTAACGCAGTGTGTGGACTGACTTGGGACTAAAGTCAGTCCAAAGTCAGTCCACACACACTGTTACTGCACAGAAAGGAGTCTACATGCGTGTCACTGTGCAGTAACTAATCAGTCATACATTTGATACCTGCATGATGCAGGTATCAAATTTAGTATCAAATGTACACTTAAGTTGGTGTAAGTCTCAATATTTACTATGCAGTACAGGCGTGCACATGTAGAAGTGTGCCCATACTGTGCAGTAATTTTGGTTACTGTGCAGTAAATGTGCATATAGATGTGCCCTGTGTGCATATTTTTTATCATCATACTTTGAGGCAGACAGGCAAGCTCTTTTATGTATCTCCTCCCTCCCCACACAGTCTGGCTCTACCTATTCTCTATGTACTCTAATTTTTACTCTAATACACATCTATTGCCCATTTCATTTCAGTTTACGTAATCTGACATAAAGTTCATTTAACACTGCAGCAGTTCAAGCTTGTCCTTGTTTCTCACCATCCTACAGAATTCAGGACTATCTTTCTCTTCCCCTACTTTGTAACTTGTAGTAATTTCCTAATTTCTTGTAGTTTCCCAAACATACCCACTCCCAACTGTCTCTTCAGCCAATTTCTCTACAACATTTGTATAAGACCCTTACAAACCACCACACATACAATTCATTGCTCCTATTTATAATGTCCACCTTCTTTTTTCTCCCAGGTGTGTGATATGGAATCACATAATTTTGGTCTCCAGGTTAGGATGTTAAGATAGTTTTGTAGTTTGGAAGACAGCTGATAATCCCATGCCCCAGGGCTTTGCTGGTTGCCTGTTGAAACCAGGCAGCATTTTAATCTTCCCCGAATAATTGAATTGTCTTCTTGGAGTGGAGGGTGCCTTCCTGCCAGGTACTCGGGCACTGGCTACAGTTAAGGCTGTTTGGGGTTTTTTGGTTATATGTGTTGATACTCCTGCTGATACTAGAAACCCAGAGTTTCTGGCTTTCTATTCCACTCAGTGTCATAATGATCACCAAATTTTGGGTCACGAAGGAATTTTTACTGGAGGTCAGACTGATAGAAACTCTGGGAGTTTTTGGCATGGTCCTTTTTCTATTATCTTCAGAGCACAGATTAACTAATGACTTCCCTGTTGTTGCAGTTGGCTTTGCCAATGCCCTTGTCTTTTACCTGTAGCATATTATGAAGTGTTCTGGTTCTTCCTGATATTGTTCCTTGTAGTTTTTGGTGAGGTTCAAAGTGGAAATTTGGGGTATTCCCTTGGTTAATAGTACCCTGTAAACACAGAGGACTGGGTTTAATGGTCCAGTGGAGTACCTCTAGCCCTACGTTCCAGTGTTCAGGTCTTATGAAAAAGTATGTTCCCTTTTACTGCTCAGAGCCAACCCCACTTTCCTTGTCCTCCCCTTGTAAACGTCAAGATTGTCCTTTCCCCTAACTAGTCTGTCCCTACCTTTGTAATTCTTAAGATTTGTATATCTACATTTCCATATTTTCTCTCATGCAACATGTCAAAATTTCACCTACAAGTCTATGTATGAAGATGGCTGTAGAACTTGAAAAGATTAATGATGGTCTTCCCTCTCATGATGTAGAGTCAGGCAAATAATAACAATAATGATACTGTGTAGCACTTAAAGCTCTTACATGATGATATATAATAAAGAGCTCTCATGTGTTTAAAGTACTGTGCAAACAGTACAATATGACTTTCTTGCCATGGGAGCGACTTTCCAGGATACCTTTTCTGGGCTCCCGATAAGCGTTATTTCCTCAGGAATAGGAAAAATATAGATACTTCCATGTTTCTTTTAGAGGAGGTTAGGAGCCTAATTCACAAATGGAACTAGTGCATCACAATATTCAGTTGCGCTAACACCTGTTTATTAAATTCATTAACAGTACACTTTGATTCAGAGCCCTGAGTTTAGTATTTAGTTTTTCTATACAATGTATGGAGAAACTTAAGCTACTGAAACTAGAATCTACAAAAAGACACCTGACCAGGAAGCAACCTAATTCAGCCAATAGGCAAATTTAAGAGAGGAGTATGCCTTAAATCCCACCCACCTCTAAGACTTCAGAACATCACTTCTTCAAATTCATGGCACTAAATCCTCTCTGGCAGTTAGCTCCTAAATCATTTATTAGGAAATAGGGGTCAGGCCTTTCTTTCAGTAAGCAGCCAGAAGAGATGGGACCCTTGAATCCCTCTTCTTGAAGGTGTTCCTTTATTCATTAAATACATTAAAGCCCAGACACTTACCACAGCCTGAAGCCCTAGGGCTGTGGTGTTCTTACCCCCTGACCAGGCTATTCCTCCCCCCCAACTATTCCCCCCCACCATAGAACTGCCAGTTTCTCCTCCCCCCCTTTCTGTGGACCTACTAGCACCACTGATCTGGCCAGCCTCCCCCACACCAGCTTACTTACTCATGCCTCTCCCAGTAAGCACCAAATGCGTGTAACTTACTGTCTCTGTCTTGGGGCAGAAGCAGTTCCCAGCTCTGTATTGATTATTTTCTCCCCTTAGTTTGTGGTTTTGTTGGTGTTAATCCTTTCTCATTAAGTCATTATCATTACTAGCTACTGTGTTATGCAATCAATCATGATTCACTCAGGGACCATCTCAATACACAATTTGGGGTGCAGTTTCCCCCAAGCCCCTGCACTTAACTCCTTAAAACTTGGCAGACTTGATGCCCTCAGAAAGAGCTACCACTCCTGCAAGTTTCCTCCAAATCAAGCCAGAACTGACAAAGTTATAGGTAGTTTTGTCCTTCCCCATTATATCCTATGGCTGAAACGTCGAAACAAGTCTCACCATTTCAACCCTGTTTCGATGGAATGGAATGGAACAGCTGTTTTGAATTGAAACAAAATTAAAAATGAAATGCTGTTCCATCAAAAAGTTGAAACACTGGTTGAAATGGAACATTGCTATTTTGCACAGCTCTAGTAACTAAATCTGAGCTGGATCTCACAAATGCTTGTTTGTACCCTTACAATACCACAAGTTCACAAAATGAGAGAAAGGGAAAATGCGCTAGAAGGAGCCCCTCCTCTCTTTTTTCACCTTCTGAGGACACTAATGAGAGTCATTGCACAAGGACTGTCATTTCTTAGCCTGTCCTAGATTAAAAAGAAGCTACTTAAATCAAGGCAATAAGACTTAATAGTGAAGTATAAGCATTATTGATCATGCCTGCACTGTCAGCCTTATCTCTCAAACTCTTGTTCCCCTAACTGGAAACTGCCCCCACCAGAAAACTTGGGATGTTATTTTCTACTGTAGTCTTTTGTTTGGTTATCTCAAGGCCAGGGAAAGGAGGTTGGAATGAAAGTCTCTAAGACATTACAATGATGATTACTTTTTGTGTAGGAATATTATGACATAAGGGGGAAGGGTACTACAATGTCTTGCTGTACACCTATGCATGGGTATTCATTCTGTAACTCTTAATGTGGCACTAATAAGATTAGGTGGAATTTTCTCAACTAAAAAATTCATCAGAAAATGGAGTTTTCAAGGAGACTGAAAGTATTTTTGACTTTGGGACAAATTTGGCATATAGTGTTAGACCGAAACAAGGTGGAGGAGACATTTTCCAAAAAGTAAATGTTTTATTTCAACATTTTCAAAATAAAACGGTTCATTTGACATTTGCAAAACAAAACCTTTGGACTTTTCATTTGGAAACAATATTTCTCCTAAAATATATAGTTAAACAAAGACATAAATAACTGATTTTAGGGTAACACATCAAACTTGAGTTCCTGCGTGACCCAAAAATCAGTGTTTTATTAGGTTTATTTTTCATTTCACTGAAGTTCCTTCTCCCCCCACAAATCTGCTTCCTTTTGACTTGGATTGTTTTCCAATTTTTCAGTTCAACCACTAATTTGAAAAATCCATTTTTTGCCCAACCTATGACCAGTCTTAGTCTTTGACACTCTGACACAAATTTATTTAAAACCTAATGATAGTGATAGTTTTTGGACTGAGCTGACATAAAAAGGAAACCCACTGAGGTGTTCATGACAATAAAAACAGGCTGCTTTTACATTGGAATGCACATATCTGTTTGACTAAAATAGTGCGTGATTTCCACTGCCATTTAGCATTAAGTGTTTAGCTGTAAACAACTGGTTACTCAATTTTAGGATAATTCCATCCTTAATTGAAATAGGACAATGTAAATGTTTGACATAATTCTCTTTAATGTAAGACATTATCTAAGTTCTAAATTGTTGCCAAAGTGATTTAAATGTCTATTTTTGTAAAGAATTCTCAGCCAATAATTCAGTGAGAATGTTTTACAAGGATGAAGTGATTAGTGTGACTAACAATGCTATACACAGGCAACACTGTATAAACAAATTTTTGTATGACCAACAGCTAAATAAGGGACAGCTATATTCTAGTACCTTGTGAAGGATTGTTTCTATACCAAATATGTGTTTGAACTGAAGAGTTAGTTGCATATTTGTTCTTTATTTGGAGTAAAAATGGCAGCTTGTGCTGAACAAGAAAAAATAAAATGAATATCAAGATCTGAAGTAAAGGAAAGAATCCATGAGTGGGATACAATAAAATAGGTATTCTAATATCTTAAACAGCAACACTTGAGTATATCAGTTCAGCTTAATTACAGTCCATAAGTATGCTCATTTCATTGAGATGCTTGAGTGATTACAATCCCAGTATGAAAATAAGCTTCTCATTGATTAATCTATGAAAGTAACAAAGCAAAATGAGACTATTCTGACCTTGTTCTATGCGATACACAGATAAACATTTTATACATTTCGTAATAGTTAAGTCAGTTGTTCCAATTTGTTTTGCACATGAAAGTGATGAGTTCACTCTGATAAAAGTTGTCAAATCCAAGCTTAGTGCTCATTTCCAACTATAATGCAGATATTGTCATTCATTGATCCTAAAATTCAATTAATGTGTAGTACTGAGAGTTTGCTACTGCGTGTTACTTATTTATTTATTTTGGCTGTTCTCATTAAAATGTTCAAATGCAGGAAATCAGGTCCTCTAATGAGGTCATCTGTTTAGATGTTTACAGATTTTCAGGCAGTTGGAAAACATGGGTTTTATCCTTTGTTGCTATAAGACTGCTGTAAAAGGCCCAGTGACTAAAGACTCTCAGTTTCACAGGCTTATTAAAGATAGAATAGTTAGAGATTGGCTTATCTCTGGAGCTGTGACATTTGATATGTGTTCTACATTTCTTTTGTTAATAATTATGTCTGAATATTCTTTATTTCTATAAGTACCCAAATACACTTGCAGAAAAAATAATCAAATATCAAGTAACACAATTCTATTTGATTTTGGAAAGCCTTGGGGAACTCAGGTCTAAACAGGCAGTTTAAGGAAAGGTGTCATATTTCATTCAGCTTCTGCAATACTTACACAAGCAAAGTTTAATTTAAATAGTTAAATTTTTATCATTTTTAGGACTTTACTCTTGCCAGTCAAGTGCCGACTGGCGGTGCTAGCTGTTATGCACATTGTCTGTCCTTAAGACACAATGTAGATCATCTTGTAAAAGATGAATCTTGTTCTTGTTAAAATGTCTTAGATTCCTCAAAGTCAATTCCTAATATTAGGTGATTTGTCTGCAGGAGGTCTCTATTTAGAGTGTTCTACATACATCCTGAGTGCATGTACATATGATATTAATATGACACAATACACTCTGGTGCAATTTGTGCCAGAGTTTATTGCTCCCATATGCAGTATTTACACCTGGGCCCAGGACCACAGCACGTGGAGCCAGGGCAGCACAAGCCCAGCTGGCATGGGGCCCAGAGGGTCAGCACTGTGGAAAGTCTGGCTCGTGCACAAGGGTGCTACAGTATGGGGCTAACCAGCAGGCAGCTCTTGCACTGTAGCACCCTCTTCTCCAGCCAGCCCTAGTCATTGTCTATGTGTGCCCTGTCGCAGAGTAAATCTCCCTGCTGTAGGATGACAAACTTAATTGGGTAAATGCGCTATCTTTTATTAGACCAACTAAACAGTTAGAAAAAATGTTCTTTGCATTCAGGAACAAACACCCTTCTTTGGGCATATTGAGAGTCTGAGGGAGAGTGTGTGTTCTCCTGGGTAGAATAGAAGCCAAGTTGCAAAATGCAGGCCTGTGAAAATGCAAGTGCCTGGCAGTGAGGATCAGAGGGCTGGAAGGTAACAGGTGTGAGACAGGAAGGGGAAGTGGGGGAAAGGAGGAATATTGAACTGGTGATAGAAGAATGTAGCTTGTAAAATGCTGCCAAATTACCTGGGGTTATCAGATGTTGGGCAGGTTATAATGTGCTTTAAATCCAATGTCTATATTTAGTCCATGATTTTGTATCCAGTAGATTTATGAAGTGAAGTTTGTAGGCTTGTCTCTGAAAAGTGTTTTGTAAATTCCCTTTGAGGATTAGAACTGAGAGACTGGAGAGAGAGTGGCTGGAGAGAAGTGTGCACACAGGTAATTGGATATCTTTGTCTTTGATAGATTTTTGGTATGCATTCATTCTGGTACGCAGTTGTTGTTTGGTTTCTCCCACATATTTTCCATCCGAGTATTCAGTGTACTGGATGAGACATATTACATTCCTGGAGGTGCAGGTGTAAGATCCCGGAATGGTGATGGTTCTGTTATATGGTGTAGTTATTGTGGGAGTGGTGTAATGTGTTAGCAGGTTTTTAATTTCTTGTCCCAGCATAGTCTGGATCCATTCACACACACTCCCTCAGACTCTCAATATGCCCAAAGAAGGGTGTTTGTTCCTGAAGTTATACACTTCATCCTCACACAACTTCTGTTTTAGCAACCAACACTTCCTCCAGATCATGGGCACAGCTACGGGGACCAAAATGGCCCCACAATATACTAACCTTTCCATAGGAAGTTTGCTTCTTGTGAAGAGGTTGGTAAGCTTCAGTGCTTGTTTGAAGGCTAGGGTTTCCTTCTAGTATGGGTTGCAATTATTTGAGGATTTTCCATATAGGTTCTAGGGTCTTCATAACTAATGATGTGCGATTCATGGGGGTTTTCTTTTTGTACTGTAGGAATTTTTCATGTGGTATCCAGGTGGCTCTTTCAAAAGTATGATCTCTCTCTCTGGAGGAGTGTCCTTGTTGAGTGAAAGCCCTTACGAGATTTCTGAGATGACTATCATGGGTATTCTCCTCAGTGCAAATTTGGTGGTATCAGAGGGCTTGGCTATATATTATAGCTTTCTTGGTGTGTTTAGGGTGATTGCTAGCTCTGTGCAGATATGTATGTAGGTCAGTGGGTTTCTTGTACATAATGGTTTGTATTTTACCATTCAGGATATTGATAATAGTGTCTAAGCAGGAAATGTTTGTGCTGGAGTATTTAAGAGAAGTCTGATTGTGGGGTAATGGTTATTTAATTTGTGATGGAAATCAATCAGAGACTACAGGTTTTTGGTCCAAATGATGAAGATATTATACATCTTAAATATAGTATGGGTTTGATGGTATAGTTCTTGAGGAATTCTTCTTCAAGGTGGGCCATGGAAAGGTTAGTATATTGTGGGGCCATTTTGGTCCCCGTAGCTGTGCCCATGATCTGGAGGAAGTGTTGGTTGCTAAAACAGAAGTTGTGTGAGGATGAAGTGTATAAATTCAGTAATATGTACTCTGTACTCTGAGTTATAATCTTGCTCTTGTAGATATGTAAAGCAGGTTTGGATGCCATCCTGGTGCGAGATGTTGGTATATAAGCTGATAACATCCATGGTGGCTAGGAGGGTATTGCTGGGAATGTAGTCTATGTATTTAAGTTTTTGTAGGAAGTCTGTTGTGCCTTGGACAAAGCTCAGTCTTTGGGTGACAAGAAGTCTTAGGATGGATTCAATGAAACCTGATGGTCCCTCAGTTACAGTTCCATGGTTGGATATTATAGGTCTTTTTAGGTTCCCTTGTTTGTGGATCTTAGGGAACATGTAAAAAGTCACTGGATTCAATAGTGGCAGGATCAAGTTTTGTCGTTTCTCTTGTAGTCCAAATGGAAATTATGTGATGGTGGTTTTGAATTTTAAGGTGAAAAGGGGAGCTGGATCTTCCTCTATTTTTTTCATGCTAGGTGATGTCAGAGAGTTATCTGTTGGGTTATTTTATGTAGTCTTCATGGTTAAGGATAACTATAGCTCCTGCTTTACCTGCTGGTTTTATTACTATTTGGTGGTTGGTTCTTAGAAAGTCTATGGCCCTCCTCTCTGAGAGGGAGAGGTTGTTATGGTGATGTTTGTTGTTCATTATTTCATTGTTCATTCTTTCTCTGAAGCAGTCAATAAAGCAGTCAAGGTTTGAATTTTGTCCACTGTGAGGTGTCCAATCTGCCTTTTTTTGGATTTTTTGGTGTTAATCTTTTCCCCAATGTTTAAGAGATTGCATAGATTTTTAGGGTCAGAAGAGACCTCAGTAGATCATTGAGTCTTACCCTTTGCCCTAGGCAGGAAAGAGCGCTGGGGTCAGATCACCCCAGCCAGGTGTTTGTCCAGTCTCTTCTTAAAGACCTCCAAAGTAGGGAAGACCACCTCACTTGGAAGCTTATTCTAGATTCTGGTAACCCTTACCAGAGGGTTGTCACAGGATGAAGTGTTGTTGAAAGTGGATTCATTTTGGTTGTAGAAATATTCTTCAGAAGGAGGCATCAGAAACATTCTTCTAGTTCTCCCTGTTGTGGTATCTTATTAGGGTATTTTTTCTGGACAGAAATTAAGACCTTTAGAAAGGACAGGTTTTTCAGTTTTGGTAAATGTGTGCATGGAAAGATTGATAATATTTGAGGGTTGACTGGTTCCATCAGTTTCATTGGATATGAGGTTGGCATGTTGTGCAGTATTGGTGTTGTTTCTCATATGGTTGTTTTGTGACTGGGGAAGTCATTCCTCTAGTAATTGGTTTCATTTCTTCCTTTTATGCTGGATGGATATTGTAAAAAATATTTGGTAGTCTTTTTGTATGCATTGTATAATGTTTGGGAAGATATCCAGATTTATCTCTTTTAAGTTGTTGTACCATGTGTTGATTTCCTTCTGGAATTGTTCTCTCTTGGAGAAGGTTACGTCAAGAACATGATTTCTAAGTCTTTCTGAAGTTCTCCTGCATAGTTGTGAAGCATATTTGGAATTTTGTGTAGTATTCAGAGGATTGTAGATGTTCAATCCCTTGGGAATGATGTTGTGTTTGTTGCATAGGCTTAGAAAATCTATTTCACTGTTGTTTGGTGTCTTTCTTCTTCATGTTGTGATTTTCCATTTCTGCTGTAGGCTGGTACTTGTGTCAAGCAATACAATCCTACTGAGGAGTTAATTAGTTTACTCTGGCATAATAGGGGTACACGTGTAGATGGTGTCACTTTACAAGGCAGCTAATTAGTCAACTCCACAGTAAAGCATCTCATGTAGATGTACCCCCTGATATTACAAGAACTCCCCCATTTACAATTTCCTGTTTATTTCTGTGTTGATTTTTAATGTGCTCCTATATATTTTATATACATAGATATCTATATAGGACAATTGTTTGGGCTGGAGGGCCACTTAAGGAGTTTTGGTGAGTTGTTGCAGACTGGAGAGGCTGCAGGCCTGGCCCAGTGGTGGGGAGTACAAACCTTGCCTGCTGGAAGAGGGTGGTACTGACCTGGCCTCCTGGCAGGGGACAACTGATCCTATACAGTCCCAGGCCAGTCCACCCAACACCCACCACTGTGGGCACCAGACAGAGTGGGCAGGAATGGTCTCCATGGAGACTGCCCTGGGACCTATGCAGGCAGGGCATGCTCAGCCAGGTGGATGGGATAGGGCCATCAGCAGGCGAGGAGTCACATCCAGGATTGGGATGGGCAGGCAGGGCCAGGATCGCAGGGCAGTGACAGTGCAGGGTTGGGGCCTGAGTCATAGCTGTGATCTACTCCCTGCATGTCCCTGTAAAGGGTGCTGGTTCCACTGGGAGGGACATGTGGGGTGGGGACTGTGGCTCTGCCCCAAGCGCTACCCCCATGTTGTCACCACCCTGCAATCCCAGCTCATGCCTGCCAATCCCATTCCCAGACACTGCTCCCAGTCCACCCACAGCCCCGTCCTGTTCCCAGATGCTGATCCCAGTCTATCCATAGCCCCATCCCATCCACCCAACTGATTGTGTCTTGTCTGTGGGAATCTCCATCCAGTCTCCATGGAGACCCTGCCTGGCCACTCTGTCCAATGTCTCTGGTGGCAAGGTGCCTGGACAGTGGAGTTGAGTCTGGTGGTGACTGTGGAGACACTGTTAGTGGCAGCTGGGCTAAGTGAGATGCTGCTGCAAGAGCTACCGGAAAGCTGAACCATGCACCCAGGGGCAGCAGGACCAGCCACATGCATTGCAGCCCAGACTGCCCCACACGCCTGGCCTAGGCAGAGCCATGGGAGTTGTGGTCCAGATAGAATCTCTTGACAGCCCAAGTCTGGCCCACAGGCTATATATTGCCCATCCCTGATCTAGACCATATCTTTTCTGCCAATAAGATGAATTTTCCCTGTCAGATCACATTTTCACTGTTTGGACTCACTGTTATCTAATTACTCCATGATATCTGGCTAAAAACTGAGAAAGGGAGGTTACATAACATATTTAAGATCATTTTATGTTAGTCTTAGATGGCTGAATTATTTTTTAGAAAGGAAATGAATTGGAAGAGACATTAAAATATAAAAAAGCCAATGAATGTTATATAGAAGGTAGTTCAGAAACTTCTCCCTGTTTCCTAATACAAGAAAAAAGGGACATTCAATTAAATGAAAAGGTGAGAAATTATTTACCAATATCATTTAATTTGACTATGGAACTCATTGCCACAAGAGATTGTTGAGGCCAAGAACTCAGCATGATTTACATAGAAATAAAAAGTATTCAGACAAAATCAATAACAGAAAACATTTTGGAAGGGATGCATAGGTGGTGGAAGGTTGGGGCTAAGAGGGCTCATCCCTGCCAAATGCAGGGCAGTGGGTAGGGTCGGTCACAAGGCAGTCCAGTCATAGGTTCCAGGAGGTTGTAGCAACCCTCACCATGGAGGACTTGATCTGCCCCCCATATCCCTTCCCCGTACCCCACAGATTTACCTGCTGGGGGGGAGGCTTGTTTATGCAAGTACTAAAAGAGCGCAGTGGGCAGCTCGTGTAGATGTGCCCCATAGGACACAGTGTTCTGTAATGAAAATATCCTTAATTTTCTGCAGAATTTCCTCAAATCATTTGACTTGAGGCATCACCTTAGCTGTCTCCAATGTCTTCCTGTAGAAAAGATTTATAATTCTTATAGGAGTATGATTTTTAAACTGTAAGAAAAGTGAAAGCATTTTAAATCCATATATGATGGCTACTGTGGTGATGATATTAAATTTAGTACCATTTTGTCAAGCCACTGTTTTAATTAGGTAATAATTCTTTAGGAAGTTCCACATTTAAAACTGTCACATGCCTTGAACTTACTGCATATCCTTAGCTAGATCATGCTAGTGCACTGCCAAAAACATGTGTAGCATAAGAAAAGAAGTTACTTTTAATTTACAGAGATTCCCAGTATTTCCACTATTATTCCTGGATTATTACATGATTTTTATATGACAATATACAAATTAGTAAATCATGCAAAACCTTCTTATCTTGTATAGTATTGCACACCAACCATTTTGCTTCTCTTCATTGGAGAAGACGAATATTTTGAGAAACTAAGAAACATTTTCCTGTAATACTCTGGCATATGTAGTGACAGCATATGGCAGAATAATTCCAGGCATGATGCATTATGTCATTCACCATGTTACAATGAATCAATTTAACATTACTAAAAAGCTTATTTCTACTAAAAAAAGAAAGGGAAATTGGAACCACTTCCATGCTGTTGTGTTAATACTTATATCAAAGTACAATAGGTAATGGCTTGTCTGATCACTCTGGTATACTGTAGAAAAGTAATTAGAATTAGAATTAAACTCAGGTAACTACATACTCAAATTTAATATCAGTTCAACACATTTTAGTTTATTTTAATGTCATATCACTAATGACAGATATCCTGCAGTTTATAGGTTTTGAATCCTCAGAATTTCTGTGTGATGCTATATAATTTTATGTTTTAATAAAACAAACTAATTTCACAGTATCTTTATAGTTACAAGTTGTAACACAATTGACAAAGTCATAATTTCTGTCATAACTTCAGGATAAAACCTGTCATTTCATTTCATATCATATCACATCACCAAAATTTTGCCTGTTTCAGTGTCTTCAGTGCTAAAATCATTCATGTCAAAACAGCATTAAGTATTTGCTGCAAATAATTTATTCAATT
This sequence comes from Alligator mississippiensis, assembly GCF_030867095.1. NCBI lineage: Eukaryota > Metazoa > Chordata > Crocodylia > Alligatoridae > Alligator > Alligator mississippiensis. The sequence goes on along the minus strand of NC_081824.1, from coordinate 52,374,524 downwards.
AATTGTACTCTTTAGCTCTTTGAAAGCTATCTACAAGAAAATTTTTATATTTATGAATATATTTCTTGTCCCTAATAGCTCAAAAATTCTCTTATTCCTACCAATCTATCTAAAATAGAACTTTTAAACACATCTTCCTTTAGCAGCACATTTATTGCTACTCCTCTCACCCATTAGATTTCCTCAATTACTCTTGTGGAAGTCTCTTGTTTTTCACAAAGTTATTCATACTGCTTCTTCTATTGAAGTTGGACTCCCACTTCCGTTCCCTCTGGAAAAACAACTCCTTTAAGAAATATTTTGAATGTTTTGAATCCTTCATGTTTTGAATCCTTCAAGTGATTTGCTATCTGTTATGAAACTCTGATAGAGACCCAGAAAAGCACTTATGTCTGTGCTTAAATTCAAGCATAGAAGTGGTCCTATTACTCCTGCATTGGTCCCAAGTTAACACATCTTTAAAGCAGTTGGCTGGACGTGGCTTTTTAGCCATATCCAAAAAAGGGAATTAAATGCCTAAAGCAGGAGCTAGGCATGTTTAGGTCAAAAACTGCAATCTGAAAAAAAAAAAACCCTGTTTAGCAGCACCTAATCCTGGCAGAGGTGTTTCCCCTGTGTGTGCATGCCCAGAACTGCATCAGCTTGAAATGAAAAGCACTTCCCTCCTAATTTAACCTCAGGCTCCAAAAACTAGGCAGAACAGGCCCTTACTGCCCTGAGGGGTCAGTTCAGTAGACGTGCTCTGAGCATTCCTAATGCACATGAACAGTGCTATGTCCATCACAAAATGAAGCTGCAGCCGCTTTCTTTTTAAAGCCAGAGAGGAAAGAAATGATTAGTCTGCTGCCCACCTTTTGTCTTGTATTTCACATACCTAAAAAGCGAGAAACCTGGGCGCAATGCCTTTCTTCTCTCCAACACTTAACAGAATGTACTAAATACCAGACTAGCGTCTAAAACCAACTGGGAAGCCACTCTATTGGGAGGGAATGCAAGACTCTTAGAGCACAACACAAATATGTTGGAAGGATGACTGCTGGGAAGAGATGGGATACACCTGAATTTTTTGTTTCTAATTGATTAATTCTAGGTAACTACCTGCTCATTGTACTAGTTTTTAGGTCTTCCTTCTGAGGTGAGAAATCTATCCTTCTTCATTGTATTGGGAGCCAAAGCATCTGATGTGGAGTGTTGGATTCCACTCCAAATGAGCCTGTTTTCCGACTCAAGTTTGAACATGGTAACTGTAAGCATTTGGCTGGGATGTAGGTGGCTGGGCCTAAGGTAGACCACTAGGCGTGACTGGAGGTCAGCAGGGCAGGCACATAGGTTATTAGAGCCAAAGGGGAGATCCAGGAGATGTAGTCTGAGACATAAGCTGAAGTCAGGAGTCGGAGAACCAGTTCCAAGGAAGATCCAAGGTCAGGGTCAAGGAAGCGAAGCCAAGTCAGGAAGCCAGGGAAACCAGAGAGAGCAGGGCCAGCATGGAGGCTTAGGGGAAATCCAAGATCAGGGACAAGGAAAGCCAAAGCTGAGTCAGGAGCCAAGAGAAGTAAATGTGAGGCTAGCCAGAACAGGCTGAGGCTGTGCCAGAATGGACTGAAGCATCCCTGTTGCTTGAGGCTACAGATGTGTTTATATGTGGTGAGTGGTGTGTTCAGCAGCTAATCCAGTTGCAGAGAACTGCAGCAGTCACATTAGCCAGGGATCAGGTTAGATGTGACAACTCAGGTGCCTGGCCCAGCTGGGCATGCCTGATCAGAGTCCCTGACAACGACAGAACATGAGAAGGAGGAGGATTCCATTGAGGAAATTACGTTCTTAAAAATTAGGCATTGTAGTGCCCGACATGTAGACCCTTTATTTCTTTATTGGATTTAATACTTATTTCCAATCTATTATATATTTTTCCCTATTGTTATCCTCTCTGTTCTCATTTATTGCTACTCGTCTCACACATTAGATTTCCCCAATTACTCTTGTGGAAGTCTCTTGTTTTTTACAAATTTATTCATACTGCTTCTTCTATTGAAGTTGGACTCCCACTTCCGTTCCCTCTGGAAAAGCAACTCTTTTAAGAAATTCTTCCTATCTTGATATCCTACTCAATAATCTAACCCCAGTTTCTCTTAGTTAAAGTGCTGTCCTGTGTCTTATCTTGAATTTATCATGATTTCTTAGACTATAAAATGTTCATATCTCTTCATCCCTGTAGAGAAATAGGAAAACATGTATTTCTTTAAAAATAATTAATAAAAAGTAGTAATCAATATATTAAATATATGGTAAGTGTCACAGGATGGGGTCCCTAAGGATGGCCTTGCTACCCCTAAGGCCCCTTGACCATGCCAATTCGGCCCAATGGGCACCCTCTATTCTCACCCGCCACGTTTTGATGTATTTTTGTAATATAGAGAGACTGCCTTCACGTCCTGTTGGACACAGTCTTGATGGATTTCCCTGAACCCCATGGGTCCCATTTCAAAATAGGTGTCCCAGGACACCCCAGCCTTATGGGCTATATGTGTGGCTCCAGCCACCCCTTTACCATGCCCCAAGCCTCACAGATGGTACCGACGTTGTCCGGACTAGGCCTTATTTTAATTTGGCCCCCTTGTCCTCCCTGGGCTCTCCACAGCCCTGCCTTGCTCTGTGCCTCACTGGTGCCCGGGCTCTCCTCAGCCTTGTCTCTGTACCCCTTGGTGCTAGGCTCGCCACATCCCTGTCTCGCTCTGGGCCTCACTGGTGCCTGGGCTCTCCTCAGCCCTGTCTCACTCCGCACACCTCAGCACCCGGCTTTGTGCATCCCAAATGCCGCACCCTCTCTGACGCTGGGGTCTGTGCACCCCAAATGCCATGCCTTCTCTGGTGCCAGGGTCCCCACACTGCAGTGGGCCCCCAATGAGGCTTCCTCCTTCCCCAAATAGCCTCACCCAAACCAACAGTCTTATTCAATAACAAACAAAACAAATCCCTAGGCTATAACACAATACAAAAAGTCAGGGTGTGCTCTGGCCCTTTAAAAAGATCAGGTTTAGTCCCTGGCACTAAGGTTCTAATAGGCAAGGGTACCTGTGGAGTTCATGAAGCCCCCTTAGCCCTAGGTGTAGCATACCAGGCAGGTGCAGAATCACTGAGCACTTCCTCCCTCAAGGCTCCTTCCCCTCTGACTGCTAGCAAGAAACCACCTTCTTGGCCTCAGCCCTGGTGTTTATATATGAGCCAGGCCCTGCCCCTTCCAGTCAGCTGACTGCTGGCAGGTGTGGGCCAATGAGCTCATTCTGGCTGCCCTGGTAACCAGCAGCTGGGGCTCCCCACTCACTGCTAGGGCTCTCTCCCTAGCAGTTTCAGGTCTTTAAAGGAGCAGGGCATCTAAGTGTTCTGTGACAGTAAGGATAGTAAGATTAAGGTTGTAGATATTTGAGAAACTGTTTTGTGTTCTGGAATAATGAAGTGCATAATTATCAGGTAGGAAATTCATGTTTATCTGCCAGTACTGTACCATATCTGCCAATGCTGTACCAGTACTACACTAGATACTTCAGATAATAAAAATGCAAGGCTAGAATAGTGAAAAACTAAGCAAAAGCTACCCCTGAATAGACCAACTACTCTTGAATTTTCTAAACCATACATTTTTGCCTCATAATTAGAAAAATAAATTACCATATTCTTGAATATTGGGTGAAATCCTGGCTTCATCAAAAATCAATGAGGTTTGGTCCTTGAGTGGACTGGGATTCCATCTTTTTTTTTTTTAACTTCTACCCAACATACTATTAAACACAAAGAGCACCTATTGAATTTTCCAAGGGAAATCATTATATTTTCCTTTGGTAGCTTCATTTTCAAGCTAATTTTCTGACCCTCATTGTATATTCTACTCTTCACATATTTAGTGCCTATCTGTTAGCTCTCAAAGTGCTCTACAGGCAGTTAATTAGAGCTCATAACCCTAAGGTAGGTATTATTATCCCCATATTACCAATAAGAAAATCAAGCCACAGAGAAGTTAAAAAACTTGTCAAGGTCACACAACAAACTAGTAGTAGAACTAAAAATTGAATCCACTGTTCCTGATTTGCAAGTCATGCTCTAACTCCTAAACTGTGTTTCCTTACTAAATATCTGCAATAAAATAAACCTTGTAAAGCATGTTTTGGGATTATTTCCTTTTTGTGGAAAGGGTAAAGTATGTATTTTCTTTTAAATTATGATGAAATGATATCTACAGTTCCAATAATATTAATACCTAAATGACAATCAACTTAAGCTGTTATTTTAATTGCTGTCACATACATCTTAACTATTCAAACAGAATAGTTTGGCATTATCACTTTCTAACCACCTGTCCTGAAGTAATTGACCATGGAATAAAACAGCCTCCAAAAAAGTGAGAGCAATTTTCAGAAGTTAAATAAATTGCCAGTAAGTATAAATGATCACATTTCCATTACTGCTAGAAATAAGTAATGAATGTGAGTTTAATTTTTATTATGAAATATCTGTATAAGTAAAGTACATGCTGTTAATACTTTTTATTGTAACACAGTTTTAGTCTGTTAAAATGACCTGCCTACTTATATTGCTGACCTTTTGCATTTGCAGAAGGGCTAGCTATGTTACTGAATAATTCAGTTTGGAAGTTTCTAATTACTGAAAGAAAAGTAAAAAAAAAACTCATGGTTTTCACTATGTGCAAATGACACTAACAAACATTTAAATCTCTGAAGCATCTAGTTCTGTTGGAAACAAGATATTGGACCAGATGGACCATGAGCCTGTTGCAGGCATACCATTCTTGTGTTCTTAATCTTAGTGCTAAATAACACAAAGAAAACAATTTCATTTGAGTAAATTTCCTGTGCAATAGGCATAAGCATTAAACGTTAATAATGGGAGCATGGATTCTAAATTCCTAGGGATTAACAGTTTAAAGAAACTAAGGTCTTTTTTCAGTTAGGGTGTTCCACCAAGACTAAAATAAAGTGTAAAGTCACACAAGAAAGCAATAGAACTTTCTACTAACAAGCACCACAAAACTAACCTTAAAATATATTTGAACTGATATAAAAATAAGCAATGCTTCTAATAGATACAGGACTCATACAAAAACCACTGAATATAGTGGCTAAGAGCCAATGTAAATTTTGAGTAACAATGATGAAATGCTAATACAGAATTGTCAATTGATCACAAACCAAGAATACTGGCAGCTCATGATAATAACAATTAACTTTAGTTTCCCATTAAATGCTGTCTTCCAAATATTGATTCACTATATAGCAAACAGAAGGAAGTATCCAGTTTAATTAAAAAGGCTCTACTCATGTACTCATATGCAATCCCACAAGAAAACCATAAAATATATATGTATGTTTGCTTAAATGCCTTTACCATCAATATGGTCACTAAAAATCAAAGAGCTCATTAGAGTACAATATCCACACCAAATGAAGCACTTGTGTGTTTGGCCCAAACACATCACCAAACTCTGTCACACTTTCAAAGTACACATATTTCGTTCCAGAAATAGCATACAATTACACATACATCCTTGATTTTTACTGAGCTGAAGTATAAGATTCCTTCTGGTAGGGTTTAGATGTCTGTTTGGATATTGCAATGTGGGGAGGATGATGTGTGTTAGGGGTGATGTGGCTATTAAGATTATCCTAATTGAAAATATACTTTACTTTTAGTAATTACATTTATAGAAAATTCCTACAGCAACCATAATTGTTAATTAACACAGTTCTATGTGTGCAATTTCTTGTTCTTTAATAGTCAATAAAACTATATACATTTACTCCCTTATTCCTACAATGCGTCTCATTTCTGTCCTTTTGTTTACTTCCTGTAGCTTACATTTCTGCCTCCTAAATTTCTACATGCTCCTCAAAATCCTCTCCCTTGACCTTTTCCGTATAAGTACCAAACCATGATGCTTCCCTGCTTCCCCTTGGCCTTTGCATACTGCAATCTCTCTTCTACATCCCTGCACTTCAAACCCATCAGTGTCTTCATTTTTATGTTTGCAATCTTTTCTCCCTCATTCAATTTTAAGAGTTGATATTTGATAGCATAGATGATATTAGAGGTGAAAAGTGGAATAGGATAAAGGCCTTCAGGGGGCCAGGAAAGGAAAAACTGATTAAAGCAGTGAGATTGAGGAGGGAAGCTGGGCATTGGTGCAGGACTTGTCAGAAAGGAAAGGGTTTTGAGGACTATGCGGAAGGACCTTCTCCTATAAAATTCTGTCCCATTGTTCATCTCTTCAGCCTCTGGGCATATACCCCGTGCTCTTTGGTATTGCTCCCCTAACCAACATTTTGGTTCCCAGACTAAAAGCTCTTCTCTATCCCACATCCTAGCACTCTTGTTTCTGTTCCTCCATGGTCTTTTTTTTAATATTCCAGACTCCTTTGGACACTGTAACCCATAGCTGCAAAAATCATTCTTACTCAAATCGTTGAGCTTGTTGGGAAGTCCCCAGAAAGGGTAGGTACCTCCCAATTAGAAGCTGACTTATCAGAAAATGTTGCTGCAAGGTTTTCCACTTCCTAGTTCCTCTCACCACGTTTCAACTGTTAATGACATGGGGTACAATTCTTGGCAAATCACTAGAAAAACAATGCTTAGCAGTGTGGCAGGTCCCCCCTCAATATTAGAGTGGGCATGCATGCCTCCAGCAAACAAAATCTTGTTCATGGACATAGTTAGTTTCTCTTGCATCTGTGAGTTTTGCTTTGTTTAGAGTTTCTCACTTCAGCTATGATATATAAGAAGAATACATTTTTTTTAAATGTTTCACATTTACAAAAGAATTAAGGTAATAGATTTTGAAATATTTGTTTGGATGGAGGGGTTTTAATTTTGTTATATGGACACAAAACTGAAATTCACCAAGCAAAATTAGATAATATTCTGAATAAACATATTCTTCCTTAACACATTAAATATGTACTGTAAACTCACTACTTGTCATTTTTTTATGAGTGTTAATTCTGGATAATTCATTGCAAAATAGTGTGTGATAATTCTACCTTTGATGTAAATCCCTGTGCACCTTAATTGTCCAGTCATAACCAAAACGTCCACATTAAATCACAAGAGAAAAAATAGAAAATTACTATTTACAATGAAATTCTAAATGTGGAGGGGCTACCCATGTATGTGCAGGACAAAGTACCTTTTGAGTAACAAGAGTAGCCCAAAATATGACTCTCCTTTGATCCTTTAACTGGAGGCTCTTTTCCTTTCCTTTTACTTTTCCAAAAGGGCTGCTTTCTGCTATCATCAGTAACCTATACACAAAAAGTGAGACCTACATTGTCTTTCAGTGTTGGAGTTTCTTTCGTATGGTCTTCACACCACACTTCAAAGTTTTATGCATCATACGACTCCCTCTTTTTTTTTCAGGCCTCTTACACAAACTCCTCCTACCTATGAGTTTCCATCAACAAGTTCAGCTGTTTTGCTAATTTCCCTGCTTGGCAATATATGGCACTGTTCAAATTACTCAGTGCCAAAGACTGACAATCTGAAACCATTCTTATTTGTACTGTATGTCAGAGCATACATCAGAAAGCTAGAATCAAAACCTTAGCATCAGGCCACCTAGATTGGAACAGCATATGTAATCTCAGATCCAGATTTCATATTTTGTTTTGGAGACTTGACATGTTCCTTCTCATGGGTAGTGACATTAAATGAGCTCCAAAAAGTGAGATTGAAGAATGGAAACAGGTGAGAGAGGCAGCTAGGTAATGGGCAAATGCTACAGGGAAAATAAGTCAGAGTTGGTATTCTACTGTAGAGGTAATTATTTTAAAAACAAATTTTCCATATTTCTTTAACAGATGTGAAATAAACTTACCTGGATAAAATCGTGTTGTCAACAAATGTATATTTCTTACAGTAAGGAAATTGCAAGAAAGTTTCATTTTTAATTGCACAATGAGCTATGCCCCTCTAATAGCAAAAGAAAATCCCTTTACAGATAAAATAGCCCAATTGTAGATCTTCACTTAGTACACATGATAGACAAAGACTGGTCTTTGAGGAAGTGCACAGGATTGGAAGAATGAAAAAAAGTATTGTCCCATTTACATGCCCATGCCAGGACAATCAAATTCTCTCTGGTCCAGAGATTTTAAGGACTTCCTGTCTCAACATGCCTGGGCCAGTCTAAAAGAGTCATGGAGAACTAAGACCTTGACTGTATTATAGCCATTGAAGCTAGTAAGGTAAGCAGGGAGCAAGTTGGCTGAGACAAGAAAAGAAACATTGTATATACTCCTCCTGTACCCTGTTCTCTAGGGCTCAAGAAAACATTGCCTTATATGTCAACTAGCTCTATAAATTTTTGAATCTGTTAGTTACTAGCAGGTAGTATCACACAGGATATGGTATTAAGTTTGTAAAGCACCTTGTTTGGCACAGATCTTATAAAAAATAAATTTTTATCCCTTTCTGCACCAAATGCATGAAAGTGTTCAAAGTCAAATAATTTACCAGCATCACAGATATTTCAAACCAGTATACAGGGCAATTTACAGAGTTTTCCAGCATCATGCAGGTATTTTGTTTTTCATTGAAGATGAAGAAGTCCCTCATTTAAATATGGGGTTTGCTGTGGGACTTTTAAAAGTAGCTTTACTGGCTACCTTCTTTTCCTTAAATTTCAAAAACACTCGCTTGTTTTAAAATCATTTTCTGTCAGAAGGGAGCATAAAAGAGAATTGTTCCATAATATACTATTCCTTACATTACATCAATCAGAGCAGTTCTGTACGACTCAAGTCAGTTAACCACCCTAACCAAACTCAGTTATTAATAACTTCCCCTTATTTGAAATTAAATAAATAAGATCACATTAATGCAAGGAAACCTTTCTACTGCAGAGACAAGAGAGACTACCATGCAATTTGGGAAAGGTGGTGTGGTTCAAGGACACTGCAATGTACATCTTTAATGGCAAAGTGTTTATAAACAGAAGAGAAGAGAAGGCAACTGGTATCATAATATTGTCTCAGCTATATGAAGTGCCATAAGAAGTTTAGGCCTTGTTACACATTATATTGTGAGCCACACAAATGTTTTTTGGCTAGCTTTTTGTCAGACAAGGTTCTTTGCGTGAATCTGATATCTTTTATTAGACCAACTTAAATAGTTGGAAAAAAATTTTAGTAAGCTTTCGGGTTTAAAAACCCTTTGTCAGGCTGAGGAAGTCTCTGCAGTTAGTGTGTGCTCTTCCTGGATCACACCTTCAACTTGAGTGGCATATCTGTGAGGAGTGCCTGGGTTATGGAGATCAAGAGATAATCTTGCCCTGGAGTGGTGCAACTTTGAGCCATATAATGCGTTCTTTAAGTCACTTCAAGGTGTTGATACGTGGGCAGTCCAGGGGTTCAGAGCTCTGAGCCACATAAAATTAACATGTAACAAGGCCCTTGGTATAGATAGAAGCTAATGTGTCTATTTTGCATGTGCTTAAGTTTTCATATGATCTGCACAAGCAGCTGTGCCTTTTATTCCAAACATACCACATCTGTTATTTTGCCACTGACCTGTGTGAAAGGGGATTGCACACTCTCTTGTTGACTAATTGGTGTTTCTACCTTTGGCTGATTGCCAGTTTTCTAGAGCAAGTCCTTAACTTAGATCATTGGTTTGATTCATTTAGGACTAAGCTAATACCCTTGTACCATTGCTCTCCCATAATTATGTGTGTGTTTCACATCCTCAGATTGCTAATCACAATCTATGTTGCTGACACAAGGTTTTAAGACTGAGGTTGTATTCTATTTCCTTCCTGTTGACTGGTTAGCCTTTTAATGAGATAATCAAGGTAACCTAAGATAAAGAAATCTCTTAGCATTAATTCAGATGCTATGCTGTATGTAATGCTTATTTATGTAAGATAGTACAACATTATATTTCATACATTTGGGCAATATTTAAAAAAGAATTATAATATAGAAGATTAATTAGAAAGACAAGAATAAGGAACTACTCCATTCTAATCTGAGCTCTCTGGTTAACTCTCTATGACATAGAATACTGTGTGGAAGGAAAGATTCCATATTGAAATCCACTTATGCCATCAAAATAAAAGGTGAGACAATTTTTCATATACAAAAGGATGATTGAGTGGCCTAAATGCAGAAAAAGAGTTTGTGGCTCTGAATCCGAATCTCACATAGGCACTTAACTAACTACTGCAGATGGGCGTATAAGTCTGGAAAAGGTGGCATTTTAGATGGAATCCTCTCTTCAGCATTTCCTATTGACTAATTTAGGCCTCCCTCACTCAGCATGTTGCCTGTACTGAATTCCATTGATAGGTGTCTAACTCGTGCACTGGCACTGCCTAGGAAACTTTGGTAGCATACACAGTACTGTTAACCACACTCAGATCATCCAGCACCTATATATATTTACAGAACTGGCAGCTCTGGAAAGCAATAAATTAGATGATTTACTGGTTCTTGTCCACCTCCAGATTTTAATTTCCAAAATTATTATATATAGAGATGATCGTGCCTTTGTATGAATGTCTGCTAGTGTTGGTGGCTCTTGCATAATGACTAAGAATGTTTCTTATACTGCATTAATGTTGTGGATTGGTGAATCTTTCTAATGTTGACCCTTGTGTCTGAATTGGTTCATAAGAAAAATACTATCAAGCAGCCTTTTCAGTCCAAATAGTAAAAATCTATTTTTTCCAAGTTAAAGGTTAGTCTTCTTGTTCCAGATCCCCTGTGTGGTTCATACAGAAATGCCTATTTTCTGTAACATATGGATTGTAGACTCTACAGCCTAACTCAAAAGAACAAGAGAGAATCCTCAAGTGCCATACAAGAGTAATTACTAGCTGCTGTTCCCCAAGGACTCCCTCTGTTGGAACATGCTACATATAGCTTGGTAGTGGCAGTGACATTACCAAGCAAGTGAAACTAGGGAGTAGCTAAGATGTATCTCTATGTGGTACAGTGAACAATAAAAAGGATTATTCTGTAAATCCTATAATAATGTATAGCAGTGGTCACCAATGTTTTTACCCGGGAGGCTGGATTGTCAATACCCAATCCATCTGCAGGCTGGATCCAGCCAGTGCTCCCAATCACCAGTGCCTGGGTAGGCATGGGAGACCTGACCCTGCAGAGAAGGGGTCATGGCCCAGCCCAGATGGGAGGGAAGGAGGCGTGACCCATCCCTGTGGGGAAAGGGAGCATGGCCAGGTCCTAACCCACCCCTATAGGGAGGGAAGGGGGTGTGGCCTTCCCCCAATCCAGAAGCAGGGGGGCCATGGTCCAGCCCCATGGGGGAAGGGAACATAACTTAGCTCCAGCAGGGCATGCAGAGATCGGGGCTTGGGAATTTGGCACCTGGGAGGATGGCCATATGACTGGCTGCTACTTCCCAACAACCAAATTTTCAGACCTGTGGGGAGCTCCTCAGGTCAGATGCGATGGCTCCATGGGCTGTATTTGGCCCACAGGCCAGAGGTTGAGCACCCCTCTCTTATAGGAATCAGCAGATATATTTAGGCTCCACCATGGTATGTTAAGGGTGGATTTCCCCCTCTCACAATGAAGTACAGGATAGTAGAAATTAGTTATAACCTCTTAAAGAGATTTTTTCTTAAAACAAGAAACAGAGAGAATGTGAGCTGGGTCGTAGGCCTTCAATCAGGGCCTTTCTCCACTGTCAAAATTAGATGTGGGTACAAAAAGACACAAAGGTGTGGGTACAAAAATCAGTTAGTCATTTGCATGATGCATTGTGACATATCCTATGTGAATGCTTGCTGATAAGCTCTAGATACCTCCTGTAAATGAAGCAGGGCTGCCAACGCAAAACAGTTATTTTTACTGATAATCTGCACATGTTTTACGGATGACCAAACTTTATTACTGGCATGTTTTTACTGACATATGTTTTATACCAAGTTCTAGACAAGAGCTGGGTTCAAATTTTGGGCTTAACACCAACAATAGTAATAAAGTGTGATTGCCAGTAAAAAGCTTGCAGATTATTAATTTCAAAAAAAAAATATTGAGTTGGCTGCTTGACTGCAGCAATAGTTTACACCATACACCTTCCACCACAGGGGTCCCCTACTCACCGGCACACACTGATACCCCTGACTGTCCCCATACCATGTTGCCCCCACAGCCTATCCTTCAGCTTTATACCCACTGGTTCTGCTTCCTCCCCCTTACCCCCTCCCCCCCAAGCATGGAGTCCCAAAGGACCACTGTCTGCCTACCTGCAACCCAGCATCCCAGTGATCCCTGCATCCCAGACAGGAGAGAGACTGTACTTTCAATACAAATTCTATTTAGCCTCTCTAATTATTCACTTGTTAACCACAGAAGTCAATAGTATTAAAAAAAACATGGTCACTCATTGAAATGCCTTAGTTAGGTCAAACTAAATTGTTTCATATATCGCTGCTCCTTCTGGAGCCTCTGAAATATAATTTACCTTCTCAGTCACAGTATCTGTGCCATGATTAGATGTTCCAATTAATCAACTGTGAAAATTATGGGGATTCTGACGTTATGAGAGACTGAAGCCATATTTCAGAAATGTTTGTAGTTTCAAGCAAAATGAAAATGTAATAATAGCTGTTACATGCATACTAGCTGAATATTTTATGAAATATAATGCACCTATTTTGAGGACTGTAAAAATGTTAATGATGTGTACAATAAGCTATGCATAGCAAACTGCAAAGGCAGATCACTAGTAAGTATTCCTTCTGAATTTCAAGAATTACTTTTTTCTTTTTAAGAAATAAATTAAGAAAACAGATCCCAGAAGAGATATAACAGTTAATTTCTGTTAGTGTTTATATCCTATACATTTCCTTTAGCTGATCTGTTTGGAAAAAAGTTGGATTTAAACAGGAAGAAGTATTTTATGGTACAGAAATGGAAGCTCCACTTGAAAAAAGTGAACTTGAAAATAGTTTTCCACATCTAAATAATATGTTCTGAGGGAAAAATTAATTCCTTGTGATAGTAGAGCACAACAGAAGTGATACAATTTACCTCACTGGAGTTGCCTGTTTATATAATCTGTTAGATGAACATGTTATAGCTTTTATGAATTAGCAGTTAATGTGATGACTTTTTAATATGAAAAGAACCAAGCACTAACCATAAGAAACTATAATTATTCATCTTTATAATTATAGTCCGTATTCTTTCTTGTAAAAAAAAATCTTCCATGGTGTTTATCCTACACACTATCCTAATTTGCTATATGGTACAGCCTCAGTTATCTGAACCTCTTTGGAAGCAGCTACTGACAAAACTTCTGGATTCCTGAAATTGCTTGAGTTAGGTAACCTAGGGTGTACAGTACCTGATATTATTATAAGGCAGAATGAGTCTGTAGTTTTGGTCTCTCATGCTTAACAGTATATGGGCCAAAACTTGCCTCCTTTAATAAGGCAATCAGCTATTCTGATTTCAGAAATATTTTTGAATTCTAAGTGATAGGCAGAGCTTGGAGAAAGGAGCAGAGCACAAACCCAAGAGTAGAGCTGTGAGCCACTGTGATTCAGAGAGCTATGTCAGGATTGTCATCACTAAACCACACAGATACCTGAACCAGTCATTTAAATTTATATTTAGATCATTTAGAGCTAGCTTGGGTACCAGAAACAGTATAACCATGTAAACAATTTACCCAGCTAAGAAGGGCAGTATGGCTGTGCCATATCCAATTCCTGAGCTAGGTTCTGCATTAACCTCATTTGTCAAAAGAACCTATTTGGGTCTTGTACTTAGCCAGTGTGCTCTCTGAGTCACAATTCCCTTTCTTCCATCTTCCTGCTTAGTCCAGGGTGGCTATATACAAAATCCATACTTTCACTAGGAACATATTGACTTCAGTAAAATGTCTATTTTGAAAAGCAAAAACAAGATGAGGATTTTTAATAAGGTTTCAAATGCTCTTTATAAGAGTATAATGTCTTACTTTTCCTTTTAAAATCATATATTTTATATATAGATTCATAGATTGTAGAGTTGGAAGGGTCCACAATGGATCATCATGTCCGACCCCCTGCCCCTGGCAGGCAAGAGGACCGAGGTCAGATGACCCCAGCCAGGTGACTGTCTAGCCTCCTCTTGAAGACCTCCAAGCTAGGTGATAGCACCACCTCTCTTGGAAGCCCATTCCAGATCCTGGCCACCCTTACTGTGAAAAATTTCTTCCTAATATCTAACCTAAATCAACTCTCAACTAGTTTACACCCATTATTTCTAGTCACTCCCTGGGGCGCCTTAGTAAACAGCGCTTCCCCTATTCCCCGTTGACCTCCCCTAATAAATTTATAGGTGGCCACAAGATCTCCCCTCAGCCGTCTCTTGTGAAGGCTGAAGAGATTCAGCTCTCTCAACCTCCCCGCATAGGGTCTATCATGAAGGCCACTAATCATGTGAGTGGCCCTCCTCTGGACCCTCTCCAGATTCCCTGCGTCCCTCTTGAAGTGCGGCTCCCAAAACTGGACACAGTACTCCAACTGTGGCCTGACCAGTGTCTCATAGAGGGGGAGCATCACCTCCTTTGATCTATTAGTCAATTATGACTCCAAGATCCCTCTCTGCCTCCGAGCTGCTGAGAAGGACACTCCCCAACCTTTAGGTGTGCTGGGGATTTCTTCTTCCCAGGTGGAGTACCTTACATTTTTCTTTATTAAATTGCATCCTAGTTCTCTCTGCCCATTGATCCAACCTGTCCAGGTTGGCCTGAATCTGCTCCCTGCCCTCCGGTGTACTAACTTTGCCCCGTAACTTGGTATCATCAGTGAACTTCGAGAGGGTGCTCTCCACGCCCTCGTCCAAATCGCTGATGAAGATATTAAATAATATCGGTCCGAGGACTGAATCCTGCGGGACCCCACTGCCCACCTCCCTCCAGGCTGAAAAGGAACCATCCACCACCACTCTCTGGGTGTGGTCCCTAAGCCAGTTGGCCACCCACCTGATCGCGTAGGCGTCCACTCCACAGTCTGCTAGCTTCCCAATGAGGATAGGGTGTGAAACTGTATCGGAGGCCTTCCTAAAGTCCAGGAAGATGACATCAGCCTCGGCTCCCGCGTCCAGGCAGTATGTGACCTGGTCATAGAAGGCTACAAGGTTTGTAGCCTTCTATGTGTAGCTGTCTATGTTTGTAGCCTTATATATATATAAAGTCAAAATTAGAATGCAACATTTTGAATGACCTAATTTTTTTTACCCCTAAAAGCCTTTCATTTTGCTGGAAATGTCCCATGAAACTGAAATTCTGGTTCCCACAATTTGAATCAGCTGTAAATTTCAAATACTGAGAGTTCTGGCTAGTGATTCAGACCCTTCTGGCTAATGATTCAGACCTTTCTCATCAGTTATCTTTAAAAGAGAGAAGAAGAGCCTTCAATACCCACTCAAGGATCAGCTACAGGCCATGCGGGGATAATCCAGACATGCATGGATGTCTGGTTCCTTGGGGACAAGTAGCAGTGGTGCACCTTGAGCCACCGCTTCTTGTCCCCAAGGAACACCCGGGCCATGTATGCTTTGGTGCATGGCAAGTTTCCCTGGGTGGCGTAGGGGCGGCTGGGGCCAGCACTGTGTTGGCCCCAGCAACCTTACCTGGAGTCCTGGGGGCCTCCAAGAACTGCAGCTATGGTGATCCTGCCAGGCACAGCCTGGCCAGCAGCCACAGCACAGCTCTGAGTGGCATGGCTCCATTTTTTAGCAGCACATGCTGTCCAAGCTTGTGCTGCTTCGGGATTTTCTTCTTTTTTTTTGACCCCTGAATATCCAAAAAACTCACAGAAAAAAAGCAGAGCAGAAAAAAACAGAGCAGTGCACACTAGGGCAGCATACCCTTGCAACATGGAGAACTCTGGACTGTATGGTATATGGCACTGCAACAAGTTTGCAGTGCCACATACCACACAACTACATTCGTCTGGACGCATCATTGAGTCCTAACTCTCACTGCCTACTCACTGTCCACTCATTGTTTAGCACAACACATGCATACACTTACTTTGTTATCATATGTATTCTGGGTAAGATTTTTATACATCATAGTTTCAGTTAAAAAGGTTTATTTTATATACATCTCTTTCTGTGACTTCTACCCTGCATTATGACTAGGAAGTGTATTATGATTAGGAATTCAACAAACAGGAGGAGGTCCTGCATTGTATATGACCTTAAAAAGGACACCTAGAACACACTACTACAGATCTATGTACTACCTTACACGTAGGAAGAACCCTGACCATATTTGACACAAGAACCTATTTGTAGTCAGCCATATACGAAAAAAGATTTTCTAAATAAAAAAGAGCACTATAAGGTGCAAATGTTACTGGATTGGTAGCATGCAAAATAAAGCCACTTTTCTCTATTATTGTGGGAGGGGAACGATTTGTTTTTTAACATAAGATGGGCTTGAACTTCTAGTTCTGTTGTTTGTCACTTTATTTCCTCCCTGAATAGAACATGCAATAAACTATTAAAAAAAAAGAAAAGGCAAGATTGAACATCACTGACAGGCACCACAGTAGTTAAAATATGAGCCTATTACTATGAGATTTTTTTCTATTCTAGAAGTCACATTTATAAAATCTTTACTTGAGCTGGAAGCTTTCCTTATAGCTCTAATCATTCTGGTTTAAAAAAAGAAAATCTTTCACATTTCTAAATGGAGATTCAGATTTTTTTACTTGATATTTAAGAGTATCATTCTATTAAAGAGTAGGCTAACTTTAAGGCAAGAGGGTTATATTTCTTGGAAATCTATGACTGATATAATTTAAAACATTAAGCTTCTATACTGGTCTGTACATCTTTCTTTATATATAATATTTTATTATAATTTGGTAATTTAAAAACAGAAAGAAAATGACTTTATAGTATTCTTTTATAGTTAGAGATTACCAAAAAGCCCAAACCATACATTTACACCAATTGGCAGATCATGCGTCAGAGGGACCTGTACACAGACAATGACTTGCTGTTTCCCAAGTCAGTCATAGAATGGTAGAATCATGGTGAAGTAGGTCTGGAAGGGAACTCAAGAGGTCATCTAGTCCAACCCCCTGCCTGAGGCAGGATCATCCCTACCCAAATCATCCTATATCATCCTATACAGTCTAAACTCTTCATAACACTAGCACCAACCCTGACTCAACACAAGACATAATATCCCAAGCTGCTGCAGGTAAACCAAGGGTACCATGACAGCCTCTATAAAAGGCTGTAAAAGATCCTAGCTAAAGGGCCATGCCCTGCACTAAAAAAGATCTAACCAATCTAATCATGGAGAAAAGTTATTTCCTGACCCCAAATATGACAATCAGTCTAACCCTTAGTGGGGGTTGGGGGGTAAGACCCTCTAGCCTGGAACCTCTTGCTTTAAGTCCCAGCAGGAATACTGGCACATTCCAATCAAAATACCCAGCCTTGGTTACAAACAATGTCCAATGCCTCTGAGGAAGGCTTGAAAACACCCTGACATATGTAGCAGAAAGAGGTGAGGGGATTGAACAATTAGCAAAGCCCAAAATCATGGGAAATACCCATAGTAGAACATTGGCATAACTATACCTAGATTATCCCTGACTAGTAGCTGTCCATCCTCTTCTTGAACTCATCCAGTGACCAAGAGTCCACAACTTCCCAAGGCAGTCTATTCTACTGCTTCACTGTTCTAACAGTGAAGTTGTTTTTCCTGCTATCCAGTATAATGTAAACCTACTTTGCTGCAACTTCAAGCCATTGGTCTGTGTCTTTTTCTCTTCAGCAAGAGAGAAAAGGTGCTTTCCCTCTTCTTTATGGCAACTTCAGTTATTTCAAGACTGCTATCATGTCCTGTCTTAAGTGCCTTTTCTGCAAGCTAAACATGCCTAGTTTCTTCAGCCTCTCCTCATAGGATTTGCTTTCCAAGCCCTTTATCATGTTTGCTGCTCATCTCTAGACCCTCTCTAACTTTTTCACATAATTTTTAAAATATGGAGCCCAAAACTGCACACAATATTCTAGATGAGGCCTAATCAATGCCAAGTAGAGAGGCACTAACACAGTCCCATCTTTTCAGTAGCGGAAACAAAAGGCAAAAAAGTAAAGGTTGGATTCCCATCACAGCTGAATCTTGGGACATGTAGGTCTTAAGGAGAACCCAGTTTGGCTTGTTAGAAACTTAGAAAATTTACCAGAGAGAATGTACATACTGGCTAGGTACAAACATTCAAAAAGGCCAAGGAGAAATTGATCTAAGTTATGCAGTTTTCTATAAGTGGCATAGTTTAGATCTGTATCAAACAGAGCACACATTTGCCCTTTGGTGTGGGGGAGCAGGACAAATATTAAGCCGGGTTCTGCCATTCTAAAACCAGTCCATGTGTGCTATATTTCTGTTCTGTTATAGGTACAGACCAGTTTCCAATCCCTTTTACTAGTAAAAGTGATTACACACTTTTAACCTGTACCTGGCCACTATCTATCAGGAAGCAAGGCTACCATCATGCTCCCAATTACTAGCGTTCCTTACGTTGGTCCTTGGCTCACTTCCTTCCTCAGGCCTGATCTTGTTAACAAGTTAACATTAGGAAGGAAAACTTGAGCCCATGTCTCCTCTCCATGTTTTGTTGGTTCTAGGTTCCTCCTCTTAGTACAGCTTAGACCCATAAACTAGATTCATGTGCATAGGATATCATTCTCACCAAATTTATATCTTGAGTAAGTGAACCTTGTCTGCCATGCCAAGCCAAAGGAATTCACCTGTCACCATGCTGCTGGTCTCCTATACCTATGAACAGAGTGGGTCAGTAGAAGAATCAAGGCACCCTATTGGAAGACATGATGGATGAAAAGAAAATCATGTTCATATATACAAATGTAAATCTTTAAATTTTATAACGAAGGGGATGAGATCTCCAAAAATTTCTGGTCCCCATTAAAACCTATTACATTAAATAGTGCAATATGTACTACTACATTGTCTCTCTTGTAAGAAAATAATTATATTCTCATTTTAGGCCCTGGGAACAAGGTATAATTTAAAATAGCAAGAAATTAATTATTTTATGACAGCTGTAGTACAGTCCTCCATTGTTTCCCTTTTACAGTTCTCGCTTACTGCATAGTGCACCCTGACTTTTTCATGCAGATGTCTCTTCCTATTTTTTCATTTAGCATCCTTTCAGACACTGTATTTTCCATTCAAATTCCTTTGCAGCATTTTTTTCCAGATCTCCAGTTCTTGATGCATAGTCAAACCATGTAATTTTCACCCCACAACAATCAAATAAAAATTTTAGCTCATACAGTAATGTTTTTGAAAGGTTAGACTTCAATACATACTTGTAGTATAAGTTCAATGATCATCAGTGAAAAAATAAGTAAATAAACTGTGGTTTCCAGGATGCTGTCTTACACCTTTGCAACAGAGAAATAGGGGACCAGACACAACCATCTGGTAAATATTGAGCTCTTAATACTGGCAGGCATAATTGTTGTATGACTCCTTGAGTTTCTTGATGAGGAGTGATGTAGAGAAGTCAAATGATTTTGTAGTATGAGATTTGGTATCAGAGCTCACATATTTGGGTCCTGGCTCTATTTCTTAACCATGATACTGTTTTTCTATCATTCTTTCTGTTCTCATTGGCTTTCAACTGCCTGTATGCTTCCTTCATAAACCCTTATACAGAGGTTGCCTTCATAAACCCTTATACATAAATATAGATTAACATAGTCTTTGTACCAGTCTAACCAGTTTTATACTTAACTTTCCAAACTTACTTCATTGCTATGAATACAAAATTTGCTCAAAAGTTGACATAAATTCTTCTATACATAATAAAATCTAGATGGCAGAACTCCTTCACCTGATATACTTGCCTTATTTTCAGTGATTTTCCTTCCATTATTTTCTGTCCTTCTTTTGGTCCAAAATGGATGTAGAAAATCAAATCTGTTTCAAGTATCCTTTTATGATTCAACTACTGATCTTGTTAACATACAAGATGCATAAAGTGTTGTTCACTTTGGTGCTTTAGCTTAGATGTTAGAAGCTCAGTATAAAATGAGTTCTGAGCTGGCAGACTAAAGTAGTGATTTTTTCCGGAGCTAATTGAATTACTGGTAAACTGGATAGTCATACTCCGCTGAAAGTGATGGAATGATATATGTTAATTGTTACTGCACGTTTCATAGGTAGACCATTAAACCTTTTTAATAAAATTCCTTAATAAGGAAGTATGGGTTGGAAGAAGAGACTTTAAGGTGGATAGAAAACTGGCTGGATTGTCAGGCTCAAAGGGTAGTAATCAATTGCTTGATGTCTAGTTGGCAGCTGGTGTCAAGTGGAGTGCCCCAGGAATTGGTCCTGGGATTGGTTTTGTTTAGTATCTTTATCAACAACCTGGAAGATGGGATGGAGTGCACCCTCAGCAAGTTTGCAGGTGACACCAAGCTGTGGTGGAGTAGTAGATACACTGGAGGTTAGGGCTACGATTCAGAGAGACCTCAATAAATTGAAGGATTAGACCAAAAAAACATATCATGAAGTTCAATAAGGACAAGTGCCAAGTTCTGCACTTAGGACAAAACAGTCCCGTGCACTGGTACAGACTGGGGACCGACTGGATAAGAAGCAGTTCTTCAGAAAAGGAGCTGGGGGGATACAGTGAACAATAAGCTGAATATGAGCCAACAACATGCCTTTGTTGCAAAGAAGACTAACAACATACTGGGCTTCATTAGTAGGAGTGTTGCCAGAAGATTGAGAGGAGTGATTCTTCCCCTCTATATGGCACTGGTGAGGCCACATCTGGAGCACTGTGTCCAGTTCTGGGCTCCTGTACATGACCCAGGTGTCAGCATGGTGTATCCACTTTATGGAACTTCTTCTCACTGGCCTCCTTGGTCCCTCCCTGTTTCTGATCATGTTGATTACATTGATTACCAATTTCTGATCACTTATACCAGTAAAATTGTAACATCTGTACCTGGCCTAAGAGTTGCCAGCACTTTTATGATTTTATATTTTCAACTATAGATTTACAAAAACTGTTCTCTTCTTCTGTTTTAGCACAAGAAGAATGGGCCACAACCCGTTCCAGCCTAAAGGCACCACCTCCAAGGTCAGCCAGAGGGGGTTACAGGGAACACCCCTATGGTAGATATTGAAGGTCCTCCTCATCTGTGACCTCATCTCAAAGACAATTAATAGCCTGTGGTCTCCACATAAACAGCAATGAGACAAGTAATAGTCCATTTCTTTTCTATCCTAGGGATTACTGCTCATTATTATCCTATGTACTACTTGTATTTCCTATAACACTGGAGTGACATTGGCATTAGTATTATTTTATAACACGGACTTAAAAAAAAAAACGAAATTTTTTTTGGCAAGCATTGTCTATAAACCATTCAAAAGATGATGTTCTCTTGGTTGTTATTCATTGTTGTGTGTATCTTTAAGAAGCATGATGCTGTTACAGATCTTGAGCCTTTCCATACTAGCTAAAGGCTGAGTTTTTGTTTAGGGTTGCTAAAAGACTGTAATATGATTTTTTTTTTGGAATCAGACAATAACCAAGCTGTAGATAAGATGTTTTAACCTGTCTTTTTTAATATATGTTAGTTAGATTAAGATGTTCGATATTCAGTTTGTAAATTTAATTTTAAATGCTGTTTTAATGGGGTTGAAAACAAGCAGCTACTGTATGTATGTAGCTAACTGAATTTGTTCAGTGTTTTAACCTGTATTTGTTAAAAAAAAATCACATAAAGTTCCATGTGTAAGCTTCTCTAAATAGGAAACCATAATTTTGTCAAATATGTTTGCCATAATTTGTCAATAAAGCTGAAACCTTTTGTAACAAACTAAATTTGGAATTACTTGTTTTCTAGCTTTAAATGCCTGCTTTATTTCTTTTTCAAGAGATGCCTAAAATGTTTTATATATAAAAATTACAAAAATGAACCCAAGCCTGTTTTAAGAATTTTGTGTAAGACTTTAAAAGTTGTATTAATAACTTATGGTTGTTAAATAATTTAAAAGTTAACAAACTAAACTGTTACATGAATCATGGTTAGTAACCACTAATGTATAACATGTTAATGGAAAAAATTGCTTTAGAACAATAAATGGATTTTAAACTATCCTCTAAGCTTGATCTTGCTAAACACAAACTCTGATTGACTTGTTTGTATTAGCATGTCTCTCGTGAGAATGTAATGGAGTTTAAAGAGGTAAGATTACTACTTACCACTGTTAGACTGTCTAAATGCTAGTTCTTCAACCTTTGAGTTTCCCCGCACATTAAATATCCCATTCAACATGTAAGCATTGCATAGATTCACATATTTGTTTTCACTCAGAGGAGTGTGTTGAATGCATTTGCGTAGTATATAACAATTTGTCTTGACAAACAAATCATCAGTGTCACTGCCCAGTTGTTGCTATTCAACTTCAAAAACTCTATTTGTAATTTTCAGTGCTAAATATCACCGCCCTTGAAGGCAGTTTAGAGGGCTGATATTTCTTTTGAGACTATCAGACTTGATGGCTGATGATTATTAAGGAAATATGTCGCAGGACTCAAAGGATGACTAAACGTTAAACAGGTAACACTAATAGTAACTCTGTAATTTTGAGTATGCAACAGTAATGTTAAATATTCTCAGTTAAGTTACTGATAGTTAAAAAAGTAAACCTACCAAAAGATAACAAATAGGTATATAGGCTATTTAAAAAACTAATTAACATTAACTAGTGACAACAAAATTATTTTACAATACATAACCCTCAAGGTAATAAACAGAACTAAAATTAACAATAATAGTAATGCAACTCTTGCTAACAACAACTATATAACCTAAATTTTGATGAAAAAACAAGAACAGAAGACTTGATGGTAGGGATGCCAAAACTGTTAATCTTTTAAATACAGTTTTTTTGTTTATGGTGGCTTTTTGTCAATGTGATTGGTTTACTTTTTTGATGAGAATAAAGCATAGGTCTATTACTGTTCAGTTTGTGAAAAAAAATCTTTTGCAGCTGGAGTTGCATGCTAACATTTTAATAGTTTTTGAAGCACATGTCCTGACACTTGAAACTTAAATATTGTTGAAATAGAGTCAGTAGGTTACATGTTGATTATATTGAGTTTGTTCTGTCTCACATTTCAGGGACTCACAGGCAATGGACAACTAAGCAGCAGATGAGATGAGGAGTGTTTAGGTAAGCTACACCAAAATTCAGTTGTTGGTTTAGGGGGGGTTCTTTTCTTTTCTTTTCTTTTTTCTTTGTTTTCTTTTTTGATGTTTTTCAGTGCAGATTCTTTTCCTCAGTAATATATTTTTATATTTTTCTTAATGTATTTCTTTTTGTGAACAAACTAAAACACAGTAAAATAATTTTAACATAAATAATTTTTTCCAGCAATGTTTGCTTGCATAAAAGGCTGATGATGACAGTATTAATTCAATTAACAATTTGCTTCTATGTCATGTCATACTTTTCTAACAAGTCCATCTTTTCTGAAAAAAAGGAGTGACAGCATATAATGTATCCCTAATGTAATATTTTTATGATAAATATTAATGTGAAATTCTTAGTAATTTCTTCCCTTAAAGGTAGGGTGTCATCTCTCCAAAAAGCATAACTATATTTTAGAAGTAAACTAGTCATTTAACATACAGTATATTCTGAAAGGATGCCATTCAGGCTTAGAAACTACTTTTCAAAATATGCACCATTACTTTGATTGACAATGAGAGCGTCTACATGAGATACTGTGTCACCGTAGCAAGGAGCCATGGCAACATAGCTCATCACTATGGCAAAGTAGCATCAGCTGGCACAAACTGTGATGCTGATGCTCTTCACCATAGCAACAAGTCACCTCGCTATAATAGCACATCGCTACAGCAACATAGCTGCTAAAAATGACTGTGAGCGGCCAGGACAGCACAGTAACAGCTGCTACTGCACCATCATTTAGTACTTCCTAGAGGTAGTACTAATGATGGCACAATAACAGCTATGCTGTGCAGGGCATGTGTAGATGTGCCCAGTGTGTAGAAAGATAGGAAGTTTGCTATTAGTTCTTTTACAAAGAAGTATACATTACATTTTGGAATGGATAATAAGGTGATAGACTTGAATCACTGCACATTTTTCCATAGCTTTCTGCTCACTATATTTAAAGGAAAAAATATTTTAGATATTTTTGTTAAGAGGACTACAGTGGTAATTTATTTTGTTTTAAGATGTTGATTTAAATTCACGTCTTTCTGCTAGAGACATCAGGTAAATTTGACTTTGTCAAATGAACCAGGAGGGTCATGCTTATCACACACAAAATACACAAAATGTATTATGGCTGTTAAATTCTGTGCACATTGACAAAATAAGATGATGACATCTCCCACAAAATACATAAAACCAAGTGTTCATCTAACAGCTTTAAACAGCACATGGTAAAATGTTGTCTAAACTTCTTTGTGAAAAGGTTGCATACTTTTTGCTAAATTCTATTCACTTTCTTAATAGGAGTTTTCTCACTAATGTCAAAGTTTTCAGGCATTCAGTGTATTCAACATTAATATAAGTACGGCAGGCTTTGGCCTTTTGTCAGATTATACAAGAT
The DNA here is from genome assembly GCF_030867095.1 of Alligator mississippiensis. Classification (NCBI taxonomy): domain Eukaryota; kingdom Metazoa; phylum Chordata; order Crocodylia; family Alligatoridae; genus Alligator; species Alligator mississippiensis. Next base: position 52,349,842 of record NC_081824.1, on the reverse strand, counting down.
CCAGGTTGTTTTATATAACAAGGAATAAAAGGTCAAATTTTCATTTATACTTAGTTTAATTTATAAATGGAAAACAGCAAGAACATTTATACCTATTCCAAGGTTTAATTGTGGAATCAGAATGGAATAAGATGTTTTGGGGGCTTTTCTATGCTTTAAAATTACACCATTTTAACTACAGGGTACATCCCACTTAGTGTGGATGGAGCTGTACTGGTGCAAGGAGGTTATTACAGGATAGTTCAATCCTTTACTGGGAGGAGAATCAATTTTACTGGGTTTAAGGAATCTTTATACTGGTATAACCGTGTACAATTTGTGTTTTACTTTGTTACTATCTCACTAAAGAATGGCACTCCTCACCAAAACTGTGTGTATATATGGCCAAGCAGCGGGTCAGATTTGTAGATAATGGAAATTGGCATAGCACATTTGAGGATGTAACCCAATACATATAGTTTGACAGTAGCACAATGGCATCTAATATTACCATTTCAAGGATCAGTTTTGCAACCGTTACCTGTTTATAGTAAAAAACTTGCATAATGCAGCTGTCATGACACTGATGTGCTGTAAAATACTGTACTATTTATAAAAGTGGGTGTTATTTGGAAGCAAATAATCTAACAAGTCTGTGTGCAAATATCTGTGGAAACACTTGTTTGTAATGTTGGTTCTTAGAAAGAAAAAATGAAAAATTACACTGTGATGACAGCAGTACAAATCATATTAGTCACATGTCTCCTCAAAACATGTTTTATTGCATATATAATATATATCCTTTATAAGGAATCCATGTTATTACTAATTTACAAAATGGCAACATGATAAATTTGTTTATTTTAATTACCATACATCTTTAAATGTTATATGATCACTACTATGAACATTACACATACAGCATATACTAGGGTCAGCCAAGTTTATATAGCCCTCAAAATGATAGACATTGTTAGAAAATACATGTGCTTCTATGTGTTGTTTTAATCATTTGCATGGCGTTAGTCAGCAAACAAGTTTTATTTGGCTAGATTCAAATCCCAACGAGATTTTTTTATGTTAACATTAAGAAAAATTAGTTTTGGTCATCAGAAAAAAGTACATTTAAAGTATAAAAAAAATTCAAGAACTAAAAAATTGGAATTCTATTAAAACCTTTACAAGACTATTCACCAAAATGCCCTCATCTTTAAGATATTTTAATCTTTTAAAGAAATTAATACATTTAATCTGACTTTTTGAAATACAAATGTCCTGTCAGGCTACACTGTATATTATTTTACAATATTATGCAAAAATATTCCTGTTTCTATCTTGGTAATATAAAGATGAAAAGTCTGTTATTAATTTTAACAGAGAAAGAGTTTCTTTCATGATTTTCCTCTTCTTTCATCATATATACTATCTAATGCATGCTCTCCAGGTCTCCTGGTTAGAAACCTTTCTTTCCCCAGTTAGGAACTCCTTAGGTAGATTATTGAATTGTAAACACAATCAAACTGCCTTCAAAGTATTGATTGTTCTGAATGGATTCAGTTGGATTGATGCAAAGCAGAGGTTTCTGGAATCATAATGTCAAGAAGGCTACAACGTGGAATTGTTAGTAACAATCGTCAGTGGAAGAGATTTACATCACAAGTGCTATTTGCACCTCTTTGTGCCTATTAAAGCAACTGCACTTGAGGGGTGAATTATTCCAAGGATAGGATACAGTTTTTAAAATCTGCCTATAGCTCCATAGGGACAATGACAGACAAAACTGCCTGGGAGGAATTGGTGCATTTTCACGCCTGCCAAAATATCCATTGGTAGGAGTCAACAACCATCTATGGGCTCCAGATACAGTAAAGCTTTTCTTGCTTTTTGATTGACTTTCTATTTAAGAGCCAAGGTTCCAGGGGCTCATACCGAAGGAACTGCAGGCATCGATAAATGTCTCAAGACTGACAAGTATTTTAACACAGAAGGTTAACTAGGCCTATGTAAGCATTTCTTTTCCATCGAAGTTCATCTTGCACCACCATGATTTGACTTAGAAACTGTCTGATCTTTATATTACTAAACACTGAAAATCAAGATCTGTACAGCAGATCTTCAGAGCCTTCCACACTCAATGCAAGTTACGCTGAAAACAGTCCACAGTCAGACATTCCTCAGTGCTCACCCATTCATGCTGTAATGCAAGGATAATTACCTGAATAGACTTGGAAATATGAGCATTGTGCATAAACCACAAACTCCTCACACTAGCCAGGCTTAGATCTTACTCCATGTCTGTTGGGAAAATATTGCTCCTTCCTAAGACAAGGCAGAGAAGGTCCTGTCAAGAGCTCAGGCTTGTTTTTATCAATTAGAAAATGTCATAATTAGGTGCAAAAGCAATGAGTGCATACTCTATATCACCTATTTGTGCTCTGGTGTGCAGAAGACAAGTAGGGCAAGTTATTGTGGTACTGTGCAGACTGGTCATGTTCTAGTTACTGTGGCTGTTGCAACCTTGCAACTACAATTGCTACATTTCCTTCCCTACCAGGAGCCACTCAAAGTTCAGACAGCCACTGAGCAGTGTGAACGCTGGGTGAGGGACCTGGGATTTAGTTCTGAACTTCCATAATAAACAAGGCTAACATACATATTGGAGATGCAGCCCAACAAAAGACTTTACATTTTAATATAAGCATATTCATTTATAATGAAAATGTGTTAAATATTATTCAGAATTATACTTACATATGCTTTATACAATAAAGGAAGTGTTTTCTTTTGTTTTTGTTCAGTGGAAACAAAGACTTTGGGCTATGTTAATGAGTTTTGCTCATTTGACTATAGCAATAGAAGTTTTATTTTGTATGCTCTTTTTCTAGTATACCATGCCAAAAAAGCTGAGCAGAGTTAAATAATACAATTGTAGCATTAAAAAACAATGGCAGAAGAAGAAAGTGAGAATTAGAGACAAATACAACATTTATTAAAAGGGGAATGTGAGTCAGAAAGGCATAGAGGTATTAGACAGGTTTTTCGTCTGAATTTTGCTGTATGGGAATCACTTGTATCAGTAAAGATATGACAATGTGATGTGTAAAAAAGGAATACCACTATTAAGCTTTATTGATCTATATGCAACCCACTGACTCTCAGTGGTAGCACCATCCTAGAAAAATTCCATAGAAAATGTACCAGCCCAGCCTCTGGTTTCTTTAATTTTCATTCCATCCAGGAAGAGCACACACCAGCTGAAACTTCCTCAGCCTGACAAAGGGCTTTTAAACCCGAAAGTTTGCTTAACATTTTTTTCCAACTATTTAAGTTGCTCTAATAAAAGATATCAGATTCACCCAGCGAACCTTGTCTGCCTATAGAAAATGTAATAAGTGTAAAAGCAGGGTTCTATAGAAGAAACTTTAAGCACCCTATAGGATTTAATAGGGAGCATTTCCTTTTTAATTATAACTTTTAAGCAATCCCATAGAGCTATATAGAGAATTATACTCCTACTACAGAATTTTATGTTGTTTAACATTTTTATAGCAAAGCTATTAAAGGCAACAGGATACTTTTACAAGGGTAACCTGAGCCATTTAAAAGAGATTATGTAAATACTTCTGGGAACTGAAATGGCAATAAGATAAAGTGATCCGGACACATTTTGTGAGGCAGGACTTGGATAACTTTATCTTATATGCAAGTCAATAGTTTTAATAGTATCTTTTTCATTATATTAAAATATAAACCTTAAATAACTCAGTATGCAAACATTATCAGGGACAAGACAGCACAGCATGCTTGCATGTTTTAGTAGCGAGACATATACCAATTACAGAAATTAACACCCCTCCCCCCAAATTATGTATGCCACTTCTCATAAAACACATCATAAAAACAAAGACCACCATTATTGTAACTGTCACAAGCAATCCTTTGTAGTCCCAAAGTTAGACAGAGTGCAAACCAACCCTGCTGAATAAGCAGAAACACAGCAAAGTCAGAAGACAATCGCATAAATACTAAATATTATTGTGTTCTGAATTTTTCTCCACTAATAGTAATTTGATAGGACCTTGCAAATTGCTCCAAATATTGGACCCTGATTTCTATTAGTAAGAATATCCTATCCAATCTTACCTCTCATGCTGTGCCACAGGGTTTGAAAAGGTGCTCAGGTAACTATCTCAGACCATTTAAGTCTTTAAAGATAGTCAGCAGCATCTGCCATTCCCTGGGTTATTGTAATATTTAATTCTTAGAACCACTATTACTGTAATGCATTATGTCCATTATCTAAAACCAACAAGAGATGAGAGTGAAAGTTCAAAATAAATGCAATATTTGCTAAAATTTGGCAGGAGGCAGGGTAGATTTGCACCTTATAGACTAACTAAATCAGACATGTGTAAGGTTTTATAACCAACAACTTGCTTCATCAGATGCTGACCATAGCTACCTAACCATCTCTATTAAAATTTGGAGAGGAAATGTGAATCAGGAAGGCAGAAAGCCATTAGAAGGTTTCTACATCTGGAATTTGCTTCAAGGGAAAGGTTCTTTTATCAACAAATATCACCTTATATGAAGTAGAAAAAGTCAACACAAGTTTCTCCATTTACTTCAGTACTTGGTTCTAATTCTACATGTTAAATTCCAACACATGGTTTGGCACTTCAGCGAACATTAAGGAAGATGGTTTCTACACAGGAGAGCTTACAGCCCAAACAATAATTACATGTATTTAATATGCTTTTCTCTTGAATTTATTTTTTTTTATATTATGCATTTATTTTGCACTAAAAAGGAGTGCATACCCTAACTAGTTGCTGGAATAATGGAATGCATAGATGGATAGTGGATCCCATACTGGTTTAGTATGATTTTGTTAAAAGTTTCCAATCCATAGATAATCCTTAGTTGACTACATAATTTACTATAATTTCCAAAGCAGTGAAATATGTGTTGGTGCATTCCCCTAAATCTATAACATCACCTATATGTTGGAACAGGGGGCATTTTCTCAAATATAATGAGACTGTGACTTTAAACAGAGGACCAGGCCTTTTTTTTTAACCTTTACTCAAAATGTGTCACTACTTCGCAGCTCCATTTTGATTATATAATATTGTTAAATAGGTGCATTAAATAGTTATTGGAAAGCCTGAATGGTTCTTTTTTTCTAGAACAACTAAATCACCTTTGGAATCTAAATTTCCATTTACTGGGGAAAACCAACTTTCTTGAGATTCAACAAGCATGAAAGTAATTTCAGGCTTTCATACTTCAGTCTGTAAATCAGAACTCAGGTGCATAGAACAAAGGTCATTTCAGACCCACGCTATCATTGTGTGGGGCAGGCATTCATGTGTCAAAAAGAATAAATGAGTGGAGAAAATCTTTCAATGGTGATTAAAAAACCAAGTGTTGTCTTGCACAAAGAGAGTGCAAAGAGCCTGAAAAGATAGTGCCATAACATGTTGATGTCCTTAGAATTATATGAATTTTAAATGATGCAAATAAGATATAAGAAGTGTTCTAGAGTCCTAGTGGGAGTAAATTTCATTTTTAAAATAATGTTTTATGTTTTCCCTAATTACCATTACCCTTAGTCAAAATGCAATATTATTATGGAAAAATAATACATAAAGATAGAAGATGTTAGGATTTATAACTATCATTTTTACATGGTTCTTGCCATTTTAAATGCACTGCATGATGATAGATTACTTACAGGAAAACAGTGAGCACATTTGTTACAGTGCTTTACATTTCAGGAATTTCACATTGTCTCTCAATAACACTTGAAAGAGTCTGAGAGCAAAACAGCTGATCTGTGCATTTTGGTTTCTTAGTTTTTGGGTTTTTCTCTTCACTTCTGCAGAGTAAACAGAACAAAATGCAAAGATAAAAACCAGTGGTATCATTGTTCACTGTATTCACTCGCTATTTTGTATCGATTGCCCAACTAGTAATTCATTACATTTCTCCTTGGACTTTACAACAATTTTGTACTACCACCAGTCAAATTGAGTTGAAAGCTCTGTCACATGCAGCTGCTTACTTTTTTTCTTTTGTGCCTCCCAAAGGAGTATGTTCCTCTATACAACTACAAAAGATAATCAAGGACTTTCTCATTCAAATGCAGTGCTAATATTCCCTGATAAAACATAGAACTGGACTGAGCATGATAATAGTATATTAAATTGTTAGCTTATTGCTTATTCTATATGGTATTTTGAACATTATATATCTTTTTAATGTCCATATTGGAATTCCTGATGTAAAGGTATAAACAAGTGAGAAGAATATATTAGGCTGGATTCCTTTCACTAATAGTTACCTTGTTGATGAAGGGTCAAATCCAAATGCCTATAGTTCAAGCGAAAGTTTGGTCTCAGTGCAAAAGGAGCAGGGAACGTGTTCAGAAAATAGCTCATGATTATCTTTTTCTAAATCTAAACAAAGCTAGCGTCAGTTAAGAGCTATATTGTAGCAGCTTCATGCTGCTTAGGAGGCAATGTAGAGCAGCACAGCCCCATGAGAGGCAATGGGGAATCATTTGTTTCTCGTTGCTACTCACTTCTCACAGTAGTGTCACAGCACTCCAGTGTGCTGAGGTCCTTTTAAGGGTACCGTACAATATTCACATTGTTAGGTGTGCAAACACCTGCACATAATTCACAAGACAAACCTAGATAGTCCAAGAAGGAATTGATTGTATGAAAAACATTCTGAACTGTTGGGGTCCTTCTGAATTCTTTGCAACAATTGCTCCATTATTTTTTTATAGTCAAAAAGAAGAGTGAAAGCTAAGATCTGGCATCTTCTAAGGGGAGCCTTGAGCCTAATAAGGTTAAAAACTACTGGTTTACAGGAAGTAAGAACTCAGAGCCATCTCTTAGGATAAGGCAGGTTACTCCCCAAAGCTAAGTACAAACGTTCAGCAAGCTCAAGGAGGAGTCAGTCTAATTTACATGGGTTTCTGTAAGCTACCTAGGTTAGACTGGTAGTGAACAGAACACATGTTCACCCTTTGGTGGGGGTTGCAGGGGGAGGCATTTAGGTTGTCTGCAGTGGCCAAGTCCAGCATGTTGGGGGCACTCCTCCTTGACTTCTAGCATGCACCATGAGCTTCCTGTACTGCCAGAGATTGTTGAGAGCAGCTGAGTACCCGGGCCACTCATGATTGGCTGCCAAGCATGGTCAAGCATACTCTCAACCCTACTTGCCCCAGCTTGGATGCTCAGTGTCCATCTTCCTCCCCCTCTGCTCACCCCTGCCCCCCCCCCGGGTAGTCCAGGAGCCTGAAACTGCAGGCCAAAAAGGCCTTGCAGCACCCCAGGTGCCCATGGCCCAGGTACCTGCCAGCAGTGGCCGAATTGTGGAGGGTAACAGGGTTGCCTCCACTCAGACCCAGTCCCAATGTTCTGCTCCATACCATCCTAATCCACCAGAGGCGGGCTGTCCCCACCAGCTCCTGCTCAGGGTGTGGTCCATGCTGGGGCCCTGATGGCAGGATGCCTGGCTGCATACCTGACTCTAGCCACTGAGATGTGATGTACAGGAGCCAGGGGCAGGTCTGTGGGGCTGTGACTGAGCATGGCGGCATAAGGGTCCCTGGCTGGGTGTGTGGCAGCCTAGGCTGGCTCTATGGGGCTGCGCCTGAGCACAGGGATTCTTCTGGGCTCAGTGTCAGGTGTGTGTGTACATTATGGGGTGCTTCATGACAGGGTGTGGGGACTCAGATGTCCAGGTACCAGAGCTCATGGAGGGGACACAGGTGCCTCTCTTCCTCCCCCCTGTTGCCTGTCTGCTGCTGACAGATGGTCAGAGATGACAGGGTCAGGGAAAGGGGCTCTGCTGTCTCAGATCTGGGAGAGCTTGGGGGTGGAGCCTACTGGGCACTCTGCCAGAGGAACCAAGTGCAGGCTGAGTGCCAGCGCGCCTCCCTGCAGGGATGGAGGGGTAGCAGGGGGCCATACAGGAGGCTCGGTTGCTGGCTAAGAATGATCTAACTTGAATTGATGAGGGATCTGGTATGGAAGTCCAAATCACTGGGGTAACCTAAATCAATGAAATTTGAATGCCCATTGATCCAGATCTTTCTTAGATTGGGTTCTGCCATTTTTAGACCAATCTATGTGCACCGAACTTCTGTGGGTTTATATAAATTTCCAATCATCTAGAGTGGTATAAGTGTAATGTCTGTATCTGTAAGTGTGCCAGCTGCAATCCACAGACTAATGTATGATTTAAGTCCCCAGTGGGACTCAGTTCTTGCACCCCACAATTCAAGAGACTGCTACTCTGAATGATCCTTGTGTACAAATTAAAGTAGAAGAGAAACCTCCTAAATTCCTTGATCAAACCCCTTCAGCTTCCCACAAAACCTTGTTTCCAGCCTTACCCAGATTAATTTAATCAATTTAATTTCAGATGCCCATATGTTCAGTAGAGAAATTATTTGAAACTGTGTTTCATTTCTTTGTATAGCATTCAGGTGAATAAAATAAAGTTTTACATTTCTTTATCCATTTCTCTTTATTTAATAAAATCATAGACCAAATTGTATCAGGGCAAGTAAATTTAATTCAGAGGTCATGGTCACAAATGCATTTTCATGGAGCAAGAACTGGCAGATAGATTTCTTTGTGAAGAAGCGGTACACCCGGCTTGTATAACAAAGTGTATAACAAAGTGAGAAAGTGAGCAATACTGCTGAACCCTTTGCCAAGCTTTGCTACTACAAAAGGAGTGAGGTGCAAAATTGAAAAATGATCTTAAAGACATGCCCTCTGAGAATGTCACTGGTCTGAGGAGAACCAAAGCTGGTAGTCATTCTTAGCTGTTTATAAAGAGCTAAAAAGTGGTTCTTAGCTCTTTTTTTACTCATAGATGCCAACGTGCTTTTCAAAGAGGGTAAGAATAATCCCTACCTCAGATATGGAGAATTTTAGGAACAGAGAAGTCAAATGCCTTGCCTAAGGTCACTCAGTAGGTCAACAGCACTCAATAGAATGTAGACAGGAGTAGCAAGGCATCTTAGTCTGAAGTTAGGCAAAAGCAGGGCAGGGTAGACTATTTCATAGCATCTGACCAAGCAGGCTGTAGCCTGTGAAAGCTTATGTCTCTGAATGAGTCAGACCATAAGGTACCGACCTGCCTAATAGAATGTAATCAGCAAAGAAGCAAGTAACAATGAAAAGTTGTTTTAAAATATGAAACTCAGGAGGCACTTGAGTTTTGTATGGGGAAATGTAGAAAACGTTTGAGTTACCATTGTTCTGGAGAACGAAGGTACCAATACAGTTGATTAATGCTTTACCTACTTGGCCCCCTTGTACATCAGTAGGAGTACTCACAAGGATAAGGTAGACAGTGTGTAAGAACAGGACATCTCAAACACTTCTGTTTGCTTGTGTAATTGTATCCAAGGAACGTGTTTCTGATGTGTTTTTGTATCCTGCATTACTTAGTCTGACATTTACTATCACTGTACTAGGTGTCTGATGCTTTATGTTTCTCAAGGGCAAGGAACGGGAATGTTATATCATGTGAAAGGGCAAAACACTCCTGAAGTGCAATACTACCCCACTGGGTTTTGACCCTAAAATATCTCAAAATATCATGCTTTATACTTGTAATAATTCTAGATCTAAAAAGGCTGGAAATGTTATTTTAAGTCTCTTGCATGGGTAATTTTAAAGTCATTAGTTATAGTTCTGCTCCTTTGAGGCCTCTAAATTTGGATTTATGATAACAGAGACATCTAACTTTACAACACTGTCTATTAAATAGTCCTAAAAATATTTTTTAAACACTTGTAAAATGATTTTTATATAACACTATTTTTGTATAAAGCTTTAATCAGTACTTGTTTAGGGTGACTCACTACAGTTTGGGATATGTCTCCTGTCCTAAACTCATGAAAATAAAGTCTATAAAACCCCACATTATTGCATGTCATCTTTTCTCACTCTTGCTGCAAATATACTACTAACGGGAATGGTAATATTTCCTATTATTATTGGATTGTCTTACACATTAACTGTTTAGACTGAAATTTTCTAGCCTCTATGTCTGCTTTGAGCTGAAGTTTTTTGGAAAATTTCAGCCAAAGTAGTTCACTTGTTTCCATGAAGGAAGCTAAGGGTAATGTTTTGTCCATCTCCAAAAACTCTAAAGATCTTGAGACCTCAATAAATAGTTCTAGCATCCGCAAAGCAAGATCCTGAATTTTATTCGTGGGTGGCCTTGAAGATAGAATGAATCATTGACCATTTCTGTGAAAATACACCAGGTTCTAAGTATTTGAAAAACCAAAGTGTACAGGTGCTTAACAGAGACTTCTTTAATTTTAATAGCTAAACTTTCCAAAAACTTCACACTCACTGAGCCTGCTTGACCCTCTCACAGCTTCTGATGCCAACTAGACTGTGTAAATGTTGTCCTCACAGAGCAGCTCGACACTCACTGTGCCAACTCCTCTGCTGACTAACTTGTTCATGTGCCATGCTTAAGTTTATTCTAGCCCAGCATGACAAGGTCATAGAAGTAATTTCTCAGTAACTGCTACTCCTAGCTGCTTGAGGCCAAAGTGGATTTGAGCACTGGAACCTTTGTTCCAAGAGAAATCTTGTTTTCCCTGTGCTGTCAAGTGGCACAGAGGCATTCTACAGGTAACCATTCAATTCAAATGTAGGGGGAACAAAAGCTGGATCAGAAAGGAAAGTTATTACAGAAGATGCAAATGGGACTGGTTGGGTGAAGAATTTAGGAATAGGAGCTATGAGGGAAGCCTGGAAGTGAAGCAGTGTATTAGAGTGAGTAAGGAAGGAGAGATGGATCTGATAAGGAGCAGGAAAATGGGGGAGACTGACAGGTCAAGAAAGGGAAATTACGATTGACTATTGGACTAGGAAGAAGGGATAGGTATTAACCAGATACCTAGGGAAAGACTGGGTTGAATCAGCAAGAAAACTTGACATACAGGAGGGAGATATGAAACTGAGATTGGCTTCTAGGAGGGAGAAATAGGGAGTTGTGAAAGTACTGGGACTAAGGCAGAGAGTCTGGAGAGAAAGAGTAGAATTGCCTTGCCAAGGAGATAAAGTCTGGTAGGCAAGAGGAATGAGGCCAGGACAAGGAGGGTAGGGCTAGGATTCAGAGTGAACTAGACAAATTGGAGGATTTGGCCAAAAGAAATCTTATGAGGTTCATCAAGGACAAGTACAAAGTCCTGCACTTAGGATGGAACAATCCTATGCACCAGTACAGGCTGGGGGATGACTGGCTGGGCAGCAGCTATGCAGAAAAGGACCTGGGGGTTACAGTAGACAATAAAATGGATATGAATTAGCAGTGTGTCCTTGTTGCCAAGAAAGCTAACAGCATCCTGGACTGCATTAGTAGGAGTGTTGTCAGCAGATTGAGGGAAGTGATTATTCTGCTCTATTCTGCACTGGTGAGGCCACATCTGGAATAGCATGTCCAGTTTTGCCACACTATAGAAGGACGTGGACAAGTTGGAGGGAGTCCAGATGAGGGCAACAAAAACCGGTGAGGGGGCTGGGGCACATGACTTATGAGGAGAAAAAGGGTAACTGGGTTTAGTCTGCAAAAGAGAAGACTGAGGTGGGATTTGATAGCAGCCTTTACCTATCTGAATGCTCATTCCACAGAGGCTGGACTTAGACTGTTCTCAGTGGTGACAAATGACAGAACAAGGAGCAATGGTCTCAAGTTGCAGCAAGAGAGGTTTACGTTGGATATTAGGAAAAAAACTGTCTCACTAGGAGGGTGGTGAAACACTGGAACGAGTTCCCCAGAAAGGTGGTGGAATCTCCATCATTGGAGGTTTTGAAGGCCCGGCTTGACAAAGCTCTGGCTGGAATGATCTCGTTGGGAATGGTTCTCCTTTGAGTAGGGAGTTGAACTAGATGACCTCCTGAGGTCCCTTCCAACCCTAATTTTCTATGATTCTAAGGAACCTCCAGTGCCAAAGAGACAAGATAGGACCTGGGACAGGTGGGAGAGAAACCAACAAGTTCAAAACTGTAAGAGGAGAAATAAGCAGAATAGCTGTGTGTACCAAAACAAGCTCCTTCCAAACCACTGAAAGGAACTGAAGTTCTGGAGGCTTATGGTTCCACTGCTGTCACCAAACACTTGTGAAAAAAACATTGGAAGAATGTCTCTCAACTCTGTAGTGCTGATCAGCCAGCTATGTCTATTAGCTATTTCATTGGCTCAAGTGGCAGAAGGCAGTGGATATGGACACGTAAATTTGGAGAACAATTTCAAAGGGCAGCAGATTTTATGTTTTAACTGTTATATGTGGAAAAGCTGAGAAGGACACAAAGGCCATGACCAGATGAGCGTGGGAGTATGGTGTGCAAATTTGCAGTGTGGCAGTAAAATTTGCTACCAGGATTTCCAGGTAGCAAGAAAAAGCAGCATAACACATGCAAAAAAAAAAAGCGTATGTTGGCACAAATGGAGCCTGGGCTGTTCAGAGCAATTGTCTGGCTGCTGGCCTGGCCTCTGTCCTGCCATGCTGCTCCAGCATACCACCAGTATACCAAGTAAGACTGCTGGAGCCAGTACACAGGTGCTGGCCCCAGCTTCCAGCTCTTCTTGGTTGAAGAGTCAGGAGGAGCCAGGCAATAGTAGTTGCCCACTGTGGGACAGTTTTTCCTGTAATGAAGCACATGTGCCTGGGCTTGCGCTGAGGCAATTTGTGCTGCTGCAAGTGCATGCCCTTGCCCATCTGGATACAGCCAAAAGTAGCAAATTAGCTCCATCTTTAGCTCTAGATGAACAGTGTTAAACATGAAGCAGTTTTGATGCATTTATATTATTCCTAGCTTGAAGGCAAGTAACAAATAGAACATAATAGTTGCCACTGTTTCCCTTTTGAAATGGCTCCATATATACATGGTGGTAGGTATAAGAGAGTGGTTCTCAACCTTTTTAGACTCAAGTCACCCTCAGAAAATACCAGCTCTTAGTTCTGACTTGTTTTTTTGACTACAGAAATTTTTCTGTTGCGAAGAAGTCAGGAAGACCAAAGCAGGTTAGAATGTTTTTAATACTATGGATTCCTATTTGAAAGCTCTTGGTTTATCTTGTGAATCATGTTTGCAGACCTAAGAACGCTAACATTTGAATGGCACCCTGCATCTCAACGCACCCGAGGATACTGCAGCACCTTGGTTGAGAATCACTGAACTAATGGCTCCAATCCCATTGATGAATCTTTTTTTATCATGATATCATGCTATTTGATAGGGGTTTTTTTCTCAGTTAGATTTAAAAAATAAAACTTAGCATAATCATCTGCCCAAACCCTACCTCCAAAGCCCTGTGTTATAATAATTTTATTAAAGATCCAAATAAAACACTCGGAATTTTAGAAAGGCCAGAGTTAAAGTTGTTTGTATTTGTGCAACTATTGAGCCCCCTTGCTGATTTACATATCGATATAGTCTTTAATTATATGATCTGATACCTTTTATTAGAGCAACTTAAATAGTTGGAAAACAATTATTAAGCAAGCTTTCGGGTTCAAAAACCCTTCGTCAGGCTAAGGAAGTTTCAGCAGTTGGTGTGTGCTCTTCCTGGATGGAATGAAAAGTAAAGAAGCCAGAGGCTGGTCTCTGGCTTGTTTACTTTTCATCCATCCAGGAAGAGCACACACCAACTGCTGAAACTTCCTTAGCCTGACGAAGGGTTTTTGAACCCGAAAGCTTGCTTAATAATTGTTTTCCAACTATTTAAGTTGCTCTAATAAAAGGTATCAGATTCACCCAAAGAACCTTGTCTGCCTATGTCCTTAGACCAACACGGCTACAACCTACACCCCTGTATGATCTCATACCAGCTTTTTTATTACACAAGACCATCCTTCATTCAGTGCACAAAATGGACCTATTCTGGAAATGAATAAGAATTGTGTAACAAAGGAAGGTGTTATCTAATAGAACCACTCCCTCGTTTATTTGCAGAAGTTGGAAAATATCCAGTCAATGAGACAGGAGGTTGCAGATAAAGAAGCGACAGTTTAAATATGAGGGTTAAAACATTTGAATTCTGGCATGAATTCTATCCCTGATTCTACTGCAATTCCTGTGTGGAGCTAAGCAATTTGCCTAAACTAAAAGATCACTGATCACTGATTGTGCTTTCCTCGTTTTCTGGGTGCCTAACTTAGGAACTTTTGTACTTAAAATTCATAGATTCGTAGATGGTAAGGCTGGAAGATCTTGAAAGATCATCAGGTCCAGCCCCCTGCACCAAGAAGGAAAGATAACTGGGTTCAGGCAACCCCAACAAGGTGACTGTCTAGTCTCCTCTTGAAGATTTCTAGGGTAGGTGATTGTACCACCTCTGGGGAGAGCTTACTCCACTGTCTGGACACCCTGACTGTGAAGAAATTTTTCCTAATGTTGAGCCTGAATCAATCTCCCAGGACTTTGTCGCCAATACTCCTAGTTGTCCCCTCGGGTGCCCTGGTGAACAGTTGCTCACCAAGCCCTTGATGTAGTGCCTTAGTGCAGTGGTAAGCTGCTACCGGGTCCCCTCTCAGCCTTCTTTTACTCAGGATCAAGAGTCACAGATCCCTTCGGCCAGGGGTGAGCAATTATTTTGGGTAGTGGGCCGCTTACTGAATTTCGGCAACCCATCGAGGGCCACATGACAGGCAGCCCAGGGCAGATTAATATTAATTTTCTAAATTTGTAGGGGCCCTGCAGTCTGGATAGAATGGCCTTCATTAACTAGCCTGCCAGCTGAACTAATTGTCCACCCCTGACTTCAATAGATGGTATATCGATGAATACCATAGGAAGTTCAAATTCGCTGATGACACCAAGATCTGGGGTGAGGTGGGCACACTAGAAGGGAAGGACAGGACACAGCTGGACCTGGACAGGTTACAGGGGTGGGCAAATGAGAATAGGATGTGATTCAATACTGACAAGTGCAGGGTACTCCACTTGGGCAGTAAGAACCAGCAGCATACCTATAGGCTGGGGAACTCCCTTCTCAAGAGCACAGTGGCAGAAACAGATATTGGAGTCATTATTGATTCCAAAATGAACATGGGCCGCCAATGTGAGGACACTGTCAGTAAGGCACCTTGTCATGCATCCACAGATGCATCACAAGCAGGGCCAAGGAGGTGATCCTCCCCCTCTATGCAACACTAGTCAGGCCACAGTTGGAGTACTGTGTCCAGTTCTGGGCACTGCACTTTAAGAGAGATGTGACCAGCATCGAGAGGGTCCAGAGGAGGGCCACTCACATGATCCAGGGGCAGCAAAGCAGACCATATGAAGAGAGGCTATGGGACCTGAACCTGTTCAGCCTTCACAAGAGAAGGTTGAGAGAGGACCTGGTGGCCATCTACAAACTTACTGGGGGGACCAATGGGGAATGGGAGAGACCCTGTTCACCCATGCAACTCCGAGTAACAAGGAATAATGGTCATAAGTTGCTTGAGAGTAGGTTCAGGCTGGACTATTTCACAGTAAGGGCAGCTAGGATCTGGAACCAACTTCCAATGGAAGTGGTGCTAGCTCCTACCTTGGGGTCTTTAAGAGGAGGCTTGACAGGAGGGGTGGTCATTCCTTAAGGATATCATTCTTTGGGCTCAAAGTGAGATAATCCCATGGCAGAGGAAAGTGGGCAAAGGGGCAAGGAAGCCCCTTTGGCTAACCAGGGTCATCCAGGACACCTTAAGGGCAAAAAAAGTAGCATACAGGAAGTGGAAGCAGGGGGTAGCTAGCAAGGAGGAGTACACTTCCTTGGCCCGCACCAGCAGGGAGTCAGTCAGGAAGGCCAAGGCAGCTCTAGAACTCAGGGTAGTAGCAGGGATTAAAGACAATAAAATGTCCTTCTTTACATACGTTGGGAGCAAAAAGAGGGTGCAGGGTAGCATAGGACCTCTACCGGATGGGCAGTAGGGCTTAGTGACAGATAGCAGGGACAAGGCAGAGCTCTTCAATGAGTTTTTTGCCTCTGTCTTCTTATATAGGAATCTAGACAAACCCTCAATACACATCACGGACATCAACAAGTGGAACATCAGCCGACCAACGGTCAGTGCCAACACGGTAAAAGGACACTTGGAGGGACTGGACGTGTTCAAATCACCAGGACCAGAGGGACTTCACCCATGGGTAATGAAGGAATTAGCGAGTGCCATAGCCGAATCACTAGCAAGGATATATGAGCACTCATGGTGCTCGGGTCAGGTCCCAGAGGATTGGAAGAGGGCCAATGTCATCCCAATCTTTAAGAAGGGGAGGAAGGAAGAGCTGGGGAACTATAGACTGGTCAGCCTTACCTCTATCCCAGGGAAAATACTAGAAAAAATGATCGATTAACACATCTGTGGGAGCCCGCTGGCTAATGTGATGCAGAGAGGTAACCAGCATGGGTTTATAGTGGGCAGGTCCTTCCTGACTAACCTAGTTTCTTTTTATGACAAGGCCACCAAATGTTTAGATGCAGGTGTCAAGGTGGATAGACTATCTATCTGGACTTCAAGAAGGCCTTTGACACAATATCCCATGCCATCCTTATTAATAAACTGGGGAGATTTGCCATGGATGATTATATGGTAGAATGGGTAGCAAACTGGCTCAGCGGTCGCACTCAGAGGGTGGTGGTGGATGCATCAGAGTCAACCTGGAAAGATATGTGCAGGGCTCAGTTCTGGAGCTGGTGCTGTTCGACATCTTCATCAGTGATCTGGATGAGGGGGTGGGAAGCACCCTGTCCAAATTTGCGGATGACACTAAAATATGGGGTGAAGCTAACACCCTGGAAAGGAGGAACCAGATCCAGGCTGACCTTGACAGGTTGGGGAAGTGGGCGGATAACAGGATGCAATTCAATAAAGACAAGTGCAAGGTGCTGCACCTGGGGAGGAAAAACTGCCATCATACCTACAGGCTGGGGGGCGACCTCCTCAGTACTACTGAGGCAGAAGAGATCTTGGACACTGTTGGCTCCAGGATGAACATGAGTCGTCAATGTGATGAAGTAGTTGGCAGAGCCAATCGCACCTTGTCGTGCATCCGTAGGTGCTTCACAAACAGGTCCAGGGAGGTGATTCTCCCTTTCTACGTGGCACTGGTCAGGCTGCAGCTGGAGTACTGTGTCCAGTTCTAGACGCCGCAGTTCAAGTAGGATGCAGACAACTTGGAGGGGGTCCAAAGAAGAGCCACTCATCTGATTGGAGGCCTGCAGAGAAGGCCTTATGAAGGCAGGCTAAGGGACCTTAACCTTTTCAGCCTCTCCAAGAGAAGGTTGAGAAGGGACCTTGTGGCAGTGTACAAATTCATAAGGGGGGAGCAACATGAAGTAGGCACCCCCTGGAATGACAAGAAACAATGGACATAAGCTATTGGAGAGTAGGTTTAGACAGGACATTAGAAA
Organism: Alligator mississippiensis; assembly: GCF_030867095.1. Lineage (NCBI taxonomy): Eukaryota > Metazoa > Chordata > Crocodylia > Alligatoridae > Alligator > Alligator mississippiensis. The sequence continues at coordinate 52,332,412 of NC_081824.1, read as the reverse complement.
AAAATATTTCACAGTCAGGGTTGCCAGGATCTGGAATGGGCTTCTAAGGGAGGTGGTGCTTGCCCCATCCTTGGGTGTCTTCAAGAGGAGACTGGACAGGCACCTGGCTGGGAACACAAAGGTGACCCTGTTTCTTGCCTGCCAGGGGAAGGGGGTCGGACTAGATGGCTCACTGAGGTCCCTTCTGACTATGAATCTATGAATATCACCATTCACCAACTGTGAGCTGGCTGTGTCAACCAATGTTCAGCTCACAGCTCCATTGATAAGCATTCCTTTTTACCTGTGGGAAGTGGCACTGGTCTGGGATCAATGGGACATGAGTTATAGTTTTTTACTTTACTGACTGGTATTAAAAAGAGTTCCTTTCACAGCCAGTATGATTATAGGATTCTATGCAGTTACAACCCAATCTCTGTTATGGCAGACACATGCCTCAGCCATTCTTTCCTTGAGAAACAATATGCTAAATATGTGTACTTAGATATATGTTGCCTGTAAAATGAGGATGCTAAAGGTTAGAAAACTCACTGATTTGGTGTATTACACATCTTCCTGTCATGACATATTCACACACAACAAAAGCCTAGTCCTTCTGTTACCCATTCAACTTAATCTTTTATCTCAAACAACAGAGGTCTGTGCTGCTGACAATGTGGGTAGAAAGAAAAGTATTAAAGTAGCACATAATAGAATTTGCTGGTTTTAGAAACCTACATTAAAATAAAGCCAGCATAACAAAGCCAAACACCCAAAATACAGAAACACCAAAATTAAGGTCACTTGTGCACCCTGAATTTTGGCCTCCTGTGTATCATTATGATGCAGCATCTAATTGGATATTCACAGGCTATATTTTACAGTATCCATATCTCCCCCTGTGCATAGGATGGTCATTTACAGGGAATGAGTCAGTTCTGGGTGACATAGGTGCTTCCTTGTAGTTGCTTTATCTTACTTGTTGCAGTATTTTGAAGATGTAGACTGAGTCAGAGGACCACAGCAGGAGACAGGCTTCTCCTATGATTAAAACAGTTGACTTTTTTAAAAACAGTTGATCACTCGTATGATCAGGGGGCAGCAGAGCGGGCCCTATGAGGAGAGGGCAGGTCCTACAAGGAGAGGCTATGAGACCTGAACCTGTCCAGCCTCCACAAGAGAAGGCTGAGAGGGGATCTGGTGACCGTCTATAAACTGGCCAAGGGAGACCAGCAGGCAATGGGAGAGTCCCTGTTCCCCCGAGCACTACTGGGAGTAACAAGGAATAACGGCCATAAATTGATGGAGAGTAGATTCAAGCTAGATATCAGGAGGCAGTACTTCACAGTCAGGTCAGCGAGGATCTGGAACCAACTTCCAAGGGAAGTGGTGCTTGCTTCTATCCTGGGCGTCTTTAAAAGGAGGCTAGATAGACACCTTGCCAGGGTCATTTGATCCCAGCATTCTTTCCTGCCCATGGCAGGGGGTCGGACTTGATGATCTGCTCAGGTCCCTTCCAAACCTACCAACTGTGAAAATATGACTTTCAACTGGCTTAAGAGAACTGGATTCCAATCCTTTTTGCCTGTCAGAAATGTTTGACTGTACTTAAACCCAACTTTTTACATGTATATACTGATTGTATTGGCTGTCTGCCCTGATTTAAACACTTATGGCATCATTTTCTAAAAAGGCACAGGTGCACACGAAGTCAGCGAGAGCTGGGACTGTTTGCCATGTTTAGAAATGACACAATGTGCTCTGGAGGTCTTATCCCAAAGTTGAGACTCTGATAAGTCCTGTTCTGATGAAGACTCTGCCATTGACTCATTCAGTGGCCTTGGGCAAGTTACCCTGTCTTTCTGCAGTTAATGAAGATAATAGTACAATAAATTTCTCCTAAAATAAAATAATCAGAGGATGTGTCATTTTTTACCATATCAGTGGTTATTAGATTTAATCACTGCTAAGTACTCTGAAAAATCAGGCCTTCTTAGAATCTGAGGTCATTTAGTGAGATATGCAAATTGAGAGAGACATTTTCAAATATCAGCCTTAATCTCCCTCTACTCCAGCTGACCATGTGTGAAACCTCACCCTATCACACCAGGGTGTTGTGAAAACACGTTCATTAATGTTTGCAATACTCAGATACTACAGCAATGAGTCATAGTGAAGCCCTCGAGGAAATGAAGACGTCCATGTTCAGTAGAGGGCTAGTATGGAGAGAAGTAAATCATACTTTAGGTCACACAGTGAAAGGGGAAGACAAAAATACATGTTTGAGCATCTGTCTCACTCTCTCTGGATTGGGTCTTGCAAATAAAACTGCATCCCAAAACAGACAGATTCAAACTTATAAACTTTTAACTGCTGTTATTTTTCCAACTAGTTAACTTGTAGGGATTTTTGTAATATGCATATTTTGCTATCATATTTGATACAAAGATTTAAATATTATGGATTGTAATCATTTAGGAACAAACCCACAGAGGAAATAGGCTGCATTCTCAGGGAAGTGCAGTCAGGGCTAAAGAACAGCATTTTTCTCTTAAGCTAACATCATGCATTTAGCATAGGGCCACCCTACAACTAGTGTTTGTGGGTAAAGAGGGAAGTAGCTCAAATCTCCACAGTACTACCAACAGCCCCTCCACACTCCTTAGTCAACCACACACCCCTCCTTTGTATTCTAGCACAGAAAAATGGACACAGGGATCAAGAAAGGGCAAAGTCAAGTTTGGTAATTACTCCATTTCCTGCCCCTACCTGCTGTGAAAATACTATATTCATAGTTTTATAATTTTGTAGTTTCATAGTTGGTAGGTTTGGAAGGGACCTGAGCAGATCATCAAGTCCAACCCCCTGCCATGGGCAGGAAAGAATGCTGGGATCAAATGCAACTGCAACCTGACCAATGTCGCATAGAGGGGGAGGATCACCTCTTTGGACCTGCTCGTGATGCATCTATGGATGCATGACAAGGTGTGGTTAGCCTTGCTGACTGTCCTCACATTGGTAACCCATGTTCATCTTGGAATCAATGACACCAAGATCCTTTTCTGCCTCTGTACTGATGAGAAGGGAGTTCCCCAGCCTGTAGGTATGCTGCTGGTTCTTTCTCCCTAGGTGTAGTACCCGGCACTTGTCAGTATTGAATCCCATCCTTTTCAATTCCTCCCACCTCTGTAACCTGTCCAGATCTAGTTGTAGCCTGTCCCTCCCTTCTGTCATGCCCACCTCTCCCCGCATCTTAGTGTCGTCCGCGAATTTGAACAAGGTGCTTTTCACCCCATCGTCCAAGTCGCTGATGAAGATGTTGAACAGTGCGGGCCCAAGGACTGTTATATTTTCTCTCTCCCTGTAGGGAACAACTGCTTTCAAATCAGTGTCCTTTACTGGGTGCAGTCTCCAAGGGCAAATTTTGGGACTGATTACATCATTTCCAGTACGTCAGCCTGAATAAGGTGAATTTTAAATTAAATTAATTTTGTATGTCCAGGTTTTGTCCAGGACTCTCGGCCCCATGTAAGATTTAACACCTCTTATTATTTCCACACTAACCAGGAATAGGAAGTAGAGTTAAAATAGAATATTTTTCTATATTTAGCATCAGTATAGGGATTCTGACAACCATTAGAAAATGTTGACTCTCTAAAAGCAACCACTGCCCCAGAAATCTCCCAAAAGACAGCATTTAGGCAATATCAGAGCTCTAGGTAGGATGGATAAGCTACCAAGGCTGTTTAAGCTATCACATCTTTCAATCCAGGAAAATCCATGACATATTTTGCAAGATATCTGTTTCCATATAGAGCTTGGGATAAAACCCAGATCTCCTTATTTCCTGTCAAACAGTTTATCCACTGTAGCTTACCTTCTTAAAATAACTTAAATGAGAGATCCACATTTGAGTGGATTAAGTGATTGTGTGATTTAAGGGAATTGAGGGATTTTACCCTAGCATAACCAATTAGGCTACTTATTTCAAAAAGCAAGGGCATATACAAGCAACCACCTGTCACCCCAGAATTGTGTACTACTCCATCACAATTAATTAGGTTAATTAAACACATTGATATTTTGGGCCACTAGCATTTTTACATATCAAAGTATTTTGCTGAGGTGACTACCATATTTACCCAAATCCAAGACTGTTCAATTTAAGATGCCCACAATAATTAGATTCTGTATATGAAAAATTATAACTACAACCTCCCACCACCACCATTGCAGTACAGAAAGCAGTGGAGGGTCAGGAGTGCATAGCCCCCCTCCTTTTGCCCCCTCATGCCTATGCCTGCCCCCCTCCAACCATTTGCTCACCTTGCTGCCTATCCCCGCAGCCACTTGCCCTGCCCCCCCACACTTGATTGCCCTCTAATCATGCTTCCCAAACCTTGCCCCCCCAGCCACTTTTCCCCTCCCCTGCTGCCTGTCCTTCCCAAACTCTGCTCCCCACCAGAACTAAAGGTAATCAACCAATGGGTGGGTTGGGGGTAGGCTGTGAAGCCTCCCCCTTGCTTACCTTGAGCCACATGCTATGGGTCTTCCCTGAATGCTCCTCAGTCACTGTGCGGTCTCCCCTGCCCTCCCTCCACTGTGTGCCCCCTCTTCTGCAACACAAGTAACCCTAGCCCAGGGTAGGCAGCTGTTCAGCTTTGGCTTCAGAGTCACAGTAGCTAGCTGACTGTCAGCTAGTACTTGAATCCAAGATGAGGTTTTATCCCCCATGTTGACTGGGGAGGGAGTAAAAACTTATCTTGGATTCAGGTAAATACAATAATATTATTATTCCCATATTACACACCAGGAACTGAAGCAAAAAGGTGAAGTGATTTGCCCAATATGACACAGAAGGTTACTGAAAGAGCTCATGGCCCCCTGAGTAGCCATGTATTGGGTACATTTATTTGAAATTTACCTGGTAGCTTTACTAAGAAAGAATCACATGGCAATTTAACACTAAGTAGGGTACACTCTTTCTCCAAATGACTTCAGAGTCTAGCTATTGCTGTTTCTGTCGCTGAGGTAAGGTTTAGCTTCCATTTAGCAGGTAAATGTTTAGACACTACAGCTCCTAAACAGTTACTGGCACTGACATATGATTTTCATTTCTTTCAAAACCAGATTTGTAATTAACAGCAAGGCCATATATAGTGCTTTATACATGAATATACCCATGAAAATCAATAGAACACTTTCTGGGTTGGGATACTTAATATGAGAAAGGCTAGCATAATGTATTCTTTAATTTGTGCTATGAGGGTGCATCTACACACGGGCTTTACTGCAGAGTAGACTAATTAGCCCTGCAGTAAGGCACCATCATCTACCCATGCAACAGTATTACGGTGCAGTCAATTAATTAACTCCACTGTCAGGTAAAGTAATATCTTAAGGCACAGAAATTTCCTGCACTTAAATGCATGTGTGGATACTGACCATGGGCATAAATTGCATCTAGTCAGCACAGCCAGCTAGGGACCTGCTCTGCCCAGCTCAAATTGCTTCTATTACAGGCACACATGTAGATGTTGCACCTGGGAGCAGTTTCCTCCAGGTTATAAACACCACCAGAGTTTATTGTGTTGCATTAATTGCACATGTAGATGCACCCAGGTAGATCAAAACTAGTTCAGAATTTAATATGCCAAACCTTGTAATATTGTTCATACGGGTAGTCCTCAGTGGTGCAAGTAGTCACATCAAGTTCAGTGGAATTAGTTTTGTGATGAATTATTGCCTTGGCAAATGAACATAAAGTTGAGTATCAGAGCCCTGAATACTAATCTCCCTAGCATTAGCAATACTACTGTAGGCATATGGATAATTTCTATTTTAGTTTCTCCATCGGTAAAATAACAATGAAAGTACTAGTATACCACTCATGGATGTGTTGTTAGTACTGTCTGTTTAGCACTGAGAGGGTTTTATGTGAAAGCATGTGTTGTTATAGGGATTAACATTCCTAAATTTAGACCAGATAGCAGCAAAATGGAACCTGTTCCAATACCAAAGTTCCCAATGTAGACATTCCTTTTCAACCTTAAACCTTTCCAAAGCATAGGTAACATTTCTATGATTTCCGCCTAGCACCAGGTAATGTTGCTAAGCACTGCTGCACTGAGGGACATTTAACTACTGTTCTGAAGCAGAGATGGCATTATTTCCTGGGAGCTGAAATTGCACATTTTCCTTGTAAATGTTGTGTATATTTCCTAAAGTGGAAAATTGCATAAATAATAGATTAACACTTGATAGGCTCTGATGCTTGGAACCTGAACCTTTGGATTGAGCCCTTGGTAATGAGAATTTTAAATGAAAAGGATTTTCAGTGTAAGTAGCTGCAAGACAAAATCAGAATTGATCTGCATGATACCACCTGAAGCATGTACATATTTGTGTGCCATAGTAACAAATGTAGGGTTCGGTCCTGCAAGAAACTAAATGCCATACTCCTATTAAAAATATGCTGAAAATATGGAAGCTAACTGACTGCAAATATTTATGAGGGGATAAGTCATTGTCCAGTCTACACAGATTTGCAGAGGCAGGGAGAAGACTTGTGATCCCACATGCATTTCCCCAGAAATGGATCCAGGATTTGCAAAAGGGAGGTGCAGTTGCAAGCCCCACTCCCTGGCTTCTCCCCCTCCTCCCCTCCCATGGGGGTAGGCAGATGGTGCTACAGGAGCAGCAGCTGAGGACTAACATCCCAAAGAAGGTAAGAATTCCCCCACTCCCTTCCTCCCCTTCCTCAGAGGCACATCCTCTCCCTTACCCTCCCTTTTCATCCCTTCTCCTCTCTCTCCACCTCCTCTCCTGCTTGCCTCTGCCCAGTGCTGGCCTGGATGGTGAAGGAAGCCCACTCCACCTGGACTGTGCAGGGGCTGCAGTAGCAGTGACCAGGGAACATGTTCCCCCTCCACACTCCTGCTCCCAGGCTGCCAGGGAACCCCTACGGGGAGCAGGCAGGAAGAGGGAACACACTTGTCCAGAGTCTCTATGGCTGCAGTGCCAGGCTGAGCACAACCCTGGGAAGTCCAGCTGGAGCAGGCAGGAGCTCCCCTCACCCCCTGGGTGTTGTCCCAGCATCAGGCAGGAGAGAGGGGTGGGTGGGAGGGGAGATAGAGGGAGAGGGGACAGGACATGCTTTTGAGCATGAAGGGGAAGGGAAGAGGGAGGGATGCTTACCTTCTTGAAGAAGTAAGCCCCTGGTGTTGCTCCAGAGGCCTGGTTGGGAAGCAGGGTGGCCACACCACTGCACCTACTATGGATCTGCCCCTAAGTGAATGTGGGAGTAAGTGGGTCTTTCTTGCCTGTTGGTCTTCTCCTGGAGGAAGAGTGCACAAATGGGTGGAACCTGTCTCAATGCACCACGTGAACCAGTATGATGGACTGGAAATCTTCTACTAGTCAAGATTAGTAGCACATTACTCACTGCCTAGGAGCAAAGGAATTTCAGGGAAAACATTTTGTCTTTTAGAGAAGAATTGCACTAAAGTTCCTACACCTTATGGATAGTAAATGCACCATAAAGCTAGCAGCATAGCAAAGGTGCTCTCTACTTCAAGAATTACATCGATTAAGAGGTAGGGCTTACTATCTGAAAAAAAATCATGGCTAGAGCCCTGCTGTGCTACATGCTATAGAAACATACAGTCCCTATCTTTGAAAGCATATCATCTACAAGCTTCATTTTACAGTTCCTTCACCCATGCCCAAAAATTATATTTGGACAATAAAAGTCTTCTTTATTCATCAATATTTTATGTAGCACAATGGTTTTGCTGTTTCTTTCCCTTTTCCTCTGTTACGCTTTGGAAGGAAGCATTTTAATTGACTCTCACTGAGATATTAAAAAATAAGTGCCTAAAATTAGGCTTGCAGGGGTTTAGGTTGTAGCCGTGTTGGTCTAAAGATATAGGCAGACAAGGTTCCTTGGGTGAATTTGATATCTTTTATTAGACCAACCTAAATGGTTGGAGAATAGTTATTAAGCAAGCTTTCGGGTTCAAAAACCCTTCGTCAGGCTAAGGAAGCTGCAGCAGTTGGTGTGTGCTCTTCCTGGATGGAATGAAAAGTAAAGAAGCCAGGGGCTGGGCTGGGGAGTCAGTTGCCAGGCAGATTGTAATGTATCAAAAATCCAATGTCTATGTTTAGTCCGTGATCTCTAGTATCCAGGAGGTTGATGAAATGGAGCTCATAGGCTCGTCTCTGGGAAGTGTTGTGTAAGTTTCCCTTGAGGATCAGGACTGAGAGATTGGAGAGAGAGTGGCCCTCCTGTGAGAAATGTGCCCCCACCGGTAATTGGGTGTTTCTGTCTTTGATGGATTTCCGGTGTGCGTTCATTCTGGTGCGCAGTTGTTGTCTGGTCTCTCCTACATATCTTCCATCAGGGCATTTGGTGCATTGGATGAGGTATATTACATTCCTGGAGGTGCAGCTGTAAGATCCTGGGATGCTGATGGCTCTGTTGTGGGGTGTAGTAATAGTGGGGGTGGTGGAGATGTGGGGGCAGGTTTTGCATCTCTTGTCATGGCACGGTCTGGATCCTCTTGGTGTGTTCTGGGCTTGAGGAAGTTTGCTTCTGGTGATGAGGTTGGTGAGGTCCGGTGCTTGTCTGAAGGCTAGGATGGGTGGCTCTGGGAAGATCTTTTTAAGAATAGGGTCTTTTTCTAATATGGGTTGCAATTTTTTGAGGATTTTCCGTATAGGTTCAAGGGATGGGTGATAGGTCATAACCAGCGGTGTGCGATTTGTGGGTGTTTTTCTTCTGTACTGCAGCAGTTCTTCACGTGGTATCCAGGTGGCTCTTTCAAACATGCGATCTACCTCTCTGGAGGAGTGTCCTTGCTGGATGAAAGCCTTTTTAAGATTGGTGAGGTGGCGATCCTGGGTGTTCTCTTTAGTACAAATGCGGTGGTATCTGAGGGCTTGGCTGTATATCACAGCTTTTTTGGTGTGTTTCGGGTGATTGCTGGTTCTGTGCAGATATGTATGTTGGTCTGTGGGTTTCTTGTATACTGTGGTCTGTATTTTACCCTTGTGGATACTGATCCTTGTGTCTAAAAAGGGGATGTTGGTGTTGGAGTATTCTAAAGAAAGTCGGATGGAGGGATGGTGACTATTGAATTTCTGGTGGAACTCAATTAGAGATTCCAGGTTATCACTCCAAATGAGGCATTTAAATAAGAGGATTCTTTCACCAAAGTGCTGAGCAACCGGCACAGACTTCAGCTACATCCTCAGAACTTTTGAAAATCAGAACACTTCTGTTTTTGAAGTTTTTGGCCCATGTACACATATTCCCTTACCTCACAGGTGCCTTGTGGGGATAAAAATAAGTATTAAGACTGTGAGGCACTCAGATGTTACAATATTAGGACCAGATAGGTCTTCGCCTAAAAAGCCTTAAGTGGCCTAGGTCCTACATACCTAGGGGACTGCCTCCTTCCTTATATTCCATTATATTCCATTGTATTTCCTAAGGTCAAGCGAGAAAAATGTCTTGCATGTACCATCTGGGAGCCAAATTCACATGGCAAAAACACATGGGAGGTTGTTCTCAGTAGTCACTCCTCAGCTTGGAACTACCTCCCTTGAAGCTCACCAAAGCACAAGCCTAGTATGAGACCTTCACAGGTGGAGTTAATTTTGGGGTAATGTCTGAGGAATTGTCTTATTATTTATTTTATCCATTTTCATGACTTGTTTTTATTGGAAGCAGCCCTCAGCCTTTTTGTGAAGAGAGTGACACAGATATGGCATGACATATTAATCTAGGTCAGTAATTCTCAAGCAAGGATGCTTCAGGTACCTGGAGTGTCACAAGATACTCTTAAGGGTGCTGCATAATATTAGCACTGTTAGTGCAAACACCTACACAGTTCACAAGATAAACCCAAAGATTTCAAATAGGAATTCAGTGCTAATGACATGCTGACCTGATGTGGTCTTTCTGAGTTCTCTGCAACAGCTGTATCATTTTTCTGTACTTAAAAAGGAGTGAAGACTAAGAGCTGGCCTTTTCTGAGGGGCGCCTTGCATCTAAAAGGTTGAGAACAACTGATCTAGGTACACTAAGAATCTGTTTTGGCCTTTATGCTATGCACTTAACTCTCATTTGCCTCAGTGATATTAACATATCTTTTGACCCTACATGGTTTTTAACCCTTCTTGACAGAGCACAATGGTTTTATAAACAGTTTGACACCACTCAGATTGAAATGTAATCCCTTTCTATGGCATCTAAACTGACCAATCAGAAAAAAACTGTATTCTAAAATCTTCACCATTGAAAAATTCGGTGCAGATCAATGGACATTATGTATTAATGTAAGAGGACACAAAACTGAGAGAATGTCAAAAGATAAAAGTGCATCTAGCTTCCCAAAGCATTTGATTTTTTTCTTGTGAAGTCAGACAGCATTGAAATAATAAAGCAGTACTTCCTGCATTTCCCTGTGGTGGCCTCATTCTTTTAGGGAGGGCTGGTTGTTGAAAAAATCAGTCAGAAAAACTACAGCATACAATAGAATACAGGGGTTTTCCATTAAAGAACTTGGTTGTTAAGCTTACCACTGACTTTCTTCCTCTCACAGAGGTTAAATCACGTGTCAAGGACACAAATCTTAAGTAGATCATATTGCTTACTGTATAGTCTTCCAAGTGAAGCAGACAAGAACTCATATATCAATGCATGTGGAGTAGCATCCGACAAGTATTCAAGTAAAATACAAGTGGCATTGTTAAAATATATTATTTTTTTAAATGTCAAGCAATAATCCAGAGAAATAAAAATAAGTCTGTCACCCTCCTAAAATGTTTCTTAATGTGTAGTGACACCATAAAAGCTACCTTTATTTATTACAAATTGTAAAATTGTGGCATTGAGCTAATCAAATTCAAATCAGTTCAACTGCATAATTTTCAGTGAAGAGGTGCTTATGAAACACAAAATGAACTCCAAACTGGAAGGCTCATTGCCTCCTAATCAAAAGCAGTCAGCTTTAAACATCAGCCAGTCAGGTGATAAGTTTGTCATTTCTCAGCTGTGTTCTTGGTGGGAAGTTGTCAAGAAGGCTTGACAGCCCTTAAACTTGCCATCACATTTTTCCCTGTTTATGAACCTCATGTTGATCTACTAAAACCGTTGGGAGGCTGGGAGGAAAGACACAATAACAGCAGTTCTATTAAAATATATTTGCAGCAGTGTGTGTCAAGCAGAATTTATGGTATGAAAATATGTGTAATTTCTGAAAAGAAATTTTCACCACCCCTCATGTCTGGTTCTCTCTTGTCAAATTGTGTCCGGCTGCATTGGGGGGGAGCGAGAAATATTAATGATTAATTGCCTAGGTGTCAGAGAAGTACAGGCTTGTAATACATCATTAGAAGCCAGAGATCAGGGAGTCTGAATTAAAATGAGAAGCTCTGGATGAATGTATTACTTCTATATACAATTAACAGCACAGGCCAGAAATCATTTACTTTCATAATTTAGAACAATGGCAGCTTTCCAGTGAAAACATATTTACGGTAATTTTACATTGCTCTCTGCAGGCTTGGTACAAAAGGGAGAGAGATGAATTAATATGCACCAAAGCAGCAGAGGAGAAACCTGTCTTTGAACTGTTCTTTTCTTTTTAATCAGCCCAGCCTCTTCTGAAAATGAGACAGGATTATGAATAGGTGGAGAGCATCCAGGTTATAAAGGGCAAATCAGCTTTACATGATTTGCTTCTTCAGTATGATGAACTGAGTTTGACCTTTATCTGGCTTGGGTTGACCAGGTCTTCTCCATTTTAACCCAGGTCTGATCAGCAATTTCAAGTCAGCTAAACTGAAGTTACACTGACCATCTGTCTTACAGGTCTGATTTCCCTTCACTCTTAGCATTAATACTTCTGTCCTCAAAGAATTCTCTAATGCTGATAAATGTCTTCCATTTCACATCCACAAGTATGGGGTTCCTCAGGAACCGTAGTCATTTTAATGCTGGTTGGGGTCCCATTAAGCTTTGGAGGTTCTTAAATTGCTTCTTGGAGTTTATTTGTCAAATAACTCAAGGTATAAAAGTAGCACCATAAACATTAATTGAACAGCCATTAAGCTGTATGGCTGTTTGTTTTTGGTTGACAGAGAACATAAAACTTCATACCCTGTGGTGGAAAACAATTAGATCTGATGATGAACATGCTGTTAAATATACCATTACCAGACTTATATCAGTTTAACTTTACAAAATAGCAACCAGCTGTAGTAAAAATAATATACAAATGATAGAAAGTCATATTTTTACAGTTATGTCACAGCCTGTTATAAATATTGTAGTTTCTAATGTTTTATGCTAATGGCAGTGACTAATGGCAGTCATTATCTCCATTCATTCTCATAAAAAACTTCCTCAAGAGAGGATGATCATAACTAGAATGCTATTTAAAATTAAACTCTGTTTTTCTAAAACACAGAATATAAAAAAAATACAAGAGGTTGACTGGCTAATTTATTTTGTTCTGAGTATGTTTGACAAATACAGCTGTTGTTAACTGTTCCATGAATTGAATTGATATCCTTTTAGACCTGGTTTTGGCATGCTAACACATGTACACATGCCTTGTTTCACAGAACTCTCTGAAGAGGGAGATGTAGGTGAACCTTACAATAGAAAACCAATGGCTAGAATAAATCTGACACTGCCCCTCTAGAGGCTTAATATTTTTTAATAAGGACACTGAATTTCCTCATCCATTTCTCATTTCAGTTATGAATTCTGCTTACTTGACAGGTACAGAGCACTTCATTATGTGCACGAACAGAAATGCTTAAACGGATGAAGCAGCTATTTGCGTCTGATAGGAGCTAAGTGGGACATTAAATTAATGCCAAACAAGTGAGTGCTCATTTTAGTTTCGTTATAAATGGCTGCAGTATAGCAGTAATGTGTTGACTCTTATGTGCTGACAACTTCTATATTTCTTACAAACTTCCCTCAGATCTAGACATGGAAAGATAAATTCCTACTCTGCATGATAAAATTAGCAGTAGATACATTAATAATTGAATAAGGATCTCCTGAGAAATACCAGAGTCCACCAGGAGCGTTAGCGACTGAATGGTTTTAAATGAAAACTGCTGTCATATACAAGTACTTACATAAGCCCCGAGTTAAGAAGCAATGTCTGTAGCCTATTTGGTATCAAGTGAACATCTTGCTTTTAGGAAACCTGAAGTCACTTGCATAACTGCATTTTCTCATGTCATGACCAGATTGCCTATAATTCATCTTGGCAGTGTACTTGCCAGCCCCCTAGTTCTTCTGTGATTGTACTCTCCAGCATATAATCAAACTAAACTCAGCAACACACTCTCTCTAAACCAGTGATTATCAACCACAAGATAAACCCAGAGATTTCAAAAAGAAATTGATAGTGTCAAAAACATCCTGACTTGTGATCTTCTGAGTTCTTTGCAACCAAAGAATTGCTCTATTATTCTTTTGTAGTAAAAAAAAAAAAGTGAAAATTAAGAGCTTGTATTTTTTATGGGGTGCCTTTAGTCTAACCATAAGTGCCTTGAGTCTAAAAAGGTTGAGAACCAGTGCTCTAAACAATGTTTTGGATAAGATTGAATATAAGAACTGTGTACTATATAATGAGACCTGACCACACTCATTCCTAACCATGCTCTTTTGAGCACAGTGAAACCCCAAACGCTTGATCTATGTGCATGTTAGCTTCTTTAGTTTGAGCCATTGTGGGGCAGAGAAAAAAGAAAGCTATATATAGACAAGTAAATGACCAATAGAGCATCTGGGGCCTACCAAGATGATTGGTAGGAAACACGGCTGTCTGCATTTCTCCTGTAAAGGCCTTGATATCTAAATTATAGATATGAGCACATAATGATTTTTGCTGTTGATCCAATCTGTCAGAATTACTCAAACTAGTGGTATGTATTTAGTGTGACTTCTAGTGAACTATAGCATTAGTCAGGTGGTCAAATTATCTGCTGGAGTAAATCAGCATTTATGCTGATTTAATTTGTGTCAATGGAGTAGCAGAAGTTTGAACAAGTAGGTCACACTCACACATGCAGGCACATGCGCTTGCAACAGGTCAATTAGCAGCAGCACAAATTTGAGATGGAGACTTATACCTCAGCATGTGTGGGGCAAATGGTGTCACTTGGGGCAAACTCACCTTGCCCAGCTCCTCCTAGATCTTTAGCCAAGGGGAGCTAGAGGTTGGGACCAGCACCCGCAGTATAAAAAGCTGCCCTGGCGAGCAACTCAGGGCTACTTGCCCTCAGGAGCTTCTGCAGCCCAACTAGTTGGTATCTGGGGACACTAGCCCCTTCTGCCAGCTGAAGCAGCCCTAACCTGAAGTAGCCCCTGCACCCTTTAGCCACTGCAGCAGTTTGGCAGTGGGGACTGCTTCCTGGCTGTTACTTGCTGCCACCTGCAACAACATCCGTCTCATTGGCTGTGCAGCCCCATGACTGTGTGCCTGGCAGACCCAGATGGGGGCCTCACAGCCACTTGGGCTGTGGTATGGGCACTGCAGCAGAGCCTACTGCACCTCTTAGCCAGATGCCATTGGGCTGTAGCTACACAGTTGCCTTCGGGCAACACTGCTGTCAAGTCTCCCGGCGCCACTGCTCTGCCATCTGGGCAGCTGTTGCCCACAAGATGTGCTCATTGTGGTGGCCTGCTTTGAACTGTTGAAATATGTTTTCCTAGCCTCAAATGGCCAGGTCAGCCACCTCATCCACCCTCCCGCTGCGTCCACAGTGCTGGCCCTGGCAGGCTCCTCCACATGACTCACCAGCAGGGAGCCTGGTGTTCCCTGTTTAAAAACTGCAAATTCTCTGAAAACCCCTCCCCACTAAATTCTCTCATTAAAATACTTAAAATCTGTGTTCTTCCACAATTAAAACGAAACACCACTATATAGAGAGAGTTCAGTTGGGCAATGTTTTATTGATATACTAGTGTAAAAGCCCATCAAAATGACGTGCAAAATTAGGCTACTTGTTATGGGGTACCACGTTTCTGTTATCCAATGTGTCATTACCAACTTGAGCTGTTCTACCTGGTCTTCTTCTATACAATGTGTATCCATCAACATTTCCAAGCGTCTCCTCTCTAAACTCCTTCCAGTATTTCTTCATACATTGATGATTTTCTGTGCATGGTGCATTTGGATTCAGTCTTCCACATGGTCCATAAATCATACATCTCGTCACAATGATCTCTGCTCAACAGGCAATGCACTGTTGTATGATCAAATGTTTGTTTTCACATTCTGGTAATGCTTGTTGTTCCGATTCGTCATCAAATCCTGCAAATACTCTGGAAATGGTCTTCTTGGAGTCAAAATCACTTTACCATTATGACAACAACTCTGGAATTGGCCATCTGACAGTCTTTCAGCTTGGAAGTTTAAAGAGTTACAAAAGCGGCACACCATGTTCATCAATCAACAACTATATTCTTCAATCTCATCCTCATAAATCTATTGTTGTCTATTCCTTCAGCCTATCTTCTATTGCCTCTGTCAACACTTTGCCTTTCCATTGGATCTCCTCTACGATGTCCTCTTTGCCCATCTGTTTTGTTTTGTCTTACTCTTGCCATTCTTTCTGCATTCAATTGCCGTCTGTTCTCTGCTTAACCCATAACACCTATACCAAGGTGAAAGGTAAAGTAAGGGTACTGAGAGTACACCATAACTAATTGAAATCAATCACTAAAAGTCTAGAAAATTGAGTGCAAATATGTTTTTTTTGAGTGTGACAGACAGAATGACAAAGACACAAATGAAGAAATTATTACAGAGGATTTATCATTTTAAAGCAATTTGGAAGCCTATCAGTGCCTCTATCATCATAATAAAATAAATCAAAATATATATACACTTTGGGATTTGGTTTTGGTTTTTTTATCATAGAAAAATCAGAGCTGTTCCTGGCCCCTTTGCTCACCAAGATGTGGGAAGAGCTGCAGCTGTCTGCTTGCCATTCCTAGGAAGCCCTTGAATGAGGCACAGGGGTTTGGCAAGCCCCTTCCCTTCCAGGCTGGCCTTCTCCTGCTTAGGCTGCTCTAAGGGCACAGGGGGGCTCTAAACCTGGTTCTGACAGCTGCTCCTACCTAGAGTGGTCCACCATCCCCAAGCCCCATCTCTCTCTCTTGCACACATCCCTGCTGCCACCTCCACCCCTCTGCCCAGCTCATCATCCCTCCAAGTGGTTCCTGGGACCGGGAGCATCCACAGGCCAGGGCCACAGGTCCCAGCACTGGTGTGGCCATGGAACAAGGCTGCAGTGTGGTAGTTGCTCATGCAGCCATGGCTCCTGCCAGCAGGTCTCATCCTATCTGGTGGCTGGGCATGCAGGTTGTGAGATTTGTGGGAGAGATGTAGGTTTGAGGAGTAGGGAAGGGCTGTGGAGGGGTGGGGGCAAGTGCGGGGGTTGGGTGGGTATAGGGATGGGTGTGGGGTTTGTAGGGGTGGGATTTGTAGGGGTGAGGCTTGTGGGGTGGGTGCAGGGGTGTGTGAGAGGTTTGTGGGCGGATTGATGAGGGTTTGTGGGGGTGGGGGTTTTGGTTGGGGGTGTGGGGCTTGTGGGTGGATTGTGGGGGTCCAGGGGTGTGGGATTTGTAAGTGGGTATGTGGGGTTCATGGGGAATTGTGGGGGCACCCACCTGCCCAACACCCCCCACAGCATGCAGCAGCATCCAGCAGTGGGCCATCAGGGTGCTCATGGCCCACTGCAAGTCAAGCCCTTTGGTGCTGCCTGAGACCCAGGGGCTGCACTTTGCATATGGAGTAAGCCCGGTCCACTGGTGCACACCTTTAAACAGGATCAGGATGGCTCCTGCCATGACCTAGGGATCCCGGCACCACACATAGGAGCTGTGTACCATCAAGCCAGGCTGGCTCCTGCCTGCATGTGCCCCATGTGCCAGTGGGCTGGGCCAGCTCTATGGAGGTAGAAGCCAGTGCAGCCCAATGGCACATGGCTCCTATATGCAGTGCCAGGATCCCCGGGTCTCAGCAGGAGCTATACCAGTCCTACCTAAAGGCACATCCCAGTGGACCAGATTGGCTCCATGTGCCATATGTAGCCCCTGGGTCTCAGGTGGCGCCATGCACCACTGGGTGGCTTACGTGCACCAGACCATGAGTGTCCCGATGGCCCACTGCTATTTTCTGCTGTGCAACATGGTGGGGGCCTGTGCACTGTGTGAGGGGGAAGTCAGACGACCCTCCACTCCCACATATTCCCATCCCAGCCACAATCCCCCTTCACCCCCACCCCCACATCCCTACTTACTGGGAACAGAACCTGGGTCTGAGCCATTGCTGCAGCCTTGCCCTGCTTCTATTTCCCACAGCACACTGAGGCAGCATACTGGAGTAGCAGAAGCATGTGGCAGGGATAGAGACACTCTGGCTGGGTGCGAGAGCGTCTCCTTGGAGGACCCAGCCTCTGGTTGCCTCCAGCATGCTCCAGGAACACTCCCTGCACGACTTTTTTTCCTGAATATTTGTTTTTTATATACTGGGATTTCCTGGCATCAAATTTAGAGTCCACACTGCAAATATGTAGTGTGGGGAATACTTTTTTGTTCATGCTGTGCCTCCTGCAGCATCTCAAACTGCTTCAAGAGGCATGTGCTCATTCATCTAGACAAGGCTGTGGAGGGTTTGGCTAAGAGTGAGTAATAGCAGCAGAGTCAGCTTGAACTGAAGAATCAAGTTGGACTGCACAGAGATGTCATTTCTTCCCAAGCAAACTATTGTCTGGGACTTCATATTATATTATGAGTCATAGGTTTGATCTGTCTTTTCACTTAATTGATTATCAGTTGATTTTACAAATCCCAAAAACTAAAACACAGGGAACTTTACCATGACTATCTATATCAGTGTTTTCCAGCACTTCATATGTGATTTTTCATCATCTAAAAAAGAAGACAATTGTAGCTTAGTTTCAGAATATATTAATGTCATCTTGTAGCATTGTGAGTAAACACTGATATGATTTGATAAACTAGTACTGTCTTTAAACAATATTCAATATTATAAGTGTACAGTTCAATTTCTTCCTTTTATGCATGCTACTGTTGTTATTCAGCAATGCTAGACTATTGTGGTAGCTCCATATACAGTTTGGTATGAATCTTACTCTGTTTAAGATATTGAATTTGAAACCTTTATAGTATATGAAACACTTGAACAGTTTCTGCTGTCACTTGAAGAAGAAGATAAGTCCCAGGGATTCATATTTATATAATGAAATAATGTCTCTATCTATTAGACATCCTTGAAACATCCTGAAATTGACTCAGCTGAGGAAATAACAGTACTTTTTCTTTTCTTTGTGGTATCAGAACATGGATGCAGTTGTTAGAGATCAGTGTATGGCAGAAGAAGGTATAAACGTGCTAAAAGAATACATTTAATGTATACCTATATCAGAATGGAACTTTATTCTGCTGCATGTAAACAAGATGCAGAAAGTATACCAGATGTAATTATTATTAATCATTTCTGAACAGAGAAAATATCTCAAGGATGTATTTTCAATTTAATGAACATATAGGCTAAGTATACATTCAAAAAGCCTGAGGCAAAATCGGTTCAATCTTTGCAGGTTTTCCTAAGCTGTGTAGCTTGAACCAATAAACTGAACTGATGTTCAGTGTTTGGATGGCCAAGATAGGCAGAAACCTGCGTTGGCCCAGGGCAAACATCTGGGGGTACTCATATGCACCACCCCTCATGGCCAGCTGCCTAAGGCTCCTCACCCAGCCCAGTGGCAGCTCATGCCTAATTGGCTGCTGGACATACACCACCCCACCCCTGCTGTCAGCTGCAGGGTGGGGAGGCCCAGCAGAAAATCTGTCCCTACCCCCACCTCTGAGAGGGGGAAGTGGAGGGGGAATGTACTACCCAGCCCTAGGCCCCAGCTGGGGGCTGGCTGGTGTGGGATAAGCTCCCACCAGCCGGGTATTCATCCCCTGCTATCTGGCTAGCAGGATTCCAATTGGCTTAGCCCTGCCCCCTTCCTGGACCCCTGCCTGTGAGAGGGGATGTAGGGAACACACACACCCAGCCTGGCACTGGTCCCCCTCAGCCAGGGTCTGCCTAGCATGGGGGAAAGACCACATTGGCAGTTTTTTGCTCTCCGGCCCATCTTATGCCGGCTCAGCCTGCCCCCCTCTCCTCCCCAGACCCCAAATATGAGGCAATGGCCAGGGGGTAAACACACCGGACCAGCTGGGCACTGGCCTACCCAACTGGGATCTGGCCAGTGCAAAGTGGGGAAGCCCCAACCATGGACTTTTCATTCCCCTGCAGCCCAGTGCCCCACCCCTTCCTCAGCCCCCCACCTCAAGAAACGTTTGGATGCTTATCTTTCCAGGATCCTTTGACCCTAGTTGACTTCCTGCCCCTGGGGCAGGAGTTGATGATCTTTGAGGTCTCTTCCAGCCCTAATGTCTATGAAAAAAATCTAGGAGATGAGGAGGAGTAGAGGGGGAATGTATCGGCCTGGCCCAGAAGTGGACACTGCCTAGCTGGAGTCTACCTGGTGTGGGGGAAGGAAAGCCCTCATTAGGGGCCTTTCACTCTGCCACAGACCAGCCCCACCCCTTCCCCAGTCCTTGCCTGTGAGAGTTATAGGGTGAGGGGGTGAACACAATGGCCCAGGCAGACACTTGCGTGCCCAGCCAGGGTCGCAGAGAAGCCCCCATCAAGAGCTTTTCACTCCTCTGATTTACCAGGCTGACATGGGCTCAGCCCCCTCCATCTTTGAGAGGTAAGGGGGGGTGAGGAAGGGAATGCACCAGCCTGGCCTGGCACCAGCCTCCCAAGTCAGAGTCTTCCCAACATGGAGAAGTAAAAGCCCCCACCAGCCCAGCAAGGTTCAGCCCTGCCCCTTCCCCAGGGATTTGGAAGGCTAGGTGGCTCATTCCCTTGCCCTCCCCCATCCTGCCTGGCTGACAGGTGCTGGTAGGGAGCAGAGGCTTTAGTTCCTTAGTTATCAGCAATAATTATCTGTGATAGCTGGGGGAGGGGCCAGCCTGCTCTGCTGAAGCAGACAACATAGCACAGGGCTGCAAAGCATCCTGGGATGCTGAGGGACTGTGAGTTAACTTAAATTGGGAAGGGATCTGGGACAGAAGTTCCATAAAATGGTATGACCTAGATTAGTGGAGTCTGATACTATATCCAACCAGGTTCATTTTACACCAGTTTTGGCCATTTTGAAAGTGGTATATGTGCACTGAACTTCTGTAAGGTTTAAGTCAGTTTCAGATCACTTAAGCTGGTTTATGTGTAACTTCTGTCCATAGTCATATTATTTCTTACCTAATTGTTAATGTTAATGACATACATACTTTACAAGATGTCTGTACCTTTATAATTATCTGACTTTTTGATGAACTGGCTAGATACAAATATAGCCGCATGCTTTCCTAAGAGGTGAATATTCCTAAATATATACAGAAGAGAGGGGTAAGAAAACTTTATAAAAACATTCATGTGCCATTTAGCAAGGCTTTATGCTTCATAGAGTGGGCTTAATCCTATTCATACAGGAAATTACTATCCCATTTTCTCAGCTGCTCCCTGTGTAGTTTCTTATTCCTGTGAAATTTAGTTTCTAGAGTTTGCTCTAGTTTCATAGTGAATGTGATACAGCTGGTAACTTTGCATCTTTTGCTAGGGTATGCCAGACACTTTAGAGGCATTATTGTTTATCCTCTGTGTTTGAAATAATCATCAGATTTTCTATCTCCAGGCAGTTATCACTCCTGCAGAAGCAAACACAGATGTTTCTAAAGCCTTCCAGTAAATGAACAAAGCAGTGGCATTTATCCAAACTTCACAGGTCATTGGATGTTCAAAACAACAAAGCAAACCAAAAGAACCTACTAGCATGATAATTAGGCTAAATAACCATGTGCTTCCGTATTTCAGGGCTTCCTAATATGCAGTGCTGCTGAGCAAGATCAAGGGTGATTTTCCTTTCACCCATTGCTTTATAAAATAGCAGTGAGTTTTGCCTTAAACTACAGTTCTAGATAAGAAGTAACTCAGTAAAAATTGAATTTCATTGTTTTTAAATTACTCCAGTTCAGATTTAATCTATTTAAAGGTGTAAAGATGGTTTGGGCCTACAACCTTAACCTGAAATCTTGAAGTCAAGCTATGTCCTTTTGGGTTTCTGTCTCATGATCAGTACTGATGTTTGCAATTTTGTCTTCATATCTCATCCTCAATTGCAGTTGTACTCTTGATTATACCTCTCCAGGATGGTAAAACAAGAATTCTGATAGCAGAATTTTTATGTGCAACTGCGACTGAGTTGACACTTCTATTGATGACCTATTTTCCCTAGTACCTAGAGGAATAAATTATAACTTAGGCTTGGATACTTGATGTGTTTACAGCAGTGTAAGCAGTGTTTTCACCAGAGTACAAAGGGAATGGCAATATAATATACAGCCATCTACCATTGTAACTTCAACAGCTTGGTATAATCCTAGCCCAGGAAAAGTCACAGTAATTCTGCCCTAGTAGGAGTCACACCGGGCTAAGTGTCATAAGTTTGCATTATGCAGGATAGCTGTTCACCTGTTGAAATGAAAAACTTTCATCCAGCTTTTATCAGAAGAGTATTGGGCCAATGCAGTATCATTCCTAAGCATACTCTTGTGAGCACAAGTGTGAAAACCCTACAATTGATCTACGCGCATGTAAGCTTCTTTGGTTTGAGTCACGTTTGGGCAGAGCAGAAAGAAAACTATGTACAGTACAAGTGAATGACCTATGTAACATATAACACCATATAGCATCTGGACCATGGGCTCCAGCTTAGCTATGAATGTTGCTACTGCTTAATACCAGGATCTTCCCTCCTCTAGTTTCTACTTCCTGACCCCACTACCTTGGGGGTGGTTTAGTGCAGCCCACAGAGGCCTACGGAACCCATGGCCCAAACAAAAGGTGGGGGTGTCATGGGGCAGGACGCAGAAGGGGGTGTCACAGCGGCTGTGTACACACATTCAAATAATCCAGGATAACTGTCCCGGGTTTTTTTTTTCCTGAGATAAAAACTGACCTGTACAGAAGTTCAGACTGAGAAGCAAAGAGCCTTCAGTGGGGACACTGGGCTGCCAGGGCTCCCTAGACCATACAGCCCAGAAAATTTTGCAAGGGTTTTTTTTAAGTGAATGCAGACATGCATCATCAGGATCTAGGAAGATGGGGGCAGGGTCTGTGCCATGCACAGGAGAGTCCTCCAGCCTTTCTCCTCCCCTCTGCTGTATTGGGCCCAGCTAAGGCGGTGCAGGGCAAATGCTTATATGCTTCCCTTCACCCAAGTGCTACAGTGTGATTCAGGCAACGAACAAGCCAGGAACAGAACATGCCCCCTAAGTGCTTCAGCACTGTGCTTTTGCAGCTCAAAGCACTCAGGAGGTATGCTGTGCTCCCTTCTTGGCTGCAACTGACAGACACTTTCCCTCCCCCTGTGGGATTGGGAGAGAGAAGCAACAAAGCACACGCTGCCTGTACAGAAGTTCTATCTTCTGAAAGAGATTCTCTGGGGAGCCACTTCATTCAGGTTGTTCCTGAATTATTTTTCTCCTAGAGTGGCCACTTTCATGAACTTCTGTATACTCGTGGTTTCTCCTGAGAGAGCAAGGTCTCTCCCTGGAGAAACTGAATATCTGTCCAAGCCCTGTGTCTATGTTGCCCGTAGGGTAAAGGAGAGGCCTCAAGGGTCCTCCAGCTGCTCAGAAGTCAGCCAGCACTTTATTAGACAAACAGGCTAGCACCTGCTCCCTGCCATCTTGTGGCAAAATATTAATGGTGCTTTCTATTAATAGCTACCCTAGAATAGGTGCTTGTCTGCCTGTTCCAGGTCCTAGTGTAATTTACATCAGTGTACAAAATGGTTGTAAATTATGTTGGTGCAAATATGTTCTGTGTCCAGGAACTTTTTGCTACCTATCTATGGAAAGGAGTAACAAAGAGAACCCAGTTTTGTTTCTACCCAAGTTATCCAGACCTTGTACAAGAGCATGCAGGAGTTAATGGGTGCTCAAACACCTTTTACTCCCTCCACAGAGAATGTGGGCAAGATGACCAGTACAAGCGAACGAGAGCAGGAGGGTGAAAGCTAGTAATTGTCTACTATTATGAGCCAACAAATTCATGCCTCCTAGATCAGTTCTCTCCATGAGATGTCCTTTACTATGAGTTGTGTCATAGGGATGCAACCTAGCCCAAACATCCACATAAATACGTCTCCATGGTGAGGTCCACATTAGGCTTCCAGAAATTATGTCCTTTCCTCTTACACAGGTAATTCAAAATAGAATCATTCTCTGTTTTGCTATGATAGCCATGGCATGCTGTCAGGAACATAAAGCAATGCAACCAAGAGAGGGAGGTATAATTTGATTTTGGCTAGTAATGTCTCACCCAACCCAACTTCCAATTAAGAATAGGATCAAGAGACCCACTGAGTTTGATTTTTAGGTCCCTTATTATGCACTATTATTTAGTATTATTTTATGTTGCACTGAGCATTCATGTGTAATATATATCCTTGTGGTCCCCTGGACTGAAATAGACAATACAGAACAGATATATTATACATTTGCTGACCAGATGAAGATCGTGTTATACACTGACCTCATGCAAAAATATCAGGCATGAGTTTTTCCCTGCTGTTATCCATGCAAGATCAGGAAATTATCACTGTCGGATAGCTCAGAAACATTATGAAGCGAAAGGGGAGAAGAGATTATGAAGACTGTTATGAAGACTGCTCTCCACTCCCTCCTCATATAAACCTTTTTTATTAGGAGTTTAGTAATAAAAGAATTCCATTTGTTGAGGCAACTTGTTATAATCCTTCAGTCAGAAGGCCCTCAAACTCACTAGGCAAAGGGCACCTCAAAAATAGTTATTATAATGCCAAGGAAATCCAAGCTTTCCCTTTCATGCACTCTTTGGAAGCCTAAAGAGCCACTGATTTCCTTACTGAATCACATGTACTTTCACCTGTGTCCATTCCCAGAGGCCCTAGAACCTCAGATAGAGACAGAGGGCAGGAGCTAGTAATATGAATGAGTGATATAAAGTGAGCTGTCCTTTCCTTAGGATTTCCCTGCGTGTAGTTTTATTTTTCTCTTTGACTTTCTAGAGCTGTTTGGCTGGTCTTTTAGATAGTTTGGATTCCATCAGCCATTGGAAACCTAAGCAGCTTAAAAAATAGCCAGTATTGTCAAGAGAATACAACTAAGTATTTCAGTAGTTCAAGCTGCAGAATGCAATGGCTTTACCTTTTTAAAATGGATCAGGAGAAAGGTGTGTTTGGGTAGTTACCAGAATGGTTAAATAAGAGCTTGAGAAGTAGTGTGAAGATGTGCCTGAAAGCATAATGTCTGAGGCAGAGTAGGTTAGAGGATGCATATAGGAGTAGTAAGTTCCTTCTTGACTGATAGAAAGCAGCAATTTATAGAGCCACTTTGCCAGGGCTGATGGAGTAGTTACTTTCTATATCCAGCAAGTAGCCTTTCTTTCTCAGTCAGTGGATGAAGAGGCACATACCTTCATCACTATTGCATTTGATGATTGCTGCCCCTCATCTATGAATTCTTTCTTTCTACTTTCCAGTCCATTTTGGTGATGCCTTTGGTCATACAGCATTTTTCTTCAACCTTTTGATTTCTTTTTTTACACTGTCTTTTGGGGATAACTCTCCATCTCTTTTTTCCAATCTTCTTCAGCAGACTCTTCACCACTGAGAGTTGAATATTGGATTTGGAATGAAAAATCTCTATTTTCAACTACCTTTATGAAAACATTGTATGCCAGAAGAAATGGAAATAAATAAATCCAAATAAGTCTATCTGAACTCAGATAATTAAGAAGAGGACTCCATTTCTAGTTCTCAGGCCCTCCTAGATACATGAGCTCTGTGAAGTACTGATTGTCACTGAAAATCCTTGAGTTCTATTGGCCATGATCAAAAATCTAAGTTGCCAAAGTTTCGTGAAATGATGAGTGTGAAAACTATATTACTGCTTTGGGAAAATGGCAAGAATGTGAGAATTGACTAATGAAGTTGGCAGTGTAAATGATGTTTCATTGTGTTTAACATTATGTAAATGGATTCCCAATGAAAATTACTACTGTCACTCTACCCCACCACAGCTTAAAAATTCTCCATTTCCTGCTCAACTTTCCTTTCTCCCACCTAAATGTGCTTTCTGTACCCCTGCCACTGCCTTCTCATCCTCAGTTAGGAAATCTATTGTCAGGTTTTTCTTACCACACACGTTTTTCTAGGAGATCTGTTCTGCAGATTATCCTGTGGTCCAACTCAGAAGTGATTAGTAAAGGAACGGTAAGAGAAGAAACTCCAACTGCAGCTGCAGTGCCTCTGTTAGGTGGGAAGAAGAAATATGAAAGCGCATATTTTCAGCTGAGTATTTGGAGGCTGAAAGGTTGTGACCTTCCAGTCACTGTAGAAGCAACCCTTACATGAACCTCCAAATGGTGGCTGCAGCAGTAAGATTAATCAAGTTTGCTGGAATGTGCTAATTAGCCTCCACATCTCATGTATCAGTGTCTCTATACTTC
Organism: Alligator mississippiensis; assembly: GCF_030867095.1. Classification (NCBI taxonomy): domain Eukaryota; kingdom Metazoa; phylum Chordata; order Crocodylia; family Alligatoridae; genus Alligator; species Alligator mississippiensis. The sequence goes on along the minus strand of NC_081824.1, from coordinate 52,306,757 downwards.
AAAATGGTGGTGGGGGCACTTTAACTAAAGTTAGTTTGATGAGCTGTAGTTAAAGTGCCCCCGCCACAATTTTGAAGCATGGGGACACTGATACATGAGATGCTGTAGGTGCTCTAATTAGAGCAGCTCTCAGAGCCACTCTAATTAAAGCACCCCCACCACCACCCCCGGAACACGTGGAAGAATGCCCACAATTATAATAACACTAAGAATGCCAGGTGAACCTTTGACACAGCTATGAACTGTGGTTCAGATCTACCAGTATACCCAGATAAGAATCATATAGGAAGAACTACTCTAAAACTGGGAGCCAGTCCTTATGCTAGATGAGACTAGATCATGACAGTGAAATAGTAACAATCTGTTTTTTGAGACTGTTAGTGTGAGGACCTGACTGAAGAATTAAGAACTGAGAAATAAAGAGTAGGCATCGCTGCTGGAACAGCAAAACTTAAATACCTATTAAAGATTTTACATACAATAAGAATTTCCCCAACTTAAATGTCAAAGGCACTTTTGGGACTAAAGGAAGACTGTCAGATGAACCAATTTCTAGTAATTAGCACACAACCAAGCTGTGGAGGCATGGGATACAAATCTAAAGTTATGTCTGTAAGGATTAAGTGCCAGGACAACCAAGCTCTGGAGGCATGGGATACAAATCTAAAGTTATGTCTGTAAGGATTAAGTGCTGGACAGTGTTGCTTAGTAGATGTTGAAAAAAACCTAAGTTCTGATGGATACTGAAAGTGTACAAATCTTTCTTCCAATAACTAATACAAATAACAAATTGATCAACCATAGTAACCTATGTAAATGCAAAGTATAGAGCCTGTCTGAATATTAAAATCATAATGAGGTTCACAGACCTATCACAATGAGACCATTCAGAGGGAGAGTTGCTAGGGTTAACCATCTCCTTAGTGAAGTACAGCATTGTGTCCTGATTGCAAGGCTTATCAAGGTAGTTAAGGGCAGGGGAGTGATGCAAGTTTTGGTGGAATTAAGTAATTTCCTAGATTAATAGAGAGATGCTTCTGGACAGCAGGCAATACTCTGAGGTGAGACTATGGCACTGAGAGCTAGACCTCCAGATTGGATGTGAAACACTAAGAGCATAGAAAATTTTATGTTAGATCAAGACAGTAGTCATTTCTTCCAGCAACCTGTCTCTGACAGTGGCTAGTAACAGACACTTTGGGTATAATTCTGTTTCCTTTTGTGCACCTAAATGGGCATTTTGAGCCCTGCCTCTGCACTGTAGACATGTGAGCAAGCACACATAGACTAGCATTCACAATCACATGAATATCTTGAGTATAAAGTCTAGGAAAACTGGGAAGAGGGTCCTCCCATGTTTTAGCCTCAGTTACTGAATGATTAGTGCATTTGCCCAGGAAGCAAGTTCTGGGTTTTGAACAGAAAGTTCATATATATTCATGATTAAAGAGTTTTAAAAAATTAGGCAGAGCCTCAATCATGTCAGAATTGCTAGCTGATTCTAGGGAACCTCTTACACTGGTAAGTTTTATAAGATTGGTCTCTAAAATCTGTATGGAACAAATGTAGATTATAATTTAATACACAATATCAAATGAGAAGTTTCAGCAGTGTCCTCTAAAATAGTCTCTATATCAACATAACCTTCCTGATTTTTGGTTCATTCAGTGAAATTAGCACACCATTCCCAAAAATTTATAGAGAGCAGGAGAAATTATTTCCAGACTTTCATATGTACTGAATGTACCATTTAAAAAATGTAAACAAATCAGAGCCAGTTGAGCCATAATCCTGATCTCAGTTTAAAGGAAATCAGAAACACAAATGTTTGGATTAACAAAAAACTCCCAGAAAAGTAAGTACTTTGCTGTTGACCTTCAGCCCTGTATTTTCTCTGTTTCAGCAGTATCTGCCTGGCTCCTGTTCTTTAGCCTGTACTGCAAAGTAATATGGGTAATCACAATAGTAAGTCTTATGTCTGGTAATTTGCAGGTTCAGCATCCTAAAGACTAATCCAGAGGACATTGAAATCAGTGGGGAGCCTGTCATTGACTTTGTTAGTTTTGGCTACTACTGAATATCGTGCAGTTAAGATGCAGCTGAGATCAGACTGAATCACAAGTTGGTAAACATTAAGAATTATTGCAAGATTTGCCTTAAATGTTCAAACGTAGGAAACCTAATCCACTTAAGAAAACAAATAAGACTAGGTATGTGAGTAGTTTTATTAAAGTCAATGTGACCACTTAATGTATTTAGCTGAATCCAGGCCTAAAGTTTTAATTTTTTTTCACAGCCCTGAACTTACTGTCCTACCTTGCTACTGTCCCCATTAGCTCTACAGGCAGGAAATCAGACAGTTTTCTGTAGGAAATGTACCAGTGTTTTATCAAGAGTTCACTGTAACTTATATATTTCCGTGAAACGTGTTGGTTTCCACAAATCTTCGCTTTCCAACAAAAACCTCTTCTTTCAGAAAATTCCTAACCAGATTCAGTTACACAGATATCAGCCAAGCAGGTTTGGTTAAAAGAATCAAATTAATCCTTTAGAGCAAATTGTAAATAAAAAAAAATTTAAAACAAAACAAGTCGGTATGAACATGAACATCGATGCATGGACTGTTCACATTTTTTTCACACACTCTCATTTTCACTGTGTGTCAGTACAGAAACATGGAGTCCAGGAACCTTAAGATTCCATGTCATGTAGAAAAAAAGGAACATTTTTAAAAGTAACTCACACTGCTATCCAGTGCAGCATATCTCTGTCATGTTATTTTCAAAGGATAAAAATCATTATTTTAGCCTGTGCAAATATAATTTTCTCTTTCATTTCTGTCCTCTTCCAAGCAATCCAAAATCCTAGGCAGCATGAAAAATACTCTGACCCATAGCAGCAACAATAACCTATTTCCCTTTCAAAATATACTGATAGAGCACTTTTATGTGATGACATTTTAACCTGCGAATAAAGCAAAATGGTTACTGCTGTCATTAAATAATGAACTGTGTAAATTTCAGCTGTTGGGCATGAATTCAGTGCCTTCAAGAGTGAAAAGAGATATTTCCAATGGTTATGATTTTTGATGTTCATACTCTGAAATAATCCATACAATAGTATGTTCTGGGTAAATCTAATTTTTTTGCACCCTTACTCATACCTAAAAGGTCTCAGGAAATAATAACAGTCTATTTTATTATGACTTCAACCTTGAGGCTAGAATTGGCTTCGTACAGTGCTATAGTGTAGTAGTGCATTTTATCCTCAGTTTTATTATTTTACTTCCAAATATTTCATGTGTTTCCTGACAGTTCATGTTAAGTTACTCTATTCCCACTGAACTGGAAAAAAATCTGAAGTTGTTATACAGAGATATCTCTCTAAAGGTAATGTAAAAGCAGATAGCAGTGTGTGTGTGTGTGTGTGTGTGTGTGTGTGTGCGTGCGCATGTGTGCAAGCGTGCACATCTGGTTGGGTGGGTTCTAGGAAATGGAAAACAGAATACACATGCATGAAAAAGTCTTATTCTTCTGAATATTTAAGTTATGTCTTGCAGAGGTAAAGAGTATTCACACGTCCAGTTAAATTCTATGGGAATACCTATGCAACTGAAAGCAGGGCCTTTAATATTTTTTTCATTGATATTCTCGGGGCCAGATTCAGGCAATCCACAACAAAGTCCCCATATTGAATAACTCCACCTGCATATGCTCGTGCCATTTGCCAATGCCCAATTTAAGTGGAAGGTGGCAGGACTCACCATTCTTTAATGAAAACCAAGGGTGTTGCAAAAGTCCTTGCTAAGGTCACTTTGGAGAGGCCAGGTTATACCTAGGGACCTACCTAAATCACAATTTCACAGATTTCATGGAAACCAGGAAAAACAGCATTGTCCACACTTTCCTGCGAAATCAAAAAAAGGGAGTAGTAATGTAGACTGAATGAAGGCACCCTCTGCCAATCAGTGGCAAGAGGCAGGGCTGCTGGGGTCACTCCACCAATCATTGGTGAGGGACATGTCTGCCATGAAATTCCTGTGAAATTGGCTTTGTGTGCCGTGAATGGGCCATGAGAAACCCTGTGACTTAGGTGGGTCCCTAGTTATACCTACTTCCTGCATTTACTCTACGTACAGAACCCTGCTTTCCATCAGTCCATTCATAGCGTCTGATGAAGTAGGCTGTCACCTGTAAAGGTTAAGCCTCTCTGAACTAGGTAGTCTCTAAGGTGCCAACCTGCTTTGCTTTCTGCCTGACTCTAGACTAACAAGAGCTAACTGTCTAGAAACAGGGTGCATTTACACACACAATTAGCATGTGACAATAAACTCCAGCACAGTTTGCACTGGAGTTCATTGCTCCTGGTTGCAGCATTTACACATGTGCTGGGGACCACAGCATGTTGAGCTGGGGCACAGCATCCCTGGCTGGCAGAGGCCTGGGTGGTCAGTATGCCAGCCCAGAGCTGTTCCACCCAGCTCAACGTGCTGTGGAGGAACTGGCTTGGACACAAAGGTGGTTCGGTGTGGAGCTGGCAGGAATCCCCTACACTATAGCATCCTCATGCCCCAGCCAGCCCCAGTCATCATCTACATTACAATCCATTCATCTAGCCCACACTTTCTTAGCTTGCCTGTGAGAATGTCGTGGGAGACCATATCAAAAGCCTTGCTAAAATCAAGGTACAACACATGCACCAGTCTCCCCGCATCCACAGAGTCAGTCACCTCATCGTAGAAGGCATATTGGTCAAGCTTGACTTGCCCTTGTGAACCCCTGCTGACTGTTTCTAACCATGTTTTTCTCCTCCAAATGTTTCATAGTGGATTCCTTGAGGATGTGCTCCATGATTTTTCCAGGGACTGAAGTAAGGCTGACTAGTCTGTAGTTCCTTGAAACCTGCTTTTTCACTTTCTTAAATATGGGCACTGTGTTTGCCCTTTCCTAATCATCTGGGACCTCTCCTCATCACAATGAGTTTTCAAAGATGATGGCTAGTGATTCTGCAATCACATCAGCCAACTCCCTCAGCACCCTTGGGTGCATCCCATCCAGCCCCATGGACTTGTACATGTCCAGCTTTTCTAAATAGTCCCTAGCCTGTTCTTTCACTAATGAGGGCTTCTTATCTCCTCCCCAAACTGTGCTGCCCAATGCAGTAGTCTGGGAGCTGACTTTGTGAAGACTGAAGTGAAAAAGTCATTAAGGACTTCAGCCTTTTATGCATCCTCTGTCACAAGGTTGCCTCCCCCATTTAGTAACGGACCCACACTTTCCCTGATCCTCCTCTTGCTACCGACATACTTATAGAAACCTTCTTGTTCCCCTTCACATCCCTTGCTAGTTGCAACTCCAGTTGCACTTTGGCCTTCCTGACTTCATCCCTACATGCCTAAGCAGTACTCTTATACTCCTCCCTGGTTATTTGTCCAAGTTTCCACTTCTTATAAGCTTCCTTTTTTGTGACTTAGTTTACTGAAGATTTCCTGCTAAGCCACGCTGGTCCACCACCATACTTGCTAGTCTTCCTGCACATCAGGGTGGTTTGTTCCTGCATTCTCAGTAAGGCTTCTTTGAAGTACAGTCTGCTCTCCTGGACTCCTTTCCCCCTCCACTCCCCAAAAAGTTCCTGGATTGCCTGCACACTGGTATATTGCCCTCCCAGCAAATGTCAGGGCGATTGAAGTCCCCCTTGAGAACCAGGGCCTGTGATTGGGAAACTTCGGCTAACTGTTTGAAGAAAGCCTCATTCATCACTTCCTCCTTGTCTGGTGGTCTATAACAGACCCCCACCATGACATCGCCCTTCTTGCTCTCCCCTCTGTCCCTAACCCAGACACTCTCAACAGGCCTATCTCCAGCATACTGGAGCTTTGAATAATCATATGGCTCTTTTACATAAAGTACAACTCCTCTTCTCACCTGCCTATCCTTCCTGAACAGTTTGTACCCATCCATGACAATGCTCCAGTCATGCGAGCTCCCACCAAGTCTCTGTTATTCCAGTCGCCTCATAGTGCCATGACTATGCAAGGACTTCCAATTCTTCCTGCTTGTTTCCCAGGGTCTGTGCATTTGTGTACATTCCTAAAATACATTTAGGAAGTCTTTTAAGGATTATCAGCTTTCATTTTTATTTGCTGCAAACTGTGAATATTAAATACAGCTGCATTTATGAGGTGAAGGCAATATACAGAATAAAGAATCTGATTGGATACATTAATCTACCCGGTAATTTAAAGTCATCCAAGCCTATTTAGCCATCATTGTATAACCTAACTAGTTATACATACATACATATCACTTTGACAGTGTAGCTACATTAAATGATAACCTGCAGGTACTGAAAGGCTCAACTTTTTTAAATTTATGGCACTGGCAATGTATTGCTTCATTGCTTAGGAAAACCAAAGGAAATTTGCATAGAATAAAACTATCTACTAGACTATAGTGACTAGAGAATAGTAATTTCTTTGGAGAGAAACAATAAGTGATATTTAGAAAATCAGTTCTGAAGAAACCAGCCTGACATTTATCATCAAATAACAAAAAAAAAAAGATATGGAAAAGACTTGTTTAGGCATCTTAAGTGTAGTAGTGTAATATTAGATAGTCCCTCACAGAACATACTCTCCAGTGTTTTGTCAATGTGCATTTTAAATGTATCAAGGAGAGAGTCTTTGCTATTATACTTTTAGAAAAATGACAAATCCTTGCTGAGTGCACAGGATCTTTTCAAAATGTATTAGAGTTAACAAAAATAGTGAAAATTCACCAGCCTTTTTCTTTCCAGTTAAATTCAGGAGTTATGTATTTTCTAGGTAAAAGAAGTTTTAGACATACAACATCTAAAAGCTAAGTAGGTACTATTATGCTTTTCCTCTCCTTTCCTTAATCCATCTGTTGGTATTTGTTTTTCTTCTCTGCTCCTTTTTCATAGTGCCTCATAAGTAGAATGCAAAGCCAAAAAGAGCTTAAGTTTGAGTGGGTTTAAAATTAGTCAAAATGAGCATGGCAAAATGATGGTTGTTTATAGAATGTGTGCGTGTAACTCCCCACATAGGATTTTGAAGATATGCTACCTCGTTCTGATTAGAGGAAGAACCATATGGCTCTCTTATATGACTGGCTGGTTTAGAGTGGTTCAGAACAAAATGTTTGTGAACTTTAAGCAGGCTCAGGTTAGTCATCTAGATAGACACAAAAGTAGCAGTGAAGATGCATATGACTGCAGAATTACAATCTTTCCTACTTACTGTCCTTTTAGGAAATGCATAAGGAAGATTCCAATGGATCAAAAAACAAACTTTTTTTCATAAAATAAAAATATATGTAACCATTCCTGGATACATTAAGAAGTTTTCCTTATCATTCAAGAGAAAAAATGAGGTAAGACTGTGGTTACTTTTGTTTATATTTGTAGAGTGTTTAGAACCTTAGATTAAAATTACCTACAGAAGTGCCATTTATTATTTTATTTACATGTATGTATTTGTATTTGTAAAATATATTTTATTATGATTAAACTTCTTAGGTCCTGTATTATTATCCTCATCCACTAGTTGCCCTGAACATGCTTCTTTTTCAGCCTCCACTGAACAGGTCCCCGCCACCTGGAGCCAAGAACATTGCAGATATTTGGGTCAGAAATCACCTAGTGGATGACCAAGGAGTGGCTAATTATCAGCTCTTGAATTAGCCACCTGAAATGTAGGAGTGATTCAATTAACCACTGCATACTTGCCCCTTGTGTAGGAATAGAGAGACATCTGTGCATCTCTAGAGAGAGTGCCTTTTCTTCTTACATACCCAGAGGGATTAGTTGAATCACTTTTACACAGTAGTCAGGTAAGACAGTTGCAGGCTGCAGTTTGCTCATTCACTAGGTTAAATAGAATTCTGCCTTTGGTTTCATTTTAATTTCTACCTTGACTGATTTGTTTCTATCCAAGATCTAGCATTCTGCTGTAGTCCACCAATAAGACCACCTAAGGGCTAAATCTAGTCCTTAGGAGGCCTTTATTTCCTTTCTTGTTCATCCAACTTTAATGAATACCAATGACAGATACATGTTCACAGGCAGAGAAGCGTGCATTTGAGGAAATATCTTATGCATGTACTTGCATCTATTGATTTTCCAAATGGTGCTAATCCTTTACCTGGATTAGCATTTATGCATTCATCCTTTGTGTAATACAAACTTTGTAAAAGAAATCAAGTGTCTCTTTTACTGTGCAGACTCTTCATTGTAAATTGTTATATACAATATGAAATTTCCACTTGTACCGTTTGGGTTGATAAGAGTTAATAAAAAAAGATTTTTACCCTGTGCTTTGAAAACACTTAGGCTGCATCCAGATGAGATGGACTGAGATGTACAGTACTGACTGAGATGTACAGTATGTGGTGCTGCAGACACGTCTGCAGCACCACACATGACCCATGCAGGTGTTCCCTGCACTGCTACCTTACTGGGGGGGAGGGGTGCAGTTTTAGCCCTGGGAGATCTTGGGGTCAAAAAAAACCCATGCCAAATAAAGCAGGACAGCGCACATGGTAGCAGTGCACACCACCCAAAAACAGAGCCTGGTTGGCTAGAGCAATGCTACAACTGACAGCCAGGCTTCCTGCCACAGCTGGAGCCCTGGGAGGCTGGCAGGATCCCAAGTAAGGTTGCTGGGACCAGCACAGTTGCTGGCTCCAGCCTTCCCTACCTACCCAAGGTAACTTGCCGCATGCCAGAGTGTGCGTGGCATGGGTGTTCCCCGGGGACAAGTAGCAGTGGCACAAGGTGAAAGTAACTTTTAAAAACAGTTTTAAACTTGAAGCTCTACAAGTTGGAGCAATAGCCACTACAAACTTTTAAGAATCATTCTTAAAACTGTGCTCATAAGAGGATGTTACTGAACAGGGTATTTTATTATTGAATGAACATTCAGGAAGGCTTCCTGTACACATAGCATTATTCATGGAAATGGCTTCATACACACCTAAAAGCAGAATGCCAAACTGTCAGTGTCATTTTTGGAACATAGATCACCAAATCTGGTCATCTAGGCATCTAGAAAAGAATAGAATGCAACCCGATTAGTAGTCATGGCAGCAAAACAAGCTCCCAGTGTGCAGCTGTGGGGGAAAATATACTCCTTGAATGTGTATGAAGGTGAATATCAAGTAGAAATAGTAAGTGATATTGCATATAGAACATTAGTGAAACCATTACTAGAAAATCTTATCTAGTTCTGGTGTCCTGACTTCAGAATGGACATTAAAAAAAATCAGAATTGGTGTATAAAAGAGCAACAATGACTCTTAGAAGTCTGAAAAACAAGTCTTCTAGAGCATGTGTACACATTTGTGGGCCCTGAGCTACAATCACACAGCTTATTTTAAGCCACATAATTGTAGATTGTGTTCCCACTTGTAACCATGTTTTCCAGTGCTGGGAGATGTGTCAAGAATGCAATATAAGTAAATTGGGTTTGGGGGAAGAGTGGACAGAATTGTTGGGGGCTAGCTGTTCTGCAGGAGAGAATTGATGGGTCCAGGGGAGTTTGGCAAGATGGGTATGGGACTGACATGTCCAAAGGGAGTGGGAATGGTGGGTCTGCAGGAAAGGGAGACTTGTCCATCCAGAATTACAGGTGTCCAAGGGTTATAAATAGCCCAGTCAGAGTGGTGGGAGGTGGGTAGGAAAAGTGCAGCCCTGGGGTGGGGCAAGTGGCCAGACTTTCCCAGCCTCAGGTTTGTGTCCAAACACGTATACACGTTCAGTTAGATGAGCTATAGGTTAGCCCAGTTTACATGATGCACTTCCTTAGATAAACTAAGTTAGATCAGGCTAGACTGTTTTGGGTTTTTTTTGCCTGATCTAAACTCCCTAAATGTATGGACAGTTTGGCATTTAGATTGACCTAACCCTAGTTAGGCTGATCTAAGTATAACATCTGCACATGGCCCTTGTTAAAGGCTAAGAAAGCTCAATTTATTTAGTTTAGCCAATAGAAGTTGAAAGGTGACTTGTACCTGCAAGCAGAAGGGTTTCTAATAGTAGCCAGCTCTCCAATATGGAACCAATGGATGGAAGCTTATGTTAGACAAATTCAAATGAAAAATAAGGCACAATTAAAGTTATTAACCAAATGGGCTGCAGTCTCCATAACTTGCAGGCTTTCTGTCAAGACTGAGGGTATTTCAACAGATATGATGCAAATTATACAGAAATTGCATGCTAATGCAGAAATTATTGATTGAAGTTTCTTAGTCCAGACTATGTAAGAAGTCAGACTAGATAATTTAAGAATCTATTAATCTGTGTACTTGAGTGAGATTGGCAGAATCTGGCTCTCAACCTTTATACATTACAAACTTAGTTACAGAAGAATTTGGCAATTATAGTATAGAGGTTTTATTCTTCCAGTGCTGAAACTTTTCTAAAGACCTTGGAAACATTTAGCTTTCAAATTACATTTGCTAAATTTTTAAGTAAATATAAGTTCTGAAAACTAGAAATATGACAATTGAACATGTTCCTGTTAAATATATACCACTTTAGCATTTTGTTAGAGTTGGATGAACTAATGATAAAGAATCAAAATATTAATGTGTAGCTGAAAATATGTAGAGACAGCTTGTGTTGTATTACTTTAATCATTCTTGCAGTTCTGTATCTTGATGGTATCTTATTTCATTCTGTTTTTACAGGTTAGTGTAATCAAGAAAAAAATGTAATGACCAGCATATCAAATCACAACCTTGGGAAACGGTCAAAATTGGATATGTTACATCCTTATTATCCTCAATATCCTGGCTACATTTTTTCCATGAAAAAGTTTGAAAACAGGAACTGAAAACTGCAAAATTATGTTTTTGTCTCATGACAAGGATTGTAACAAAATTATGAAATTATTATTATACCAAATAAATATTTTTCTGTTATAATCTTCAGTCTGTGGGTCCTACCTGGAAGTCATAAACCTAGAGTAGAGAACATGTGCTCATACTGTGCATTTTATCAGCATTTGTATCCGTGTGAAATAGAAATCTTTCACAATACAACACTTGCCTATTCATCTCACATAGTTATCACTGATATTTTCTTCTTTAAGTAGTGAATAAAAGGGTAACCTTAGATATCAGGGGGTGCATCTACAAGTACACATTTACTTCGTAGTAACTAAAACTACTGCGCAGTATGGGCATGGGTCTACACATGCACATCAGTACTCCCCAGTAAAAATGGTGACTTATGCTGATTTGAGCATAAATTTGACACCTGCATCATGTAGGTAAGCCCAAGTCAGTCCACTCACAGCGTTAATGCACTTTAATGCCTCCATGTGTAGACACCAGCCTATTCCTGCTATGCTGCACAGTAAATTTAAGCTGGCATAACTGCACATGTAGACACGTGCAGTGTGCGCTAAATGTTGACAAATGTCAATTGTAGCAAATACTGTAATAGATAATGCACTCAATCAGCACTTCTAAATGTAAAGCTACCTGCTATACCTATATGAATATATACAAAAATGGAGAGCATATGCCAATACACAGCATATTGTACCTTTTCTTTTCATTAGATATTATCCCAATGCCTGGAAATATTGTAAGATAATTGAATTTGAAGTGCATACACTAGTTTAATAAAAAATATAATTTTATTGAACTATAATTTGGTACATCAACTAAGTCATTACCAGCACAAAGACCCTTTCTGTGGCCATAAAATACATGAACAGAAAAAAAAGCTTTAGAAATTTGAAATGTTATATTTTGAATGTCAACATATACTAAAGTTCTTGGTGAAAATATTATTTGGATTAATGGTTAAAATTATGTACTTAAAATTAGAGGTGAACACCAGAAAAATAGTCATCTTGCTGACTTGCCATAAAACACCATGTTCATTCTGCCTGATATTTGAGTTTGATACAGTGTATAGAATATTACAGCTTAAATAGTAAAGATATTAAAATCTTCAATGCATTAAAGTCTTTCAAAATATACCCAGGTCTTACATATTGGTAGGCAGAAAGCTAGAGATGCACCTTGTTGAGTAACTAAATTAAAGATGCATAAGCTCTATTCCTTACATAGGCACCTGCATACTTCACTTCCATATTGTTGGTGACAGTAAAATGTGTGGCTTCATACAAGGTCTTGCAGGTAGAAATGTACAGAAAATAAATGGGTGGGCAGGGTTCTTTTTTCCATCTCATAGGTGGGTAACTACCTAATTCATGTCTCCCAATTTCATGGGCAGAACATAGTTTCATAGTTGGTAGGGTCAGAAGGGACCTGAGCAGATCATCAAATCTTCTGCCATGGGCAGGAGAGAATGCTGGGGTCAAATAATCCCAGCTAGGTGATTATCTAGCCTCCTTCTGAAGACCCCCAGGGTAGGAGTGAGCACCACTTCCCTTAGAAGTTGGTTCCAGATCCTAGCCACCCTGACTGTGACATAGTGCTTCCTGATGTCTAGCCTGAACCTACTCTCAATCAACTTATGACAATTATTCCTAGTTACTCCTTTTAGTGCTTAGGGGAACATGGACTTTCCCATTCTCTGCTGGTTCCCCCTGGTAAGTCTATAGACTCCCACCAGATCCCCTCTCAGCCTTCTATTGTGGAAGCTGAACAGGTTCAGGTCCTGTAGCCTCTCTTCATAGGGCCTGCCCTGATGCCCCCTGACCCTGCGAGTGGCCCTCCTTTGGACCCTCTCAATACTGTCCACCTCCCTCCTGAAGTGTGGTGCCCAGAACTAGATGCAGTACTCCAACTGCAGCCTGACCAATGTTGCATAGAGGAGGAGGATCACCTCCTTGGACCTGCTCGTGATGCATCTGTGGATGCATGACAAGGTGCAGTTAGCCTTATTGATCGCATCCTCACATTGGTGGCCCATGTTCATCTTGGAATCGATAATGTCTCCAAGATCCTTTTCTGCCTCTGTGCTGATGAGAAGGGAGTTCCCCAGCCAATAGGTATGTTGCTGGTTCTTTCTCCCTAGGAACATTATCCTACACTTGCCAATATTGAATCGCATCCTATTCAATTCCACCCAACCCTGTAACCTGTCCAGATCTAGTTGTAACCTGTCCCTCCCTTCTATCATGCCCACCTCTCCCCACATCTTAGTGTCATCTATGAATTTGAACAAGGTGCTTTTCACCCCCTCGTCCAAGTCGTTGATGAAGATGTTGAACAGTGCAGGCCCAAGGACCTAGCTTTGGGGGACCCCACTGCCCACATCCCTGCAGGTAGAAAATGACCAGTCCACCACCACTCTCTGGGTGCAGCCCTCCAGCCAATTTGTGACCCATCTGACTATGTAGGCATCGATACCACAGACACCTAATTTTTTAACGAGAATGAGGTGAGAGTCAGTGTTGAAGGCCTTCCTAAAGTCCACAAAGACTACATCCACCGTGACACCTGCTTCTAAAGATTTTGTGACCTGGTTGTAAAAGGCAGCCAGGCTGGTCTGACAGGACCTGCACCTAATGAACCCATGTTGGTTGCCCCTAGGCATAATGTCCCTTGCTGGTCCCTTGCAGATGTGCTCCTGGATAATTTTCTCAAAGAGCTTCCCTAGGACTGAGGTAAGACTAATGGGTGTATAGTTTCCTGGGTACTCCTTCCTCCCTTTTCTTGAAAATGGGGACCACGTTGTCCCTTTTCCAGTCCTCTGGCACCTGGCCAGAGCACCACGAATGCTTGTAAACCCATGCTAGGAGTCCCGCAATGACCTCTGCCAATTCCCTCAGCACCCTGGGGTGGAGATCATCTGGAGCTGCTGATTTAAACATGTCCAGCCCCACCAGAAGTTCCTAACTAGGTCCTCTCTGGCCCTAGACCTGCTGTGCCTCTCCTGAGTCCGTCCGGAATCCTGGGGGGTGGGGAATGTCCTGGTCCCTGCTCAGAAAAATAGAGGCAAAGAATTTATTAAAGTGGTCAGCTTTATCAGCATTACAGTCTGGTGCAAACACCAGATTGCTAAGCATGTCCTGCAGGGGTCCCACATTACCCAGTGCATTACTCCCTGTGTATTTAAAAAAGGACTTGATCTTGGTCACTAGTCCTAGTTCTGTCTCTGCCTTAGCCTTCCTAAAAGCCCCCCTACAGTCTCAAGCAATGGAGGTATAATGGCCCCTCCCTTCCACCAGGTGTATGCCTCCTTTTTAGCTTTCAGACATTTCTGAATGCCTTTGGTGAGCCATGGGGGCTTTTAAACACTCTTGTCTGCTTTGATTCACGTTGGGACTGTCACCCTTTGGGCTTGGAGGATCATCTCCTTAAGGAACGACCACTTGTCTTGGACTCCCAATACCCCTACCCTCCAGGACCTCAGTGCAAACCCGACTAATCCCCTTAACTCATTGAAATCAGCCCTCCTGAAGTCAAGGGCTGCTGCCTTGCTGCAGGCCTTTGACACCCTGCACTGGATGGTGAATTCCAGTAGGTGATGATTGCTATTGCCCAGGTGGTCAAGAACCCTCAGTCCCCTCACCAGGTCATTACCTGTGGCCAGCACCAGGTCCAGCAAAGCATTTCCCCTAAGGGGACTGTGTACCTTCTGGGTTAGGCGGAAGTCCTATATCTTGGCTAGGAACCTATGTGAGCAGTCAGACCTGGCTGACTGCTCCTCCCAGCAGACATCTGGGTAGTTTAGGTCACCCATGACCACAACATCCCTTGACTTAACTGCCTCTGTGAGCTGACTTGAGAATTCCTGGTCCAGCTCTTCCACCTGGTTGGGTGGTCTGTAGTAGACACCCACCGTTAAGTCCCTTTCCCCATGACCCCCATTTATTCTAACCCAGAGCACTTCAATCTGCCCCTCCTCTGACCCAGTGCTGTTTGTTGAGGACATGTATTGCTCTTTGATGTAGAGTGCCACACCCCCGCCTTTCCTCCCCATTCTATCCTGCCTGTACAGTATGTAGCCCTTGATGTTTACCACCCAATCATGGGTTGAATCCATCAGGGTTCAGTGAGCCCCACTATGTCTGGGTTTGTGTTCATGAGCAGGAAGGCAGTTCCCCATACTATGAGCATTAGTGTAGAGGCATTTAAGGCCTCCTATGGGTGCATGCACCACCCCCTTAAATTGATCTTAGGACTATCTGGACCCCTGTCACTTACCTGGGTACTACTTGTGCTCATCACCTGTCTTGGCTGGGAAGTGTCCTCGTGTCCCCCTGTGGCCCCATACCCTGGTGAAACTAGTTTAAAGCATGCCATACAAGATCAGCCAATCTGGAAGAGAAGACACACTTGCCTTTAGGGGAGAGTTGAAGTCCATCCCACCCGCGCATGCCCCCTGCGTGAAAATGCGAGTCATTGTCAAGGAACCCGAGGCCTGCCTAGTAGCAACAACTCCAAAGCTGCTGGCTGACCACTCTGATGCAGGCCTCATGGCACCGTCTGCATCTACTTACCTGGAGAATAGAGGAGAATACCACCTGCACCCCCATCTCCTTGAGCTTGGCCCCCCAGGGCCTTGTAGTCCTTCATGATGTGGTCTGGACTGCTGCCAACCACATAATTTGTTCCCACATGGATTAGGACCATGGGGTACTGGTCCGAGGGTCAAGTGAAGTCTGGGATCATGTCCGTAACATCCTGAATCCAAGCCACAGGCAGGCAGCAGACCTCACATGCCATGGGGTCGGGTCAGCAGATAGGACCCTCCGTTTCCCTCAGGATGGAGTCTCTGATGACAAGGACTTGGCGTTTCTTCCTCGTGGTGTTCCGCTTGCTCAGACTGTGCCATGCATAGAGTGGCACCACCCCCCCTGGAGACATCCACTTCGACTTTCTCCTCTAAGTCTGCCAAGGCCTCATCTCTGTTCCCCAGTTTTACCTGGGGAGCTGCCACCACGCTAGCCTGAGCAGTCCTGGTTCTAGTGGTCACCTTCTGTCATTCTTCTGCTGTGCATCCCTCCCAGGAGGCCTGTCCACTGAAAAACTGATCCTGCAGAGAATGGAAATACATATCAATTTTGTCCTCTGCAGCCCTGATCCCCCATAGCCTGCTCACCTCAGCCTGGAGTTCCCTCACCTGCTCCTCCAGGGCCCAAAGTTGGGCACAAGAAGGATAGGCAAGGGAGCCTTCAGACCCCTCACCCACCCACGGCCTCTGGATCACCATCAGTCAGCCCCCACACACAGGGGGCAGGGGGCTGCCAATCCCACCATGGGCTCCATCTTGGTGGAGGCCTCAATGGAGCCCAGGGTAAGTGGCACCACTGGGGTAGGGTCCCTAGCAGCTGCCCTCCACATCCTTACCACCAGGGCAGGGTCCCTAGCAGCCGCTTCCCACATCCTTACCATATCTGTGGAGCTGTGAATCTTCTTTTCTCTCTTACTGGGCTTGGGCAGCCATTCTGTGGGCAGAGTGCAGTAGGCAACCCCCCCCTCAATTGCCTCTGATTGGCCAAAGTGGCCCTGTGGCCCCACCCCTCACCACTGATTGGCTACAGGAGATGCCTGTCATGCAGCCTTGCCCCCTGCTGCTGCTTGGTGTAGAGGCAGCTCTTCCAGCCAAACAATGTCATGGGGCATGAGCACCAGTGATCTTGCTGGCAGCTGTTTGAGCAGGCAGCCCCCCTAAGCCCCTCTTCCATGCCCCAACAAGTTCCCACAGCAAAGTAAGGTGGGTTTTTTTCCCATGGATTTTGTGGATTACACAGATTTTGTAAGCATTTCCAGAATGTCACAGAATTCACAAAATCCGCTAAATCATGAATTTTGTAGGTCCCTACTCATAGGACTTATCTACATGAGAGGCTGACTGCATAGTTGTTACTGCGCAGTCATTAGTACTTGCACACACAAGTACTAAATAACCATGCAGTAACCAGCATTACAGTGCCATGGCATCACCACACGGCTTCTTAGTGATGCTGACTGTGCAGTAGCTCATTACTACTGTTCAGTAGTGTCACACTGTGTTTCATGCCATGCGACGCTACTTCACAATAGTAACAAGCTACTGCACAGTCAGCATTTCGTGCAGATGCGGCCATAAGGAATGCATCTAAGGAAATCCCATCTCAATAGTACAGTAAGTTCAGCATCTTGTTAAGGAAAGCTATTGTGCTTTGGTGTGTTGAGACTTACAGAACCTGGGGATTTTTAATTTCCAATGATAGTTCTGTTTTGTTGAACTTCATCACAGTTATGAAAATGATTTTGTCTATCTGCCACCTATCTCATTAGCATTAGCATAGCCACCTATGCTTTCTTAGTAGCATAGACAGGTCACATGAATTTACCCACAATATTTTTCAAAGCCTTGAATGGAAAAATGTGATGCATATTTTTTCTTTTCCTTAGGTGATTTTATTTTCCATTATTAATTCAAATGTATTTTTCATCCTTTGTTTTTCAATTATTATGCATGATAGGCTTTTCAATGCATGACAACCTGCAACCGATTTAGAAACTTCAAAGGCTTTGCAAAGCTCCAAACAAACATCTGTAATGGTTGTTTATTTCATAAGAGCATATGGAAATTGTTTCCCTGGTGCCTAAAAAAATATCCACTAGGTGCAATTTAAAATTTTCTTTTTGCTAGTTCCCTGTGATTGATCTATTAGCCATATAACTAAAATAGCTGTACCAAGTTCTCTCCTGTTCATACACTCCCACTACTACTAGCATGTTGGAAGTATACAGACTGTACAAAAAAGTAAACAATATGATGCTTGGTTTTGGAATTATTACTTCTTCATAACAAAAAATCTAGTTATCCTCCTTGCATTGGAAATTAGAAATAAATCTTATCATGCATATTCATGATTCTCAGGAACCAAAATGGATGCTGTATATCTTTTTTTCCTTAGGAATTTAAAACAAAATCAACATAAAAGAACAGCAGAGAAGAAAAATTTAGGTGTTGATATCAGATTGTGCTTACTTTTTTCACGCTAAGTGTTAAAATGTATTTATAAATATAGCCACATGATACACTGGAACAGCTATAATGAAACCAATGTAGGCTAACAGTCAGTTTGAGTGGTGGCTGTTATACTCTTTCCAGCTTTGCCTTTGTGATCAAACAATGATATCATTGTTACGTTAAAATTGCCTAAGTTTCTTGTTTACACTGAAAATGCAACTTCTTGAAGCAACTTTATTAGTTACTTCATGAAAGAAAGATGTTTTAATAAAGGTTCAATGTAATTATAGTTTGAAACTCCTTTGAATAGTAAAAGGAAATGAAGATTGTAACAGGTCAATGCACTAGTTGGCAGTGAAATCAGAAGAAGCTTCTGAATTAGGTAAAACTTTGGAGCTCCCATGAAGTTTCTCATTGATTGGAGGGAATATTTAAAGTAAAAATGTACTGTGAATCATTGGGCTTGGAACCCTTTTGGCTAAATAATTTTCAGAAAAAAATATTATGCTCATGTAAGCTAATAAATTAGCCCTCAGGATGGAAGTCCTCTATGAAAATACAACATAGGTTGTCACAGAGTATCAAATTTCAGAGAAATGGATTGTGTGAAGGAGATGGAAGAGAAAGTTATTATGTGAGTAAATATAATTCACTAACATTGTGGAAAAGGATAAGTTTCATGAGAGAGCTTGCCTATCAAGATTTCAAAACATAACAAGCCATTTTAATTAATTATAAATTAAATGAACCAAAATATGATAGATGATTTGCAAAAACACACAAATGAAGGCTGTTTAGATGTTCCAACTACAGATGTACCATCTCTGAACAAATGTAGATTCGTACATGGCATAATCTGTGTGTGCAGCATAGAATAGGTGCCTATTTTAGAAAGATGATGTAGTAGCATACAATAACTTGGTGTATGTTTATTAAAAATGCTGTTTGCTCATACAAACTTGCCTTTTTGTGCATAAAGCAGAGAATTGTCCATGAGGTCAAACAATTAGGTTCATAATTACCAAATTTGCAGCTCCAGATGGTAATCTACGTGCATTTCTGTAAATGTATTCATTATACTTTGAGCTCCAGATTTCTTGCTCTAGATGTACTTGTATTTGTTTTCTGTCACAAATAAACAATTATTTAGTATTTTATGTATAAACAATATAGAAGCTGAAAAACATACTAAGTGTCAAAAGAAGGGTAGCAGTATATTATGAAAAAGGAGTAAAAAATAATTCAGTATGAAAGGCATTTCAGACAACAGAGATCTGATTTACTGATGTGCACAGAATCTAATATATCATTCACCATTACTACCATCTGACAGCTGTTCAGCATCATATGGGAAATGTAATGGTGGTCACAAACAAGTTCATAATGGACAGCTGTCAGCATCCCAGAAACTATCACCCCCAACTGGCTCAAATTGGCACCTTTGTTGACAGTCTCAGCAGAGGGGACAGTGATTGAATGAGCCTGAGGAAAGAATCACAAGCTCTGCTGTAGAGGGACATTGTGCCCAATCCTTCTCCCACTGAAATCCAAGAGAGTCTTGCAACATATTTCAGTAGAAATGGTGGATATCATTTTGTATTTGTTTGAAGCACGTACATGCGTGGAGCTGTCTACAGGAATATATCATAATCCAGGTCATAGATTACACATATTCATGGGACTAGCCAACATTGCCCCTCAAAGAAGCCAGTAGATTTGAATTTGCCTAAAAGAAAAAGGGCTTAATTTTTCACCCTAATACAGAAAAACACCTGATGTTGGTGCAGAGTGTTCCACTGCCTCACTTTTGTTGTAAAGATGTAATGCCACTTCTCCCACAAGCACATTGTTACTAGGACATGTGACTGTAGCAAAGCAGTAGAGCTAGTGCAATGCCCAACACTGAGCACTCCAATTCTGATCCACATAAACAGGACAAAAAACAGGTTAATAAGTGTAGTTAGCTCCTCTGCTGTTGGGTAGTGCTACAGTGTTTTTCTCTATAATGTCCTTTCAGTTCTCCCAGGTTTTGGCTTTTTCTTTCTGTTGCCCCACCTAACTTTCTGAAGGCCTGGGTGGAGAGACAGGAGTTTGAATAGAAGAATCAGGAAGCATCAGCTACTCTAAGTGCTGAGGGATTAATGCCTTCTTCACATACGGCAGCTCTAATTGGCTGCCCCTTCCAAAAGGCTAGATATTATGTCAGACAGTCAACCTGAAGGATTTACCCCATAAATATATCTAAAAATGATAGATGAAAAAATGTGCACCTTTGGGTCTGTGTCGGGTAGTTTACTCCGTGAAAAAACAATATTGTATCTTCACACCAGTTCTTCCATCTTAAGGGCTGATTTATCAGTGTACATGAGAATTAAATATGTTTCAGAAAACTATGTAGTAGAAAGAGTCAGTTCAGTATTTTGGAAAATGAACTACAGGATACCTTTATCCATCCTTGTGCTGCACATCCCCTCAGGTAAGAGGCTCGCATCTCCTAGCCTGAAATGCTTGTTTACCATAAAGCTACTGGAGCTCTGTAAGCATGAGGAATACATAAAATTTGCAACGCTAGGCTGCTTGTACACATGAGGGGGATTTAGTTCTCCCTAAATTGAAACAGTGGGGTTTTAATTGTGTCAATTAAAGACCCACCATTTCAGTTTAGGGACTTCCAGCATATCACAGTGACTACCCCTTATCAGCTCTGCCCATCCACCACCCCCTGCCACTGCCATAGGCAGGCTCCACAAGAAAAAAATAAATAAAAGCAGTGAAGGGCCCAATCCTTTCCCCCAATCTGCCCACCTCTCCCACAGCTGGGGGGCAAGCTGCCATCAGGCCCAAGCTGTGGGGGGGCCCCAGTCCTTCCCTCCACAGTGGCGGTTCTCCCTGACCAGCACCCACCCACTAGCAGCCCATCCACGTGGCTCCAGGGGACACCACCACTGCAGAGGGAAGGATTGGGGCCCCTGCAGCTCAGGAACCACTTGGCCAGCCAGCAGCTCACGCCCCCAGCTAAGGGAGAGGCAGGCAGGCTCGGGTGGTGGGAGGGGAGGATTGAGCCCATCACCACTTTTTTTTTCCCCCCCTCCCAGAGCCTGCCCTCATCTCCCATGCCTGTGGGGGGGTGAGCTTTCAGTTAGCTGAGCAGTTCCTGAGCTGTGGAGGGCCCTGGTACTTCCCTCCCTGGTGGCAGCACCCCTTGTGACCACCCAGGTGGGCTTCTAGTGAGTAAGTGCTGCCCAGGCAGCACTGCTATGGGAGGGAAGGACCAGGCCCCCCCCCCCCAGCTCAGGTCACGCCAGCACCTCACCCCCCAGCCATGGGAGAAGCTGACAAGCTCCTGAAGGAAAAAATAAATAAATCAGTCCCTTGCTTTTTCCTTTTTTCCCTCTCAGTGGAGCCTGCCCACACAAGCTGCTGCTGGGTCACATAGCCCCTGAGCTGCATGGGGCCCAGTACTAGTGGGTGGGTGCCACCTGGTGGGTGCTGCATCCATGGAGGGAAGGTCTGGGGCACCCTGCAACTCAGGGACCACTTGTCCTACCAGCAGCTCGTCCCCCAGCTATGGGAGAGGCAGGTAGACTCCAGCACCCCATTCACTGTTCCTGCTACCTTCCCATCACCTGGGACCACCCAGGAACAGGCTGGCTTGCCCTGGGTCAGTGCAGCAAAGTGGCAGGAGGGCGGCTGGGTGTGCTGGTGGTGGGAGAAGGCAGTGGAGATGGTGCACAAGGTGCTGGAAGTTCACCAAGCCAGAGCTTCCCTGAGCGTGTCTGGACTTCCAGCACCCCATGTACTGTTGCAATTTATTACATAGGAGACTAAAATACATTGGATGGGTTTTACCTTGCTATGTAACAGGGTAAAAAGCAAAATTTTTAAACAGTAATTTTGTAAGGCAGAGCAGGAGGACATAAAGCATTTTAAAGCTATTTTAAATCCATTTCAAATCAGTTCTCTAAAGGGTTTTTAATCTAAGCTTTGCTCAATCTTTTTTTCAAATGGTGGTCCAGGAATTCAGCTGAGAAGTACACCTCCATCCACTCCTACTCTGTGCACACTGAATCCTGGAAAAGAGTCAATGTAGTTGCTTTAGAGTAGCCCTAAGCTACTCAGCACTGCCCACAAGCACTGTGTCAGGCTTGCTCACTGACATTCTCTCAGAGACTCTCTAAGAAGGCTACATTGCTAATTTCTGGTATTTGGCATGCACAGAATTTAGATAGGGTCCAGTAGTGAAACCGGAGTGGGGCAACTGGAGAGGCAGCCCTGGGCACCAACCTTTTTGGGGTAGAAGAGCAGGGAATAACACCTGCTGCTGCTCCTGGCTGGCCACATCACTGGCACCGGCAATAGGAACTGCTGCTCCCCAGTGTGCCTCTGCCTAAGCTTCCCTGTTACATCTCTAGTGGGGCCTGCTTCTCAGCTGCATTCCTAGTTCAGCACAGAAGTAGTGTAGACATGCCATAACTGACTTCTGATCTGTATGTGCCTACATGGTTTTTAGCAGGCCACATTACTTCTCTGTAACCTCAATTTACCATTCTGTATAATAGGCATAGTATTTCTCTGACTCCCAGGTGTACAGTGAGGCCACTTACATTAACAAATTAAAATGTTTTAAAATTCCATAGTGGAAGACATCATAAAAATTAAAATGACTGTATTGTTACATTTGATAAAGACCCTCAGTTTTGTTTGCAAGGAAACCTTTAACTTTGTGCTTTTTTCCTAATAGTTGACTTTTAGGTAGTAACTATTGAACTTGTCTCTTTCTGTTAAAATAGCCTGAATATTTTACATATTTTTCCACTTCCAGTCAGCCTTGCACAGTCTGAATCTGTGTTTAAAACTAATTTTCCTTTGGACTACAGAAATCCATAAAGTTCTGATGTTAATTGCCATGCATTTTGCTTGAAAAAATAGACTTGTGAGTAAACATAATACAGATCAGCCAGGCCTGACTTAGGATGATGTTACAATAATAAAAGAAAGCAGAAATAAATGATAACCCTGGTTGCAATTATTAGCAGCAGCTAAATCAGAAAGAGATTATTGGGACTCATTATCAGTATATTCTGCTATGAAATATAGAAATTTTAAAACCAGGGTTGCTAAATCTTTCTGTTACAAACCAAAAGTTTTAATGAAATCTGAACTTGAAAACACATGATTTTTGGAGAGAAGGAACTGAAAAAAGCAGTTTTAAAACCAGACACAAAGTATGTTGAAAAGTCAATCATAGATTCTGCAAGACTGAAAAATAACACAGGGTGTCCAATTATTTGCATACTTCATTATGCCTGACTCTTAAAGAGATAGTGAGAACATGAGATCATGTATCTGACACTATTTCCATTTGTTTCAGGCCACTGACTGTAAAAAAGATTCTTTTCATTTACACCTGTGGAAACAGAATAAGGATCTGGCCACTTTTTTGTTAATAACAAGCATTAACTACTATGCTGTACTCCCAAAAATAGTCTGGGAAGAAATATACCATTGTTAGCCTAATGAGGGGAAAGGGGTTGTTAAATATTGTCTTGCTACCCCAATTAAGACAAAGGGAAAAAGAAAAAAATAGGAACTACACACTCGGCTAATTTCTTCCAGCCTTTAGCTACAAGAGAATTCTCATTAGATAGAAAAGGAAGAGACAAAAAAAGATGCAATAGTATAAAGGATAAATTGAGTTCCTACTGAAATCAATGCTCATATACTCATGGACTGCAGCAGCTTGGGTAGCTACTCCTGCATATGCACTAGAGAAGGGAGACTGAGGAACAGCATGCTTCCAACATGTAAAGTACATGTCTTTACAGAAACTAGCTGTTTTTAAATGACAAAGAAAGACTTATCTGCTAAAACTTAGGTCTGTATATCCTCACCCACTTCTCAGTAACACCCTGGAAAAGGAGTGGGGAAATCTAAAGAATGAGATTTTGTATATAGGAAGTTTTGTGCTAATTTAGGCTTTGCTAAATTAAAGCCCAGGAATTAAGTAGTAGATGTTGCCTTGAGCTGTTATTGTTGGCTACAAATGTCCAACTCGGGATCCTTAAAATTCTAGTTTATTAGGTGGATTGAAACACTGTAATCATAAACCTTGGGGCTGGTCCCCACACACACACACATGCACATATATACACACACACAGTAGCAGGCTAGAGTCAGGTATACCTATCCTACAAGCGCTGGAGTCTGCCGTCGATGGCCAGTCGAGGCTTCTTTCAGCGTGGTGTTATCCTCCAGAAGGGGGTCGCCGGCTGGTCCTTCTGGCTGGACAGGTCTGGTCAAGTTGGAGATCAAGAGGGCTCCACTGAGGGTCACTTTTCACTGCCTTTTATCTGTCCTTGGCAGACTTTGGTGACTCCCCAGTTTTCAGGTTTGCCCAATCCAGGGGTCATTGACCCTCGTGGGACTTTCCCCCCCTCGGTGGCTACTGGACGGCATCTGTCAGCCCCAGGGGTCGTCCGCATGTACGTGCAGGTTTGGGCATCCATTGATGAATTTAGAATAGTGCTCTGGGAGTGGTCGATCTGGAGATATTCAGCCCAAAAGTTGGTCCCCGGTGTTGATTAACTCAGGCCTGGGCTTCTAGCCCTTGATCAGTGACATTTAGAGATTTCCCGGTTGTTACATTGTCTTCTATTGAGTTCTTCCGCTGGTTGATCTTCAGCTTCCAAGGTGTTAATTGCTGCCTGCTACCATGTTACACATTCAATCACTGATTCACTCGCTCTTTCAGAGGCCAGCCTGATACAGGGAAGGGCAGTTTGATTCCTGCCCTTGTTAACATTGTTACAATGTATAATTTACTTATGAAACTAAACACATTCAGTTGAAAGTTGAAAGGTGAGGAGTATAAAATATAAGCTACAAATGCCATGGCACACAATAGATAAAAATACCAAAATACATGGGGAGATACAAAATGCACACATACACATTTCAAAACACAATTCCTTATCTTAAAGTGAAAGAAAGAGGAAGGAAGAAAAGGTAGAAGAGGAAAAACATATCCAAGGAGGGGAGAGCAACTGCAGGCAAGAGGAAAAGGGGGCTTTCTGCTACTTTATAGTAAGTGTTCTCCCTGTTCACCAGAGCTCCCCAAGGGATAATGAGGATTAATAGCCAAAAACTTCAGGAAGGCCAAATTAGAGTAGACATAAGAAAAAAGTTCTTTACAGTGCGTGTGTCCTAGATCTGGAACAAATTCCACCCAGAGGTGGTGCAAGCACCTACTCTGGACTTTTTCAATAAACAGGTCAATATATTTCTTGCTGGGGTCACTAGATCCCAGCTGACTTTTCACCTATGGTGGGGGTGCTGGACCCGATGATCTCATGAGGTCCCTTCCAGCCCCTAATGTCTATGAAATCTATGAAGTTATTTGTAAGAGAGGAAAAACTGGTTGATTTGTATTTTTAAAAATAATTTAAAAACAAAAACAAAAAAAAACAGGTTAGGGCTCATCAAAATGGTTCTTTAAATGACAAAAAATGAAGAAGAGAGAATGTTCATATACACAAAAGTACCAAATGAATATTTATAGAAACCTCAGGCTACACTCTTTAAATGTTAAAACAACAGGAAAAAACCTTTCTGAAGATTTTGACCCTTTCAGCTGAAGGGTCACTGTATTATTAAGACACTGAAAAACAATGTGGAGTGTATACAAGAGTGAGAGAATCTACACATGCACTTTACTGTGCCATTGACTAATTAGCTCCAAAGTAAAGCATCACTTTCTACACGAGCTAGTATTAGGGTGCAGTAAATGAATTAACTCCAGCTTAAGATAGTACTGTTGGGGACAGTACTGTCTTATGGTGGAATCATTTACTACGTGAAAAGGCACGTATGGACAGCGACTGAGATTGCAGCAGTTTGAGTACACACACACAATTTAATGAATGATCATTATCAGTCTTTACTCAGCTGTCTTGAATAGAGAATAACAACTATAATCACAATCATCTCTGTGAAATAACTTGGTAAATGTCGATTCGTTAATGGTGACTACTGTTTACTGAAAAAATAGCTAATACCCGAGGCAGTATTTTCTGATCTTGTATAAAGAAGATCAAATATCACATATCTAAAATGTAAATTTTTGCCACAGACATTTGAGAAGTACATTGTAAGCAATAAAATTCTCCACCTGGGAAAATAAAACTTCCTTATAAATGAGACTCTAGGAAATATTGGTTACAAAGACCATCCTGTAAAATATTATGTATAAGGAATCAATCACTTGTTAATATAAATTCTGTGGAGAGCTCTGCTATGCACTGGTTTTGCTGTACTCTACTCAGGGAAATGGTGGTGGGGCTAGACACTCTTGTAAGCTCATAACCTAAAAAAGGGAGAAGAAAAAATATTCAAAACAATATTTTAACAAAAAGGTTTTAAAAAAAACATTTTAGAAAGACAAAAGGCAAGCAAAATTGATTATGTGCAATAATAACTTGTAGTGAACTAAGTATCTTTTAAAAAGACATTCAGTATTACTTTTAAGCTTCTGAGACAAAACAGCAATATGTGTAAATTGCCCCCGACCTCTAAAAACCCGCACCAGCTGAGATGGCACATTACAGAACAATGGTGTATTTTCCATTTTTCTAACTACAGTATAGTAATTTCTCACATTGTTAAAATGTATCCTCTTATTTCTTATTTAAATTTTACTAACAAACATCAAGTTTTAGCAATGGAACTGTATTGCATAAAATATGCTACTTTATTTATTTCAACTAAGCTGATAAAATGACAGGGCAAAGTCATGTATGCTGTCAGTTAAAAATGCAATCCTGATAAATAAAACTAATACAAACATAGTGTACATGGATATATTCACTCTACCTGATCTACAGTCATGCAGCTTGCTTTAAGCCACATGATTATGAATCATGCATGGTATGCATACATTCACCTGTCTTAGAAGCTGCTCAGGGAACCCAATCTAAGTAAGTCAATGTGGGGAGAGAGGTGGGTAGGATTGTGTGGTGCTAGCAGTTCCAGGAGTTACAGGTTTTGGGGAGCTAAAAGTAGCCCGGTTGGGGTGGGGAGTAGGAAAAGCACAGCCCCAGGGCTGGGGTGAGGGATTGGTCTTTCCCAGCCCCAGGGCTGCTCTCCAAACGTGTACACACAATCAATAGACTGGGCTAACCTGTTCCCCATCTAACTTAGTCCACCTCAGGTGAACTAAATTAGATAGGGCAAGCAATTTTTTGCCCAATCTAACCTCCCTTTATGTATGTACAGATTGAAACTCAGGTTGACCTAACCTTGAGTAAGTGCAATGTTTGCACATGCCCATAGCAACTACCAATGCCCCAGTTAAGTATTCATTCTTAGCTGTTACGTATCTACACTGTAGTGACACCCAAATTCTTGTGTTTCATAATGACTGTCCCCATAACTTAATGTGGAATGTGACCTTATATTTAAAACTTGTAGTGTTTGCTAGTCAATGAGGTATGGCAATCCACTACTTTTGGGATAATTATGGAGGCTGTGGAGTCACTGTTGTACCATTCTTTATCTTACTACATTCAATAATTGCTTTTAATTACACAATCTTTTTTTCCAGCCATTCCTAGTCTTTTATTTGGATGTATGTAGTAAAGAAAAGTAAACCTATCTGTGCTCTTATGTGTTTCTGCCATAGAATACAAGATTAAAAATTAAATGAAATATCAATTACCTGCTGAGACTATGTAGAACCTTTAAAGTCCCTTGCCCATAAAGTCTATCTTCCATTAAATCCCATCTCCACAGCAGTCAGGGTAAATGAAGAGGCTTTGCAATGTGCACTGAACAGAACTAAATTATTATGCACCATTGGTAGAGTTATTTCCAGGAGTAAGGCCCGGTAATGCAGAATGCTCTACTTTTTGCCCCCTCTCAGGGAGAGGTAGACTCTCCAGTTGAAAGATCTTGCAACTTGAAAATCATACAAAGAGA
Source organism: Alligator mississippiensis (assembly GCF_030867095.1). Lineage (NCBI taxonomy): Eukaryota > Metazoa > Chordata > Crocodylia > Alligatoridae > Alligator > Alligator mississippiensis. The sequence goes on along the minus strand of NC_081824.1, from coordinate 52,278,875 downwards.
GGTTGAAGGAGATAAATGTGTTTAGCTTGTGGAAAAAAGCACTTAAGGTGGGGCATCATACCAGTCTTTAAATATCCAAGGGGTTGCTATAAAGAAAAGGGAAAACACCTTTTCTCTCAATGCAGAGAGCCTTCTCCTTCTCTGGCAATCCCTCGTAGGTCAAGGATGATTGTCTTATCTGTGGGTCTGAAGATGGCTGATGAGGCCTATTTGGATCAACAGACTCTACTGCAGTTCAGATACGTGTTTCCTTGTGGGGTGTGTGGTGCTGGATTCTTGATTTGTTCTGCAACATGCTGTTTCTGTTGCTCCCACTTTTCCATCTCCTGTTGTTGTCATAAGGTTTCAAAATCCTGAAATCCCTGCAGCAGACTCTTCCTCCATTTGAGGCAGTCCTGGGTGATAGTATCTCATGAGCTGACATCAACGTTGCATTTTTTTAAGTTGGCCTAGAGGACATCCCTGAAGTGCTTTCTCCACTCTCTTCTTAAGCATACAACTTGGCTGATCTGGGAAAATAAAACTTGCTTTGGGAGTCTGAAGTCAGACATCTGGTTGACATGGCCAGCCCAATGAAGTTGATGTTGGATGATCGTCACCTCAATTCTCAGTGTTTGCTTGCAGGAAAACACTAGGCTTGGTGCATCTGTCTTCCCAGTGGATTTGGAGGATCTTCTGCAGGCAGTGTGAATGGTACTTTTCCAACAACTTTAGATGTCTTCTGCATGCTGTCCATGTCTCAGCCCTGTACAGTTAGGTGGGGATCATGACTAAACCATGAGCTTGGTTTTGGATCTGATGTTGCGATTTCAAACACCCATTTCTTCAGGAGTCCAAAGGCTACACTTGCACATTAGAGGCAATATTGGATGTTTTCACTGATGTCAGCCTTCTGTGAAAGATAGCTTCCGAGGTATGGGAAATACTTAGCATTCTCCAGAGCCCCACCTTGGATCTGGTTTACCAGAGTTGAGGATTGTTCTTTAGGAGCTTGTTGGTGGAGGAGCTTAGTTAAGTGTTAGTCCCATTTTCTTGTCTGTCTCGGTAAAGACTATGACAATTACCTGAAGGTCTGCTCCACTTAAGTGTAGTGAGAGCACTACAGTATACTGGAGTTCAATGATTGACGTAGGAGTGGTCTTGGTTTTGGCTCAGAATCAGCTGGGGTTAAACAGTTTACCATCCATTTAGTAGTTTAGCTCTACTCTGGCTGGAAGCTTGTTGGTGGTCAGATGTAGCATCATAGTAAAGAACTTTGAGAAGAGTGTTGGAGCGATGATGCAGCCTTGCTTAACTCCCATTTTAACCTCAAAGGGATCTGTGATAGATCCATTACTGAGAACCACCACTCTCATACTAGCATGGAGCAGGCAGAGAATGAGGACAAATTTTTGTGGGCATCCGTACTTCAGAAGGAGCCTCCATAACAATTCTTGGCTGACAGAGTTGAAATTTTTCATGAGGTCAAAGAAGGCCATACTTACATTCACAGAACTCTCCTCTGGACCCTCAGACCACCCGGCCTCCCAAACAGCCCCACTTGAGTCTCCAGGGCCCTCAGTTCCTCATCAGCCCCTACCTAGGCTGCTGGACTCCTTGGCCCCTTGTTTGACTCCCCTCCACACTGCCAGACCCTCTGGCCCCTCCTTTTGCCCCTTTCTTGGCCCCCAGACTTCTCAGTCCCTCAATCTCACTCTTGGAGGCTCTCTGGGCTACCAGATCCTCTGATCTCTCACATGGCCCCTCTCTGGGTCTCGGGACCCTACTCATCCCACTACAATATTCCCAGCTGCTAACTAGGCCACAGGACCCTGCCGGTCCCACTCTCAGCCCCTGCTGGGCTGCCCTAAGTAAGCCTTCCCTGCCCTTGCAGGGCTCTAAGCTAAACTGCTAGTACAACTGAATAGCAAGCACCTGCCCTCTGGCAGGCACTCAAGGCTTCTGGTAGGTTTAACACAAACCAGGGCCACCTGCTCATACAATCAAGCCCTGCTTTGCCCCAGCTACCTTCCTTTGTTCCCTTGCAGAGTGGCTTTTTTCCAAATTCAGGAACCCTGCTATTCTGCTACAGGGAGCTATTCACTTTGTGGCTCCAAGGGGTGGACTGCTTGACTGGCTTGGGCTGAAGGCTGATAAAGCTCCAGTCCAGCCTGCTGCTGGTCAGGTGAGTCCTTAATTATCTCCCTTTCCCACCTACAAGCAGCCTCTCTGGCTGCTTGCTCCCTTAAAGGAGCAAAGATACCCCAGTGCCCTGCTAGACTGCTACATCTGTCAAGGTTTATTTAAGCCTTCCTCTGAGGCATTGGGTGTTGGCTGCAGTCAAGGCTGGAAATTTGTACTGGCATGTGCCCACATTCCTGCTGGGATTGTAAACCAGACATTCCTGGGTAAAGCACATTGCCCCTCTTCTCAGGGTCAGACAAATTGCCGTATTTGGGGTCAGGAAGGAATTCTCCTCCAGGGTTAGACTGGTAGGGACTGCAGAGGTTTTTGCCTTCTGTACCAGGGGGCATGACTATCGGACAGCTTTACAGAAGCAGGATATTGGCTGCCATGGTACCCCTGCTTTACCTGTGAGGGTGGTATGTCTTGTGTGGTGTTAGGACTGAGTTATACTAAGAGGTTAGATTATAGATTTGTATAGGGTGATTGGATAGAGATGATTCTTCCTTTGGCAGGGGGTTGGACTAGATGACCTATGGAGGTCCCTTCCAGCCCTACTTATCTATGACACAATGATTCTATAATCTTATTAGACTCTGTTGTCTCCTCCAAATTTTCACAGAAAACTTCTTGCTTTTCTTTACCTAATACCTGGAAGCTAGAAAGCTCCCCCTCCCCCCTTTCCCTGTAGCATTTCTTCAGATTTTCCTAGGTGTTTTTTGAAAACTCACCCTCACATTAATGTTTTTTTCAGAACATTATGTAGGCTCTTGCATTTTTCAACATGAAAATTAAAGGATTTGTTTATATTATTGTTGCTTCCAGATCACCACACTCCATGCAGTTCAGCAGGTATCTGTTTTCTAGTATATATGCCTTAGTAACATTCTAAAAGCACCCTATGGTGTCATAAATAGAGTTACAATGTTATTTCATCTTAGCTGTGAATCCAGGTGAAAGAAGCAGGTAATGCTGGTTCAGCAGAATCCATATTCTCCAAAGTAAGATTTTTCCCTGGATCAGTAAAATTTTATTACAACACTCAGTAAAAGATTGGACTAAATTTATTTTCATGATGTTAACAAAAGAAAGCTCACTAAAACTATTTCTTCAGATAGAACTAAGCCTTTTTGGTAATCTTGAAAATTAGAGAAAACAGTTTCACTTTGTTTATTAAAAAAGGAACTGCTTAGCATATGGTTTCTATAAACCTTTTCTGATTGAAGTTTCCCACTGAAAGATGCTAAAAGTGTCAAAAACACATAAAGTATTATTTGATAGGTAATTTAATTTTCTGATACATGGCATGGTCTAAGTTGCCCAATGTAATTATTTAATCTTATAGCTGTTGCATTCTACCTTAGTACAAAGTAGAAAAAAAGCATTCAAAATTTCCTTCCAATGTAAAATCACCATGACCACAGCAGTATACATTCAAAGAGAAATCCAACAAAATGCAGAGAGACTCAGGAAGGTTCATAATCCAGTGTAACCTTCAAGAATACCAACAAGGCCAAATAAGAAGGAGCGTGTGGTGAGAGAATTAAATTAAAGAACAGCCCATTCTATGGAACCATATATTATGGTTCTGAGGTGATTGGATTTGTTACCTATATGTTACTGAGTATAGTCCTTGGATAGAAATAGTGCTGGAAAGTTGTAATAACAGTGATTCTGCTCTGCTTTTTCTCCATCCTCTAGGTCACAATCAGGGGAAAAAGTCTATTTCCCCGATGGTCTCCTGAGCAGCTTGTTCTGGTTTTCCATGGCCAGGACTGCAGGACATGGGCTTCTTTCCTCTGTCATTAGACATCCAAATACAGCATAGATTCTGTTTAGGCTTTATTTTGCTGTCTTCTAGCCAGCATTCTCTGACACACAAATTGCCATACTTTTTCTACATATCTTTGGCTGATGATATACAATTCCTTATACAGTTACCATAGTGCACCTTACAATCTTCACTCTGTTTTGCCTCACAACAAAAGAATTCAAGAATGACTATTGCTTTGTTTACTTCTGCCTTGGACTTGTACTTAGTGTAATATTTTTACAATGCATCTGACAGATATGCATCTGACAGATACGATTCTTATCCAACTGACTATTTTCATCCCTCAGCACTTCTTGTCAAATGTAAGTATTTCTATTAATTCACTTTAACTGCCAGTCCCCCTTCCAAGAGCACTGAATGTCTATAATATATATGGTAATGGATGGAGGTGTACAGGTGTCACGAAGTCTGTTTAAACAGAAAATTACATTAGAAATGGACAAATACTAATGTATTCAGTACATTTCTCCTGACAGAACAAAATTGGATTTGATTTAATAGAGTCCATAGATTTTTAGGGTTGGAAGGGAACTTAGTAGATCATTGAATCCAACCCCTACTCTGGGCAGGAAAAAGCACTGGGGTCAGATGACCTTAACTAGGTTCTTGTCTAATCTCCTCTTAAAGACCTCCAAGGTAGGGGAGAGCACCACCTCCCTTGGATACCCAATCCAGATTTTGGCAACCCTGACCATAAAGAAGTTTTTCCTAATGTCTAATCTAAATCTGCTCTCCATCAATTTATGGCCTTTGTTACTAGTAACACCAAGGGGCACCCTGGTAAACAGAGTGTCCCCTATTCTTTGCTGTCCCTTCCCCCTCCCCCCCCAATAAATTTACAGATGGCCACAAGTTCCCCTCTCACCCTCCTTTTGCTGAGGCTGAAGAGATTCAGGTTCCTCAATCTCTCCTATTAGGATCTTACTTGCAGGCCTTTAACCATATGAGTAGCCCTCCTCTGGACCCCCTCAAGGTTATCCACATGCCTCTTGAAGTGTGGTGCCCAGAACTGGATGCAGTACTCCAGCTGTGGTCTTACCAATGCCGAATGGAAGGGAAGTATCTCCTCCTTAGACCTGTTCGTGATGCATCTTCTAATGCATGAAAGAGTGTGATTGGCTTTACTTATCACTTCTTTACATTGACGACTCAAGTTCATTTTGGAGTCAACTGTGAGATCCCTTGCTGCTGCTGTGCTGTTTAGAAAGTTACCTCCCAGTCTGTAGATGTGTCAGTGATTGTTTCTCCCTAGATGCAGGACTTTTCACTTTGCACTTTGCACTTATCTTTGTTAAACTGCATCCTATTCTGATCTGCCCACTTTCCCAATCTGTCCAAATCCACCTGAATCTGCTCCTTGGTCCATTCCAATTTTAAATAATTTTATGCTCAAAATTAAAGCATTTTCCTTGGAAAAATAATTCACTCAATTTCATACAGAACCTACTTTCTGTAGTCTTCTACTTTTTTCCAATGATTCTCCATAAAACCTTGACTCTTCCTGGTTAGAAATAGTACTCAATTCCAAACCAGGAATAGTAATTAATTGAGAAATCAGGAAATACTATGTGCTCAGACTTGGAACTTATATTATAAAACAAAATGTAATCCAATAATGTTAGAAATGTGAGAGGATATTCACAGTTATGGCAGTCCAGTCTTATCACAGCTCGTCCATAGGAAATAACACAGACAGAGGCGAGAACAGGGATATTTACTATATGCAGCCACTGTGAGACTCTATGTGGTATAACTCATATCTTGTGCCTTGACATCTTTATTTGAAGTTACATCCCCACTGAAGCAATGAAAGAGTGGTTTCCTCTTCAGAACTTACATGATGTTTGCTTAGAAACAGTTGTGCTGGGTTTTATTTAATTTATGAGAGAAAATAATTATTCTTTGTATGACAAGTATGGCCAGGTACAGACATTCAAAAAGCCTGAATCTATCTAAGTTACATGGTCTTCTGTAAGTTGCATAGCTTAAATCAGTAGTGAACAGAACACACATTGATCGTTTGGTGGTGGTGGATGGCGGAGCAAATATTTGACTGGGTTCCACCATTCTTAAACCAGTCTATGTGTGCTGAACTTCTGTTCCATTACACGTATAGACCAGTTTCTGATCACTTATACCAGTAAAAGTGTAATGTCTGTATTCAGCCTATATGTCCATGGGGAAAGGACTTTGAGTCAAGGAGCTTAGTCCCTTGATATTGTTACCAATAGGATTCTTCTTGCCAGAGTCCCCCCAAGGATTGATACAGCAACTTGTCTGATTTGGTATCAAGTTAACTTTAATAGTAACCCCTAACACTATTACAGGTTTCCTCCCCATAATACAACTTGGCAAGTGGCTCCTTAGATGTTTCAGCAGTGGCTTTCAGGGGTACTGGGCCTCGGGTCCTCCACTGGGTATGTGGGATGTTTGTTTCTGTCTTCCCCACTGTTCAAGCAGAGAAACCACAGCTATGTCTGTTTTCCTGCAGATTCACAACATGAACACAAGCCTTCCTTTGTTTTTTGATTAGTCTTGTAATTTTCTCTACCCAAATTGTCCAATCATCAGGTTCCAAACCTTATTTTCTAGATAGGGTACTCCAATCCTACTAAATTTTTGGTTTAATTTCCTTATGGAGAAACTGTTGTACCTGGTTTGCCCAGCATACCAATCAGAGCACTGACTTTTCCCATTGCCTTATAAGGCACTTTGTACAATTTTATTGTTTAGTTCTGAGAAGGCCTAGATCAGGGCAGGCAAAGTCCATGGGCTGGATCCAGTTGGCAGTGGGCTCCATTTCCCAGCTGCCCCTGCGCATGGTTGCAGCCAGTCTCTGTGGAGACCCCAGCCATAGCTGCACTTGAAAGCACAAGGCTGGGGTTGCCATGGAGACCAGCCCCAGCTGAGCTGGTAAGGTGCGCAGCAGGGCAGGGCAGGGGGCTGCTCCAGAGCCGCTGGGATCTTGCAGCAGGGTCAGCTTGTTCTGGAGCCAGAGCAGAGCCACGATCTGTAACCTGCCTACTCCAGGAAGGGGCATGTACGCAGGGGATTTCAGCTCTGCCCCTGCTCCAGACCAGGCTGTCACCAGTGCAAGAAGCCAGCAGATTTACAAGGTACAGCAGGGCTGTGCAAAGCTTTGGTCCCTGATTCAATTCAGCGGAGATTTGGCTTAATTCAGTGGCCAAATCTCTGAATCAGAATCAAATCAGGAGACCCTTTAATCTCTTCAAATCAAATCAGAACCTTCTGAATCAATTTGGAGAGATTCAGAAAGATTTGGCGATTTGGACATACAGACAGCTTTAAATGTTTTTTCTGCATACCTCAAGGTACCAGGCAGCTCTTGAATGCTAAGATGCTGGGGTGGATGGAGCATCCCACAGGAGTGTGGTGGTTTCCCCAGCATGCTTGGGCAGCAGACCTGGAAGTGGACCAGAAGCACTTCTAGTCCACTTCTGGGTCCTTTGGGGAGTGCGCTGGGGGGCCCCCCTGAGCCTCTGTGACTCAGCAACTGGTGCCTCCTGGGTCTGGGGGGGCATCTGGGGTCCCACTATGGCCAATTGCCAAGCTGGGGAGACATGGGAGGGGGCCCCAGCATGCTCCCTGGTGGACCCAGAAGTGTACGGGAAGTATTTCCGATCCAATTCTGGGTTCACTGCTGAGAATGTGGGAAGGGGGGGGCCGCACTCCTGTGGGGCGCTCCATCCATCCCATCATCACAGCATTCACAAGCTGCACCTGGTACCTCGAGGTATGTAGAAAAAATATTTAAAGCTGTGTCTATGGCCAAATCGCTGATTTTCCAAATCAGCATCAAATCTTCAGTTTCGGCCGAACTGGGGACAGTGGTCCGAATCAACAAAATGAATCACTGTCCCTGATTTGGGCCAAATCTGAATCCAAATCGAATATGGCCCATTTCACACACCCCTAATGTGCAGCCTGCAAGCTCCAAGCAGGGATGCTCAGGCAGTGGATCACAGCTCTGCCCTGCTCCTTGCAGCAGTGACAGCCTGGTCTGGAGCAGGGGCAGAGCCACAAGCCCCTGCCTGTGCATCGCTACCCAGAGCATGCAGGCTGCAAATTGCAGCTCTGCCACCTCTTTGTAGCAGTGATAGCCTGGTCTGGAGTAGGGGCAGAGCCACTATCTGCTGTCTGCATGCCCCTGCCTGGATCATGCAGGCTGCAGATCATGGCTCTGCCCTGGCTCTGGAGCTTGCTGCCCCATCACAAGATCCCAGCAGCTCTGGAGCAGCCCTGTGCAGTGCTCTGCCTTGCACCCTGCCAGCACAGCTGGGGCTGGTTTCTATGGCAACCCCAGCCTTGAGCATTCACAGCACAGCTGCAGCTGGGGTCTCCATGGAGACCAGACCTAGCCATGAAGGCAGAGGCTGCTTTGAAACGGAGTCCAGCTTCCAGCCAGATCAGCCATTTTGACCACCCCTGGCCTAGACTCTGGCTAAGAGATTAAGCATAGCTCAGTTTGCCTGCTACAGTTATCACAAACAATTATATTGTATAATCACATTTAAACATTTATCAAGCTTTATCAATACTGAATAAAGCAAAAAGACTGGGAGACAGAGCATCATGATTCTCTAATGGGTCCTGCAACTAATGGTTGAAAAGTCTTTAAAAACTTTGCCTTAGTCTGATCACTCACATTACAATGCCTAAGTAAGCACAATTGTTGCCTATAGACATGCCTAGAGGTTGGGGACATGTTTTAATTAGAGCTGTACCCAGAAAGACTCTCTAATTAAAATGCCTCACCATCACGTGTATTAAGCATCCTGTGTTTTAAAGTGGCAGTGGGGACACTTTAACTAAAGCTCATTCATCGAGTCTTAGTTAAAGTGCCCCCATCACCATTTTTTAATGCAGGATGTGAAATACGTGTGACTGTGAGGTGTTCTAATTAGAATGCATTAAAGCATAACTATAGGCACCCCTTGTTACTAGAAGCTAGAGCACTTTTGAAAATTGAGCAAATTATATGATGTTAAGTGTCTAACCTTAAGTACACATTTTGAAATGTTTTGGCTGGTACTTTTGAATGTAAGTATATGAAATTGTAAGTATCTGAACTTATATTTTCCTCTGCATTAAAACACTGGCATGGATTTTCTTACATTTTGCTGCTTAGACTGAAAATTACCTGTGTCAAATTTTATATCGGGGGCATCTAATCACAACTTGAAAATAATTATAATGCAGATTAAGGAAGTTGTGTATTTTAAAATTTCAATCCATACTAGTATTTTCAGACTAACATATCAGGCCATCCAAATTAATTCTATACTATGGCTAATTGAAGACTTGCTAAAAAGCAGACTTACTGTCACATAAGACAACTTTTAAAAACAGTATTTGTTGGTCTAAAAAATTCCAACACCTTGACCTAGTATATGAGTAATAAATAGCTGCTGTACTTTATCCTCAAAGACAAAAGGTATCTTTGATCAGTAGAATTTCAATTAAAATGGGATGGCTTAGCATCTGTTTATGAAACATTACTTTTCAGTTATATTTAAGTCAACAAACACCTTTTTGAATTCAGTACCAAACTGAAGCAATTTACTTACTCCTAAAATCTAGAAAGAAAGACAAAATAAGCATCACATTAATACTTTCTTCAGAAACAAACCGTTCTGTAGCTTGTTTTCTCTAAATATCACACAGGAGTTTGCCTCTGCAGCTTGTGCAATATAACCCAGAATAGTTTGCATCTCCAGTAATCAAATTGCAGAAACTATAACCATTTGTATATGTTCTGTGTTACTTTTGATCCTGCTGGAATATCTGGCAAAATATAATATAATTCTTCATTTTTGTAAAGGGTTAGTCTTGAGCAGAATAGAAAAGTTCTTGTTATAATAATGACTGCAGAGATGTGATTTTTATTTCAAGTGTAGATTTAAAAAAAATAAGTGATTTATGACAGAGGTCTTGGACTGACAGCCTTGAAGAATGATGTCCACTGAATGGATAGAGTAGGGACAGTGGTTCTCTTCCCTGTCCTAATCATGTGTTTTAAGCTGAACCTCAAAGAATCATCTGGAGAATAAAAGCATAATTCAGATTCTAGGCCTATAATATATATTTGAACTCTGGCAAGACTGTCAATCAATATGCCGCTTCTGCTGGTGGCTTCTGAAGCATCGATGTCTATCCATTATATATTGTATAGATACCAACCATTTAGTTGATGTACAACACACAAAAAGCCAGCTAGTAAACCCACTGGCAACTTAAAATTCTGTCTCTTTATGAACAAAAATCTAGAAGGAAACAGGTCCTATACTTTATTACCAACCATATCCCCCATTTCTAATTTTGCAATTTTGATATATACAAGTAAATATAATTTAAGATGGCAACTTATGTATAGAATCGTGGACAATACTACGCTTTTGTGCTCACTTCTGGGCAATGCTTATCTCCTCTAACCTTCATTAACATGAAAATCATGACTTTTTATGGTATCGTATAGTACCATATCGTACTTGGAGAATCTCAAGTAAATTCCACCTCCGTTACATCTACCCCTCAAACTTTGAAAATCTGAATGTTCTTTGTGTCCTGGACAATATGCAATGATTTCCCTCTTTACTTTTCCCAGAAATAATGCATAAAGTAATAGTCACTTATCTACCTTTTGTTTCTCCTCTCCTCTGTATTTCTATCCTCATAAAACACAGCATAAAACAAGGACAAGGTGTAAGAGGAGGTTAAGTTAGAAATGTACTGAACTATCTAAACAGTTAGTGCCAAAATGCTGTCTGGAAGGGTGAAAGTTTTATTACTACACAGATGTGTTTCTGACCATATGTGAGTAGAGCAATGGTGACATTCAGCTGTCAAGATAATCAAAGAAGTGCATAGCACTCCATTACCTCATCCAGCTTGATTGTTTAAATGTGTCAGTCTGACTTCATAATGGATATAAACTACTTTACCTACTGTGCTAGTAGAATTTAAATGTGATGTGACATTAATAAAGTAAAAAGGAAAAATGCTAATGTTATAAGTCTTCTCATGGTATATGAGTACTAGGTAGACATTCTTCTGTTATGGAGCACTTTTAACAAGGCTTGGCCCATTTTTTCCCTCTGTTCTCATGTGTTTCAAGTAAACTAAGCTTAGCCTGATTCATTATATATTATATCTCTGATCACCTTTTTCATGAGCTCTATCGATGAATCAAAAGTGAAATGGGTAGATATTTTAGCACACAGTGAGTTATTTGCTCTTTTTGCAAGAACAGTCTGTAAGCCTAGATATAGGGAAAGGATCCTGTGTGGTGGTGTAGCTATTAGGGGTTGAGCAGGGCACCAGCCCCAGACCCTGATGTGGAGCAGGGTTATCAACATAGCTCATGTTTCTGCCCATGTGCAAAACTGCCCAGCTATCCCTCTGGCCATGTGGGCTTCTCTATGGAGAGAAAGAGAAAAATTTGTGTCAGATTTAGCTTTTTAAGAAGTAATAAAAAAAGGAAATCTGAAATCTCATTATTTCACAAAGAATTTTTAAACTGTTGGCAAACTGAGTCCTATAATAGGGCATTTATCGTTTGTTTCAGTTGAAGGACTAGTTCTAATTGACATAAAAAACATACAAATCTTGAATAACTTTCCCAAAAGTCTACATGAAAGAATTGCCCAAACATTTTATAACATTTCCAAGGACATGTATGAAAACAAGGTAAAACCATGAAGTAGTTAGAAGGATACAACTCAAACCACAGTGCATCATTGTGTTGCCCAAGGTGCATGTTATATGAAGGTAATAACCTACTGTTGATCTAAACAGGTTAGGGAACAAGTTAGTGACTATTTAGAAAAGCTGAACATATACAAGTCCGTGGGGCCTGATGGGATACACCTGAAGATGCTTGGCAAGGCTTTGATATGGTCTCCCACAGCAGGTCATGGGGACGAAAGGGACTTGGGGGTCATGATTGACCACAAGATGAACATGAGCCTTCAGTGTGATTCTGCAGCTAGTAAAGTGAGTAAAACAGTGGCTTGCATCCACAGATGCTTCTCAAGCAAATCCCAGGACATCATTCTCCCATTGTACTCAGCCTTGGTGAGGCCACAGCTGGAGTACTGTGTCCAGTTTTGGGCTCCACAATTCAAAAAGGATGCGGAAAAGTTTGAGTGCAGAGGAGAGCCACGTGCATGATCAGAAGTCAAGAAAACACACCTTATGAAGAGAGGCTGAGAGCCATGGGACTCTTCAGCCTGGAAAAGCGCAGGCTCGGGGTGATCTGGTGGCCACCTATAAGTTTATCAGGGGAGCTCACCAGGATCTGAGGGAACATCTGTTCACCAAAGCCTCCAAGGGATGACAAGATTGAATGGTCACAAACTCCTCCATGACTGTTTCAGGCTGGACATAAGGAACAACTTCTTTACTCTCCAAGCCCCAGTGGTTTGGAATAGACTGCCACCAGAGGTGGTTCAAGCACCTACTTTGAACGCCTTCAAAACACATTTAGATGTTTATCTTTCCAGGATCCTATGATCCCTACTGACTTCCTGCCACTGGGGCAGAGGGCTGGACTTGATGATCTTCCGAGGTCCCTTCCAGCCCTAATGTCTATGAAATCTATGAATCTATAACCATTTTCACAGGCAAGCTAAGACTGAATGAATGGACTGTAAGGTGGATAAAAAACTGGCTGGAGCATCAGGCTCAGAGGGTATTAATCGATAGCTTGATGTCTACTTAGCAACTGTTATCAAGTGGAGTGCCCCATAGGTTGGTCCTGGGGCCAGTTTTGTTCAATATGTTCATCAATGACCTGAAAGATGGCACAGAGTGCACCCACATCAAGTTTCCAGATGACACCAAGCTAGAGAGAGTAGTAGATATGCTGGAGGGTAGGGCTAGGATTCAGAGTGAGCTAGACAAATTGGAGGATTGGGCCAAAAGAAATCTCATGAGGTTCAACAAGGACAAGTGCAAAGTCCTGCACTTAGGACAGAAGAATTCCATGCACCAGTACATGCTGGGGGTGGACTGGTTGGGCAGCAGCTCTGCAAAAAAGGACCTGAGGTTTAAAGTGGACAATAAGCTGCATATGAGTCAACAGCATGCCCCTGGTGCAAAGAAAGCTAATGGCATAATGGGCTGCATTGGTACAAGTCTAGAGAAGAGAAGACAGAGAGGATTTAATAGCAACCTTCAACTATCTGAAGGAGAGTTTAAGAGAGGATGGAGCTAGACTGTTCTCAGTGGTGGCAGATGATAGAACAAAAAGCAACAGTCTTAAGTTACAGCAAGGGAAGTTTAGGTTAGATATTAGGAATAATTTTCTCACTAGGAGGGTAGTAAAACACTAGAACAGGTTGCCCAGAGAGGTGGTGGAATCTCCATCCTTGGAGGTTTTCAAGACCCGGCTACACAAAGCTTTGACTGAGATGATCTAGTTGGGGGATGGTCCTCCTTTGAGCAGGGAGTTGGACTAGATGACCTCCTGAGGTCCCTGCCAACCCTAATTTTCTATGATTATATGATTTTCAGGGTCTCTGGAGACAGGTAACCTAAGCATTTCTTCAGGAACCCAAAGGCTGCACTTTCACATTTGAGACAATCTTGGATTTCTTCATCGATGTCAGCCTTCTGCAAGAGATGGCTTCCAAGATATGGGAAATACCCAATGTTCTCCAGAGTCTCACCATGAATCTGAATATCTGGAGCTGTTGGAATACTCACTGGGTGCATCTACCATACAATTAGGACATAGCAATAAACTCCAACACAGTTCACACCAGAGGTTATTGCTCCCAGGTGCCACATTTACATGTGCACTTGGGATCATAAAATAATAGGATCAGAGAAAATTAGGCCTGGAAGGGACCTCAGGAGATCATCTAGTTCAACCCCTTGCTCAAATCAGGACCATCCCCAACTAGATTATCCCAGCCAAAGCTTTGTCCAGCCAGATCTTAAAAACCTCCAAGGACGGAGATTCTACCACCTCTCTGGATAACCTGTCCCAATGCTTCACCACCCTCTAGTGAGAAAATTCTTCCTAATGTCTAACCTAAACTTCCCTTGCTTTAACTTAAGAGAGTTGTACCTTGTTTCGTCATCTCCCAGCACTAAGAGCAGTCTAATTCCATGCTCTTTTGAACCCCTCTTCAGGTTTTTAAAGGCAGCTATTAAATCCCCTCTCAGTCTTCTCTTCTCTAGACTAAATGAGCCCAGCTCCCTTGGCCTGTCTTTATAAGTCATGTGCCCCAGCCCCATCAACATTCTTGTTGCCCACCGCTGGACTCCAATTTGTCTACATCCTTTCAATTGCAGCAATTTCAGCTAAGGCAGTGTACCCCTGGCTAGCAGGGAGCCCCAGGGTCATCCTGCCATCCCAGGGCTGCTCTGATCCAGCTCAATGTGCTGTGGAGGGGATGACTGGGGCACAAGGATGCTACAATGCAGAGCCAGCCAACAGGCAGCCCCTGCACTGTAGCACCCTCATGCCCCAGCCAGCTCCAGTCACCATCTACATTGTGCATCTCACTACATGTAATTACTCCATTGTAGGATAGTACTTCTTCTAGACAGTACTATCCTACAGTGTAGTTAATTAGTTTACTGTGCCCTAATATGGGCACATATCTAGACAGTGATGCATTCCTGTGGAGCTAATTAGTTCTGTAGTAAAGTGCACATGTAGATGCACCCATTAAGAGCTTGTTGATGGGGGGAGTACCTTCATATTCTGAATGTTAAGCATCAGTCCCATTTTCTTGTATGCCTCAGTAAAGACATCAATGATTGGCTGATGGTCTGCTTCTGAGTTAGCACAGACTACAGCATCATCAGCGTACTGAAGCTCGATGATTGAGGTTAGAGTGGTCTTGGTTTTGGATCAGGGTTGGTTGAAATAAAACAGAATACCATCCATTCAGTAGTTTAGTTCTACTCTGGCTAAAAGCGTTTTGGTGGTCAATTTTAGTATCATGGTAAGGAATATCAAGAGTGTTGGAACAATGACACAGCCTTGCTTTACTCCCATCTTAACCTCAGAAAGATCCATTACTAAGAACCACCTCTCACATACTGTCATGGAGCAGATAAAGAATGGTGATGAATTTTGGTGTGCATCTGTACTTCAGAAGGATCCTCTACAGTGTTTCTACATTGACAGAGTCAAAAGCTTTCATGAGGTCAAAGAAGGCTATGTAGCGAGGTTCATGTTTTTCCCAACATTTTCTCTTCAGCTGGTGAGCTGTTAAGATCATATTTGTTGTGCCTTTTGACACCCTGAACCCACACTGAGATGCTGGGAGGAGTTCTTCAGCAAGTGGAAGCAGATGGTCCAGATGGATTCTCACAATGATCTTTCCTGTGGTGGACAGCAAAGCAATCCATTTGTAATTTCCAGTCAGACTCATCTCCTTTCTTGAAGATCATCACAATCATGGCATCCCTGAAGTCATCTGGGATTTCCTCATCATTCCAAAAACTTAAAATAAAAGCATGGAACTGTGATATAAGCTCCTCTTCATAGTGATATGAAGTGTATAAATCAATCATTGTCATAGATACCAATGACATCAGTGCCCTTTTAGGATTTCATTATGCTGCTGTAGTACTTGGAGCACAATCTAAAGAGATGGTGAGCTCCTTCAAGCCTTGAAGTGTTGAGGGCGCACCAAGACTTCTTTTCAAAAGTACTTTAATGACTTAGTATTCCATATCTTATGTTGGTTAAATTAACTCAATAATAGGAACTCAATGATTTACCTTCAGCACCTCAGGGAAGATATTTAGCACCTAGCAAAATTGTTCTCAGCATTAACATCTTCCATTATTGACACAGGAACAGCTGGGTGCTGATTACTTTTGAGAAACCAGCTATCCATTTTTTTAGGGAATAAAGATATTATGAATGTCACAGATCAGCTAAAAAGTGTGCCCAGAAGTGTTGGTATGTAGAGTTTGTAATAAAACAGAATAAACAGAATCAGCTGCATTGGATTTGTCAGAAATCTACATGGACCAAAGTTATATAAAATTTAGCCTTACGTGAGCAGTCGGTAACATTATGACGGACACAAGACCACCACATAAAAGCTACAAGACCACCACATGAAAGCCAATGTGCTTCTTTCATAGCTTTGTGTCTTGATTAAGACAAAAAGAGATAGAAATGTGGTGTGGGATCTGACTGAGTCTCAGCATGACAGCCCTGCTTAGAAAAAAATTGTTTGTTGATCTGAGGAGCATGGGTTGATTCTTCTGTCATTATGTTAAGTCCCTTGATCCTGCTGTGCCTCTTTTTTGAGATATTTGTCCTAAATACCTTGAGCAGAAATGGTTACTCAGAGTATTTTTTATTTTTTTTAGGAAGACACTGTTTTCATGGGTTGAAGTGTGAAAATCCCTGTTACAAATATTCCAGCCATATTTAATATTTTGCTTATAACTCTTTGAATTTTGTCCTGTAAGCATTCAACGGGTCTGTTAAACATGGCTGAGATCAGATGTAGCCTTTGTTGCAGCAGAAAAATGTTTTAATGTGAGACAAAGCACATCATTACCTCGTCACAAGACAAATCTCTAAAAATGTTTGTGCAACAAGACCTACTAACAATTTGTCCACAATTCTTGTGACACATTTCTATTTGGTTATGCTGCAATATTCTCACAGGACTGGAAGACCAGTTGGTCATCCAGGTATTCCACAACGAACTGTTTCAGCCCCAATTCCAGCCCATCTGGAACTCTGCCTGGCTGTTCTAGCACTGACCACAGAACTCTACAATTCAGAGGTGTCAAGCTCCAGGTGACCACCCTCATATATTTATTGCTCTTCATGGCAACTTTCCAGCCATTTCATGCTCATTCCCTCTCCCTCCCCCACAACCAGCTGGAACTTCCAGGACCCATCAGGCCCATCCAGGACCTGTGTTCCCCATCAGGGAACCTCCGGAACCCTTTGGACTCACCCAGGACCTCAGGACTCCCACACACCCTTCCTCTATCATGGCCCCTCTGTCCCACAAGACCAGCAACCTGAAAAAACACAACTTTCAGGCATCCAGACCTCCAGTGAATGGCTTCATCAACCAGGGCTGCAGTAGGTTTGCAGGCCTCCTATTAGTAGCAGGAGTACAGTCATGCC
Organism: Alligator mississippiensis; assembly: GCF_030867095.1. Classification (NCBI taxonomy): domain Eukaryota; kingdom Metazoa; phylum Chordata; order Crocodylia; family Alligatoridae; genus Alligator; species Alligator mississippiensis. Next base: position 52,261,734 of record NC_081824.1, on the reverse strand, counting down.
TTTAACCTGGATGTTTGGCAGGCCAAGAGAAAACTCTCAGCACTCCATCAGCTGAGGGAGAAGGGAGCTCTAAGTATCCTGGTGTTGTGTATCCTGCCTGACCAGATGGCATTTACATGTGTGAAAGCACCATGGTGGTTCACAACTTCCTGAAGCATGATCAAGAAGTAACCCTTCTAACTGATGAATTCATGACTATAGTGTGTAGATGGCAATGTATATGCCCCTGATGGTCCCAACAGAGTTGGAAAACCTCAGGCTGCCAAACCCATCCATGACCTCCTGTCAGTTTGCAAGGCCTATGATGTGTGAGGCCATCACCCATTGGGTTGCCAGGCACACCTGTATTACCTTTCCAGCTGTCAACTTTCCCACACCAAAACTTTTTGCTGTGGACCAGATTCAATTAATTGAGTCTGGCATCAGGCACATGTATAAGTGACCATTGTCTAGAGGTGTTTTTACTAAATAGTGTCATACCCAACCCAGCATCCAGTATGACATACTTTTGCTTAATGTGTGATCTACAGCAAAAACAGAGAAGAAGACTAGCTTGCTAAGATATCCTGCTTTGAACTACTTTTCAAAGCTATTCAATAGAAATAAAGCTGTTTCAAAGATCAGAAGCCTTGCCTAGGATCTGGAAGACAGGTTCAAATCTCTATTTCACGTTTTTGTATGACCACAAGCAAGATGATTATTCATTCTGCTTCAGGTCCATGACAGAGTATAGCTTGCTAGTCTAATGAAAGAAAAAAATGTCTTCTAATCCTTACTCCAGCATCTACTTAATGGGAAAAGTAATATTTTTATTGTAGCAGTACTGGAATCTAAGTCATCTCTTTCCCAGGTGATTACTCTAAACTAGGGCCATTTTGGGTCTCTCTAGTGCTGAATTACTCTATCCAAGAATAGAATGGCTTCAACAGAAGGGACTGAGAAGGTTCTACCCAAGAATGTCTTAAGTTTACTGTTTGGGATGCTTTTGGTAGGCAACACATGTTCAGGTCCCCTAAGAGGGGAAAAAATGAAGTCTGTTTGCACCCTTAAAAACCTAACTGATAGGTAATGTTGAACCCAGGGGTGCATGTGAAATCCCACTGCCTCAGATGCAGCTATCTGATCCAGGGCTCCAAGAAGGGTGCCCAATCCAGGGTACTCTCCTGAACATAGCTGGTAACCATTCTTTCAAAGTAGTAAGTAAAGTTCACTCCTTTCAAAAGCGAGTCACCTTCAAAAGGAGGTGGTGGTTCTGATGTCTATTTGTACAAAGTAGTCTAATGATTAGAGCACTGTCTCAGGAACGAAGAGACCTAGCTTCAAGAGCCTCCAGATCTGGGGATCTTTTGCTGAAGCTTTGCAATAAAATTGAAAATAATTCTAAAGCGAAAGTCCAAGAAGCACTGTGCCTACTGCTTAGGACACCTTTCTGTGGAAGAAAGTCCTAGGTTGTGGTCCGTGATCCAAGGATTGTCTAAAATCACAGCATGAACTAAATCAAACAGAATGAATTGAATCAAAGAGAAATGTTGGAATTAATGAGGGCAATACTTATAACAAGAACTAAAGAATAACATGAGTTAGGAGAAGCATGTAATTCAGCACCTGGCCCATAATTGAAATGTTGGGCAATGACATAAGTAATATTTGTCACACAATCAGCCCCTTGAAAACCCTCTACAGCCATGCACTAAAATTATTTGCCCTGCTGGTACAGTGTTGCACTGCTGAATTCTATTCATACTGTGGTCAATTATTACTCCCAGGTCCCTTTCATTCATGGTGCTGGTCAGTTTGGTGCTGCCAAGCCTGTAGGTGTATAGGGGATTGCTTGTCCCAAGTTGGAGCACTTTACTTTTCTCAAAGTTGAACTTCATCTGGTTCCTATCCACCCAACTTGCAAGCCTGTCTGGGACTGCCCGTATTTGTAGCCTATCTTCAAGCGTTACCACACTTTCCCATAACTTGGTGTCATCCATGAACTTGGCCAGTGAGGGTGAAAAGCTCTGTGAAGAGCCAGGAGTTGCAGCAGGGAGCTGGACATCTCTAATTAGGTTAGACAATGGATTTGTATAGGATGGTTTAAATAAGGATGCTCCTGCCTCTGTCTAAATCAGCATTTCTCAACCCAAGGGTTGCTACCTAAAAGTGGGCAACAAGAATATATGAAAGGGTTGTGAAGAAACCTTTAAAAATGGATCAACAAACTTTAAACACAGATTCTCCTTTAAAGGCAAAACAAATTTGAACCCACAGGTTTTCCCTTGATGGCTGGCAGAGTTCCATCCTGCAAGAGGCTGCTTGGGGCTGTGGGGAATAGGAGGAGGATGATCGGGCAGGGGTGCCGCATGCATATGCATGTGCATACATGCACATGGCAACCAGGCATCGTGGAGAGCAGTTCCCGCAACTCCCCACAGGTAAGTCTGTGGGGCAGGGGGAGGGGAAGGGGGGCATAGATGACAAGTCACAGGGGCAGGGAGGGGCACAATTGACACTGCCTGCCACCCCGCCTCACCTCTGTGGCCCGAGAGGAGCAGTGACTGTGGCTGGACCATTGAGGTGGGGTAGAGCCACAGCCCGGCACACGCATGGTTGGTGGCAGGACAAGGTGAAAACAGCACAGCCCCTCTCCATCTGTTACTCCTTGCGCTGCTGCTGATGTGGCTGGCACAAACGTACTGGTAGCAGTGGCAACAATGAGTCTCACCTCCCTGCTCTGCCTTCCTGCACCAAGTCCCACCTGCTGGATCACAGAGATGGCTCTTGTCATGCCAGTGCAGCCAGGCTTTAGCCCCATGCCTGCTGTGGGTGCATAAATCTGGGGGGCATGTGCTCCCCATGTCCCCCCACCCCACACACCCAACCCATGCCCCACACACTATGGAGCTGGGGCATGGGGGCAGGGGATCAGGAGTGAGGGGCACTAGCAGGGCCAGGGGGATGTTTTCTACTTAAACTATCTACTGGGTCAAGACTGGCCATCAATGTTTGTGAATGGGTTTTGGTACAGAAAAGGTTGAGGAACACTGGTCTAGGTGACCTCTGAAGGCCCCTTCCCTTCCAGCCCTACTTTTCTATGATTCTAGGTCAAGCAGAAGGCAGGATAGATTTGTATCTTATAAACTAAACCACATATATTTGGAGTGAGCCAGTATCCTGTTGTCACAACAGAAACAGGATCTTCCTATGTAGAGAAATAACCGGGGGGGATGTTACCTTTGGAATCAGTGATGTAAAGGGCACTATAGAATCCCTAAGTTCATGCATTCTTGTTGAGACATATGTATATTTTCCGTGCTTGTTTTGCATATTAGTTACTCTAACCCTTCTCTCTAATATTACATATCTAGTGATTTCTTAATGATGACATGGTCAGGAACATCACAGTGTATTCAGTACATGAAACCCAATGAATGGTTCCCCACTGGATTTAATTTTAATGAATTGAGCCAATTTCTCCAAGCTTATACTGTATTTCAAGCCTACTCTCTAAAGTATTTATGATCCCTTTCTGCTTCATAGAATAATTTGATTAGTTTATTCTTCATTTAAGAACAGATCCTCAGTTGGTTTGACCTGGTATAACTCCACTCTCATTGGTGGCTGTGATGGAGCCACACAACAGCAAAAGATCCACAGTCATTCTGGTGAAGTCATTCAGAATTACTTTAAACAAACAGTTTTTATGGGATAAAACATGTTAGCAATTGATGTAAAAAAGCTAAACAGAGGACGCCATCTTCATATCTCCTAGGAACTATAAGTTTTAATAGTTCTACAAACCCCAGGAACAATATTACATATTTTTGTGCACCATCTGTTGGAATTTTACCTACTTGTTACAGACATAAAACAGCCTAGTTACATCTCTCTTCCTGCAATGGAAATTAAATATTTTAAACTAACTATATAGGCATTCAAATGACTAGGCAATCTCTTAGCTCTCCCATTTCATGTAGTTTTATTGAAGCTGTTCCTTCACCTGTCATTTGCCCTTACGAAATTCTGGAGCCATTAGATTTTTCAGGAATTATTTGGCTGACTCCTGAGGTCCACCAGAGGATGAAGTTCCCCCATCATCATTAGAAGTCTCCCTGTATTTGCAGCAACCTCTCTAAGTCACATGGGCATCCTCACTAAATCATGTCTTGAGGACAACTGCTCCCAGGCTGCTTTCAGGAAATGATAGCCCAGTTGTCCTTGTACCCTCTGCATGTATGGCCCTGCATCTATTTTATTGTATCTTCTGTTAGATGTTAGTAATGTGTTTATTGGTTGTCCCTTTCAAAGTTCACAGAGGTCTTTAATAACTGTGGCATAAAGTTATTTGCCTTGTTGTCATTGTTGGTTAATTGTTCTGTCACCTTTCCCACTACATCTGGCTTCATTATTACTGGTGCTTAAAACTAGATGATGCCTAATGAGTCTATAAATGAGCCAAATTTGATGAGGGTAGCTGATAAAAGCCAGTTTGCATATTGTTGCATAGTTTCAGTTTTATTTTGATCAGATGTATTGAAATAGAGTAAATTATATTATTTGTACGTATAAATGCTGAGATCCTGCAAGGTGTTCAGATGCCTAGGCATAGCTCCATGAAAAGACTTACACATTTCAAGTCTGAGCATTGTCGTGTCAACATTTAGGCAACTAGCTGCCCTGAAAATCATACATTCAGGACAGGTGTATAGACTTGCTAGACAATGCATGGAATGCTAAAAAAATGGTGTGTCTTCTATATCTTATCCCACTCTTGGGACCCAGTAGGGAAGCACCTCCACCTATTCAAAATTCACAACCTTTAATCTTTTCCTTCAAAAGCTGAGGGAGGGGGCAGACAGAGAGTTATATTTTTCTTTGAAAATATTGTCATAAGGAAAGGTGATGCTGCCACTACCCGCTTTCCTCTAATACTTCAATGGTTTGACTACTCACCCAAGATATAGAATACCCGAGTTAAATTCCTTCATTCACCAGAGGGTATTTTGAACCTACTTTCCTATGAAAATTGCCACACCACTCTGGGATAAATTATTCTGGAGTGGAGTGCTTTCCTTTCCACCTGCTAAACTTCTTCCACTTTGCATAGAATAGGCAAATATTTATTGCTCCAGGAAAGAGACAGACAGAGAAGCTGAATATGATTCTATAACCTATGAGGTATGGGACCCACATGGAAGAGGGGATTCCTAGGTTCCAGTACCTGTTCTACTAAATAATTATAATGAAACATAGAAGTATTAATTAAAGCTCAGATCAGAATTCAATCTCACTCACAGGCAAATGCCCTTTGCTGTTGGTCTATAGAAGAGAGCTGAGAACTAAAAATCCCCAGAGAAGATAGATACAAACACCTCTGAAGGGCAGAGGCTAAGCTGCATCATCATTTCTGACTACCTTAGGTGGCCACCTACTCATCTCTGGCTCCTATGAATTCCATTAATAGATTTCCAACTCTATCCATGCATTATGTAGAGCAGTTGGGGGGGGGGAGGGGAGGGGGACAGGCAACCTTTTTGGCAGGTTTTCCACAAATTAGAGCTGCATCCTCCTGATGTGCCATGCCAATCCCCATTCTCCACTTGAAATGCTGCTTTGCTTTCGACTCCCTGGCCTATCTGAAGCTGTGCTGTTTGTTCCCTCCCTGATATGCCACATGCCACATACCTGTACCGCTGTGGAGTTTTTTTACTCTGAAGTGTTTTTACTCTGACGTATCCTGCTGCAAAGTAAATTAGTTTACTCCAGTCTAATAGGAGCATATGTGTGGACGCGTGACATTTACTGAACAGCTAATTAGTCTACTGTGCAGTAAACTTCTCATGCCTACTGCCATCCACAGTGCTAGCTTTCAGCAGTCCTTAAACCCCTTGCAGGCTGAAATGTTGATTGGGTGCCTGTACACAAGTCAGGAGGCTGCTGGATTAATCAAGTCTGCTGGAGCATGGTAATTACCACACTGTAGCCAGCCTCCGTGTCTCATGTATCAGCATCCCCACACTTCAAAATGACAGCAAGGGCACTTTAAAGTTCGTTCGATGAGTTTTAGATAAAGCACCCCGCCACCATTTTGAAGCCTGCCACCATTTGATGCTGATATATGAGACACTCTGGGTGCTTTCATTACAGTAGTTCTTAAGATGGCTGCTCTAATTAAAGCATCGCCCCTCCCACTACACCCCAGAGCATGTGTAAAAATGTTCATTGTGTCTAACCTCTGCACCAAGTACAGTGATGGAGAGAGAAGATGGTTTATACACTTGCCCCAGCTCCTCTTCAGCCCCTAAAACTTAATTGGTTCAGCCTTCTCTGTATGATGGTAAAAATTAAGAAATCAGCAGCAAGTTCAATATAAGAATTTAGCTAATATATTCTAAAGCTTCCATCTCATTTTTATCCCTTACACCTAACAAATATGCATCAGAAATCTGACAGAGGGCTCTGTCAAATTGAACTATTGAACTCAAAGTAGCAAAAGTCCCTCCCCAGGCAAGGGATTTAAATCATTTTCAAAGTTAATTTCCTGCTCCCAGATGGAGAACAAATCTAATCAGGTTTACTTCATTCTTCTGATGAACAGGAAAATGTAGCTTGCATACTCAAAAAGGGAAAGTATTATAGATGGCATAAGTCTGAATTCTCACACCACAGCAGACAAAGAAGGTAGTTCTGAAATGTAACATATGTGGATTTGAATGAGAACAGGGATCTAGGTTTATCCTGTTTGATTTTTTTAGGTCTCCTGCTAACCCTTTCAACAATGAAATTATATATTGTTTATAAATTCTCTACAGTTTCATGAAAATATTAGTCTTAAAAAATGAGAGCGAAGCCATCAATTCAGAGAAGAATTAATGAAATGGGCTGTGTGAAATCCTGGTCCCATTGATATCAGTGGGAGTTTTGCCATTAATTCCAGGATTCCAGGAGCCAAGATTTCATTGCTGAATAATCTTTCAGTCAAGGTCAGTGACAAAACTTCCATTTAACTCAGTGAGAAATGGAACTAGATCCTTAGAGAAATGTGGTTTGTTCATAAATGGTATACCAGAAATGTTATCATGAGGAGCCTGATATATTTAAGATGCAGCTTAAAATTAAAAAGGGTGAATTTGAGTCACTGTTTTACCAAAGACAGGAAATAACCAGTGTTAATTTTCTTAACTAAAGACCTGGCAGATTCTATTTAAGTCTGTGCTCTTATGATTTTATTGATAAAGACTTACAATTGTGCGTGTGTTCTTAAGTATCTCAGTTGTGCCCCTTGTCAGTAACAAAAGCATTCCTAGGAAAACAGCAAATGTATCATTAAGTCTTTCTGCAGCAAGTTAACAATAGCTACATTTTTCCCTGTTTCAGAATATTGCATGTGACTTTGTATTGCTCTTATGGATAACACAGCCAGAGATTTCAGTTTTAAAAAGTTGAAAATACTTAAGGAGCCTATTTGTATTTAATTTTTATTTTTACACTTTTATTTGTGTTTACAAGTAACTACATAGACAAACTATACCAGTAGGTAAAGATCTTTTCATTGCAGTGGTGTTATCTCCCAGACAAACTATGTTGGCAAGCTAGAGTTAATATTGAAAGATGCTATCAGTAATAAGTGAAGAGTGAAAAACATTATCAAACACCTAGCAGTTACCTAAAACTAACTATTGAAAAGTCAGAATTTAAAGTATTACAAGGAAACACCACATGTCCAAGTCTGCTAGTTCATGGTTATTTTACCTAGAACCCAGGTCACTCAGCTGTACTAGAGCAAAAAGCCACAATGAGCCTGCTGCCAGTCAGTGATGATAGTGTTAACAACTTTATAATAAGAATCCAAGTGCATAATTGTTGGTTCTGTTAATTTGTTCTCAAGAATCTGAATCTCAGGAGCAATATTACCATTTAAGACCACAGATATGAGTTTTAATATTGATCTCTGTAAGAATATGTTTATCTAACATAAGGCTGGTTGCCGTACTGTGGATGTCATTGCAAAGAGGTCTGAAATCTCCATTGCATTTAATTCAGTCTGCTGCAAATGATTCAGCAAAATGATTTCACTTACACCTCCTTGGTGGTACTCACTGTAGAAATCTAAAATGTAAGTATACACGCACAGGTATTTAGCACAACAGTTTCCGTAGTACAATATGTTAAAGACTGATAGGTCTACAACCAGTTAGTGCTTGTATTCAAAATCAGCACATGGTTATTTCTTGCATATTTGTTACATGTACTAGTTATACAGCAAGTGCTATTTACTCAGTCTTTCTACTCTGGAGTCTTTCCAGATCTAATACTACATAATTTTATTTTTCCTGTGTATGCTGTCTATTACAAATAGTTCACTTGCTCAAACTGGTTTTGGGACTATTTGATACAACCTGTTTAAACAATATATTGCAACAATAATGCATTAAAATGAATATTAAATTGTTGCTGAAAAGCAACATCAAGCTTTAATGTCACATTTTGTTCATCTTCTAAATCTTTATATATCTATATAAGCCTGATCAAGACTGATTTTATCATTTGAGTTATGCCTAATGTGTGGCCCTTCTGCATTTCATTGCCTGGTAGTTATTGTGCTCAGCAAAGACCGAAATAAATTGTCTGTTTCTGAGCGAGTACCAGGATTAGTATAGCATAATCAATTGATTCTCTCTCCAGAAGAGATATCAGTGTGTCTAATTGAAGACAGGCCTATTTGTATAAAAACAATAGCAGAATGGGTGTGGACAAGTCTCAAAATGCTGCTGTCTCCACTGGGCATGGTTACCAGATGATTAGTATTACTGAGTATCCTCACTCTCTGATTTCAGAAATACCATATTATCCAAGGAATATTTCAAAATGAAAATCATATGTTAAAGAGAGGATTTTAGTGGCTATTATAGGTATTCTGTAAGGAGCCTGTAATGTTTCAATTACAAGAAAAACTGGAAAGCTATAAACAGTTCCAGGAATGGTAATGCACTTTTTGATTTGTAAGAAATATTCAGTTCTTCAAAAAATGTGGTTTATTATTTTTTCCATGACATTATTTTGCTTTTTTCCTGAAAAAGCTGCCAATATCTGAATGCTTGACTTTTGGACAGCTGCAGTCACCACACTATAGCTTCACAGTACGTATTAGAAGAAAAGGAATGACATAGATGTCCATGAAAGGCTTCTTACAAGTAGATGATGTCCACTAATCTCTGAAATACATCTTTGAGATAATTATTTTGCAAAAATTCAGGCAAGATGTATGCCTGACATTTAGCAGATCATATAATGCTACATCATCTGGGTGGGAGATGGAGGGTCAGGGCAGCAAGTGAGTCTGTGTGTATGGCAGGGGTATGTGGAGGGGATCGGTATGCAAGGCACTGAGGGATCGTGTCTGGGCACTGAGGCTATGGCAGGGCAGGGAGGGCTTGAGGGTAAATGCCCCTCCAGTAGGGGTGGGGAGACCCTTTGGGGGCAGTGGGGAGCTGCGTAGCCAGGCCAGCAGCACCAGGGCTGGTGCCCATGCTCCCAGGGGTGGGGTGGTTGAGAGATACTGCCAGGGGGAGCTATGCCCAGGCCACCTGGTGTGGAGCAGGAGCCCCAGCCAGGGTGGGGGGTACCACAGGCCTCCACTCCTCCTCCCTCCAGCCTGCACTGGGGCCAGACTCATTCTGCCCACATGAGTCAGAGCTGCCGCAGCCACCACAGCTGTTGTGCTCCAGCCCAAGCTGGATTGGGCAGCTGGGTCCCCTTCTGGCAGGGGGTTTTGGGTCAAGAGTGAGGAGCACTGGCTGGGCTGAGGGGGCTATGGCTCATGAGTGAGGGGCAGCAGGGGGCCATAGGGCTGTCAGTTGGGAATATGGGGCACTGGCATGGCCAGGGGTAGCCAGAGACTGTGGGTCAGGAGTGAGGAAAACTGGCAGGTCCAGGGGGCTCTGGGTAAAGAATGAGCAGCACTGGCAGATTCAGGGGACCGTGGGTTGGGAGTGAAGGGCACTGGCATGGTCCAGGGAGGTGGGGGACTGTGGGCTGGGGGTGAGGAGGACTGTGGCTTGGGAGTCAGGCAACAGCATGGGCATGGACAGGGGCAGGGCACTGGCATATAGAGTTGCTCAGCACCACAAAGCGGGGGATGGGGCAGCCGTAGCTGGACCCACATCCTGATGAGCAAAGGAGACAGGTGAAACTCTGATTTTCCATGATAAAAAAACCAAATCTAACACCAAAATATATAAGTATTTAGAATGTATTTTATTATAGTGACTGAAGCACTGGTAGGCTTCCAAATTGCTTTAAATTTGTAAATATATCAATAAAACATTGTGTTCAACAGATACCTATATATAAAATGAAATACCACATATGCGCGCATACACACACACACGCATATCCATACATATATATACACACACATATATACACTTACATATATACATACACACACAGGTACACACACATATATATGCATATACATACATATACATATACATACATATTATACATACATACACACATATACATATATATATACATACATATATACATATATAATGGATTTACATCTTAATCATGGAAAAACATGGATTTGGGGGGTTTTAATTAGAGAATTTGAGTTTTTATCAGAGAATTTGGGATTTTTAAACAGACAAAACCAGGATCCCTGATCATCACTCAGAAATTATCATTGAGATTAGAGAGGAACAGTGCAAAGAATGCTACAAGTGTATTTCCTTGAATAAATGGGCTATAGCAGAGTGAGGGATGTTGTCACCACTCTCCTTCCCCTGCAGCGGATAATTTGTGGGGAGTTTGACTAGCTAGGGTAAGTAGTCTGCTCCCCTCTTTATCATCTGCAGAAAGACTTGCTTATGTTTCCATCTACTTTAATTATTGCTTAAATAGTAGCTACAGGACTGGGTATTGGAATAAGAACCTGTACAACTAATTCACTTAGGAAAACCCTGATCCTGATCCCTGTAGAATGAACAGTAAAACTACACTAACTGTGCATTGACTTCAACAGTGCAGGTTTGGATCCATCAGCTGGTAACAATTACAGCAATAAATTAGCGTATGACTATGGAATTCCCCTTACTATGTATAGTAAATCAGGTAGTAAAAGTTCAATAAAATAATTTATTTTCAACAGCTCAATGGCATTGATTTAAAGGTTTTCATGGTGACTAGTGAGTTATGAATTTTATGGACATGGTGATGTTCTTATTTGAAAGGAAAGTATTACTACTCTGGGAAAAGCATAGAGAAGAAAACAACAACAGGGGAAAAAAACAACCAAATAACCAAACAAACAGACAGGATTGTAAAACCAGCCTTTGTCTGTATAAAACATTACAGTACATTAGTAAAGATGCAAAAGATTATTAGAAACAAATTTACTATTCTTCTTTTTATTATTTAAGGTTTTCCCATTCAGTCTTGTTTTCTCTTACTGTAACCACCTGGTTAATCAATAGTATGTCTAGAAAAACAATTTTCCCCACTTCCAAGAGAAACCCTGATTACAACAGTGAAATTTTCAAGGATACATACTGTGCCATGCTAAAGAAAGGCAGTACTCAAATAAGTGGCACAGGCAGTGTGCCTGTAGCTTTTGTTAAGATGCATTTACCTCTACATTCACAAACTGTTGGGAATCTTTTCTCCAGAAAAACAAATAAAAAAGCAAGTCCAAATGGGGAAGAAGGTGCGGGTAAGGGGAGAGAAGAAATGCACACATTTATTCTGAAGGAAAAAGCAACTATTTTGTGGTCAGCAGGTATTCAATATCAAATAATGAGAAAAAAAAAACAATAAAAAATAATGCTGTTTTGATTTTGCCATACATCATCAGTGAGGAAGTTACTGTGAGGAAGCTTGTAGTGAGTTTGCTGTTGTGAAGAAACTGTTCACGTGCAACATCCTACTCCACTGTAAATGTAAAACTCTTTACCCCTCGCTAACAAACAAGCCACACTATATTTACCATAGGGTAAGACCGTGGACATATTCGATTACTGAACAACAAATAAAGAATCCAAGAATAACATTAAATCAATTTGTCTGCCTGATTTCAATACTCCTTAGTAAAATATTCCTAAATGGGATGGTCTTTAGGATCCATATCAGTAAATTTATGAGCGCCCCTGACTTAAAGTGTAATCTGTTGACATCAGAAACGGATATTCAGTATAGGAGTTGCCAAACTGCAATCCAAGCCAGGGAAAGGAGAATACTTGTTTCCATATACCAACCTCCTTTCAATGTTGAATGGATGTCAGTGGTTTTAAGAAAAGAAGGTAGACTCAGAGGACAAGTATCCCCAAGGGCCTAATGCTACCACTATTCCACTGTCCCATTATGCAAAAGAAAGTTATATTGACTTTATCTCCTCTGAGTTAATTGATCTCTGGTGATTTGTTTTAAAAACATAACAAGCTAGCTAAGAGTGAAATTCAGTTACCAAGACAGCTGCATCTAGACATAATATGGCACTTATTTCAGGCTAGGCAAGTACTACATCCACTTGGGTTCCCAAACTAGGGACCCCCTTCTGGAATCAAGAGCCAAACCCCAGTTTTCCCATCCCCACTCACCTAATTTTATGGGATACCTTTTTAGATGCATTTGACAGCAAACCTGGGTATAACTTGGAGAAGAGGACACCACAAAGCATCAAAGCACATATCAACTTGGTAGTGTACCACTTAAGAAGCTTTGAGGATATAGCCCTCAGAAGGATCAAACTCACTGCATGTAAAATGGATCAGAGACTTCCCGGTTCCTAAAACGTAATGGTGAATGTCTGATTCTTTTACAAAGAGAGATGGTCAAAGTCACTTTAAGAAAATCCAAGCTAGCGCCACCCCACAAATTTACCTTTATGTCTTTAAGGAGGGTAGAAGCTTAATACTCCTTTCAGCTGGAAGCTGGGTTGCCCATGCCTCATGGATTGTCTTATGGCAGCTGTTTTCCTTCAGATACTTTATCTTTTTATTCAAGTTCTTACATTGGTGTCCACCACACGTGTATATACATGTCTTAAAGACAATAGCCTTTCAAATTAGTTAGCACCTTTAACAAAAGGAAGCTGCTTGACTTTTTTCCAGCCCCTAGAACTGCACGAGTGAAGTAACATGAGATCTCTGAATTTGAAGTAGTGATAAGGCTCTGAAGCTAAGGCTAAGGCAGGGAAGCTAAGGTAGGGATATTAGCCTTTCCACCGTAGCTAACCACACCCATAGAGCACCTGAATAACCATGGGTAGGGGTTATGTGACAGCCCATATGGTATGAAATTTGGCTACCAGGGGACAACAAAGTTGAGATACAGAGCATTCAGAAGGCAGATGGTGGGAGTAAGATGAATCATGTTGCAAGGTGATGAAGGATTTCACTTGAGGACTACTGTGTCCAGAAAATGACCCTCTATGTAAAACAGCAGGATTTGGCTTTCTAAATGAACCCCAACAATAGAAACTTTGTATGTTATTTTCAGTTTTAGATCATATTTCCTCCTTTTTTGTTCTTGCTGAAATTTGTGTAAGAAAGGCAATTAATAGCTTGCTGATTTTAGCTCCCTGCTGGTGCTTTAAGAAGCATACTAGATCTCTAGTGTTTTGTTTGCTCTTGTTAATGTGTAAAAGCCCTTTCACTTCCTCATGCCTTCAGCTAGCTTTAACTAAAAATTCTGGCTTTTTCCTCCACTTTTCCCTCACCTTCCTTGTAAGTTTCATCCTTCAGTTCTAACAAATTCTTTAAGCCCAGACAGATCATGCATTCCTAAGACACTAAATTGACTGTTTTAGGAAGTAAGACCTGTGAATAGGATAGGATAGGATAGGATAGGATAGGATAGGATAGGGCACTGAAATGCAACTGGCCCCAGCAGTATAAAAGCAATGCAATGCAGCAATAGGGCACTAAAATGTAATGTGCTGGCCCCAGCAGTATAAAAAGCTGCCCTAGCAAGCAGCTCAGGGCTAAGGGCTATTTGCTCTCAGGAGCTTCTGGGGCCCAGCCATCTGGTGCTAGCTAAAACTCCTGCAGCAGCATCCCAGATCCATTTTTTAAAATACCCCAAAATCCATGTTCTTCCACAATTAGAACAAAAGATATCTCTCTCTCTCCCCCCAACCTCTCTCTCTCTCTCTCTCTCTCTATATATATATATACACACACATATATATGTATTAGCTCTCTCTCTCTATATATATTATATATATATGTATTAGCTCTCTCTCTCTCTCTCTATATATATATATATAGAAAGAGAGAGAGAATTAGCGCACGCACACACACACACACACACACACACACACACACACACACACACACACACACACACACATATATTAGGGTTGTGAGAAGCTTCGGGTGCTAATTTGATTTGGAGGCCAAATCTCCAAATCCAAATCGAATCAAGGGAACAATTAAAAGGTCCAAATCAATTTGAAGCTCTCTGAATCAATTCAGAAAAAATTCACAGAGCTTCAGAAATTTGGGCAGTCCCCACCCGCTGCAGCAGGGGGCTGGACCTGGACTCCATGCTGGTAAGTAGAGGGTGGGGAAGGGGAGGCTGGAGAAGCAGGGGACCACAGGGGGACCCCCACCAGGCCCTATCCCCTGCCTGCTGCCCCCCTGAGTGCCCCCAACCCCTGCCTGCTATCCCAGCCCCCCCATGACTGCCCCACCCACCCCAGCTCCCAGTTGTTTAACAAAAGCCCCCACTCACCGGCTGCTGCCAGGCAGGGAGTGATCCCCACTGCCTGCTGTTGGGCAGTCACTGGGTATGGACATGTACCCCTACATCCTGCTGACATTCACTAGCCCCTCGGGGTGGCTGCACCCTTATGGTCAAGCTGGGTGAGATTTGCTGCCCTTTCTTTTCCCGCCTGCCACAACTTTGATGATAAAAGGAGATTTACAAAAGCGAGGTGGTGACTACCCGACTCACACCTGGATCGATCATAGGGACTTGCCCCAACACCCGAAGTCCAAAACCGGAAGTGAGAAAAGGACCAACTTAATACCAATCTTTTCACTTTCCTTTTATTTTATTTATTTTTTATTATTTATTTATTTATTTCTTCACTGAAGTCTTATGACCTTTGTCCTTTTCTTCTTCTGGACATCTTCACGGTCTGGTTCCAGTTGCCTGGGGCAGTTACCCCCAGGAGTCTTCAGAGGTTTACTTTCCCTGCCCTGAACTCCTTCCGGATACTTTATATCAGGACCGCAACAGGCTTAATTGACAGCATGTGCCGCTTAACAACGAGGGGAATTCCCTCTGGAGCAATCAGCTAGGAAGGGGCATGGTTCTCTCTGCTTGAGGTTTTTGCCCACCCCTATCTCAGTTGTGGAGCCCCTCTGAGTGCACGCTCCCCTTCTCGTCTTGGGAGAATGCTTGGCCCCAAGCTGGGCTGTCTAGTCGGTGGGGAGACATCAAACAAAAACAAAAAAAAAGAAGAGAAAAAAACCCCTGCAGCAAGAGGTTTGGGCAGATCCGCCGCCTCTGCTGCTCCTAGAGTCTTTCCCTGATCCTCCTTCTGGCACCTGGCCTCTTCCACCCTCCTCTTAACTCCTGCAGCAATGGTGCCAATGCCTCTCAGGAGTCCAATCAAAGGCTTACCCTATCTTCTTCATCTTCACCCCACATTTCCAGATCCGAGGCTCCTCTCCTCCCCTCCTCTGCTGTCCTTCTCTCTCCTCCCTTGGTTCTGTCCCTGGCCTCTGGATATTGCCCATGCTGCAGATTGGCCCCAATCTGCTTCACCTATCGAGGAGGTAAATCCAGGCAGGTGCGGATGGGGAGCTTCTGTCGTAGAGTAGACGTTGTGATGCAGTGCAGTCCATGTCCCTGGTCAGGGAAACACACTAGGTGAGTGCCCTCCGGGCTTTCACATACCTCCCCACTTAACTAGCCGTTAGGCACACTTACGTCCTGGGGTTTTGGTACAACAGGATCTGCATTCATCACCCCATTCTCTGCTCTGTCTTCATCCTTGTGACATCTTGAAAGGAAATCAGCAACTGTGTTAGGTTTTCCTGGCCGGTACGTGATCTTAAAATTAAAAGGTTGCAAGGCCAGAGCCCATTGGGTAATGTGTGCATTGTCCATTTGTTTAATCTTCAGCCACCTTAAGGGGGCGTGATTGGTAATAACGGTGAACTCCTGCTCCAGTATGTAGTACCAGAAGTACTGCATGCCCCATTTTATGGTGAGGCACTCACGCTCGATTGTAGCATACCTTCTTTCTTGTGGATTTAGTTTTCAGCTAGCATAGGCTATGGGTTGGGAGGTTCCCTCGATTTCCTGGGACAGCACAGCACCTAACGTCCACTCTGAAGGTCAGTGAGGAGTGTGGTGATGTCAGCAAACTTGGGTATAAATCGCCTGTAATATCCTGCTAAACCCAGGAAAGCCCTCAGCTGCCTACAGTTTTGTGGTGCCTTGAACTTGTGTAAGGCCTCTACCTTGTTAGCCAATGGTTGGACTTGTCCTCGCTGTAGCAAAAATCCCAGGTACTTGGTCTCTGCCTTGCCCAGGATGCATTTTCTTGGGTTAGCCATCAGACCAACTTGGCGTAGCTCATGCAGTACTGCCCTCACCACCCTGGGGCGTTCTTCCCACCCCTGGGTATAGATGATGATGTTGTCTATATAAGCGGCCGTGTATTGTTGATGCGGGGCCAATACCCAATCAACCAACCATTAGAAGGTAGCGGCTGCTCCGTGCAACCTGAAGGGCATTCTTCTGAACTCATATAACCCCCACGGGGTGCCAAAGGCTGTCTTAGCCCTGTCTTCTCTTCGTAACAGTACCTGCCAATACCCCTTTGACAGATCTAGGGTGGAGATAAACAGGGCTTGCCCCACCCTCTCGAGAAGCTCACTGATCTGGGGCACCAGGAAAGTGCCAAACTTGGAAATAGCGTTCACCTTCCTAAAGTCAATATATAGTCGTAAGGACCCATTGGGCTTGGTAACCACCACAATGGGACTCTGCCAGGGGCTACGCAATTCTTGGATTATTCCCTGTTCCAGCATTCTGGCCAACTCAGTGTGAATGGCCTCGTGCCTACAGTGGGGAATCCTCCTTCATTTTTCCCTGATGACTTGCCCTGGGGGTGTAATTATGCAATGGGTTATCCCCCATGCACACCCAGGGTTCTCGCTAAACACATCATGAAACTCTTTTACGAGAGCCTCTACCTGGTGCCATTGTCCAGGATCAAGTTGGGGTCCCATTGGGACAACTAGATCATTGATCTCTAACCCTGTCCTCGGGCCGAGCTCTTGGCCAAACTCATCTTCTGGAGGAGAAGGGGCAATCAGTAGACCTTCCTGCTCCCTCCATTCTTTAAGTAGGTTGATATAGTAAATTTGCCTCTCCCTGCATGACCCCAGCTTAAGAACGTCATAGTCTACAGGGCCTATTTAGCAAGTTATCACAAAAGGTCCCTGCCAACTCTTCATAAGTTTGTTCTTGGTGTCAGGGAGTAACACCAAGACCTTCTGACCTGCCTGGAGGCCCCTTTCTTAGGCTCTTTTATGATATGCAGACTTCTGTAATTGCTGGGCTATTCTCAGGCACTCACGAGTCAATTCTCCCACCCACCGTAGCTGTCGTTGCATGTTCTGCATGTATTCAGAGGAGCTTAACTCTTCTTCCTGTCTGGCCTCCCATCCTTCCTTGATTACATCTAGCAGGCCTCTAGGCTGGGTGCCCGTGCACTAGGTCAAATGGGGTGCACCCTAATGATGACTGGGGGGCTTCTTGTGCCACAAATAACAATGGAGGGATCATCAGGTCTCACCGGCGGGGTTCTGACTGCATGCATCACCTCAACATATTCATTAGGGTCTGATTAAACCTCTCTACCACCCCGTTAGTCTGCGGGTCATAGACCATTGTGCAGAGGTGTTTAATCTGCAGCACCTTCCACAGACAATGAATGATGTTTGACATAAAGTTTGACCCCTGATCGGTGACAATTTCTTTTGGGATGCCCACCTGGGAAATCTGCTTCATCAGCTCTTCTGCCACCTGGTGCCCTGTGACCGACCGCATCAGAAGTACTTCGAGGAACCTGGTTGCATAGTCTATGATGACAAGCAGATATTGGTAGCCTGCTGAGCTCTTAGAGAGGGGACCCACTATGTCCATCGCGATGCGCGAAAAGGGGACCTCGATTATTGGCTGTTACAGGGCTCATGCTGGCCAGTTCCCACTTACCATTTGGCATGCAGGGCAGGCACAGAAAAATTTCTCAACCCGGTCGTACAGCCTAACCCAGAAGCACCACCTAGTTAATCTAGTTTCCATCTTATGGTGCCCCATATGTCCCCCCAGCAGATTTCCGTGCATTGGGTTCAGGAGGGGAAGTCTAAATTGGGTGGGTATCAGCAGCTGGACTATCTCTGCCTCCACTGAAGGGCCCTGCTTCACCCGACACAATAAACTATTCCTAAACTCAAATCGGGGCAGATGTGCGTAGCAAGCCAGGTCCACTACTTTGTTTTCCACCTTCACCAGCTCCATTTCCCATATGGCTCGGAATTCTTGCTCTTCTTCCTGGGCCTTTCAGAAAGCTTGACTGCTTTTCAGCTGTTCGAGGTCAAGGTCCTCAGTGTTGTCTCTGGCCAGACTGACCTCTCCTATGCCGACGTTCCTTGTTACTTTAAGTACCTTGTAGATCTCATGCCAATCCCACCCCAGGATCATGGGATATGGCAGGTCCTGTGCCAACCCCACTGGCATTTCTCACGTAGCGGCCAATACCATGACTCGGTAAACCCGTTGTGGGTAAAAAGTACTATGTCCATGCATGCAGGTCATTTTCACTGGGGTGGTCTTCCATACATTCATGGAGAGGGCCAGCTTGTTTTGGACAAAGGTATGGGACAACGTGTCAACGATCACCTCCAGTCTTTTGCCCCCAATCCAAGTATCAACCACTGGACAGAGTCCAGGGCCCGCTGATGCGCTGCTTCCAATGCTACAGTCCATGGTCTTGACCCCAGAGGAGTCTACCAGGCCTGAGAATTCATTCAGCTCTGTGAACAGTGAGTGGATTGTCTGCATGGGGGCCTGAGATGGGTAGGTGAAATCCCAGGACATGTGTCCTGACCTTCCACACCAGAAGCAGATCACCCTGTTGTCAGGCCTCCTGCTTTCCTGGGGTTCCTGGCTCATTGGCCTGGCGGGGTCGTGGGATCTCAGGGGCCCCACCATTCTGGGGCTTCGCTCTTGTTACTTCTTCCCCTGGGCACTCCAAAAATTCTCCACTAACTGCAATGCCTCAGTGGATGACTCTGGCCAGTGGCAGCAGACCCACCTCTGTGTCTCTTCATTCAGATAATTCAGAAACTGCTTCAGCAGGATCTTGTCGCAGATCTCGCTTTTCGAGCTCTTCAGGGATTTCAGCCACTTAGAAGCCAAGTCAGCCAACCGCTGCAACAATGCTCACAATTCCTTTGTTTCCCATGGCTTCTGGGCCCTAAAAGCTTGGCAGTATGTTTCAGGGTTAATGTTCAGCCTATAAAGGATTTCTTTCTTGACTTTGTCGTAGTCTCCAGCTTCTTCCCATGGCATGGACCCATAGGCTGCCTGTGCCTTTCCAATCAACAAGACTCCGAGGTTCCCAGTCCATTGGGACTTTTCTAGTCCAGTGGACAAGGCTACTCATTTGAAGCTCTCAAGGAACACCTCTGGATCATTGTGAACACTCATCTTAGGGATCTTTAATTCCACTGCATTCTGCTGTTGCCACACCTGATGTTGGATCCAATTTTATTCCAAGGCCAGCTGCCATGCTGACTGTTGCTGCTGCTGTTGGAGGACCTGCCCCATTAGGTGCACTGTCTGCTGAATCAGGTCCACACCCGCCACAGCTGCCACCAAGGGGACTTCCATCCTCTCCATTTCTTCTGGGCCATCATCAGAATTCCCAGCCAATGCACCAAGTTGTCGGGCAGTCACCGGGTATGGACATGTACCCCTACATCCTGCTGACATTCACTGGCCCCTCGGGGTGGCTGTGCCCTTATGGTCGAGCTGGGTGAGATCTGGTGCCCTTTCTTTTCCCACCTGCCATGACTAAAAGGAGATTTACAAAAGGGAGGTAGTGACTACCCATCTCACGCCCGGATTGATCGTAGGGGCTGCCCCAACGCCTGAAGTCCAAAACCGGAAGTGAGGAAAGGACCAACTTAAAACCAATCTTTTTACTTCCCTTTTATTTTATTTTATTTTTTTCTTCACAGAAGTCTTATGACCTTTGTCCTTTTCTTCTATACGTCTTCAAGGTTTGTTTCCAGTTGCCTAGGGCAGTTACCTCCAGGAGTCTTCAGTGGTTTATTTTCACTGCTGTGGACTCCTGCCGGATACTTTAAATCAGGACCACAACAGGCTTAATTGATGGTGAGTGCCACTTAATGAGGAGGGGAATTCCCTCTGGAGCAATCAGCTGGGAAGGGGCACAGTTCTCTCTGCTTGGGGTTTTTTTGCCTGCCCCCATTTCAGTCATGGAGCCCCTCCAAGTGCACACTCCCCCTCTCATCTTGGGAGAAGGCCTGGCCCTGAGCGGGGCTCTCTAGCCAGTGGGGAGGCACCAAACAAAAACAAAAAAAAGAAGAGAAAAAAACCCTGCGGCGAGCAGTTCAAGCAGATCCACCACCTCTGCAGCTCCTAGGGTCTTTCCCTGATCCACCTTCTGCCACCTCATCTCTTCCACCCTCCTCTTCACTCCCGCAGTGAAGGTGCCACCGCCTCTTCAGGGTCTGACCAAGGGCTTACCCAGTCTTCACCCTGCATCCCCAGCTCCCAGGCTCCTCTCCTTCCCTCCTCCACCGTCCTTCTCTCTCTTCCCTTGGTTCCACCCCTGGCCTCTGGATATTGCCCACACTGTGGATTGGCCCCAATCCGCTTCCCTTGTCAAGGAGGTAAAGCCAGGCAGGTGCAGATGGGGAGCTCCCATCGTAGAGTGGACGTCATGACGCAGTGCAGTCCATGTCCCTGGTTAGGTATGCACTCTAGGTGAGTGGTCTCCAGGATCTCACACCCCCCACTGCCCCATTCTCCATGGGGGGCTCTGCCATGATCCCCCAACTGGCCTCCGCTCTCCCAGCCCCCAACCCCCATGGCTGCCCTGCCTGCCCCAGCTCCAGCCCTTTAAGAAAAAAAGTCCCCAAAAGCTTCACGTTCACTGGCTGCTGCAGCAGCCTTGAGGCTTCTGGGGGCTTGTTTCAGAGTCCCCAGTGCAGTGGGGGGTAGTGGGAAGCAGCAGGGATTGCCCCCTGCCACCAGGCAGGAACTAGTGAATTGAGGCTTTTTGAGGGGTGTTTTTGGTTTTGTTTCTTATTTAAGGGCCAAGAGCTGGGGCAGGCAGAGAAGCCATGGGAGGGCTTGGAGAGCAGGGGAGGGGTCAGGGGGTTTGTGGCAGAGCCTCCCATGCAGCGTGGGGCAGTGGGGGGCAGCAGGGATCACTCCCCCCCCCCACCACCACCTGGCAGCAGCCAGTGAGTAGGGTTGGATTTTTTTCAAAGTGCTGGGAGCTGGGGTGGGCAGGGCAGGGCAGCCATTGCTGGGCCTGGGAGAGCAGGCAGGGGATGGGGCCTGTGTGATTCAGAAATTTGGCTGATTCATCATCAGCTGAATCTCCGAATCAGATTTGGCTGAATAGATTTGGGACAGTGATTTGAATCACCGAATCAAATCACTGTCCCCCTGAATCTGAATCCGAAGTGAATACTAGCTGCTTCACACAGGCATGATCGATAGATAGATCGATAGATAGATCGATCAATCTAGAGAGATAGAGAAAGATCAGTTGGGCAATGCTTTATTGATATATTTCCAATGTTAAAGCAATTTGAATGCCTACCAGGGTCTCTATCATCATGATAAAATACATTCTAAATATCTATAGGTGTAGATGTGTGCTTTTGGTTTTCTTCTCACATGATGGGTGTGTGATGGGGGGATGTGGGGTTTGCAGGAGGGCAGTGGGAAGGGGTGTGGGGGAAGGCAGGTGGGTGTGTGGGTGGGTGTGGAGGTACCTTGTGGGGGGGCTGCTCAGGAGGGGTGGGCCCCCAGACCCGACAGGTTGCAGCCCCCCCACACAGCACATGGACTTCCCCCCCCCATGCAGGGCCCAAGCCCCTATCCTGCACAATGATCTCAGCCACCCTGCAGGGTCACAGACCCCCCACCAGTGTCCCAGCCACTCTGCAGGGCCACATGCCTCCCCCCCCCCCGCAGGGTCCCAGCTACCCTACAAGGCCACAGAACTCCTCCTGCAAGGTCCCAGCCACCCTGCAGCACAACAGCCCCCCCCACACAGGGCCCACAACTTACCCCCTGCAGCAGCAGCAGGAGTGGGGTGCTCAGAGCCCACTGCTGCCAGCCCCGCTGTGGCATAGAGAGGCCCCAAGCGGCTCAGAGCCGGTACTGCCCATGCTGCTCATCCAGGGCCAGTGCCACTCATGGGGACTGTGTGTCATGCCAAGCTGGGTTCTGCCAGACTGGGGTTGCTTGCACTGCCAGGCTGAACTGGTTCCATGGTGGCAGGATGCAGCTTGTCTCAGTGCACTTTCCCTATGCACTGTGCCAGGTCCTGCCACCATGCAACCAGCCCAGCCTGGCAGCGCGAAGGGCCCCAGTGCTGGCAGGACCTGGCTTGGCTTGGCACACTGTTTCTGCATGCCACACTGGGTCCTGCCTCCAGCAGCAGTGCTGCTTGTCCACAATGCCTGCAGGGAGGAAGTGCACAGCAGGACCCAGCATAGTGTAGCTCGCTAGTCCAGTTTTGCACTGGAGCAGGAGGTATGGTCCCAGGAGGCACAGTTCCCATGTAAATGCAGGAATTAATTAACTAGCTTAATTATTGGAATTAAGCTAATTTCACGGCCTGGGTTGGATTGGGTCGAGTTGAGCCACCATGGTGTTTTCCATGAGGCTCAGATACACCTAAACCTCATGGAAAATGCACCCCACAGACCTGATCTGTCCCAGGCCAAACAGCTAGTGTGCATTTGCACAGGAGCTGTGCCTCCCAGAGCTGCACCTCCTGCTCCAGTGCAAAGTTGCTGTGCTGGGCCAGGTCAGGTCACATCATTTGCCACTGGCTCTGCCATGACCTCCCCATGCCACCAGCTCTGCCGTGGCTGCCACACACAGCTGGCTCTGCACTCTGGCCACTCACTATCTCCCCTGCTGGCACGGTCTGATGTGCCCCAGGCCCCGCACACCCCTAGGGGTGGCTCTGGGGCTGCCACATGTCTGCTCCCCCACACAGAGGCCATGGTGCTGGTGGCAGCAGGCAAGTGGGGCTATGGCTCTACTGCAGGCACAGTGGGCAGTGGCACAGTGCTGTGTGACCTGGTCTCTGGAGATGCTGAATGGACCTGGCCCAGCCCATCCAAGGCTGTGCATTAGCAGACTGGGCTGGGTCCATTCAGCATGTACAGAGCTCGGGTCACACAGCACCGCATCACTTCCTGCTGTACCTGCAGTAGTGTCTCAGCCATGCTGCCTGCTGGCACCACAGGAGCCAGGTGGAGGGGCAGGCATGTGGCAACCCCCGCTTAAGCCCCTCTATAAATTCATCCACATATGAGACAACCACCCCACACTGCTCCCCACAGCCCCTGACATCCCTCTCCACTCCCTGACACCCCCCCAACATCCCCTTGCCTCTCCTCACACCCACCCACACCCATAAACCTCCCCCACCCCACATCCCTAGCCAGAAACCAGAGTCTCTCTTCTGGAGGACCGACTCCTGGGTTGCTGTTCTGTAGAGCATTTTTTTTTTTTTACCCTAGATATCCCGGGGTCTAATTTTTCCCCCACACTGCAAACTTACAGCACAGGGAACATTTTTTTGTTCTCACACGTGCCTTTTACAATGTCTAAAAGGGCTTTGAGATGCTGTAAGAGGCATGTGTGTGCTCATGTGGATGTGCTCTATATGTATAATAATTATTGGAATTAAGCTTTATTTCATACATTGTTCTTTCATACGTGAGTTGAATCTTACATCCTAATCCTGCTGTGTTTGAGGACTGTGCAGTTCTCTTGGATGATACCACTTCCTTCAATTTCATTATGCCCACTTAGGCATCTTAGTTTTTTTCCAGGTGTACACTTTTGAAAATCAGTTGCATTTAGAAGAGTCAGTGAAGAAACAAAAAGAATATATAGGTAGTGCTATTTCTAAACAGTAGACTGAAGTAGAGATTGATAATGGAGCAAGAGATAGTAGACACAAGTGAATAAACTACCAGTGAATTACTTAGTGATCCTCATGTATTGAATTGTTCTACTGAACTCCCTCTTCATGCATCCTGGCACCAGTGATTGGTTTACCACTTCCTTGCTGGATACCCTAGGCCTTATCTCTGTCACTGCTCTGACATCTATTCCTGGAAGGAAGGAAAAAGAAGCAAAATAATATATAACAGTCCTGGAGACCATAAAAAAGCAATTACCCTGGAAATTTAGGTGGGTTTATTTATTTATTCATTTATTTATGCTTTTTTTCACTTAACATTTCACTTGCCAGAATAGTTTGATGAGATACATACCTTGTTTTCATGAGGAGTTTTGTCAATTAAGCTCAAGAACAAATATTGCTCTACCTCCACATCCAGCAGGTATATTTATTGTCATTCTAGTGATCATCATCACTGGCAAATCCTCATGGTCAAGGATGATTGTCTTCTATGATTGCCTTATTTGTGGTTCTGAAAGTGGCTGACAAGACCAATCTGGGATTGACAGGTTCCATGGCAACTCGAGCATGTTTCTGTGCTGGGTGCGTGGCTTTGGATTTTTGGATCAGTCTGTGACATGCTGTTTCTGCCACTCCTGCTTTTCTGTGCCTTCTTCTCATCTTGAGGTTTCAAAATACTGAGATCCTTGCAGAAGATTCTTCCATCATTTGGGGCAGTTCTGGGTGATAGTCTCTCATAGGTTGATGTCAATTTTGCATTTTTTTCAAGTTAATCGTGAGGACATCTTTGAAACACTTTTTCTGCCCTTGTCTTGAGTGTGCACCTTGACTGAGCTGGGAAAATACAATTTTCTTCAGGAATCTGGAGTATGACATCGACCCTTATCAAAACGGAATCGGAGGAGGAGAAAGTAGAAGGATTGTGGGTTAGGTTACATGGAGGTCAAGGAAAAAGGGATTTGGTGGTAGGAGTCTGCTACAGACCCACACACCAAGGGGAAGAACTAGATTTGGGGCTCCTGAGGCAGCTCTCGGAGTCCATAAAAACTAGGGAGTCGGTAGTCATGGGGGACCTAAACTATCCAGACATCTGCTGGGAGACGCAGACAGCAAAGTCCCACCGTTCATGCAGGTTCCTATCCTGTGTACAGGACCTCCATCTGACACAGGAGGTACATGGTCTCACTAAGGGGAATGCCTTACTGGACCTGGTATTGGCAATGGGGGATGACATGGTAGGAGACCTACAGATTGGTGGTTACCTGGGGGACAGTGATCACCAAATAATAGAATTGACCATAAGACGTCGAGTGGGTAAGGTAACTAGTAGGGTGAAAGTGCTAGACTTTAGGAAAGCTGACTTCAATGAACTCAGGCGTTTAGTCAAGGACGCACTGCAGAGTAAGAGTTTTGAAGAGTTAGGAGCCCAGGAAGGATGGCTGTGCCTTAAGGAAATGATCCTTCAGGCACAGAGGGAGACAATCCCGATGTGGGGAAAAAGGGGGAAAGGGGCCAAAAGGCTTCCTTGGCTGACCAGAGAAATCCAGAGCAGTCTACGGGCTAAAAAGTGGGCATATAAAAAGTGGAAACGGGGAGAGATTACTAAAAAGGAGTATACCTCCTCTGCTCGCGCTTGTAGGGAGGCAGTTAGACAGGCCAAAGCTACCGTGGAGCTGAGGATGGCATCCCAAGTTACGGATAACAAAAAATTGTTCTTTAGATATATAGGGAGTAAAAGGAAGGCCCAGGGTAGAATAGGACCCCTACTAAATGGGCAGAAGCAATTGGTGATGGACAGGGGGGACAAGGCTGAACTCCTCAATGAGTTCTTTGCCTCAGTGTTCCTAAGCGAGGGGCAAGACAAGGCTCTCACTGGGATTGTGGACAGGCAGTAGCAGGATGCCAGACTACCAGGCGTAGACCCTGAGATGGTGCAGAGGCATTTGGAGGAACTGGATGCGTTTAAGTCAGCAGGCCCAGATGAGCTCCATCTGAGGGTACTGAAGGCACTGGCTGACGTCATTGCACAGCCACTGGTGGGAATATTTGAACACTCGTGGCACACGGGCCAGGTCCTGGAAGACTGGAAAAGGGCCAATGTGGTCCCCATTTTCAAGAAGGGGAGGAAGGAGGACCCAGGCAACTATAGGCCAGTCAGTCTCACCTCCATCCTAGGCAAAGTCTTTGAAAAAATTATCAAGGCTCACATTTGCGAGAGCCTGGCAGGAAAAATTATGCTGAGGGGAAACCAGCACGGGCTAGTAGCAGGTAGATCATGCCTGACTAATCTAGTCTCTTTTTATGACCAGGTTACAAAACACCTGGATGCAGGAGTAGAGGTTGACGTCGTTTACTTAGACTTCAGGAAGGCCTTCGATATGGTATCCCACCCCATACTGGTGAACAAGTTAAAAGGCTGTGACTTGGATGACTACTAGTGGGGTCCCGCAGGGCTCGGTCCTTGGATTCTTCAATGTCTTCATCAGTGACTTGGACAAGGGAGTGAAGTGTACTCTGTCCAAGTTTGCTGATGACACAAAACTGTGGGGGGAACTGGACATGCCAGGGGGCAGGAAACAACTACAAGCAGACCTGAACAGGTTGGACATATGGGCGGTAAAGAACAGAATGCAATTAAACAAGGAGAAATGCAAAGTGCTACACTAGGGAGGCAAAATGTCCAGCATACCTACTGCCTAGGAAATGACCTGCTTGGAGGCACGGAAGCAGAAAGGGATCTTGGAGTCCTAGTGGACTCCAAGATGAACATGAGTCGGCAGTGTGACGAAGTCATCAGAAAAGCTAATGGCACTTTATCGTGCATCAGCAGATGCATGATGAACAGAACCAAGGAGGTGATAATTCCCCTCTATCAGGCACTGGTCAGACCGCAGTTGGAATACTGAGTGCAATTTTGGGCGCTGCACTTCAAGAGGGATGTGGATAACCTGGAGAGGGTCCAGAGAAGGGCCACTCGTATGGTTAAGGGCTTGCAGGCCAAGCCCTACGAGGAGAGACTAGGGCACCTGGACCTCTTCAGCCTCTGCAAGAGAAGGTTGAGAGGTGACCTTGTGGCTGCCTATAAGTTCATCACGGGGGCACAGAAGGGAATTGGTGAGGCTTTACTCACCAAGGCATCCCTGGGGGTTACAAGAAATAATGGCCACAAGCTAGCAGAGAGCAGATTTAGGCTAGACATTTGGAAGAACTTCTTCACAGTTAGAGTGGCCAAGGTCTGGAACAGGCTCCCAAGGGAGGTGGTGCTCTCCCCTACCCTGGGGGTCTTCAAGAGGAGGTTAGATAGGCATCTAGCTGGGGTCATCTAAACCCAGCACTCTTTCCTGCCTATGCAGGGGGTCAGACTCGATGATCTATTGAGGTCCCTTCTGACCCTAACATCTATGAATCTATGAATCTGGATGACATAGCCAGCCCAGCAAAGCTGATGTTGAATGATCATCACCTTGATGCTTGTAGTGTTTCTTTGCAAGAGGATGCTAACATTGGTGCATCTGTCTTCCCACAGGATTTGAAGGATCTTACACAAGCATTGATGGCATTTCACAAACAACTTGAGGTGTCTCCTATACACTGCCCACATCTCAGCTCCATACAGTAAGGTAGGGATCACAACTACCTGATAAACCATAAGCTTGGCTTCAGATTTGTGATGGTGTGGAAGGCAAGTGTGACAGCATGGAAGGCAATGAAGCAGGACCTTGAGGCATAAGGCAGTGGAGCAGTGGTGAAAAGTGGTGCTGGGAGGAGCAGCAAGTGCCAGGGAAACACCAGCACCAGTGTGGTCGCACTTTATAAGTGCATGCTGCCGACATTTAAAAGGCCAGAACCCCATGCTGGGATTAAAAGGAGCCTGACCTGGAGAGATGGGAGGACTGGAAGCAAGCTCTGGATACCCCAGAAGGGGCAAATGTTGGAAGGCAGCCAGCCAGCAGCAAACCCACCGAAGTGGCTCAGAGAATCCAAACAACTTACCCTCAGCTTGGTTCTGGCCATCCGGGATGGAAGATTGGGATTTGACTGGGGACATTAAACCTAGGAGAGAAGAGAGAGAAGAACCGTGAATACAGTGGACCAAAGTGGCCCACAGGGGACAGTTACTCCAGGCAGACCCTAAAATACAAAGGGGTTTTCACAAGGCTAGGACCATGGCAGTCCAACTCTGGGCTGGAGGACTGTAAAGAAGGACTAAGTCTCAGAGTGATATTTTGGGTTCCATATTGCTTTGTTTCATATACATTATTTACCTCAGAAGGCACAATACGCAAGGATAGCCTGTGTGCTAATAACATCTGTTGGAGATCTCACAAGGTTGGTGTAAGGTGGGGTGTAGCGAAGGTGGAGCCCCAGAAGACAGCTCCAGGGCTGGCTAAGGACAGCACCCATAGAGAATAAGACTTCCTCCCAAAATGCAGAGAAAATCAAGTCATGGCAGGAGACAGTGGTTGCCCTTACCCCAGTTCCAGTTGTAAAACTATAGAAACAAGTCCAATCGCAAAAGGACTGAGATGCTGAAAGGCCCCATGGACACATTAAGATGTGACTCATGGGATAGGCACAGGAGTTTCCACAAGTTCTGATGTCATAATCTTTGAACACTCACTTCCTCATGTGTCCCAAGACTGCACTTGCATATTGAGGTGATGTTGGACTTCCTTATCAATGTCAGCCTTTTGTGAGAGAGCGCTTTTGAGGTATGGGAAATACTCAACTTTCTCCAGAATCTTACCATGAATTACCAGAGCTGGGGACAGTGCATGGAATAAGGCAGAGTTTGAATTGTAAAGCTGCTGGAAGAAGTAGAACTGATGTTTCCAAAAGCTCCATCACAAACCTAGGTTAGGTACAGACATTCAAAAAGCCTGAGGAGGAATCAATCTAAATTATGCAGTTCTCTGTAAGTGGTGTAGTTTGGATTGGGAGTGAACGGACCACACATTCGTCCTTTGGTGGGGGTAGGGAAGCAAATCTTAGACCACCATTCCACCATTTTTAAACCAGTCTACATGTACTGAACTTCTGTTCTGGGTATAGACCTGTTTCCAATCACTTATACCAGTAAAAGTGTAATGTCTATACCTGGCCATAAAGAACAGGATCCCCAAACTCAACACATACAAAAAGCTGCTCAAAACTCCATCTCCTTAAAAAAACCCAAACCTGTAAGTCACATTGTAGAAATTTCAGAACTCATGAGGAAACTAAATCTGGAATCTTTACTTTCTCAATTAAATTATCATTAAAATAGCCTGGAGGAATGCATCTGTCAAAGTGACAGTTTGCATATGGCCTCTGAATTATACAGTTGTTCCATATACTATATCACTCTCTGTTTCCATTTCAATCTTTCAATAAGTCAAAGATTATGATGCAATGTAATTCATCCATATTTTAATTTAGCTAAAGAGAATATAAATGTATTTTAATCAAAAAGTTCCCATACTGTTGTTTCATACATTTACAACAGTGCTTACATAATTTATAGGTTGATAGGACCTATTTCCTAAACAACCTGCTTTGAGTAATGAAACAGAGTGCCACAGTTCAGCAACTGAGTATCAAATTCAGCTATGGTCTGATTTCTAAATAGCTGAACACATGATAAAGGTACACTGAAGTAATAACTCCGTTGTGGTAAAATATGGAACCAGAGTGTTGCATGCCATACTCAAACAGCATCCCTCCAACAGTTTGTCAGAAAGGACTTATGTCTCTTAACTAAATATGTAAACATGGCTACATTAGTAAATGAGCATCACATTTTATGGTGAATCTGCAGTTTCTAGATATAATTATAGTATTTGTAGGGTAACATCTACATTCAAGCATACAAAAGAAAAAAAATTTAGGTCCTTTTAAAGGCATACAACAAGAGAAAAAAAATCTATGAAAGATAGGTGTCAGATGCTTATGGATATTTGTACAAGCCTGTACCACTTCTCTGAGTAAGGCTGGTAGTTAGAGCCTTCCTGTTTATGTCTTGTTTCAGGAGTGCAGAACACAAGGTAAAATGTTGCTTTAACTAGCACAGGGTACCAAGGCAGTTCAGGAAGAATTGTTGTGTACAACAATGAAGCCAACTTTAGTTTGAAACATGTATACTCTCAAACATTTGCACAAATGAAGCCAATGTAGAGCTGTCTGGGTAGCTCTGATTTTGTTTATTTGGTTGGTTGGTTGGTTGTTTTCACATGTTGGCTATCTCACATATTCAACAAAATGTTGTCAAAGATCATTGTTGTTTGTGGAGACATGGTGCTCCTGGAAAGATTTTGAATCCAGATAGAATGTTCATCTTTATAACCTTGCTCTAACATAGTTCGCCTTCCAGAGGAAGAGGAAAACAATAGCCACTTATTTTTATCTAATAATCGGAAATGTCAAAAGAAAATAATTACAACTCTAAACATGAACCATATGAGAAATAGCCTGTCAATTATAACAATTTTCCCCCTTCCTTGTAAAATGTTATATCATGAGATGAATCAAGCTTAAAATTGTTTTCTTTTACCTATTTTAGAATACCAGAAGTTAACAGCATATCAAAATGAAAAATTTATTTAAGATATGATGTTAGACAGCAGCTGGAACTTGTGACTTCAAAAAATAAAGTCACATCTCATACATTCATTTCCTTTAAGCTGTAACATAATGGGCCATTCAGTACCATAAACTAACAGCCTGCCTCATGATCATCTTCCAGCAATTTTCAGTCACTGTGAAATAGCATGTGCTGAGGAAGCATATGGCCTGGATATTTGACACATTTCTCATGGATAGTATAATCTCATGACAGGTATTTTTGGTGAGTATTATATCACCTCATAGTGGCAAGGCAGTGAGCCATCTTTAATCAAGCAATCAGTTGTTGGGCTCAAACTCAAGAAGCCATCACCAGAGGTTCACAGTGCCCAGCACTCCTCTCATCTTCTACATTTCAGGCTTCAGGCCAAAGTATAAGAAATTGGTCTGATCTCATTAATCTATGATCTTCTCTCACAGATGGAGAAAGGTCAAATGTCTATATTGCTTCCCTCATGTATATTTAATGTTGTTTAACATAAGGTATTGCTCAGTTACTGTATCAGTGGATCCTGTTGGGATGGACAAAGTCATTCTAAAATAATCTATTTTGCAATTTTTTCTTATCAAAATTGCATGGGGTGATTTGCAACAGTTGTCCATATGTCTGAAATGTTCTTTCAGAGCTATTTCCTAACAATCATTCCATCCACTACATATCTGAGGATAGTGGGTAGAGACAGACAGAGAGAGCAAAATGCATTGAGCTGCAGTGAAACAACTATGTAGGGGAAACTTGCCCCAATGTCATCCTTTTAGTAAACCTGAATGATGTCATATGTTTGTTATGGGGGCAATCACAGATTCAGATTAGAATGAGCCAACTGAAACACAATATAGAGACTGGTGGAATGACTGTAATGCCTTCAAAAGAATGTACAGGAACAGTTAATACTTGTTTTCTTATTTGAGGCAACATGATTACTTTTTTCCTTAGCAGTCTGAAAATGGGGGGTCCATTTTTGATTTTCAACTTCTTCTTGATGCCTAGGTCACTGCAGTACCTACTCTTTTCCATTTGTACCTTACCAGGATGTGATGTCCTTTACTTTTTAGTGTAATTTACTGCACTTCTCCATGTGTTCACCCCACCCAAATTAGATTAGGATCTTTCTTGAAGCCAATGTGGAACTTTCAGTTCATGCAGGAAGAGGTGCACAACTTAGCAGTCTCTCTCCTATGGAACCTGAAGCACCTGTGCTCTAAAGAATACATTTAACTACAAGTTGGTTTCCAGGATTTCTTGAAGATGCACTCATCTCTCTGCACTATCATGAAACTTGAGGAAAACATGGGTTTGTTGAGCTTCAAGTTGATTTAGAATGCTGCTCGGGAATGATAGTTGGGGTGCTTTATGGGTGATATTGTTAATATACTGTATATTGTGTGCACGTGTACATTTTTAACATATACAATTAATCAATACAACTACATTTATTTTCTGCTATGGCACATGCAGCAAAAAACTATACCACTTCTTCAGTTAATATAACATTCAGGTTTATTGCATTATTGGACTGTACAAGAATGCTGGGAAAGAACCCTTATTATTTGTTTGAAGAAGTAGGTCAGTGGACTAGTTTTGTGGCAATATATATACCATGAAAATATATATACGCACACTTTTTCTCAGCTTTGGCTTTTCTTTCTCTCTCAACCAAATAAACAAACTTTCACAAAACAATAGTTAGAACTTCCCCCAGCTCCTCTGCTTATGTGTCTTTGTGCTAAGTGGTGATATGTTTCTATAGTACTGTCTGCTATGATTTCTTAAGAGAGTTTAGATGTTTGTTTCTCAACTATATTTTAAATGAAAGACAATCCTTACACCTCATAAAACCAGTGGTGCTGAGATTTAAGCCAGCATGTAACACTGAAAATGTTTGGCTGGAAACTATTTTATAGTGAACATTAATAATAGTAAACCATTCCCTACAGTTATCACATATCGATATATCTCACATAGTTTTTTTCCTATTTTCAGATTTGCATGTAGCTATGGCAACTGTGCGCCAATAATTATAAAATAAAATAAATGTTTTTTCTAATACAATCTTGCATTTATACCAGCTCCATTTTCTTTTGGCACCTTTAACTTAAGTTGTCCTTGTTGGTTTTGGAGAAGAAGAGTAGTCATTTGTCCTCATTAAATTGTTGCATTTCATTTCTCACAGGAGGGGAAAGTTGCAGCAAGGGAAGTTTAGGTTAGATATATAGGAGAAACTCTCTCATGAGGAGAGTAGTAAAGCACTGGAACAGGTTACCCAGAGAGGCTGTGGAATCTCCATCTATGAAGGTTTTGAGACCAGTTAAAACAAAGCCTTGACTGGGATGATATAGTCGGGGATGGTCCTGCTTTGAGCAGAGGGTTGCACTAGATGACCTCCTGAGGTTTCTTCCAACTCCAATTTTCTATAATTCTATGAAGTGCTGATTTCTCTTAAGGCACAGGCCTCTTTACAGGATGGCATAAAACCACAACACTATAACAGGACCAACCAACAGTTTGTGCTTTGGAGAAGAGATGCACTTGCTAAAGTTTCCACTTTTCTTTATGTATAGAGGCCATAATCAGAAAATACTGAAAGAAGGTGGTTCTTCTTGGTGTATTAGCCTTGCTCTCCAACTGGCATAGGAAGCAGAGGTCTACAGGAAAATATAGTCCTGTATGAAGATGCCCAAAATGTGGGAGGAACCAGATTTTCTCTTTTCTTTTTTTCACACAGCCCTCTTCAAAGTTTCCCCTCAGCTCTCAAACCCCAACTATTTCCCATTTCAACCAAAAAAAGACTCCATGGCTTAGAATGCTGAACAGCCAAACAGACATCAGGACTCTTTCTTATGGGAAGAACCTAAGATTAACACCATATAGAAGAATGAATCCTGTGGAAAGTGAAGATCAAGATAGTGCTTTGCTTAAACTACCTCCTAAATATGCCTCCTGTGGTTCTATATCTGTGACTTTCTATCCTTGAAGCACCCATTAGTCATGCTTCTCAGGGCATCACAAAAATCCCCAGTGCCCTTGGACACATCCTTTGTATAACTTCACAAGTTGAGAATGACAGCAGGGGAGTTTCTTGTTTGCCTCCACCCCTCAACCCCCTCCCCACACTTCTACACAATATCTACATACAACTTGTCCCTAAATAATCAGGGATTAGCTCTTTGCCAAACCAGAAGGCATCATATCAAAAGCTGAAATAGAGACTAGGCAGGTTAAGGATCTAGCCATTGATACAGAGAAATACTGTATAAACACTAGTTAAGCAGCTTCACTATCCCTTATGCTCCTTGTATTCTAAGTCTGGCAAGCAGCAGATTTAATCCACCTTCTCTGGGGCTCTGGATGGATCCATAACACTTATGCCACTTCCTTGTCTGAGCCAGCGCTGAGGGCACGTCACACACTAGGGGTGTGTGAAGCTTAAGTTGCCGATTCGATTCGGAAGCCTCCGATTCAATTCAGAGAGATTCGACAATTTAGACATAGACACAGCTTTATATGTTTTTTCTACATACCTTAAGGTACCAGGCAGCTCACAAACGCTGAGATGGTGGGGTGGATGGAGTGTCCCATGGGAGCACAGGGGTGGGGGTCCTCAGCATGCTCAGAGGCAGACCCAGAAGTGGACCAGAAGCACTTCCAGTCCACTTCTGGGTCTGCCGTGGAGCATGCAAGGGCCCTCCCCCCACCCCCTGGTTCAGCAACTGGTGTCTCCTGGGTCTGGGGGGGGAGCAGCTGGGGTCCCCTCCATGGCCAATTGGTGAGGCGGGGGGTGCAGGTCCCCCGTGTGCTCAGCATTGTGGACTCAAAAGTGGACCAGAAGTACTTCCAGTTCACTTCCGCTGAGCACATGGGGCCCCCCGCAATGCTCCTGGGGGATGCTCCGTCTGCCCCACCATCTCAGCATTCATGAGCCACACCTGGTACCTCGAGGTATGTAGAAAAGACATAAAAAGCTGTGTCTATGGCCGAATTATTGATTCTCCGAATCAGAATCAAATCTTCAGATTCAGCCGTATCGAATTGGGACAGTGATCCAAATCAGTGATTCGAGTCACTGTCCCTCAAGTCAGGCTCCAGTCTGGAAGCTGAGGACCTTCCTATACCAAACGCCTTGCTTTCAATGAACCTGAGATCAAAATGTGGGCCGTTATAGTTTTTCTCTCTTACTATTTTTAAAATGCCATCACCTTTTAGCCTCAATTTTATCAAGTCCCTCATGCACAAATCTGATGTTTTCAAGCTGGCCCCAAAGCATCTTTATTTTTAGTTGGGATTCTCCTTTAAAACACCTTGTCAGTATAATGTGTCTGTGTTTGATTATCTAATCTATGAGCAGATCAGTCCTCTCAGGAAAGAATGTTAACTTTCTCCCAAGAGAGCAGAGCAGTTGTTAGACACACATGTATATACATCCATCTCTCTCATATCTCTGTGAGTCTGCCGAAACAGATTAGCTAGATAGCAGCAGTTAGGATTGTGAATTTATAGCACCATTCCCATCTGTGGATCTCAAAGCACTTTTCAAACATTAACTAATTAAGCCCATAAAGTCTGAAAGATAAGTATAACTATCAACTTTTTATGGATGAGGAAATCAAAGCACAGGGAAATTAAATGACTTACCCAAGGTCATACAGAAAATAAAAGATGAAGTGAAAAGTGGAAAACTGATACTATACTCACAGCTATTTTTAATTCCAAGGTTTAATTTATCTGATTAGAGCCCCCAGAGAATTGCTTACAAATTATTGTTACCCTTAAGGATGTTTTGGCATTTTAATTTTATAAATAAATAACTAGGAATTCTTTATTTTAATCCTTAAAGACATAATGGCTGTAAAGAGCAAGTCACACAAAAATGCCAGAATATTGTATGGTTCTAGGAAA
The DNA here is from genome assembly GCF_030867095.1 of Alligator mississippiensis. Lineage (NCBI taxonomy): Eukaryota > Metazoa > Chordata > Crocodylia > Alligatoridae > Alligator > Alligator mississippiensis. Next base: position 52,226,011 of record NC_081824.1, on the reverse strand, counting down.
AAAATATTATCTATGCATATGTGCTAGACCCTCAAAAGTAGTTAGTTTTCTACACATGTAAGCCCATTATTTTGGCTCTACTGACTTTCTCAGCACAAGCTGCTATCCTTGGGCACCAATACATGAGCAGCAAGGCTGCTCCAATGCACTCTAATTACAACGTGTCAGAGCAGACTCAATTGAGTCTGCTGGAGCGTGGTAATTACCTGTATCAGTGTCCCTGCACTTTGAAATGGCAGTGAGGCGCTTTATCTAAAGATCATTTAATGAGCTTTAGATAAAGTGCCCCTGCCATCATTTTGAAGAGTGGGGATGCAGATACATTACATGCTCCAGGTCCTTTGATTAGAGCAGCTCTCAGAGGTACCTTAAAGTCCCCTCCTGCCTCTCCCCCACCCCTGCACTGACACTCCCAGAGCACATGTATAAATGCCCCAAGTTTCCATGATACCTAGATTTCTACAGGGAAGCAGTTAAAAAAAGTATATCACCCACCAGCTCAAGCCAAGCCTTGCTAGATAATCTCTCAAATTAAGCATTCCCTTGTCTATATTACTAGAGACACCTAAAGCTATAGGTGTGCTCTGAGTATACCTAACCTGGATACAGTTCAGAAAAAAACATGTATGAGAAGGGCATTCACCTGGAACATCAGAGGTCCAGATTCACATCACTCCTCTATGTGAGTTGGAACAAGGACTTCATTTATTTATTAAATTTGTATCCCACTCTGTTATGAAAGTCTTAAACATCAAGCTGTTCTGTATTTGGAGGTGGGTCTTCCTGTTGAGGGTGTTCCCTTTTGTATGAATTATTAAACACTTAATTCTTTCCAGCACAATGAATATTCAAGTACCATATTTCACAATGTATAGGTTGACATGGTGTACAGGTTGGCCCTGGTTTTCTGACCCAAAAAGTTAGGCTTAGCATAGGCATGGTATAGAAATCAGGGCTGGGCTCGGCACTTGGCTGGTGCAGCCCCATCCCCTGTGAGCAGTGCTGTCTGGGCCGCACCAGCTGAGTGCCAAGCCCACCACTGCCAGCAGTGCTGATGAGCACCATGTGTATGGGGGACTGGTCTCAGCCCTTGGCTGGTGCAGCCCCATCTCCTGCAAGTGATGCTGCCTGGGCTGCACCAGCGCCCCTCACAGGGGATGGGGCTGTGCTAGCCAGGCACCGAGCCTGGCCCCATCCCTATCCCCTGTGAGTGGTGCTGGTCTCTGCGCTTGGCTGGGGACACACCAGTCACAGGGGATGGTGCCAGGGCTGGGGCTGGGGCCAGGCTCAGCACTTGGCTGATGTGGCCTCAAACCCTGCGAGCGGTATGGGGCTTAGATTCATAGACGTTAGGGTCAGAAGGGACCTCAATAGATCATCGAGTCCAACCCCCTGCATAGGCAAGAAAGAGTGCTGGGTCTAGATGACCCCAGCTAGATGCATATCCAACCTTCTCTTGAAGACCCCCAGGGTAGGGGAGAGCACCACCTCCCTTGGGAGCCCGTTCCAGACCTCGGCCACCCTAACTGTGAAGAAGTTCTTCCTAATGTCCAGCTCTCGGCCGGTGTGGTCCCATCCCCAACAAGCGGCCCAGGTACTGCGAGAGGCACTACCTGGGCTGTGCCAGCTGGGCCCAGCCCCATCCACTGCAAATGGACTCAAAGGGGTAGAGTCTCACCAGCTGTGTGTCAAGCCCAGCCCTGTCCCCTACCCCATCTGCTGCAAGCAGTGCTGTCAAGTACCAAACCCAGCCCTGTCCCCTGCAAGTGGCACTGGACTCAGTGCTTGTAAGCACCACTCACAGCAGACAGGGCCAGGCTCAATGCTTGGCTGTTTTGGCCCCATCCTCTGTCAGCCTGGCACTGCTCACAGGGGATGGCACCACACCAGCTGAGCACCAAGCCCAGCCCAGCCTGTCCCCATCGCCATCCCCTGTGAGTGGCACCTCCCTAGCCAAGCGCCAAACCTGGCCCTGTCCCCAACCTTGTCCCAATCCCCAGCACTACTCACAGTGGTTTGTTGGCAGTGATCTTTTGATGTGGCACAGTGTATAAGTCGAGTTTGTTTTTTAAGACACCAAAATTGGTCTTCAAAACCCAATTTATACACCATGAATATGGTATTTATGTAAAGTGAAACAGCTCCACTGGAGAGACTGAGGGGCACTTCACAATGCTCTGGAGCCAGGTGAGACCCTACCCCAGGATATGAAATCAAATTAGGGTCAGAGGATGGTCAAGCAGAGATTCTGTGGGTTGGGATCCAAGGGGCTTGGGGTGAAAGGAATCTGGTGGTGGGGATTTACTACAGGCCACTGAACCAGGAATTTTCCAAGCAGCTCGAAGAGGCTGTGAAGTCTAGAGATAAGGTAGTCATGGGGGACCTTAACTACCCAGACATATGCTGGGAGGAGCAGTCAGCTAGACCTAACTGCTCACGCAGGTTCTTAACCTGTATTCAAAACCTCTACCTAACACAGGAGGTAAGGTGTCCCACCAGAGGTAACGCCTTGCTCGACTTGGTGTTCGCCACAGGGGATGGCCTGGGGGGGGGACCTGTGGATTCAAGGCAACTTAGGGGACAGATCACCAAATGATTAAATTCACTATCCAGCAAAGAGCAGGCATTATATGTAACAGGGCACGGGTGCTGAACTTTTAAAAAGCTTACTTTAATGGACTCAGGGGATTGGTTAGCAGGGTGCTAGGAGACAAGAACTTGGATGCATTGAGGGTCCAGGATGGATGGACATTCCTCCAGGAAACCATCCTTTGGGCTCAGAGTGAGTCAATCCCATGGCAGAGGAAAGGGGGCAGGGGGGCCAGGAAGCCTCTTTGGCCAACCAGGGGCATCCAAGATACCTTAAGGGCAAAAAAAGAGGCATACAGGAATGGAAGCAGGGGGTAGCTAGCAATGAGGAGTATACTTTTTTGGGCTGCACATGCAGGGAGTTGATCAGGAAGGCCAAGGCAACTCTAGAACTCAGGGTAGTAGCAGGGATTAAGGACAATAAAAAGTCCTTCTTTAGGTACGTTGGGAGCAAAAAGAGGGTGCGGGGTAGCATAGGACCCATACAGGTTGGGCAGGAGGGCTTAGTGATGGATAGCAGGGAAAGGCAGAGCTCTTCAATAAGTTTTTGGCCTCTGTCTTCTTAAATGGGAATCTAGACAAACCCTCAACATACATCACGGACACCAACAAAGAGAATATCAGCCGACCAACAGTCAGTGCTGACACAGTAAAAAGACATTTGGAGGGACTGGACATATTCAAATCACCAGGACTGGAGGAACTCCACCCACAGGTAATGAAGGAATTAGCAGGGGTCATAGCTGATCCACTGGTAAGGCTATATGAATGCTCATGGTGCTCAGGTCAGGTTCCAGAGGATTGGAAGAGGGCTAACATCATCCCAATCTTTAAGGGGAGAAAGGAGAACCTGGGGAACTATAGACCAGTCAGCCTTACCTCTATTCCTGGGAAAGTCCTAGAAAAAATTATCAAGGAGCACACCTGTGGGAGCTCGCTGGCTAATGTGATGCAGAGGGGTAACCAACATGGGTTTTTAGCAGGCAGGTCCTGCCTGACTAATCTAGTTTCCTTTTACAACAAGGCCACCAAATGTTTAGATGCAGGAGTTGAGGTGGATGTTATCTATCTGGACTTCAAGAAGGCCTTTGACAAGGTATCCCATACCACCCTTATAAATAAACTGAGGGGATTTGCCTTAGATGATTACGTGGTAGACTGGGTAGCAAATTGGCTCAAGGGTCACACTCAGAGGGTGGTAGTGAATGGGTCGGTGTCAACCTGGAAAGATGTAGGCAGTGGAGTCCCTCAGGGCTCAGTTCTGGGGCCAGTGCTGTTCAACATCTTCATCGGTGATCTGAATGAGGGGATGGGAAGCACCCTTTCCAAATTTGCAAATGACACAAAATTATGCAGTGCATCTAACACCCTGGATAGGAGGAACCAGATCCAGTCTGACCTAGACAGGCTAGGGAAGTGGGAAGAGAGCAACAGGATGCAATTCAATAAGTGCAAGGTGCTGCATCTAGGAAGGAAGAACTGCCATTATACCTACAAGCTGGGGGGTGACCTTCTCAGCTCCACTGAGGCAGAACAAGATCTTGGAGTCACTGTTGACTCCAGGATGAACATGAGTCACCAATGTGATTGTCCCAGGGATACAAGCATGGGGGAGCAAGGAACCCCACCTGCCGGGGAACACAGGACAAGGGGAACCCACCCCAGAAGAGAAACTCAGTAAAAGAAAAAAAACTTACCTTTTCCAGGACACCGACAATCTGAAAGAACAAAAGAAAGACCTGTGCAGGTCATCAGCCATGCTTATCTGTAGCTGGAGCTGGGTGACGTCAGTGGGAGATGCCACCCAGTGGATTCAAATGCCGGCTCCGAGAGGGAGCGAGCAGGGATGCTGGGAGCAGGAGCAGCTGCAGGGATCCCCCATGCTGGGTGCACCCAGTACCGGTAGAAGCAAGATCTGACATGGAGGCTGGCATCACGCTGCTGGGAAGAGATGGTCTCCACCTCTCTCCCCTAGGGAGGAGGCTCTTCTCAGCCAGACTGGCTGACCTGCTCCACCGGGCTTTAAACTAAGCCCGCTGGGGGACGGGGGCACAACCGCCACTGCTGGCCCGCTGAGCAATCCTTGCAAAGCCAGCGGATCATGGCACTCAAGGGAGCCCGCCCCAGCCCCAGCCCTGGTAAAATCTGTGGGCAAGGAAGGAGCCCCCCAGGGGGCGCTTGCCTGCCTGTACACAAATGCCAGGAGCTTGGGGAATAAGCAGGAGGAGCTCATCCTCCTGCTCAGTGCAAACAATTATGATGTCATAGGGATCACGGAGACCTGGTGGGACTCCACCCATGACTGGACCACGGGGATAGATGGCTATACCCTGTACAGGAGGGATCATGTAGAGAAAAGGGGCGGGGGTGTAGCTCTCTATGTTAAGGAAAGCTACACGTCCCTGCAAGCCGATATTGGCGACCAGGGTGGACGGCTGGAGACCCTCTGGGTTAAAATCCGTGGGGAACATGGCACAGGGGACACAATGGTGGGAGTCTATTACAGACCTCCCACCCAAAGTCCTGAGCTAGACCAGGAGTTTGCCCAGGAACTGGCTGAGACAGCTTGCTCCAGGACCATGGTTGTCATGGGTGACTTCAATTACCCAGACATCTCGTGGGAGGATCGCTCAGCAAAATCTGAGCGGTCGCAGAGCTTCCTCTCGTGCGTGGATGACCTCTGCCTGACTCAAGAAGTCTATGGGCCAACGAGAGGCAAAGCGCTGCTCGACCTGGTGCTGGCTACTGGGGAGGACCTAGTCGGCGACCTAGTGATCGATGGGAAGCTGGGTGACAGTGACCACGAGCTGATCACCTTCACCATCCGCCGAAAAGCTGGCAAGTCGGTCAGCAACACGCAAGTCCTTGACTTTAGGAAAGCCGACTTTGACAAGCTCAGGAGGCTTGTCAGTGAGGCCCTAAGGGACTGTGACCGCAGGGAGAGGGGAGTTCAAGAAGAGTGGTTGCTCCTCAAGGGAGCGATCCTCAATGCACAAACTAAGTCTATTCCATCTCGGAGGAAAGGCAGCAAGAGGGCACAGCAGCCCCCCTGGCTCTCCAGGGACCTAGCAGACCTCCTGAGGCTAAAAAGAAAGGCCTACAAAGGATGGAGGATGGGAGTCACCTCCAAGGAGGATTATTCTGCACTGGTCCGGTCCTGTAGGGAGCAGACCAGGAAAGCCAAGGCTGCAACTGAACTCCAGCTAGCTTTGAGCATCAAGGACAATAAAAAGTCCTTTTTCAGATATGTGGGGAGCCGGAGGAAAAGCAGGGGCAACGTTGGACCCCTGCTGAACCAGATGGGGCAACTGACAACTGACGCCCAGGAAAAAGCCAACCTATTAAATAGGTACTTTGCGTCGGTCTTTCATCAGCCCCATGGGATGCCCGTGCCTGCTACAGGGCCGGGAAGTCCAGGTGAGGGTGATCCCCTGCCCTCCATTAATGCTGACTTTGTGAAGGAACATCTTGAGAAGCTGGATACCTTCAAGTCAGCCGGCCCTAACAATCTTCACCCCAGGGTACTCAAGGAGCTGGCGAGCATCATAGCCCAGCCTCTAGCGCGGATCTTTGAAAACTCTTGGCGCTCTGGTGTAGTGCCCGAAGACTGGAAGAAGGCCAACGTGGTGCCTATCTTCAAGAAAGGGAGGAAAGTGGATCCGGCTAACTATAGACCCATCAGCCTGACTTCTATCCTGGGGAAGATCTTAGAAAAGTTTATTAAGGAGGCCATCCTTAATGGACTGGCCGACGCCAACATCTTAAGGGATAGCCAGCACGGGTTTGTTGCGGGTAGGTCTTGCTTGACCAATCTCATTTCCTTCTACAACCAGGTGACCTATCACCTGGGCAAGGGAGATGAGATTGATGTCATATATCTTGACTTCAAAAAAGCCTTCGATCTGGTGTCCCATGATCGTCTCTTGGAGAAACTGGCCAATTGTCGCCTTGGGTCCCCCACGATCCACTGGCTGGAAAATTGGCTCCGGGGTCGGACCCAGAGGGTAGTAATTGATGCAAGTCACTCATCGTGGTGTCCTGTGACCAGTGGGGTCCCCCAGGGCTCTGTCCTTGGACCCATACTGTTCAACATCTTCATTAACGATGTGGACACTGGAGTCAGAAGCGGACTGGCCAAGGTCGCCGATGACACCAAACTTTGGGGCAAAACATCCACGCCAGAAGACAGGCGGGTGATCCAGGCTGACCTGGACAGGCTCAGCAAGTGGGCGGATGAGAATCTGATGGTGTTCAACGCCGATAAATGCAAGGTTCTCCACCTTGGGAAGAAAAACCCGCAGCATCCTTATAGGCTCGGCAGTACTATGTTGGTTAGCACTATGGAAGAAAGAGACTGGGGGGTCATCATTGACCACAAGATGAACATGAGCCTGCAATGCGATGCTGCGGCTAGTAAAGCGACCAAAAAGCTGGCTTGCATCCATAGATGCTTCTCAAGCAAATCCCGGGACGTCATTCTCCCCCTGTACTTGGCCTTAGTGAGGCCGCAGCTGGAGTACTGCATCCAGTTTTGGGCTCCACAATTCAAAAAGGATGTGGAGAAGCTTGAGAGAGTCCAGAGAAGAGCCACGCGCATGATCAGGGGTCAGGGAAGCAGACCCTACGATGACAGGCTGAGAGCCCTGGGGCTCTTTAGCCTGGAAAAGCGCAGGCTCAGGGGTGATCTGATGGCCACCTACAAGTTTATCAGGGGTGACCACCAGTATCTAGGGGAACGTTTGTTCACCAGAGCGCCCCAAGGGATGACGAGGACGAATGGTCACAAACTACTACAAGATCGTTTCAGGCTGGACATAAGGAAGAATTTCTTTACTGTCTGAGCCCCCAAGGTCTGGAACAGCCTGCCGCCGGAGGTTGTTCAAGCGCCTTCATTGAACACCTTCAAGATGAAACTGGATGCTTATCTTGCTGGGATCCTATGACCCCAGCTGACGTCCTGCCCTTTGGGCGGGGGGCTGGACTCGATGATCTTCCGAGGTCCCTTCCAGCCCTAATGTCTATGAAATCTATGAAATCAGTCCTGACAGAGTTTAAAGGAATGTCCTGCACCAGTGGTGAACAGCATGGGAGCATGGGACCAGAAGCGGCTTAGCAAGGAGCCGAGGAACACCCCGGCTGGAGCAAGGACACAGATCCAAGTCAAGGGGACGCACAGGGTTAAGGGTAGGACTTGGTGGAGGGAAGAGGGCTGTCCAGCCCGATACCCCTCTCCTTTTTCCTTTCAGTCTTTTATTTGGCTTCATCTATAGTTGGTTAGGGTAGTTCCTTTCCTTTTGTTTTGGTCCATTGGTTTTCTTTCCTCCCTCTTTTACTTTGATGCAGGCACTCGCTGATTACGCTGTTGCAGATAGGTCTTAAGGCAACAGTAAGGGAATTCTGGTGGGGAAAAGGGCAGCGGTAGCATACAGCACCTGACAGAACCACCAGTCTATTGAGACACATCTTCACGGACAGAACATTGAGAAGCCCCTGGATAAAGATGGAATGAAGGTTTGGACCAACGAAAGCATAGGGAGCTAAGATCCAGACTTGACATCACTGGAAGGGCAAGCTGCACTAAGATCTTGAGGCTTGTTTCGAGAGCTGACATATGGACGGGGTGTAGGGAAGGTGGAGCCCCACGTACATTCGCCGGGGTACACAACAATGCCAGAGGTCCCTTCAACAGGAGTACCCACCACTCAAGATCTATCCAAAGTCATGGCACATGAGTTTTGGGGTTCTCCCCAAAGTGACCAAGGGCCTCCTCCATGATTGTACTAAGTCCCATCATGTCCAAAACCAGGCGCACGTGCTAAAGCTGCACAGGAGTGGATAATCGAACTAAGTTGGGCACACTGATGAAGCAGTTGGCAGAGCCAATCGCACCTTGTCATGCATCCATAGGTGCTTCAAAAACAGATCCAGGGAAGTGATTCTCCCCCTCTATGCAGCACTGGTCAGACCACAGGTAGAGTACTGTGTCCAGTTCTGGATGAGGCAATTCAAGCGGGATACGGACAACCTGGAGAGGGTCCAAAGAAGAGCCACTCACCTGATTGGAGGCCTGCAGGGAAGGCCCTATGAGGAAAGGCTAAGGGACCTTAACCTCTTCAGCCTCTCCAAGAGAAGTCTGATAGGAGACCTTGTGGCAGTGTATAAATTCATAAGGGGAGAGCAACATGAAGTAGGGAACCATCTGTTCACCAGGGCACCCCCTGGAATGACAAGGAACAATGGCCATAAGCTAGTAGAGAGAAAGTTTAGGCTTGACATTAGGAAAAAGTTCTTCATGGTCAGGATTGCCAGAATCTGGAATGGGTTCCCAAGGGAAGTGGTGCTCGCCTCATCCTTGGGGGTCTTCAAGAGGAGACTAGACAGGCACCTGGCTAGGATCACATGACCCCAGGGTTGGTGACTCTTTTCTTGCCTGCCAGGGGCAGGGGGTCCAACTAGGTGACCCACTGAGGTCCCTTCAGACTCTATAAATCTATGAAAGATGAGTGATCAGGTCACCTGAACCCTGTCAAGCAGAGCAGGGATTGAAATCTCTATCACATTCCAACTGTGTGCTCTATTCACTAGGTTTCTAGGTCTGTTGAGGTTAGTACTGCTCTTTCTCTTGCTCTGTCTCACTATTTCACTCCACGTTCTCTCACAAATATGAAACAGAGGAATGCACCCATCTGGCTGGAGTAGATGCCCAACCCCAGCCCTCCCATCTGAATTTATTCTTTAGGCAAGTGTCTGCTCACTTGATTTCTAAGGATCACTAATCTAGATTGGTCTAGATCACTGGTCCAGCTGGACACATTTTGTATGGTGAATCCTGAGATGAAGATTTGACTAGGCCACATAATACTTAGGTCTAAGTGCTTTTAAAGACCCAGTCCTTAGAGTCTAGAAACATCACAGTTCTTGTCATTATATTTATCCTATGCAGGAAAGATAAATACTTAAAATTCATGCCCAAATATTTCTATAAATTGCAAATATCTAAACTGTATTTTTGGTAGCTATTAGAAAATTGGGAATAGTCTTATATATGTGTCTAATCTTCATTAACCATTTAACTATTTACTCTTTAATTCAGTCAAGGAAAGCTAAATGTGTAAGCCCAGTTTTTGGTGTGCAGAGAAAATCTCAGACTTGAATCAATATTCTGTCTATTGTTATAAGCACAAACTTGGGGATTATAGAAGTAAAAATTGCCTTCTTTTTTTGGCTGACCGAGTTCATGAACGAATCTGCCCACTGATTAGAAAACAGATCATGCTTCCCTTGGCATTTATCCAGTTGCTGTCTGGTATGAAAGGTTACAGAAATTGTACACACCCTAGCTCAGCAAAAGCAGAAAGGCCAGTGAGTCACATATCTTCAGTGCCTGAGGCAGAGAAAATGCTGTTCTCTTTTTCTGGTTACTTTCCATCTGTACTGTTCTGGAGAAATGCTGGACTCAAGGCATTAGCCTGTATTAGTGCATTTGGAGACTGACAGTTTTATTCATTCTTTGTCAGATGCTTAAGCACAGCTTGGCAGACAGCAAACGAAAACAGGAACCTCCAAATCTTTTTTTTTTTTTAGTGCTTCTTGCCTACTGTGCATACTAGAAGTGCCACCTGGAAGACTAGGACCCTGTCCCAGCTGATTTACATAAAATATGGAAAGGAGCGTGAGCTGAGATGAGGTCTTGGATTCTATTCAAGTTGTAAAAGAAGGACAATTGTTTGGGTTAGTGGTTTTCAATAGTGCTGTCTATTCTTGAGCCACATATTGATTCCAAATGTTCTGATTTACAGGAAATTCCCTCATTAAAAGAGCAAAACAAGCAATCAACTAACAAGTGTGTTGAAAACATTATTGTTCAATTCACAAGAGATTTCTATTACTTTCTTTTTTATTTTGATCACAATCTACAAATTTGTCCCATTAAATTAGAGTTGGTCAATCTGAGAAAGTTGGATACTGAACATCTGCCTGTTTTTTTATCCCATAGCTGAAACCTAGTGCCTGCCTAAAAATCTTTGTACCACTGAAAATCTGATTTTCAAAAGGTCTACCAGAATGGATTGAAGGCTGTCACACTTTAAACCCTACCTTCATTTATTAAAAGCTATTCTGATTTCTTGGGTTTACAGACTTAGTGGCAGATTGTGAATGGTTTCCATGGAGGCCACAAGTGAGGGAAAATTCAAAAATATTGTCTTTATGAGTGTAGCAGGCTTACCTTTTCAGAGCTTGGATTCAGTCCCAGGATCAAAGATCTGCTGTTTGATTGGTGGAGCCCACCCACCAATCCAGAGGCAACACAAAGGAAACAATGCCCCACCCTTTTCTGAAGGGAGGGGGCAAGGAGCAGCTGAACCTGGATTGGAACTGCACCAGCCAGGTCTGAAGAACTTCAGGGTGGAGCCCCTGAAAAGTATAAAAGGGGAGTGTGCTCAGCAGGCTGGGGAAGATATGCAGTGAGGGACTTAAGAAGAGTGGAGTGAGAAAAGCTGGGGAGCCCTTCCTCAGCAGGCAATAGGCCCAAGGCTCCTGAAGTTGCTACTGGAAAAGCAGCCTTGGGAGCAGTGCAAGACCGCTCAGGCTCTGGACAGCACCCAGGGATGGTGCACGGAGACCCAGCCCTGGGAACGGTGCAAGACCGCTCAGGCCCATCATGGTGCATGGTTCAGCGCACGGACCTAGGGCTCTGGGAGCCATGAGTGGTGGCTCAAGCCTGCAACCCCGGGTGGCCAGTGGGTCTCACAGTGTGCAGGGTGGCACATAGGCCCAGGCCTTGGGAGCTGCAGCAGAGAGGCTCAAGCTCATAACTTCGCAGTGCAGTCTGGCCAAAAGGTTAGCCCCAGCATAAGCCAGATAACTGGAGCCCCACAGTGTGGCCCAGCCAAAGAACTAAAAGAGCTCCAGTGCCCTGAGCAGGGCCCAGGAAGGGGAAAGATCCCTGGCATGAGGCTGGGAAACCGGAGCCAGTGAGGGCTCAGCTCCCATAGGAGCTCCCTGGGTGCCCAATCTGGGTCTTGTGCTCCACAGGGAAGAAACCTCAACTCAAGGCCAATGGCTCCAGGAGGCTGAGACAGTGTGGGGACCCAGAGGCCAGATCGACAGCCCCTAGAGGAAGGACCCTGAGTTACCAGGAACCCAGGTCCCGCAGAGGAGGCGCCCCCGGGCAAGGGACTCTGCAAGGAGTAGGCCTAGGAGGAGAAGACCCTATCCCATTTGAGGGACCAAGTGGTTGGAACCCAGATAGGGTGTGTCTAATATCTGGCATAGTTATGTTTCCTATTCAGTATCTATTGCTATTGTTGGTGTTATAAATAGTTGGGTGTATGAATTCTGTATAATTGGCTCTGTAAGGATGTCTTTATTAGCTAACCCACTTGTAGTATAAACTTGCTGGATTGACTGTCCCCTCTTCTGGGCCTGAGGCACAGGTACTTACCCAAATACCCTCCCTAGAGCTGACTTCCTCCAGCTAACAGACCTTTATATGTATACTTGTATTTATATCTGTAATTATATCCATCTTAAAGATAGGTAGGTAGGTAGGTAGGTAGGTGTTGGTAAGTCAATAAATTGTATATAGTTAAGAACCTTGGGCTTGGGCTAACTCTATAGAGGAAAGAGGGATTTGCTCAAAATTCTGGCATCTCTCTCACAACAACACCCCCTCCTGTCTACCCATCCCATCTAATTGAGAATAGGGCACACCCTTGGGTGTACCTGGGTTACATGACCTCCTTCTTATGCAAGGTCAAAGCACAAGGCTTGCCTCTTTTCCCTGACTCCTGGTTATGGGCTCAATCTTAGTCCTCTCATAAATGCCAGCTACCTTCAAAAAGGTAAATTTTGCAAGAAAAATGTAGGGACAATGGTCCATGGGACTAGATCCTTAAAGGAGATACTAAAATGTCACACACCTGGCATTTCAGGCATCTGAGGGCATTTACTCATCTAAGTCCAAAATATAGACCCTTTAAAGCTCCAGTCAGTTGTTGCCTAATTCTAGATGTTTGAAAGTTCCTAGGCTGAATTTCTACCAGTGAAGTTCCCTAGATATACAATGGTAAGTCTACACTACGTTCATGCTGTACCAGGTAATGACACAGTGGGCACATTTACAGGAGAGGCTTACTGTGGAGCAGCCTAATTAGTTCTGCAGTGAAGTCTCAGTATCTACATGTGCAATCATATTAGGCTTCAGTAAACTAATTAACTCTGCCATAGGTTAGTTGTTTTAAAACACAAGTAGTATCCTACAGTGGCATACTTCAGTACACAGCAACACACATGTAGATATGTACATGCCCATCTTGCTGGGGTGATCTGTTTGGACAGGGGGCTGGACCTGATGATCTCGCAAGGTCCCTTCCAGCCCTAATGCCTATGAAATCTATGACACTGATGGGGCCAGCTGTCCTGCAGCATACTGAGCCGGGTCTGAGCAGCTCTGGATTGGCAGACTGACGGACCCCCCCCCTTCCCCCCAGGCCTCCTGCCAGCCAATGCTGCTCCAACCCAGCTCAACACCTATATAAACATGCTGCCCAGGAACAATGTAGTAGGTCAGCCTGTTTCACTGGAGCACTTGCAAGTGCTACTACAGTCTTCAGTGTAACATCCCCTAAATGTCTGTCTCCCAGTAAGCCAAAAAAAGCAAAGTGTTGACAATACCTTGTACTCACTAACACCTAAGTCTTTTCAGAATGTACAAATAAAGTTTTCCCTACCTATCTGAGCTGCAAATTCCAATTTCAGCTCAGAGACATCTCAAGAACAGCCTCTTTTCTCTCAGCCAGTGTTACTCCTGTGCTGAATCAGAGATGACTGGTTTAAAGCAAGCTTCCAGAAAAGCAACTGGCTTAAGATCCCTAAACAAAGCAACAGGAAGGAACTAGACCAACACATTTAATAACAGATATGCTTACCACTGGATTTCCAGTCCAACTTAATGTTTTCATTTCTTATGAAATGAAGATCATAATGAGTTTCATCTAACATTTGAAACAGTTATTTAGTATGGGCTTATTGGTCAACAGTAGTAATGACAGTGAGTAGGCCAAATGCAAGAACACATGAAAACAGTAATGCTAATTTATAAGACAAAATAGAATATGAACTTCAATGCTACCAATTCTTTCTTAAATGTATTATAACCCATGCAAAAAGAAAGAACACTCAGTCTAGCAGTCTTGACTTTCCTATCATATCACATAATTACTTTTGTGAACAAAATTTAAAAGTAAGTGGTCATTGAAGTAACTCACTGTGATAAGAGCTTGATTTTTTATACCATGAGCATTACAAAGAAATGTAATGCATTTTCCTAGGTGGTCTTAGTATATTTTCCTTGTCATTTTAACTTAGCTTAAAATATGATGAAGCAATTTTCAGGTAGAAAAAGAAAAATATAAAAGGCATGTAATTCAGCTTGCAATGTAGTTTATGGGCCTCAATGGAATTAATTACTGAGAAGATGCACATGTAGTAATTAATTTCATGCAATTCAGCACCATCTGCAGATGCATTATTTCCTTTCAAAGCTACTATAATTTGATGTAAAACTAAAATTGTTAGGAGTTTGAGGAAGCAAAAGCCTCTGTTTCTTATTTATGCCAAAACAATTAGTTAAGGACATTAAATATTATTTCAAAAAATAAAATTTTCCTTACTGAATAGAAAATGACTTCCAGTTGTTAATGAGGAAACTGCTTCCAAACAACACAGCAATAATTCAGATTTTAAAATTTTGTTTGACTTTGGGAAACCTATTTCCATCATTAAATATATCATTGACTTTTTGGCAGGATTTATCAGTTACAGCTTTACTATATTAGAATACCGATCTCTTTAGAAACTACAAACAGAAAGTATTTAAGGTATATAAATAGGTAAAACATTGTTTGTTTTGATTTCAATGACAAAACCCACCAATATTCTTACTATATTACAAAGTTATATAAAATGGAGTGGAGCAGAGTTGAAGGTGGTCACTTCAGGCTGAAGGCAGTGTGCTGCAAGGGAAACTTCTCCAGTTCAGCTGTACAATAGGTATGATATCCTTGCACCACTGGTAGAGGAAGGACCAGAGGCAAATGCTCCAGAGGAGAAAAGGATGCAAGCTCCTACCCAGGAGACCTAGCATGGTGGTAATGGGCAACTTACTCCTGAGGGGGATGGATAGTGCCATTTACCAGATGGATCCCTTTGCACAGGAGGCCTGCTGCCTTCTAGGGGCCCATTTCTGGGATGTGATGGAAAGGATTATAAAAAAAAATTAATCTGGACCTTTGACCACTACCCCATGCTTCTTATCCATGTAGGCATGAATGACATGACTAGGAAAAACCCTGGGCAGGGCTCTGGGAGCTGGGCTCAAAGGGTTGGGGGTGCAGGTGGTTTTCTCTTCCATCCTCCCAGTCAGGGGTCAGGGCCCCTGGAGGGAGAGTTGTATTGAGGAGGTCAACTGAAGATTCAGGAGATGGTGCCACAGCGAGAGTTTTGGATCTTATGATCGTGGAATGCTGTTTCAGGATACAAGCTTGTTGGGAAGAGATAGCAGCCACCCTCATGCCAAGGGAGAAGAAACTATTTTCTTTCAGGATGGCTGACTTGCTGGAGAGGGCTTTAAACTAGGTGCACCGGGGAGTGGGTAGGCAGACAGGAATACAAGCTGGGGGGACAGCCAAGCAGCAAGAAGAACATAGAGTGGGTGGTCAAGGAGGTGTCAAGAGGCTGGAACAACGTCAGGGCAGTGGGGACCTGAGGGTTACCAATGGGGGACTTAAGTAGGAGTATGGGGAATAAGTAGGAGGAACTGGCACTCCTGCTAACAAATAGGGAATATGAATTTGTTGGAATAACAGACGTGGTGGGATGCCATGCATTACTGAGCCATATGTATACAGGACTACAAGCTGCACAGAAGGGATAAGATAGGGAAAAAGGGAGGAGGTGTTGCTCTCTATGTAAAGAAGCGGTATGCCTCCTTGGAGACCCATATTGGTTCAAAAGAAGGGTGAACTTGAGACCCTGTGGGACAAGGTAAGTGTGGGGGATGAAGAGAAGGGGACTTGATGGTAGGCATTTACCACAGGCCAGCACACCAGAAGGAGGAGCTGGATCTGGAATTTTCCAGATAACTGATGGAGGCTGCATGTTCAAGGGACATGGTTGTCATAGGTGACCTTAATTACTCTGGCGTCTGCTGAGAAAAGCACATGGCCAGATCTGACCAGTCACATACATTTTTGACCTGCATAGAAGAACTTTATTTAGTACAGGAGGTCAAGGGGCCAACCAGGGGGAAGACTTTTTTGAATCTGGTTGTAGCAAAGTGGACAACCTGGTGGGAGACCTGAAGAGGGTAATTTGGGAGATAGTGATCGTGAGATGATAGAATTCACTATCTGTCATAGGGCAGGGAAGCCATCCAGTAGGGCAGAGGTGCTTGACTTCAGGAAGGCTGACTTCAGTGAACTTAGGAAAATAGTGGTAGAGATTCTATGGGAAGAGGGACTGGAGGGGAAGGGTGTTAATGAAGGCTGTTTGTTCCTCTAAGAAGCAATTCTCAGAGCACAGAGAAGGTCCATTCCTGTATGCAAATGGACCAGGAATCCCTCTTAGCTTACCAAAGGAGTCAAGGAGTGCTAAAAAAAGAAGAAGGAAGCTTATGGGTAGTGGAAACAAGGGATAGTCACCAAGGAAGAACACACAAGTATAGCTCATATTTGTAGGCAAGGGCAGCAACCAAGATAAGGAAGGCAAGGACAGTGACTGAGATCAGGTTAGTGACCAAAATCAAGGACAATAAGAAGTCCTTCTCTTTAGATATATAGGGAGCAGGAGGAAGACCAAGGGTAATGTTGGGCCCTTGCAGAATGGAATGGGACAGCTGATAGGAGTCAGGAGAAAGCTGAACTCTTTAATGAATACTTTGCATTGGTGTTCCTACATACAAATGGTGGTCACCCTCCTGGTTAGATACTGGATGCATGCAGGGGGAAGAGAAGGAGGGGGGCAACTGCCAACTAATGGTCTGCGTCGAACTGATGAGAGAGCACTTAGGAGGAGGGAGGATCCAAGAAACTATAGGCCGGTCAGTTTGACCTCGATACAAGGTAAAATTTTGGAAAAAATTATCAAGAAGTCCATTTGTGAGAGACTGGCAGAAAGCATGATGCTGAAGGATAGCCAACATGGTTTTGTTGCAGGCAGGTCGTGTCAGACCAACCTCACCTCCTTCTATGATCAAGTAACAAACCACTTAGATGTGGGAGACATGGTTGATGTCATATACTTGAATTTTCAAAAGACCTTCGATATGGTCTCCCATTATGATCTTATAAAAAAAACTGGGGGATTGTGGGCTGGCAGAGTCCATGGTCAGATGGGTTGGGAACTGGCTAGGGGGTCAAATCCAGAGAGCGTTAGCAGACAAGTCAGTATTGTCTTGGCAGGAGGTGGCCAGTTGTGTCTCACAAGGTTCGGTTTTTGGCCCCATGCTGTTCAACGTTGTTATCAATGATTTAGATGGTGACGTGGAAAGCATACTAGCCAAGTTTGCGGATGATACTAAGCTTTGGGGAAAAGCAGTCACCCTAAGGGATGGGATGAGGATCCAAACAGACCTGTACAAGCTGGGCGGAGTGAAACCAGATGCAGTTCATTAAGGATAAATGCAGAGTGCTTCATCTGGGAAGAAGTAACCGGTGACAAGAATATAGGTTAGGAGATGTCCTGACCAGCACAAAGGCTAAAAGGAACCGCAAGGTTATGGTTGATCACAGGATGAACACAAGACACCAGTGCAATGCTGTAGTCAACAGAGCTAATAGCACAGTGGGATGCATTAGCCGATGCGTTGTGAGCAGGGCTAAGGAAGTGATACTTTCCCTCTACTCAGCACTGCTGAGACCCCAGGTGGAGTACTACGTCCAGTTCTCGGCACCATACTTCAAAAAAGACATGGAAAATCTTGAAAGGGTCCAGAGAAAGGCCACAAGAATGATTAAGGGCTGATCTGGCTTGGAGTATGAAAATTTTTCATTAAAAAAAAAAAAAGGAAATACAAAAGTACTGCCAAGAAGTGTGCTTGTAGAGTACCTGTGCTAAAACTTGCATCAGTTTAAAAAAAATATAAAATCCATAAATTAATCTGTCAGTGTTTTCAAGTTTGTTCTTTATTTCCATATACTTATGAAGAGCAGGGTCTGACAATAGGGGAGAAAGGGGCTGCAAGGCAAAGAAGTTGGGGGGAAGGGGGCAGAGGGCGAAGGGGGGTGGGCATCTGATCCCCTCCCTCCCCTCCCCCGAAGATTTATTTTCTCTGCTGTAGCAGTGGGAGGGAGACAATTCAAGGCAAACCTTCAATAATTACATTCTATACCTGGAAGTTTATAACACTTACAAATTGTCCATATATAGAATCTGAATACTGAGAGGTTATCTTATATTTCAGTAAATATGGTAATAAACTGCATGGACTGTTTCCTTTCTTTGCAGTTATCTGGTTCCTACTCTCTTGTGTTTTCAAGTCCAAATTCAGGAGACTATCCCTATTCAGGAAACATCTATTAAAGCTGAAATGAAAGGAAACTTAAGCACAAGCCAGTCCTGAATTATCATACTAAGCAAGTCCCCAAAAGCTATCCTCAGTAAAGGACCATAGAATGTAAACAGTTGGGATCAGGAACTGCACTGACTTTGTGTCTGTGCAGTAGAAAACACAATGGAGCATCACAAGAGAGCAGGGTGAGCTCCTCTTTTAGGAGAGCCTTTCATTATTACTGCTGTTCACTGAAATCATAGAGAAGTAGGCCTGCAAGGGATCTCCATATGTCATCTAGTCCAAACCATCCTATACAAATCCATAATCTAACTTCTCAGTAAAACTGTCATCAACCCTGACACAACATAACACATCGCACCCTAACCTGCCATGGGTAAGACAGGGGAACCATGGCCACCAACATCCTGCTACTGTAAAATGTTAATATACGCTCAAGAGATCCTGGCTAGAGGGCCACTCCTCCCATTACAGGGGAAGGCAAAACCCACATAGCCCATATCAATCTGACCATGGGTTTAAATTATTTCCTGACCCCAAATGTGGTGATCAGCCTGACTGAGTGGAGGGGTAAGACCCTCACCAGAAACTTCCAGCTTTAAGTCCCAGCAGGGGAGTTGGCAAATTAACCCTTACAGGTTCCAACTCAAAATGAGCCCCAATTTGTCTTAAGCATTGTACAAACAAACAGAAAAAGATAGTCAAAGCAGGCAAAAGGTAGAAGAAACAGAGGCAACTGTGGCTGGTTACATTAGGGCTCAGTGCAACCCCCTTCCTCTCATACTATTATGCAAAGCCAGCTATAGTCTGGCCTATACTTTCCATCTTGTACCCATGTAAGACCCTAGGCTATTAGGGAAGGCAAAAATAGCTGAAATGCTAGATCTGAAGAGTAAGGATGCACCATCATGACATTCCTTTCAGGACAGTCACATGTTAGAATACAGTAGAGCAGTAGAGGTGAGTATTTTATCAAAAAACAGTATATAACAATGAAGTCTTATTTTTGATAAAGCAAACATAGTCACCTAAAGGTAACAGGGACCTTATTCACTTCAAGGACAACTTTAAAACATCAAACAGGAATATGTTTACCAAGATGAACACAGCTATAAAATATTGCAGAGTGTTAGCAAATACTAAATAAATATACTGAGGTGTCCTTATCCTCACAGAGTAGGGCAGCATGGAACCCTGCTTCTGATCTGAAAAATACACCTAAAATGTACCTAAACAGATTAGTAAATCAGAATTGTAAATTTCCATTTCACTGCTGAGGGGAAAAATGTTGGACTTATCTTGAAAGTTTGAAAGGGTGAATGTGGATGTCATTTAGAGAGCCTGGATAGGCAATAATGCTTCCATAAAGGACCATGAAATTACACTCCTAAGAATGTTACTAGAATTGGTTATTTTTGTACTATTTCCCACTATCATTACCTTCACTGACAAGAAGAGAGATAAATGGTTTGGGAAGGGGAGTCATTTGCTCACTTTGCAGTCTTGAGATTTTCTCTGGACTGGATTGACTGCCATTTTTCTGTTTCTGCTGTAATCTTTATCACAATAGGTTATCACTGAAATTTAATGTCTTATATATTCTCAAATATTCTCATCATCCTCATTGTGACAAAGGCACACAAAGACATATAATAAATGTAGAAAATATCATGAATTTAAAGCACTCTCAGAAAAAAGATCTTCGTGCTATGAAAAAAAATGGCTAAGAATGTATCCAATCTGATGATTAAATTGGGAATTGGTGAAACAAGAAAACAACCCCCATGCCCCCCACAAATCACTGTTTCTCCAGACAGCTTTAAGATTATGATCTCACAATCCTCTTTGGAGCTGTGTACATGTACAAGCAATTCAGCCTCATGAAAGTTTTTATTTAAAGTGCTCCAGTTCAATTCATTGCTCACCTTTAAAAATAAAGGAAAAGAAAATACTTACACAACTAGAATTCATCAATTCTAATAAATCAGCATAAACAATTCAAACCCAATCATATAAAGATACTATAAATACCTAATGTAACCTATAAGTTTAGTTAAAATCAATCTACAGTAGGTTTACCTTGTGCTTAGCTTGAGCTCTATGCATACAGTACATACAATATTGTAAACTACTTATTCTGGAAGGCAAGAACTTTTGTTCCTTTGAAACTGTTCAAGTAACGAAATCTGAGAAATCAAAATCACATATCCTATGGTAGAAAATGTGGGCCCTACATTATAAGAGACAGCTTGAAGACCATATGAGAGTCCATTTTCACATTAATACAAATGTCTGAATCAGTTATAAATACATTTCAACCAACACCAAGTAAGAATTGGCAGCCCAGAGTTTTTATCTTTAAAAATGTACTGCGGCTTTAAAAAATGAAAAAGATACTGATGCAATGCAGAAATCAGAAGATACAAGGTTTTATTGGTCTGCTGATATATGAAAGCACATAAAAATAAAGAACTGCACATGTATGGGCTGCTGTATCTGAAAAGCCCTTGAATTACATAAAGGAATTTGAGTGCATTAACAGTTTTATACGATTATATTTAGCAGTTTTATACGGCCCTTGAGACATGCTTTTTATGGTCTAATTTGGTTTTGAACATCCAAAACATATCTGAAAAGGGTTTCCTACCTCTCTCCCAAGAAAACAGA
The DNA here is from genome assembly GCF_030867095.1 of Alligator mississippiensis. Classification (NCBI taxonomy): domain Eukaryota; kingdom Metazoa; phylum Chordata; order Crocodylia; family Alligatoridae; genus Alligator; species Alligator mississippiensis. The sequence goes on along the minus strand of NC_081824.1, from coordinate 52,205,184 downwards.
CACAAACAAGGGGGCACACAAAATATGATTTACTTCAGTCACCTTCTTCTAGTCCTGCCTTCTTTTATTTTGAATTTTGCTATTTGAAACTTTAAATGCACTTACAGTTCAGTGGAAGAAGGCTTCCAAAACTGATATAATTTCAACCAAGTAACTTGAATACAACTGTGAGCATGTAATTTATAGCATCTGGTTTCCTCCAGGGCATAAATTCCTTGACTCCAATCTGCATCCTCGCCTGGAAGCAGTGACAGATCAACGCTCTCAGCCTTCAGGGCACCACTGAAGTCAAGGGTTGCACTGCACTTGCACAGCTGGGAGCTCCAGTCAGTTGATCTGGCTTCCAGCCACACCATGAGCCTATAAGCCTGGTAGCCAAGTTGGCTGATTCAGGCTCCCAGCCACAGGGGTGCACCATGCAGCTGGGAGCCCCTACATGGCCTGCCTACAGCAATTACTCATCCCAGCCTGTCACCTCCTCAGCCTGCTATCTAGGCCTAGCCACCCTCCCACACCCTATAACTAGTAGACAGCCAGGGTCAGGTGATCCTTTACCCCTTTCTATAAAGGTCCCTGACCAGAATAGGAAGCATCTGGACAACAGGCCTCAACCTTCTACCCAGGCTGCCTTGTCCTCAGTTTGTGCCTTCTACTGGCTCTCTGATGGATTCTCTAGCTATCTGACCTGACTTGCACATGGCCCCAGAGTTTGGTGTGACACTCTGGCTCCCGAACCCAACTGTGGTTTGATCTCCTGGACACCTGACCCTGTACTCAGCTAGTCCCCTGACTCCATGCTTTCCCCAACCCTCTGGATCTCTAGTTCCTCTAACAGATCTCCTGGCTTCCCTACACTCAGACTCTGCACATACCCCTCAAACCTCAGTTACTTCTTCATCCTCTGAGTGATCCCCAGTCCTAGCCACCCATGAACTGACATGACATCACCAGCTGATCTGGGCTCCCAGCCATGGGGGAGTCAAGGGCTGGGAGCCTTTTCAGCTGATTCACATGACCCCAGGCTCCCCCTGGGAGGTGTGCAACTAAAGGCACAATAGGATGTGATCTCCTGGATCCCCCATCCCACAATTTCATGTGAAATGACAGGAATCACGATTGTAGGGTGAAGGCTTGCAAGGAGCCCTGGGGTCAACCTGCCAGTCTGGTGCTGCTCCAACCTGGCTCAATGTGCTGCAGAGGGGCTGGCTTGGACATGAGGAAACTTCAGTGAAGGGCTAGCTAGCAGGCAGCCCCTACACTGAAGCAACCCTGTGCCCCATCCAGCCCCACCAGCATCTACATATGTATTTCAGCAGAGTAAATAACTCCACCATAGGATAATACTTGTGTCTGGCAGTACTATCTTATGGTAGAGTTAATTAGTTTACTCTATTCTAATAGCACCACACATGTTGATGCTGGCATTTTACTGCAGAACTAATTAGGCAACTCCACAGTAAACATCTTATGTAATCTACACAACGGTGTAGATGCACCCAATAAGAGTTGTACTGTTGACCTCTATAGGCTTTGAATCAGGCCTACCATGTTCAGGATCTTGGAACAACATTTCAATCTGTCTAATCCTGTTGTTTCAGTAGACATAAATGTGTATCAGATAAGATTCCTTTGAGCTGTTTATGGATTTTTAATTAGGCTACTATAGGGAATCTATTCTATTCTATGTGACCAGAGCAAGGCACTCTGAATTCAGAAACGGTTTAAAAATAGCCAGAGGTTGAACCATGGTGGATTGTTTCTGAAGGATGTCTGAAATGACTCCTCTCACAGCTGGATCCCCACGCAGGGGAAAATATCTTTCTGAAAAGAAAGACTACAGTAAATACAAAAGGTATCTGAATTACAGATAAAGATAACAACTAACAATATGTGACAAAATTCAGGATGGAACTTCACATGTAGCATAACTTTGAACAAGCAGCTGGCTCCCATTCCAGTACCATTTAGGGGCCAGAAACGAGTCACAGGGGGCGAGAACAAACTCTTTAAGTCACCATAGCATAATAGTATAAGCCCAATGACTCACATTCTCACCCAGCATCTGCTTAGTACATCCTGACATAGGCATTGTCCCAAAAGTAAGGTTCGTGGCGGAAAGAACCAGACTGTCATTCTCAATGCTACAAAAATAATGGCCATGGTCTGCTAACAGCCCAGTGAGTCCCCAGTAGATGTGAGCAGCACCACTGACATCTAATTTATGCTAAGTACTGCAACAGTTACCTGATTTGGCCCCCATTCTCTTAAGATAGGAGACACATCACAGAATCTAATGTTTCCTTAGTATCTGTAACATCTCTTATTTCAGACATTCTAGCATTTCACACAGCCAACTTACATCTGTTTAATGGAGATAGTAAATGAAAAAGAAGCTAGGAGTACATAATTTAAGTATTTTGAAATAAAACCTTAAGAGGATCACCTTCACAGTATTGCAAAGCATCAGAGGTAGAGTCTGCAATTACTACACACTGGTTGTCTCTCTCACATTGCAGCATAATGCACTTTTATCCAAGCTGTTAGGCTGGCTACAAATGCAGTACATATGGTGTAATATTTCCTAAAAATCCATTCTCACATTTTTATAGAACTCAGAGCAAAGAAAGAGCCAAAACTGTCTATGATATCAACTGAAACAGGTCAAGGTATTCATAGTGTGATTTCTGTGCATTCTGATGCAGATTGTCCTGTCAAAACACTAAGCTTACTAACATGAAAATTGAACTCCCAGGGCTTGATACTAGGTCTGTGCCAAGCGGCAAGTTTTTGCTTTGGATTTGGCCAATTTGGAGGACAGTGATTAGATTTGGAGATAGGGATCACTGTCCTGATTCAATTCAGCCAAATCAGATCTGAAAAATTCAGCGCCACTTCGGAGACTCAGCCATAGACTAAACAGGCAGCTGACAGCTGCCTCCAGCTGGTAAGTCTGTTGGGGATGGGGGGGGGGTGATGGAAGAGGTGTAGGGGAGGGAGGGATTGGGGCTGCCCAGCTGGGGCGGGGGGCATGGGATGCAGGTGCGGCAGCACTCAGAATGGGGGCTCTGCCCTGCTGCCACTTGCCCAGCTGGGGAGGGGGGAGAGTGGGATGTGGGTGTGGCTCATTCTAGGCAGAAGGGGACAAGCAGCAGCAAGGCATAGCCCTCACTCCCAGAGCTGCCGTGCCCGTATCTCACACCCCCCTGCCCCCACTGACAAGCAGCAGCAGGGCACAGCCCCCACTCCCAGCACTGATGAACCCACATCCCACACCCCCGTGCTCCAGCTGGCAAGTAGCAGCAGCATCCACCCTAGTTTGCAAGCGATGGCAACACCCCCCAACCACCCACCCATCCCTCGGCAAAGCAGAGCCCCCACTCCCAGCACTGAAGCACCCGCATCCCATACCCTCCTGCCCTGGCTGGCAAGCGGTGGCAGTGCCCGCCCCATTGTCCTGGCTCGCAAGTGGCGCAGCACCTGCCCCCCCACCCAGGCTGGCAAGTAGCAGCAGGGCAGAGCCCCCACTCCCAGTGGTGATGTGTCTGCATTCCACACCCCCTCACCCTGGCTGGCAAGCAGCGGCAGCTCCTGCCCCTCCACCCCAGCTGGCAAGCGGTAGCAGGGCAGATCCCCCACTCCCAGCACTGATGCAGATGTGGCAGTGCTGGGAGTGGGGGCTATGCTCTGCTGCTATTTGCCCCCTTCCGCCTGCATTAGCACTGGGAGTGGGGGCTCTGTCCTGCCACAGCTTGCAAGCTTTGGTGGATGCTGCTGCCTCTTGCCAGCCAAAGCGGGTGGGCAGGTGCTGCTACAGCTTGCGAGACAGGACAGATGCTGCCGCCGCTTGCCAGCCGGGGTGGGGGGACACAAGATACAGGCGCATCAGCACTGGGAGCAGGGACTCTGCACTGCCACCACTTTCCAGCTGGGGTGGGAGGGTGCAGCACCACTTGGAATGGAGGCTCTGCCCTGCTGACGCTTGCAGGCTGGGGTGGGGGGGTTGGGCACTGCCACCACTTGCAAGCTGGGGCAATGGAGGGGTCAGGCACAGCAGTGCTGGGAACAAGGGCTCTGACCTGATGCCACTTGCCAGTGAGGGCAGGGGCATGGGCACTGGTGCTGCTTGCAAACTGGGGTGGGAGAGGGCAAGTGCTGCTGCTGCTTGCCAGCCAGGGTGGAGGGACATGAGATGTGGGTGCAGGGCCAATGCCCTGCTGCCACTTGCCCGTTTCCACCCAGAGTAAGCCACACCCACATCCTGCCCCAGCTGGGCAAGCAGCAGCAGGGCAGACCCCCCGCTCCCAGCGCAGCCACAACCAAATCCCATGCCCCCCCACCCCCCTCCCTGAGTCCCGTTCCCTCCGCCCCAGCTGGGCCGCTTGTCCCAGGCCCATCCCCAATCTCTCCGTCCTCCACACCAACCCCAACAGCCTTACCAGCTGTAGGCAGCTGTCAGCCGCCTGTTTAGTCTATGGCCAAATCTCCGAAACTTTTCCAAACCTTTTCTGAAGCTTTGATTCAGAGCTTTGAATTGGTCTCCTGATTTGATTCAGATTCAGAGATTCAGTCCCTGAACTAGGCCAAATCTCATCTGAATCTAATCAGCTACTGAAGCTTCTCAAAGCTCTACTTGGCACCACTGATATGCTAATGAACCTCCACTCTACCAAATTGTGCCACTGAAGTCCTGAGAAGCTAAACTACACCAGAAATGCCTCTAGAACTGATTAGACCAGGTACACAAGCCCTCTTCAGTTATTGAGGAGAAGATGGTAGAATACACCTTCCTCTTTCAGCAAGGTCCCCTGGCCCAGTGTACAAAGCCTGTTTTGCTGCTCAGCCAAAAGCTACTGTCAATTCAGCACCCCTGCTGAATCTGGGCAGGATAAGGAGCAGAGCCCCCAACAGCTATTCCTGCATTGCTTGTTCCTTGATTCCAGTGCAGAAATAGAGATTTCTTGCTTAAAAGATGTACCCCCCCCCCACCCTGTTTTGGAAAGCTAATTTTGGTATATGAGTAAATATAGTAATGAACTAGTTGTAGGTTTTGTTCAGTTACAATTTGAAGGGTTTACTCAACACTCCTGTGCATTCACATAGAAGTTGAATCACAGCAGGGTGTAAATAGACCTAGATTCCTTCAGGACAATATTAAATGGCTTTGAATATGTGCACTTTGCAGAAAAAAAACCATAGCTGCATAAGGCATTTAGGCTGTAAGCACAATTCAAGCCAGTACATGGAGTAAAGCAGAATGCCTTTGGGGACTCAGACAAGAAAGACTGCATAAGTAGCACTTACACATCTTTGCAGTGAAACAGAATTCTGCTCAATGTCTCTGGTGATTCTGGATGACCACAACACCACCATCTTATGGAAGTATTACATGTGCCCCCTTGTGCCAGCTGGCAGTTTCCCAGCCCATGTAGCAGTGACCCCAGTTGCAACTCACATCTATCAGTGTCACTGATGATGCTAGCCTAGCTCTCCCCCAAGTCCTAGCACTCAGGGAGTTCAATGATCAGGAACAAACTGCCCCCAAAACACACCTGCATGCGCCGATGGCCAGCCACAATCTGGCCCTGTGACATTAAAGGAATACACAAGAGAAATGGAAGATTCTAACTCTGCCTCTTTATGATCGAGTATGAATAAATAAGAGTTAATGTACTATGAATCATTCACCATGAGAGAATTCAACTACTATAAATACAGTGTCCATTTAAAATTATGATGACAATTTAGAAGAAATTGAAGGATCCTATGAGGAAATGGATATCTGTATACGGGTAGGTTTTTTCACAAAAGATGCAAGAAAGATATAACATGCAATACCACTTGTTTTATACCAAAATATACTCCTGAGGTAAAAGGAAAGTAGAAACAGGATAATGTGACAGAAAAAGGCAAGCAAAGGACAGTGAAAAAATACATGGAGAGGGGGAGGGAGAGGAAAAATAGGACAACATACTGAGGGGGAAAGCTAAAGTAGTAAGGAGAAATAAAGGTTGGATGACATGATATTGCTAAAACAGAGAGATTAAGTGAAAAGGATAGGTGTAATGGAGGACAGAGAAAGTAAGAGGACGTGAGACAAGTGAAAACAAAGTTGAAGGATACTGTACAGAGGAAGATAATTAATATGATGGAGATAGATATAAAAGTAGTTCAAAGCTATAGGGAGGGATGGAGGCAGTGAAAAGTAGATGTTACATTTCCAAGTGGAGACAAAGAGATTGATGTGATTAAAGTATACAAGAAAGAAGGGAAAAAATGAAATGCATTTGTGATGTAAGGCAATCTGATCTCTATTGAGTAGTAGGACAAAGAGAAGTTACTTATCATAGAGTAACTGGAGGGGTTTTTTGTCTTGTGTTCTTTATACACACATTTTATTCCTGGCATCTACAGGTATATCATGAGCTCTACTGCAAGCATTTTTGTTCAACAGTACTCACCAAGCATCCCTATACTCTGCCTTCCTCCTGTTTGACACCCAAGGTTTAAAGGGTATGGCTTCACCCTTATTAGCTAATCAGTGCTTCCAGCTGGACAAAGCCTCCCAGCCAGGAAGACTAATATCCTCTGATTCTGTGCAGTGTGGCTGTGAGCCCTTGAGGGGCTGAGCACTTTTTTACATTGGGTCACTGATGGTGGTTTAGATCTCTGGATAGTCTCTCTCAAAAATGATTGCAGTAGAGTGAGATAACTGAGATGCTGCAGTAGGTTTCTTTCACCTGTGGAAATATGATCTCTTCATAGGTTATTAAGAGAAATATTTTATGGAAGGAGAAAGTTGGCCAAGTGATCAGTCTTTGAGGGACATATGCCTGCCTGCCTGCCTGCCTGCTATATGTTTTCTTTCAGGAAGTGGAGCATCCCACAGAATCTCTCAAGGTACTTAGTAAGATTGATGATGTACCAAACGGTTCTACTAATCTGGACTGCAGGTCCTTCATTATGGTCTGGATTGGATAAGACAACACTGACCCTCGCAGCCAAGATTACCTCTGCATGCCCACTACTAACCAAGTCTAGAGTCACTTTTGAACTGATCTTGGCCATAAATGGATCCTCAGCAAAGCAACCCTTTACTGGAGTCAGGAGGTAGTTTGTCCTCTCCTCCCTTAAAGAAGGGAGCCTTTCATAGATCCAGAAGTTATACCTTGATTGCATGCCTCAATAGTTTGTGACACTGAACCAGAAGTTTATAGAAAATGAAGACCTGTGCTCCAATACATCTGCCCTCTGTGCCTTCTTGTCACTTAAAGTATTTTGTTTATATTGCTGGGCTTTTTCTCATCACTGCCACAACAACTAGGAAAAAATTGCATGGATACAGAAATATTCCACCCTCCCACCTCCTGGATCGTTTTTTCTTCACCTTGTCAAACTCTTTTAAGTATTTCGATGATGTGAATCTGAGAAATGCCTTTGTCCTTCCTTTAATTGAAAGTATCTCAGAGTGCCCATATATAAAAGAGGGGAAAAGAAGGATCCTGGGAATTACAAACAACCCAGCCTGGCCTCAATACCTGGAAAAATCATGGAGCAGGTCCTCAAGAAATCTACTCTGAAGTAATAGGAGAACAAGGTACTGAGAAACAGTCAGCATGGATTTACTAAAAGCAAGTCATACATGACCAACCTTATTTCCTTCTCTAAGGTGACAGACTCTGTGGATGCACAGAGTGCAGTATATGTGGTATACCTCAATTTTAGCAAGGATTTTGACACCATCTCCCATGACATTCTCATTAACGAGTTGAGGAAATACACAATAAAGTACTGTATGGTGGATATATCACTGGCTTGACCATCATGCTCAATGAATAGTTATGAATGTTTCTGTCTAGTTGAGAGACAGTGGGCATATCTATGTGTTTATTAATGGAGCTTTGCTACTGTGCATTAAGATTAGTACATCTAACATGGGGTACTAGATAAAGCTGGCGTAGCTGCACTAATGCACAGTAGCAAAGGCAAAGGTTTATTTGCAATGCTTAATGCACAGTAAACCAATTCTATCATTCATTAGTGCATTCGCACAGTTTTTTCCATCACATGCTAATGTACAGTAGAACAGTCCACTGTGCATTAAGACACACTCAGTATCAAGTAAGGTTCCTGTCGCAGAGCACTTAGGTACCCTGCTCCTTTAAAGGGCTGAAACTGCTAGGGAGAGAGCCCTAGCTGTAAGTGAGGAGCCCCAGCTGCTGGTTACCAGGCCAGCCAGAACGAGTTAGTTGGCCTACACCTGCCAGCAGTCAGCTGACTGGAAGAGGCAGGGCCTGGCTCATATATAAACCCCAGGGCTGAGGCCAGGCAGGCAGTTCCCTGCTAACAGCCAGAGGGGAAGGAGCCTTCAGGGAGGAAGTGCCTGTTATGGTGCACCTAGGACTAAGAGGGCTCCATGAGCTCCACAGGCACCCTTGCCTACTAGACACTTAGTGCCAGGGACTAAACCTGATCCCTTTAAAGGGTCACAGCACACCCTGATCTTTTGTATTATGTTATTTCATAGATTTCATAGACATTAGGACTGGAAGGGACCTCAGAAGATCATTGAGTCCAAACCCCCACCCAAAGGCAGGATCCCAGCAAGATAAGCATCCAATTTTTTCTTGAAGATGTTCAATGTTGAACCACCTCCAATGGCAGGCTATTCCAGACCTTGGGGGCTCGGACAGTAAAGAAAGTCTTCCTTATGTCCAGCCTGAAACAGTCTTGCAGGAGTTTATAACTGTTCAACCTCATCATCCTTTGGGGCACTCTGGTGAATAAATGTTCCTCCAAATACTGGTGGCCACCCCTGATAAACTCATAAGTGGCCATCAGATCATCCCTGAGCCTGCACTTTTCCAGGCCCCATAGCTCTCAGCCTGTCATCATAAGGTTTATTTTTCTGATCTCTGATCATGCACGTGGCTCTTCTCTAGACTCCCTCAAGCTTCTCCACATCCTTTTTGAATTGTGGAGCCCAAAACTGGATGCAGTACTCCAGCTGCGGCCTCACCAAGGCCAAGTACAAGGAGAGAATGACGTCCTGGGATTTGCTTGAGAAGCATCTATGGATGCAAGCCTGCGTTTTGGTCGCTTTACTAGCTGCAGCATCGCATTGAAGGCTCAAGTTCATCTTGTGGTCAGTGATGACCCCCAAGTCTCTTTCTTCCATAGTGCTAGCCAGTGTAGCACTGCCGAGCCTATAAGCATGCTGCAGGTTTTTCTTCCCAAGGTGGAGAACCTTGCATTTTTCAGTGGTAAACACCATCAGGTTCTCATCTGCCCATTTGCTGAGCCTGTCCAGTCAGCCTGGATCGCCCTCCTGTCTTCAGGTGTGGATGCTTTGCCCCAAAGTTTGGTGTCATCAGCAAACTTGGCCAGTCTGCTTCTGACTCCAATGTCCACATCATTAATGAAGATGTTGAACAATATGGGTCCAAGGACAGAGTCTTGGGGGACCCCACCAGTCACAGGGCACCATGATGATTGACTTCCGTCAATTACCACCCTCTGGGTCCAACCACAGAGCCAATTTCCCAGCCAGTGGATCATGGTGGACCCAAGGCCACAGCTGGCCAGTTTTGCCAAAAGGTGATCACAGGATACCAGATAGAAGGCTTTTTTGAAGTCAAGATATATGACATCAATCTCTTCTCCCTTGTCCAGGTGATAGGTTACCTGGTCGTAAAAGGAAATGAGATTGGTCAAGCAAGACCTACCCGCAACAAACCCGTGCTGGCTATCCCTCAAGATGTTGGCGTCAGCCAGTCCATTAAGGATGGCCTCTTTAATAAACTTTTCTAAGACTAACTAACTTCCTTTTTCTAAGACTAACTAACGTTTCTAAGACTAACTTCCCCAGGACAGAGGTTTAGGCTGATGGACCTATAGTTTGCTGGATCCACTTTCCTCCCTTTCTTGAAGATAGGCACCACATTGGCCTTCTTCCAGCCTCTCAAGGTGTTCCTTCATGAGGTCAGCATTGATGGAGGGCAGGGGATCTCCCTCACCTGGACCTCCCTGTCCCGTAGTGGGCATGGGCGTCCCATGGGACCGATGAAAGACCAATGCAAAGTACCCATTTAATAGGTTGGCTTTTTCCTGGGCGTTGGTTGTCAGTTGTCCCACCTGGTTTAGCAGGGGTCCAATGTTGCCCTTGCTTTTCCTCTGGCTCCCCACATATCTGAAAAAGGACTTTTTATTGTCTTTGATACTCGAAGCTAGTTGGAGTTCAGTTGCAAACTTGGCTTTCCTGGTTCACTCCCTACAGGACTGGACCAGTGCAGAATATTCCTCCTTGGAGGTGAATCCCAACCTCCATCCTTTGTAGGCCTTTCTTTTTAGCCTCAGGAGGTCCGCTAGATCCCTGGAGAGCCAGGGGGGCTGCTGTGCCCTCTTTCTGCCTTCCCTCCAAGATGAGATAGAATGAGCTTGTGCATTGAGGATCACTCCCTTGAGGAGCAACCACTCTTCCTGAACTCCCCTCCTCCTGGGGTTGTGGTCCCTTAGGGCCTCACTTACCAGCCTCCTGAGCTTGTCAAAGTCAGCTTTCCTGAAGTCAAGGACTTCAGTGTTGCTGACTGACTTGCCAGCTTTACAGCAGATGGTGAAGGTGATCAGCTCGTGGTCACTGTCACCCAGCTTCCCATCCATCACTAGGTCACTGATTAGGTCATCCCCAGTAGCCAGTGCCAGGTTATTCTGCTGAGTGATCCTCCCACAAGATGTCTTGGTAGTTAAAGTCACCCATGACAATCATGGTCCTGGAGCATGTGGCCTCAGCCAGTTTCCTGGTCAAGCTCTTAATTTTGGGTGTGAGGTCTGTAGTAGACTCCCACCGTTGTGTCCCCTGTGCCATGTTCCCCACGGATTTTAACCCAGAGGGTCTCCAGTCATCCACCCTGGCTACCAACATCAGCTTGCATGGATGCATAGCTTTCCTTAACATAGTGAGCTACACCCCCGCCCCTTTTATCTACTTGAGCTCTCCTGTACAAGGTACACCCATCTCTCATGGGTGGAGTCCCACCAGGTCTCCGTTATCCCTATGACATCGTAATTATTTGTGTTAAGCAGGAGGACGAGTTCTTCCTGCAAATTCCCCAAGCTCCTGGCATTTGTGTACAGGCAGGCAAGTGTCCCCCTTGGGGGCTCTTGCCTTGCCCACAGATTGTACCAGGGCTGGGGCAGGGGTGGGCTTCATTAAGTGCCTTGGCCTGCTGTCTTTTCAAGGGTTGCTCAGCAGGCCAGCAGTTGTGGTAGTCCCCTCCCCCCCAGTCCCCAGCGGGCTTAATTTAAAGCCTGGTGGAGCAAGTCAGCCAGTCTGGCTGAGAAGACCTTCCTCCCCAGTGGAGATAGGTGGAGGCCATGTCTTCCCAGCAGCTCGCTGCCTCTCTCACCAAAGAGCGAGCTGTGGTCATGGAAGCCAAAGCCTTCCCGATGACACCAGCGCCGCAGTCTTTGGTTAACTACCTGGATCCTCCTCTCCCTCCTCAGTCCATACCCCAAGACTAGGAGGATTGAGGAGAACACCACCTGTGCCCCCAGACCCTTTAGCCCTGCTCCCAAATCCCTGTAACACCTCATGACCCAGCTGGGAGTGCTCTGAGCCATGTCATTAGTGCCCACATGAATAAGAAGCATGGGATAGTGGTCTGTGGGCTGGAGGAGCTTAGAGATCTTCTCCACAATGTCTCAGATGCAGGCCCCTGGAAAGCAGCAGACTTCCCGGGCTAAGGGGTCTTGGTGGCAGATTACCCACTCAGTCCCCCTCAGGATGGGGTCTCCCACAACAAACACTTTACGTTTTGTCTTAGGGAGAGCAGGGGTGGTAGCTGTAGTTGAGCCTCTGTTGCCTGCAGGAGCTGGCAACTCAGCAGGCTCTGCTGGGGCTGCAAAAGGTTTGTACCTGTTGCTAAGCTCCGGTGGGGCAGGGGCCTTGGGGCAGCAGGCCTTAGGGCCCTTGACCACCTTGATCCATCCCCCTGACTGGACAGAATGGGAGGTCCTGGAGTCCTCCCTTCTCCTGGAGCAAGACTGTGGTCTACTCTCCAGCTCCCAGGGGAGAAGGGCCTGACAGTAGGAGTTTATCTCCTGCTCGCAGTCCCTGATGGCATGCAGTCTCTGGACTGTGGCCTAGAGCTCCTCCAACTGGTACTCCAGAGACCCCAAAAGGAAATAGACCCCACAAGAGAAGGTAGCCATGCTCCTGGGCCCCAGAGCCTGAAAAAGGGATAGGCAGCCCCCGCAGCCAAGAGCCAGGGGCTCCGTCTGCGTGGATCCCAGAACCACAGGCTCTGTCTGGGTGGCCGTCTCTGAGGTGCCAGATGGGAGGGCTGAAGACTCCAACAGGACCCTCAAGGTGCAGCACATGCCCATCGGAGGCATGCCGCTGGTAGGCAGGCTGGACCTGAGTCTGCCTACTCTAGGGGCTCGCAGGCAGGGCCTCATGCCCTCCTGTGCACCCTCTTGTGCAAAATCTGTGCCAACTCACACACCGGCAGACAAGCGTGCCTGTTTGTGCAGCCTGTTTGCGTGGCTTCCTGGGGGGCTGGGCCAAGTAGGGGCCTGGGCAGGGCAGGGCAGGGCAGGGCAGGGCAGGACCCGGCCTGGCTCTGACTCAAACTGCCTCCTCCCACTCTGTAGGGGTTAACTCCCACCATGGGCCCTGCTTACCTCTGGCTGTGCTGGGGGTTGGCGGGGGGCTCCGCCACTGCTGGGGGTCTCTGGGGGACTTTGGAGGAGTGGGGCTCAGTGGGCTTTCACCCACACATCTTTTGCCACTCCTGGAGCCTAACTCTCATATCCCAGGGGCTCGTGTTTTGTTTGCTGTTGTATAAGACTGGTGGTTTGGGAGACGCTACTGGGGAAGGAGGAGGCCTCATTGGGGCCCCGCTGTAGTGTGGGGGCCCAGGTGCCACTGTGGGTGCCAGGAGGGACGGGGGTGCGGAGAGCCCAGAGACAACCTGAGGCTGAGCGAAACCAAGACCTCAAAGGGACTCTGTGGAAATACCATCTGTGAGGCTTGGGGTGTGGTAAATGGTTGGTTTGGAGGCACACAAATAGCCCATAATGCTGGGGTGTCCTGTGACATTTATTTTGGAACAGGATCCACAAGGCGTCTGGGAACACACGGGGTCAAGGGAATTCATCAGGACCGTGTCCAATGGGACATGAAGGCAGCCTCCCTATATCATAAATCCATCAAGACGTGGTGGGTGAGAATAGAGGGTACCCATCGGGCCAAACTGGCATGGTCAAGGGGCCTTAGGGGTAACATAGCCATCCTTAGGGACCCCATCCTGTGACAGTTCCCTAGGGGCATGTCCTAAATCTAGTATTGTTTAATATCTTCAGTAATGATTTGGACAATGGAACTGAGCGCACAATTAGCAAATTTGAGGATGAAGCCAAGTTATGTAGAGTGGCTAACAGTCTGGAGAGCAGAGCTAAGATCCAGAAGGATCTGGATAGGCTGGGGAAATGGTCTACAATCAATTAGATGAGATGGTTTGGGAGAGGCTATCGAAAAATGCAAAGCAACGAAAAGTGCAAAATCCTACACTTGGGATGAAACAATTACACGCACAGGTACAGACTGGGGAAGGATTAGGTAGGATGCACTCCTGTAGAGAAGGACCTGGGAGTTACAGTAGACCATAAGCTAAATATGAGGCAACAGTATGCTCTTATTACAAAACAAGACAACAGCATCTTGGGTTGTATCAATAGAAGTGTCACTTGAAAATCAAGGGAAGTGATTCTTCTGCTGTATTCAGCATTGGTGAGGCCTCACCTACAGTACTGTGTCCAGTTTCAGGCTCCACACTTCAAGAAAGATGTGGACAGATTACAAAGAGTCCAGTGGAAAGCAACAGCATGATTAGGGGCCTGGGAAGCATGACTTACAAGGAAAGGCTGAAAAAAATCTAGGGTTATTTAGTCTGGAGAAGAGAAGACCGAGGCAGGACTTGATAATTGTCTTCAAATACCTGAAAGGTGATTCTAAAGAGGATGGAGATGGGATTTTCTCTGAGGTTATAAGGAAAAAGGCTGGAAGCAATGGCCTCAAACTGCAGCTGAGGAAATTGGAGATTAGTAGGAACTCTTTCACTATGAGGGTGGTCCAGCATTAGAACAGGTTACCTAGAAAAGTTGTAGACTCTCCATCCCTGGAATTTTTCAAGGGCAGGTTGAAGAAACACCTGGGTGGGATGATCCTATCTTAAGCAGAGATCTGAACTAGGTGATCCTGTAAGGTTCCTTGCAGCCCTACTTTCCTATTATTCACTGTAACCAAATCCATCACAGAGACTGGAATACAGGTGGAATCCAGGCAGGATTCAGTAATTTGAGAGCAGTTTCCTTACCCTATTCCCTGCTGGAGTGAATTTTGCCCCTCACAATGGTAAGAAATCTAAATGAGGAGATATTCTTTGTAGTTGTTTTTTGACCCTGTAAAATATTTTGCAACAAATTAAGTATTTTGCTATTTATTTTGATTTTCTCCTTTTTTATACTACTTACAGATAAACAGCATGAGCAAAATCAGATATAAAGTACAAGGAAAGAAATTATGGAAAATATGACCACCCATATAAAGCTCTGAGTGCTATTGACAATGGCAACATGTAAAAATTCTACATAAAAAATTGCATTTTGTTTTCAATCACATTGAAGTCTGGTGTTTCTTTTGTTTTAATTTATATACATTTTTAACAGAGCAGATGTGGTAAAAATACAGGTAGAAAACATCTAATTACAGATGGAAGCAAGTACTTAATTAGGCTTTCTTGATTATAAAATGTATTCAGGCACAATAAACAACTTTATAGATAGCACAAATCCACTTACAGATTTCTGATATGCCCCCTCACCGCCCCAATCAAGTAACCATCTTACACATAGTTCAGTTCCAAATCATCCCTATGGTCCTTTTTTAGTATTAAAGTACAGCATTCATAAGCAACCAGTATGAATACCTAGCTGCTAGTTAACAAATGAAAAGTAAAGCAAATGTATAGGACAAAATTCTAAAATCTTTATGCATGAGAAGTATCTTTGTCCGCAAGGGTAGAGCCTCATTAAAATCAGGGACCTCTCAATGTGTCCAATAAATAAGCAAAGTACAATTCTACGTAAGTAAGGATCTCAGAATCCAGCTTATAAAGTGACTATTTTGTTATATGGCCGTTAGGCAAGTTTCTGCTTGCACTGTAAATAAACAGAATCATTTATTTATATGGTATATTTTCAGTCTTTCAGGATCTCAAAAGTGTGTGTAGAACTAAGCCCTATATACTTTGCAACTCTTAGGCCTTGTTTACTTGACTGAAAATTTTAAGTGTTCAGAGAATGCAAAATCATATCCTTAATATATAGGTACTGCTGGTTCCACTGGGATGCTCTTTAGAGTCAGTGGCAAGGTTGCAAGATTAAGGCCTTGTTTACTTGAAAAAAAGGTCTGTTGCTGAAGACATGCTTAATGCATGCCCTATATTGAATTAAAAAACCTGTATTTGAAATTTTTGAAGAAAACACCTCAGGCTTGAATTTCAAAACTGGTTCTATGAGCAATCTGCAGCAATAAATGTTTGTGCAAGAAGGAAAAAGTTTCATTCCTAAGCGTGCTAAGAACAGTTACATAAACATCTGAGCTTCGTGTAATCAGACAATTAACGTAAGGAATTAAAATACAAAGTCAAAAAAGCTTCCCCATGTTTAACATGTATATTTCTCAAGGAAAGGAAGAGGCCAGAAAGAGACTCTTTGGCACTTCAAGGCCTGCTTTTCTCAAAACAGTAAGTAAAAAAGAGTTCAACTTTAAAACAGAAAATCAGTGAAGGTCACAAGAAAAATAGTAGCACTGGAAGAGATGTCTCCTCTCTTTTCTGAAGCTTTGAAAGGTATTCTCAATAGCCAGGATCAGATCATTTGAAAACACTACAGTATATTGGATAGTGTGAAGGTAATTTAAAATATGTTACCAAAATATTATACTCTACTGCAGGGCTTTCCATCGTCTAGGTGGTTGGGGGCTGAATGCCCCATGGGCGGTGTCAGCTGGTGTTGCACGGCCTATGGGTCACACCAGGGTGAGCCACAGGCCGCATGGAGGCCCCTGCCCCTGTAGTGCACACCTGTGCCACTCCTCCCACTACTGAGCCATGTGCCCACATGGGCCCTCCTCTCACCACTTCAATGCATGTCCAACCCTGTATGCCCCCACCACTGCTGCACCCACAGAGGCCTATAGGCTGTCCCTCCCTTAGTAATGCGCCTGACTACACAAGCCCAGGTTTACTGTCAGCTCTATGAGCCATACCACACAACACTGCCCCATCCCCTGGCAGAGGCAGGCAACCAAGCCAGGGAAAGGAGGGAGAGCCTGGAGATAGCTGCTCCCAGGATGCAGTTCAATAATTGTATCCATATGTTAAATGTATTAATGGCATTAAGTCAAAATGTTTTAAAATTTAATTTAACCTTCTCATCATGGAAACGGCATGGAAAAAGTTAGATAAAAGCTATGCTCCAGAATGAATAAACACAGGAAAATGACAAAAAATAGAGAGACCTTAATGCAGGTAGGACAATGCTTTTCACAAAACATCCAAGTATTTTCTAACCTCAGAATCTTTGCTCAAAAGACATCTACAAAATTTCTTCAAAATACAGGCATGGAAAAAAAAAAATATTTCTACTGGACACCAAAACCAGGGATTAAATACAGCCATTGACTTTCTTTCCTCATTATAATCTATCTATAATCTTTCTGCACTTCAGGACCCTCTTCTGTCTTGAATAGTCTTGATCTAATATTCAAAAGTGTATCCTTCCTACTGCATTTATTTTGTCTTTCAGCTTATCCCAATATTTTCTCTGTGATTTTTACAGCCCTGCTCCATTCCTTTTAGCATACTATGTTTTTTTATTTATATAAGGAGTTTTTCCACAGATGTTCTTGTATTCCTGCTCAGGAGCTTATATGAAGGAAGTGGAGGGCTACTGATCCCAAACAGCCACTCTGGTAACAGAGCAGGGGCAGAGGGTCTGACCCTGATAGAAGCTTCAGGCCTGGCTTGCCTAGTCTGGCTGGTCAGACTAGGCATGGGAAGCTCGGATAAGCATGCAGTTGGTCCAACAAAAGGTATTACTCACAAAGTTTTCATAGTTTAGAATTTTAATGAAATATGAGGATAATAAACTCCTAGTCATCCCCATTTTTTCACCAAGTATTTCTCTTTTTCAGGAAGAATATTAGAATATTAGAAACTGTAAACACAAAGGAATTGTGCAGACTGAATTTCACAGCCTGGCGGAAGTAAGGGATTAAAGTCATGCTTTCAAAGCAAACTTACTGTGTGAGACAGCGGCATCCTCAAACACTCCACCCAGTTCCTCATAGGTTGCCTCTTCAAGTTGAAGCAGTGTAGGTGTGTCCACATATTTCCAGAGGTGAGCTAATTACCATGAAGATGGGTTAATTGTCACTGTCACTCAGCCATGCTAATTGGTCAAGCCATAGCACCTGTTTGATATAGCTCCATTGTTTCTGGTTTAGGGAAGGCAGTTTATGGGAAGCAGCATGCTATGTAGGAAGCCACAGTAAGTTTGTCATTCAAGAAGGCTTAAATAAACTCATTTGAACTACCCAGAAAAATCTATGAGAGAACAGTAAAAATGGTCTTCTACCAAAGCAGGTTCATAAAAGAGAACTGAATAGCATGAGAGACATCACAATAAAACAGAGGGATAAATGTTGAATAAAAAATACCACATTACATTTAAACAAAGGTGGATAAATGTTTGGAATTTCTGATGAGGGCAAGTGCTCTGCCATTTGTCTTTCAGGAATATTTTTATTTAAGGATATGTATCTCCTTTTTCAATATTAAATGCATTTCCTCCAATATTAAAATCTTTTACAGTGTGATAATGATAATGATACTATTAATAATGACAACAATAACACCAACAAAAGAAGTATTGAGTAATAAACAGCTGAAGTGGTAGCAACAAAATTACCTTCACAAAAATGATATCGTGGCAACTGTGCTAAAATAGTAATAATCCTAGTCACAGGGAGAGAAAGCAGAAGGAAAGAATGATTATAAGATTCACAAGAAAGATTTCTTAATAATATACACTACAGATCAGAATCTATTCAGTGCTCAACAACACATTACTGGTTAAAAAACCATGTCCAGCTAAAGTCCTACAACATTTTCAGGAGGTACAGAACACTTTTTCAAATCAAAGAATGTCTTTGAGATTTCTAATGCATTTGTCTCTTTGCGGAGGGAATTCTACTCTCCAGTTTATTTGCTTTTTGGCAATCAGTAAAGCTATTTGTACAAAAGTCCCCTTGTATTTGTCTAGTCTGATATTTTCATTTATGTGAAGTAAACAAAAGCTAGGGCATAAAGGAATTTTCACATTACCTATTCCACATGTCATATGAATCACTTGAGACCAAAACTTTCACAGTATAGGAAAAGTCCAAAATATGTGCATGGAGTCACCTTCATCTTTTTGACATCTTGAACAATAGACAAAAATAACCTTTGCAGGTAGACAAATAGGATAGACAGCTGACTTATGTTATAGTCTATACTAGCCAATTGCCTGTTAAGAATGATAGGGAGAGGGGGGGCAGGAACACAGGCCTGTGTTGGGCCCCCGCCCTCCCCCACATTTTGGGTCTGGCCCTGCTCCCCCATCCCACCCCCCAAGTCTGGGCCTGTTCCCCCCTTGCCCCCCTACTTCGGGTCTGGGCCCATTACCCCCACACTCTGGGTGTGCCCAGCCTGTGTCCACCTGCCTCCCCTCCCCGCTCCCCTCCCTCCCTCCCTCCCAGATGTTGGCAGTGCCCAGTAGCAGCAACAGGGCACCATCACCGTGCCCCTCTCCCCCTCCCACTCCTTTCCTCTCCCTGCTGGCTTTTGTCAGGACCTAGCCATGATGGGGCAGTGGCAGCATGTGCCACACTGTCATGGCAGGTGGGGACAGAGTCCCATGTCCAGCCCTGCTGCCACTTCTTGTCCAATCAGGGGAGGAGGCAAACAGGCCTGCTCCCCCTACCCTTGCCCCCGCCGTTTCGGGGCCAGGCCCAATCGCCCCCCCCTCCAGGGCTGTTGTTGGGATGCAGCAGCAGCAGCAGTGGTGGCAGGGTGCCATTACCATGCCTCTCCCTCCCACTCCCTGCTGGCTTTTTTCAGGGCCCAGCAGCTCCACATCCCCCCCCCCCCCAGTCTGGCCCCACCCCTGCTTTTCTTCCAGTTAAGGGGGGGAGAAACAGATCCACAACCCCCTCCTCCCTCTCCATCACCTGCAGGGAGTGGCGAGAGGGGGGGCCAGGCCAGATGGCCTGCCCACCTTCCCCCTGTTCTGTCACCTGTGTCCCTGCCATCATGGTGGCACTGCACTGTGCCATCTCCTTCCTGTCCAAACACTCTTGGAGCACTCTGCTTGGTTGTTTCAGTCAGCCAATTAGAGTGCGAATAAAGCATTACAGACAGACAAACAAATAGACCAAGGCTTTTATAATATTAGATTTAACATTGCTTGGTATTTGAAGATGTACATTTAGTCTGCAGTCCAGTTTTGAGCAAACTTCTCCAGATTTGGATTTAGTTTGGAAACTGTTCATTACTTGTTTACGGCACCATTCCTCCCTGACTTCCCCATATGACTAAGAAAAATTTCTACTGCTATGTCAACTTTACACCTCCATATCCAGCCACCAGCCACCTCCTGCACCCTGTTTTCTGGTGCCTTATCAGTGCCTTGCTTCCCACAGAGTTGTCAGTTCCTATAGTTTGGGATGCACATTTAGTTTTTTTGGAGATTCACACTCCAATGAGTCAATACTCCCTCACACCTCAGTATGGATTTCACATGAGTACTCCGTAGTTATCTCCTAAAGAAATGTAAAAATAGACATGTGATAGCACTGTTACCATACCAGACTTCTGCCATCAAGTGCAGAATGGCTAAACAGATGGCTTGTATAAGCTACTTTTGCTCACTGAAACAAAGTCTCATGCCTTCTAAAAGCATGGGAAGAGGTCACTTACTATCAAATACTGATTGGATCAGGGGTACCATGTGAGTGGTTTCAGGTAATTTTGTGAGATGCAACGATAGGTGGGGGCAATATCTTTTATTGGTCCAAATGTATAGTTGGGATAAAATTAGACAAACTTTTAAATGCAAAGCATTTTTCATCAGGTCTCTTCAGGTAATTGGTCTTTTTAACAAACCACAGCTAGAATTATCTGGCAAGTCAAGTTTCCAAGTGTTTAGGGGTATTTTGGCTCTTGAATAATTAATTATCTTATCAATAATGGCTTATCAATGTAAAAAGCAATAAAATAAAAGGATGGAATGATTTTAATAGATGTGCATAGTAAACTAGAGGAAAAATGCCTTCATGGCTGGTATTCTCCACAAGAAAAATTGGCTCATTAACCTTAACTCTATCAATCTGTTTTCATTATCAAGGTCAAAGAAATGAATGGATACATTTGTGGGGAGTGCACAGTTTAACACAAAGGACTGCCACTTAATCATGCCATAGAAATCCACTGTTTAAAAAGACTGCTTGAAAAGGAGGGGAACAGTCACATACGCACACATTAATAGAAAGGTTTGTTATAACTGAGAGAACACCACATGGGAAATAGATTCAGGTGGCCTTGCATCCTTACTAATGACAGGGATATGTTTTAAGTTAAATTTATTCCTTGGAGATTATTTCTCAAAAAAATCTGCCTGGGCCTTGTGTAAACTCTACTTCAGTGCATGGGAAATGTACAAGACTACCCAATAAGCACACCTCACAGTAGCTTTATACTACTATTGTCACTGTTGTTAGTATATAGTAACATACAGAAGATCCTATTAAAGAGTCGAGTCCCCACTATGCTAAACTTTGAGACAGACAGCAGGTAGGGCATAATGGTAAAGTCCTAGTGAACCAAGTAAGCATTATACAGTAGTCATTACTCACCACCGACATAGCCATGGTCACAGACGACATACAAGGGAGTCAGATTTGTCATTTCTGCGTTCCCTGCATCACACAAGGAAGAAATTCAGACAGGCTTGTGCAGAGAGCCACATAGGGAGCTGGTATAGTATGCTGACTCTGCAATGACATGGTATTTTTATGATATTGGCTTCCCAGAGGTCTTGTGCTGGCTGTGGTTGCAACTGCTGCCACATATTCCTTCATCTTGGTGTAAGTGGGAAAGACATTTCCTCTTTTCCTCTAGGTTGGCTGATCTTGTACGGCGTGCTTTAAACTAGCTTAATCGGGGGAAGGGGCCACTTTGAGTGGAGAGGATGCTTCACCAGCACCCAGGGTGACAAGAGGAAGGGAAGCCCAGGTAAGCATCAATGTCCTGGGAGTAGGGGGCCACAACTGTCCTGGGAGTGGGAGGGAGGCACATACACCCTCAGGAGGCCTCAGGTGCCTCTACACTAATACTCATAGTATGGGGAGTAAGCAGGAAGAACTGTGCCTCCTGATTGTGAGTAAGAACCCAGACTTAGCAGGGCTCACAGAAACCTATGACTGGGCGGCAGGCATTCAGAGATACACCCTATATAGAAGAGACAGGACAGAGAGGAAAGGTGGCGGGGGGGGGGTTGCGCTCTATGTCAAAGAGCACCTCACATCATCAAGGATTAGCTTCGGGTCAGAGGAGGGTCGGGCAGAGACACTATGGGTCAAACTACAAGGAGGGCATGATGAAAGGGACCTTACGGTGGGTGTCTACTACAGACCACCCAATCAGGGGGAAGAGCTGGACCAGGACTTCTCCAGTCAGCTTATGGAGGTGGTTAGGTCAAGTGATGTTATTGTCATGGGTGACCTAAACTACCCAGACATTTGCTGGGAGGAGCAGACAGCCAGGTCTGACCATTCATGTAGGTTCCTGGCTATATTACAGGACCTTCACCTTATCCAGGAAGTGCACAGCCCCACTAGGGGTAATGCCATGTTGAACCTGGTTCTGGCCATGGGGGATGACCTGGTGAGGGGATTGCAGGTCCTTGACCACCTGGGCAATAGCTATCATCACCTGCTGGATTTCACTATCCAACGCAGGGCATCAAGAGCTTACACCAAGGCTAAAGCCCTTGACTTCAGAAGGGCCAACTTCAATGAGCTTAGGAGACTAGTGGGGGAGGCACTAAGGGCCCAGAAGGTAGAGGAGATGGGAATCCATGAGGGATGGTCATACCTTAAAGGGGCAATCCTCCAGGTCCAAAGGATAACAGTCCCTGAGAGAAGCAAGTGGGGTAAGAGTGCTCAGAAACCCCCTTGACTCAGCAAAGGCATTCAGGAATGCGTGAGGACTAAAAGGGGGGCATACAACCAGTGAAAGGGAGGAGCTATCACCAAGGAGGAGTATTCCTCCTCAGCCCATGAGTGTAGGAGGGCTATTAGGAAGGCCAAGGCAGAGATGGAACTCAGGCTCGCATCCAGGATTAAGGACAACAAAAAGTACTTTTTCAAGTACATTGGGAGCAAGAAGAGGGCACCAGGCAAAGTAGGGCACCTGCAAGATGCAAACGATAATCTTGGGGCTACACCAGACAAGAAAGCTGATATTTTTAACAGTTTCTTTGCCTCTGTTTTCTTGAACAGGGAACAGGACATCCCACCTACTAGAGGTAGGGACAATCTCGGGGATAGCTCTGTCAGGCCTTCAGTCAGTGAAGATGTAGTTAGGGATCTTCTGGAAGTGCTAGACCTTTTAAAATCTGCAGATCCAGATGCCCTCCACCCAAGGGTGTTGAGAGAGCTGGCAGGGGTCATCACGGAGCCCTTGGCCCGGCTGTATGAGCATTCCTAATCATCTGGCCAGGTGCCAGGGGATTGCAAACTGGCTAATGTGATCCCAATTTTCAAGAAAGGGAGGAAGGAGGACCCAAGTAACTATAGGCCTATAAGCCTCACCTCGGTGCTTGGGAAGATCTTGGAGAGAATCATCAAGGAGCACATCTGTGGGGGGCCAGCAGGGGAGATCATGCTCAGGGGCAATCAGCATGGGTTCATCAAAGGCAAGGCCTGCCAGACCAACCTCATTGCCTTTT
This sequence comes from Alligator mississippiensis, assembly GCF_030867095.1. Taxonomy (NCBI): domain Eukaryota; kingdom Metazoa; phylum Chordata; order Crocodylia; family Alligatoridae; genus Alligator; species Alligator mississippiensis. Next base: position 52,182,072 of record NC_081824.1, on the reverse strand, counting down.
ATGACCAAGTAACTAAATCCTTGGATGATGGTATCACCATGGACATAGTCTTTCTAGACTTTAAGAAGGCCTTTGACACTGTCTCTCACCCCATTCTCATCAATAAATTAAGCGACTGTGGCATTGATGCCTACACAGTTGGATGGGTAAAAAATTGGCTGCTGGGGTGCACCCAGAGAGTAGTGGTGGATGGGTTATACTCAACCTGGCTAGATGTGAGCAGTGGGGTACCCCAGGGCTCGGTCCTCGGGCCCGCACTGTTTAACATCTTCATCAGTGACTTGGACAAGGGTGTGGAAAGCACGCTGTCCAAGTTTGCTGATAACACTAAGATGTGGGGCAAGGCAGACACACTTGAAGGGAGAGAGAGGCTGCAACTAGATTTAGACAGACTACAAAATTGGGCAGATGAGCATAGGATGGTGTTTAACGTAGACAAATGCAGGGTGCTGCACCTTGGGAGAAGGACTCCACAGCATACATACAGCCTGGGGAGTTCCCTTCTTGAAAGCACAGAGGCAGAAAGGGATCTCGGAGTCATTATTGACTCCAAGATGAACATGAGCTGCCAATGCCAGACCGCAGCCAGCAAGGCCAGCCATACCTTGTCATGCATCCAAAAGGTGCATCTCAAGCCGGTCCAGAGAGGTGATACTCCCCCTCTATGCGACTTTGGTCAGGCCGCAGTTGGAGTACTGTGTCCAGTTCTGGATGCCACACTTCAAAAGGGATGTGGCCAGCCTGGAGAGGGTCCAGAGGAGGGCTTGGTGAGAGGGCAGCTGGACAGGCCCTATGAGGAGAGACTGAGGGACCTGAACCTGTTCAGCCTCAGCATGAGGAGACTGAGGGGGGACCTGGTGGCTGCCTACAAACTCATCAGGGGAGATCAACAGCAAATAGGCAGAACCCTTTTCTCCCCAGCACCACCGAGGAGACAAGGAACAATGGTCATAAGCTGATGGAGAATAGATTTAGGTTAGAGATCAGAAGACAATATTTTACAGTTAGGGTGGCCAAAATCTGGAACCAACTTCCCAGGGAAGTGGTCCTTGCCCGTACCTTGGACAAATTCAAGAAGAGGTTGGATGATCACCTGTCTGGGGTCTTGTGAACCCAGCATTCATTCCTGCCTGTGGCAGGGGATCAGGCTAGATGATCTTTTCAGGTCCCTCCTGATGCTAACTACTATGATACTATGACATTGTTGTCAGTAATAGGTCAGGCACTCCAAGGAAGATAAAGATTTGTTTGTATCTAGCCCACACAGAAGAAGTAAGGAGTGAGGTGCTGTCTCTCCTGGTATTCCTGGGCTCAGCAGGCACATTGCCTCTCTCTGTTCCCACAACAGGATCAGCAGTGGTACAGGAAAGAATTCAAACTTGTGACTAAAAAGATCATGGATACATTGGGCACATCCACACATGCAAGCATGTGCGCCTGCAGCAGCTCAAATAGAAGCAGTGCAAATTTGACCTGGGGCTTTTTGCCTCAGCACATGTGCTCAGACACACACTTTGTTGTGGAGCAAATTGTGTCAGTAGGGGCAAAATAACCCTGCCTGGCTCCTCCCAGATCTGCAGTCAGGGGGAGCCAGAGCCCGGGGCCAGCAACTGTGCTGTCCCCATCAGTATAAAAAGCTGCCCTGTCCTGGCCCCAGCAGTCCATAAAGCTACCCTGGCAAGTAGCCCAGGGCTACTCGCTCTCAGGAGCTTCTGGGGCTCAGGCCCAGAATTGGTACCTGGGGACACTACCTCTTGTGCCAGCTGGACTGCTGAAGCAGCCCTGACAGTTCCCTGCACCCTTTACCCACCGCAGCAGTCTGGCAGTGGGGGCTGCTGCCTGGCTGTGACCTGCTGTGCACCTGCCAGACTCAGATGGGGACTGCACAGCCAGTAGAGGCATCTGCCCCTCTGGGCCAGCTGCCAGTGGGCTGTGGCTGCAGGGTTAGCCTCTGTGCAGAATTACTGCCATGTGTGCCCCCTGCCTGGCCCCCTAGACAGCTATCACCCAGAAGATGTTCCAGGTGGTGGCCTGCTTTGAACCATCAAAGCATGTCCTCCTGGCCCCATTTGGCCAGGTCAGGCACAGCCAGCTGGATCCAAGGTGCCAGCTCTAAGCAGGAAGGATCCTGTTACTGGCCTCCCTTGCAGGAATTATGGTGTTCCCTATTGGCAAACTGAAAAATCCCCGATAAAAAAAATCCCAAAGTCACTCTGTAAAATACTCCAAAATCCATGTTCCTCCACAATTAAAACAAAAGACCACTATAAAGAGAGAGAATGAGACAAAGAGACAGCAATCAGTTGGGCAATGTTTTATTGATACATCTACAGTGTTAAAGCACTGGCTGTTGGGGAGCTACAGCCACACAGGGGTTATAGGCCCTCCAACAGGGGCTACCACCCCCCCCCACACAAGGCTTACATGCCTCACCCCAGCCCCCCAATTGCTGCTTCACCTGGCCCCATCTCCCACCAGCTGCTGCAGCCCTCCATGGCTGCCCCACCCAGCCTCACCCCGCAAACTCCCGCAGGCCCTCCAATGGCTGCCCCACCCAACACCATCCCCCACTTACACCCCCAGGCTCTCATGGCTGCTCCATCAACCCCAGGCACCATCATTCTTAAAAAAAAAAAAACAGGAAAAAGGCAGGAACAAATAATGGGGAAAAAATGCCTCTACTTACCTTAGAAGCAGGAACTGGGCGGGACTCTGGGGCCTCCTGGTGGAGCTCCCCTGGGCAGCACAGGGCAGCAGGGGGCAGGAGGGCCAAGGCTGGGGCCACTGGGGCTGTCACCCTGCCCTGCACTATGTGGGCGGGGCCCCAGTGAGCCAGACGGCAGCTACAGCTGCTGGTAAGTGGTGGGGGGGTGTTCTTTGTTTTTTACTTTGCTGATGCTGGGGTGCGGGGGATGGGGCCTGGCATGGCAGGCATCAGGAGGGCTTAGGAGGCAGGCAGGGGGTGGGGTCAGGCACCCCCAGGATTGGGGGCTGGTGGGGGGATGGCGGGGGGTGGGGTCAGGTGCAGCAGGGGTTGGGGACTGGGGCAGTGTGTAGGGCCAGTGTGCATCCCTCCATAGTCCCCTCCCACCTCCTCCAGCCCCCCCAACTCCTTACTCATGGCACTGGAGCCCTGCAGCCTGGAGCCCCATGTTCAGCACCAAGGTGAGGGGCCAACCATAGAGACACTCTGGCAGCCAGAGCACCTCCATGGAGGACCCAGCCTCCAGTTGCCTCAGGGCACAGTCCGGGACTGTGCCCTGCTCCACTTTTTTAACTTCATTTCTTTTAGACCCCTGGATATCCAGGGGTCTAATTTTCTCCCCGCACTGCAAACTTGCACTGCTGGGAACATTTTTTCATTCCTGCATGTGCCCCTTGCCCTATCTCAAAGGGGTTTGAGACAGGGCAAGAGGCACATGCATGCTTGTCTGGACACGTCCATTGGGGCTACAGCAAATCACCTGCTTAACCCATACAAACAGTGAGATGTGAGCTGCAATGATAAGGCTACATATACTGTACTTTCACAAGACAGTAGTAGAAGTAAAGTGAACGCAGCTAGCAGTACAGTTGTACCCCGAATATGCTGTTCAATAATAGCACTTGGCAGGGCGATACTGAGTGATGCCACTCTTGCTCTGAGCACTCTATCTACTAAGCCTGAAGCACTAGAGCCACTAAGGTGGAGGTGGAGTACTAAGGTGGCTCCAGTACACACCAGTAAAACTCTGCTTCTCACAAGCCCTACTCGACATTCCACATGCATAATAGTAAGCATAGAACATCAATCCAAAACACACTCCTAAAGTTGTTTCTTTACTTTCTCAAGTAGCTTCCATGTCGACTCATTTTGCTCCCCTTTGCTAAAGAATTATATTTTTGTTCCACCAAATCTATAACATAAAGAAATGGAATAAATAACACTTCTGAAGAGGCAGTTTTATTGGAAGTCCATACCTTATATCTGACTGAATGAAAGCCAAAAGGTCACTGATACTGTCACGTTAAAAAAGGCTGACAACTAATCTGAAAAACACATCTGCAGCCTCAGAGCTCACTTAGATTCCTATTGTATTTCTTCAGAATGTGCATAGCATATTCTTTTATATGTATGTGCAGTGTCTTGTATTTTTGTTCTCTGGGATTTAGGATTGTTTTACAGTCTGTTTTTGCAGATACTTGGTGTAAACCTGACCTCCCAGAGCTGACTTACTGTGTTTGCTTGAAAGACTTCCTGAAAATATTTTTTCTGGACTGAATAAGGGATTATTTAAAACGTTCACAGTCTCCATTTCAATAGGAGATGAAGTAAAAATTAGGAAAGGCCCTCAGAATTTGGCTTCTGGCAAAGGAGATTAAGAACAACCAGAAGAGGTTCTATAAGTATGTTGACCAAAAAAGAAGGACCAAGAAAGCTCTGTTAATGAGCCAGGGGGAACTCTTAACAGAAGATGCAAAGGAGGCAGATCTATTCAACAGTTACTTTGTCTCAGTCTTCACAAAAAATAAACTACAGCCACACACCTACTAAGGATTATCTGGAGAAGGAAGGAAGCAAGTTTATGGAGGAGGTAACAAAAGAGAGAATCAGAGCACTCTTGAAAGGTTTCAATGAATTCAAGTCAGCAGGGCTAAATGAACTTCATCCCAGGGTACTGAAGGAACTGGCAGAGGTGATCTCAGGGCCCTTGGCAATGATCTTCATGGAGTCATGGCAGAAGGGTTAAGTACCAGAGAACTAGAAAAGGGCAAACATACTTCCCCTCATTAAAAAAACCAAAAAGGAGGAACTGGGAACTAAAGACCAGTTAGCCTTACATTAATACCTGGGATGTTACTGGAGCACATCCTAAGGAAGGTCATTTGCAAGAATCTGGAGGAGGAAAGACTGATTATAAGCAGCCAGCATGGATTTACAAAGAACAAATCATGCCAAACAAATTTGATCTCCGTCTTTGACAAAGGAACTACTTGGGTGGATGAAAGGAATGCTGTGCATATAGTGTACCTGGACTTCAGCAGGTCTTTTGACAAAGTCCCACACAAACTTCTCATAAACAAACTGGAGAAACATGGGGTAGATAAAACTACTAAAGGTGGATAGATAACTGGCTCAATAGCAGCAAGCAAAGGGTAATTATTAACTGTCCAGGTTAGAATGGCAGATAGTTTTGAATGGCATCCCATCAGGGTCTGTCTTGGGCCCAGTGCTGTTCAACATGTTCATATATAGTTTGGATGCTGGCATAGTAAACTTCCTGAGCAAGTTTGCAGCTGACATGAAACTGGGTGCATCTTCATTAATATGCCATAGTTACTGCTCATTATGTTTAGTACTTGGATGATCAAGTACTAAATCAATGCACAGTAACTCACACTACTGTGCAGTAGCCTAATACTACTGCACAGTAGCATATTAGCATGAGGTTGTGCTTGGCACTCTACTGTGCAGTGTTATTAGGCTACTGCATAGTTAGTGTCTCATGTAGACACACCCACTAAGAAGGACTGTGAACAGACTGAAGGATGCAAGCACAATTTAGAAGGATATCAGCAGATTGGAAAGTTGAACTACAGCTAGCAGGATGAAGATCAATGAAGACAAAAGCAAGGTGCTACACTTTAGAAGGAATAATCTAAAACACAAATATAAAATGGGTGACAGCTGGCCAGATGTCAGTACTACAGAAAAAGACTTGGGAATCTTGGTAGATCACCAATTCATTATGAGCCTGCAGTGTAACCTTTTTTGGCAATCCCTCATAGTCAAGGATGAGTGTCTTCCATGATTGTCTTATCTATGCATCTGAAAATGGATGATGAGGCCTATCTAGGATCAACAGAGTCTAGTGTAGTTTGGACATGCTTTTCCATTTCCATGTGCAGTGGGTGGCACTGGATTTTTTATTTGGTCCATGACATGCTTTTTCTGCCACTTCCACTTTTCCATCTCCTGTTATTGTCAGAAGGTTTCAAAATACTGAGATCCCTGCAGTAGACTTCCTCTATTTGGGGCAGTTCTGGGCAATAGTCTTCCACAAGTTGACATCAATGTTGCTTTTTTTTTTTTAAGTTGGCCTTAAGGACATCCCTGAAGTGCTTTCTCTGCCCTTCTCTTGAGCATATGCCATGGCTGAGCTGGGAGAATAAAACTTGCTTCAGGAGTCTGGAGTCAGACATCCAGGTGACATGGTCTGCCCAATGAAATTGATTCCAGATGATCATTGCCTTAATACTCATGGTGTTTGCTTGCAGGAGAATGCTAACATCTTCCAGTCTTCCACAAGCAGCATTGATGATACTTCGCCAACAACTTTAGATGGCTCCTGTATGTTGTCCACAACTCAGCTCTGTACAGCAAGGTGGGAATCATGACTGCTTGATAAACCATGAGCTTGGTTTCAGATCTGATGTCACAATCTTCAAACACTCATTTCTTCAGGAATCCAAAGTCTGCACTTGCACATTGGAGACAATGTTGGTTTTTTTCATCCATGTCAGCCTTCTGTGAGAGATGGTTTCCAAGGTATGGGAAATACTCAACATTCTGCAGTGTCTCAACATGGATCTGGATTACCATGGGGACTGTTTATTCATAGCTTCTTGGTGAAGGAACTTAGTCTTCTGAATGTTAAGCATCAGTCCCATTTTTGTATGCCTTGGTAAAGACATTGACAATTGCCTGAAGGTCTACTTCCAAGTAAGCACGCACTACAGCATCATCAGCGTACTGGAGCTGAATGATTGTGGTCAGTGTGATCTTGGTTTTGGCTCAGAGTTGGCTGAGATAAAACAGCTTACCATCCATTTGGTAGTTTAGCTCTACTCTGGCTGGAAGCTTATTGGTGGTGAAATGTAACATCATGGCAAGGTATATCGAGAATTTCGGAGCAATGACGCAGCCTTGCTTAACTCCCACCTTAACTTAAAAGGGATCTGTGATAGATCCATTACTGAGAACCACTGCTTGCATGCCATCATGGAGCAGGCAGAGAACGGTGACAAATTTCAGTGGGCATAGGTACTTTGAAAAGATCCTCCACAATGCTTCTTGGCTGACAGAATCAAAAGCTTTTGTGAGGTGAAATAAGGCCACGTAGAGAGGCTTATGTTGTTCCCAGCATGTCTTGTGCAGCTGGCAAGCTGTGAAGATCATGTCAATTGTGCCTCTTGATGCCCTAAAACCCACAATGAGATTTTGGGAGAAGCTCTTCAGCAAGTGAAAGGAGACAGTTCAGATGGGTTCTCACAATGATCTTTCCTGTGGTAGGCAGCAAGGTAATTCCTCTTTAGTTCCCACAGTCAAACTTGTCTCCTTTCCTGAAGATTGTCATAAGCATGGCATCCCTCAGGTCACTAGGATTTCCTAACATTCCGATTCTTAGGTCTCAAGGGGGTTGGTCCCCAAGCGCTCGGACCATAGATGGTTTTTGTGGCACTGAAGACACCACACATATCATGGATGTCAGGCAGATGTTGAATCTCCTTAGCCTTGTCCTCCACCATTTGTTTTTCATATCACATATCTGCCTTTGGACCTCTGCCTTGGCTTGCTGGAGATTCAATTTCTTTTGCTTGGAGCAGGTGTCATTTTACCAAGCACAAAATGCCTTGTGCTTGCAATCGATCAACTCTTGGATCTCCCGGTCATTCTCATCAAATCAGTCTTGATGTTTTCTTGTAGAGAATACAAGTGTCCCTTCACAGGCGCTGATGATGGTGGCCTTGAGGGCACCCCACAAGCTGCTGTCATTCTCCCATTGTTGTTGAAAAAAATGCAGTGTAATACATCTTCACAAAAGGTGAATGTAGTTTTGGCCTGCAGCAATAGAAGCATTAGGTGCAAGATATAGGAGGTGATAATGCCTCTCTACTCAGCACTGGTTAGTCTTCATCTGGAGGACTGTAGTTCTGGGATCCTTATTTTAAAAAGGACAAGGAGAAGTAAGAGAGGGTCCAGACGCAGGTAACCAAAATGATAAAGGGCTTGGAAAACAAGTACGAGGCAAGACTGAAAGAGCTAGGCTGCCATAAAAAAAAAGGAACACACCTTTCCTCTCTTGATGAAGAGAGGAGGATGCACACCAATGGCTTGAAGTTGCAGCAAAGTAAATTTAGATTGGATAGCCAGAAAAACCTTTTCACTGTTAGAATAGTGAGGCAGTGAATAAGACTGCCTAGGGAAGCTGTGGAGTCTCCATCACTGGGGCTGTTCAAGAAGAAGTTGAGGTTGGACAGCCATTGGTCAGAGATGATTTAGACATAGCTATGCCTACATTCTACTAGGCATAGTTATGCCCATGTTCTACCCTTGTTTCTGGGCTTTTCTGTTTGCCTCTGTGCCCCCTCCTCCCCCCTTTCTGCTACATGTGTCAGGGTGTTTTTAAGACTTCCTCAGAGGCATTGGGTATTGGCTACTGCAAGGGTTGGAGACTTTGACTGGTTATGTCAATGCTCCTACTGGGAGGCTCCTGGCTAGAGGGTCTTGCCCCTCCACTCAGGATCAAACCGATTATCCTTTTTGGGTTCAGGAAGGAATTTTACGCCATGGTCAGACTGGTATGGATTGTGGGAGGTTTTGCCTTCTTCTGTAGTGGAGGCTATGGCCCTCTACCTGGGATATCTTGAGTATATCCTGACAACATTTAATAGAGGCAGGACATTGGTTGCAATGCTCCCCACCCCCCTCCCCACCGCTTTACATGTGGTAGATTACAGTGTTAGGTCTGTGTTGTATCAGAGTTGCCAGTGGTCTTATGTACCATTTAGATTATGGATTGTATATGACGTTTTAGATAGGGATCCTTCCTCAGGCAAGGGGTTGGACTAAATAACCTCTGGAGGTGCATCTACACATGCAATAAATGCGAAGAAATAAACTCCATCACAATTTGCACTGGAGTACACTGTTCCCAGGCACAGCATCTGCACATGCACCTAGGACAGCAGCAGTTTGAGCCAGGGTGAAGCAGTCCTGGGCTGGGAGAAGGTTTGCAGGGGGTCAGCTTCAGGCTCTGGGTGGTGGTGCTGGGCAGCAGAGGGGCTGCCTCGGGCACAAGAGTGCTAAAGTGCAGAACCATGCAGCAGGCAGGTCCCACACATTGTGCTCCAGCCAGCCCCTGTCACCATCTACATGTGCATTTTGGTGGAGTTAAGTACTCTACCATAAGATAATACTGTCCCCAATAGTATTATCTTATGGCAGTGTAATTAATTTTTTGCACCCTAATACCAGCACATATGTAGATGGTGACTCTTTACTGCTGAGCTAATTAGTCAACTTGGCACATGTAGATGCACCCTATAATTTTATGATTAAACATTTAACTACTCACACAGAGAACTATTTAGCCAAATAAGTTATAAGAATTTGTAGATAGATATGTTTCCAGGAATAGACCCTATTAGCTTAATTGTTCTAGTCTAAAGCCAAGATTTTAAAAGTGGCTAGTGATCCTGAGTGCTTCAGTTTTTGTATGCCCATCTTTAGATACCTTAAAGGAGCTGTATTTACCAAAAGACTTGGCCACTCATTCTCTAAAAATTGAAGACTTTAAAGCTATTTCAAGATGGGTACCCAAAATACTGAAAGACATGCAGAATCTCTAGTCACTTGAAAATCATGGTTCTAAATGTAATTTAAAGCATAGATCCGCACTTTGTACAAAGACAGCTAGAGAAACAAGCACCATCCATCCTGTATTTCCAGTGCTGTTCATTGTTACCACAGATTCCACAAGGTCCTTGCATAGCTATGTACAATAACCAGACTACTGTATGAAGAGCTCTTTTCTTGTATAGACAATAGGAGATTGACTGAAACAGTGAAAATCCTTAAGTAACCCAGAGAAGATCTGAGGTAATTTGCCTAAATAAAACTGAATAAGGAGCTTGTGATCTTCCACAGAATTATTATTTTTCTACATAAAACTTGTTCTGTCATGGTAATAAACAAGACCAGGCAAAGTCAAATATACCTGTTAGAACCCATTTCAGTAGAAAGGCTACTTATAAAACTATCTGAGGTACTCTACTCTCCATCAAGTTTAACTCCTCAAGGCCACAACCATAGATGCATAATAGTCACTCTAAGCTGTTGCTAGGAAGCATACATTCTATAAAGAAAAAAGTACCTTGCAGTATCTATTTTGTTCACTGTTGCTTTATACACAGCCACACATAAATAGCGCACATGCACAAAGATTTTCAAAGGAGGTTTCTGGAATGAATGGTAGCTGAATGCATTGTTCAGTGTCCTTGAACTAGTTGAACTGTTTTCAAACTAGGAGGTGATGGTTATAACTAGAGATCTGAATAGTCAACTGCCTTTATGGGTATTTAAGCTGTATTGAGACTATAGTTGCAGCAAGAAGTTTAACCATTGGGATTAAACTTTGGGAAGGAGGTGAGCAGCTCACAGTGGTGAAAGAACAGGTTAGATTTAGAAAAGTTGGATCCGTAAAAGTCCATGGGGCTGGACGCGATGCACCCGAGAGTGCTGAGGGAATTGACTGATGTGATGCAGAGCTTCTGGCCATTATCTTTGAAAACTTATAGTGATCAAGAGTGGTCCAGGATAATAGGAAAAGGGCAAATATAGCACCCATCTTTAAGAAAGGGCAGAAGGAAGATCCAGGGAACTACAGGCCAGTCATCCCCAATGCAGTCCCTGCAAAAATCATGGAGCAGGTCTTCAAGGAATCAATTTCTAAGCACTTGGAGAAGAAGAAGGTGATTAGGAACAGACAGCATGGATTCACCAAGGGCAAGTCATGCCTGACCAACCCAATTGCCTCCTATAATGAGATGACTAGCTCTGTGAATGCAGAGACATGATATATCTTGACTTTAGCAAGGCATTTGATATGATCTCAGACAACATTCTTGCAAGCAAGCTAAGGAATATAGCAGGGGTAGGCAATTTTTTGGCTGGAGGGCCACTTAAGTTACAGTGAGCTGTGGAGGGCTGCACATATAAAATATTTTAGAAGATATCATTTTAACAAATTATAGATAAAAAACAAATCATATACTAAAAGTCCAACATCTACTAAAACATACTTCAATTTTATTGAAAAAATAATGTTTGTCCTGATTTATTCATAGATGGTAAGACTGGAAGGGACCTTGGAAGATCATCAGGGCCAGTCCCTTGCACCAAGCAGGAAAGATAACTGGGGGCCAGGTGACTCTCTAGTCTCCTCTTGAAGATTTCCAGGGTAAGTGATTGCACCACCTCTGGAGGGAACTTATTCCACAGTCTGGACACACTGGCTGTAAAGAAGTTTTTCCTAATGTTGAGCCTGAATCGATCTTCCAGGAGATTGTGGCCATTACTCCTGGTTTTCCCCTTGGGTGCCCTGGTGAACAGTTGCTCACTAAGCCCTTGATGTACTCCTCTAATGTAGCAGTAAGCTGCTACCAGGTCCCCTCTCAGCCTTCTTTTCTTCAGGATCAAGAGCCTCAGATTCCTCAGCCTTTCCTCGTATGGCTAGCCTTTTAAGACTCTGATCATACAGGTGGCTCTTCTTTGGACTCTCTCAAGTTTGTACATGTCCTTGTTAAAGTGTGGTGCCCAGAACTAGATGCAGTACTCCAGCTGTGGTCTCACCAACCCTGAGTAGAATAGAAGAATCACCTCCTTGGTTTTGCTGGAGATACATCAATCGCTGCATGACAGAGTATTATTTACTCACTGGCTACAGCATCACACTGCCAGCTCATATTTATACTGTGGTCTTTTATTACCCCCAGGTCCCTTTCACTCATGGTGCTAGTCAGTTTGGTACCACCAAGCCTGTAGGTGCATTGGTGGTTGCTCGTCCCAAGGTGGAGCACTTTACATTTCTCAACATTGAACGTCATCAGATTCTGATCCTCCCAACTTGCTAGCCTGTCTAGGTTCGCCTGTATCTGTAGCCTATTTTCAAGCGTGACCACACTTCCCCATAACTAGGTGTCATCCATGAACTTGGCCAGTGAGTTCTTTATCCCCACATCCAAATCAGTAATAAAGATGTTGAAAAGTACTGGACTGAGCAATGACCCCTGCAGGACACCACTGCCCACTTCTCACCAGGATGACAGATCCGTTCACTATGATTCTCTGGGTCCTATCCTGAAGCCAGTTTCTCACCCACCTGACTGTCTCGGAGTTAAGTCCACAATCCTCCAATTTTCTCATGAGGATATCATGGGATACGAGATCTAAGGCCTTTTGGAAGTCAAGGTATACAAGGTCAACCTGCTCTCTCATGTCCATGTGGCAAGTTACCTGGTCATAGAAGGAGACAAGGTTGGTAAGGCAAGACCTGCCTGCGACAAAGCCATGCTGGCTGTGATTCAGAATCTTACCTTCTGCAAGCATATTGCAGATAGGCTCCTCAATGAACATTTCTAGGATTTTCTCTAGGATGGAAGTTAAGCTGATTGGTCCTCCCTCCTGTCCTTGTTCTGGATGGCCACAACACTGGCCCTCTTCCAGTCCTCAGGGACTTCTCCAGAGCACCACAAGTTGTGGAAGTTTTGCCAGGGGTTCTGCAATGACTTCGGCCAGCTCCTTCAGCATTCTTAGATGAAGATCATCCAGTCCTGCTGACTTGTATACATCTAATTGTATTAATTGGTCATACACCAATTCTACAGCAATAGTAGGAAGGAGATTATTCCTACCATGCTCATCCTCTACTCTACCTGGTGTGGTTTTCCTCTTGGTCCAGTGAAAGATCAAGGCAAAGTAGTCATTACGGAGTAAGGCTTTCTCCTGGGTACCAATAACCAGCTCTCCTGAGTTATTGAGTAATCGCCCTACACTCTCATTTGTTTTCCTCCTGTTCCCTATGTACCTGAAGGACTTTATGTTGTCATTGATTCCCATTGCTAATCTAAGTTCAGTTGCCACTTCAGCATGCCTTATCTGTTCCCTGCAAATGCAGACCATCATGGAATAGTCCGCCTTGGGGCCCAACCTCAAGCTTCCATTGTTTATAAGCCTCTTTCTTCTTTCTTAAGAAGACTGTGATTTCCATGTTTAGCCAAGAGGGCTTCCCAGCCCTTCTGTTACCCTTTCTCCACATGAGAATGGACAATCCTTCTACTTCAAGGATTGTGTCCTTAAGGAACAACCACTCTTCATGCACATCTTTTGCCTTCAGTTCCTGGTCCTGTAGCACTTGGCCTACTAGTGATCTAAGCTTGTAGAAATTTGCATTTTTGAAGTCCAAGACTTCAATCCTGCTATCTGATTTGTCTGCCTTATGTCAGACAGTGAACATGATGGTTTCATGGTCACTGTTGCCCAGACTTCCCTGTATATTTAAGTTGGTCACAAGGTCGCCTCCCTTGGGCAGGACCAAGTCTAGCAGACTGTCACCTTTGGTTGGCCCATTCAACTCCTGAGTCAGGAAGAGCTCCTCAACACAGGTCAGGAGGGATCGCGAGCGATCCAACTTGGCCAAGTGTTCCTCCCAGGAGATGTCTGGATGTTGTCCTGTAGGGGCAGGCCAACTCTCAGGATCTCAAAATTGTGCTGTTAGATGGGAGGGTGTAACACAATTGCACATACACACACACACACACACACACACACCAATTAGGCGCATACACGCACTAGGCACATACTCACACTAGGCGCATACACACCCATGATTAACAGTCTACATGCATGCACACCTATCACCAATTCAAGCGCATACACACTATACACACCAAAAATTAGACAAAAATCAGTTGTCAATACCCACACACCCAATACACATACACAGATCACTAGCTTGTATATCACGCACACAATGATATATACATATACAGTAAAAGCTCTGGTAATCAGCACCTTACAAGCCAGCATGCTCTGTTAACGGGCATACCAGCTTGTAAGGTAAAGTGAAACCAGAAGTGCCCACCATGGCACTTCCGGTTTCTCTGAGCCCCCACGGCCTGGGGCAAAGCAGCCTGCGCTGCTGAGCCCCCATGGTCTGGGGGCAGAACAGACTGTGCAGGGCCTGCCTCCCTGTCCCATGGGGCCTGCAGGGCCTGCAGGAGGGCTGGAGATGCCATGGGAGAGGTGGCAACGCCCCAGACATAGTGGGAGAAGTGGCAGCCTGAACAGGCAAGGACACCTGTTTGGGCAGCTCAATTAACCAGCATATTTTGTTATCCAGCATCCCCCATTCCTAGGGCATGCTGGATAACAGAGCTTTTACTGTATATGTATATATATATGCCAGTTCACACACACACTACCCACCTACACATATACACAGGTGAGTTCCTAACTTGGGTGGTGTGGTGTATATGTGTGTGCTTAGGGTATTTGGGATACCTAGAGTGGTGGTGACTATGGGAGGGGAATTTAAGAGAGTCTGATGGAGGGATGATGATTGTTGAATTTCTGATAGAACTCAATCAGAGGCTGCAGGTTTTCAATCCAAATAATGAAGATTGCCACCTCACCAATCTTAAAAAGGCTTTCATCCAACAAGGACACTCCTCCAGAGAGATAGATCACATATTTGAAGGAACCACCTGGATACCACGTGAAGAATTCCTACAGTACCGAAGAAAACCCCCCTATAAATCACACACCACTGGTTATGACATATCACCCCTCCCTCGAACCCATACAGAAAATCCTAAAACCATTGCAACCCATATTAGAAAGAAACCCTATTGTTAAAGAGATTTTCCCAGAACCATCCATCCTAGCCTTCAAACAAGCACCAATCCTCGCTAACCTCATCACCAGAAGCAAACTTCCTCAGGCCCAGAACAAACCGAATGGATCCAGACCAGGCTGTGACAAGCAATACAAAACCTGCCAACACATCTCCACCACCCCCACAATTATTATACCCCACAACAGAGCCATCAGCATCCCTGCATCTTACAGCTGCACCTCCAGAAATGTAATATATCTTATCCAACGCACCAAATTCCCTAATGGAAAATACATAGGAGAGACCAAACAACAACTGCGCACCAGAATGAATGCACACCAGAAATCCATCAAAGACAAGAATACCCAATTACCTGTGGGGGCACATTTCTCACAAGAAAACCACTCTCTCACCAATCTCTCAGTGCTTATCCTCAAAGGAAACTTACAAAACACTTCTCAGAGACAAGCCTATGAACTTCACTTCATCAATCTGGATACAAAAAATCACAAACTAGATATAGACATTGGATTTATGACACGTTATAACCTGCTTGACATCCGACTCCCCAGGTACCTCTCCACTATTTAACTGCTACATTCACCCCCCTTTTCTCCCCCACCAACCAGCCTGTCTCTTACCCACCGACTCCTCAATTTACATCTTCATTGACTGCCTGTCTTGCATGCATACCAGCCCAGCCTTTGGCTTCTTTACTATGGATTTCATCCAGGAAGAGCAAACACCTACTGCAGAAACTCCCTCAGCCTGACAAGGGGTGTTTAAACCTGAAAGCTTGCTAAAAAAAAATGTTCCCATCTATTTAAGTTGGTCTAATAAAAGATATCAGATTCACCCAAAGAACCTTGTCTGCCTATGTCCTTAGACCAACACAACTACAACCTACAACCCTGCAAAATCAAATCTTACTCTTGTATACTGTGTCCAAGGGTGTTTGGTGGGATATGGGGTATGTGTGTGTGGGGGGGGGGCGGCGGTGTGCACCTGTGTGTGAAGGCAGCCTACACACTAGGCCCCAGGAGCCAGTCAGGGGTGGGGGGAAGGGGAGGAGTAGGGGCATGTGCGCAGAGCTCTCATGGGCAGTGAAAATGCAGATGCAGGTACAGATGCATACCACACCTTCCCCATGTGGCTCACAGTTGCCCTGTGGCGCTCTGCATGGGGCTGTGTGGATACTGCTCAGCTCCCTACATCTCCAGAGGCTCCTCCCTCCTTCTGCCCCTGCTATGCCACTCCAGGCTGGAGGGGAAGCTGCATTTGGGTGGCTCCTGACTCAGCACACAGGGCTTCAGCTCCAGCTCCTGGCTGCCTTCTATCCACTCAGCCACCTTCCATCCAATGGCTGCAGCTGAGGCCAGTGGGTGTGGTCAAGAGCACAGTGCAGGCTGCCCTGGGTGGGAGTATTTGGGGCTTGACCCCACACAGAATAACATGGGGGCAGCCACAGGTGGCTCCAATCAATTGGCAGGCACCCTCTCACAGGCTGGATCCAATCAGTTGGTAGGCCAGATCTGTCCTGAAGGCTGTTTTTCCCAACCTTGAAGTATGGGTTGGTTGGATGAATGGACTGTAAGGAGGATAGAAAACTGGCTGATCATCAGACTTAAAGGGTAGTAATCAATGACTTAATGTCCAGTTGGCAGGTGGAATACCCAAGTCCTGGGGCCAGTTTTGTTCAGTATTTTCATCAACAATCTGGAAAAAAGGTGGAATGCACCCTCAGCAAGTTTGTGAATGAAACAAAGCTGGGTGATGTAGCTATCCTGGGGGTAGGGCTACGATTTTGAGAAACCTAGACAAATTGGAGAATTGGACCAAAAGAAATCTCATGTAGTTCAGTGAGGAGAAGTACAGAGTCTTGCACCTAGAATGAAACAATTCCATGCACTAATACAGGCTGGGGACCAACTGCCTTAGCAGCAGCTCTGCAGAAAAGGACCTGGGGGTTACAGTGGACAATAAGCTGGATATGAGCCAACAGTGTACCCTTGTTGCCAATAAGGCTAATGGCATATGGGGCTGTATTAGTAGGAGTGTCACCAACAGATTGAGGGAAGTGATTATCCCCTTCTATTCAGCACTGACAAAGCCACAGCTGGAGAATTCTGTCCAGTTTTGGTCCCCCCAGTACAGAAAGGATGTGGGCAAATTGGAGGGAGTCCAGTAGAGGGCAGCAAAATGGGTAGGGGCCTGAGGCACATAACTTATGAGGAGATGCTGAGGGAATTGTGTTGGCACTGTATTTAGGACCCAGATGCCTTATTCTGGGAGGACCCCAAACCCTCAAACTGATCACAACCTTGCCATTCAATAATAGGGAAATTTACTGATATGCAGTGATGACAGAAAAGAATAATACAAGCAATTCTAGAGCTACCAATCCTAGGGCTGTCATCAGAGTCAAGATACATCTGGCCAGGACATGAACTTCACTCTGAGGTTCTCTCTTGTCATATGTCAGCAGCCTGGAGGTCAGAGGTCAAGTCCCCCCTCCCACCTCCTCCCCTCATGGGGTGGATGAGATAGATTGATGGTATGCCCTCTGTTCATGTGCCTTGGGTTCCCCTCTCAGGGATGGAGACCCTTTGTTGCTCTACAGTCTGCTTTTGTATTCTTTCTCCCTCCTGATGACTCTTCATCTATGACTATCACTGACTGGTCTCTCTGTGGTCATATACTGTCCATGTTCTGTTCTGTCAGCATATTCCTTTGTTTCACAAGCCCATCACATGCACACATCCTAATTTGAGCTTTCCAGGTCTTCTCCTAATTTGGTCTGTTTCCCCAAAACCAGAACCTCAGGCCCTGCACTCTCTTGGGCCTTGTGAGCTGGTGTCACCTTATCTCATGTTATAGAGATGCATGCACCTTATCTCACCTTATGTGCACCTTATCTCATGTTATAGAACAGTGTGGTATAAGCCCACAATTTCCCAGGCTATGCGTATATCCATTGGCCTTGTCGTATTAGACACCCTGTCTGCCTTAAAGGCTGTGAGAACTGTGTGACCAGGCCTTTAGCAATGAATTAAACCTTGCTGCCACCCTGGACTATTGTTCTAATGCATATATATATTACCTATGAGCTAATTCCCCAAAACAAACCTCTAAATACCATTTTCTCGCCATCAACTGGGCTTATTAAGTCTGAAGAGAAGACTGAGAGGGGATTTAATAGCAACCTTCAACTATCTGAAGTTTATTTCCAAAGAATGAGGATGTGTATTCGACTAACAAGGTTGTATGAAAACATGCTGAATGCTGACACTTGAGCTCTGCAAAAGAACATTTGTTCCCACATAGGATTTAAAAATCTCAGCACCAACCACTGCATTATGCTTACTGACACAACTCTGAGGGATGTCATACTACTTGAGTTGTCTAGTGCACTTGTTCACTAACTATTCAGTTTCCAACTTTGCTCTGATATCAGACATCCAGTGAAATGTCCTTTTCTTTTATCACTTTCAAGACATTTGTCCATAACCAGCCAACAACTAAATTGACTAGATATACTTTCTTAACTTTGTTTTACTTCTGTGTGGATGTTGTTAGTTATGTCTTACTTTCTTTGTATGTGTGGCAAAGTGGGAACTCCCTGACCGGCCACAGTGCTGGCCCCACTTGACTCTGGGCACACCACCCACCTGTCTCTCCTGCCATGCCTTATTGTAATTAATTAAGTTGTTAATTAAGGCGGGAGGCTGCCCATTTCTTGCCCCAGTGCCAGGGGGCACTATCTGTGGCTCCGTTCCTCGCCTACACTGCAGCCCAAGCCTCGCAGATGGCATCCAGATGACACACTACTCCCGGCCTACAGCTGGACCAAGCTTAGCCCTCATTGTCAGGCCACAAACGCACACACATTCATACTACCCTCCTCTCACTCGGGCCTCACACACTCCACCCCCTCTTACTGGGTCTCTTTCACGCCTCAACACCTTGTACTGACTTGCTCCCTCTTGGAGCGGACCTCTTAGGCCATAGGCTTTAGCTAGCTCATACCTTGGGTGGCAGACGTACCATCTTTTGGGTCTCTCCTGTGACCCTCACTGGGGTAGTGGCCAGCCAATTACCTGACTGGATCTAAGCTTGTCCTGGTCCCTTCTGGGGCAACTCTATGCATTCAGACAAACTGGGCTGCCAGCCCTCTGGTGTTCCCCTCACTGGGACTCCTCATCTCTGCACCCTCACTGGGGGTCCACATCTCACACCACCCCCTCACTGAGCCCTCTCCCCCTTACTGGGGCTCCACATCTCTATTCCCTCACTGGGGCTCCAGACCTGCCCCCTCACTGGAACTCCACATCTCCACCCCCCTCACTGGGGCCATGGGGCTTACCTGTCCAGTGGGCTCAGGTGGCCACAGCCATGCCTGGCCCCCACGCTTGCTCCTCGGGGTCTTGCACCCCACAGGGCTCAGGTGGCTGCAGCCATGGCAGGCCCCCAACTACCTCCAATGATAAATGACCCACCGAAAGGTGAGGCCTGGGGTTATGGCACCCCTACCCACCTTTGACCAGAGTGGTAACTGGCCTGGCATTTCCTGGGGGGTCCCGCACCACTGAGAGCACCACCAGGCCACCCAATCCCAGCAAGGTGCAGTTTTAGGTCATGCCCAGGACCAGGAGCCTCCAAACCATCCCCTACAGCTCCTGCCCTTACCTCCAGGATGTTGCATGCAGCATTGCAGCTAGGCAATGTTACCTGCTGGCTGCTTGACTCTGCTCTTAAAGTGGCAGGCACCAACAGTGACCTACCACAATATGTTTTCCTTAGTTCTGGTCATTTTTGTGTTTAATAGTTAACTTGATCTTGATCAAGTTGTTACCATGTTCTGTTACTCTATCTATGACAAAATGTAGTGCCCTTTTCCCTTTCATTGTTACAGACAGCAATAATTTTTATCTTTGATGAAGCTGTTTCAACTCATCTCTGTCTTTATGATTCTTTTTCTTAAGATCAAGTGTTACTGCTGTAGCAGCAGTTCACCAGGGATTAACTATTTCTGGAATTATTTCAGTAACTCAACTAGGCCTTTGTACTTTGGACAAAGACAGTGTCTCCCACTATAGCTATTCATACTACTCTGGCACAAGACTTATTGATGGCAGGAAGGCAATGATTACAGGTGTCACAAGGGTATACAGATAGTGAAAGTCATAGATTCTCAGATGTCTTTTTCTTATTCTACTACAGAAAGGTATTATAAGGGAATTCTATTTTGAGGCTTTCATATTTATAATTAGATTGCCAAAGAGGAGGAAAATAAATTATACAGTCCATACAATACACTTACACTTGATGCCTTATACATAGATTTCTGCTCTGTAAGGCAAAGGTAACATGATAACATTGTGTAATTTCTGATGAATAATAGCTATGCCAGTACACAGGTATTTTCTGAATCATTCCTCCATATTTATTTATGAACCAAATCATTCATACTCTTATTCCAAACTACTTTACTTACAATTGGATGGAAAATGTAGCTGCACAACATGAGTACCAAGCCAGAAAGTGTTTAATACTTGTTAATGTATTTGTCCCATCTATAAAGAAAATTCAATAGTAAAAGAAAATGTTAAACAGTGTGCCATTAAAATGATGTGTCTAACTAAAAATGTATATACCCCAGTTAATTCATGACTGCAGGGCATCTAATACAACTGCAATAAATGTGTTAAGCACACACAGCTTAATAACAATATATTATGTTGTTAAGCTTTAGTTAGTAGTTACTAAGCTTATATTTCTGTATTATAATATGCCTGGCAACAACTTCTAGAATATTTTCACACAGAGAGAATCCAGAAGTCTCTAGAGACTTTTAGAAGAAGTTAGAATGAAAAGAGCTGCCTATTGCACATTGTTGTTAAAAATTATTTAA
The DNA here is from genome assembly GCF_030867095.1 of Alligator mississippiensis. Taxonomy (NCBI): domain Eukaryota; kingdom Metazoa; phylum Chordata; order Crocodylia; family Alligatoridae; genus Alligator; species Alligator mississippiensis. The sequence continues at coordinate 52,161,504 of NC_081824.1, read as the reverse complement.
AACCTCAAGAACATAAATTCTCTTTAGATCACAGCAGCATATTAGGTCATCTGTGAGTACTTTGTTCCAGATATCAGCTCTGGAGGGTACTGGCAGAAAAACATGGCTTTTGCATAAGTTTCCTTCCTGGTATCAAGAATGAATAATGTGGGACTCGGATAAAGTGGCTAACTCTAGGAACTATGGACCCTATCATCATCCCTGTTACTGTGGCCCTACAAAACTGAAAGGGAAAGACTCTGGTTCTATTCTATTCCTGAGATTATCCAGAAGACAAAGACACCTGGAACAAACAATTAAATCACCAAAAGTGCATGTGGCTCTAGGTTGGCAGTTTTATGAGAGAACTCAAGCTTCAGAATATGTACATAAACCAGTATCAGTGGCTTGAAGTATAAGCAAATCAAGACTTCCATCTTATTTCAGACAGAAGGCATCATAGTATATGCATTCTGGTGTGCTTTGGATTGGTACTGCCCTATACAGAAGAGTGAAACATAGAACCTGCTTCCTCCCTCATAAAAAGGTGATGGTGGAGAGAGTAGAACCACTGAGAAAAAGCCTACCTGGCTAAACTTGATTTTAACTGCCAGTTACTGAGGAATGCTCAAGACCCCAATAGGCAGACCAGCTTTGTTCATTTGGAACTTTATTGCAAGACTTTAAAAAAAAGTGCATTTGGACCTGATCATCAGACCTCTGGACTAAAGTTGGATTCTCTGAAACAGGAACCTATAGATGGATTGTACTTTAAAAGCATATGGACTAGGCCTTCTGTAAATATTGGATCTCTTCAATGCTATTATGAGTAATTTCCACAAAGTATCTTACTCCCCACGTACATATGGAATGGAATTCCATGAAGCAGAATAATTTCTGTACAGAAATTTTACAAGGGTGTTATGATTCATTCATATTGTAACACTGAGTTAGCACCATATAGAAAACTAGAACCCAACACACACAACATCCATTTGAGACTAGTAGAGATCTTTAAGTTCTGTGCAATTAACAGTGTAACACAGATTTCTCTATCAAATACTACTGCTACTGTTCCCGAACTGTTCCATCCAGCCTGCTAGTAATCCAGTGGGCTACCAGAAATTTGCAGGGGGGAGGCAGGGAGGAATGGCATGGCTAGTGGGGCATGGCCTGCCTCACAATTCAGGATCCCTGAACACCTGGACATGACTACTTGCATCAGGGGATGAGCTAGGGCCCCTCAGCTCTGCAGCAGTCCAGATCCCTATTGCCACTTGCCCCAAGACCCACAATTGGCCCCACAGACCTGGCCCAGGGCTCTGGGTAAATTTGACATCCCTCCTTTGTATAATAGCTATTCCTGCGTATGTAAGGAAATGTCTCATAATGATAAAAAGCACTCTTATACAGACATGTTCCCCACTTAAAGCTGTATGGGTAAAACTCTATCAGTAATAAAACATACCACAAATCAAAGTGGTATATATACAGCATTAAAAATGTGTGTATAGACCAGGTCTAAAGCCAAAGAGACTTTGACCCTGTCCAGACTGGAAAAAATATATGTATAGGTATGTATAGAGGTCTGCATAGTCAATACATTAGTTAAAACATGGTAACTGATATGTTTTAATCACTAGTTATCACCTAGTGTAGCCAAAAATGATAGGCTTTCAATTGGTATTGAATTTAGTAAGCCCAGTCTTGATCAAAAAAATTATACTCATAGTTACTATCTTTGTCTATACTAAGCAATGAGTGGTATTTAAAATGTGTTAATTAACTTGTTATTTAATACATTTGATTAAAAAAACACTTTGTTTTTGTCAGGGCCACTTATTATCTATCCAAATATCCATGAATTACTGTTAGAAATGTATTGTGTGCACATGTAAAAAAAAAGAAAGGAAAACTCAATATTACCTTGCAAAATAAAAAGCCCTACTCTGAGGTAAATCTATGACCAGGTTAACAGATTTTCATAAATTCAGAGATTTTTAAGGCTGTGAAAAGGGCAGTGTATTAATTTATTTTGATCTCCAACATAACACAAGCCAACACCATAATTTATCTGTCAATCTCATATATATCTATTCTATTTGAATATATTTCTATTCAGCTTCCAGATTACTGCACTTGGAAACACAGTTTGGGGAGGAGGTGAATAGCCAACAGTGGCACAGGAATAGGTTAGGGACAATTTAGAAAAGCTGGACATATAACAAGCCCATGGGGCTGGATGGGATGCACCTGGGGGTGCTCTGAGAGTTGGCTGATGATTGCAGAGCCACTGGCTATCATCTTTTAAAATACATGGCAATCAGGAGAGGTCCTGGACATCTTGAAATAGACAAATATAGTGCCCATCTTTAAGAAAGGAAAGAAGGAGCATCTGGGGAACTACAGATTAGTCAGCCTCACCTCAGTCCCTGGAAAAATCAGGGAGGAGGTCCTCAAGGAATCCATTTCTAAGCACTTGGAGGAGAAAGTGGTGATTAGGTACAGTCAGCATGGATTCACCAAGGGCAAGTCATGCCTGACCAACCTGATTGCCTTTTATGATGAGATGACTGGCTCGGGGGATGTGGGGAGACCAGTGGATGTGATATGCCTTGACTTTAGCAAGGCTTTTAATACAGTCTCCATAACATTCCTGCAAACAAGCTAAGGAAGTACAGGTTGGATGGATGGTCTGTAAGGTGATAGAAAACTGAATGGATCATCAGGCTCAGAAGGTAGTAGTCAATGGTTCAATGTCTAGTTGGCAGCCAACATCAAGTGGAGTGCCCCAGGAGTCAGTCCTGGGGCCGGTTTTGTTTAATACTTTCATTAATGGCCTGGAAGGTGGGATAGAGTGCACCCTCAGCAAGTTTGTGAAGGACACTGAGCTGGGAGGAGTAGTAGATATGCTGGAGAGTGCAGCTAGGATTCAGAGAGACCTGGACAAATTGGAGGATTGGATCAAAAGAAATCTCATGAGGTTCAATAAGGATAAGTACAAATTCCTACATTTAGGATGGAATAATCCCAAACACTGATAACAAAGAGAGGATCAACTGGCTAAGCAGCAGCTCTTCAGAAAAGGATCTATGGGTTATAGTGGAAAATAAATTCAATAGGAGCCAATAGTGTACCCTTGTTGCAAAGAAACCTAACAGCATCCTGGGCTGAATTAGTAGGAGTGTTGTCAGTAGATTAAGTAATAATTCCCCTTTATCCAGTACTGGTGAGGCCACATCTGGAGTACTGTGTCCAGTTTTGGGCCCCACACTACAGAAATAATGTGGACAAATGGGAGAGAGTCTAGCAGAGGGCAATGAAAATGGTTATAGGGCTGGGGCACATGGCTTCTGAGGAGAGGCTGAGGGAACTGGGCTTATTTAGTCTGGACAAGACAAGACTGAGAGGGGATTTAATAGTAGCCTTCAACTACCTGAAGCATGGTGCCAAAGAGGAGGGAGCTAGGCTGTTCTCAGCAGTGGCAAATGACAGAATAAAGAGTAAAGGTCTCAAGTTGCAGCAAGGAAAGTTTAGGTTAGAAATTAGGAAAGACTTTCTTACTAGGAGGGCAGTAAAACACTGGAACAGGTTACCCGGACAGGTGGGGGAATCTCCATCCTTGGAGGTTTTTAGGACCCAGCTGAGGAGAGCTTTGGCTACAATGGTATAGCTGGGGATGGTCCTGCTTTGAGCAGGGGGTTGGACTAGATGACTCATGAGGTCCCTTCCAACCCTAATTTTCTATGATTTTTGAACTATATAATAAATTCTATTTGTGATTTAAAATCCATATACACTTTCCTGCATATGTCGATAGAAAAGTCTCTTTCCTACACAAGTATATTTAAGAAAGTCTTTAATTAACTTATGGATATTTCCCATTTAAGAACAACACAAACATAAATTGAGTTTTTATACCTTCTTATGATTTAGTAAACATGAATATTACAGCATTTATTAGCATATTACATTTTAATCACATCTAATAAATGTAACTTTGTAAGTACACTCGATGTTTAGAAAAGTGGCTCAATTTGTCTTGCTTTATCACAACTCCTGCACCCCAAGTATCAGCCCACCTTAAAGAGGCTTACCATGATGTTTCTGAATGATGACATTATAAAAATATACTAAGATTCTTACAAGCTGTATATCCATTGGATTTTCAACAGTTTGGTGACAACCCAGTTTCTTTAGAACTGTAAAAAGGCCCTGCTGTTGACCATATCAAAGGCCTTCATCAGATTGATGAAGGCTATATGCAGTGGTATTTGTTTTTCTCTGCACTGCTCTTGTAATTGCTTCCCTGGAAATATATCAATGGTGGAGCATCCTAAGTGAAAACTGCATTGACTTTCAGGATAGGTTCTATCAACTAGAGATTGCAGCCTAGGGAGCATAATGCGAGTGACAACTTTTCTGATGATGTTCAACAGGGAGATACCTCTACAGTTGTCACAGTCACTTCTATCTCCCTTGTTTTTGTATAATTCTAGAAAGTAGGGTTATCCTCTATGGAAGTACCACAACATGTGCAAAAGTTATACGAAGTTTGTCAACATCAATGTAGAAAGCTGGGAGGATTGTGTGGAAACCTGTACAATCTGGAGGGACAGGGTGCAGCACAACATAAGGTAGCTTTGATCCAGACAAGGGAAACATGCTGTAAATTTGGACACTGACTCAGACAACACATGGATCTGCAAAACTTGTAACAAGCTGTGTTGCTCTTGAATTGGGCTTGTCAGCAACAAGCAGATTCATCAGGCACCTCACTAAACTTTTTACGTGTACACCATGATCCAGAGAATTGACAGTTGCCTAGATCTGTTGGATTTGTATCATGTGTTCTGAAACACCAACAAAGAAAAAGGAAGGCTCTGATGTTTGCTATAAAGGCTATAAGTGAAGCAGACACAGAAATTATATAAATGTAGGGCTGAAAGGGAGACCAATAGATCATCCAGGCTATTCCCCTGCTCTGAGACAGGATCAAGAATACTGAGAAAATACATATTCTTAAAAACTTCCAGTGAAGGTGATATCACAGTTTTCATAACTAGTCTGCTCTAGTGCTTAACCATCTTTAGAGAAAGTCTTTCCTAATATCTAATCTAAATCTTCCTTATTGTAAATTAAACTAATCATATCTTGCCCTTTAGTAAAATACTGAGAAGAACTGAGCACTATCCTCTTTATAAACAAAGTTTTACATATTTGAAAACTACCCTTCTCCTTTTCTTCACTAACTAAATCTTAATAACTTTTCCCAGAGAGCATATTTCTAAAATCTGTTACCATTCTTGTTGCTTTTCTTTGGATGCTCTGCAGTTTGTCTACACCTATCCCAAAGTATGGTGCCTAACACTGGACACATTACCCAGCTGACGCTTCAGCATTGTTGAGTTGAGTGGAATAACTCCTATGTCTAATATATGAAGCTCATATTAATGCAAAAAATATATCTTTAATTTGCAACATCTCAGCATGTTGGCTTACATTCCAATCCACTACAACCTCCAGATCCTTTACTAGCCAGTTATTCCACATGTGGTATTTGTACAGTTAAATGATCTTCCTTAAGTGTATAAGTATTACACTTAGCTCAATCTAACCAAGGGTAGGTCAGTCTAAGTGGCTAGGCATGCAAAGCATTCAGAGGGTTTAGGTCACCTAAAAATGGTGCCTCAAAAGTTAACTAGCTTTAGATTGGTCTAGGTTAATTCAATATAAACTTGGTCAACCAAGCCAAAGAACACCTGTATACATTCACAGCATTTCCCCGGGGCTGGGAAAGCCCAGCCACTCAGCACTAGGGCTGAGCACTAGGGCTGTGCTGTTTATACCCTACACCCAACACTGACCAGGATATTTTTAAACCCCCAACACCACCCTCCAACTGGGCAATCCTTCCCTCCTTCTCCCCACTGTAGACCCCACCAGACCCATCAGGCCCCACCAACACCCCCACAGACCCACAGATCTATTTTATTTGGGGCTATTTCACAAATTTATCAGAATCATTTTCAATTTGAATTCAAACCTCCTAAGTGCTTGCAACCCTTCCCTGGTTGCAGTCATCAGCAAATGCTGTAAGTATTCTCTATTTTTTATATTCTCTACTCTATCATCATAATGTACTGGACCCAGTGGAGACTTCTGTAAGACCTCATGTAAGATGTTCTCTTAGCTTGACAACAAAGCCATTGATTGCTACTCTTTGAGTTTATCTTTTTTTTTAAGAAACAGTTTTATGCCCTGTTATGATCATTTTATCAGAACCATATTTCTCTAATTTGCTTGTCAGAATGTCATGTGAGACAGTGTCAAAAGCCGTTGTGAAGTCAAGGTATATCACATCTACCACTTCTCCCTTCCCCTTTAGGCCAGTTACTTATCCTTTCAGAAAAAAATATTAGATTGGCTTGACACAATTTGTCCTTGATAAATCCATGTAAACTCTTCTTATTACCTTATTGTCCTCTAGGTACTTACAATCTCATTGTTTAACAATTTTTTCGAATATCTTTGTGAATATCAAAGCTAGACTGACTGATCTATAAATTTAATTTTCCTTTGCCAAGATTGGTACCATGTTTTCTTTTCTCTGGTCTTCTGAGAATGGTCAATGCTAATGTATATTAAACAACTACTGTATATCACATGGGATCAGACAGACTGTTTACAAGCAAAAGGCAACTTAAAATTGACAGAGATTTATAACATCATATGACTACAAGATAAAAACTTGATAAAAGATAAAAACCAGCTAGAAGGAGATACCATTACTTTAAAGAGACTTTAATGTCCATCTCAACTAAAAATGCTACAGTATCTAAAATAAGAGTTTAAAAGCATTTCAGAATTTGCAACATTTACAGAAAAATACTGCATTTTTTCTTTAAGAATCATTGGCATTGCACTTGTGTAACCCTTCTGCTGAGCACCTGTCAGCAACAAGAAGGGCTGGGCTCAGTTTTGGGGAAAAATATATATTTCACCTTGGCTCGAGCCCCCATCCTCTAGGGTGTCCAATAAAACCAACAACCCTTCCCTCACAAGCAGTGTAAATACAAAATCCAAATGTATTACAAAAAATAAAGAAAAAAACAAAGTAAACACTAACTATAACTTTTAAAACACTATAAACTACAAAACAAGATCTATAGGTGGCACCCTCTTTGAGAGGTTGTACCCATACCGAGGCAGTCTGGGATTTGGGGCTCCCCAATGGGTAGTTTTGGGGGCCTGCACCCCTACACCTGCCCTTCAGCAATGGGCTGGAGAGAGGGACCCACACCAGAGAGTCCTATGAGCTGCCTCATGGTTCACGACACTGCAGGGAGCTGCTAGACACCTTAAGTCCTTCTGTGTGGCAAGGGGCCTCTTGTTGCTCCCTGTGAAGCTATAACACTGATGTCCACTTCCATGTGGTAGTTTTGAGGGGATAACTACAGCTTTTGTCAGCATATCGCACCCCAAAATTTCTAGTCCTAATCCCAGCTCTGCTGGGCAGGAAACTGCAAGAGAACTCAAAGAAAAGGCAGCCAAACAGCAAAAGAGTCTGAACTGCAACCAGCACTAACCATGCTGCTTGGTCAGGACAAAGAACTACAAAAACCACAACAAGTGCCAGGCCCCAACCGTGCCAGACCCAAAGCCAGGCCCAAACATGCAGCAAACATAGAACAGGGGTCAGATACATAGGTATGCTGAGACACAACAGCTGTAAAACAATAAAAGGGGGACTCAGACCTGTCCTACACCAGAGTCTGAACATGTAACAGGAGAGCACCACGCCTATGTGGCTGTGGCCTGGACATTTAATCTCAGATATAGTGTTATGCTGGGACCTAACAGCTATGAAACAACAAAAAAGGGGGCTAGACCTACCCTGGCAAGGGCCTGAACTACAACTAATGCCCAACCATACTGCTTGGTTGACGCGTAAACTGCAAAAGAGACAAAAAAAGGTCCAAGCCTATTTCGCTTGGCCTGAACTATGCCACAAAAAGCTGGCCAAGCCTATACTGCACTGAGGCCTAGAGACATAAGAAGTGCCAGGGTTTCACCCTGGCCCAAATTTGCCAGCCAAGCATATGCCTGGGGTTCAGCCCCACACAGATGGGCTGAAATGAAATAGCTGTGAAACAGCAAAAAGGCCCCAGGCTTATCACTGCAGCCTGGATGTCCCAACCTCAGTTGCAGTCTCACCATGCTGAGACACTGCAATCCCCAACACAGGGGACCAGTAACTGCCAGGACCCTGTTCTTGGTCAGTCTGCACTAGGGATTAACATTCATGGTACCACTCAAGGCCTGAGTGGCCAAAACTGCCAGAAAGACATGCAGCTAGGGTTCAGTGACACAACTGTGCTGAACCCACAAGAAGCTGCAACAGTAACTAAAAATGCCAGGTTCTCAGCTTTGGCCCAGAGCATGCCAGCAAAACTGCCAGGCTCCAACCTTGGCTAGTTTGCTACAGTGAAACTCCCCCATGGCATCATCCCACTCAAAACCCAGAAAAAACAAAAGGGGAAGAAGAAGGAGAGAACAGGGGTCTCAAGCCCTGAGACAGACGTTCTCTTTCTGTACCTGAGGCTTTCCTTTCACATAGCTTCAGTTTGCTTCTCCAGTGAAAAGGGGGGAGACCCCACATGGGGAGCAGGTTTTCTGGCTCCCAATTCAGGTTTCAGCAGCCCCAGGAGGAAAAAAAGAGACCCAGCCCAGGCAGCCTGAACCTTAAATAACTTTTCTGACATCACCACTTGGTCCCAGTCAGAAGCAGCATCATTTGAACACTGGTAATGCAGACCAATCAATTCAAAGGTGGTCAGTGATCCTGGTGAAGCGGCTGGAGTCACCAAACTGGTTCCACAGGCCCCTTGCAGGGAATCTTAAGGTAATGGTCTGGACACAATGGGCCTGGCGGGGGAGGCGGGGTGATTCTCTTTCAGTCCTAGAGGAGGCACAGTATACAGCACAAACAAAGACACAACAATATGAAACCAGAATACACTTTAGCACACACAGCCCCAAGTGTGCCATGTGTGGTAATCATAAAATCATAGAAAATAGGGTTGGAAGGGACCTCAGGAAGTTATCTAGTCCAACCCACAGCACAAAGTAGGAGCACCCCCAACTATACCATTGCAGCCAAGGCTCTGTCCAGTTGGGACCTAAAAACCTCCAAGAATAAGATTTCCCAGCCTCCCTGGGTAGCCTGTTCTAGTGTTTTACTACCCTCCTAGTAAGAAAGTCTTTCATAATAGCTAACCTAAATTTGTCCTTGCTGCAACTTGAGATAATTGCTCCTTCTTCTGTCATCTGCATCCTCTTTGGAACCACCGTCTGAGCCCGACAATCCAGCCAGCTTTCTATCCACCTTACAGTCCAGTCATCCAAGCCATACTTCCTCAGCTTACTTGCAAGAATGCTGTGGGAGATGGTATCAAAAGCCTTGCTAAATTCAAGGTATATCACATCCACTGCTTTCCCTACATTCCCAGACCCAGTCATCTAATCATAGAAGGCAATCAGGTTGGTCAGGCATGACTTGCCTTTGGTAAATCCATGCTGACTGTTCCTAATCACCACCTTCTTCTCCAAGTGCTTAGAAATGGATTCCTTGAGGACCTGTTCCATGACCTTCTCCAGTAGCTGCTCCAGAAACATCTCTCACTTGCACAGTAAGAGAAAGACAATCTTTTTGCAGGGCCACACAAGAACAAATTCCAAACATAGTCTCAATTTGAGCTTTTTCTTGTGCATATTCTAACATTTCTGTGCATAAAATGGGTAGCTGAGCACTGTTACTCACTGGGCACATCTATACATTCATTAATGAGCAGTAGTCACTATGTATTTAATTTAGTATTTGCTTAGTTAAGTACTAACTAAATGCATAGTAACTACAGTTACTGCACGGTAGCACCGGCACACCGTTTTTTAGTGATACGTACTGCACAGTATCCTAATACTGCTGCACAGTAACATATTAGCATGGTTTTTTCCCAACACACTTCTGCACGGTGTTATTAGGCTACTGCACATTAAGCATCTCATGTAGACACACCCACTTATCCACAAACACAGCCGTGTGCATAGGAAAGGGTTAATTTGAAATGAACAGAAATGTGCACAGGAAATCTGAGGGCCTTATGAACATTTGACTTATACTGTGCTGCTTACAGGTCCCTAATAGAAAATGAATTCACAAATACAAAATAAATGGCTTGCAGATATTACTCAACATTACATGATCTTGCTTAGATCATGCAGAATTTCATTTCCTAGAAAACTCCATTATCCTAGCTGGAAACAACAGAAACAGGAAGCTTGAATGTCTGTAGATTATCATTCTGATAAAGGAAATGTGTGGGGCCTTAGCCATTAAACTCATAAAAGAAATAACTTAGGTAATAATTATGGTGTCAAAAATATATTCAAAGGGATAGTAAAGGTAGACATGAAGCACCAAAGTACTGGTCCAATCCTCAGTCTTCTAGATAGATCTTTTTGCATAGTTCCTGCTGTTCAAAAGAAAGAAAAAGCAGGAGTCCCTGAGGATATGTACAGACATTCAGGGACATTAGAGGGAAGGTCGATCAAGTTAAAAACAGCCACCCAATCTAAGGTAAGTCAGGATGGTGGGGGCTAGCAGAGGGACTTGGAGGGATCAGGGGAGCTATCAGGGCCTGCAGGGGGACAATCAGGGCAGTAAATTGGTGGGATCAGTGGGCTAGCAGGGATCATGGAGGGGCTTGGGGTAGCAACCAAGGGTCATGGGGCTGTGGTTGTTGGCTAAAAGCTAAGATGCTTTTGAGCAATTAGGGGGGCAAGTGGGTCCACAGGGGGGTTAATGGGGTCCAGAAGGGTTTGATGGGATTAGGGGAGCTATCAGGGTTTGCAGTGGTGCTTCAGGTCTCCCCCCTGAGACCAGGGGTTACTTTTAGCTTCCCATCTTTCCCCCCAGACAAACAACCCTCACCCTTGTAAAGCTACCACCCCAACCTCACCTGCTTCTTCCCCCAACCCCAACTTACTTTGATCAGCTCCCACCACTGGCAAATGCCAGTAAAACCAGCACTGGAAGCAGTTTGCAGGATTAGAGGTTGGGCAGGCTCAGGGGGGCTGGCTGGTTCATGGTGGGTTTGTCCATTTGGGGAAGCAGCCAGGGATAAAAATAGCATAGTGCCAGGGCACCAGGTAGGAATAGTCAAGCCCTAGGGCTGGGACCAGCATATGGGCTTTCCCAGCCCTGAAGTTGCACTAGGAACTGTACAAGATTTCGACAAGATCTGTCTCATTGGACCTGATCTAAGATAGACTACATCTAAGATACAGTTAATTTAGATCAGGCCGGCCATTTTTAAAGTGATCAAACCTTCCTGAACTTCTGTACAGTTTGCACTTATTTTGACCTAACTAAGGATCTGAATGTAAAGTCCACATCTGGGCAAACAAAGTTAGATTGGGTGGCCATTTTTAGCATGATTTAACCTCCCCTTAGCCTCCCCAAATATCTATACCTAGCCTGCATGTAAAATAACTCCAGGTAGCATAGCAGAAGTATAGAAAGCCCTGCCTGCTCCTCCTTACTCCAGCATACTGCAGGGAGGAGAACAACTGGCCTGGGGCAGGGATGGGCAGGCTGTGCTCTACATGTTATGGATTAGTTGCTGTCAGGGGAGCAGTGGCGGAGAGGCTGTTGAAGCTGGCATAATTTACAGTAGCATGCTTGAACCTGAAAATGCTTGGAAGCTAGTCTGAGGCATGCATCTCACCCATGCATTGTGGAGGGGTTCCACTTGGCAGCTAAGAGCTGCAATGTATATTTCTCTAATAAGGAAAGTGTTTTGCATGTTTAGGTTTTGGAGTAAAATGACTAAAGTTATTAGTTATTGCTGATTAGATAAATTACTAATGTGAGTTGCTGAAGTTACCCCAACCTGCATCATTATCTTGTGTATTAGTGCAGTAATAAATGTGAATTTAAATTTTTACAAGGTGACAGGCACATTCTCATTTTCATGAATACTATTAAAAAGGGATTTCTTCATATACAATACTCCTTGAATTCCTTAGTTACAAAGAAGACAAGCAGAGTACCAAAACAGTATGTACCAAAAGGACAAACTAATGTAAGTCCTTGTCCTAACAGACTGTCAATACCATTTCTTGTTCTTTGATGTATAGTTGTCCCTTAAACTCTGACAGAGCTAATTTATTTGACTAGGTATATTTTAAATAATTTCTATGATCATTCCTCCAATTCCAGCAGTCATTTTTTTAATATAGTCTCTGTAAAAGTGGTGGTTCAATGGAACATTTTGCATGCATACATAAACTCTGATTCATGATTTTACACATGTATATTATTATTTGCATCCATACTAGCAGAACAAGACCTACTATCACCTTCTTTGTGCTAAAAGTCTACTAAACTGAAAACTAGGACTTATTTATAACATACCTACAGTATAGCAAATGTTCTCTCCACCTTCCTTGCAAATGAACATGAAAATAACCAGTGTACAATCAAGGTAGTATTTCAACAACATAGGAGGTTCAACACTAAAACTGTCTAATAATTTTTTATTGAGCATAGTCAATAATACGAGCAAGTAAGTGCTGATTAAACTTCACAAGTATCTTAGGTAAGTGGAAACACTAGAACTAAGGGATGTGTTACTCTTTAAATAACAGGTAAACACTAAGTACATTAAGGTCATTTATCTGGTTTAAGGGGGAAAGAAAGGGAGCACTGTGAACACAGCTGCCTTAAAACATTTCCTTGTCTTTAGAAAAAAAATTGTCCTTTAAGAGTTTACAGTAAGTTGTAAGGAATGGGAGATGTCAAGCAAAAGCAAAAAATCCTTTATGAAACTGTGACAACTGGCACGAAGTCAAGACAACTAAAGTGATGAGGATATTTCTTAAGAGGACTCCCTGCTCTCATAGTGTCTCTTGTGATTAGAGAGCCTAACTTGATAACAAGTAAGGCCCTGATTTTAAATTTCTAAACCTGATCAGAGAAGGTCAATCCAGCTTCAAATTGTCATTCTTTTATCTATTCAAAGGAATGCTTTTCCTTATCTCATTGAGTGCAGCTCCTTCATATGAAATTCCCTAAGGCCTCAGCCCCTATCAACAATCATGTTCTACTGTTGCAATAAAATATTTCGTATAATGCCTGTTAAACATGTTTTTCTTTCAGTTCTGTCTGGCAGAGGGAAAGTAATGAATATGTTTGACAAAATATAGGGGATATTTTTGTTCCATTTATTACTGTATTATTAGTATTATTAGTACAGTCCAGGCAGCATTTTTTCTCAGGAATATATTCTCATTTTATTTCATAACATTTAGCCTGTTCTTGTTTTCCTTTCATTCAGAAATACTCACTAATACCTTATTTCCCAGTTAGTCCTTTTTAGTGTTCTATGCAAGGAGTCATCAACATACATCCCACAGTCTATATCTGGCCCATAGAGCCACTGGACCCAACCTGGATCTCCCCCTGGCTACTGCTGGGGGGCAGAACAAGGCGGGAGCAAATCGACTCCCAAGAGGGAGCATATATAGACATGCTCCCCAAGTACGTTTACTGTGCAGTAGTTTTACTGTGCAGTAAGTCTACTTTGAATTAATAGCACTTGCAGATGCAGACATTAGGCCCAATTTCAAGCCAAATAACTTTTGTACCCACAGTTATTCCACATTTAGATGCCTAAGTCTCGCTTTAATTCTGACTGCCTAACTGTGGAATGGGAAACTTAACTCTGGAACTTTAAATGGGTCGGGGAACCATCCAGCCCTGAAAAAAGATTTCCCTCCCAGTAGAGTTCTCAGCAATAATTAACTAGTCCATGTCAAATATCTCATGTAAATTCATGTGACATTCTGCTTTAATTTGGCTACCACTGTAGGCAAGATTAAAGGTCATGATATGATTCTGATAATGGGAGATAGAGTTAAAAGTAAACATGGTCAACAAAGGATCACACAGCACATGCTGAGGCCACATCAGGATCAAGGAACTGACAAAGGGATGTAGGGGTCCCAGGTGATATAGCAGTGTGAGGCTGGAGCAAACGGTAAGAAATTGCGGTGTGATGAACAATGGGTTTATAGAGAAACTAAATAGTGCCAGTACAGACATGCATACTGTTACATAGAGTTGGCCCAATGGGACCAAACTAGAAATTAGATTGACTAACTGTTATCAGTAAAAGGCAGATATGGTCACTATTGGATGTGTGTGGGAGTGCCAAGCATAGCAGTAATTATGAGTTATGTAATGAAGAAGATTAAGATAAAATCTAAGAGAAAATGGATGCAACTAGAGGCCAATTTTACCCTGATCTTTGTTAAGTTAGCTTTAAAAGGAAGGCATATAAAGTAACAATAGCAGGGTTATTCAGGCCCATCAATTAGTGCTGGTCCAGAAATCTCAATACGGTTTGAACTGAGGGCAGTAATTAGCTGAGGTAGTCTAAAGATAGACTGAAGACAAGGTAGGATGGTACCGTAAACATTAGTGATCAGTGGCTTGTGGTCATGCTGCTCTTGCTGGCCACCTACTGGCAGAGGGGTAACAACATGAATGGCTGCGCCGCTCCTCTTTTGATCTGGGTTAATCAGACAGGACAATCAGGACCACCTCAAATAAGATATCCATTTATAGCTCATGATGCCATTTTCTACATCTAGCAAGGAAATGATAAAGCAATATATCAGAATAAAGTTATTAGAAAGCTAAATAAACAAGGAAAGCTGCACAAGCGATATGACAGAAGTATTGACTGTACTCATAAGTTCAGATACAAGTGTTAACAAAGTCTTAATGACAACATATTGGTGGTATTAGATAACTGGTTAAAGAAAGGAGATCCTGCTGATCCAAATAAGTGTAGAAATTGAATTTGCACTACTGCATAAGAGCACTAAGAGCACATATATGTTGCTTACTTCCCAACTCTGGGTCCATAGGTGAAAATAAAAGCTGTACTCATTTGTTCCACTTAAAGGAAACTCAAAGGCACATTGGGGACTGGCAATCAGGCCAAGCAGATAGCTTGCAACATGCCTAATACATGCCCCAAGGTCATGCTTAGGTGAGCTGTCTCCGGAGAGCCTGAAAATCATAGAATCACAAAAAATTAGGGTTGGAAGGGACCTCAGGAGGTCAACTAATCCAACCTCCTGCTCAAAGGAGGACCATCCCCCAACTAGATCATCCCACCTAAGGCTTTGTCTAGCCAAGTCAACAAAAACCTGTAGGAATGGAGATTCCACAACCTCCCTGGGTAACCTGTTTTATTACCCTCCTAGTGAGAATGTATTTCCTAATATATAACTTCAACTTCCTTTGCTGTGACTTGAGACCATTGCTCTTTGTTCTGTCATCTGCCACCAATAAGAACTGTCCAGCTCCATCCTCTTTGAACCACCATTCAGGTAGTTGAAGGCTGCTATTAAACCCCTCAGTCTTCTGTCCTCCAGTGTAAAAAAACCCAGGTCCCTCAGCCTCTCCTCATAAGTCATGTGCCCCAGCCCCCTATCCATATTCATTGCCCTCTGCTGGACTCTCTCCATTTTGTTCACATCCTTTCTATAGTGGGGACCCCAAAACTGGACATAGCACTCCAGATGTGGCCTCATCAGTGCTGAATAGATGGGAAAATCACTTCCCTTGTTATGCTGCCACCATTCCTACCAATTCATCCCAGTATGCCATTAGCCTTCTTGGCAACAAGGGCACACATATATTCAGCTTATTTTCCAATGTAACCCCAAGATCCTTTTCTATAGAATTGCTGCCTAGCCAGTCAGTCCCCAGCCTGTACTGATGCATGGGATGGCACTGGTATGATCAGGTCGTCTCCAATGTAGGCAGGGTCATGCCAGTCTAATTCTCAAATTCAGGTGTATGTCACATGGGGTAAGTGGTAGACACTGTCTGGTTTGAGGAGGAATTTTTATACACATGGATTTAAGCTCTTCTTGCTTAGGTCCTCAAAAATATTGTATTGGAATCAATGGGAGTTAGGCACATAAATATCTTTGTGTATTTGGACCTCAAGTTTTAAAATGGGACTTAGGCTTCTACATTACTAAGGTACTTCTGTAAATCTTATATATTGCAAAATGAGTGAATTCACTGAAACAGAGTACACAAGTAAAGAGAGCTCAAACAAACTCTTTCATTGAAATCAGTGCAACCACAGTGAAGTCAATGAGTTGCACAAATACATATATTCTCAACAGAATTTGGAGAGACATTACAATAAAATATGAATAGATGGAAGACATAAAATATCTGGCTCAACTTTAAATTGCATATGTTCCCTCTTAATCCTTCAAGTGCTCCTCAGTAAAATCAGGTGGTATCATATGCCCAGCAGGATGAGGGACATAACCATGACTGTTTTCTTTAAAATCTTGTAGATTAGTTTTCAGTTCACTAGAGTGAGCAGTTAGTAGCATTAAGCAAAGACAGACACAAAGGCTGCATCCAGACAAACGTGCAAAGCTTCGGTCACTGATTCAATTTGGTGGAGATTCAGCCCAATTCGGCAGCTGAATCTCTGAATCAGAATCAAATTGGGAGACCCTTTAATCTTTCCAAATCAAATCAGAACCCGCCGAATCGATTCAGAGGGATTCGGAGAGATTCAGCAATTTGGACATAGACACAGGTTTGTTTTTTCTACATGCCTCAAGGTACCAGGCAGCTCATGAACAATGAGATGGTGGGGTGAATGGAGCAGCCCAAAGGAGCATAGAGAAGTCCCCAGTGCGATCGGTGGTGGACCCAGAAGTGGATCAGAAGCACTTCCAGTTCACTTCCAGGTCCGCTGCTGAGCGTGCGGGGGACGGCCCCCCCGGCTCGGCGACTGGTGCCTCCTGGGTCTGGGGGGATACCCAGGGTCCCCCACGGCCAATCATCAAGCCAGGAGACTGTAGAAGGGGCCCTGCATGCTTGGTGGCAGACCAGGAAGTGGACCAGAAAGGACTGGAAGCATTTCCGACTCATTTCCAGGTCTGCTGCAAGCACACCCCCACCCACCCCCCCATTCCTGTGGGACGCTCCATCCACTCCAACATCTCAGCATTCACGAGCTGCACCTGGTACCTCGAGGTATGTAGGAAAAACATTTAAAGCTGTGTCTATGGCTAAATTACTGCTTTTCCAAATCAGAATCAAATCTTCAGATTCAACCTAATCAATTTGGAACGGTGATCCAAATCAACAAATCAAATCGCTGTCCCCCGAACCAGGCTGAATCCAAATCAAATACGGCCCACTTTGCACACCCTTAGTGGCCATGCGGTAAGTGGCGCCGCAGATATATCTGCAGCACCACATATCACACGTTCAATTGTTCTCCACGCTGAAAAGGAGCAGCACAGGGGGGTTGACCCAGGGAATATCCAGGGGTCAAAAAAACCCATGGAAAATAAAGCGGAGTAGTGTACACAGGGGCTACTCAGAACTGGAGACTGGCCAACCAGAGGCACATTCTGGCTGCCAGCCAGGCTCTGCACAGCAGGATTGCCACTCATGCAGCCCCAAGAGGCCCCCAGGACCCTAGGTACAACTGCTGGGGACAGTCCAATGCTAGCCCCAGCTTCCCATACCCCACCCAGGGTAACCTGCCAACTGCCAGAGGGCATGTGGCAGAAGAGTTCACCAGAGACAACTAGCGACGGCACAAGGTGCGACCCTGCTAATTGTCCCCAGGGAACCAAACATCTATGCACATGTGGATGTGGCCAAAGAGGGCAGGTACTTTGACCCTACAGTGTTTAAAATATAAATTTACTTCTGCTTTAATGATAAATCATTTTAGTCATTATCACATACCACGTGAAAAATATTGTTAAGCTTCATCCTGTGTTTGTATATTACCATACCAGCAGCCACTTATAGTGACCCATTATCACTAATTATTCCTTTTGATTCTATATGACTCTAATATGATGTTAGAATAGGTAGCATCAGTAAGACAGAGTGAACATTGAAGACCTTGGGCTATTCATGCTTGATTTCTCTCCAGTCTACCATTGATTCAAGTTGATATTCAAATTCTAAGGCTAAGAACATAGCAAAAATAGACTATTCACCAATTTCTACAGTAACATTTCACTGCATGTGAATCAGCAACAATGCAAAGTGAAGTACAGAGGCCTGGCTACAGGATGGCTTTATGAACAATTAGGACAAAGGAAAAAGTAAGGCAAACATCATAGTGTCCTTTTCTCTTTTAATGTATACACCATTTCAAAATTCTGTAGCATAATTATATTACAATTACACCTTCTGGAAGAAGCAAAAATGTGAAAACCTCCAGGTTCTCCATAGCTCCTACCTGTCAGTGTTTGAATTTATGTCTGTTCCAGTGCCTCCCTTGAGCATTAGCAGAAGAACAACCTGTCTTATATATTTTTTCTGGATGTAAATGTCAGCTTTATCACCAAGCAGGACATATGGCAGCAAGTTCTGGAAATAGTGACCTATTCCATTATGAAGTCAAATCTGCTGCTGAAATTAGAACTCATAGCACCACAAGGCAGGGGTCAGCACACATGGGGAAGTAAGTCAGTGCATCCACCAGTTGTTTACCTCTTTTGGCAAAATGTGTTTCTTAAGCTTTCCTTTAAATTGCCAGTATAGAAATTGTTCTGAAATGCTTATAGCTTGGGATGTAGCTGAAGTAAAAACATTAATTCCAAGGCAACTTCCACAAGCCAAAAATTTTCCTCATTTTGATGCAATTGTGTATTTGGAGTCTGCCTTGAATTAAAGGGGCAAGGCATTAAGGGGGCACCACACTAGGAAATTCAAGTCAGATTCAGTGTCCTCCTTAGTTTCCCCATTGCTTCAGAAGGAAACAATTTGTGACTGCTCAGTAGCCACAGCAGATGAACCTGCTGCAAGGCCTTGGACAGCACAGCTGACTTGACATAGGACAGTAGTGTAACTAGGAGTGGGCAAGTAGGGTAGGCACCAGAATGCAGCCAGTGAGGGTGCCCTGCCCCTCCGAACTTTGAACTTTCCATGTGGCAGCTCTACGCCAGGTGCGCTGGGTGTGAGATGGGTGTGGGGGTGCACAGCAACAGCAGCGGCATTGGTGCTGGACAAAGGCTTGCTCCCAGGGCAAACCACTGCTGGGAAGGAGTTGCTAGTTGACCCTCTTGCCCTGCTTATTATTATTATTATTATTTGCCACAGCAATTCATCTTTTAAATTGCTGCTCAACAGACTTTTCATCAACAGCTTCCACATTAATGCTAGCAATAGCAGCATGCCCTGTTACAACACAGCCAGCCACTGCCCTTAGCCCATGTGTCACCACTGCCCAGGGCACAGAACTACCCAGTTATGCCTCTGACCCAGGAGAAAACATCAGTGAAGGCTTGCCTCCATCCACCACCTGACTACCAGCTGAAGGTTGCTCTAGCCAGCAGTACTGCAGCCTTTAATTGTCTGCGCAGATTTTGAGTTTTAGCATTATACTTTATATCAGGTTTTCTTTTTATTGAAAAAAAACTAAGAAAAAACATGCCTTGAAGTAAATTATCCAGCAGTGTATAAGGGGTTATCAGGAAAAGAACTGTGGATAAAAGGATGAAAGCAGTTAGGTTAATATATCTATCCTACATTGATCAATTATTCATTTGGTTTCACCTACAATAGTAACTTCCCTTGTCAAGAGCTAAAATTACAAATCTTGTGCTTCTTCAGTGCACAAAGCCTCTGTGTGTGCAGCACTGCCACATATGCAAGACAATACTTGCTAGCCAAGCACTGAAGATGCTATTAACCTATTCCATCACAGAGACTCAGTCCTGTCCTGGAGTGTGCAGAGTATACCCTATGACACCATTTCTCAACCCATGGGTTGTGATCCAAAGGAGGGTTGAAAGAATATATGAAAAGGTCGTGAACAAACTTTAAACAATGGATCAACACACTTTATACCTGGATTATCCTTTAAAAGAGAAAAATGTGGGAAACTACAGGTTTTCCCCTGCAGGCTGGCAGAGCTCCAGCCTGCAAGGGACTGCTTGGTGCTGGGGGGAGTGGGGCGAGGGCAATCAGACAGGGGATACCACATGCATGTGTGCACGCATACGTGCATGTGGCACCCAGGCAGTGTAGAGAGCAGCACCCACAGTTCCCTACAGGTAAGTCTATGTGGGGGGGGGGGGAAAGAGGGAGAGGGGAGCATAGATGATGAGTCAGGGGGCAGGGGAGCACAGATGACACTGCCTACCTCCTCACCTTCTCTCCAGGGTAAAGCCATACCCTGAGGGGAGCTGTGGCAAGGCCATGACAGCAGGGTAGAGCCATGGCACAGAGCATGAGCAGCTGACAGCAAGAGAAGGTGAGAGCAGTGTGGCCCCCAGTGTTACTCATCATGCTGCTGCTGGTGTGGCTGGCGTGGGGATTCTGGTAGCAGTGGCAGTGTCGCAGGGCACCTTGGTGCCCTGCTCCTAGAGAGGGGAAACTGCCAGGGAGAGAGAGCCCTGGCAGGGAATAACGAGCACGGCTGTGGGTTGCCTGGGGCAACCAGGAAGTCAGCTGACTGGAAAGGGCAGGGCCTGGCCCTCATAAGGCCCAGGGCTGAGGCCAGGCTAGCAGTCCCCTGCCAGCAGCCAGAGGGGCAGGGGCAGGGGCAGGGGCAGGGGCAGGGGCAGGGGCAGGGGCAGGGGCAGGGGCAGGGGCAGGGGCTCGGGCTCGGGCTCGGGCTCGGGCTCGGGCTCGGGCTCCTGGAGTTAGGATGCAAGGAGAAGCCTAACAGCAAGTACAGCTTGATCAGAGTTGAGCAATGTTGTTATAGCCAGAGGGCATATGTTTGAGTTATAGCCAGGAGGCTCGAGTTTGTGTTGTTATGTATTACACCAGTGGCTAGGGTGAGGCTATTAGGGGTTGGAGGAGGCCTCATAAAGGGACCCACAGTGGCGTGGGGACCCCAGCACCAGTGAGGGCACAGTATCCTCATAAAGGGACCCACAGTGGCGTGGGGACCCCGGCGCCAGTGAGGGCGCAGTATCCTCATAAAGAGACCCACAGTGGCGTGGGGACCCCGGCGCCAGTGAGGGCGCAGTATCCTTAAAGGGGCCTCACAGCGGAGTGTGAGGACCCCGGCGCCCAGGAGGGCACAGCATACGGGGTGTATAGACCCCAGCCCTAGAGAGGGGCACTTTTGAGAAGCCCAGGCATGGGCGTGGTGAGCCCCAGAGAGGGGACCATATTTAGTAGCCCAAGTTGGGCACGGCGAGCCCCAGAAGGGGGGGGGGGGGTCGCACTTCTGAGAAGCCTCAGTGCGGGTGTGGCAAGCCCCAGAGAAGGGATATTACTGAGAAGCCCCAGGGCGGGCGTGGCGAGCCCCTGTGGAAGGCATAGTACTGTGATAAACCCCGGAGAAGGGCGGAGTACTGCGGTAAACCCTGGTGAGAGGGGGTAGTGGTGCGGTGAGCCCTGGAGAAAGGGGGTAGCAGTGTGGTGGGCCCGAGAGACATGTGGCTCAACCAGGAAGTCCCAGAGTGGGCACAGAAGTCCCCAGGAAAAGGGCGGCTTCACAGGGAAGGCCCCAGAGAGGGACGACACTCCCGAGAAGGACCCTGAGAGGGGCAACACTCTCGAGAAGGCCCAGAGTGGGCATAGAGAGCCCTAGAAAAAGGGCAGCATTAGAGAGAGAGCCCCAAGAGAGGGGCAGTATTCTAGAGAAGACCCAGAGTGGGCACGAAGAGCCCCAGAGAGCAGGCGAGTGTACAGAGGGGGCCCCAGAGAGCGGGCGAGTGTACAGAGGGGGCCCGAGAGGCAGGCAGTATATGTATACAGACAGACCAACATCCAGTCCAACTGCGAGGCTTGGGGCGTGGTATCAGGGGTGGTTGGAGCCACGCGTAGCCCATAAGACTAGGGTGCCCCGGGAGCACCCATCATACAGGGAGACCCCCGGACAGTCCGGGAAACCACGGGGACGGAGGTCCCAACTAGCCGTGCCCAAGGAGACGTAAGGCAGCCTCCCAACCTTATCTAACAGCAAAGACGTGGCGGGCGAGAAACCGAGGGTGCCCTTGGGCCGACTTGGCATGGAAGAGGGGGCCTTAAGGAGATCACAGCCCTCCTGTAGGACCCCGCTGTGACAGGCAGCAATGAGTCTTGCTACTCCGCTCTGCTCTCCCATGCTGAGTCACACCCACTGAGCCACAGAGGTAGCTCCTGCCTGTGCCAGTCCAGCCAGGCTGCAGCCCCGTGCCCATTGTGGGTGCAGAAATCTGAAGGGGCACCCCCTACCCCACCCCACACACCCATCCCCTGCCCTTCACACTGCTGGTCTGGGGACTCGGGACAAAGGTCAGCGGGTCAGGAGTAAAGGGCAACAGCAGAGCTGGGGGTTGCGGGCTGTAGGTTGGGAGTGTGGGGCACCAGCAGGGTTAGGGGGCAGTTTTCTACTTAAACTATTTACAGGGTCAGGACTGGCCATTAATGTTTACAAATGAGTCCTGGTACAAAAAAAATGGTTAAAAACCATTGCCCTATGAGATATTGAGCCGTTTAAGTGCCTTGAAGGCTCAGATTTGCAAAATAAGGCCAAAGTTTTAGGGGACAATATACATATATAAATAAGCACATATACTCCATTGAGCATAAATCTGATTTTTGCTGTGCTTCTGTTTTTTCCATGCAGTATTAAATACATTTCCAGATTGGGATTGTTCCCTCTTAAAAATGTGTGTATTATGCATTGCCATATCTCATCTGATTTTTTTTTCATTAAAATGGCTTTGCACTTCATGGCATTTCTACTGCTATACCAACACAGGGATCTTCAGATTTTTAGATACTGGCCTCTACTTTTGTGGATGCAAAAAAAAGACATTTAGTTATTATTTTTAAAAATGGAGATCCAATTAACAACTGGCTGGAAAGATAACAAACGTACTGAGTTATATTTTTTTATCTCCAGTACCATCACTGATTGCATTAAACACTAGAAATGAGCCTAGTTCTGGGAATACTGTTTGTTTCTAACAAGGCAAAAACTGAAGCTAAAATACCCCTCCCTTTTTCCTGCTAAGATTAGGTAGTGAGTCATAGATTAATAAAACTGGGAAGCATAGTAAAGTAAATCATTTTTTTTAAATGGGGATGATATTCTTCCCTAAAACTCTGAAGCTCAGCCCTGATCAGCTGCAGCTCCCAGTGCAATTTATGCAAGTTACTGATTCCCACCACCAGCTGATTTTTCTATACATTTAAGGCCAAATGTTGAATAATGCTGAACACTTGCAACCTCAATGAAGCTATTAAGCATATGTTAGAATATGACCTTTAAATAAGGTGGTCATATATCCCGGTTGGGCCGTGACCTTCCCGGATTTCATAGGCCAACACAGTGTCCTGGCCAGCGTGTGGAAATTAAAGCACAAGTCCTGGATTGGTGCCATCCTGCCCTCACAGGCCTGATCTGGCTCCTCCTAAGCAGTGGCTGGAGGCAGGATGGTGGCTAAGCTGAACACTGGTTCTCCTGCCTGGGGCAGGGATTGGCCAGGGCAGGACAGGCGATGGGAGGGGGCTAGGGTTGGGGCCCAGGCACGTGCATGGGCTGGGATGATTGCCTGCCACTGGCAGCCTTGTGCCCTGCTGTTGTGGCCACTGCTGAGGCCCAAACTGTGCGTGATGGCCCTAGGCAGCTGCCAGGGGTTGGGGGGAGGTGCTGTGTGGCTGCACAGTGCAGGTTGGTGGAGCCTGGGGGGTGCCACATAGGGGTTGCTCCCAGCCAGATCCAGCTTCTGCATGTGGGGGATGGAGCCTGGCTGCAGGCCTTCACGCTGTCCCACCCAACCCCATTGTGTCCCACCCAACCCCACTGGGACCCACGGAGTCAGAGGTACGTGGCTGAGTGTAGCACCCCGAATCCCAGATTTCCTTACCCCCTCCTTCAAAATCATCTGGTCACCTTATCTTTAAACAATCTGAAAGAGCAAAAAAAAAGAGCATCAACATGAATGTAGCCACTGCAGCTTTTTCAGAAAGAATCATGACTTTCACACAATCCAAATGTATTTTTCAGTATTATGACAGTGTTCCTTCTTTTATGTTACCACTTCCTTTTTGTCCTAAATGCCATCAAAAATATCAGCACTAAGCCCAAACATTTTTAAAGACAATTTTTCTAAACAAGAAAACAAGTATAGTTTATCCCTCAGATTAAGATTAACAAAACTAAGTATTGAAATAAAGTTTTTTTTAACTGAAGAACTCTGACTGACTCTTCAGGTGCAATAAAAATTTGATATTTGCACCCACTCAGAAATACATATATAATAACCTTGGAATGCAAGTTTATTGAAAGCAAAGTAGTACAGTCAAAACTTTACTCCATGAAAGTTAACAATCCCCAAAAGCCCTTATATCTTTTCCAACAAAATATGCATTTCAGAAGGTTATTTACTTTAGAACAAGCTACTCTGAAATATGATTGGTAGATACCCTCCAGGAATTTTCTAATGTGAATATTCTAAGACTGCCATTGGACTAAATTAAAATATATGATTTTTTTAAAAATAGCTACTACAAAGCTTTTGATATGGAGTAAAACATATTGCTTCTATAATGGACATAACTATTAACCAGCACTTTAATAATCTGTTGTCTGCCGATGTGAAACACAAACTACCAGGCTTCAGAGCAAAAGGAAACAGAAAGCTCCTAGACAACATTGGAGTATGGCTAGTATTTTACGATGAAACCTATGTACCTCTGCCTTCACAGATATTTAGGACATGTAAGCAGTCATGTATTTATAATTACTTGCTGAGAAAAATTCAAAATTATTACTTCAGTTCTCTATGAAACTTAAGGTGGTTCCTCCTCCTTCCTGTATTTTCTGGGAGAGGTTAGTTCTTTTTTCATTTACACTTTTATATTTTATCTCCATTTGTATCCTTGGATTACATTTGATTTACTATAGTGTAAATGAAAAAATACTCAAACTCATATATTCTAAATGAACAGTTAGAGTGTTTCACATAACCCAGTTCTGCAGGTAACTGAATGGTATTTGATTAACTGATATTTTACACAAGTGAGAGCACTTATATACAGAGCCAGCCTTAGGGGTGGGCTACGTGGGTGACTGCTGGGGGCACCTTAGTTGGAGGGCGACAGGGGGCACCAAACATAAATGTACACACACACACACACACACACACACACACACACACACACACACACAAGTCAGATGTGGCCAGTGCAAGTGGTAGCTGCCAGCACTGCCCATCCGCCTGCATGCACACCCTTGAGCATTCATTCCTCCCAGGACAGAATGGCCTTGTGCTGCAGTGGGCAGAGCCCACCCATGGCCAGCTATGGCAGGATGCCATGGGCAAAGGGGCCACCTGCACATGTTGTCCTGCACACACATTATGCATGTGTATCCATTATGGCTAGGGACAGACATTACACAGAAACCAGCTTAAGTGATCAGAAACTGGTTTAAACCTGTAACAGAAGAGACATTCAGTGCACATAAACCAATTTGTAAATGGCCGAAATTAGTTTGACATAAACCTGGTTGAATGTAATATCAGACTTAACTGATTTGGCTCAAACCGGTTTATGCAATGTCTCCCAGACCCCTTTCTGGTTTAAGTTAAATCAGAGATCCCTAGCATCCCAGCACGCTGTCTGGGCAGGGCTCTCTGCACCACAACAAGGCTGGTCCCTCCCCTCTGCTCTCTAGCCCGAGCAGGGGTGGGGTGTGGCCAGATGCAAGCCTGCCATGGTGCCTAAGCCAAATTCATTCCTACATCAACTCTCCCCCCCAGTGGCAAACCCTGCAGACCACAGCTGGGGTTTCCCAGCACCAACTACACATTCACAGCTTTCCTGTAGTCAGGCAGAGACTGAGTTAATTCCTCCCTCTGTCAAGTTTGTTTGCAACCAGGCAGGGGATTAATTCCACAGCGGTCCCAAAGTCAGGGAGAAAGGCAAGACCTGCATCTGTGAGCCCAGAGCTAAGACCTGCAGGACCAGACTGAGAGGTGGGAAGTGTTGGCAAAGACCTGACAATCATCACACATATGTGCTGGAGATGGAGTAAGGGAAGGTGCAGACAGCTTCTGGCTGGAAGTTGCAGATCAAAGAATGCAGAGAGCTACATTTACATTATAAAGCAGAACCTGTAAAACCTAAACAAAGCCATTCTGAAAGCCTGGCTGTAAGGAGACACTCTGCCCTCAGGATTAGTAAGATTTATGCAAGGCTTTCTCTTGTCCTGTGTGTCCTGCTAGCCCCGGCTAGTACCTGGCCATGTCCCCTGCCAGTGGCAACCTTGGAAGGCATCTCTCTTCCCTCCCCTTTGGTAGTGGCTGGCAGGCATGCTCTAACACCCCCTGGGCTTCTGGCTTGAGCCACTGCAGGCATGTGCCTACATTTCCTTTTTTAACAGAGAATGTCTGTCCAGTTATTAATCAGTTTAAGCTGTACAGCTTCAACTAACCTCCAAAGAGTGAATCAATTCAGGCTCTGGTGCATGTACAAGCACACACAAGTGCACACATGTGCAAACACACTTCAAGCCTCTTCCTGTAGCCAGTCTACATCCCGCTACATAAACATGCACACAATGGTGTGTCCTGCACTCCTGCCTGCCTGCCTCTGCCTGCAGCAGCATCGCTGACTTAGTGGCAGGGGGGTACCAAAATAGTTGTTCACCTAAGGCACCATTTTCCCAAAGACCAGCTCTGCTTGTATATCAAAACCATGTTCATCCTCTAAGTCATTATAGATGAGTTGGACAAAATTGGAAAGACAAAAAGTCAGAACTCCAGATATCATAAACTGGCACAGACTATTTGAAATCATTGCCCATTGTGTCTCTAGCTAGCCTCCATAAATAGGAAACCTCCATAAAAGACACACTTTCATACACATGCTTGATTTTTGTTATATTTTTGTTCAACTTTTCATTAAGGGCCAGTGACATTATATGAATTACTAGGTTGGTTTCTTAAGTAATGCTTAAAAATTAAAACTGATCCATTAACAGAAAAACACATTATGAACATTTCTTTTAAATTTAGCTTCCAATTT
Organism: Alligator mississippiensis; assembly: GCF_030867095.1. Classification (NCBI taxonomy): domain Eukaryota; kingdom Metazoa; phylum Chordata; order Crocodylia; family Alligatoridae; genus Alligator; species Alligator mississippiensis. The sequence goes on along the minus strand of NC_081824.1, from coordinate 52,134,404 downwards.
GGCCAAAATTTTATTTTACAACCAGCTCTAGTTAAAATAACTTCACTATATTTATGCCACCATTCTGAACTAATACAACATTTATATTGTTGCTACAAATATTATTCTACAAAAGATTGGCAAATTCAGCTCATTTGCTTGAATTTATACTGCTCTTCATTTTCTTCACTGGTGTTCTTGAAGTCTCAGCTAATTAACTTAGTCTGAAGCTATGATGTTCTTACTGAAGCATATACTCCACTTGTGCTCTTGCAATTTCCTTGGCCTAAGCTGGCTGCAGTAATTTTATCCCTTTGTCTCTGGTACATTTCTCTGACTCATTCACAAGAATGTGGCCCATAGCCCAGACTCACAGGAGCAGCACTGATCCCACCGCCTCCCAAAAATCAGACATACCCTTTTTCAGAACTGGAACCATGTAGATTCTGGGTTTCACAAGTTAATGTTTCAGAGACAGAAGTGTCACACAGAACAGATTTCACAGCTTTCTAAAACAGGTTCTAAACAGATCTAGCCAAAATAATAAAGTGCATACAAATTTCCCTTCCTCAGTTTCCCTACTACTCTGGAGCATCCTTTGGGCAAAGGTCCTTTACCCAAAGGATGCTCCAGAGTAGTAAGGAAACTCTAATGCCCTTTAGAATGTCCCGGCTCTCTCTCTTCAGGAACATGGTTGTCTTGAATCATGGAGCATCTCTCATTTCATTGTTAGTTGCTTTGACCAAGGCTGATCCTACTTCAAAAACATACTCCTCCCTTCCAGCCCCAATACTTCCTGTGTGGCTTTGAGTCTCTCCAAATTTCATATCCCCCTAACATCTAGTTACTTTGTTCTGCTTCTGGTAATTGTCCATTTTCCATTGGTCAAACTGCTTTCCTGACTAAGGGAATACACATTTTTCAGACAGAATAGAGTTACTCTTCCTTGAATCTTCATTGTTCTTCATCTGGCAGAGATGTGCTATAGACACTATCAGCAAAATGTGAATTTCTCATCTACAGAGAGACACTATGATAGACCAGCTTCATAATAATAGCTTTGTAACATCAATCAGGATTAATAAATTGTACATAGAAACATCAGCCAAACCACACTAGGTGGTTTGCCACCCTAGCCAAACCACCTTCATTTTTCTATTAAATGACTTTTTGACAGAAAAATTAAGGTTCCATATAATGATTTTTAAACTGGACAACCTCCATGGAAAACAATTATTTTCTTAGAATTGTTTTTGATTTTTCACTAGGTTGCTCATCCCAAAGCAAAATATTTAAGTGCAACATTAAATATTTTCCTACAATATCACATTTCCTCACTGGATTTGTAGTTTAGGTACCAGTGCCTCCATTCTCTCTAGTGGGCTGGGCTCCTTGGCCAGACTGAATCTCTGATGATACAATACATCTCCCTGTGAGTTACACTATAAGGCAATGCAGCACCAAAGGGAAATCTAATTAGAGCTGATAGAAAGCTTTAATTTAGCTTCAGCAGGGGGAAAAAAATCATATTTCAACATTTCTCTCTGGCCTAAATCAGGAAAGAGTTGAAAGAAAAATCTTAGTTTGGAAAGGGTAAAACAGCTGCTTTGGCATTTTATATTGTAAAACAAAATATTTCACCATTTGCAAATTAAAAATTTTCATTTGTATTCTACTTCAGGGGAAAAATATTGAAAGACTGGAATTTCCTGCAGGATAGAAATTCCAGCTTTTGCTCAGGTCTAGCAAGAGGTGTAGCAGCATAGCTATGTGCCTGGGATAGCCACACAACAGTGCCCATAGCTGCTGCCCTGGTCACCACCTCTCACCCAATTCAGTTACACTACTGGTTCTAGCAACAGCTAAAATTGTTTTCCTGTGAAATTATAGCTGGGTTTCTAAATCTCATTAGTACTGCAGTGACCCTTTTGTTATGCAAATAACAAATTAATCTTAATCTGTTTGTGCTGCCATTAGACTGACTACATTTCTATTCAAGGTTCTGAACACCGAACATGCAGATATTTGTGGCCTACGGGCCCAAGTTTTCAACAAACTAGGCTTGCTAAACTGACATATGTAATAATAACTGAAAGTAATTGTTTCTCAGTGATGTCCTGATAATATCACTTCACAACACAGAAGAAAGTGAAAGTATTCTACCAATGTTGTAATTCTTATCTTGAATCTCCATTTAATGGGATAGCCACTTCCCCAGTCTATTTCTTCATGTAAAACAATCTATTTAGTACTTCTGGACTCCTGAGACACTATAAACCATGGATTGCATTTTTTTCTTTGTATTGCATTTCTCCCCTCTCAGTTTATGTTCCCCTAAGAAGTGCAGCTAAAGCTACATGTGTAGAGATTAAAGGCAGGTCTACTGTGGTTTACAGACATCAAAAGCCATGAGCAATACACGACTGGAGTAGATTGCATGGTCTGGCTTTCCTTAGCATAAAAAACCTCTCATTATTATTCTTGTTGCAAGTGCTTTATACTGTTTTCATAGTGATTTTAGATGCCCATCAGAGGTGATAAGTACTGTCTCCCAGGAGGATATTAGTGTTTTAATTCATATGGAGATGGAGGGGCTCTGCCCAGAGGCCCTGATTGCTGCTTCTGCAGCTGGTGAGTGTGGAGCTTTTTCTTTTTTTTAAAGTGCCAGTAGGCTGGGGCCAAGCAGGGGATAAAGCCAGGCAAGGTAGCCATGGGAGCTTCTCCTGTACCTCTCCCCGGCCAATCTGAATCACCAACTCTCTCCGAAACAGCACCAAATCTTCTGAAGCTGATTCAGCTGAATCAATTCAGGACAGTGATCCAAATCTCCAAATCAAATCACTGTCCTCCAAATCAGCCAAATCCGAATCGAATACTTCCCTATTCACACAAGTCTATAGGGTAGTGATAGTGAGTTCTAGTAGTAACTGGACAGTTAGAGCTGAATTTAGCAGACTCCAGTGGGGATTTCTGATACAGATTGCTGCTTAGAACCGCAGTAGAACATTGAGGAACTATCCCAATCAATTACATGTCCAGCCTGCCACCATGACTGTTCCTGAACACAGTCCTTCTATCATGCAGCCTCTTTCTCTCTGCAAAGTTCTAAAAAGAGCTTTTGCTTCTTCTTAATTAGGAAATCTCCTGCCCTTGCTTGAAATAAAATATCTTTCTAAAAATCATTTATATGTTAACAAAGTACTTTAAAAATACAGTCCCTGGCTATGGACAGATGTTACTTTTAACTGGTCTATAAGGTGAAGGAGGGATTGTTATTGGGTAGTGTATATAAGTGGTTAGGTTGTAATTATCTTACTTGTTCCTGTAGCCATGCAATTGAGTTAACTCACTGTAAATTTAACCCTGAATGAAACACAGGGTACATGCAGATGTTCTACTTAGATCAGGGACAAGCAAAATATGGCCCATGGGTCAGGTCCGGTCTGCCAGGCAATTCTATCCATAAACCCTTTGTAAGCCCTGGCCCTGGGCTGCCCCTCTGCAAGCCACCTCCATGCAGGAGGTGCGGCCTTGACTGCCAAGCAACAACCCTACAACCCAAACCTGACCTGACCCATCCTAGCCCCGGCTAGGGAGTGCTAGTGATAAGAAGCCTCTGCCTGACTACTCCATGGCTGTTCCCAGCTCTCCTTGCCTGTGAGAATGGGAATTCAAGTAAGGGCCAAACTAGGCCAGGAACTTCCACTGGGGGAAAGGGGGTGGGAGCACGAGGATCTGCATGCTATGGGACCAGGCTGGGCTGGCCCCTTATACTGCAGCAATGCAGGAACTGTGCACCATGGGGCCAGGTGGGGCTGGCCCCACATGCTGCCACCATGTTCAGCTAGGGACTTGGGTGGGAGCTGCATATTATTGGTCCAGGTGGGGCTTACTGCACATGCTGCCACCACCTGCAGCCAGCGACTGGGGTGGGAGCATGGGGAACTGCATGCTATGGGGCCAGGTGGGGCTGGCCCCACTTGCTGACAATACATGCAGCTCCAGGGACATGCACATTCCAGGGACTCTAAGGATGCACCACCCCACACGCATGCATGCACACACACATGCACACACCCTCCCATGCACCCCATTCCCTACCATACCCCCAAACACACCTACATCCTTCCATAGCCCCCTCATACTCCTACCCCTCCACCATACCCATACAAACCCCACACCCTCCCACACACCCCAACCAGCCACATAAATCACACCCATCCCCCCACATCCCTACACACTCCTCAACCACACCCCCACAAATACATGCCCTTGCCCCCCCACACACAATATACAAGAATAAGACTGTATTTTGAGCTATATTTTTGTATATAAAATTAAAATTAGTTATAGTAGATGTTTGATTTATGTAGTATATGATTTTTTTCTGTTTTCTAGATGGCAACCTCCCCCACCTTTGCAAAAGAAGTACCTCCAGGGCAAGAGGAAGGACTTCTGGTGCCAAAAGTCAGGGGTTAGGGATGGGACTTCCAGTCCCAAGATGGCAACCAGGGGGCAGGGCACCTATCAAGGGGTGGGGCTACCCTTACAGCCCTCATCAGCTCACCAAAACTTGTTAAGATGCCCACCAGCCTAATTGCCCATCCCTGACTTAGATGAGCCTAACTAGAATTAGGCAAATCTAACTGCTGATCTGTACAGATGTTTGGAGAAGTTACATCAGACAAAGAAGGGCCAGTCCAATCTAATTTAATTCATCTGAGAAGGTGCCCTAAATTAGATTGGAAAGAGGTTAATCCAATTCTACCTGTTTGGAGTAAACCATATGAACAGAGATAGGGTCCTAGGAATGTCTATACATACCAAGGGTTAGGTTGCAACAGTTTTGTTATGCTTATATTAACCAGAGAAGCATGCAGACACAACAGCAACATTGTATAGTTACTGATTAACCAAGCGCTTTCATAATCACACAGGGGTCAGTTCCAATGTGTATGGTTGTTCACTGTTATTCTATAAATGAATGGTATTTAGGGGCAGAAATACTGTTTCAGGATATGGAAAAAGACCTAGGGATGTGGAAAAAAAGGGGGAAGGTCTTTGAAGTGAAGAGGTGCAGAAGGGACTAAAAGCAAAGCAGAAAAAGAGTACTGTATAATAGCATAGAGAATGCCAGATTCTACAGAAATAAACAGAAACATACACCAGTCTCTCAGGGCTAAGGAAATATAAACAGAGAGATGCACAGGGGAGAGATTAATCCAAGGTGTAGTTTTATACTTTCATAGATTTCTCTTTTTCCCTTTATAGAATTGTAAAGCAGAAGCCTTGTGTAGCAACAAGCACTGACTTTTTGCCTCACTCAACCCTTTTTCTGTTTTTACCCTTCCTTTCTCCAGTGCATTCTGGAAAAAAAAATCTCCATATTCAGCACTTCAACAAGTAAAATAATAAATTACTTTCAAGTATCCATCATGCCAAATTGGTAGTATTCCCCTCCCCCCACCCCTCAGACTGCAGTGTCACCTCAGCAGCAGTTTTCATATTCCTGTGCCACTGACTTTGCTGCAATGTTTTTATACAGATGGCACTATTAAAGTAGGGCCATTTTCTCAATACATTAAAAAAAATGAGAATTTTATTCTTCCCAAGTATTTGTCTTTACCCCTATCATAAGAGGTTAAGATACCACTTTCAGGACCATTTGAGTATTCATAACTGGATCAGTGTTTGCATGAACAGAGAAAGATTGTTTTTCATGCATGTTGTAAATGTTGTATTCCATTGCCTACTGTCTATTTCAAACCATGAAGCATCAGTTTTTAATCAGAGGGAGTTTTTTAGCAGCTGCTCTAACTAGAACAAAGTTGTAGTTTGGTTACCACACACAAACATAAGGAAATTCTTTCTAGTGCTCTTATAACTGATTTAACATTTGCAGTGAGGCTGGTTAATTTTTTTTCATCAAGCCTGCCTTTTGAGAGATTTTGACTAAATAAAACATTTTGCAAAAACTGTCTGCTTTCCATGGAAAATATTGACTTTTTATTCAAATACCCCAAATTCAAAATTTCTTGGTCAATAACCCCGCAAAAATTTAGCTGAAACACAAGTATTCAGAAATACTGCCACGGGGCTGAAGTACAGGCATATTATTCCACAATCTCTGGGTATGTCTACATGTGCATTAGATCCAGGAGCAGCTTACTCATGAGTAAATTACTCATGAGTAAATGCTCCTAGGCAGGCATCTGCACATGTAGGGAAGTGGTAGCAGATTTGCTGCTAATAGCAGCAAACTGCTTTTGCTTCCTGGGACCCTGCAATGGGCCCCTGCTGGCACCAGTGGGAGCTCTAGGCTCCCCCTGGGTGCTAGCTCAGGGGCTGAGAGGAAGCACAAGGCCAGGAGCCATTGTTCTGGCTGTCTCCAGGCCAGAACTGAGACATTGCTCTCTGCCCCCAGGAGGCTCCCTGCTGTTGGGGCAGGGACAATGTCCCCCTGTCTCATCAGTAGCGAGCTCCCAGGCCCAGCTCCCTGATTGGTGCATAGGACTTAGAAAGAACTGCAGGGGAGGGGCACAGGCCCCCTGCCCTAATCCACCAGTGGGGCAGCTAGTAGTGAGCCCCAGCTGGGTGGAGAATCCCTTATCTCCCAGTGCCAGCTCTGTGACAGCAGGGCTGGTGCTAGGAGGTCCTTATATAGGATCTCTCCTGATCGTGATCTCAGCACTTGGGGCTCCCTGCTGCCAGGGCAGAGGGACATAGTCCCCACCCGGAATTTCATGGCAGAACCTGCCCTGGCAACAGGCTGCTCCCGGGGGCAGTAAGCAATCTCCCACCCCCTGGTGGCTGGCTGACTGGGAGTAGATTTGATCTCGGTCAGGCATCTACATGAGTGCTACTGCACGATAACTACTCACAAGTAAATTTGTTACTTGCACATACTGTGCAGTAAACTACACTACTTCACAGTAAAGCATCTCGTGTGGTTACACCCTCTGTCAAGCAGCCACCCCAACCAGACTACAAATTTTCCCACATGAGTTTACTTAGTGCTGTCTTAGGGATGTTATCACTTGTATCAGTTTGTAACAACCCCTTTGGGAACTTTAAGTCACGGGGGACTGCTAGAGTGCAAGATTCTCCAAATAAGCCCTTTTCTGCCCCTTGAATAACACATTCCATTGGGGACCTGGAAAGAATGTGTATAGCAGCATTTGCCACTCAAATTCTCACAAAGGGCCTCTTTAAGTCCCTTTAGTCATTCAGTGTGGTATGACTAGTATGAGCTAGACTGGAGTGCAATGATTAAAAAGAAGCAAACAAAATTATAAAAGCTTCATTATAACAATCCCAGCACCAGCTCGAGAAATCTCTCTGCCTGGGTCTGAAGTAGCTAGTCCATTTAAAATCTCATGATCTGCCATATATCCCCCTTCATCAGAATGAACCTATGTCTTTACAATCAAAACTCTACATGGCCAGCAAAAAAATCATAGGTGTTAATGGTGCTATACAAATTAGAATATTAAAACAAATCTCAGCTCCCAGCTCCTGCTAGTACCCTGTGTGGTGCCTGGCTTTGTTCCAGTTTTGCTTCCCTTCGCTTGTGTGTGTTGAGGAAAGTAGTAGAAACATTAATGCTTTCGGCCCCTTTCTGCAGGTTGACCCCAATCCTGGTCAAATTAAACCACAGTACTGGGGCTTCACTAGTTTTCCACATCAAAACTCATAATAATAAAAATACAATACAAAGTAACAAAGAAAAAGAGTAAATGTTAATCTAAACATATGGAAATATGCCATTTGACAAAATCTGTAAAAGTATTAATAGAGTTACTGCATTAATGCATAAGGTCAAGATTTCAGTATAGTAAACAAAGAGAGCTGGAGCTGAATTTAGATTGACTAAGTAATAAAGTATTGTCTATGTTAAAATAAAGTCACCATTTTTAAGACAGTCAGTGTTTTTCAAATGTCTCATTAAAAGAAAAAATACAATACAAATAGGTTTTATAGATACTTTTTTGTTATAATTTCATATGTGCATATAAGATTGATGATTTTTTATCTTTCATGTGAATTTTGTAAAGCTTTTCCTGGAGCCTAAACCTTACCTAAGGTCAAGCTAAAAACATAGGTATTCACATTTAACAAGTACATTTTTGGACCTAAAGATCTTTTCAAAAGATAAAACCAAGAAAAGCTCTTATCTCAGTGAATAGCTGCATGATCATTTTATAAGCTTTTCTCTAGGAGACATGAAGTACAAAGAAATCTAAAAGCTTTTCAAGGAGTCTGATTTTGCTGAAGCTATAAGTGTCTCAAGCTATTTAAAAAAATTAGAATCCTGATATTTAGAAAACAGCTTTACAAGTCCAGATTTTTTTTTTAAATGATAGTTTTAGGGAAATATTTAAATAGTGAGTGAGAGCCTAGAACATGCATTAATTTTGACCAATAAATCAACAACTACAGTTTAATCTTGGACTTTATCATAGCCTTATATAATTCTGCCCTGAGAAATACACCAGATAATGTTGGGTGGACTATAGAAAAAAAATCTTTTTTTATGAAAGGTTCCATCTTGCCTCTAGCAGTGATGTCTTTCCATTTCTCCACACTTTGGTATAAAGCAAATATGACTGATTTTGCTCTAGTTCCAAAAATTATTTTGGCTATTCAAAAATTATTACAATCAATATTGTACACAAAAATTGGCATTCTGAAGTATAATCACTCAATCTTAAATTCCTGTTATCCTACTGAGTACGAGTTGAAGAGCAAGTCATATATATTTTCACAAGGAAATGTCCCTGGGCTACCAACAGAGTTTTCAGTTACAGATATTAAGTATTAATGATCTTGATACAGATAAAATGCATGAGTTTAACATTTGAATGGATTGAAAAATAGAAACTTGATGACTAGCACGTATATACTAAACTATAGTTATTTACACAGAGAACACCCTGATTCTCCATTCATCTGGTCTCCATCAATTGTTTAAGATAAATCAGTGGTTGTCAACCGGGGGTAAATATAGTCCTAGGGGTACTTAAAAGGGTCGTACGGAATATGTATGGGCTGCCCAGCTGGGACAGGGCAGGGCACTGGACTGAGCCATGGGGGGGACGGCAGCTGCTGCCACTTCTACATGCACCCCAGGAGGGCATGGGGGAATGTGCTCCCAGATCTGCGCATGGGGTGGGGTGGGGCAGGGCAGGCTTGGGCTGGGGCCACAATGGGCTGCACTCAGGGTGGGTGGTGGGGGAGCTGGGAGGGGGGTTGGGGGGTATGGTGAATTCGAGGGGATCTCAGTGGGCCCAGAGGGCACTACTTGGAACTGGGAACATCGTGTTGGGGCCAGGAGGAGCCCCCAGGTGGGCAGGAAGGCTGTTCTTTCCCATAGCCCTTCCTGGCCCCAGCACCATGGGCCCTGGGGGCTGCATACAGCAGGGTCTGCCTTGAGCATGAAGCCCTGGCCTCATTCCCAGGAGGGTGGCAGAGCCAGCTCGGGCACATCCTGATTCACACCCTGGCCCTACTACCCCAGGTCTGCACTCAACTGTGGGGGCTGGAGGGGAAGAAGTGGTGGCACCACCCAGTGTGGGGGACCTGGGGTAGAGGCCGGGGGGAGGCTTGGGAGCAGCTCCCACCCACCCATTCCAGCCCCAGAGGGTACTACAGCCATGGGCAGATCACGGGCAGAGCTGGGAGTGGCAGGAGCAGAGACTCCGCCTAGGCCCGTGCAGGGCATGGGGCCCGGAGCTGCAGCATGTGTGGCCACACCAGCCACATCTGGGCAAAACACAGGCAGGCACCACCGCCACACACCGCTCCCCCACCAGGCTTCTGCCTCAGTTTCACCCCACGTTCAGTGCAGGTGGCAGAGCCTGCCCAGCCCCAGCCCCACTCCTTCCCTCACCAGGGGGACCTATGGGAGTGGGGCTGGAGCGGGGGCTGCAGCCACTCCAGAATTCCCCATAGCGCCCCCTCCCAGCACCACCACCACCCACCCCGAGTGCGGCCTCGACCAGCCCCCACCAGGAAGAGCCCAGAGCCCCAGTCCTCAGCAGCAGTGCACCCACCCCCAACGCAGATCTGGGGACACTCACCCACCACGCCCTCCTGGGGTGCACATAGAAGCAGGAGCCACCCCCCACACACAGCTCAGTCCTGCGCCCTGCCCCAGCTGGGCAACCCCTGCCCCTGCCTCAGCCCCACTCCCTTCCCCACTACTGGGGCCTCGATCTTTCCCCCTTCCCCACCCACAGCAGTAGCCCACCCTCCTGGGGTGTGCACAGCAGCAGGAGCCACCCCACCTCCCCACACCCCCTGGACAAGCCACTCGTGGCTCCATCCCATGCCCCGTCCTACCCCTGCTAAGCAGCACCCTCCCCTGACCTACTCCCTCCCTCACCACAGGATCTTGATCTGCCACCCACCCTTAAAAACAAGGAAAAAATATAAAGGGGTACATGAGGTGATATTTTGAGACAGAATGGGTAAATCTGTTTAAAAAGGTTGAAAACCCCTGAGATAAAATAATTCTTAAGTTACTCCGGTGTAAGCAAAAGGACAACCAGACTCAACACATTTGATGTTATCATGGGTGTTTTCCCTAGTGCCACAAGCAGGCCACAATGAAAGCCCTCTTCAAGACATCTGATGACAAGTCTTTATGTGAATTGATCCCATTTATAATATATTGGAGTCAATAGAGCCAAGAATACTCCTGATCTATGAAAATATGTTTTTTATTTAGATGACTGTATATGGATGTTTGTGTTTAACCTCAGGTGCAGATCCAGGAGGGACAGGGTGGCATGAAAGCACTCCCCTTTCAGACTGCCTTCAGGAGCAGTAGCAGGTAAGAATCCCCACTCCCTTCCCTTCAGTACTCAGCAGTACATCCCCTCACTTCCCCTCTCTCCCCCCTGCCCACTGCCATTCCCAGCTGACCCAGGGTGAGGGGAGCTCCAGAGCTGCTCCTGCCTGCCCCTAGCCACCCTGAGCAGGGAGCTGGGCACAGCCAGACACACCAGTAGCAGTGATAGTAAGCAAGTTCTTCCCTCCCTGCCCAGGTTCCCCTGGGTGTTTCCTGCTAACCTGGGACAAAACACAAGGAGTCAAAGCCATCCCACCACCGCTGTTTTCCCAGCCAAGCCTAGCTCCCCATGCAGGTGCTCCCTGCAGCCCCAAGTAGCATGGGGCAGGAATCGCTGGGACAGTGGATGGAGCTGTCTTCACTGTGCTCAGAAGCACAAGTAGAGAGGGTGAGGGAGGGGAATAGGAGGTGAGGAGCCACTCAGCCTAGAGGGGGCAGAAATGGCTACTGAAAGCAGGGGAGATTCTTACCTGCTTTAAGAACTTAAAATCCCCAACTGCTGCTCCTGTGGTGTGGGGTGCTGCTCCATCCCAGGGTGAGGGTTGAGACTGAGAATGGAATGGGTACAGTGCCAGTTGCTGCTTGTTCCTTCATCCCCCTTTTCAAATTCCCGGATCTGCTTATGTCTAACTTCTGTACCCATATTTCATTTCTGAGACAAACAAGTGCACGGTCCCAAGTCAGAAATACATACCTAAAACAAAGAATACAGGCCACACTTACAGGAATAGGAGTCTGTATTCTGGAACTCAGTGACTCTGGGATCATATTGGATAATAAGTTGATAATAAGATCCCAGTGGTTAAAAGCATGTTTTCACAGGGTCCCTACCCCTCTCAGGAAAAGGACACTTTCACACCCTACTCACCTTCTACTACAACAGTGAGGCTTTCCTGAAGACACCACCTCTGTCTTCAACATGCCCCAAGAGTCGTTTCACTCATTCATTCCTGGGTGCAAGTGATAGCATATGGGTGGGGTTTGCTTGCAAGCATCCTTCCCTAGGAGCATCAGGGACAAGGACATGATATAGGCATAAGAGGTAAAACTACTAAGGAGATCCTTGGCTACATCTACAGGAAAATATTAGGTTTGAGTAGGGAGATTTCATTGCATCTGTGTTGGTATCAGTGCACCCACAACAAGAATGCTGTGTCTAATTTACTCACAAGTGATTACCATGCTTCAAGAAGAATTTTGAAAAACTGGAGGTGGTTCAAAAAATGATGCAATAATTATTCAAGTATTAAAAGATAGTTCTTATTGTGAGAGATGCAAAGAGTTCCATCTATTTAGCTTATGCAAGAGAAGGGAAAGGGCTGACTTTGGCCATATACAGGTGTTCGGAATCACCATTCCTCTGGTAGAAACCAAAAGTGTACAAACATTTGTACTCTGTCTCCCAGAACAAAAATGGTCGTTCTGGGACAAAATAAGGTGACTCCAACCAGGCAGAAGTCAGCCCCAGGGGATTTTCTCCATGAAGAATGAACATTGTATTATATTCTATAGCCTAATTCCTTCCAGGAACAAGAAGTGAAGCCACAAGGAAAGGCTCTAGTGTCTGCCAGAGACCAAAGCTACCCCAGTCCAGAGAAAGCACAGAAGGCAGCTTCTACAGCCCCTCCCAGACCTTGGGGCCCCTGCTGGCTTTTAACATGGGGGTCCCAGCTGGTCAGTAGGGGCAGTCACTGCGGCTAAGAAGCAGTCTCATGCCTTCCCCTTGCCACCCATACCACTCAGCTGGGTGACCAGGGAGGCTATTTTAAAACCGTGAGGGCCAGAAAATGAGTTTTGGGAAAGTCTACTTAGTGCACTAGAAATGTTTATTACTAGAAATGGAAGTTTGTACATGTCCTTGATCAGAGTCTCTTAAGTAGGTACAAATTAAATATAAATTTAAATAAAGAAGGGTTCATCAATCAATCAGACAAAATACAACAATATTGAGTGTCTGGAAGCTGATGCTAGTCAAATTAGAAATATATATATGTACATGCAGGCACATACACAGACATCTATATCACCTCTGTTTATATGTTACACCAGATATATAAAATGATACATGTAATACTAGCCAACTGCCCATCATGAATGATGGAGTGTTTCAGGGAGTGTTTACATGCCCCACCCCCATTCACCCTTTGGGGCCATCCATCCCTTGGTAGGTGCCCCACCCACTGGTCACCACCTTGTGACTGGAAGTCCTACCCCCTAGCCCCTGACCTTTACCACCAGAAGTCCCTCCCATTGTCCCTGGAAGTACTCCTTTCAGCAAAGGGTTTTGTCATCTTGGAAGCAGAAAAATACTAAATTATATTCTAAAAAGGAAATGTACAGCATTTATTAATTTGATTTCAAAAATATTTTTGTCCAGATTAACATGTGTTTGTGTAGTGTACACAGAGTTGATCGCACAATAGCTTAAAATGAAGTCTTACTTTTGTATGTTCTGGGGGGTGGGTATAGGTTTGTGGGGGGATGTGGATGTATGGCTATGTGGGGTGAGGGAGCATGTGGGGGTTGTGTGGATATGTGGGATGTGGGTGGGTGTGGGGTTTGTGAAGGAACTGTGTGGGGGGATGGTGGCTGGGCTGTGTGAGGGGGTGTGGGTGTCTGTCTGTATAGCAGTGCAAAGTCAGTGTGGATGCATGTGTATGGTGGGGTGTGCATGTGGGACTCACTCTATGAACACACACACTCTGCCCCTGCCTGCACATGCACCCACCCCCCCACACTCTGCCCCTTCACACACACACACCCACACACACACACATTCTGCCCCTGCCTGTACACCCCCCACACTCTGCCCCTGCCTGCACACACACACACACACACACACACACACTGCCCCTGACTGCACATGCACCCCCACACTCTGCCCCTGCCCACACACACACACACTCTGCCCCTGAACACTCACTCACTCACTCACTCACTCACTCACTCACTCACTCACTCACTCTGCCCCTACACACACACGTACCAGTGGGGCTCCATGCTCCCCAGTCCAGTGATGCAGCTGGGAGCCACGTGGTTCTGGAGCAAGGCAGAGACAGGAAGGAGGGAATGGCCGGGGGAGGCCACGGCTCGGATGCTCAGTCATGCTGAGGGCTTCCCCTAGTTTCTACTGCCATCTAGGAGCAAGTAAATATTAAACTCTAATGGCTCTCTCCTCCTCTGGCCCCGGCTCCCTGTCTGAGGAGGTGGAGCCTGCCCAGCCCATAGCTGCTGGCCCTCTTGGGGGAGCATGCACACTTGATCAACAGCATTATGGACAGACAGACAGACAGACAGACAGACAGACAGACATACTAAGCCCTTTATTATATGAGAATGTATATACTAATAAAATAAAAGGCTTAGTCCCTCTGTCTGTCTGTCTGCATGTATGTATGTCTGTCTGTCATGCCGCTTGTCCAAGACAGAGCAGCAGCACCGTCCCATGCCTCCCCGCCCTAGCTGAGCATGCAGCAGGAGGGCATAGCCCCCACTCCCAGTGCCTTCTGCCTCCCATCTGGAGCACAGCCTGGTCCAGCCCACCTCGTGCAGATCTGGGGGTACACACCCACTCCCATACCCACCTGGACAAGTGGCAAGAGCCACCAGAGGAGCCACCAGAAGAGCAGCTCCCGGACTGGGGGTGCGCAGTGGCAGAAGCCTCCCTCTTCAAGTCCTGCACCCCCCCACTCTGGCTGGGCAGCTTCTCCCAACCCCAGCCCCAATCCCTCCCTCACTGTGGGGGCATTGATCTGCCCCCACTTCCCTTCCCTCCCCCTCCACCCACCGCAACAGACTTACCAGCTGGAGGCCCCTGTGTCCAGCATTGTTAAGAACTGCCTGTATAGTCTATAGCCGAATCTCTGAATCAACACCGAATCTCCAGATCTGAATCAGCCAAATCAAATCAGGACAGTGATTCAAATCACTGAATCAAATCACTGTCCCTCTGACTCAGCTGAATCCAAATCCCAAGCAAATACTTACTGCTTTGCATAGGTCTAATATATATTTATATATCTGTGTGTGTGTGTGTATGTGTGTGTGTGTGTGTGTGTATTCTGATATAATTAAGGGCTTAGTCCACCTGCCTATCCATAACAGTCTTGGAGCACTCTGATTGGTTACTGAAACAACCAATCAGTTACTGAAACAACCAATCAGAGTGCTCCAAGAGCGTTCCAGACAGAAGACGGCAGCAGCGCAGCAGAATGATGCCATGATGGCAGAAACAGAGGGGATGGAGTGGGGGGATGAGGCCAGCAGCACTGGCCTCACCCCCCTCTGGCCTTGCTCCCTGGAGGCAGTGGCAACAGAGCAGACAGAACAGGATGGCAAGGCCAGTAGCACTGGCCTCAGCCGCCCATGCCCTGCTCCCTGGAAATGGAAGCAGCAGCAGCACTGGCTGAGGGGACAGCAGGGCAAGCTGCCCCCGCCTTGCTCCTGGGAGGCAGCGGTGGTGCTCCATCCCCACCCCACCCCCATCATTCATGTGGTGCAATTGGCTAGTGTGTGTGTGTGGGTGGTAATATCTATATCAGGGGGCGGCAACTTAGTTTGGCACAGTGCCAAAAATACCCACAACCTTGATTTATAAGATGTTGGTGTGCCAGCAGCATACAAAGGGGGAATCATGAGAAGCCCGATCCTAGTGGCAGTGCAGCCCAGGCCCCTTCCCTAAGGCGTGAGTGACAAGCAAAATGCTGTTGCATACTATGCTCTGGCACACATGCTGAGGGTTGCCTACACACACACACACACACACACACACACATTACATATAATTAAAATTATGCACACACACACACAATAATATATATAAATAAATATATATATAAATCAGATACATTATATAATGTATAATGAATGATAATATATATATTGAATGTATCTGTATTATATATAAACAGTAATATATATAGCAGTAATATATACACGTCTGTTTTATATATATAATTACACACACACACGCACACACATACCTATATAAATACTATGTACACACACACACACACACACACACACCACACACAAGCAAGTAAATAAGCAAGTGAGATGGAAAAAGCAACTATTGGAATATTTTGCCAAGGGTTGTTTTTAATTTGCCACCACTAGGAATGTTTAAATCAAGCTTAGGGGTGTTGGTTCTAGCCATGTTGGTCTAATGACATAGGCAAACAAGGTTCTTTGGGTAAATCTAATATATTTTATTAAACCAACCAAAATAGTTGGTAAAATTCTTTTTTGCAAGAGGGCTCTGCCTGAAGAAGGTTGTTTGTACCTGAAAGCTTGTGAAGAAGAGTTTTTCCAACTATTTATTTGGTCTAATAAAATATATCAAAATTATCCAAAGAACCTTGTCTGACTAAATCATGATTCGATTTTTCTCTCCTAAAAAGATATCTATATCAGGGGTTCCCAAACTGTTGTATGCATACCCCCTGGGGTAGGGCCCACAGGTAGGGCACACCCACACACAGCAGTGCTCTGAATACGAGCAGCAGATACTCTCCTTCTCTGACGCTAGTCATCACAAAACTTGATCCAGTCTTCCTCGCAGTGCCTTTCTCCACTTGCAAGCTGACTTCGCCAACCAGAACAGCATTCTGCACTCCTTTCCTGATCATCCACAGAGATTTCAAAGGATGCTAAATCATCATTGCAAGCATCCTGAAATCCTCATGGTGGTCTGCCTCTCTTTCTAGACCATTCATGAGCTTCAGAGTACAGCACATTCGTCAGGATCCTGTGATCCAGCATTTGTTTGACATGACCAAACCACCTGAGTCCTTTCTTACTTATCAACATTCCCATGAATTACATACCAGTACGATTTAACACTTTCACATTTGTTACCCTGTCTTGCCATCTTATTTGAAGAATTTTATAAAGGCATCTGGTATGAAAGCTCTTTAGTCTTTTGATATGTGTGCTGTAGGTTGTCCATGTTTCTGAATCATATAGAAGACTGGATAAAACACATTTCTCATAAATTTGGATTTTTACTTTAGTGATGGTTTGTTATTATTCCAAACTCCGTCTTCCAAAAGACCAAAATTCCTGGCTGCTGTGCTGATTCTACTAGCAAGCTCAGTATCAAGATCAACATTGCTGTTGACAGTAGAGCCAAGGTAGAAAATGATAGACTATGCAATAAAACAGCTACTAATATTTTAGATTACTGAAAATATTACTGGTTTTGCATATATAATATAATAATTAAAAATCAAGTGTCATTAAACTTTCCTGCAGAAGAACAGCCACCCACAAACAGACTTTCAGCCCCTCTAGAAATATTTGGACCATTCCACATTTCCCTAAAGAGAACTGTTCATTTTAACTTGTTTCTTTTCTCTCATTTCTAAGCCATAGAAAAACATTCCTTCTTATCTTATTACAATTTACTTACTCTAGAAAAACTTCCCATAAATAACTCTATTACACACTTTGTGAAATTTGCATTAGTTATGGAAAGTTAGCATTCAGGAAATGAAAACAGGATATAAATATGTCCGTTATTTTTTCCTTCTACTTCATTAAGTATCTCAAAGAGCTTTAAGAGCATTTCTAAATCTGATTTAAGTTGTAATTCTAAGATTCTTCCGTGCACAGAGCAATTTTATTCTGGAAGTATTCTGAGGAGAGTGTGTTACATATACAACTCTTTAGGTATAGGCGATATCTTTTATTAGACCAGCTAAATAGTTACAAAAAAAGTTGTTCTTTGCAAGCTTTCAGACACACACGTCCTTCATCAGGCAAGATATATATTGTTTTTTTGTTTTTATTTTTTTTTTTTTTGCCTGATGAAGGATATGTGTGTCCAAAAGCTTGCAAAGAACAACTTTTTTGCAACTATTTAGTTGGTCCAATAAAAGATATCACATCTACCTAAAGAGTTCATCTGCCTCTGTGCTTAAACCAACATGGCTACAACCTAGCTCCCTTATCCAACATGCTCTATCCACAAACAATGTTATAACCCCAAAGACAGTGTCCTGGTCGCTTAGCTTATACTGTATTTATTCACTTACAACCTTGAAGATCAACACTTCAATTCCCAGTGGCAGCCAAGATGGCAGACATCTCCCCACTTAGCGCACACTGCAGGTAGATTGTGTAGTTCAGAGTACACTTCTGAACACTTTCGGAAAGAAAAGATTACCTTTGAAACAGCTTTTCAGATTTGTAATTTTGCTCAAAGTGGAAGCTGCTAGGAAATATCCAAAAACTGAATGCGAAAGTTAGTATAATAGAATGATGTTTCAAAAATAAGCTAGCCTTTGGTTGTTTTGGTTTACTACAGTTCCATAAAGTGAACTTTAACTACTTGTTATGTCATGTAAATATTTGTGCTGCGAAATTGTTTCTTTTTTTTTAGATAGTTTAGAATAAAAACCCATCTGTATTCTTATTTGTGTTTAGTCACTGCCTAAGACTTTATATTTGGGTTGGTATTTGAAATAAATTAAGCCAATGGTTTTAAACACACAATTTTTTCCCCTCTGGTGTTTTCTTGTTTTTGTATTGTCTGGCTCCGATGGGGATTTATTTTCAAGGCCTTGCTATATGTGGTGCTGCCAAGCTGACAAAATAGCTGGGATTGTTTCCAAATAAATCCAAATGCACCTGCACCATGTTTGCCCTTATTAGAAGCACACTCAAAAAGAGCTAATGAGAGAGAGCGCGAGAGAGAGAGAGGAGAAAAACAAAGCAAGCCAAGTTGCAAAGTGCAAAACCCAACTGTTTGTTCAATGTAATGTAACGTTGAGAGTCATTCATAAGAATTTCAACAGTATCTATTCTTTAATGTTAATAATACTGACAATACTAATGTTAAGAATATGAATAAAATGAATACTAATGTTAATAATACTGATCTGGCCCCACCATATATAATTATTCCAGAGTCTAACTCTGCTATGGATCACAGATCATCCGCTTGTTTGACACCTACAGATACAGGAACCTTTAGTGCCAGTTTTAACTGGTTCAAATCTCACCCACAGAGAAGAAAATAGGATAAATAGCAAAGCATAAAGCTATGGGTCACAGTATTATTTTAATGGAATTAGGAAGACAGAGGAAGAAGGAATAAAAATTAAATCTGAAAGTGCAGCATCTGAAAGTGCAGTGTTTTTTTTTCGCCAAACACAAAGGAAATACTAGCTCCTCAAACAGGTTTTTACAACCCCCTGAACAGAATAAAATGAGAAGTCCTATCTTTCACTTTCAAAATAACATGTACATAGGGCCCTTAAGGAAAAAAAATCATAGGAAAGTAGGGCTGGATGGACTTCACAATGTAATCTAGTCTAGCCCCCTGCTCAAGGCAACGTCATCTCTGACTAACCCATCCCAGCTAAGTGTCTAACCTGCTTTTGAAAGCTACCAGGTATGTAGGTCCCACAATTTCTCTAGCTAGCTAGCTCTAGTACCAATGCCTGACCATTCATAGCCAGAAAGTTCCTCCTAATCTCTCCAGCTTAAATTTCCTCTGGTGCAACTTGAGGCATTGCACTTAGTCCTGTGTCCTACAGTCACAGATAAAAGCCTATTTCCACCCTCTCTATAATGACCCTTAAGCTGTTTGAAGACTGTTATCAATTCTCTCCTTCCCTCCCCTCCCACTCCTCATCCTTCTTTTCTCCAAACTAAATAACCCTAGTTCTTTAAGCTTTTCCTCAAAAATCTTACTTCTCAAGCCAGTAATCATTTTGTTGCTCTGTGCTAGATTCTTTCCAATATGTCCACATCCTTCTTGGTGTGCAAGGCCCAAAACTGGCCACAGTACTCCAAATGATATCTTACCAGTGCTGAATAGAGTAGAAGGATCTACCCAATCTGCACATAACACTCCAGTTGATACAACCCAGGATGCTGTTGGGTTTCTTTTGCAACAAGAGCATATTGTTATAATCACTTTATGGTTTATTGCAACTCCCAGGTCCTTACCTGCAGTATTGCATCCTACAGAATCATTCCCCAGTCTGCATTTGTGAATGCAATTATTCCATCCCAAGGGCAGGACTTTGTACTTTTCCTTGTTGAATCTCATCTGATTGATTTGCAGACCATTTTTCCAATCTATCCAGGTCATCCTGCCCTCCAGAGTGTCTGGCTAAGTATAGACAGTCAAAAAGCCTGAGGCTGACTCAATTCAATCTTTGTAGGTTACTCTAAGCTATGTAGATTGAACTGAGAAGCAAACGAAAAGACATTCACATTTGATTCTGGAAATGCAGCCACATGCCTACAGTAGCCCAGGCTGGAAGCCAGTGGGGTACTACTGCATGTCTCCATGTTTGGCTGGAATAAAAAACTTGGGCCAAGGCTAGCCCACCCACCCTGAAAGGGGAAGTTTGCAGGGGAGGTGCAAAGCATCCAGGGATGCCGGGGGACTGTGAGTTAACTTGAAGCTGGAGGGGATTTGGGACAGTACAATAAAATGATTTAACCTAAATCAGTTAAGTCTGATATTACATCCATCTAGTTTTATCCAAAACCAGTTTTGGCCATTTTGAAAGCCGTTTATATGCACTGAACTTCTGTCCTGTTACAGAGTTGAGGCAGTTTCCAATCACATACCAGTTTATGTGCAATTTTTGTCCCTACCCACTGCCATTCCATCCAACCTAGTGTCATAGGCAAATTTTCTAACTGTGAACTGAATCCCATAGTCCAAATCATTAATGAAGATATTAAAACAATACTAGATCCAGGACAGACACCTAGGGAACCCCACCTGATACATCCTCTCAACTTGATATTGTGCCATTGATAAATACTTAATCAGCACAATGATCCAACCAGTTATGTATCCACCTTACAACACTTTCATATCATCTTTATTTCCTTAAGTTGTTATTAAGAATGTTGTGAGAGACAATGTCAAAAACCTTGCTAAAGTCAAGGTATATCACATATACTTCTTTCTCCCCGTCCACAAAGCCTTTATCATAGAAGGAAATCAAGTTGGTCAGGCATGACTTGCTCTTGGTGAATCCATTCTGGCTGTTCCTGATCATCAGGGATCCTAGTTTTCTCTGATATAAAAAAAAAAATCTCCAAATTTCAGGTTAAAAAAAAAGTAACTGAAAATCCACATTTTTCCATGGTTAAAATGAAATACCACTAATATATCTCTATATATAGCAGTGTTTCATTTTGGGTTACTTTTTTATTCTGAAAATTGAAGATTTTTTTTTTTTTTATCAAAGAAAACCAGGATTCCTGCTGATCACCCTGCACTCTTCCAGGTGCTTCAGCATACACTACTGGAGGAATCCTTGAGACTCTATGCTCCATTATCTTTCCAAGTATCAAGGTCAGGATGACAGTCTATAAATTTCCAGATCCTCACCCATGTCTTTCTTAAAAATGGGTGCTATATTTGATCTTTTCCAATCATCAGGAACCTCACCCAACTTCCATGAGTTTTCAAAGTGGATAACTAATAGCTATGAAATTACCACAGCCAATTCTTTCAGTACCCTAAGTTGCAGCCCATCTGGCCCTTCCAATTTGAAAGTGTCTAATTTATCTAAGTAATCCCTAATAAATTCTGCCATTACTCCACGCTATTTGTTTCCTTCTCTATCTTTGTTGCCAACTGCACTTGTCATCTGGTAGCTGCCTCTGTTTGTGAAGACTCAAGTAAAAAAATGGCATTAAATACTTTATCCTTTTCTGCATTATCCAGACCTAGATTGCCTTTTGCATTCTGTAAGGGACCTATGGTTTTTCTTACTCTTAACATAGTTGTAGAATCCCTTTTTATTACCTTCTATGGACCTTGCCAGTTACATTTCAAATCATGCCTTGGCCATCCTAACTTTCTCCATACACACCTATGTGATACTCTTACACTCTTCCCTATTCCTATGACCAAGTTTCCACTTTTTGTAGGCTTCCGTTGTAAGTTTTAACACATTAAAGATATTACTGTCTAGCCAGGCTTGTCTCTTGTTGCGCTCCTGTTGCACTTCCCATTCTTCAGGCTTATGAGGAATCTTCTAACTGTACAATCATCTGACTATAATCATGAATTTGTGAGGGAGGAGGCAGGAGGGTGGGTCAGTGAGAAAACCTGAAGCCCCTGTAGGGATACCTTTGTCTAAAATGGGTAATATAACTATGTAAATGCAATGCAAGCCCAAGTCTTTTACTGTGAGGTACCTCTATGCAATAATGACAATGATCACATTCAAAACCTATGATGCACCTGTGCTGGTCCCAGCAGTCTTACCAGGTGACATGCTGGGGCAGCAGGGGAACATGGAGGCCTGGCTGGCAGCCAGACCATTGCTCTGGATGTTCTGGCCTCTGTTTGTGCCGGCACATGCTTGTTTGGTGTGAATTGTGCTGCTTCTTGTTCCAGTGCATGTTTTTGCTACCGGGATTTCCCAGTAGCAAATTTTGCCACTGCACTAAAAATTTGCAGTGTGGTGCACATTTTCACATTCCCCATGTGTGGTTTGTAGCACCACATATTGCACACCCCTGCATCTGGATATTTTAGGGTAAGATCATAAGAATATTTTAGGGTAAGATCATAAGAACTGGGACCTATTTCTGCCATATGGCTGATCCAAAAGTGTTCTTACTTTGTACTTCCTCAGTAAAGAAGCACTATTGTATGCCAATATAGTAGTAAATGGGACTGTCACCTAACAACATTCTAGTTTAGCTCATTCAATAGATAGAACTGTCTTTTCAAAGACTTTATCTGACTGCATTACACAAGGGTTCTGCCTATGAAAGGCACCTTAATTCTTCCTGCCTTGGGCCACACCAGCTATTACCAGGAGGAATAATCCTTGCCAATTAAGGTATGTCTATACCACATACCTCATGCACTCATTCCTCAGCATTCTTCACTCATTGTGCCACTCTCGAGAGATCTCTCTAGTGTGCTTAATAGCTACCAGGAAAGATACCACTAGTATGGCTTCCAGGATTGGAGATGGCAAGCAGGTGAGCAGGGTGTGCTCAGGAGTCAGACATACACTGGCTAGATTGATTAGGTTTTCTATCAAGGGTTTCTAGAATTATAGGGAGCAAGCAATTCTAGGTGCAGTGAAGGAAGAAGGAAAAGCAACATAAAGTTGTCCATGCCCTGAGAAAGTATAAATGTGGCACTTATTGGCCCAGACAGGTGAATAATCAACCTCAAAAAGTGCAAGGACCAGAAAACTGTTTTTATCCCCACCCATCCAACTTTACAAAGGGCCCTGAAAAATCTAGGCCTAACACAAACCCCCAACCTCTTCAACCAAGGAGTTAAAGATGTGGCAGAACATGCCATATCTTTTTTCTTTTTTGATGAATTTGATCCAAATAGTTTCTGAAGTCTTTTAGGAAAAGTCAGAATCAAGACAAACCAACTGCTTGATCCCTGCCTAAGGCTTAGCCAAGCAGAGATAACCAGAGGACAGCCATTAATCATCAACAAATTACAAAGCAATCACCATGCCAAGTCAAAGGTAAAATCAATTATAGTGACAATTAAAGTGCTTAGATATCAGACTTGAAAGCCCTGAAGTTAATAGATGTTCTAATACAAAATAGCAGAGGCTCCAGGCTCGAAAAGACTCTACTTGTAAACTAGATTTTTGCTAGGAGTAAAGCTATTAGTTAACAGCAATTATTTGTATAATAAGCTAAACACAAAAGAACATATAGAAATTAACCTAATGACCTGACGTCCTTCCCTGTAGAGAATGCCTGTTAGGGAAAGCAATGATGAGCTTGTAATGCTTTCAAGGATTTTGTCTGCAATTATTTCATGAAGAAAATGAAAATGTGAGAAATCAGCACTTCTTTTTCTGAAAATCAGAGCTGTACAAATACAGGAAGGTGTGACCTTCACCATGAGACACAAAATCTGCCAACTGCTCCTTCTGCCCATATTCTGGAAATGAGGTAATGAAAGACAGGATTCTTCCTAACCAATCGTATCTCTGAAGATTTCAACCTACCAGATACTAGCAGTCATTGGCTGGTTAGTTCTGGTCACCCAGGCTGAAGAAAGACAAACTCCTGCTGGAAGAGATTAGGATGATCAATGAAACAGAGAGCCTATTGTAGTTAAAAAATGCTTAGTTTGTTTAGCCTAACAAAATGGAGGTTGAAAGGGGATGTGATATATTCACTGGGGAGAAGTGTAGACAGGTGGAGAAAAAAACTATTTAAGCTAAAGGACAATGTTGGCACACAAACAATTTAATATCATAATTGGCAATTCCTCACAGTTGATGATGATTGTCTTCCATAATTGCCCTCTCTAAAGAGGGCTGACAAGGCTGATCCAGGATCGACACACTCTGTTGCAGCTTGAGCACGTTTCCATGTGGGTGGCTCTGAGTTCTGGATCTGGTTTGCAACATGCTGTTTCTGCTATGTCCATTTTTCCATCTCCTGTAATCAGAAGGTTTCAAAGTACTGAAATCCATGCAGCAGACTCTTCCTCCATTTGGGGCAGTCCTGGGCAATAGCCTCCCATGAGTTGATATCAATGTTGCACTTTTTCAAGTTGACCTTGAGGACATCCTTGTAGTGCTTTCTCTGCCTTCCTCTTGAGCATATGACTGGACTGAGCTGGGAGAATAAAACTTGCTTTAGGAGCCTGGAGTTGGACATCCAGATGACATGGCCAACTCAGCAAAGTTAATGTCAGATGATCGTCACCTTGATGCCCATAGTATTTGCTTGCAAGAGGACACTAATGTTGGTGTGCCTGTGTACCCACTGGGTTTGAAGGATCTTCCACAGGCAACATTAATGGTATTTCTCCAGGGACTTGAGGTATCTCATGCTTGCTGTGGTGCACAGCAAGGCAATCCCTCTTTAGTTTTCTGTTAGACTTATCTCCTTTCTTGAAGATGTTCATAATCATGGAATCTGTGAGGTCACCTTGGATTTCCTCATCATTCCAAGTCCTTAAAATGAGGGCAAGGAGCTGTGATGTGAGCGTCTCTCTCTCCTGCTTGAAGATTTTGGTGGGGATTCCATCAGCTCCAGATGCCTTATCATTCTTCATCTGTCTGATGGCTTTCCTCACCTCATCATGGGTTGCAGGGATTCCAAGATCATCTCTAACTGGGTGTTATGGATGGAGTTTAGAACACACTTCCATCAACAACAGAGTCTCAATTAAGAAGGTCTTCAAAATGTGCCTTCCAACAGGCACTTATGGTTCCCCTTTCCTTGATTGGGTCTCCTCCATCCTTCAATCTCAAGGGGGCTGGTCCCCAAGTGCTCAGACTGTATATGGTTTTGGCACTGAAAAAAAATCATACACATCATGGATGACAGCAAGTTGTTGAGTCTCCTTCAACTTACCTTCCCATGATCTGTTTTTCATATCATGGATCCTCTGCCTTGGCTTGTTCATGATTCAGTTTCTTTTGCTTGGAGTTGATGTTGTTCTGCCAAAAACAGAAGGCCTTGCATTTGTGGTTGCTCAATTCTTGGATCTCCCAATCAATCTCATCACACCAGTCTTGATGTTTCCTGGTAGAGAATCCAAGTGTCTCTTTGCAGGCACTGGTGATGGTGGACTTGAAAACACCATAAACACTACCAACATTCTCTCATTGTTGTTGATTGGAATTCACCAGTTTTTCATTGAGGCGCTGGTGAAAGAGGTCTTGCTTGACTGGGTCCTCGAGGCCTTTGATGATCTTCCATCAACATTGCTTTTGCTGCAGCTATTGTTTGGGAGCCACTTTAAATTAGATAACTGAGTGAATGAATTGATGATTGGTCCAGCAATCATCAGTTTCTAGCATAGCTCAGGTGATGCAGACATCTTTGTGATCCTAGGCATGAACGATGACATAGTCAATCAAGTGCCAATTTTTGGTCTTTCCATGAGGTCTTGTGCTTTTTTTCTGATGGAGTAGAGTGTTGATGAGGTGAGTCCATTTAGTCAAGAGGAGGATGCCATTGGAGTTGACTTTTCCCACTCTTTCCTTGCTAATGACTCCGTTCCATAAGTTCAAGTCCCTTCCAAGACTGCCACTGAAAACACCAAGAAAAATAAGTCTGTCTTCCTCCAGAATACCAGAAAGGACTTGGTCAAGGGTGATATAGAATTCCTCCTTGGTTTTGTTGGTGTTGTCAAGAGACGGGACATACATGCTGATGTCAGTGGTGTATTGACTCCCTGCTAGTTTAAGACAGAGTGTCAAGAAGTGCTCATTAATTCCAATAGGGAACTAATTGAGTTGGCTTATGAGTTAATTCTTGATGGCCAAACCAATGCACTTATGAAGCCAGCATTCTCCTTCCTGTTTACCCCTCCAGAAGAGGGTATACCCGCCTCCATGTTCTTTGAGATGCCCATCTCCGACTCCACAGGTCTCACTCAGTGCAGCTACATCAATGTTGTCTCACCTGAGTTCTCCAGCCAGTATTGCAATGCAGCACTCTGGGAGTTCACTATTAGGATTTACCGTGAAGGTCCTGATGATCCAGATCCCGAAACTGATTGTGTGTCTTCACTGATTTTGACCACAGTAAAGGTGATCCCACTAGAATAGGTTATCCAGTCAGGAAAAAGGTAAGCAAACTATGTTTAGGGCACCTTTTTTCACCACCTCCACATGAGGGGTGAGCAAAGTGGATCCTGAAGAGGACTTCTCAGTTGCAGTTACTGCTGCCAAATTGCATTCCTGTCCTCATCCAAGCACTAGACAACCTTCTCATAACTGCTACCTTTATGCCAGTTTCTGTCTAGAAGTTTCCAGACCTCACAACGTTGCTCCCATCATCCCTAGTTGGTCACCAAAGGACTTGAAGGATCTGCCAGAAAATCTCTCTGGAAAATGCCTGTGTGTTATTTCTTTTATCATGGAGAAGTTGCTGCACATAAGCTTCCAGATGGCCCTTGGCAAAAAGGGACCTTTACCCAATGGCAAGGAGGCCATGACAATTGGAGAGCTAATTCTGCTGCAGCCTTCATCCACCTTTGCAGCCATTGAGATTCTAGCATCTTCCTCTGCCTGCATTGCCATTGAGGATTTATACACCCATGACTGGGGGCTTTTCAGGAGGGAAAGCTTTGCCATCTGCTGTCACCACCAGAATCTGATGGTGCTGCCACGGCTTGGTCTATGACTGTTTATTCATTAGTTACGTCTATTTATTGTGCAGCTAACCTTCCCTGAAGGTCATTCCACTATCTGCCACCTGTGGATATGCTAGATAGCAATACAGCTCTGCCACCAAAAACAACTCTTTATATCCAGTTTATATTAATTATATTTATTAATATAAACTGGTCATGAATACATATAAATTAGAAATTAGGAGGAACCTAGCCATAACTCTCCCACTTCCAATGAGAGTCATAGGGCAAAATGCAACTTTTTTTTTTTTAATGGAGCACAATGTTTTTTATGAAAGGAACTACTTGACGTCAGGAGAATGGACTCAACTACTCAGGAGGTCCTTTCCAATCCTAAGACTCCTCCCAAAGCCCCAGGTTATGCTGTCTGGCATGGGATTGTGCTGAAGCAATTTAGACTACCTGTCTAGGGTAAAAATGAAAGAAAGCAGCACTTTAACTATTAGTGTTAGTGTCAAAAGAGATAGGCCTGATGGATGTAGGCTGTGGCTAGGGCATTTGAGTACCTTGGACTATAATTACAATGAGTTGGATTCCCTGGCTTAGATGAGCTATCAGGACTAGGGTTAGGGTTAAATAGAGTATAGCTGAGATGGAGGTACTGAAGAGATGAAGTTGAGGAGTTAAGGTGAGTATCACGGCGCACCTCGCTGCCCCACTCCTAGAGAGGGGAGAACTGCTGGGGAAAAGCCTTAGCAGAGATAATGAGCACAGCTGTGGGTTGCCAGGGCAACTAATAAGAGTCAGCTGCCTGTAGGAGGCAGGGCCTGGCTCCTATAAAGCCAAGAGTCAAGGCCAGGCTGGCAGTTCCCTGCCAGCAGTCAGAGGGGCAGGAGCTCCTGGAATTAGAATGAGGAGAGAAGCCTAATAGTAGGTACTGCTTGATCAGAGTTGAGCAATGTTAAGTTATAGCCAGAAGGCTCTAGTTTATGTTTGTGTTGTTGTGTATTACACCGGTGGTTTGGGTGAGGCTATAAGGGGTTGGAGGAGGCCTCATCGGGGACTCAGAAAGGAGTGTGAGGCCCCCGGCGCCAGTGAGGGTGCACTAGGCCCTGAGAGTTACAGGGCAGAGTCGTGGGGTCAGTTAAGCTCAGAGAGGAGCAGCTGAACCTCATAGGGACCCACAGGGGGTGGGACCCTGGCGCCAGTGAGGGCGCAACTGGCAGGGTGCGTAGACCCCAGCCCCAGAGAGGGGCAGCTTTGAGAAGCCCCAGCACGGGCACGACGAGCCCCAGAGAGGAGGCCATATTATTAGGAAGCCCAGTAGGGGCACAGCAAGCCCCAGAGAGGAGGCCATATTATTAAGAAGCCCAGTGCAGGCATGGTGAGCCTCTGAAACAGGGCTAGCGCTGCAGAAAACCCCAGAGCAGGGTAGAGTGCTGCGGTTGCCCCGGCGAGAGGGGGTAGTGGCACGGTGAGCCCTGGGAGAAGGAGGCAGCAGCGTGGTGGGCCCGGGAGTCAGGGGGGCGTTACCGAGAAGTCCCCAGAGTAGGCGCAGAGAGCCTCAGACGGGGGGCTGTATTTTAGAAGCCCGAGTTCGGGCAACATTGCAGGGGAAGCCCCAGGAGGGGGCACTATTGTAAAGGCCCCAGATAAGGGGGCGACACTATAGACAAGGCCCCAGAAAGGGGCAACATTACAGGGAGGCCCCGAGTGGGCTCAGAGAGCCCAAGAGAGGGCAGCACAGAAGAGGAGGCCCCAGAGAGCGGGTGAAAGTACATAGAGGAGGCCCGAGAGATGGGCCGTGCACATATAGAGAGACATACTAGCGTCCCTCCCATCAGGGAGGCTTGGGGCGTGGTATTAGGGGTTGGTAGGAGCCACACGTAGCCCATAAGGCTAGGGTGCCTGGGGAGCACCCATCATACCGGGAGACCCCCAGGGGGTCTGGGAGCACACGGGGACAGAGGTCCCAGCTATCCATGCCCAGGGAGTCATAAGGCAGCCTCCCAACATATACTAAACAGCAAAGACATGGCGGACGAGAATCGTGGGTGCCCTTAGGCTGAATTGGCACGGAGAGAGGGCCTTAAGGAGATCACAGCCCTCCTATAGGACCCCGCCGTGACAGTGGGGAACAAGGAATAAGGGAAGAAAGTAAGAGGGGCAAGTGAGGGATGTTCTCTGACTTCTGAAAATTCTTGCTTTGGCATCTTCTGTATCTACTCATATAAAACAAGTAGCTTGAGTACCATAAGTAGTCTTGTAAATGGTAGCATGGAGTATTGTATCCATGCTTCCATGGCTACACTGCTTTCAGAACCCAGGGTAGTTCATTTAAAGCTACTTCAGATGTCTCTACGCTACACTGCAGGCTGGAATATATGGTGACTAAAGCATAACAATACACCACCGCTAGACAAATAAATTAGTCAGGTTAATGTATCCACATCCTGCTTTGTTAGGAAAAGCATATTAAATGAATGGTATTGAGAGAGAGAAAAGAAGAAAACAAGACTATCAAAACAGCTACCCACATAAGCTTGTTGGTGATGGTGCCTTGACAAAAGAAGTGGAATCACTTTAGAAAATCTGTGGTTTCATTATTTGGCTTGTATTCTTCTAGAAATCTTTTCTGGAAGAAAAAATGGCTTTATTGCAATTTTTGTCACACTCCCTTGTATCCAATTTGACCTTTAGTTTACTTCACAGCATCACAAATACCAAAACCTGGAGTAACTAAAGATTAAAATATTGGTATAAGATTGATGTTGTTCACTTTGCAACATTATATTAATATCAATATAAATGGATGTTATGGGAATAACAATAAAATAAGTGGTGCAAGAGTGGCAAATCTTGTTTATCAGGTCCATTATTATAGAAAGGTAAATTAAGACAATAAATTATGAAATCTGAACAAAGTAAAGCTGCAGATTTCATCCTCATTCACCCTACATATGATAAAAAGTAATTAATTTTCTTTTAAGAAAAAAAGAAAGGAATCTTTTGCTTCTGCTTAGACCATCAGCCTATGTAATAAAGCTCTTTTATTTAATCTGCTTCTCTTTATACATGGTGGGTGAATGTGCTCTTTAATGCACAATACTGAGCCACCTATTTGCCAGATTTCTGCACTGCTTGTCAATTTCTTTTATCTACCAAATCTGCAGTAATCTGTTTTGCTTTTAGACCTCATTATATCTATATTATAGTGAATTTAAGCATCTTCATATCCAATTGCTATGGATTTTTTTTTTTCTTAAGGGTGAAATAAAATATTAACTTGAATAGCTCTAAAAAACCTGGATTTGTTTGATCTTAACTAGGCCTTTTAAAAACCTCCTTTAAGTATATTATTTCCCTTACTAGTGGGAAATCTACTGTTAAAGCAAAAATCAGCTTACCCAACAAAGGCCAATTTTGACTTTTTAATGAAATCCTCTAACACAGCTAAAATTAACAAACATCCCTTAAGACATTGTCCAAGACAAATGTTTTTTGAAACTGCCAGAGCATCAAGGTTTATATTTGTGATAACAACAAGTGAACAAAAGAAAGAGTTTAAATGAATTTCTCTTACTATCCTCTGTGTTTCCTGGGAATAGTTCAGTTCACTAATTATTTCAAATGCTACCACCAAACTGTTCCAGTTTAAGGCCTTATTCAAGGCCTCATTACTGGTATTATTCCCACAAGTTTGCCAGTTCATAAAAGCAGTCAAGCTAGATATGCCACTTGCTAAGTTGCTAATATTGCAGAACCTTTTGTCTGGTCCAGTCATAAAAACAGGCCACAGAACTCCAGGTTAAGTGTGAAAGGAGATCTTGCTGGGTATGAGTGTCAATAAGACTAAGTATTGCTGGACAGGAAATGATTTTCTCCTTGAACAAATATGTTCATAATTTTCCTCTTCTACATAATAGGGATGAGAGAGACATTCCAAAAGTCCACTCAAATCAAGCAGAGAAAGAAGGTTAACAGATATTATCATGTCCTTAATGAACACTTCAACCTCTAGGCCAGGAATTCAATCCCTTCTATTGAAGCTGTTTTATGTTGTATATGCAACAGCTTCTGCTGGATTTGCAGCATGGCTCAGGATCCCTGAAAAGGCAGAATGGGACAGTTTGCAGAAAGTTGTTGCTTGCAAGAGCGTATCCCTGTGTTTGATTGGCTCCTGAGGCAAGAGAGGGGAGGGAACTCAGCCTTGGGGACTCAGCCAGGCTCAGAGAAGGAAAGGTGCCCTGGGACCACAGAGCTCAAGAAGGAATCACCCTGCAGCCTGCCTGGCTGAAGTGAACCTGCCTTTAGTGATGGGAAGAAGATAACATGATATCCTTTTTTCCCTCTGTGAGGCAGGGGGACCCATGTGGAGGAAAAAGGGTACTAAGGTAGACTTGCCTAGGAGGGCAGGGTGTTGATCTGCAAAGGATCTGGGGAGAGTTAACTGAGAACGAGCCTGGGCCACATGGGTGATAAACTCAGGGTTGTTTCAGTTATCAGCACAAGGGGTAGTGTCTGGGAATCAGAGAAAGGTGCTTTTGGAGAGGGGGGATAGTGTGTGCTTCTTTGCAGATACCATAGACAGCTGGAACAGAGGAAAGCTGCTCTTCCCCATGATGCTCTAGCAGACAGCAGGACTTTCTGGAGCAGCAGCACCAGCCATAGTTATTGTGTTGCCAGTGTGAAGAAGAACTGATGTCTTGTTAACCCTGTGCGCTCCTACTGAAATTCACTGGAGTCTCAAGGGTTAAGCTGGGGAGTTGAACTGAGGGTGTCATTGATTCAATTTGTACAGAGTGTTTTAGTTCATTGGTACCTGCCTTCAACAATTGGATTATCAATATCCTGTTCTGCTATTAACTTCATTCATATGTTGACTGTTTTGTAAATAATAAACTGTGTAAATAGTTAGACTATATGTACTCCACGGTAACTGTCATTTTTTTCCTTGCATTCCAACTCTGTTTATATTTGCTCTACCACTGGTCTATTACTCCCTGCCTTTTTTCCTAGTTTTCTGGTAACCTGAGAAGTGTTTACTCCAGTGTATGGGGAAACCAGAAGAAAGCACTCCATGAAGAGGTAGCCTCAGCCTTAGGGGCTGGGAGGTTGACCAAAGCTATTTGAAACCCCAGGACCCTGAATCCAGATGCAGCCATGGGTAGCACCATGGCTAGAGTCACATATATGTAACCCTTCTGCTGGGCACAGGTCAGCAGCAAGAAGGGCCAGGTTCACATTCCAGGGTACCCAATGAGTTATACTAGTGGCTCAAGCCTCCACCCAGAAAGCTGGGAACACTAAATTTGTCCAGGGTATCCCACAGAGAAAAATCCCCATTCTTGCAAGTAGTGTAAACCAACACACATACATTTATTTCCAAAACATAAACAAAAAAAATAAAATAAAAGAACTAAACTTTAAACACAATATAAATGTCATCTCTATAAATACAGTTTATAGGTTGAACCTGTTTAGAAAGACTTCACCCCAGCCCAGGCCAGTTTGGGACTTGGTGCTCCCTGAAGGGTTAGTTCCAGGGCCCACTCCAGAGCTGTCTTATGACTGGAGTTCACCACACATCAGGAAGCTGCTTGCAGTCAGTAGTTTGGTTGTGGTGTAATGGGCCCCTCACCACTCCTGGAGAAGTGGTAGATAACTGATCTTTGCCCCCATTGAGAGTTGTGTGAGGGAGTGGCTACAGCTCCAGCCAGCATACATATGCCCCAAAACTTCTGGCCTGGATTGTACAGCCTGCTGAAAGAGAAACTGCAGGATAAACTTAAAAGGGAGCCAGGTTGATTACTGGCTACAGTTGGCCCCAACCATAAAGCTTGGCTAGAATCAAGAGAAACAAATGGGGAAAACCAGGCCTAACCTCTAAGCCTGGGCTGCATGTAATCTGGGTCTCAACTCCACTGGGAGCAGAAAGTTACAAACCTCAAAGTTGGCCTGAAACTGGCAGAACCCCAACCCTTGCCAATCTAGCAGAATTAGAAACTCCCAGGTTTTAACTCAGTTAAAAGCTGCTACTCCTGTCCAGCCAACCCAAAGAATCAATACCTTCTTCCCCAATATAAATCCTTTAAAACTTCAGAAAAGTGGGGAGAAAAGGAGGAGAGAAGAGTTCCCAGACACTGGGACATTTCTCTCTCTCCTCTACCTGAGTTTCCCCTTTCTCTAGCTGCAGATTCCTTCTCCCATTGGAGCATGAAAGAGAAACCGACTATATTTTTGTTGTTTGGTGGGCAGGGTAAGAGTTGGGTTCAAGTACCTCCCTCTTCCCAAATAAGAGCCATAACCAGAGTGGTATTCCAGGATGGTATTCC
Organism: Alligator mississippiensis; assembly: GCF_030867095.1. Classification (NCBI taxonomy): domain Eukaryota; kingdom Metazoa; phylum Chordata; order Crocodylia; family Alligatoridae; genus Alligator; species Alligator mississippiensis. The sequence continues at coordinate 52,101,166 of NC_081824.1, read as the reverse complement.
CTCTATTTTGACCAGTAAGAAATATTACACGAGATGAGAAAGTGTTCCATATACAGCAATATATTTTAATGAAAAAGTCAATTTCAACTAATCAGCATTTGCTAACAACAGCAAATGACTGAAAAATTCCTGAGCAGAAGAATCAAGATTGCATATTAAACTTACTTTTCAAGATGAATGGGGACAGATTTAAAACCCTTCTCACTTGTCAGCTTACTCACAAATGTGTAGGTAAAAAAGGTAGAAGCCTGCATGGTCATGGTATTTATTGTTAAACTTCACAAGTTGTTGAGTGAATGGGAGTAGTTATGAGAAAGGCAAGTGAGTTAGGGTGTTGTTGCATGTTATAATTAAGACATACTAAAGTTAGGTGGCATTAAAGTTAAAACGTTTCTGAGCAGTGGCACATTAAAGGTTCATGCCCCCTCTGACTTGCACTTTTCAGACTTTCTGCTACAGAGCTGGTAAGCAGGGGTGTGGCTATACCCTATCAAGCTCCCCCTGCTCACCAGCTCTCCAGTGACTCCCCCCTCCACTGAGATATATCCCCCACCCTTGTCCTTGGGGCTCACCTCCCACCCACCCACCCCCAATGTTGTTCCCTAACTTCTGGCTCCTTGTTCACCTGCAGTTGCTGGTGGTGTCCCAGGGGTGAGAGAAGCTCCTCTTCTGCTCCAGAAACTGCAAGGGCTGGGCTCAGCCCAGAGACTATCAGCAGGAGTGAGCAGGTGAGTTTCTCTTCCTGTCTGCATTCTGGCTGCTGGGAAAACCCCAGAGGAGCAGACAGGGTGGGGGAACCCTCTACTGCCACCACTGCTGCCACTCTTTGGGAAGAGTCCAGCCCCTGCAGTGGTACAGGAGCATCTCTCACCCCTGGGAGAGCTCTGGCAGCCAATGAAAAGCCCCATGAGGAAGCAGGGTCAGCTTGAAATGGAACCAGGAGTGAAGGGAAGAGGACATGGCTCTGAGCATGAGCAGGAAGGGGAGGGTGGGATTCTTACCTTCTTTGGGACTCCCCTGGCTGCCAGTTATCCCCAGCTGCCATTCCTGGGCAGTAATCCTCCAGAGGATAGACTGTCCATATCTGGGGGAGCTTGGATTAGTGCATCTTGGGATCCCACAGGTTCACTCCCAACTCATACTGGCTCCATGGAGGAACCTAATGATACTGCAACACAAGCTGCCTAAGTCAAGAAGTCAGGCTACAGATAATCTTCATACAACGAGGTTTATCTCTGAGATGTTCAGAGCCCACTAAGTTCATATTTTCCTTACTTAATAGACACTCCCATTTTAACAGCCATTAACACATCAGAAAGATAACATGTAACAACATGCTTGTTTCTCTAGTGAAGTTAAATCCCAGAATTAGTTAGGTAAACACTTCTCAGGTTACCAGAAAACTAGGGAAAAAGGCAGGGAGTAATAGACCAGTGGTAGAGCAAATATAAACAGAGTTGGAATGCAAGAAAAAAAAAGTGACAGTTAATACTGCCACACACATACAAAGCAACTGATCATCAACCTCAACAAATAACCCCCTCACAACTAAGCAGGGGTACCTATGTGTGGTAACAACCTGAAATTCTCTAAGACAACTCATGCTACCATGCCTGATAAAAAGCAAGTGACTTGAATTTTATTCAGAAGTATATCATAGCTTGGCTCAGAACACCAAGGATGACCTGAATTCCTGAGTCAAGGAGCTTTTATGATAAACACCTTGTTGGCAATTCCTCCCTACATTTGAAAGCAGGAGTACTACTGATGGCAACTCTGGAAGTATAGTACAATAAGAAAGAACTTCTCAATTTAGCACCAATCCACGTATTGTTATAGACAGTTAGGACTGTTGGCACTGGATTATGACCAAGATACCTTGTTCCAGGCAGACCCAAACCCTCAGACTGATCACAACCTCTTCATTGGATAGTAGGTGAATTTTATTGATACACAGTAATAGCACGTAAGAATGATGCAAACAGTTCTATTTATCTACCAGTCCCAGGGTTCATAGAGTCAAGGTACGTCTGGCCAGTACACGAGCTTCACTGTGAGGTTCTTTCTTGGATGTCAGCAACCTGAAGGTTGGAGGGCTCACATCCCCCTCCCCCTGTGGTGTAGATTAGACAGGCTGGTGTTATGTCCTCTGTCCATGGTGGCTTTGGGTTCCCCTCTCAGGAACCCTCTTCTGCTCTAAAATCCCTCCTTTTATATCTTTTCCCCTCTGTGATGACTCATCTTTGGGCATTGCTGATTGATATCTCTATTGTTGTCATACCATCCACATTCTGTCCTGTCAGCATATTACTTTGTTTCACAAGCCCGTCACATCCTAATTTGGGCTTTCCCAGTCTTCTAATTTGATCTCTGTACCAAAATCAGAAATCCCAAGGGCCCTGCAGTTGAGCACTGTGATCTGGTGCCACCTTATCTTATGTTATGGAACAATGTGGTACATGTCTACAATTTCCCAGCTTGTGTGTCTGCTTGCCTGTGTGAGACACAAAGGGCCTTAAAGCACAAGCAGGCTTTTTAGAAATCAAGTAACCCTTCCTGTTGCCCTGGGTATTGTTCTAATGCATATCTACTTTACCTACAAGCCAATTCCCGAAAGCAAACCTCTAAATACCATTTTCTAGCCATCAAGGACCAGCTCTTTTTATGCCATTAAGGAAGTCACTGGTAGCAAGTGTAGCTAATAGATCATTGGTGTTAGATGTTTTCAACAAAAGACTTAATTAATAAGTAAGCTGCAGCTGGAGTTCCTAATGGTGTTGAAATGGAGCTGCAGACAGTAATTGAGTTATGAGGTGGCAAATGTACGGATAAGTATCTGAAGGAGCCAGCTGGTAATGTGGGTCAGCAGCTGAGCACTTGGGACAGCAGGACACTGGGAGCAGAGGTAACATCAAGCTGTTGTCATGCCACTGGCACTACTATGTGGCTGCAACAGCAACTGATATTTTTCTCCCCCCCAACAAGTTGGCACTCAGAGCAGCTACACTGTTTGCCCCGCTAGCTATGCTATTGAAAGGAGCATATCTGAAATAAGTATTTACCTAACCAGGCTTTTTGGGCCATGCATCAACATGACCATCTAATAACAACCTCATTTGAAACATATTGTTATAACTCTGGGTATAAGTTCCAAATACGGGTAACATGTCTCTAACAAGAATATTAGGCCAATTGCCTTCACCAATCAAGATATGTTCTTATATCTGGACTCAGACAACTAGCTCTTGCAGATATTGGTATGAACAAGAAATATCCCTCTTTCTCCCCAGAAATTCCATCATGTGGCATTATATCATCACCTAAATTAATCATCAGATGTCTGTCACTTGAGCAAACAATAGCAGACAGCAGTAGTGGGTAGGCTAGCACACAGGTTAATCTTGGGTACTGTTTCAGGCTTTGGAGGAGAGCGTGTTTGAATGCTCATCAACACTTCTATGTATTTCCCCCCAGCTTGATGCCAACATCTCTGCTCCTTCCAAACTGTTCCCCATCCCAGTCTAATTCACCTCATGTGTCCCTTTGTCTCTCATATGCTTTCAGCAAGCCACCCCACTTTTCTCCAAGGCAGAGAGAAGGAAGAACCTGGATTTAATAGGCCAAAGGTGCAATTGAAGAGAAAGTGTTGATTAGTTCTATGATTATCTCATGTAGCTGCCCAGTGGACATGTCTACATGTGTCCCTATGGCACATTTCTTGCTGAGCCATCATTTAGTATTTCTTGTTGGAAGTACTAAATGATGGTGCAGTAACAGCCCACCCTGCACCGTGCATGCCATGCATGGTTATTTTAGCTGCTATGTCTTCACAGCAACAGCAATGTAGCTGCAGTGTCACAGTGATGTAGTGTCACATGTAGACACATCCAATGTAGACAGAATCTTTGAGAATGTTGGTGCTAAAATCTAAGAATTTTCCCGGGTTTTTGGTGACTGCAGTCTTTCAAAGGTTTTTAACTTGTTCCAGCTTAGAGACCATCAGTGAAACAGCAAAAGTCACAGCCCTAATACAAACGTTATCCCCTGACAAATTTAAAGACCTTTTATCTAAATTATAGGAGTGCAAAGAAAGAAAATCCACTAAAGTTCCTTATCACTGGACCAAATCATTTGGGAGTGAAATTTTCCAAAATTATTCAGGCTACATGAGATATTTAACCATAAAAAATTTCAGGCCAAACAATTACAAGTTATAACCAAATGAAAACCATATCTTATAACAGGATATATTAAGGTCAACCAACCTTAAAAACAGGGATTGCTACCTGCCATGTCTGGTTTATTTATATTAAATATTCTCACACACACAAAGGTACCATCACATGGCTAATTACCTCTTTAGTGTTCCAAAGGGATCATTTTCCACATTTCATTGTCCATGTCTCTGTTTTTAATTAAAAACATAGCCAGTTTCACCATATTTTCACTGTCCAGAAGCAACAGCAAAGCCAGACTTTACATTACTTTAAGCAAAAAATATTTCAGCCATGAATTAAGTATAAATAAATGAAGCATAGATAAATTTCAGCTCTAGGGATGTTTCCCTGAATGTATTAAAATGTGGCAAATGCACATCACTTCAAATAAAAATACAAATATTTGTAACTCAAATGCACATAATAGAATACAGACACTTATAACATCAAATGGGTAGAACAAGGTAGCACATTGGAAACAAACTAGTTCAAAGAAACACACATTTATCCATATATCTTAATGTGCTCTTAATTCTAAATATGGATAAAACGTTAATTGCATGAGCTTCTACTTGTCCCCAGCCAGGAGAGATACTTAGATTGTTGGCTATCATATTGCTTGATAAATATTTTTGTGCTCAGATTCATATCTGATTAACTTGCCCTCCTGCAGTTAGTTACAAACCACAGCTACAATTAAGTGACATGAATGTAGTACCAGACTGCACACATATTTATCGTTGCCATTATGGCCATATACATACACACATCTATAAAAGTGCTGCAGCTGTTTCCAGCTGCCTTTGACCCAGCAGTATGTATCAACACTGAATTATCCTAATTCAGTTGTCAGAACCAGTAAAAGACAAGCAGGCAAGCATTATGACAAGGGGAAATAATTAATGCTTCTCTCCTTGCAGTGTTTCTACATGTAGAATCTTTCAATGCTATTTCATCAGCACCAGAACAATAGGGAACTTTTCTAATTTGCTTCTTGACTATGAATGGCCATGAGATGATAAATTCATTTCTACCATCTCACCTACAAGAAGCAAAGCAATTAAAATAGAAAAAAAAAATAGACAAATAAACATCAACAGAAATGCATAATGCACTCAAGAAAAGCAAGGATCTGCTGTTATCATGTTCCTATTCTTCCCTGTCTGTTTATGAACCTGAATTGTGTAATGTGACTTTGCATAATCTTTCAAACAGACCAGGAACTTTACTTGTTCTGTAAAGTACCTCATATTTTTGAGTCTTCTCAATGTAATTTATTAATCGAAGAAAATAGTGCTGGAAGGGACCTCAAGTGGTCACTGAGTCTCACTGTTTTGACAGGATCACACCTGCCTAACAATCTCAGACAAACGTTTACCTAACCTTCAGTTTAAAAGGTCTCTCTAGGTAATCCATGCTGGTGCTTAAATGCTCTCATAGTTGTAAAGACTTCCTTACTAACTAAATCACGTTTGTTACAATTGAAGTCATTACTTCATGTCCCATCGCCTGTGGATTCTGGAAGTATGGACAAATATATATGGAGCTGTTTCAAAAGAGTAATGTTTCAAAAGGGCAGCAGTTTTTACATTCTGTTACATGTGGACAAGCCCAGAATGATACAAATGTAGCAAAACTGTTCCAACTTTAACCCTGGATTAAGCAGTGGTCAAAAAGTAACAACTGCTGCCATTTTAAAACATTCCCCTTTTGGAAAGTCTCCAAGTTTATATGTGTCTATACCTTAAAAACAATTGTCCTCCTCTTCATAAGAACTGTGTTTATATTAGAAGACTATTACAAATTCATCTAGTCTTAACTTAGCTAGCTTAGTTTAGCTCATTTTTCAGATCTCCAGTCATTTTGTTGATCTTCTCTGGATTCATTTGTCCATATCTTTCTGAAGGGGCAGTGGCCAAAACTCTACATAATGACTGTGATTAACCATTATTCACAATTAATAATGCATCCATAAATTGTGCTGCAAAAACACTTCATCTTCTTATGTAGGCATACCTATGAGCTGCAGATGCAATAGTGATATACCCTCTGTATCAGGAACCAAAAATGCTAAAGATACTCTCTGTATCTTAAGCAAAACAGGTACTACTGAAATACCATTCTGTTCTAACACCATGCCTTAATCCTCATCTGCCTTAATCCTCATCTGGAGACTCTCAGATGTGAGATTTGTTTAAATGCTATCTGTCCACATCCCATTTAAGTCTCCAATCACTTTGCCAAGGCTAGCAGCAAATCCACCTATTAATGCCAAATGACACTAATGTTTTGTTATATCATGTTTTGTAATTTGATTGCACTGAGCACCTCAGCTCCAGAAAGCCATCAGTAGTAAATAGCTTGGCTTAGTTGATTCTAATCTTTTCCTCCTATCATTGCACCTTTTTGAGAAGAAGGAAGAGCTGTCCTAGAACGAGAAAGAATGGGAAGTAGGGTGGAGAAAGGAAACGATATGAATTAAGGTATGTAACAGGCATCACTTCCGAGCCAAGTTGCGGCCCGCTCACCTGTTCCTGCAGCAACCGCCCGCCTTCTCATCTGCCACATCTTGATGTTAATTAATTAGCGGGAGGCTGCCCATTATAATGCCTTGATGCCAGGGGGTGCTCTGCGGCTCCAACCTCCCCTAATACCGCAGCCCAAGCCTCGCAGGTGTTTCCAGACGTCGTCTTGTCCCTAATCAACTCGCCCACTCCCTCGGGCCTGCTCCATACCCTCTATGGAAGCACCACCTCCGGGCTCCTCCTCTCTGTGCCCACTCTAGGACTCTATAGTGAGCCTCCGGCCTTTCTTGCCCACCACGCTGCTCTCCCCTTCTCTCAGGGCACACCGCGCTGCTACCCCCTTTCCCTGGGGGCAACCTCAGCCCTCTCCCCTGCTGCAGGGTTAGCCTAGGCAGTAGCCATTCTCCCGAGGCTCACCGCACCCGTACTGGGCCTCCTAATAATGTTGCCCCCTCTCTAGGGCTTACTACGCCCGTCCTGGACTTCCTCCATATTGCCTCTCTTGGGCTCTTCAATATGGCCCCGCTCTAGGGCTCCTCAGTAATCGCCCCTCCTTGGGGCTGGGGTCTATGCACCCCGCAAGTGACGCCCTTGCTGGTGTCTGCTGCACCCATCCCGGGCTTCCTACTAGGGCGCTCCCCCTCTCTGGGGCTTGCCGCACCCACCTTGGGCTTCTCAATGCTGCCCCACTCTGGGGCTAGGGTCTACATACCCCGCACACAACTCGGGGCTCTGTTCCCCGACTGCAACCCACTGGTTGCACTCTTCGCCGCCAGTTATGCCTTCACTGGCGCGCAAGCTGTGCCTTCACTGGCGGTGGGGTCCCCCTAACACTGGGGAACAATGCACCCTCTTGGCACTAGACTGCGCCCTCACTGGCGCTGGGGCACCCCACCCCTATGGGGTCCCTATGAGTCCTCCTCCAACCCCTACAGCCTCACCCAAACCTCCGGTTTAATAAACAGAGCCAAACATCAACTCAAAGTACAAGCCTCTAGGCTATAACATAACTACAAGCCGCCTGGCCATAACTTAGTATCATGGCCTGAGCCTCCAGGGCTATCATGAGCTATACTTGCAAATCAGGCTTCTTCCCATATCTTAGCTGAGGGAACTCCTGCCTCTCCGGCTGCTGGCAGGGAACTGCCAGCCTGGCCTCAGCCCTGGGCTTTATAAGGGCCAGGCCCTGCCCCTACAGGCAGCTGGCTCCCCTTAGTTGCTCCGGCAACCCGCAGCTGCGCTCGTTACCCTGGCAACCCTCAGCTGGGCTCGTTCTGTCTGGCCAGGGCTCGCTCTCTCTCTGCCTGGCAGTCTCTCCTCTCTAGGAGCAGCGGCACCGGGGTGCCCTGCGACAGGTATCTGAAGGATTGGATGGAGTAAAGGAAAGGCAAAGGAATAGGAAGAGACAGATGAGGAAATGGAAGGCTAGGAATGGGAACAACAGAAAAATGAAAATGGAGAGAAAGAGGATGAGAAGGAAGATGCATGGATTTTGTGTTTGCTGGGCACGTCTACACAAGATACTACATTGTCGTAGTGATTCACTACAGTAGCTTGCCACTACAGCAACATAGCATGGGCAGGTACAAACCATGACATCAATGTTATGTTGCCGTAGTGATGAGCTACCTTGCTATAGCACTTCGCTATGGCAACGTAGCTGCTAAAAATAAATGTGCACTGTTGGGACTGCACGGTAATGGCTGTTACTGTACTGTCATTTGGTACTTCCTAAAGGAAGTACTAAATGATGGTGCAGTAACAGCTGTGCCATGGGGGGCACGTGTAGATGCACCCACTGTGTATTATAGATGCAAAAGCTCAAGACTTACTAGTTCTAGTATACAAACTTCTACCCATTAAGGTAAAGAACTTCTAAAGCTGCAGATATAGGAATATTATTGGCATTAATTATTAGAAGCCTGGAGTCCCCTGTGGTTCAGTGGTAGAATCTTTGCCTATCATACAGGAGACCTGGGTTCAATTCTGACACTTATACAACTACAGCTATGGAGGCAGCAAACATCTAGACTCAGTCTGGTCTTTGGATTCCGTCTCAGTGGCCTAAAGGGAGGATGGCTGGTCTGGGCATCTTCCACTCCTCTGAAAAAAAAATTCCTGCTCAGGCATATGCATCAAAGGTGTGGGTGACCCTCATGCATAAACCACGATCCAGGAGGATTGACAATTGCCATATTAGAAACCTAGTAACTTCTCTGAGACTTTGGAGAGCCACATGATCACATGTTTAGGTAGATCTGGTATTTAAGCTAAATAAAGCAGTGATCTGCAACCTTTATACAGTGGTGGGCAAAACAGTTTGGCTCCAGGGCTGGCCAGACCTAAGACTTAGCTGATACCCCTGCTGTTTGGATGCAGCAGGGATATCATGAACAAAGCCCTTTACCACCAAGCAATAGCTCTACCTTGGCAAATCCCCTCAGTACCAAAGCCCTTAGGGCCAAGTTGCAGTACAGCATGGAAGAAGTCCCCAATGCCAAACCCTCCCCACACCCCTGGTTGCCTGCCTGTGATGTGGCATGAGAGAAGCCCTTCTCTACTGAAGCGTCTTGGTCCATGGGCTAAAATCAAGAGCTCCACAGACTGAATTTAGCTTGCAGGCGGTAGGTTGCCGAGAGCCAAGATAGAAACAATGATGACTCACAAACCCTATCCATTATATTCCAATGAAAAGAAAGAAACAGCTAGGGAAACACAGTTTTCCCCTAACACAGGGCTCCAAGAGCTTGTGGCAGACAGTAACTTTTATCCTTTTATATTGCTCCCTGACCAAGGAAAAGTGGGAGAGAAGATGCGAACAACCCTACATTTGGGAGAAAAGATTACAGTAACCCTACAAGAAATTGCTGAAGAGATACAAATCATGCGTTTACAGATATTTATCCATGACTTTTCTGCACTTACTACGTTATGCCCCCTTGTGCTTATGATATGTATACCTGCAACCTCTAAGGGTACCTGTCACACGTGCAACAAGACTGCTCCTACCTGCTGTAATTACAGCGCATTGGAGCAAACTTGATTAATCAATTAATCAAGTTTGATGGAGCCTAGTGTAGCCAGGGTAAGGTAGATCAATGAATTCTCCCCTTTAGGGACTCTTCTGCCACGCCTTTGTTATTGAAAGAATGAGAAAATATGTTAAGCCCTGAGAGATCATGCAATCAATCACCCTGCTAGTAAGCAAAATGAAAATTGGTTTTATTAAACTTCTTTGCTATGTAACCTGGGTACACCCAGGGGTGTGCCCTGTCTGCAAGTGGAAGGGATGGGGTGGTCAGACAAGAGTGCTGTGAGAGGGGCCTGCCACTGAGGAGCAGTTCCCTCTTTTCTCTATAGAGCCAGGCTGGGACCAAGCACTTAACTATATACAAATGTATTGTCATACAAAAAAATAAATATGAATAAGAGACATTACATATTTACAATAGAATTAGTATGTGAAACCATATACAATAACCTGCAAATAACACATTGCACTACTTTGAGGGACTGCAAAACATAGAACAGGTAACTGGGAACTCAGTACAGGTGACCCACAGCACAGGTAATAATTAACCTCCCCTGCAAAGATGAACATTAACACCCTGGAACAGGTAAGGCAAGGCATTAACATAATAAACACATATAAGCATCAACTTAGAAACCAATATAAACCCCCTTAAGGAGTACCCATAACTATATTAAGATCAACAATACAAAACAAACATCAATCACAAAATATGAGGTGCGATCATCACCCCATGGGGTGTTCCCTGGAGCCCCTCCCCTTTAGGGCCCAGGATGTGGACACACCCCACACCCCCACAATGGAACAGGGTGGAGGCTGCAGACTCTCCCCTCCCAAGGCTGCCTCCCCTGTGGGACCCATTTCCCCAGCAACTCACACTCCCACTCTGAAGCAGACAAGGTTTGTTCCCTGGTAGCCAGTCCTGCAAGGGCCTCTCTCCAGCAGTGCCTCTGGTTCCTCTCTATGGCAGGTGCCCTGCACTGGGCATCCAGGGAGCTCCTACAGGAGCTGAGCCCTTACTGGCTTCAGTTCCCCAGCCTCACACCAGGGGTCTTTCCCCTTCCTGGGTCCTGTTCTGGGCACTGGGGCTCTTTTAGTTTAATGCTGAGCCACACTGCAGGGCTCTGGCTACCTGGCCTACAGCCGGGGCTAACTTAAGCAGCCTCAAGCTGCTCTCGAGGTTGACTCTCCATGTGCCAACCTGTGCACCATGTGGGGCCTGAGCAGCCTTGAGCTGCTCTCAGGGCCAATTCTATGTGCACTGATCCATGCACCGCCCCACCCAGCCACTTGCCGGGTTCGGTGGCTCAAGCTACCTTGAGCAGTTCCCAGAGCCTGAGCGCTGTGCACCGATCCGCACACCATCGAGGCTCAGGCGGGGTCCCAATGATGACCTTCTCTGGAGCTCCTCTCTCCTCACCGTCCCTTGCCACATCTGTCCAGCATGCTGAGCATACTAGACTTTTATTTACACTGAAGGCCCTGCCCCTAAGTCCACCAGAGCTGCAAAGCACCGTCTTCAATGAAGTCCAGGGGCTCTTCACCCCCCTCACCACCCAGCAAAGGCAGGGCAAGCCCCTCCCCACTGTTACCTAATTGGTGGAACATTTCCACCAATCTGAAATGTCCTTCTCCAAGCCTGGCTTGCTGGGCAGAAGTGGCAAGCCCACCACAGCTACAATCACAGTCCACAGCTTTACTTTCATTTTTCCCACTTGGTTGCTGTAGCAGGACACTAAGGTGCCTGCTACTGAGAGAGCATGGAAGACTCCTCAGGTGCTGGTTGCCAGGGTAACGGGAGGCAGCAAATGACCCACACCTGCCAGCGGTCAGGGCTATAAGAGGCAAGGCCTGGCTCTTATGAGAAGGAAAGAGGGGAGCTGAGATCAGAGGCAGTTGCTGACTGGCATCTAAGACAGCAGGAGCTCCCTGCCAAAGAGAGAGAAGCTCCTGGAGCATGATGCGAGGAGAAGCCTGACTGCAGGTACTGCTTGCAGATTAAAGGGTACCAGCTCCAAAAAAGAGCCCTGGTGAGGAGGGCAACCTTGCAGGGGGAAGAGCCCTGGTGAGGAGGGCGGCGTATAGAGAAGGCCCGCAAGGCCTAGACACGCCGGACACCCGGAGCAGGAGAACTGTGGCCAAGTGGAGGAGAGGTAGCCTCCCTACAAAAAAACCATATCATCAAAGTCATGGCGGGCAAGAATAGGAGGGTGCAAATCCGAAGCTTGGCACAGTAGAGGAGGCGGCAAGGATAAGCATGGCGACCCTGCCGTCCCTCCTGTAACAGTTGCAAACAACACTAGAGAGATTAGGTCCTAACCTTTCCTTTTCTTTTTCTCTCTTTGCAGGTCCCTGCTTCCTGCCTCAGTCCCACCAGGAGTTTCCCTCGTCAGACCCACCAGGTAAGTGCTCACAGGTTTTAGAATCCTTTTCCTCTCACTGATCCCTCACCACAGTTCATTTCACCCAGTGAGTTAGGCTTGGCTGCATCAGCTCTCTCTGTCCCAGTCCGTCTCTACTCATGCTGGCCATGCTCTCTCCCATCTCTCTGTGTGCTCCTGGGGGCAATCTGCTGCCCCTGAAGTCTTCCTCTTTGTAACCCCCTGACTCTAATCTACTGTGCCCATTTACCCAGTGTGTGACAAGGCACAGCTGTGCCTCGTGCCAGTGTCTGTGCCCTTCTGTGACCTGACTTCCCTCCCCTCTTGGGAGAGTAGCCCTACTAAGGAATAGGGTTGAATATCACCCTGGTACACATGGTAATTACCACACTCCAGCAGACTTCAGCATCTCATGTTTCAGCACCCCCGCACTGAAAAATGGAGGCAGGGGTGCTTTAACTAAAGCTTATTCAACAAGCTTTAGTTAAAGCACCCCCTCCACCATTTTCCAGAATGAGGATGTTGCTACACAAGACACTCCAGGCACTGTAATTAGAGTGGCTGTTGGAGCATCCCCCCACACCCCCAATTCCTGGAGCACTTGTATAAATTCCCAATGTGATTACTGTATTGGACTTGATGGAAAGTCTAGATAGAATTAAAATGAAACTCGGGTTTATAGCAACCCAGCTTCGGCTTTCAATTTTAGAATTGCTCTTGTATCTTTCTAAGGACTTAATCTAATATGATTAATCAATGAAGAGCAAAGTAAAATAGTCTACAGGTTGATAGCATTAGTCTATCATTCTTTTAAGAGTTAGATAAATTCAGGTTCTCTGTAAAAAAGATGAACCCAGAGGCATTTGCTTGATTAACTGTCTGTCAGTAACACAAAACCAAGTCAGAAAGCCTTTCCAGGCTTAAAACAATTGATGTACAGTTTGGGAAAGATGTATCAAAATAAGGCAATGCAATAAACAAATTCACATATACGTTCCTGTTAGTAATGTCATTAATATTAGGACTGCTATGTATGGTAGTTTGAAGCAAAACACACATCAGGTTATGAATGTTATTTACCTTCCCTCTGAAAACCCATCACTGTGGCTTGAATGAAATGCAACTATTCCATTTTTTTATATTAGCCATTACTTGGTCTTAACTTGTTAAAGATCCTTAAAGTTATTTTCATATAAGAAAAGAGTAATAGTTGTGAAAGGTAGTCAGCTTGACAGCTCTCTCTTCAACAATAAACTAAGATAGGTATGTTTGCTATACATTAGGCCAACTTTATAAAACTAAACAGATATTAGATTGACAGTTTATATAACTAAACAAGAAGTCCCCTTTTTAAGTCAAGGGTGTATAAAAAGAAAGGAGAGGCATCTTTCCAAGCATGTAATACTACTGTAATCCAATTTGGCTGGCATAAATCCATTTTGCAAGGAAACAAATATTGGATTAACTGAGATATTGATGGTAAAAATACCAAATACACTGTATTGCTCAAATAAAGTTTACATGTACAAGTTTATGGCTTAATTACTAATATTCCTTATCCTTGTTTTGTGTGAGGAGCTTTTCAAATTCCAAGTGATTTTAGTTTCATGGTATATGTGGGAAATGCAATACTCAAGCAGTAGGCAAGCTTCACATACTATAAGCACAATTTGTAGCTACCAGGAATTATAACTAGGCTCGCTATAGGCCTGAAGCACAGGGTTTGCTAATCTTAGAAATATGGTTCAACTCCTGTCACACCTAATTAAACTAGGAACTACTGGCCAGCCTGCTGAGAATCAGATCTTGGTACTTTAACAAAGGACACAGACTTTATATTTGCAATGCTTCTTCCATTTCAGCTTTGCACAGTACAGTGATGCACAAACACTTCGGTGAAATAAGATTCTGTGTCGGAAGCAAATGTTTTAATACATTATCAGGGAGTACATTTATGGGAAAGAAGGAAAATAGATATTCCAATGTTCTTCAGCGTACAGTGAACCTTTTTTGCAGAAATAAAGGGTTTGGGGATTGCCAGCCCTGTCTAGTTATGCTGGATGAGTGATAGTCTTACTATATAAAATAAAATGCATGCCAAATATTAGGATCACCAGAAAGGAAGCATTGCCTCCACCAGTGATTAAGGCCCTGATCTTATTTATCCCAGGTCTAACTGGATAGGCCTTTCCTACCTTTTAGGCATTAAGTTATTAAGCCCTATTTCATCCTACCCTGTGTGACTAGACCTGAGTAACTACACATGTTCATAAATGATCTGTTATGGACACTTAGGACACTTACACACATGCAGGGAGACTGCTCCAGTGCACTGGAAATCCAGCACGTTGGAGCAGACTTGATTAATTGAGTCTGCTTGAGCATATAAATTGATGCACTCTGGCAGCATTGTGCATCATGTGTAACAGCAGTGCATCACGCCTCTGCACTGAGAAAATGGTAGCTGTGGGCTTTGAGCTAACACTGAGTGATTTTTAATTAGTGCAGCTCACTAATTAAAAGTGCCTGGTGCCATGTCAGGAACACCTGTAAAAATGCCCTTAGGCAACTAAATCAACTTAACTTGTAATGCAATCCAATACCATCTAGAAAAGTACACAACCTCTATGTTAGTCCCCAAGCCTTCATTGGAGAAATGCAACAGACAGGCTGGAAAATGCCAGGAAACCACATGGCTAGAACATATCTAGTAAGTGAGAGACCTTTTTTCTAGGTCCACCTCACCAAAAGCTCCTTGACCTCTCATTTCTCAAGAAAGCACCCTTCTCATCAAGCTGGGAGGGAGTCATGGCTAAAAGCATTCTATACTGTCTGAAAGCATTTAAAAGAACGTCTGTTGCATAGGACAGACAAGATTTATGGGGACATAAGGACAACATGACTACAGAACTGGACTCCTTTTTCGCAAGAGAGGAAGCTACTGCCCTCATAGGAAACCAGCTGCCCTGCTCTACCTCCAGCGATTGTCATTAAATAAAATGGATGACTATTTAAAGTACAAAATTCATTAGGGACAGGAAGCAAAAGCTAGAACCTAAGATTATCTCCCTTCCAGAGTTATATCATTATCCACAAGTAATACTTTCTATCTCTGATTGGTTAGGAGACTTTATTCACCATAATGGCATCATGACCTGCCCTTAGGTATTCATACCTTCATCACCTCTCAGCTAGACTACACAGCAATGTGATATACTTGTGCATGATGCCTCCACATACTTAGGAAACTCCAGTTGCTGCAGAATAGTACAGTACATTTCTTCTCAAGCTTTGGTAAACACATCAAATCTTTTCTTTACAACCTATGCTAACTTCCCATAGAACACAAAATCAAGTTCAAAGTCTTTTTCTTAAACTTCAAGGTTCTTATTTGCCTCAGCTCAAGGAACATTACATTGAGACTGGGCATGCCACCAAGAAATAAGCCCGGTTCACCTGCACACCAGCTTGCAAATTTGTAGAGAAGATGACTCAATGCAACCTCAAGCATTCACCCTGGAACACACAGGACAGACAGCCTAAACATGGCGCTTGTCAGAGGTGTAGCTGCCTAAGATTGCACCCAGACAAGTCTGTACCTTCTGGTTCTGGAGCAGTGGGTAGAAGCAGCAACTGAAATTCACTGCTGTTGAGGGCAGTGAATTAAACTCACAACTAGGGCATTAAACAGTATGACTAAAATCTGCCATGAATTTGTTCCCTCTTCCTCTCCCCAGGTGGAGAATAGTATGCTTATAGTATGTGAAGCTTGTCTACTGCCTGGGTATTGCATTTCCCACAAATACCATGAAACTATAATCACTTGGAATTTGAAAAGCTCCTCACATAAAACAAGGATGAGGAATATTAGTAATTAATATTGCTTTACACCTCATTTTTTTGCCACAGACACCCATCCTTACACTACTGGTGCTTAGATATGCAGTTGTAGCCATGTCCAGCCATCTCCTCCACAAATTTTCAAGCCACAGGGTTTACACAATGGGTCGGTCTTATTTCTTAGAAGCATACCTAGTGTCAGGAGGCAGTGAAGATAGCCCCTAAAAGCCTTCCTTGAGTTCTAAGGAGAAGGCTGTAATTGTAACTTCAGCAGTGGCAGCAGAAATCCTTCAAAATAGAGGATGATGAATCCCATGGGTCAAGTGAATGGTTGTAAATGAGTCCACTGGTGGCTAAGAAGGCTGATCATAGAACCACAGACTCTCTGGCAAATGCCACAGGTGGTGGCTAAAAGCAGAGTTGGACCATGGATTTCTCAGTCTTGTTTGCTTTCTTTCCATTTCTGTTGTTTTTCTGCCTCCAGGGCAAAATGGTTTTCCTCAAAGTAGGATGTACCTTCTCTCACAAGGCATCACTATGTAGCTCTGTCCCAAGCTAGTTTTTCCCAATTTGTGGTGTCAGTGCCACACTTCTTAATGTTTTGCTTGAGTACATCCTTGAAGTGTTTCCTCTGGCCCCCACATGTCCTTTGTCCTTGGCTGAGTTGGGCGTATAGCAGTTGTATCAGTAAAAATACATTAGCCATGTACACACAATGCCCTGTACACAGCAACTGATGTTGAATAATCAATACTTCCATACCGGTGGTGGTAGCATTGATGAGGACACTGGTGTTTGTGCAACAATCCTCCCACTTCATGCCAAGGATCTTCTGGAGATAGTGCTGGTGATGGTGTTCTAGACTTTTCAGGTGGTCCCTGTAGATCACCCAAGCTTAACAGCTATAGAGAAGAGTTGAGATTACCACAGCTTTATAGTAGGAGCTTTGTTCAAGTCCTGATCTTGTGATCCTTGACCACACAATGATTCAGTCTCCCAAAGGCAGAGCTGGCACATCGGATCCTATACTGGATCTCCATGTCAATGTTGGTGTTATTTGAGAAATGGCTACCAAGGTATGCAAAGCATTCAACATTCTCCAGCAACTGTTCATCAATGAGGATCTTTGCCAGGGGTGTTAATTATCCCAGAGCAGGCTAGTGAAGCACCTTTGTTTTTCTGATGTTAAGGATCAGTCCCAGGTACTGGTATGCTTGAGAGAAGCAGTTAAGGACCGTTTATAGGTCTGTCCTCCATATGCATGCACCAGAGATGGGGATAGTTGGGGGAGACTGTACAGGAAACCCTTGGTATTCGTGGATGCCAAACCTAGATTTTAAATACACTGTAAACACTTACTAGAGCTCCTTGGGAGTTGTGTGCTTGCTGCCGCCAGACTCCTACTGCCACTGCCAGAGCCATGTCCCCCCCACCAGCCACTGGGGGCACTGCGTTCATGAATGCAGACTGCGTTCATGAACGCCGTGCCCTATTCACGGATTTCACCATTTGTGGGGATCACAGGAACATATCCCCTGCGAATGGCGAGGGTCTCCTGTAGATGTAAAGAATTCCAACATGAAAATACCCCACTATTCTCTACCTGGGGAGAAGAAAAGGGAACAAATTCATGGCAGATTTTAGTCTTGCTGTTTAATGCTCTAGATAGAAGACACTCAGAAACTACAGGGATGATCACACTAGCAGGACTTTGTACACTAGGGACTTCGTACACTAGGGACTAGGGGTGAGCACACTAGGGACTTTTAACATAGAAAAGCGCTACATAGAGTAGAATTTTGTCTACACTGCAGTTACTGCTCTGATAGCTGTCACAACCCAAAGTTGTGGTTTTTTGTTTGTGTGTGCTTCGGCACTGCTAAATTATTTTCCCGCCGACTGTAGCTTTCTTTGCACAATAGAGTTCTCTGCTGCAGGAGAGAACTCTGGTGCAACAGGGGATTTCCCGCCAAATTACAGCTTCTTTGCAGGGTGCATTTCTTTTGCATACTAGTGATGCACGTTGCAAAGGAGTTCCCGCCATTTGTATTTGGATTTGCGCCACATAATTGGCCAGTTCCAAATGTAGGCACATGTGGCGGCTAGCTATTGGCTTGCTAGCTGTATAAAAGGCTTGGGTAGTTTCCGCCAGAGAGAGAGAGAGAGAGAGAGAACTCACCAGGAGGAGGAGACTTCGTACTGTGTGAAAATCCCCAAGTGCTGCAGACCCTTGCGGACCCAACGCACCTCTCTCAAGCTTAATAACCGAACCCGCGGAGCTTTCACTTCTAGCCTCTCCCCGTCGCTGATCGCAATCCAAGACGTATCTTTCCTGTAAACCCAATTTTTGAACCCACAGAGCCTAAACAACTCCAGGGGACCAGGGAACTGAACCGAACCTGCGGAGCCTAAACAACTCCGTGGGAGCAACCGAATTTGTCGTAGTCCTCTAGCGAAGACTTAAGCGGAGCTGCGCCTGGAAACCTGTCCAGCCTACACCACTACCATCTTTGGGTGTAAGTAAACAATCTTTTCAATCAACCACTACGCGTTTGTGACTAATTCTAGCTCACCACCGGTTTTCTCCGACCCCGCGTGCCCGGGCTGCTGGCCAAAGCCCGCGTGCGCAAAAGATGGGCCACGGATTGCTCCCCCCCGACTAGCACTTGGCGGCGGGATCGGGGCCCGGCCCGCACAATAGCAACTCACATACTCAAGCTAGTTTTAAACTAATTAGCCTCAGTACTGATAGCAGAGTAGCAATGACATTATGAACTTCATGGGCTAATCACCTGAGTATTTGTTGTTCCTCAGAATATGCAGCCCATGTTGAGCTCCAAGCTGCCACAGCAACACTACTAGCAGTACTTGATAGAATAGATACCTCTACAGTTGATGGCAGTGTAGACATGAATAGAACAGTATTGAATAGAATGGGATATGGAGATAAGGATACATTAAATGTGAGACCTTGAAGGTATTTAAAGCAGTGAAATACAACTGTCAGAGAAATAACTGCAGTGCAGACAAACTTTTGCAATTCATAAGGATGGATTTTGATAACACATGACCTCAAAAACCTAATTCTTGTATGCTAGATTTAAGTAACTCACACTGACTTCAAAAGAAGAATTTGCAAGAGGAAGGTCCTGGACTGGATTAAAGCCAGCAACATACCCATGAAAGATGATATATATTTTAATCAATCCTAGACTATCCAGCTTCTTGGCACATGGGTATTTTTTTTTCTTAATCAAAATGTAAACCTAATCTCCTTTATTTTCTTTTTTCCTTCATTTTCTTTCTTTCTTTTAAGTTTTTCGCTAGGAAATTCCCATTGAGATACAACAGCTTATTTCCAAATGTATTCAGGGACAAGAGGGAAATTCAGAGAGCAAAATTGCATTGATACCGCAAGTACAGAAAAAGTAAACATTCTAAATATTCATACCTATGTTTTAACTCTAAACTCTGAAAGACTGAACAAGTCCTCCAAATATCACAGTGATTGGTACAATATAAAACTCAGAGTAAAATAGATAGGTTTCTGTACCTCTGACCGTAGCAGATAATATGAAAGTGATACACTTTTTAGGTAAAATGCAAGCAACAACAATTACATTTTGGCTCAAATATATTGTATGTATATATTTAATTTTTCTATACAATTATTTATATATTTAATTCTAAGACAACTTTCACTAGCTGAAATAAAGATTATAAGAAAATGTATTAAGGAAGATTACTTAAAATAAAGAAGGTAAAATCTCATTAGACTGACAGGCCATTCCGCTTCAGATCGTATACATTCCTCCCTCCCCTCCACAAAGGTAGAAAGGAAATATATATTTTAATAAATATTTGCCTAGCTTCCAATTGCATTTTCTATGTTGAGGAGAAACAATTTCTTGTCTGAGCCTTCTCACCAGGCATCATTTCACATGTTTTTTTTTTGTTGGAGTCCACAGAATAACTTTTACTGTTACATTGGGGTTTTTTTAATATCTCCTCTCTGAGGTATGACTCCTGAAGCCCAACATAAAGTAACACATATGTGTGCACAAATATATCATATAAAATATTTCTACTTAATATTTTTCTTTTACTATGTATTATGTATACTTACATATTTTCACCATGCATCCTTTCACAGCATCAATTCAACTTAGGCATACATTTAGTGATTTATTATTTTGGTTCCTTTTTTTCCCATCCAAGCACCTAATTGTCTCTTCCTCCTTTTCCAAATCCATTTACTCTTCCAGCCTCCCCGGCATCATCTCTCCCCAAATGTTTGCCCTCCAAGGTGTTCGCAGTCATCTCTGCCTCCTCTACTAGCCTTTTACAACTAAGACATATCAGAAACCCATTTACTTCTTCCCAAGACACCACTACTGTCCTTCTCTTCCTCCAACCTCTTTCTTTTTTTTCCTACTTTCTTATCTTCATCTTTATCACTGATCTTTTAGATGTCCACCCCACACATTCATTTAATATCTCTCACGCCGAGGATCCTCCACACCCCCTACCATCTTCTTTCAAATTCCCAGGTTGTCTCAAACTTTACTTATTTGTACTTTCTTCCTCTTTCCCATTCTTCCACTCGCCATGCCCCTCCAAGTTTTTCTATTCCAGAGTGATTACTGCACTCAGTCTCTTCCCAAAACGTGCTTTCCTGACTACTGTTATATCCCCTTCTCCTTGTCAGTCCCTAAGGGTCACTAATCATGAATCAGGTTCTTCCAAAATCATCAAATTGGACTTTAAAAAAAATCTAACTTTTTATAAAATAAGATGATGGGGGTTATTTGCCTTCTGGTATTTGAGCCTATAAGGATTATATTTTCTGCACAATTGTGAGGGTTAGATATGTATTACTGAACTTTTTACGTGCTCATGTGAGTCCATCAACTGAGGATTTAATGAGAAAAAAATCCTCTCTCATCATGAATTGGCAATACTATTTATAGTCAAGAGCTCCACACCTGCTCTGTGGGCTTTCAACAGAAAAACTTTTCTCTTGACTAGTTTCAGTGCTCTTGCTTTTGATGCCTAGTCTAAATTCCTTGGGCTTAATCCTGGCTCCTGATCCTGGACTCTGAGGGCACATCTACACGTGAGCTTTTATGCACATTAGTGTATTTCAATGTACATTATAGCATCACAAAAAAACCGTTGCTCTTTAGCTAATGCCCATTAAAACAGGCTAATGTACCTTTTTCTAGTACCTGACAATGGAGGGCATGCTCCAGGAGTGGGGCTGCTTTAATTAGAGTAGCTCCAAGAGAGTCACATGTATCAGAGTCCCAGTGCTTAAAAATGGTGCTTTAACAGTGCACCAGAGCAGCCTCGCTGCACTTGTATAGGCACCTGAAGGTACAAAATTTAATGTGCTTTACCTAAGACACATTAATGAACATGTAGACATGCCTTGACTTTCCTAATCTACTTCCTGGTCCCTGTTCCCTAGTCATGTTCCTGCTGGCCTTCTTAACCTGAACCTGCGCTTTGCTCCTGCCTAAATCCTTGTCCACTTCCTGCCTAATCTGTTCCTGCCCTGCCTGTTCCTGTTTGGGATTGCCCAGTTCAATCAATGGCTTACGTCAATCATAAACCAGTTTTAATTCCTGGCTTGACTGGAATTAGACCTTAGACTGGCCCATGCCTTCCTTTAATTCTTGGACTCCTTGTTTCTGGTCTCCAAGGTTTTTACCCTTAACCCCTGAACCCTGACATCCCACATCTGTGTCAGTCAATGACACAAAGGTTGCAATCTGCCCTGGCTACCCCAAGGTTCCTTTTCCCAATATTGTCCACCTTTTTTTCTAATCAAAATTCCTTCCTTCCTTCTACAAGGGAAGAGGAGCTGAAACTACTGCTACTGCTGGATTGGAGGCAAGAGTTTGTGACTTCCACAGCTGACTCAGGGTATAAAAAGAAGTTGCCAAATGACGTAGAGCACCTGTGCTGATCCTTTTCATTAGATGAGACATATAACATCTGTTGTCCTGCCTACTGATCCTGTGCAGATCCTTGCTTACAGAGGCATGCCCTGGGGAATGTCCAGGGCACATCTCTGCATGTGGGGAAAACTGAGGTTCCTTGCTTACAGAAATACCACCCTGCTCCACAAGGAATCTCTGGGGTTTGACTCTGTAATCAGGGAAAACTGAGCAAGTGCTCCTGGAGTCACAAACCCTTTTTCAGGGTCACAAATTTGTGGTATTTGTGGCATGACAAGTGGTATAGACATCTGTTTGCTTCCCTGTTGTGTGGTCATAACAATTTTATGGAGGCACAGAGGTACAGTCTGTAATGTCTGTTCATACCCTATACCCCAGCCTGGTCAGACACTGCAGCTGCAGCTGCTGCTGCATGGCCAGGCAGGGGCTGGAGTTTTCATGTGCTTATGCCCAGGAGGGAATAAAGCCAAAGCCATGCGTAATGGTAAGCAGCAAGGGGGGAGGAGGGGCCAAGCCTGTAGGGGGTAGGCAGGGAACCAGGCAAAGGTGGGGCGAAGACAACTGCTGTGGCTGTGCTTCTATCCTTAGGCTTGGGTATGGAACCAGAGCCACAGCAGCTGCCTGCCATCCCCTCCCACTACCACCCCAACCTTGAACTCAAATCCAAGATAAAGGGCTCTCCCCTCCACACACATACACACACCCATGTTGAATGATAGTAAAAACCTTATCTTGGATTGGAGTAAATGCAGTATTACTCCTTACCCAGTGATCAGGAATTTGAGCAAAAAAGAGTTCTCTTTCTCCTTCCTCCTCCATAATTTCTACCTTGTAGAAAGATTCCCAGTACATGCAGTTGTTTGACCAGATCTCTCCTGTGGTCCTCACACCACTTGAATGTTGTGCTAACATTGCAGTGAACTAAAAACTAAGGATGCCTATACATGTGTTCAGGGGTAGGAGGATGGCAGGACATTTTAACTAGAGTGGTTCTCAGAGAGCTGTTCTAATTAAAATGTCTCACTGACATGTGTATTAAGCCCCCACACATTTAAAAATGGCTGCAGGATACTTTTTCTAAAGCTCATTTGACAAGGCTATTATACCAATAGCCAAAAAACCCATGTTTCATCAAGGCTTGGCTACTTACAAAGTGTTGATCTGTGGTGTAATTGAAACACAATTACAATCGGACGATTTGGCTACTCTGCAGCTTTATCTGGCAGAGGAAGGTAGTCCTGTTCCTGCTCCCTCAGACTGAATGGGTAGGTTGGAGGAATAGACTTATTATTGGCTTACGTCTGGCTACATAACTCTTCAGCTGGCAATAATGTTCCATCAACTGGCTGAGTGTCAGGCAATGTAACTTCCTTCACTGTGCATTCGGTTTCACTCCTGACTACTGAAAACTGAATTTCAGACTTCATTCCCACTGTCTGTCTAGTTAGAGACTATCCACTGTCCTATAGCTCTAGCAATAACATGGACATTGCTCTTTAAAAATTTACGTCTTTGGGTGTAAGTAAACAATCTTTTCAATCAACCATTACGCCTCCGTAACTAATTCTAACTCGCGTGCGCTAAACCGCCCAGCGGTTCTCTCCAGCCCCATGTGCCCGGGCTGCTGGCCACAGCCCGTGTGCAACGAAGACGGGCCCGGCTCACCCCCAGCGATGGGAATGAGATCGGAATCGCCGCAGCACATGGCAACAAAGGTGGGATCGGGGTGTGACCTGCACACCTCCCAGTCTATAGGTGTGTTGGAGATTCTTTCTCCCCAGGTGCAGAACCTTGCATTTATCCTTGTTGAACTGCATCCTATTCTGATCTGCCCACTTCCCCACTCTGTCCAAATCTGCCTGAATTTGCTCCTTGCCCTCGAGTGTGTTTACTATGCCCCATAATTTAGTGTCGTCTGCGAATTTGGACAAGGTGCTTTCAACACCTTCATCCAAATCAATGATGAAGATATTAAACAGTACTGGTCCAAGGACAGAGCCTTGGGGGACACCACTGCCCATATCCCTCCAGAGGGAAAGCAACCCATCCACCACCACTCTCTGGGTGCATCCCATAAGCCAGTTTTTCACCCACCTTACTGTAAAAAAATCCACATCACAGCTACTCAGTTTGCTTGTAAGAATTGGGTGTGACACTGTGTCAAAAGCCTTTTTAAAATCCAGGTACATAATATCTACTTCCTCTAAGCACTTTGTGACCTAGTTATAAAAAAAAAAAACAAGTTGGTCAGGCAGGATTCTGCCTGCTATAAACCCATACTGGTTGCCCCTTAGCATTGTTACCTGCTAGCCCCCTGCAAATGTGATCCTTTATGATCTCCTTTCAACTGATAATCCCCAGAGCCTCTATTTCTACCATTAGCTGATGAACCTAGAGCAAATGCTTTTTACCTGGTGGTTTCACCTCAACTCCCCTCCATATCTAACAATACGAGGAGCAAGATCTGATTGGTGGTCTGCCACCCTTTCAGCTCCTCCTCACAGCAATGTTACTTCTGAGAATAAGCTTGTTAGAGCGTTTGTTCTTTCAGCTTGATTTTCATCTCTGCTCTCAGTATCTAAACAGAAAGATAATATTTCTCTGAATAGAAAAAGCAAAGAGTCAAGACAGGACTAGCTGAAATTACGATTGACAAAGAAAAAACTGATTACAGTGACCACAAGGGTAGATATTTCTTACTAAAGAGGAAACTGATCTGCAAGAATAATAATTCAAGCTGCAGTTATATACAGCTGTTCAGCACCTTATTGCTTCTCACTAGTTATTTATAGTTTCCTTTGTTTTTGAAACCTATGACTGAGATCAGGTGAGAAGGATTCATTTAAAATACATAATTTTTTTCAAAGTGTGTTTTCATGCCCTTGCTCCTCTCTTTCTCTGCCACTAATAAGTACTCCAATTTTGATCAAAATACAGAATCCTATTCAGTCCAACATTAATATAATTACTTCAATTAATACAATTACATTAATATACTTACTACTTTGTAATTGAAAATTTTATGTCCTCTACACCATTGAAAACTTTGTTTTCTGATTAACTTTCTTTCAAGAAAGATGGATCCATTTTCCCACTAAATTTAGGTTACAAAATATTTATATCACTGCAGTATCAGTGTTTTGTTGGCTCTTAGGATATAAGATCTTCTTCACAAAGAATCATGAGATTTTTTTTGATTGTATAGCAAGTGTACTTAACTTTGTAAAAAAAAGGACATACTATACAGTACCTAATCCAATAAAGAGCCCAACCTTCAAATGTTGACTTGCTATTAATCATTATAAAAAATAGACCAAGTTAGACTGTAAAATTCAAGGAGAACTTGTTTTCCCTAATTACTTGGAAGAACTTGCATTTATTGCCAATATATGTAACTACTGTTTATCCAAAGAAGATGGGCATTGAGGACACAGGGTCAGCTTGGGTCTTTTTTTAGTATGTACAGTATTTTCATCTTCCCCACAAAAGAAAAGAAATTAAGTGCATATTAGCACACATCTAAGATTTAGGTAAGCCATTATAGTTATTTGTATTGGCAGCTACATATTTTATTCCAAACAAATCACATGAACAATTTATTCTAACAAAAGATAACAGAACATGAAAAATGTATTAGATGATAGAAGAACATACCTAAATTATACTGACACCACTGAGCACCAAGCACTGTGGTCCCCCACTCCCATTTTCATTCAAAAACATGACCTAGAATACCACCGTTCGTATAAAGCCTAGCAGTTTGAGCACTCATGCAGAAAAAGAAACATGGGTTCCAGACCCTGCCCCCCCACGTCCTAAGAGAATTCAAACCCATATTTTCTGTCCCCAGAGAGTTCCCTAACAACCTAAATAGCAGGCATAGTGGGGGTACTCACTATCTCCTGTTGAAGAATCAATGGCTACTGGAAAGGAAAGGAATCCAAAAGTAATGGAGCCAAAAAAAGTGAGAGCAAGGAGACTGACTGTAGCCCAGCAATTAAGGCATTCACATAGGAGGGTAGAGTCCTAGATTCTGGCTCTGCACTGAGGACTGTTATTTACATATGACACTCATCAATTAAGAATCAGAAATTCTTGGAGCTGGTATTGGAATCCTGTCTCCTCTTGGAGTGTTCTCCTGGGAATCTTGTGCTACTGGCTGCCCTGTGCACCAGCTTAAAACAAGAAGGGGTCAGGCACCTCCCACACACCAACACTTTTTTAGCCTTGAAATTGGGCTACTGAGAGGTAAGAGATTGAATCTGAATCCTCCCTGAATAAGCAGAGTTCATACCCCAGGTCTCTTATGTCCTAGATGAGTGTCTTAACAAATCAACTATGATACAAAAGTAGGGCATCACCATCAGTGAGATAGGTACATACCTTCAAAAGATGGCTTGGTATTCTGAATCACAGGAGAACAGATGCACATAAGGCATTTATACACATGCAGGGGTGGGGGGGGGGGGCACTTTATTAGAATAGCTCTAATTAAAGCGCCCAGGGCATCTCATGTATCAGCATCCCCATGCTTAAAAATGGTGGCGGAGGCACTTTTTCTAAAGCTCATTCTTCCCCACTGCCATTTTTAAGCACCGGGATGCTGATGCATGAGACACTGGAATCTGCTGATTGCAGTAATTACCATGTTCCAGCTGCTCCAATGTATTATAATTAAAGCACATCAGAGCAGTCTAGCTAGTCATGTATATGCACCACAAGGACCAGAGCAGGGCAGAAGCTAACTATAGGGAAGGTGTCTGAATGCTTCCTATTTGCTACCTCAAGGCTCTCTAGTTTACCCTTTGAATTTCCCTGTCTCTTCCAATTCCCTCTATAAAGCTGAGGTGCCTAAATCTCCCCATTGATTTCATATGAATCCAACATACCTAATTGCATTTACCCTGACCTCCTGAGGCCACAACCCTAATTCTCTACACATAGCAACTTATAAGTGGAAGCACCCAAGGGTACCTATATATGAGTACAGAGTCTTCTCTGGCACTGGAATTCCAGTTTATCAGAGCAGACTCAATTAATTGTGGCAATTGTCACACTCCAGCAGCCTCCTGTGTCTAATGTATCAGCATCCCCACACTTAAAAATGGTGGCGGGGAGACTGAATAAGCTTTAGTTCAGGTGCCCCCACTGCCATTTTTAAGCATGGGGACACTGATACATGAGACATGGCAGTACTTTAGAGTGGCTCTCAGAGATGGTGCTGTTACTTTCTTGTAGTTCACCCCTTTGAATTGTTTTCACTTTCAAATTGCTTCTGCTTTTATTTTTCTTGTGTGGTTTTGAGTCTGTGCTTCCACAGTTGTGTGGCAGGGCATGGGCAAAGGGTGGGGGGGGGGGCCTTTGGGCTGGGGGGGGCAGTGCTGAACTGTCCCACTCTCCTGCAGTGCCGGCCAGGGACCCAACTTAATTTGTTTGAAAACCTAGTACATGTAAACACAGGTGCAACACTCCAAAATAAACTAGTTTAAATTTTATAAACCTATCTAATTTGATAAGGATTAAAACCCGTGGTGTGTACAGGCACCCCTAGAAAGCAAAATCAGGCTCTCACGGCCTAGCAGGGGAGCATATTTGTAACCAGGCAATTCTCATACATTCCAGAGATAGAGATTTTATTTTTTGGTGGGGGGAGTAGAGAGTGTCTAACAAACCTTGAGAAAAGAAGAGCACCATCTCCCATATATTCAATAGACAAGAGTGCAGCTGCAGGAATTATCCTATACCTATGATCACATCTTACCAGATGCCTGGTCCATAAAATGCATGTGAACAGTACCTCCATTGGCTGGACAAGGTACGTCAGACTGGACCACCAGTGAATGAGCACCAGCTCAACACAGTGAATGGACTAAAGGTATGACACTAGAGGGAAGCAGAGGGAAGTTGTGTTCATTGTTCAGCAACTTCCTCCAGGAAACACTACTGCAAACTGAAGCAATGGACATGCAAAAGATTGCGTGTTGGCCAGATGTCCATATTCCTGTGTGCGTCCCTGGGGCACAGTGTATGGTGAGAGCCTTTGCTTGCTTGCTAATTGTCATATGTTACTACTATGTATAAATAAAGGTCTCCAGGTTATCAACAGGATATACTGTGATTGGTCATTTTAGGGATGTTGCACTGTATTGGCTGCTGATTCTTAAAATCAGGCCAACAGGGTCCACATGGCAGGGGGGCTCCATTCACCCCTGCCCTACCCAAGTGACATCACAGCTCCAGCCAGGTCTGCATGTCTCCTTCCCCAATCTCACCCCCAGCTGCTGCTGACAGTCCCCAGGTGGCGGAGGGGATGGGGGGGGAGGGTACCAGTCTGGCAGCCTCCTGGGAGGTGTGTGGGAGTGCCTCCCAACTGCTAGCCTTGGCCAGTGCAGGTAGGCACCAAGTCCCCACCCCCCAACCCCCTCACCAAACAGCACATGTCTGTTTGACTGGAACACACTCTAACTTATACCATCTAAAGCAAAGTGCAATAGAGTGCTTTCTGCCAGGGGCTTTTTAAACATCTGTACTTAGCTTTTAATATCAAGGTATGGCAGGTGAGAGACAGGAGGTTAGGGAGGCTGGAGGGCACAGCAGACTTCAGGGTCAGAGCCCCTGGCCTGCTACAATGCACATAACTTTAGCTATTATTTTGGACTGGGAAAAGGCAAACAAAAAATGCAGCAGCAAAGCTTTCATGGCACTATTTTCATAAAACAAGTTTGCTCTCAAGTAAGCAGTGGGATTGCATCTTCTGCATGTCTTGAAACGTCCACATACATGCACACCTTTTTATTAGGCCTCTGCAAAGTGGCTAGTAGTCACTTCGGATTTGAATTCAGCCGATTTGGGGGACAGTGATTTGATTTGGTGATTTAAATCACTGTCCTGAATCAATTCAGCCAAATCTGATTTGGAGATTTGGCCGCTGCTGAATCAGCCGAATCTCCAAATTGGACACGTCCCATCCACTGCCCACTCTCCCAGGCCTGTCATTGGCTGCCCTGCCCAGCCCCAGCTCCCCGCTCTTTAAAAAAAAGCCCCAAACTCACCAGCTCCTGCCAGGTGGGGGGTGATCCCCGCTGCCCCCCTCTGCCCTACACTGAGTGGGGGGCTCTGTTGAGCCCCCATCCCCTGCCCACTCTCTGAGCCCCAGCCCCCAGCTCTTTAAAAAGAAAAATCCCCAGACTCACCAGCTGCTGCCAGGTGGGAGGGTGATCCCCGCTGCTCTCTGCTGTGTGGGAGGTTCTGCCATGACCCTCCAACCTATGGCCACTCTCCCAAGCCCATCAATGGCTGCCCTGCCTGGCCCCTGCTACCGGCTTTTTAAAGAAAAAAAATGGACTCGCCAGCTTCTGCTAGGTAGGGAGTGATACCCGCTGCCCCCCACTGCCCTGTGCTGCTGAGGGGGAGGCTCTGCCACAACCCTGAGAAGCCCTGTAGCAGCTAGTAGCAGCTAGTGAGTGTGGGACTTTTTTTTTTTTTTTAAAGAGCCATGAGCTGGGGCAGGTGGGGTAGCCATGGGGTGGGGGGCCGGGAGAGCAGGCTGAGGATGGGGGTTTATGGCAGACCCCCCCACACAAAGTGGGGCAGTGGGGGTCAGGAGGGATGCCCCCCCCCACCTAGCAGCAGCTGGTGAATGGGGGCTTTTAATTTTTTTATTTTTTTTTAAAGAGCTGGGAGCTAGGGCTGGGCAGGTAGCCATGGTGGGGCTGGGAGAGTGGGCAGGGGGCAGGAGATGGGGCTTGGTGGGGTCCCCCCATGGCCCCCTTCCCCCCTCCTCCAGTCTTCCCACCCCCCATCCCCTACTTACCAGTACGGAGTCCAGGTCCAGCTCCCTGCAGCAGCAAGCAGGGACTTCCCGAATCTCCAAAGCTCTCCAAATCTTTTCCAAATCAATTTGGAGAGGTTCAAATCAATTCAGACCTTTTTATTGGTCTCCTAATTGAATTTGGATCCAGAGCTTCAGCTGCCAAATTGGGCCAAATCTCCTTCGAATCAAATCAGACCTGAAGCTTCGCACAGCCCTACTCTTAACAACATCGTACAGTGCCCAGAACCCTGAATTGTTGAGCCAGCTTTATTTACTCACCCTCTCCCAGCTTTAAGTCAATGAGCCAAACTAATCCTGGGTACAACTCCATGGAAACCAAAAGCTACAGCAGGAAGCCAAGGGCTTGAGTGTGGTATTTGTTACCCATCATCAGCTCACCTATAGCTTAAGAAATATTAACCTGTCAGTCAGCTAGGTGTATATGCAACAATTATAAATGCATTTTCCAGATTCATCTTGGAGATATTTATTTTGTTAAAATTATCAAGCTCAGATCTTTACTTCTTTTGCTACATTATGCTAGGTGGCTTTACTAGGGTTAGCAAGCCAGTCAATTGACTGGTCAAATATTGTCAGTTGACTGCATATTTTTGACTTCTCAAAGATTATAGCAATTTTATTTTTAAAACTACAGTTTTCTTGACAGAAATATGATTTGTTATTGTTTTGACATATTTCTTAATGGAAAATGTATGCCTTTTCTGTGTATTATATGGATTTGGACCTATTTGCAATTTTTTTACTATTTTTTACTGATATTTGACTGGTCATTTACCAAACTTCATCTGACTAGTCAAATACTCAAACCTAGCTTTTCCTATATAGTAACATTCCTGCATTGCAATCTACAGCAGAAAGAGGGTCAAATACAAACCCACTGAAACCAGAGTTGAATATATTTTCAGCAGCTCACGAATGGTATACTTCTTGAAGAATGACTTTATGGTAAATCATATTTACAGATCAGTCCAAAATATATTGGCAATAAGTATAAAAACTGTTTAAAGTAGGTATCTACTTTGAAACCAGCAAATAAGCTATGCAAATCATGCTGTCTTAAAAAACATGACATTTGCTTTCATGTTCTTGTAACCTCCCTGTGATATAAAAACTGAACTCATGTGCACACTACATGTGTGTGCCTGTGCATATATATACACACAAACAATATGCATACAGTTGAAAACATGGCAGCTTCCTCTAGCAAGATTCATGTGAACATCTTCTTTGGATTCATGTGGTTCTGCTTTGAGCAGGGGGTTGAACTAGATGACCTCCTGAGGTCCCTTCCAACCTAATTTTCTATGATTCTAGAATTCTATTATTTTGCTGGTATAACATCTTCTGTCTTTTGCTTTGAGGGTGTATTCAAACTAATTCAAATGTTCCTTGAAACATACCACATTTTGCTTACGTTTAACAGAAAAATGTCCATGAAAGTCACCTAATTTGGGCTAAATTATAAAGCATTTTGACAAATGTGAGATGTCTTGTATTCAGAAGTATAACAGAGCAGCTCTGAGCCCTAGTTATTTTTGTGCCCCCTCCCCCACCATTAGTACCCACTGCGCTACTGCCTGAATCTCACATCCCAACCTTTTTTACACTACTGCTTCTACTGGTAACAAAACCTGAAACCTGTTAAGTTTCAAGAGATTTCATATGACGTTAGGAGGTTTTCACAAAGTTTTATCACACAGAAAAAGAATGTAGCAAAGCTGCTCCAACTTTACCGGAGGGAAGGACCTGAAAGCTTACCTAAGTCTATCCCACCCAAGCAGTTGGTGAAATAAGGTCTCAATCAGAAAAATCCTTGCCTTTCACATAATTTCTGGACCATCATAGCAACAATATCACTCCAGCACTGCTGACATTAGCACTTCTTCATCCAGAATTAAAGATGGAGTGGCTGTGCTACAGTTGAGTTGTTCTCAGCTCTTTCACACAGAACTGGAATGTACAAGCTGCTGCCCTTTTAAAATGTCTCCCTTCTGAAGGGCTCCATGCATTAGTGTGTCCCCACCCTCAGAAATGAGATGCTAATTTAAGATCTCTTTCAAATGAATTTGATTTTCAGATTCTCGGGGGAAACTGACAATTGCATTGCAATAGTAGATAAGTAACTTTTATTCTAGCAACTATATATTTAAACTTAATGAAGTAATGGTATATAACACGTATTCCTCCCATTTGTGTGGTAAGTTTAAAAGCTTTTCCATATACTTTTCTACATGAACAAAAGTTCAACTCTAAGAGAAGTGTTTTCCAGTTATTTTTCTATAGCACTTACATGGTTCCTTTATCTATAGCAGTACTGTACTTAATTTAGTTAAGGAGTGGGATGAATGGAAATGAAATGATTGATGAAACTTTTCTGGTCTCAGATCCTAATTAACAGAACATATAAGCAATACTAATATTTAAGCAAAGCTTTACATAAAACTCTCAACTGCTGAGTAAGCCCTAGAAGTCAACGTAGATATCCTTAAGGAAGCCTTCTGATAGATACAGTGAATTCAGCTGGCCAGGTGTCCATTACCATACCAAGGATCAAGTAGTTGTTTCTTTTCCTGTGTATCTCCCTTCCCAACTTCTAAGTTTTTTGTAGGATTTTATATACTTTTTTTGCAGCTCTTGTCTGTATGTCCCATATGTCATAAGTATCCACCAATCAACTTGTACAGTGATCATTTACCTGTCAGGCTGCCATCTGCACCCTGCTGTCTCAGACTATTAAACTACATCCTCATTTAACTTTTTCATTGACACAGATATAAAAAGATCACCCTAAACTGTGACCCACTTACTTTCCTTTTAGTTAGTGGTCTTAGTTATGTCGAGGCACAAAATGACCCCCTGTGGCATGGACCCAACCCAACCCCCTTCTCCCCCAGGCCCCAGCCAGCAAGCTTGGGGGGGCTATCAGGGCAAAAAAGATCCCTTCTCCCAGCTGCAGCCAGCAGTAGCAACATCATTTCCCTGTTCACAAACAACCACCAGAGCTCCCAGGACAAGCCTATAGTAACATAAATTTTATAATAGAATAGAAAGCCTTACCAATGTTGCAGTCCCTCCAGATTTGCCCTTCAAATTGCAGTTGTCCCTCATGCAAATAATTAGAAAACAGTTGAAATTCTAGCACCTCAAA
Organism: Alligator mississippiensis; assembly: GCF_030867095.1. Taxonomy (NCBI): domain Eukaryota; kingdom Metazoa; phylum Chordata; order Crocodylia; family Alligatoridae; genus Alligator; species Alligator mississippiensis. Next base: position 52,068,227 of record NC_081824.1, on the reverse strand, counting down.
AAGTAAAATAATTTATTTAATTCCCGGGAATATGACATCTTTGAGCAAATTCATACCTAAACTGCACTCAAAAGACAGATTTTTTTTATATCACCTGCTTTACATGGGTAATCTAGAATAAAGCACAAGAATATGCTTTTGAGGATTTAAAGGGCATTAAACCCTATCCCTACTATAGCCATTTTCATTTGTTCAATTCTGCAGCCATTTCTGCAGATGACATGGTTGTAATCTATTTAAACTGAGATGACTGCATATGTTCCAAATGGCTCCACCATTAGCAGGACTGTTTGAAGCGAGGTACAAAAGATAGTTACAATATCACTAGAGGCTGTTACTGCTCAATTGGAAACTAAAACATAGTGTCCTAGCAAAAGGATTATACTTAAGCTGGTTATCAAAACTCTCTAAACTCATTTCCAGAATGCTTGGAGACATGGGTGTTTCTAGAAGTTACCAGAAACCCCTCCTGGCCTAAATAGAGATGTTCCTCCATGGATCAATCTGGGCAAGAAATCTACTGAACCAAAGGCAAACCAGGGCTACATGGCTGTCATCAGATTAATGAGGGCAAATGTAACTCTGATTAATAACAACTTTAACCCATCCTTCTACATTCCCTGGTGTCCTGTTCCCAATAAAATTTCTCTCTGCTCCATTGGCATTTTTAGCTGTCATTCTTTTGCCACAATTTGTTTGTGTACATTGATAGCATTGTCAGGAGTAGTGTAGGATATTGCCATTTATCACTGATTTCTCAAGGGCAACACATCTGTGTCTGGCACAGCAAAGATTCATTCTGACTACAGATACCTATGTGCAAAAGAGTGGGGGGGAAACACAAGCCCCAGAAGAGAATCTGCTTCACATATTGGTACCAGCAATTTATGCTAGCACCGGAAAGGGAAAAGAAGGAAGTTTAAGCCACACCTCTGCAAGGGGCTACATATTATCAAAGTCATGATAAAGTCAAGTATTAATAAATTGTAAAGAGAGGAAGGTGCTACCTGGATGCCAGATAATCTGTGCATTTCATATTGAAACCCCTTATAGATTACACATCAAGGAAGTTCCTACTGACAGCTGACATTACTGAGAAGCTCTACTGAACACCTACAGTTTCTTGAGATATGTGAGGATATAAAATGACATGTGGACATCACCTAGAGTTGCCTGGCAGTCTCACTACAGAGACCAGAACAGAATAAAATAGACACTAATGCTGACACACACCTGCAAACTGCATACAAATGTATGAGTCAGATGACTCCAATCCAGTTCATGATTTCTGTGTCAATGAAGAAAACTTCTCCGAAGCTGGTGGTGCGGTTATCTAAATCACATGAATTGTAGTCTTATCATCAGATATCTTGCAAAGGAATTGTAAGGAAGAACAGGCCTTTTAAAAAATATAAGTGGGGGAGTGTAAACATTAGTGTCATAATGCCCAGCATGTGACAGACAGCATCTGAAACACAAAGTTGGTATATAAAAGTCCTTCAGAATGTCCAGAAAGATACAACTCAAAGTATACTTCATACCCATAAGCCTCACTAACAGGTTCAGACAAATCTGTGGCTACTTTTTCTATATTTGAAGATGTGCTGCTTGTCCCTAAATCCACGAATCAAATGTTAATGGAAAAGTTAAAAGGCACTCAAAAAAGAAGCTACTGACAACTGGTCACAGTTAACCAGCTCTGAAATCCAAGATTTTAAATTACACTATATCATAGCAACTTTGAATTCAGAAATGGTAAATCATCTACTATGTATTCTAGAATTTCAAAGCAAGAAAAGATGCTCTTATCTTTAAACTAGAGGCATAAGTGGAACTTAAGGAATAGCTACTAGTGCTGACCCTCTGTGCAGAGCTGAAATTCTCACTGTTAAAAGCGAATGACCTGTATTTCTTCATCAGCGTTGGAGCACTGTTCATCAGTACTTCAACAATGTTCATCAGCATTTATCTGCTTCCATTAAATTTTGACTCAGGCACTCTACTTATTCTTAGAGCTTGCATATAAATGGCTACACTGAAGTTTCAGTCTTCAAAGGAGATACCACCTTCTCCTCTGATAGAGTCAGATCTCAGAATTGTAGCAAATATTTAATATGATACTGGCTAAAACAGCATTTAATGTTGAATGCTTACTGTTAGAGTAGCAGGCATCCTACCATAATGACTTTTTCACTCCTGTAACAAAAAGTGCAGGCAGAAGTGACAATTTTCACCTGATCTGGCCCCTGAAAGCACTATATATCCATGACCAAACAGAAGTGCATGGCTGCAGAACACTTCAAAAGGGCCCAATCTCACAAAAATCTGAACCTTCATTGCATGCGGGTTCAGATGAAGATGCTCTAAAACAGAGTGTTTTTAGTAACTTTCACCTGTACCACCTCCCAGCCCCAGCACTGTTTTCAGAATAGGAGGGAGGAAAGGGAGCAGTGAGAGTTCAGTCTGGGGTTTTTTCACCTGGCACTGAAGGGTGGGATGGGTGGATTGGAGTTCCCCCTCCCCCAAGGTGGGGGGACTCCAGTCCACCCACTCCACCCTCCAACACCAGCCAGGGAACCCTCAGAACAAACTCCCTCCACTCCCTTTTTCCCCTCCCATTCTGACAACAGCGCCAAGGCTGAGAGAGGGAGGGGGCATTGGTAGGGGAGACCAGCTGCAGACCCATAGCCAGCAGCTAGATTCCCCAAACCCACGACTCAACAGCAAACTTCTGTTAGATCCTGGGAATCATTGTAACTTATGGCACTTCTGGCAATCATGTCACATTTTCCCCTGCTAGAAGTTGTTTATCTCTTATGACCTTAACTTTCTCATTTCTTATGGTTTTCCCTCTCTTAACTAAGCACAATTCATGCTCCCAAGTCATATGTCAGGTTTCTATGATTTCTATGAAACCACATTTCTCTAGGCAGGATCCAAACTGGTAAGAGACAAGTGGAAGGCTCAATAGCTCATTAGCAATGCCCTGAGGTATCCTTAAATGCTAATAAGAGAAGCCTTGGAACATGTGGATTTTTTTTCTTCTTCTATTTTTTTTTTTTTTTTTGAATGAGCTTCGTAAATCAAGCTCTGACATTTTAGAAGTTTACACACACAGGGTTTCTCACCCTTTGGACATACAGGCAAAATCTGCACTACACTGTCTCAAATACTCTCTCAGCCTGGCACCACCAGTTCTGAAAAAAAAAAGCTGCTATTAACCAAAATACAAACAATGAAAAATTCAACAGTAACCTAGGGTATAGACAGAAGTGATAATTTTTGCCTGATCTGGCCACAGAAAGCAGTTTATAGCTGTGACTAAACACAAGTTCACAGCTGCAAACAACTTCAAAATTGACAGATTGGGTGAAAATCTGACCCCTCACTGCAAGAGGTATCAGATAAAGATGTTACAAAATGTAGCTTCATTTGTAACTTGTGTCTTTGGAGCTCCCGGCCTGTTGCTGTTTTCAGAATGGGATGGGGGAAAGGGAGCAGATGGAGTTCAGTTTGCAGGTTTTTCAGCCTCCCTGGGGGGTGGAACGGGTGTATTCACCCACCCCACCCTTCAGTGCCTGCTGGGGAGACCCAAGAATGAGCGCCCTCCACTGCCCTTCCCCCCTCCCGTTCTGAAAACAAGGAGCATTGGCATACAGTCTTGGTTGTTTCTATGTGAACCTAGGTGCAGGCAGATTCGCCTCCCCCTTGGAACCAACAGTGAACGTCTATTTGCTCTGGGGTAAGATGGTAACTCAGAACGCTTTGCAAAAATCATTCTGAATTACAGTTGCGAGCTGCACTTCTGTCTGCACCCCTACATATTAACACAACTCTACATTCACTTCTAGAGACAATGCTTTGCAGTACAAAAATCAATGCAGCCCACAGTCACATATTAACTTTTGCACAACTATTTTTACACATAATATTTTTTCCCCTGTTAATCCAAGCCCTCTTCCCCATGCTAATTATTACCAAGATTTAAATCCACATACAGCTTTTAGATTCTACCATAGATAGATTCTACTTAATGGCTAATTTATGGTTAAAGGAAGATACTCTTATCTTCAGTCTATTCAGGGAGACACAACACACTTCCAGTGGGTTATACAGGTATTTGTGAGGCAGAAGTGTGTATTTGTGGCCTCTCGTCCTCATTCTAGGAGTTGTGGTGCTCAGTGGCTACAGACCAGCTGCTACCAAATGTAACACTACATCTGTTTGGGTCAGAGCCTGGTTATCTGTAGGCACTAAATGTGAGACCACAAGATGCACAAGCATGAAACTACTACTTTACATAAAGAACCAGTACTGTTAGCAAAGAAGTGATAGAGAAGTCATATACTTAAATAATATGGCCTAGCTGCTAGGATGCATTGCAGAGCTGTGTTAACACTGACTACAGAAGTATCTAATTTACCATGCTCCTTGCAAGAGACTGGTAAAGTGAATGTGAGTTAGTTTTCAGCTCTGCCTGATTTGACCTTGTGAAAAATATGCTCTCCTACCTCTGCAATGAGTGCATGATAGTTATTTTCCAAGGTAGAAGTATGAGACCTTTGCTGATAATAATGGCTGTAAATATTTCTGTAGACAAAATATTAGCAAGTCAGCAGAAGAGTGCAAATCAGAACATTTGGTCTCTAGGCTTAGTTTAGCATACTTCCAGCTGGCTGCAGGACCTGCTGTGGGAAGTCTCTTGTATTTTGCTTTCCCAAAATTGTATGTGGAATGTTCTGTGTCACCTTGAGATTGCCATAATTAGATTATTATTATTATTATTATGCTCATTCTCTGTATGTGCTGAGCTAGCCAACCTTTCACATTTCATTCAGATAAATGTAGCTATAATTTACTCTCAAATGTTCCATTCTGAAATAATACCTTAGTTCAGTTCCTTACTCTGCAGATAGTTGTCTTTCCTTCAATGAGATCACTCACAAAAGCAACTAAAGGACTACCAATCACCTGTCCACCAGTGCCCAAGGGCACTGGATTCCAGGGCAGGCCACTCTCCCCTGGTTGTGCCAGTAGTCCAGCTAACTGGGTAGAATGGATCTGTGTCCTGTAGTCCATATGTTTGACACCCATGCTGTAGATTTTATAGATCTATCTAATCCAACATAGCAACTTTCCATGAATGTAGACACCTTGGTGTATGTGCTTTCCTCCTTAATAAGGAGATTCACAATCAACAGAAGATGCCAACAAAGTCAGTAGAATTGGTATGTGCAAAATCACATTTCAGAGAAAAGAAAGAACATTATTTTTTCCAAGTTGCTCAGTTAATATTTTATTTGGGTGTTCAATTATAAACCTTGTATGAAGTACAATTTCAGTATGTTGACTGGGACTTAGTTACAAAGAACAATCATAAAAGGAGTCATATGGCCAACCCTCCACTCATGTTGGAAATATACCTTATAAACTATAATTAACATACTCAGCGATTCTGCCAAATCTATTTTCATAAGTTTCTATTAGGTCTTTGGCCATTTGCTTCAGCAATATATTTCTACATGATTTGGTTAACATCTCAAGTTATTCTTCTAATTTTCTGTATACATTACAATAACTTTACTTCAGATTTGTTACCTGAAAGTCTTGGTAGTGATTTAGGGAGTGATTGATTGTTTGGTTAAAATATATAATAACAGAACCACCCTCAGCAGGACAGCTGTCCTTAGAATAAATTAAGTCATACTCTGTCAAGCAGATGTCATAACCCCACAAAGATATGAGTGTGTGTCTTCTCTGACAAATTAATTATGTTGAAATCACATGAACAATGATGTGAGAACAGTGTTGTTCCCTTAGGCAGCAGTTAACACTAGAAGCACACTCTCCTGGACATGAGACCAGATACTGCACTTCTCCATACGTTACCACACATGGATGGTAATAATTAACAGTCAATGAGAAACATTAAGCTGCTGGCAGTAGAAGTGCAGCGTGATTGACTGTACCAACATCTACCTGAGGAAAGAAATTACTGAAAACATCATCTTGATTCTTTTGCCAGAGGTGAAATAGTGAGAGGATTCTGTTACATAAAAAAATATAGGGAAAGATAACTAAACTTCAACTTCTATCCTAAGAAGTGTCTATGAGCTCAGGGACAATGAAGAGACTGGGAGGAAATTAATAGAAACAAACAGGATTCTGTGAAGGACTGGTCATTGTACATGCAACTGTTTTGTAAATATATTTATGAGGGATAACTTTTAAGGGAAAGATCATGAATATCTTCAGTAGAATAGTAATGAAAACTTTTGAAGTGAAAACAAAATTATCAATTCTGAATATTATCTTTTTTCATTTTTCTCCATTATTGTTTGTAAGTTATTGCATAACTGATTGTATAAGGAGTAGTCTACAAGTTTTGCAATTTTAATGGTTTTTCTAGTTATTCTAGGATGCATATATTTTTGTTTGTGAGTACATCTATAAATCATAGAATCACAGAAAAATAAATCTAGAAGGGATCTCAGGCGATCACCTAGTCCATCCCCCTCTTCAAAGAAGAAACAGCCCTGTAAAGACCATCCCAGACAGTTGTTTGCCTAACCTGCTCTTAAACACTTTCAAGATTCCACAGCCTTTTTAGGTGATCCATTCCAGTTCATAACACCCTCGTAGTTGGAACATTTTCATTAATATTCAAATAAAATATCCTTGGTGCGATTTAAGATTATTGCTTCTTGTCCTTTCCCTGTGACTACAGAAAATAGTCAATCACTATCCTCTTTGGAAACTACCCTTCATGTGTTTGTATTTCTCAGTTCTTCCAACCTTTTCCCTTTAGGTCCGTCACACACTACTTTTTCTTTATCACAGCAGCTGATTTCATTTTTAGATCATTTTCCCTTAAATCATGTTTCCTAGAATTCTAATACTTTTTGGTTCTCTCTGCTGGTCTCTTTCCAATTTGTCAACATCTTTCTTAAAGTGCAGGGTTCAAAACTGGATTCAGTACTCCAGATGAACTTTGAGGACTGAGTCAGGTGGAAGGAGCATTTCCCTGGGCTTTCAGGCAGCACTCCTGTTAATACAACTCAATATGCATTTGATGTTTCTGCAACAAGAGCACACTTTAACCCCCATGCCTTTTTGTGAAGTATGCAGCCTAGTCACTCATTCCTCACCCTGTATTTATTTGTTCTGTCCCAAGGCAGGACTTTGTACTTGTCCTTATTTAATTTCATTTGGTTAATTTTGTGCCATTTTTCCAGTTTATCAAGGTCATTCTGAATCCTAATTCTGTCCTTCAAAGAATCTACAACTCCACCCAGTTTGATGTCATCTGCAAATTTGCTAACTGTACACTCAAGTCCCAGCCTCCAAATGAATATGTGTATTTGTAAATACATAATGTATTTAATGTATTTAATGTATTTACTCAGAGACCTGTGACTCTATGCTTCTTTACAGTTGTACCCAAGACAACAACAATTATAGTTACTGTCAAGAAAGGGTTAATATTACTGATCTAACATGCATATGAAATGATTAATGAACTATGTTAAATTAAAGGCAGGTGCAAAATAAAATGAATAAGATATGAGATGGGTATAGTATAAGTTCACACATTAATTATGTACTGTATGCAAGGATCAAGAACAGCTTAGTTTGGAGGTACCTTTCAGTCCATATAAATACTCAGACTTTTGGATGCTTGCTATAATGCATCTTAACCTATTTGGTCAATAAATCACAGTATTTCAACTGCTGTGTGATATATTCTTTGATTCTGAGCCTGAGTGAAATCAGGTCAGAAGAAGAAAAAAAAAATAACTAAGGGTCTCATCCTGGACCCTTACTCACTTAAATATAGTATTTTCACCCAAGCAGCAAAGACAAGATGGTACCCCGATGAAACATTACAGACCTCAAAAATGATTTTTGCTTAGTTCCTTATTTTATCCAAATGAGGGATAATTTTAAAATATGTTCTTACTTTTAGGAATTCTCACAGGAAGGTTATACTTTGCTCCTCAAAGAGCCTTTCTGTCTATAGACCCCCAGAATGTATATTTCCTGTATACAAGCAACTGGTTCTTTCTGCAATTCTGTATATAATAGAATATCAATTTTTGAACTCATAACATAACAGCAAATGTTTTTGGGGAAAAAATAGGAAACAATGGACAGGAACACACCAGCAGTTCATAAGAAAGGGGGAGACAGATAATGTGGTCTGGATAATTGGCATTCACTTGTAATTTAAAATCATATAGTAGCAGAAATGTGAACATTTCCCACAGCCCCTGAACTATTTTTAGCTTGACATTTAACTGCCATCCTGTTACCTATGGATGTTTTCTTCCAGTGAATTAGATTTAAGTTTATAGGAGACATTAAATCCATTTTAGATTAATCTAGTAACTGGGTTTCTTCTACTTGTTTCTTTCTCAGATGCCTTTTGAGATTTTTTGTTTGTTCCATCAGAGTCACTTTGAATTAAAACCCCAGTGCTACCCCTTGAAATGCATGCTAAAAAGCACCTGACAATTTCAAGAGGTGAAGTGACTATGATCTGTGAGCTCTCCGTGCTGCAGCCTGACAAGAAGATGTAGTTTGACACAATGTCTAATCTGCTGTGACATTCAAGTTTTAAGTGAAGCTCAAGGAGATGGAAGGCCTGGATCTGAACATATCCCAACTGCACTGGTCTTCTGTCTGTTAACTTGCTAATGAACCATGATTGAGTAAAGTAATGAAGAGTTTACAGGGAGCCCCAGGAAACCAATTTCCAATTTTGCAACCAGCAGGCTTTAACTTCACTGCAGCCTTTGTTAATTTTGTCTGGATACTAAATGCCATTTCTGCTTTGTGAATCAGAAAGACTTTTCTAATCCCCATATACTTACTTCCTAATGAATCTCTCTTCTTCAGATCCATTTTATTTCCATCTGTAGTTGTTATAAATAGTCTGAGTGTCTAAAAAATTATTACTATGAGATATAAAATTATAATCAGTTTGAAAAACTGAGATATTGAAAGGCTTCTGGAGCAAGATTTTAATCTTCAGACTGACCCTAAATGAACCATAGAGATAAATATAAAATAAATTATGTCAGGTTATTAAAAATGTGTAAATTAATTGTGCCTCTGTTATTTATGTAAATCTAAAGAAACAAACATCCCGCCTACTGTCCACTACATGAAACCAAATTTATTTACAGTTGATTGCAAGCTGTACATGAGTAATAAGAGAACAGAATGAAAGACTCCATATTTGAAAATAAAAGATGCTTTTCTGAAGGTAGAAATCTTAGATGCTCAACACAGATACACCAACTGATTCATCACATGTCATTTCTTTCCCTTATTCTCAGCACATGCCATCTGGAAATCAAGAATTCCAAAAGAAATGGTGCCAGTACAGCTCCTCTATAGAGTACACTGGTACTTTTAGGTGCAAGTATCTATAAATGTGTTAATAAATCATACTTCATAGATAGAAAAACAAAGTTATGAAAATCCTTAAAAAGAAACAAGAGAAATCTAGATATTCCTTTCAATGATCTATTTTAAAATGCATACATTTATATAATATTACATTAATTATATTTTCACATTCCACAGTATTTTCTGCTTAAATATTTGAAATAAATAATAGTCTGTCAGCACCCTTCACAGAAACATAAAGCAAAATCAGCTCCAGAAAAGTTCCCTTTTCCTTTTTATTTTAGTAAAAAACAAACAAACAAAAAACCACAATCTAAATCAACATCAACCTAGATTCACTTCTAATGCTCTAATTGCATTCATCCTTTTGCTTGTTTCACCTAAGTGAAAACTGCAGTACTTCTGGGTAGGGGAAGGAGTAAATAGGTACAGTAATCTAAACATTTTAACAGCAGGGAAAAGTTAAAATACACATCAATTTCCCCCTTTGAAAGAGAGATATTTTATTGCATTTGTTTTATTGGCTTGAATGTTGATTTTAACCTCCATGGGACCAGATCTATTTTTCATTGCTCTGTAACGAACTAGATTTGGAATTATTTTGCCATAGTATCAGTACAGAAAGTCCAGAATTATGTAACAATATTCCTAAATAACAAACAGAATTTGACTTGGAAATTTTAGGGTCGCAGCTGGATGGCATGTTCCTAGTTAAAACCAAGAGTAAACATAAGAACATTTAGGTAAATACTCAGTATGCTCATCTTGGCTGTACATTTTGGGCAGGGGAGAGGCTACAAATGTACCTTAATTGATAGTGTTTCCTCATCAATAAGAATTCTTACAAAGCAGGTTATTTTCATTTGTGATGGTGATAGGATATACTATTTCATTAATCATTTGAATGTGCTCATATTATTTTAATGTGTTCAACACATTACTGCAAATACTGGTGAAATAATAATTCACACATAATGTGGTTAACAAGTCAAATTTCCACTTTCCTAGCTAAAAGTATGCAGTCATTAATTCTTCTTTATTAATAATACTACAGTAGGGCCTTGGGACCTTGTTGTGGCAGAAGCCGCACAAAAAATTAGTGAAACATTTCTCTGAAATGTTTAAAATCTCAGAAAAACATCAACAATCTAAAAAAAGAATATTATGAGCAGAAACAAGGATCTGTGATTCTCACCAAATTCTACCTCAATTGAAACCTAAATTTTATTTATTGTATGTTTTATAAAAGTGTGCCCATCATTAAATCTCTGGGCACATGTAAAACATAGATAACTATGAAACTTGACATGTTGAGAAATGTCAGCCAGAACAGGTTTCCCCCCTAGTACAGCCTCAATAATTCTTTGCAATCAACCCTTCAGGCAAAAAACTAAGTGAAGAGATGAGTCTTATACTGATCCCTCAAGGTCAACAACAGTATTGTCCATCAAATCATCTGAAGGGAAAACCAGAACCAAGGATCCTGTGCTAATATCCTACCTAAAACCCCCAGAGTTCAGTTTTACCAATTATTAGCAGAAGGTTTCAGTTGCCACAAGACTACACAAAGAATGAGATATATTCTCTAAGCCATAAAGAAATGAATCCCTGCTGGATGATACAAATGATACTGCCACTTCAGAGAACCTCATTAATGTGTATGAGTACAACCATCTTCTGTATGATACACAGCTCCCAAATTGTGCCATGAAAAAACAAGTTACTGTATTCACATAATCACATAGACAACCATGGCAAGGAAGGAATCTCAGAGGGAATCTTCACAACCTTCCAATTTCTGAAGAAAAAGTGTTTTTATAGTCAATACTATCATTTAAGCTCACAGGTCACAGATTCAGAGATTTGGACACTGTGATGTTTGGTATCCTTGCATTTAACTTTTAGGTCCCTGGCCTTAGCATCTGAATCATCAGGTCTGATTTAGGTGCTTTAGTTAGGCTCATCAAAAGGTGATCCATGAAAACCAACAGGCAGAGCAAAGAACTTCTGAAGGTAGACAATAAGATATCTTGAGTACAAGAACATGTTTTAATTGCCAAACATGTCCAGGGATGCCTGGGAGTTAGGTACCTTACTAGGAATAAATGGCCTAAGTATCTTTGAGCATCTTGGAGGAAGCCATCCATCTGCTGAAAACTTTACAGCTTTCAGAAAGAGGTGAAACACCCTATCAAGGATGAGCCCAATGCAACTTCGCTTTTAAAAACAGAGATATTAAAAATCAACTATGAAGCTCTTCTTCACTAATTGCAGACCGCCATTCATTCTATGATTGAAACTGAGTGAAACTGAGCCAGAAACAATGCCACTTGATTTTTGCCCAGCCAGGCTCTGCAAACTCACTATTTCTAGTTACAAAATTTCTCATTCATTCACAAGGTCGGGGAAATCACTCCTATACCCTTACTCTTTTCAATCTTTAAAAAATAAGATTGCTATGCTCTGTACAAACCAGCAGTAAGGCTTCTTTCAAAAACTTGAAAGTCTTCTTTTTCAGGAATCCCTCGCAGTCAAGGATGATTGTCTTACATGATTCTTACATGTGGGTCCAAAGATGGCTGACAAGGCTGATCCAGTATTGACAGACTCTGCTGCAGCTCAAGCATTTGTTTCTATGTGGGGTGGGTGGGTCTGGAGTCTTCATTCAGTCCACGACATGCTGTTTCAACCCATCCCGCTTTTCTCTCACCTGTTGTTGTCATAGGGTTTCAAAGTACTGAGATTCATGCAGCAGACTCTTCCTCCATTTGGGGCAGTCCTGGGGGATAGTCTCCCATAAGTTAATGTTGATGTTGCATTTCTGCAAGTTGGCCCTGAGGACATCCTTGAAGCACTCTCTCTGACCTTCTCTTAAGCTTATGCCTTGATTGAGCTGGGAGAATAAAACTTGCTTCAGGAGTCTGGAGTTGGACATCTGGATGACATGGCCAGCCCGGCAAAGTTGATGTTGGATGATCATCTCCTCAGTGCTCATGGTGTTTGCTTGCAAGAGGACAATAATGTTGGTGTGTCTATATTCACATGGTTCAAAGGATCTTCTACAGGCAGCATGGATGGTGGTTCTCCAGTGACTGAAGATTTGTCCTGTACGTTGTCCATGTCTCAACTCCATACAGTTAGGTAGGGAATCACAACTGCTTGATAAACTATGAGCTTGGTTTTAGATATGATGTCATGATCTTTCTTCAAACATCCAAGGGCTGCATTTGCACATTTGATGTAATGTTGGATTTCTTCATCGCTATCAGCCTTCTGCAAGAGATGGCTTCCAAGGTATGGGAAATACTCAACATTCTCCAGAGTCTCACTGAATTTGAATTACCAGAGCTGGGGGCTGCTCATCAACAGCTTGTTGATGAGGGTCCTTAGTTTTTCTGAATGTTAAGTGTCAGTCCCATTTTCTGGGGTGTTGTTTGTAGTCATGTTGGTCTAAGGACATAGGCATAGGCAGACAAAGTTTTTTGGGTAAATATGATATCTTTTATTAGACCAACTAAATAGTTGGAAAATTTCTTATTTGCATGCTTTCAAGCACAAACACCCTTCTTCAGGCATAGGGAGAGTCTGCTGGTTTTTTGTGTTTTCCTGGGTAGAATAGAAGCCAATATACAAAACGCAGGTCTGTGAAAATGCAAATGTGTGGCAGTAAGGATCAGAGGCCATGAGAGACAATAGGTGTGAGAGAGGTAAGTGGTGGGGGGGAAAAAGCAGATGTTTACCTGTTGATAGAATATAGCTGGTAAAATGTAGAGATGTTACCTGGGGTTTTCTGATGGCAGGTACATTATAATGTGCCATAAATACAATGTGTATATTTAGTCCATTTTTTTTTGTATTCAGTAGATTTATGAAGCAAAGTTCATAGGCTCGTTTACGAAAGGTGTTTTGTAAATTCACTTTGAGGATTAGAATTGAGAGATTGAGGAGCAAGTTGTTGCCTTGTAAGAAGTGTGCACCCACTGGTAACTGTGTATTTTGTTCTTTGATAGATTTTCAGTGTGCATTCATTCTGGTGCACAGTTGTTTGGTTTCTCCTACGTATTTTCCATCAGGGCATTTAATCTGGATCAGATCAGTGGGTTTTGGGCCATAAGAAGTTTGCTTCTTTTGATAAGGTTGGTGAGGTTTGGTGCTTGTTTGAAGACTAGAGTGGGTGGTTCTGGGAAGATCTTTAAGAATTGGGTCTTTTTCTAGTATGGGTTGTAATTGTGTGAGGATTTGCCGTATAGCTTCCAGGAAGGGATGGTACATCATAACTAATGGTGCGATTTGTGGGGATTTTATTTTTTACTGCAGCAGTTCTTTAAGTGGTATTTAGGTGACTTTCAAAAGTGTGATCTACGTCTCTGGAGGAGTGTCTTTGTTGAGCGAAGGTCCTTTTGAGATATGTGAAGTGACAACCACGGGTGTTCACCTCAATGCAAATTCAGTGCTATCAGAGAGCTTGGCTGCATATTACAACTTTCTTGGTGTGTTTAGGGTAATTGTTGGCTCTGTGCAGATACGTTGGTCTATGGGTTTCTTGTATATGGTGGTTTGTATTTTACCATTCTGGATATTGATCATAGTGTCTAAAAAGGAAATGTTGGTGCTGGAGTATTCAAGAGGGAGTCTGATGGGTAGGTGATGATTATTGAATTTGTGATGGAAGTGAATCAGAGATTGCAGATTTTCAGTCCAAATGAAGACAATGTCATCAATACATCTTAAGCAGAGCATGGATTTGATGGTACAGTTCTTAAGGAATTCTTCTTCCAGGTGGGCCATAAAAAGTTTAGCATATTGTGGGGGCATTTTGGTGCCCATAGCCATTCCTGTGATCTGAAGGAAGTGTTGGTATGCCTGCCTAGCTTCCAACTCCCACTCATGTGCTGTCTTGGTCCAAGCTGTAAAGGGCATGCATTCAATAGCTTCATGGAACCCCTGAGGCGGGCTTCGGTTGCCTTGGGGGCCACCCCCAAACTCACCTGCCACAACTTTGAATGTAACACCAGTGGAGCGGGTAGCCCCTGTAGACTCCTCAGGAGTGACCACTCTGCTAGCCAGATTAAAGCCAATTAAAGCCACCCACCAGCTTTAATTGTATAAAGGCATGGCTTGTGAACCACATGGGCTCTCCCCTTCGCTTCTCTGGCGTTGCCTGTCCTACAGGTAAGTGATTATTTCATTTTTTATTTCTTTTTGTGTACCTCTTCCAGCTGTGTCCTGCTGGCGTGACTTCTGGGTCCTTTCTCTTGTTGTCCCCAGGACAGTTGGTTATTGAAAATGAAGTTGTGTGTGAGGATGAAGTGTATGAGTTCAGTGATATCCTGAGGTCTATATTCTGAGTTCAGTAATATCTTTATGTCTGTACTGTGAGTTGCTATCTTATTCATGTAGATATGTAAGGCAGGCTTGGATGCTATCCTGGTGTGGGATGTTGGTATATAGGCTGGTAATATCGATGGTGGCTAGGAGGGTATTGCTGAGAAGGTGGTCTATGTTTTTAAGTTTTCGTAGAAAATCTATTGCGTCTTGGACAAAACTTGCTCTTCGGGTGACAAGAGGTTTTAGCATGAACTCAATGAAACCTGATATTTCCTCAGATAGGATTCCATGGTCCATATTATAGGTCTGCCTGGGTTCCCTTGTTTGTAGATTTTAGGGAGAATGTAAAAAGTTCCTGGGTTGGGTAACAGGGGGATTAAGTTCTGTAGTTTTTCTTGTATTTTAGATGGAAATTATTTGATGGTGGTTTTAAGACTTTTAAGATGAAAAGGGGAGTTTGATCTTCCTCTAGTTTTTCATAGTAGGTGGTGTCAGACAGTTTTCTGTTGACTTCTTTTATGTAGTCTTCATGGTTAAGGATAACAATAGCTTCTCCTTTACCTGCTGGTTTTATTACTACTTTCATTTTCTTGTATGCCTCACTAATGACATCAATGATTGCCTGAAGGTCTGCTTCTGAGCAGACTACAGGAACATCAATGTACTGGAGCTCAAATATTGAGGTCATGGTGGTCTTCGTTTTAGCTCAGAATTGGCTGAGATTAAGCAGCTTCATGTCCATCTGATAGTTTAGTTCCATTCCAACTAGAAACTTGGTGGTAGTTGTGACAGGGCACTTAGCACACCTGTCACTTTAAGAGGGAAAAAGGCTGTGTGAGAAGCAACCTGCAGGTGTGGCAAGGGCCAATTAGAGAGTCACCTGACCAGAAGGGGACCAGGAGGGCCTGAGTTCAGTCTAGCCCTGAGGGCCACAGAGAGAGAAGCTCTTGGTTAATGTCTAAGCTGGGATAAGAAATGCAGGAGGTTTGAGGAAGAGACAAAGGGGAGGCGTAGGTCCCAATGGGCCCATGAACAGGGCAGAGAAAGGATGGAGAGGCCTCAGAATAGAGAGGCCTGGGAGAACCAGAGAGCCAGAAAGCAAGGAAAGCCAAGGTGCCCAGGGTCTCAACTGATGTAGGAACAGGGCTAGGACCTAGGAAGACCAAATTTCAGGCACCACCAAATGTCAGAGGACCCATAGCCCACAGCAGGGTGTAGACAGGGCAAGCAAGTCCAGTGACTGGGGCCAGGGTCCTGAAGCCTAGGAGGAGTGGAGATAGGAACCTAAGAGGGCAGGACGCAGTGCCCAGGAGTCACCCACAAAGGCAAAATGCCCAAGTGGGGAGTGAAGGCTGAGATGCTGCACTTGGGAATAGTCTTGACAGGCAAAGTGCCCAGATGAAGAAGACAAGCCTGGAAGCTATACTCAGGAGCAGCCAAGTGAAGCAAAGTGCACAGGCAGGGAGACCCAGTCCCAGTGGCCCAAAAGGGCTGGTGATGAACATTGGTTAACATTGGTGAGGCATAGCATGGTGTAAGGGGAAGCTGGTTCCATGCTATAAGCTCTTAAGGTGAAGTAGAGACACCTGAATACCAACTTGGGATCAGAGATCCCTGGCTCAGCCTCCCTTTCAAAAGATGCAAGAACAATAAGGCGTGGCAAACTAGGTGAAGGAAAGCAAGTCTGAGGGTGGAGCAGGGACTCAGTGGCCATCAGGAGGAATCATGGCCACCCATGGATAAGTGCCTGTAACATTGGTCAGATGTAGCTTTGCAGTAAGGAATATAGGGAGAAGTTTCATAGTTGGTAGGGTCGGAAGGGACCTGAGCAGATCATCAAGTCTGACCCCCTGCCATGGGCAGGAAAGAATGCTGGGGCCAAATGACCCCAGCTAGGTGTCTACCTAGCTTCCATTTGAAGACCCCCCAGGGTAGGAGCAAGCACCACTTCCCTTAGAAGTTGTTTCCAGATCCTAGCCGCCCTGACTGTGAAATAGTACCTCATGATATCTAGCCTGAATCTACTCTCCATCAACTTATGGGCATTATTCATTGTTACGCCCAGTAGTGCTCGGGGGAGCAGAGATTCTCCGATTACCTGCTGGTCTCCCTTGGCCAGTTTATAGACAGCCACCAGATCCCCTCTCAGCCTTCTCTTAGATTAATAGATGCTAGGGTCGGAAGGGACCTCAATAGATCATCGAGTCTGACCCCCTGCATAGGCAGGAAAGAGTGCTGGGTTTAGATGACCCCAGCTAGATGCCTATCTAACCTCCTCTTGAAGACCCCCAGGATAGGGGAGAGCATCACCTCCCTTGGGAGCCCATTCCAGACCTTGGCCACTCTAACTGTGAAGAAGTTCTTCCTAATGTCCAGTCTAAATCTGCTCTCTGCTAGCTTGTGGCCATTATTTCTTATAACCCCCAGGGGTGCCTTGGTAAATAAAACCTCAGCAATTCCCTTCTGTGCCCCCGTGATGAACTTATAGGCAGCCACAAGGTCACCTCTCAACCTTCTCTTGCGGAGGCTGAAGAGGTCCAGGTGCCCTAATCTCTCCTCATAGTGCTTGGCCTGCAAGCCCTTAACCATACGAGTGGCTCTTCTCTGGACCCTCTCCAGGTTATCCACATCCCTCTTGAAGTGTGGCACCCAAAACTGCACGCAGTACTCCAACTGCGGTCTGACCAGCGCCTGATAGAGGGGAAGTATCACCTCCTTGGATCTTTTCGTCATGCATCTGCTGATGCACGATAAAGTGCCATTAGCTTTTCTGATGGCTTCGTCACACTGCCGACTCATGTTCATCTTGGAGTCCACTAGGACTCCAAGATCCCTTTCCGCTTCCGTTCCACCAAGCAGGTCATTCCCTAGGCAGTAGGTATGCTGAACATTTTTCCTCCCTAGGTGCAGCACTTTGCATTTCTCCTTGTTGAACTGCATTCTGTTGTTTTCCGCCCATATGTCCAACCTGTCCATGTCTGCTTGTAGTTGTTCCCTGCCCTCCAGCATGTCCACTTCTCCGCACAGTTTTGTGTCATCCGCAAACTTGGACAGAGTACACTTCACTCCCTCGTCCAAGTCGCTGATGAAGCTATTGAAGATTATCGGTCCAAGGACCAAGCCCTGCGGGACCCCACTGCCCACACCCTTCCAGGTCGATACCGGCCCATCCACTATGACTCTCTGGGTGCGACCTTCTAGCCACTTCACCACCCACCGGACTGTGTAGTCATCCAAGTCACAGCCTCTTAACTTGTTCACCAGTATGGGGTGGGATACTGTATCGAAGGCCTTCCTGAAAGCTAAATATACGACATCAACCCCTACTCCTGCGTCCAGGCGTTTTGTAACCTCGTCATAAAAAGAGACTAGATTAGTCAGGCATGATCTACCTGCTACGAACCCATGCTGGTTTCCCCTCAGCATAATTTGTCCTCCCGGGCTCTCGCAAATGTGAGCCTTGATAATTTTTTCGAAGACTTTGCCTAGGATGGAGGTGAGACTGACTGGCCTATAGTTGCCCGGGTCCTCCTTCATCCCCTTCTTGAAAATGGGGACCACATTGGCCCTTTTCCAGTCTTCCGGGACCTGGCCCGTGCACCACGAGTGTTCAAATATTACCGCCAGTGGCTGTGCAATGCTGTTAGCCAGTGCCTTCAGTACCCTCGGATGGAGCTCATCCGGGCCTGCCGACTTAAAGGCATCCAGTTTCTCCAAGTGACTCTGCACCATCTCAGGGTCTACGCCTGGTAGTCTGATGCCCTGCTGCTGCCTCTCTACAACCCCAGTGAGAGACTTGTCTTGCCCCTCACTTAGGAACACTGAGGCAAAGAACTCGTTGAGGAGTTCAGCCTTTTCCCCCTCTCCGTCACCAATTGCTTCTGCCCATTTAGTAGGAGTCCTATTCCACCCTGGGCCTTCCTTTTACTCCCTATATATCTAAAAAACAATTTTTTGTTATCCTTTACTTGGGATGCCATCCTCAGCTCCATGGTAGCTTTGGCCCATCTAACTGCCTCCCTACAAGTGCGAGCAGAGGAGGTATACTCCTCTTTGGTAATCTCTCCCTGTTTCCACTTTTTATATGCTCCCCTTTTAGTCCGCAGGCTGCCCTGGATTTCTCTGGTCAGCCAAGGAAGCCTCCTGGCCCCTTTCCCTCTTTTTCCTTACATCGGGATCGTCTACCTCTGTGCTCGAAGGATCATTTCCTTAAGGCACAGCCACCCTTCCTGGGCTCCCATCTCTTCAAAACTCCTACTCTGCAGTGTGTCCTTGACTAATCGCCTGAGTTCATTGAAATCAGCTTTCCTAAAGTCTAGCACTTTCACCCTACTAGTAACCTTACCCACTCAACGTCTTATGGTGCATTCTATTATTTGGTGATCACTGTCCCCCAGGTGACTACCGATCTGTAGGTCCCCTACTATATCATCCCCCATTGCCAATACCAGGTCCAGTAAGATATTCCCCCTAGTGAGACCATGTACCTCCTGCGTCAGGTGGAGGTCCTGTACACAGGATAGGAACGTGCATGAATGGTGGGACTTTGCTGTCTGTGTCTCCCAGCAGATGTCTGGGTAGTTTAGGTCCCCCATGACTACCGCCTCCTTAGTATTTATGGTCTCTGAGAGCTGCCTCAGGAGCCCCAAGTCTAGTTCTTCCCCTTGGTGCGCGGGTCTGTAGCAGACCCCTACCACCAAATCCCTTTCTCCTTGCCCCCCATGTAACTTAACCCACAATCCTTCTACTTTCTCCTCCTTCGATTCTGTCTTGATAAGGGCCGAGGTATATTGCTCATTGACATAGAGTGCAACCCCTCCCCCTTTCTTCCCCACCCTGTCCTTTCTGTACAGCCTATAACCCTCAATATGTACTGCCCAGTAGTGGGAAGAATCCCACCAGGTTTCAGATAGCCCTACTAAGTCGTAGGTGTTTTCTACAAGCAGGAGTGCTAGTTCATCCTGCTTGTTCCCCATGCTCCTAGCATTAGTATATAGGCACTTGAGCCCTGTAACTGGTGCCTTTTTTGCCCCCCAGCTCCGATTCCCAAAGGGTCCTTTATTGCTTACCTGCTTATTGCTTACCTGTGCTGTATTGCTGGCCGATCCCTCTTGTGGAGGCTGAACAGGTTCAGGTCCCATAGCCTCTCCTTGTAGGGCCTGCCTTGCTGCCCCCTGATCATGAGAGTGGCCCTCCTCGGACCCTCTCCATGTTGTCCACATCCTTCCTGAAGTGCAGCGCCCAGAACTGGACTCAGTATTCTAACTGCAGCCTGACCAATGTCATATAGAGGGGGAGGATCATCTCCTTGGACCTGCTCATGATATATCTGTGGATGCATGACAAGGTGCGGTTAGCCTTCCTGACTGCATCCCCACATTGGCGGCCCAAGTTCATCTTGGAGAGTCCATGAGAGTCCTAATGTTCCACGTCCCAAAACTAAATGTGTGTCTATGTAGATTTCAGCTGCAGTAAAGGTGATCCCACTGGATGTAGTTATCCTATCAGCAAGTAAGTAGACAGGCTATGTTTAGGGCACCTTTTCTAGCCCTTTCCCCATGTGGAGTGAGTAGAGTAGCTCCTGAAGAGGGCTACTCAGTTGCAGTTACAGCTGCCAAATCAAACTCCTGTCCTCGTCCACGTGCTAGACAACCTTCTTGTAACTGCTTCCTTTTCACTAGGTCATAACTAGGAGCTTCCAGACCTCACAATCCTGCCTCTGTCATCACTAGCTGGCCCTCAAAGGATTTAAAAATGTGTGGAAAAGCCATTTTCATGAAAGACACCTCTGCATGATTTCTTTTATCATAGAGAAGCTGCTGCACATTGACTTCCACACAGTTTTTGACAGAACAGGACCTTAATCCAATAGCAAGGAGACCTAGAAAATTGGAGATCTCAGTCCACTTCAGCCTTCATCTGCCTTTGCAGCCATTACAATTCTAACATCTTCTTCCACTTGCTCTGCTGTTGAGGACTTGTAGACCCATGGCTGAGGGCAAGCTTATTATAGTGGCGACCTGTACTCACCATGTCACAGCACCATCAAACAATATACATGGCTTTCCAGGAGGGAAAACATTGCCATCTGCTGTCCCCACCCCATCTGGTGGTGAGGTGCCCCTGCTTGGTCTGTGACCATTTATTCATCAGAGATGCCCATGTATATCTTACAACTAACCTTCTCTGAAGGCCATTCCGCTATCTGCCATCTGCGGATGCACTTGGTAGCAGTGCAGCTCTGCCACCAGACTTGAAACTAACAACCTAAAAGGAGTTATATGAGATGACCCTTGAACTTCTCTTTATCCCTATGATTGCATGAATTAAAGGGAGCTAGAAGGACGTGAACAGTATATTTGAGTAGCCATTTTAGTGATATGAGAGGTGCTATCTCAAACTTACAAATGACATTCTTCCAGGTTATATTCAAGATACCAAGATTGGCAGGTTTTGGGGAGAGGAACAGCTTTTTCCCCCATGTTTGTACCCTGTTGATCATACTAAGGCTATGATCCCTCAAGATCACAACAAACAAATAACAAAAGAACGAGTTTAGAAACTGGAAGATGGAAGCCGTCTTCAAAGTGAATCCTGCAGTTCCTATTTGGGGAAATGCTTACAATTATCATGTTGCAGAAGAACTATTTTTTTTAACAACCTGAAGGTACTGACAAAATCTACTTTTTAAGGGTTTGTAAATAGACTCAGCAATCATTTTCTTTGACCAAATGTAATTGATCTAATGTATTAATAGTTGCAAAATAAAAAGTGTATTTCTTTTTGGACTACGCTGCTCTCTGCATGTTGATTTTAAAAAGAGAAAGAGAAAGTTTATATTGTATACGATTCCTAAACCACTAATTGAAAATGTATTATGAAAGGGAATGCATGGCTGAGATGCTTTTTCGGTTCCAGTAACAAATTCAATGACATTTTCAGCAACAGCTCTCCATTATCCACATTGTATTACTTGGTAAATTTAGCAGAAAGAAGGGGATGGGAAAATATGAAAACAAGAAATATGAAAATAATGAAACTTTAATGTAGCACAAAAAGTGTGACAGATGTAATACCACAAAGAGTCATTAAATACTTCCTAGTCCGTCTCTTTTTATCTCTCTCCTCCCGTCACTATCAATTATTCCTAATGTTTCCCCCTTTTCCTGCTAGACCTAAGGAAGCAAAATTAATTTGCGTTGTTTGCTTGTTATCTCACCGTCTAAACTGGCTACTGGCATTTCAAGACTCTGAACCATGTGGTATAAAATCTCTTTTAGTGCAGAAAATGATAGTAATTCTATCATATATGCCATTAGTCATTTTAGTATTTGTTTGTTTGTTTCCTGCCCTTATCATTACAAAAATTGTTTGAACAATAACAATAGCTATAGTTCCAAGCTAACCTACTTATCTTGAATTTGCTTATTGTTTCTAGACCCACAACATATTCCAACAGAAGCTATATCAGTCTTCTTAGCATGGATCAATGCAGATGAAAGAGTGCCCTGAGCAAAGCTCATTTGTCCTTGTCAACTGGGGATAACCACCTACAGACTTAAAATAAAAGTACAATGGAAGAGCCAGATCCTATCAGTTTTATTAAAAGTAATAAGTACTATTAGGTCTTTAAGGCCTAATTTTAACTTGTGATATCTTACAAAGATATAGTGAATTCATCTACAGCAATATTTAAAATGGTATGCTCATACATTGTAGTATATATGTATAAAATGAAGTATAGTACACCAGGGACACTTTCGCACACAATATGCTAAGAATAGGCTTATCCCTTCATAGATATTTAAATGTCTGCATTAAGGTTAATTTTTTCTCAATTCTGGTTAACAGTTCCTAGTTCAAAGATATTTCCAGGTTAATATAATTCATTAAAAGAATGCACTAATCAGTAAAAAGTTACTAACCTAATCATCTTCATTAGAAAAACATGGTCTATTCCAAACCACACCATTTGAATGTTTAGAAAGGTGTGTTTAGGTACCCAGGCATCACAGGTGAAAGTTTAGAATTGTCTGTCAAGTCTTCAGTGGTTAATGTTGGAGGGCATTTTTTCCATCTTTGTAGGTGCAACTATAGGAATTGAGCCTTACTTATATTTCAGAAGATACTCTGATTTTCCAGGGCATCAGCCAGCGTAAGAACAGAACTAAGAGGTTTTTTGAACCTCTCAAATCTGCTTTCTAATTGCTTCAATTTTGGATTAAGATTTTGCCTGCTCCTTTTTTTAAATCTAATATTTAATAATAAAAATGACTGAGTAGTTCTGTGTAAAGTAGATATTAAACAGATGCCTCTCCATACACATGAAATATCATTTGTACCAAGTAAAGTCCCAAATCTTCAAAGACCCATCAGCAGATGAGTAATTGTGATGTTAAAGGAACTATTAGCATAGTTAACCTTATGCAGAACTGTTATGTAGTAAAATTAATAACGAGTCAGAAACTATACTTCTATGAAATCCAGCGTATCTGTTGACAACTGGGAGACAAACAGGAAATAATAATAACAGCTTCATATCTATGTAGTTGTGTTCATCAAGAAGAATATTAGTATCCATTTCAATTTGTACATGGAAAAACCATCATTTAAATTCATCTCTTGGCTACAGTTGAAGTTAGAAAGGAATTACTAAGTAGGCTCCATGAAATTATCAAAACTGAAAATTTATAGAGGCCAGAAGCACTATTCTTGAAAATATATTTCCTGGAAACCTTAATGTTCACAAATAATCCTAGCCTGTGCTTTGTATATCATCCAAAAAAAAAAAAGAGGTGCTAGGATGTTAGATTCTGTTAGGAACTTGTAAGACAGGTTTCAAGAATCTGGGAACTATGCTGAAAAATACCAAACCAATGTGCTTTCCAAAGACAAGGAGTGTAAAGTTCTTAAGTTCAAGACAAAATTTGCAAACAGAACTAAAAATGAAAAGATATCTGATTCTCTACACATGAAAGTGCTTTACATAGCTCCAACATAACTTTTGCCTAGTAACAGGAATAATGTTTAAGAAAGGAATGCTTAGCTTAGTAGCTGGTTTATATGAAAATATGATTAAGTTCATTTTTTTCTTGATCTCCCTGTTTTTGAGCATGTTCCCTTTTTAACCTTGGCCTTGTAGGATAAGAAAACAGGAAAACTAGGGGATTCTGAGTACAACAGTGCAGAATGCAGAACAGTCCCTCAGGGGTATAGGTTGTAGCCATGTTGGTCTAAGGACATAGGTAGACAAGGTTCTTTGGGTGAATCTGATATCTTTTATTTGACCAGCTCAAATAGTTGGAAAAATTCTTCTTTGCAAGCTTTCAGGTACAAATATGCTTCATCAGACTGAGGAAGCATCTTTGTGAGCGCAGACCAACTGCAGATGCTTCCTCAGCTTGATAAAGGGTATTTGTACCTGAAAACTTGCAAAGAAGAATTTTTCCAAATTTGAGTTGGTCTAATAGAAGATGTCAAATTTACTCAAAAAACCTTGTCTGACAAAGACAGTGCCTAACACTTTAATTTCACTCACTCCTACATCTATTCAGATCTAATACTTATGCTGGATAACACTTTATTTATGCTGCTTACTGCACACATGGATTTGTAAGATTAATCCTTTATGGAAATGCCCGTCAGAAAGAATGTCAGGAACTTCAGGAACAGGTCCAAGAAGTGTGCTGTGTTGAAGTTGCATGCTCCTTTGATTGCTGGTTTTAAACCAAGTGCCTGACACCAGCAGCAGTATTTCTATTCAGGCAGCAGTGAGAGAGTCAACTGACTCCATGGTTCATAACAAAATCTATCTGATTCCTTCTGAACACTTCATTCCACAGTGTTAACAACCCTCTCTTCTTTTTAACAATCTTGATGTTCCACTAGTCAAACTATCCTTTCTTTCAAAATTCTGCTGTCATTTAACTGCTCCAGGTAACCTAGCTCCTATTTAAGTGTTACAGGCTCTTTTTAACTCTAGGTAAAAATATTGTCAGGTGAACATTAATTCAGATGTGAAAATAACTTTCAGTTAAGCTTTGGATGCACTGCCAGGATGCTGTAGAAGTCTAGATTGTGTTTTATGAATCTGAAAAAGGACTAAAAAAACAGCATCTTTTGACTATTTTTGGCCTTGTTTAATGTATTTTTTATATGAAATAGGAAATTAATGCACATTCCAATAAAGTTATATGCACTTTTTTTGCTTTGATTTTAAATGGAATAATATAGCCCTATGCCCCTACCATATTAGTAAAGCTTCTCTTTTCTTTTTAACTGAAGAAAAATATGTGTAGTGTTATATTGGATAATGCACCACAACAGCTGCATCCCCCATTTCAAAATCCTAGATCTGCCCATGTTTATACTATTCAGGAAAGATCTTGGAATTATTGTGTATAGTTCTATGAAAATAATCAATCCTGTGTTAAGCAGCAGTCAAAAGGATGTTAAAAATTATTAAGGAGACTGAAAACAAAAATGAAAAATGTCACTATGCCACTGTATATATCCATAGCATGTCCATATCTTAAATGCTGTGTATGGGTCTGGTCCCCAACGTATAAAAGATTACAGTAGAGCTAGAAAAGGTACAGAAAAGAGCAACAAGGATCCGGAACATGGAGAGGATTTGTAGCACTAAATAGACCATGACACTTCATCTTACAGCCTTGTTACACATTGCACTTTGAGCTGCTCAAATGTTGATTGGGGTTAATACTAGCTTGAGTTTGGAGCAGATGCAGCTTAAGGCTAAAAACCTTCTCTGACTGTCCCCCACCTGCACACCAGTTAGGTAATGACATGGGAGATAGAAAGAAAATGGAGATGGGGGAAGAGTGATGAAATGAAGGAAGTCAGCCACTGAAGAATAAAATAAAGAAGTGGGGAAAAAAAGAATTTAAAAAGAAATAAAGAGTAAGTAAATTAAAGAAGGTCATGTGCTTTAATAAATTGGATATGGTATTAAGGTGTGGAACTTGTGGGTGGGGCTTCCCAGGGTGGCTAGGATATGGGGAGATTGTATTCCCCCCTGCCCAATCCCACCTAAACCCCAGTCCTGGACCCATCCATGCCCTGCAACCTGACTTGCTAGTATGTGCTCTGCAGGCTGTTGACTCAGGGTTGCACTTCTGCGGGTGGGAAGATCACAACCCCAGGGGCAGAAGTGGGAGTATTGGGTTGGTGCCAGAGCTACCCCCTGAGCAGTAGAGTTCAGGAGGTGGAAAGTTTGTCTGCACAGAACAGGAGGGTGGGAGAGGGGGGCACTACATCCCAGAATGCTGGAAGACTGCAACTTGAGTGACTCATCTGGGGAGGGTGACCACACATTAATGGAACATGAGTTGTATAACACAAATCAAAGATAAACATGGCCTGGAGTGATGTAATGTTAAGCCTCCTAAGGGTGCTTAAAACTAGTTTAAGGTTTTAATGTGTGGACAACCCAAGGGTTAAGAGCTCCAAGGGCCACCGAAAGTAATGTGTAACAAGGACCTTTGAGAAAAGATGACTGAGTGGTGGGGTGTCTGTAAAATAACAAATGGCCTGGAGAAAGTCCATAGGTATTTACTATTTACCATCTCTCACAATATCAAAACTATGGGATGCATGAGAAATTTTTTAAGAAAAAGTTTTAAAATTAAGAAAAATAAGTTCATTTTCACTCTATGTAATTTATTTAGGTAACACTTGTTGACAACAGATGCTGTAGAGGTAGGGGTGGATCAGCAGGGGCTGGGGTAAGGGGAGAGAATTGTTGAGACTGCTCTTGCATTCCCCTTTGATTCCTCTCTCTTGATTCCACTTTTGATTCTGATTTTGATTCCACTACCCAATCCAGGGACTTTTTACCTGCTCCCTAAAATCCACAAACAAGGAAACCCCGGCTTCTTGATGGAAAGTATGTCAGAGAAACCAAACAACATCTGCACACCAGAATGAACACACAGTGAAAATCTATTAAAGACAAGAATGACCTATCATTTCCAACCATGGAACCCTCATGGAAGAAATATCAGGTTTCATTGAATCCAATCTAAACCCGCTCATCACCCAAAGAACGAGCTTCATCCAAGACACAACTGGCTTCCTGCAAAAACTCAAAAACACCTTCCCAGCAATATCGTCCTAGCCACCATGGATATCACTAGCTTATACACCAACATCCCATACCAGGATGGCATCCAAGCCTGCCTTAAATATCAACAAGAATGAGATCACAATTCAGAATACAGACCTCAGGATATCACTGGACTCATCGACTTCATCCTCACACACAACAACTTCAGTTTCAACAACCAACACTTCCTCCACACCATGGGCATAGCTATAGCCACAAAATGGCCCCACAGTATGCCAACCTTTTTATAGCCCACCTAGAAGAAGACTTCCTCAGGAACTGTACCATCAAACCTTACTACACCTGAGATACATAGATGACATCTTCATCATTTGGTCCAAAACCCTACAGTCTCTGATGGACTTCCACCAAAAATTCAATAATCACTAGACTATCGCTTGAATATTCTAACAAGAGCATTTCCTTTTTGGACACCATGAACAATATCCAGGATGGTAAAATTCAAACCACCACATACAAGAAACCCAAGGACCAACATACATATCTACACAGTACCAGCAATCACCCTAAGTACACCAAGAAAGATGTAATTTACAGCCAAGCTCTCCAATACCACATAATTTGCAGCAAGGAGAATACCCGTGATTACCTCACAAATCTCAAAATGGCCTTCAGCCAACAAGGACACTCCTCCAGAGACATAGATCACACTTTTGAAAGAGCCACATGGACACCACATGAAAATTTGCTGCAGTACAAAAAGAAAACCCCCAGAAATTGTATGCCATTAGTGATGACATATCACCCTTCCCTGGAAAATCCTCAAACAATTGCAACCCATACTAAAAGAAGACCCCATTCTTAAAGAGATCATTCCAGAACCACCCATCCTAGCCTTTGAAAAAGCACTGAACCTTGCTAACCTCATCACCAGAACCAAACTCCCTATGACCCAAACCACACCCAATGGATCCAAACCATGCCAAGACAAGAAATGCAAAACCTGCCAACATATCTCCACCACCCCCACAATAACTACACCCCAAAACAGAACCATGGATCCTACACCTGCACCTACACCTGGATCCTACACCTACACCTCCAGAAATGTAATATATCTCATCCAATGCACCAAATGCCCTGATGGAAAGTATGTCGGAGAAACCAAACAACAACTGCATGCCAGAATGAACACACACTGAAAATCTATTAAAGACAAGAATACCCAACTAACTGTGGGGGCACACTTCTAACAGGACGATCACTCCCTCTCCAATCACTCAGTTCTAATCCTCAAAGGGAATTTACAAAACACCTTCCATACATGAGCCTACAAACTTCATTTCATAACACTGAGAAATAGGTGGGGGCTTAAGCCTGGAAAAGCCAGTGCATTGATCAGGGAAGCATCTGATCTAGATAACAGGAACTGCAAAGGAGAGGGGCACAGCCTAAGCCCTACCACTACCCTTGAATTAGCTTACAACCATGAACCAGCTCCTGGAGTTTGATTTCTAAACCTGTTCAGTTCTTTCTTGTACAAAGCCAGGAGAAGGTTGGGGATGTAAAGGAACATTTACAAAGTACTGCAACCTGAGCAAGGGAAATAAAGAGATCTACCCCACAAAACACATTGTATGTAAACAAATGGTTTAGCCACTCTGTTCAAAGGTGGGAGATCTGGGTTCAACTGGGTTCAAACAGAGGTGGGATTTGAACTTCTGTCACACATATTCCAGGTGTATGCTCTAAAAATTAGACTACTGAGTAAAGAGGCGAGGGGCAGCAGCACCCCTTCACTGTTTTCTGCAAGGCTTGATTCAGTAGGAGTATTCTAATAATCTCCTTTGGACTGGGCCCCACAGAAAAATAAGGAGAGGAATGCTTAGTTTGTGAATCCTTTTGGGAGTTAGGTACTGAGGTACTCAGCTGCAAGAGACCGTACACATATGTCCAGGAGTGGGTATGGAGTGGGGTGGGGTGGGGTGGGAGCATGGTTGGCAGCTGAACACAGATTTTGATAATCTATATCTTGTATTGTGGATTTAGGGACCATTTTAGTGGATCTAGTCCTAAATTTCTTATGTCCTTATCAGGGTGCTTTTCATATATCTCATTTTTATTTTAAAATATGTGACTCTCCAATAATGTCATTTAAGAAAATTAGAATTCATCTGGATGAGTTACTCACCACGTAGCTTGGACAGTCAAACAATACAAGAAATAGATTTATCCCACCCAGGCACTGAATTCAGTACAGTTAATATTTTGACAAGGATTACATGTTCTTGAGCCATATAAAAGGATTTTATTACCATTATTTGTTGTGAGCACCTTTTACCTACTAATTCTGAAAATCAAAGTTTCACTGAATGCTTCTGCAATACCTATAAAGTGGAAACTGGAAGGCGGAGCAGGAAGCTGAAGACCCCAGCTGCAGCTGCAGCTGCAGCAGGAGGTGGAGCAGTAGGCAAAATAGCAGCCAGGCAGAAGCTGACAGACTTGCTCACTACTCCCACCGGTGGTGGTGCCGCGGGCAGGGGACAAGCTTCAGAGAAAAAAAAGGGTTGGGCCCCTCAGACCTCAGGCAGCACTCAGCTCCCCAACCCACCTGTGCTACTTCTAGTTGAGCTACCAGCCAGCCAAGTGCTGCCTGAGCTCCAAGGGGCCTCAATCTTTTTGGAGTTTTGGTAGTGCCCAGCCAGCCAACAGCCTGGGTGGGATGTACACAGTGGGCAAGCTGCCAGCCAGGCAGGTACCACCTGAGCTGGCCAGCTAGGCAATGCCTGAGCTCCAAGGGGCCCGATCCTTTTTGGAGCTCACACAGAGTCCAGCCAGCTGACAGTCCAGGCAGGAGTGGCACAAGGGAGCAGGCTCCAGAGAAAACAATGCTCAGAACTCTCAGAGCTCATGCAGCGAGCTAGTTTGGGTGGCAGCAGAAGGCACCATGGCTGTCGGCGATTCTGGGGCTGCAACAGTCACTCTTCCCAGTGGAAGTGGTGAACCAGTCCTGCCCCTGGCTCTTAGTCCTGCCCCTGCTGACCAAGCCTCTAGTGGCAAGTCACAGCTGTGCAAGTGAAGGACAGTCAGAGAGATGATTTATTGCCTGAAGGTGCGACTACTCCACTAAGCCAAACAACATTAAGCCAATTAACATTTGTTCTGCTTACAGGTCCAGAAACACAGTGTTAGAAAGAAGAGTATTAGAGAGTCTGTGAGGAAAGAAAACACTTTGTTGCTCAACTACTTATACATTTTATTTACGGTGTGTTTAAGGAAGTTCTAAATGCTGTTATAAATTGCGTTTTCTTATGTGTTTACTAATATGCCAAGTAGAACATGTACCATTTATTTTTCTCTTTTAAAATGATTGGGAACTAGTAGTTAAATTTAAAAGTTCAGCATTTAAATACTATAGCCCTTTTCTAAGGCTCCAAAATTACATTAAAAGTCTGGCTACTGCCTCAGTGAAACAACTAGGTTGATCTGCAAGCAGGAGAATGTAGTAGTAGTATTCATACATCATTTTCCCTAACTATTCCACCTGCATCAGCAAACCTGATTCAAGACAATAAAGCAGAGTGTTAGCATCTAGAAATTAAGGTGAGCCAAATTAAAACAAGAAACTCCATAAGGCAAAAGATTATTGGAAGAAGCTGAATAAAAAGGCTCAAATTATTTTATTGAGAACTGCCTGGCTAATGCTTTTTATGCTACCTGTGGAAAAGTAATCTGACATAAATGAAATAACAGTTCTGAATTCATTAAAACAAAAGCCTGGATGAAACTGACAAATTATGTAGGGAAGCAATTTATGTCACATTTAAATTCTGTATTCACTCACATATCAGGTAATTAGATGTTAAAATGATATGGATGGCACCAGCCCATAAAAGTCTAAGAATGAAGAGTGTACCTGACTCCCAGGCCAGAGAGAGAATGTTCTGAGGTCCGAACAACAAGCATGTTTTTGTGAAGACAGCAGAGTCCCTCATTCTTCCCCAACTTTAGTGGGCCATGTGTAAAAAAACAAGTATTTGTCACACAACAGAGGGAGTTTACTGCAAAAGTTTCCCATGGCAGACAACCTTAACAGCAAAGCTTCTCTTGTGAAAACTAGTAAGCACAAGAAACAACACTACTGTTCCAATCGTACATC
Source organism: Alligator mississippiensis (assembly GCF_030867095.1). Lineage (NCBI taxonomy): Eukaryota > Metazoa > Chordata > Crocodylia > Alligatoridae > Alligator > Alligator mississippiensis. The sequence goes on along the minus strand of NC_081824.1, from coordinate 52,037,241 downwards.
AAATCCAGAACAGCAAAATGATCAAGAGGCAGATATTAATACTTAACGGACTTGGGACCTAGTTCAAGAAAGCAGTTAAGCACTTAAGTGCATCCCTCCCTATTCAGAACACCCCTGAAATGTGCTTAATGTTGCACTAAAAATATAGAGCAAAATAGTTCAGAGTTCTGTACATAACAGTGTGTACCCCAGGCTGCTAACCAGTGACTATGGCCATTGCATAAATCACGCTGAGGTCAAAAGAAGGCTCTAAACAAAACGCATTAAAGCAACTAGAGTCATTATACGGTTTGTATGAATACCAAGTATTGTTACAGAAGCTCAGTGAAAAATTAGCTTTTCTAGTCCTGTTGTCCTTTGATCAATTTTTCACAGCAAGTATTCAATCTAAAAAAGTTCATTCAGATGAGTAATACCACAGTATAGTGAAGTGAGCAATACATAATGCAATTTTTCTATCAATATTCATATTTTCTCCATGGCAATGGCTGTATGGATACAGTGCTCTGCTACATAACTATATTTCAAATAGTTTAATTTCTTAGGCTTTTTAATTTCTAATTCAAGGCCTATTTGTGTCTTTTTAGATATGTGACATATTAGTGAATAAAATTCTTTTTAAAAAAAATATGTACAGTATATCTGAGTTTAAATGTTTTCACAAATATGATGATCCAAAGGTGATATGATGAGCCAAACAAATACCTTTTGAAAAATGACTGTTCTTCTTTTCCTAAAATCCCCATTGACTTTAATGGAGGCAACCTCTTTCTTAATTCATAATTCTACTTTAGTTACTGAAAGAATGTAGATGTTTGTCTTTTCAGCCAATCTAGTTAGGAATATACCTTCTACCTTCAGTTGCAGGATACACTGAATATGTTGCTATGTATATATATATATATATATATACATACATACACTGCACTTATGTCAGGAGCCAGGGCAGCAGACTAGCTAAATTGCGTCAAGACGACCCTAATTATCTCAGTCAGCCTGACCACCTGTGCCCTAAGTACCCCCACAGCTGGCCCCTCCAATTTGGCAGCTGCCTGCTAAGCAGCAGGCCTTTCAATGCCCACCAGGCTACTCAAGAAAGAGAGACATTTCCCTGTCTAGACCTAAGCTTTTAACTCCCTGTTTCTGGGTTCTTTGGATGTGTTTTTTGGTCCTGGTTTCCTTTGTCCTTAGTCCTGCTTCCTGATTTCATTCTATTCCTTCCTGCTTGTTCCTAGTCGGCTGTTCCAGACTGCCTGGCTCACTCCTTGAGCCTCTTGTACTCCATACCCTATCCTCTGACAGCCAGCTCCTGGTTTGTGGCAACTGCCCACTTCCCTGACAAGTAATGCCAGTCTGGATCCCTGGACCTGTTGCTGACCCCTGTCCTCCTCTCTCCTCACCACTTTGGTCTGTCATTCTACCCAGAGTGACCACCCATGTCCTGGTCCCTTAAAGACCTCATCCTCTTGACTTACTTCCTTCTGATTCCCTGACTCATGTCTCTAATCTGGACCCTTGCTTTTTCATTATCCCCTGTGTTGTGATCCCCTAAGGCAGCTCTTCTCAACTTTTTAGACTCACTGCATCCCTCAGAAAATTCTACCTCTTAGTTTTCATCCATTTTTTGACTATGGAAAAATAATAGAGCAATTCTTTTGTTGCAAGAAAGACACAACAGGTCAGAATGTTTTTGACACTATGGATTCCTATATGAAATCTCTAGATTTATCTTGTGAATCATGTGTAGGTATTTGTACATCTAACAGCACTAATATTGCTGAGTGCCCTAGCTGAGAATCACTGCCACAGGGTCAAGTTCTGATTACCTACATCCCAGTCTTGTCCCTGACAACTTTTTCACTGCTGCAATTTAAAACAAGAAAAAACTCCACAACTATTCCTTAAATTTGTAGGTCTGTACAAGTAGCTATTTATATAACAAGGAAATCAGACTTTTGCATAAGTGTTAAAATAAGATAAACATTTTTAAAAAGAGCTGCATCTATGTAGTATCTAGTAAACAAGATATGCAATGGTGACATTTGCTTCAAATGTTCCAAGATATCCTAGTGCAGATTTCACCATGAGTTCCAATTGAAAATTTCTTAGGATGGTGCTACTTCTCACCAGTATTGGTACTTTCTCCCCATGTCCTTTGCAAATCAGGTCATGAAAAATTGCTCAGAGATGTGAAGTGACTTACCCCAGGTCATTCAACAGGTCAGTGACTGAACAAGGAACAGAACCCAGGATCTGGGAACAGAACAAATATCAATATCCCAGCCAATTATTGACCCCATGGCCCACTGGCTTTTGATGCTTGCCCAAAGAGTATATTTAAATTTAAGTCCAACTTGGAATCTCTTAAGCCTTGATTTTTACTGCTAGGAATAACAAAATATACAACGTCCAGGATTTACTAATAAAACAAGATTAGCAAGTTATAGTTGCTCTCATTAGTTTGGGCATGTGTGCAAAGGAATTTTTAGCATGTGGAGGCAATTAACTGACAAGCATGAAAATAAGAAAAGAAGCCAGAAAACCCTCTGTTAAATACAAACTGACAGCAACTCTGATAATAGGTTTGAATTAACCTTTGGAGTCTTATAAAAATACATTCATGGCTTTTATATGCTGTTTTGAAACAGATGTTCACAGTTGTTTTAGTTCACTGAATGATCAGCTATAATCACTGTAACAGGGTAGAAAATAACCTGGGTTTTAATGATTCCAGACTAGAGACCAGAACCCTTAAATGGGTTTGTTTATTGTCACATGGATTTTCATTTTTTTTTGTAGGAAACTAACAGTTAATCAGCTGTCAAGTATATTTGCAAATGATACAGGACTGAGCTAGAGAGACTACTGTGCAGAAAGCTAAGGTATACATCTTTAGAATGAAACCATACAAATTATTCCAGCGCTAACAATTCTGTTTGCTTCTGTGTCCTCATTACTGTCAATAATTTCTGTTACATTCAGAGGCCATGAAATACCACAGACTTTTAAGTGATATATTCTGCTAAAAAGTAGGAGAGTTTTTTGACAAATGTTAGTTAATATTGTAGCAAAACCCCCAGTTTTTCTTTTTTTATTTATTTTAAAATGCATTCCCTTCCCCAACCATTTCTGACTTTTTCTCTCCCTCTCTATTCCCTATAGATAAGTATAAGTAAGCTAAGATGTAGGATAAGCTTTAACATTTTATTTTAGGTAGTAAGTTTTATTTTTCTCTCCCCTCTTTGCAAAATATTGCCCTGCACTTTTGATATAGATATCCACTGTTTTATAAGTGATAATTATTATGTTTTTATTGATTTTTTTTACTGCTTTTATATTGTGTGATTACTGTTTTAGGCCTATATATGTAAGTTAGCATAAGTCACCTCAAGTTTCTATCTTGTAATGTCAAGCCTCCATCTTATCCCCATGCCCGGTTGTGTAACCTGACTCATACTACCCCACCTATGTAACTTGGTTCCTGAATGAATGGAGATGAATGCAGGTGCTTGGGAGACAATGGCAGTAGGTCTAAAAATAGCTCCCTCTGAATGACCAAACCACCAATACCAATACCTGGACCAATGACCCAGCCTTTGGAACCACCCTCAGCATTCAAGAAACAAAAGATGAGGCAACCCACCATTGTGCCAGGCTGCACTTGCTCAGTAAGAACACCTGAAGCCCTCTGGGACAGGACTGACATTGCCTGGACAGGCCCTCCCCATAGGAGATCAGAGGTAGTCTGCCCCATAAAAACGGGTAGTGAAGACTTACTCCTTGGGACAACTTCTCCATCTGAACCAGCACCATGCCACACCACCTATCCACCCAGAAGGCCTGCCGGCGACCCCCCTCCAGACAACACCTGCTGAACAAGGACCCCTTTCCAGCTTGGATAGGTAGCTATCACTCCCACACCCCCTCTTCATCCAAGGACTTGGACTCTGCTTCTCTTCCCTACCTGGATTGCAACCCTTCCACTGAGTCTCTTTCTCCTGCTGCGTGCATGCATGCGTTTGTGTGCGTGTGTGTGCGTGTGTACCAATAACTTCGTGGGGCTGTGTAGTGTGTTGTCTGTTTAATAAACCTGTTATTTTGAAACCCTGAGTTGGGTTTTTGTCTGTTTCCTGGCTATCTCCTCCTTGGTACCACTTATCTGTCCCCCTTCCCCCCCCCCCCCATATCTCCTCAGTTTCCAGCCCCAGTCTACCTTAAGTAACCCCAAGCCTCAGTTCCTCAGCCAGCTTCTCTAGTCCACTGGTTCTAACCCCGGTTCTGGCAACTTTCACTCCCTACACTTTAACTTTCTCTCTCTCTCTCTCTCATCTTAACCTTCCCCCAAGTATCCCAGGTACCCTCAGCACACACATACATAACGTAACATCCAAGTTAGGATTTTACCTATGTGTAGTTGGGTTGTGTGTGTGTGTGTGTGTGTATGTCATTGTGTGCATGATATATGAATTGTACTGAGTGTGCGGGTATGGACAATTGGTTTTTGTCTACCTTATGGGGTGTACAATATATGTGCTTGAATTGGCAATAGGTATGCATGTGCCTAGGCTAGTTTGGATGTGTATGTGCCTGAGTTGGTAGTGTGTGTGTGTATATGCACCCACTTGATTTGTGTGTTTGTATATGTGCAATGTTTGTATCTGTCTCACCCTCCTGTCTAACCCTTCTGTCAATATTGAGATCCTGAGAGTTGGCCTGACCCCACAGGGCAACAGTATAAGCTATAGTATATGGCAGCAAGTCTTAGTGGGTAACACCATACCTTCAGAGAGTATAAAACCATTTTACCCTCAGTGGGCACATCCAGGCAAGCCCATGTTTGCTTCTTCCTGCATCTCAAAACAGCTTGAGACGTGGCAAGGTGCACACCGGGAACAAAAAAACCTTCCTCATGCTGCATATTTATAGTGCAGGCTCAACATTTGGTACCTGGAAATCCAAGATGAGGGGGTAGAAAGCACGCTGTCCAAAGTTGCTGATGACGCCAAGATGTGGGGCAAGGTGGACACACTTGAAGGGAGAGAGAGGCTGCAACTAGATTTAGACAGACTACAAAAGTGGACAGATGAGAATAGGATGGGGTTCAACGTAGACAAATGCAGGGTGCTGCACCTTGGGAGAAGGAATCCACAGCATACATTCAGGCTGGTGAGTTCCCTTCTTAAAAGCACAGAGGCGGAAAGGGATCTTGGAGTCATTACTGACTCCACGATGAACATGAGCTGCCAATGCCAGACCGCAACCAGCAAGGCCAGCCATACCTTGTCATGCATCCAAAGGTGCATCTCAAGCTGGTCCAGAGAGGTAATAGTCCCCTTCTATGTGACTTTGGCCAGGCCACAGTTGGAGTATTGCATCCAGTACTGGGCGCCACACTTCAAAAGGGATGTGGCCAGCCTGGAGAGGGTTCAGAGGAGGGCCACCAGCTTGGTGGGAGGGCAGCAGGACAGGCCCTACGAAGAGAGACTGAAGGACCTGAACCTGTTCAGCCTCAGCAAGAGGAGGTTGAGGGGAGACCTAGTGGCTGCCTGCAGGCTCATCAAGGGAGATCAACAGCAAATAGGCAGAGCCCTTTTCTCCCCAGAACCACCTGGGGTGATGAGGAACAATGGTTATAAACTGATGGAGAATAGGTTTAGGTTAGAGATCAGAAGGCAATATTTTACAGTTAAGGTGGCCAAAATCTGGAACCAACTTCCCAGAAAAGTGGTCCTCACCCCTACCTTTGGCAAATTCGAGAGGAGGTTGGATGACAACCTGTCTGGGGTCTTGTGAACCCAGCATTCATTCCTTCCTATGGCAGGGGGTCAGGCTATATGATCTGTTCAGGTCCCTCCTGACCCTAGCTACTATGAAACTATGAAAATCCAGATATCCTACACAAACCTATCACAACATGTGATACACCCCATCCAATACAGCACATGCCCTCAGGCAAGCTATATGAGTGAAACTCCAATGCAGAATTAACACTCCCAGAAAAAATATAAAGGGCAAAAACATCCTATCAACAGTGGAGGAAAACTTTTAACAGAAAAATCACTCCATCTCTGACCTCACACTACTTGTTCTCAAAAGATAATTATACCGTATCTTCAGAAAATGGGCCTGGGAACAAAAATGCTTAGCTTTACAGGACAGCAAAAATCATAGTCTTAATATGGACAATCGTTTTATGACTCATTTTAACTTCCTGACTCTCTTTTCTAACCTTTCTGTGTTACCCAGGTGATAAAAGCCCTCTGCCCTTTTGAATGGTCTGATTCTTTTATATAATTTGGTTTGCCTATAACAAGTGTTCTTACCTGCTCTGTAGATAACTCCTTATAACTTTTGTTTGATCCACAAATTTACTATCTACTTCTCTTTTTGTTATCAATGCATTAACATAATGGGATTAAACAAAAATAATAGTTTTAACTGGTGTTTAGTTTAAGCTGTACCCGCTTCATTCCCAGACCTAAAGAAAGGCATTTGGTGCCCAGAATCTTATCTAACACATCTTCTAATTATAAAGTTTTTCCAATAATAGATACCATGAAACATACTCCATACTATGTACATTTATAATTAATCCTGGTTTTCCCACTGTAACCCTCCCCATCTATTTTTAGGTTTTTTTTTTTTTAAAACAGTTTCTCACGTTTCTTCAATTTTTGGAAGTTTCATCTTTCAGCGATACTGCTACCAGAGTGCCTCAATTGCCATATAATGTGGTCCCTTCTTCTGCCTAGGAATTAGAGGTAGGCATAGACATAAACTTTATTTTGGCATTCCATCTTCAAAGACCAAAGTAGCCTTTCATTTTTGGTATGGAGTTTAATAAAATAATTTTATGTGGGGTGCAGAGCCCAGTCCACAGCAGCAGCTGCCTCGGCGAAGCCCAGCACACAGAGCTGGGGGCTGTGTCCTCCCCATGCCTGCGTTGGGGGTGCGCACAGAGGTAGGAGCCCCTCTGCACCTCTGGACAAGCTGCCCAGGCAGTGACTCTCTCACAACCCGCACCAGCCCTGGGGCCCTGTTCACCCCAGGCCCTGCCCCTGCCCCACTCCCTCCCTCACTGTAGGGCCTTGATCTGCACCCGCACCCCCTTCCCTCCTCCATGCCTCTTCCTGTCCACACATTTACCTGCTGGGTGGTGTCAAACAGCTGGATGTGAAGTCAATTCCCTAGCAGGCAAGTTTAAGTTTTACTCAGTCCCAGCAAATAATATTTTCTCCCTCCACCTTTGACTCCTACTGAATGGTTCCTGGTGTCAGGCAGGGGAATGGAAAAGCATGGTAAATAAAACATACATGTTTTCCCCCTCACCCTCTCCTGGCTCCCAAAGAACCTAGAACTGAGCCTTGTCAAATTCAAATCTTCAAGTTACAGACAAGATAAATCAGGAAATAAATCACCTCAGCTGAGGGATTATTTTACACCTTTCTACTTCCTTTGTAGGAAGGCCTCTCTTGGTCTGCTATTTGGTACTATGTAAACCCGTTCCATGGTTGGCTTGCCAGTGACTAAACTGAAGCCCCCACCTGGGCTAGTCTGGGTGAGGAGGGTGTATGGACACCCAGCAGGACTACAAATAAGACCTGTCAAAGGACAGATGAGCTCCCTGCGAACCAGTGGCCATTCATACCTGGAGAAGAGATGGGCACCACCAGGTCACTTTGCCCAAAGAATCACTAGTGATGCAAAGTAAGTCAACTAACCTCATGTGGAGTGGAGGAGGGTTATTGCAGCATCTAATGTTCCCCAACAGCCGCAGCAACCTTGGAACTGACTTGACTTCTTTTGTGACTTGTGGAAGGGCACTTTGTGCCCGAAAGCTTGCCTAATAGCTCTTCCAATTATACAGTTGGTTCAATAAAAGATACCTTGCTTTTTACATATTTCTTGGCTCACCCCAGTTACAATAGTACAACATTCCAACCCTACTACTTCCTCTGCATCAGTCCCCATTTAAATCAGGCCAAACATTTTTTTCCTGATGTAAACCCCCTGAACATATGTAGTTTGGCACTTCAATCAACCTAACCCTAGTTAGGCCAATCTAAGTTTAATGCCTGCTCATGCCTCTAGATTATGGTCTCACACTAGATACTGAGATTCAGTTACTAGGGGAGTGAAATCAGTGAATGGGTTTGATCATTTTTCACCAGCTGTGACTCTGGTCCATCCTCTCTGGTACAAACGTTAATGCAAGAGATTCTCAGAAGTTGCATAAATAATTACTTTCCTTCTCAGACAAGGAAAGAGAAGGAAGAAAGAGTTTTTCTCTCTTCCTGATGTTAGTGCACTCACATATAGTTCATTCTATGCTAGCTTATACTACCAGTATTCCTCCTTCTTTCAGAAGAGTTTCACAGTTAGACAATTTCACCCTGTCCTACACTTAAGGAGCATAAGTTTTTCCATACTCATGTTCTTATGGCTATAATTTTTCAATGGATGTTATCCAACTGTCATCCTGGGAGAGAATTTCAGTTGCGAACTTGTCTAGCTAAAAAGCTTTGCAAATTCTCATAGTTCACCTATATACATGGATAAATTACTTGAATAAACTATTCAAATATTTATAGTGCATCAAGTTGCAATAGCAGGGTATTACATTCTAATATAGAAAATAAACCCCTGACATTAGGACAGGGGCAGGCAATTATTTCGGGTGGAGGGCTGCTGACCCAGTTTTGGCAAGCTGTCAAGGGCCGCATGGGTTGCACTGCCCGTTGACAGGTGGCCCACCCCCTGGTCACCATCTTGGGACCAATGTCCCAATGTCTTGGGACTAACGTCCCAGGGCCAGTGCCAGTGGAGCCCAGAGCAGGGTGCAGGCTGGCAGGGGTCTGTGGAGCTGGGCTGGGCTGCAGCAGCAGGGAGAGGGAGGAGCTGGCCCGGCTCCATAGAGCCCCTGCTGGCTGGGACCCCGTGCTCCTGCTGCCCTGCTCTGGGTCCCACCAGTGCTGGCCCTGGGACACAGGTGTGGGCCCCGTGCTCCTGCTGGCTTCCACACCTGCTCACTCCCAATGCCCCCCTAGCCCTGTGGTACAGGCAGGGGGCAGCCCCAACCCCCCGCTCACCAGCCAGGAATGAATTGGTGCTGAGCATGGAGGAAAAGCAGCCTCTCCCCCACCCCACGGCTAGCACTCCCTGCTGCACTCACAGCCCACATGGGGCTGTCCTGTGCAGGGATAGGCAGCTCCATATGGGCTGCAAGCGGCTGCAGTGCAGGGGGCTGGCGGGGCCCCTTTCCCTGCACTCAGCACCAGCTTGTAACCCTCTGCCACTGCCAGCCTGGGCCCCGCACCAGTTCTGGGCTCACCTGTTGGAGCTGCGCCACAGCAGCAACAGCTGCTCGGCGTGGAGGAAAGCAGCCCCCCCGCTTGCCATGCTGGGCAGTGTTTGCTGCTCCTGCTCACCCAGAGCTTGCATGCTAGGCAGCACAGAGACAGTGGTAGCAGCCATACCACAGCCTACCACGGTGCTAGCTCCAGGCAGGCAGCAGCAACAAACACTGCCCAGCATGGCAAGCAGGGGGGGCCACTTTCCTCTGTGCTAGGCAGATGCTGCCACTGCGCACAGCCCCAGCAAGTGAGCCTGGAGCCCAGGCTAGCAGCAGCGGTGGGTTACAAGCTGGTGCTGAGCATAGGGAAAAGCACCCCCTCCCCCGCCCCATGGCCAGTGCCTTGTGCTGCAGCCACTTGCAGCCCATGTGGGGCTGCCTGTGCCTGCTCAGGACAGCCCCATATGGGCTGTGAGTGGCTGCAGCATGGGGCACCAGCCACAGTGTGGAAGAGGGGCTGCTTTTCCCCATGCTCAGCACCAGCTTGTTCCCTGCTGGTGAGCAGGGGGTCAGGGCTGTGTGTAGCCCCTGGCCCCCACTGTACCACGGGGCTGGAGGGGAACTGGGAATGAGTGGGCATGGGAGCCAGCCGGAGCATGGCACCCACCCTCGTGTCTCAGGGCCAGTAACAGCAAGGCCCAGAGCAGGGCAGCAGGAGCACAGGGTCCTGGCTGGAGGGGCTCTATGGAGCTGGGCTAGCTCCCCCCTCTCCCTGCTGGTGCAGCCCTGAAGGAGAGAAGCTGAGTTGGCCTGGCCCCAAGGAATGGGGCGATACCTGCGGTCCTCCCCTCCTCCCACTTCTTACCTGAGTTTCCTGTGCCGATGCATCCAGGAGGAGCCACGTGGTCCCAGGCCAGAAGCCCCTGCTAGGCAAGGGCTTTCAACTGGGAGAGGTGGGGACAGGTGGGCCCTGCTGTTGCAGGAACCTGCAGGGAATTCCCCTGGGTCCTACTGCCCCTGGCTCCTGTCATATTTGACAAGAACCAGGGACAGATAAATATTAATTTTCTAATTTTTTTTAGGGGCCCTGTGGGCCAGATAAAATGGCTTAACAGGGCAAATCCAGCCCACAAACCATATTTTTCCCACATCTACATTAGGACCAGTTCAATTGACATGGACACCTGTGTCCTGCAAAATCCAATTGACCTCAGCAGGACAGTACTGTATTAGAAGTGTAAACCAGGTCTACTTTGTTGTGTACCCCTTTCTCCAATTGAATGGAGATGTTGGCAGGGCAGGTGCGCTCTGGGGGGAAAACTGCTGGCTGCATGCAGCTTCCCTCCTTCCCCTATAGGGAGCCAAACCAGGACACTATATAACTTAACTATATACAAGCTTATTAATATTTTAAAAACATTAAGAAATAAATATGCATATAAACACAAACAGTGTTTGTACAAGGCAGCACTGAAGAAAATATAGAGAAGTTTGAATCAGAAAGTGACAAATGAATGGCCAGCATGGTAACTGCTGCAAGACAAGGAAGTCTGGATGCAAGAGGATGGGTCAAGAAAAACAAAATTTTCTTCAAATTAGAAAAAGAAAGAAAAAATCATTGTTTCTTTGTCCAGTGTCACTCAAAATCATATTTACAAGAGACAAATTAGCTTAAGAAAGAAAGTAGTAATATTTGTTCAAGGAGAAAGCCATATTCCATAATTTCTCATATTATATAAGGCATCTAAGTTGACTTTATAATTTATGTGATTTTCCCTTTAGACAGGAAGACGTCCTGCTGTAGACTACTATCTATAAACATACAGGATTTCTGACTTCCAACATTTAACACCCACTGTTACAATTACCATCCCTCACCATAGGTATGGCTAATATTTTTTTCTTCTGAGTATCCTAAATCTGGACACCAAAAATTAAATGATCCCTTCAACGGATAGATTTTCTTCAGGATAAAATTGTATTTGTCCAATGCTCATCTTCATTTTATCTAGATGTGTACAGAACACTTGCTTCTATTGATATAAATTATTTAAACTTCCTGTATTTCTGTTACCATATGTAGTTAGCAGGTAAATTAGGCTTCCTTGTAAAACATTTAGTGCAACAAGCAATAAACAATATTAAAATATTTTCTTTCCTTTGACTATTTTGTCTGTGTTTCTTATAACTGCAGCACCATTTTTTTCACTGGAAAGTCTCATGGGTATCTGCCTTTAAAGATTCCTTTCAATCACCAGTTCATAGAATTTGAATGTGGCAAACTTCACAGTATTTTTGTCACACATTAATACATTCTAAATACATTTGAGGTTGTCATGACCTCTTTTGTAAGGCACTTTGAGATCTACCAATGAAAAGTGCTACCTGAGTGCCAGGTATTATCTATCCTTTTATACAATAAAGGAAAACTGCAGTTTGTTTTTTATCATTTTATCACTTCAAACAAAGTATAAATTACAAATTTGTTAGTTGGTAAGCAGTTTCTATTTTCCCCATTTATCTTTTGGAAGCATTTTTTTCTTCTTTTTACATCTTTTTACTGCCATGGGGTTCCTTAAGCTAACTTGAACAATGCAAACATCTGCTTATTTTTTACCCCATTCAAAAATTTATTTTTTTGAATTTGACATACTGTTTCACAATTCTTCTATAGCTCTTGTTAAGTGTTTTAAAGGATCTAATATGTTTGAAATTCACAAACATAGAGCTTTTATTAACTGTGTTGCCTGTCAGACATGGATGTGAAATTCTCTCTATCTACAGGACAGAGGTAAAGAGAGGCAGTGAAAGTTCAAATTTCCTGCGCTGCTTTTGTCCTCTTCTGGAAAGCCACCTTGAAGGTTATTCTCTTTTCATGACAAATAGGTTACTGGTCATGCTTCAAAAATTACAAGCATGTGTGCCAAACAGAAGCTAATACACTTCTCCACTGAGGTCTCATTGATTTGCAATGGCATGCTTACTACCATTGCCTTCCTGGGTCAAATCTTAATTATGACTTTTAAAGTCAGAGCTCAGTTATTTGATTAGAACAGCCAAATGGCTTACACACTGGCATAATGTACAGATCTAAAATTGTTTACTCTTAGAGTAGCATACTGCAAATGGGAAACATTTTCCACTGCCAACATCTTGCACATGGGACATTGTATTTCTAAAAGGAGGAGGATTAGATCCATTTATCAGTTTCTTATGGAAAAATTAATGGGCTCTCTGATGCACCCTAACTGTTAAATGAGCTATTTTATCCTTGAGAAAAGTTCAGATCACTTAGCATTACATTCAAAAGTTAGTTCACCCAACACTTTGATTTTATTGCATAAGTCCTTTGTATAAGCAGTTCCACACTGCATTATAGAGTAAGAAAGCACCGATTTGTTTCTGGAAAATTAAATTTCCATTTTAAAGTGAAAGGCCTAACTGACCTTTGAATGAGGTAATTCAATTGCCAAAAAAAAAGGAAACAGTATAGAGTTTAGTATTAGCTGAGTGAAGTGAGGCCCTACATCCAACTCAATGTTATTTTTGTCTATCTGCCAATAAGTAACGTGGTAACATTGGAAAAGTACCACTAGTTACTTCTAGCATTTCAGGAAATATTTTAGGCACTGATAACCAAAACCCTCCTGTTAATCATGAGCTGTCAAGGAGAGGATCCTCTTGCTAACGGTGGATTCTAATACCTGCTCCTTGTCTTTGACCCCCACATCTACCCTGCACTGCCCCACTCAGTCCCTCACTCATGAATCAGGAGCATCTCTTTGAAGATGTGGCCAATTCCCATATGCAGCATGACACAGGGACTACTCTCAGCTGGGCTAGAGTGGGAGCTAAGAATAGAGCTGCCTCTCCTGCAAAATCTACAGCAACAAAGTAGATACTTTGAATACAATGTCTGAAAGTTTAAGACTTGGGCACCAGAGATCTTGCTCTGCCATTATACAGGCCCACTCTACACATTACTGTATAGGTGTTGCACAATTGACTGCTTAATTGTGCAATTAACTGAGACCAGCTACACATGCAAAGTACTTAACATACCATAAAAGGTCCAACAAGCTATTAAATTAGACCTTGAAAATGCATACTAACTCTGTAGCTGGTTGCTATCCAGCTTTAATTTGCATGTGGAGTAGTGTCTGCCTCTGTGGCTGAGGGCATGCTATACCCTATCAGCTGGGGGAAATCTCAGCTACCATTATCTCCCAAACTTGGGAGTTTGTGGGGTGCTCCATCAGCTGGGAGCCCCATCAGCTGAGGGTCTCCCAGCCATGGGAACTTGCTTCTTGCCAGTATTGGGAAAGCCCAGGACCGGACACCCCCTCCACCAGCAAAGAGGTGTGATGGGATCAAAAGTCTGATCACACAACCATACTTCCTACCATGTACATTTAGCGTGGCAGGAGTCACAATTGTGTAGATCTTGTGTTAGATCCCATCACCCCTTTACCTGCATGTGTAGAGGAGAAAATTACAAAGTATACCTACATAATACAAGGAAGCATCATTCAGAGACACTTGTGCTCATTCTCCAAGTACTCTAGAGTAACAACTATGTCAGTGCAGCACTGCATATGGGTTAATTAGCTCTCTTGAGAAGCAAGGCGTCATAGCCTGAGCATTGCACTGCACTAACGCAACAACACTGTTTGTGGTTCCAGAGTGAGAGTATGCTAGGGTATGCAGAGCTAGCTCAGCTATTTTCACATTGTTGCCTTGTGCCACATAGACATACACTGTAACATATAGAATCATCTAGTCCATATAGGTCATCTAGTCCAACCCCCTGCTCAAAGGACCACCCCTAACTAGATCATTCCAGCCAGGGTTTTGTCAAGCCCAGCCTTAAAAACCTCCAAGAATGGAGATTCCACCACCTAGTGAGAAACTTTTTCCTAATATCCAAATTAAACCTCTCTTGCTGCAACTTGAGACTACTGGTCCTTGTTCTGTCATCTGTCACAACTGGGAACAGTCTAGCTCCATCCTGTTTGTAACCACCCTTCAGGTAGTTAAAGGCTGCTATCAAATCCCCTCTAGGTCTCCTCTTCTGCAGACTAAATAAACCCAGTTCCCTCAGACTCTCCTCATAAGTCATGTGCCCCAGCACCCTAACCATTTTCAGTGCTGTCCCCTGGATTCTCTCCAACTTGTCCACATCCTCTCTATAGTGGGGGGGCCCAAAACTGGTCACAATACTCCAGATGTAACCTCACTAGTGTAGAATAGAGTGGAATAATTATTCCCCTGGATCTGCTGGCAACACTCCTACTAATGCAGCCCAGCATGATGTTAGCCTTCTTGGCAACAAGAGCACACATCTGACTCACATCCATCTTACTGTCCACTGTAAACCGCAAGTCCTTTTCTCCAGACCTGCCACCCTGCCAGTCACCATCCAGCCTGTATTGGTGCATGGGATTTTTTCAACCTAAGTGCAGTACTTTACACTTGTCCTTGTTGAACCTCATGAGATTTCTTTTGGCCCAATCCTCCAATTCGTCTAGGTCAGTCTGAACCCCTGCCCTATCTTCCAGTAGATCTACTACATCCCCTAGCTTGGTATCATCCATGAACTTGCCAAGGGCACATTCCATCCCATCTTCCAGATTGTTAATAAAGATATTGAATAAAACTGGCCCCAGGACCAACCTCTGGGGCACTTCATTTCATACCAGTTGCCAGCTAGACATTAAGCCATTGATCACTACCTACTGAGCCCAGCTTTCTATCCACTTTACAGTCCATTCATCCAAGCCATACTTCCTCAGCTTGCTTGCAAGAATGCTGTGAGAGATGGTATCAAAAGCCTTGCTAAAGTCAAGGTATATCACATCACTGCTTGCCCTACATCCACAGAGCCAGTCGTCTCATCATGGAAGGCAATCAGGTTGGTCAGGCATGACTTGTAGTTGGTGAATTCATGTTGACTGTTCTTAATCACCTTATTCTTTTCCAAGTGCTTAGAAATAAATTCCTTGAAGACCTGCTCCATGATTTCTCCAGGGACTGAGGTGAGGATGACTGGTCTGTAGTTCCCCAGATCCTCCTTCTTCTCTTTCTTAAAGATGGACACTATATTTGCCCTTTTCCAATCACCTGGGACCTCCCCCAATCGTCATGAGTTTTCAAAGATAATGGCCAGTGGCTCTGCAATCACATCAGCCAACTCCCTCAGTTCCCTCAGATGAATTGCATCCTGCCCCATGGACTTGTAGACATCCAGCTTTTCTAAATAGTCCCTAACTTGATCTTTCACCACTGTGGGCTGCTCACCTCCTCTACAAACTGTGCTGCCAGGTGCAGTAGTCTGGGAGCTGACCTGGCCTGTGAAGACCAACATGAAAAGAGCATTGAGTACTTCAACCTTTTCCTCATCAACTGTCACTAGGTTGCCTCACCCATTCAGTAAGGGACCCAACACTTTCCCTGTCTTTCCTCTTGCTGCTAACATACTTCTAGAAACCCTTCTTGTTATCCTTCACATCTTTTGCTAGCTGCAACTTCAGTTGCACTTTGGCCTTCCTGACTTCATCCCTGCATGCCCAAGCAATGCTTTTATACTCCTCCCAAGTTGTTTGTCCAAGCTTCCACTTCTTGTAAGCTTTCTTTTTGTGTTTAAGCTCACCAAAGAGTTCTCTGCTAAGCCATCCTGGTTGTTTGCCACATTTGCTACTCTTCCTGCACATCAGGATGGTTTGTTCCTGCATCCTCAGTAACATTTCTTTCAAATACAAACAGCTCTGCTGGACTCCTATCCCCCTCAGACTAGCTTCCCAGGGGAACCTGCCTATCAGTTCCCTGAGGGAATCAAAGTCTGCATTTCTAAAGACTAGGGTCCATACTCTGCTGCTCTCCTTTCTTCCTTTTGCCAGGATGGACAAACATCCTGAACTCAATCATCTCATGGTCACTGCTGCCCAACTTGCTATTCACTTCTACATCCGCCATCAATTCTTCCCTATTTGTGACCAATAGGTCAAGAAGAGCACAGCCCCTAGTTGGCCTCTCCAACACTTGCACCAGGATGTTGTCTCCATCACTCTCCAAAAGCTTTCTGTACACTGCTGTATTGCCCTCCTAGCAGAGAAAAGTCTCCCATGAGAACTAGGGCCTGAGATCTGAAAACTTCTACTAGTTGTCTGAAGAAAGCCTCATCTCCCTCATCCTCCTGGTCTGGTGGTCTATAGCATTCATCCACCACAACATCACCCTTGTTGCTATCCACTCTAACCTAAACCCAGGGATTTTCAATGGACCTATCTCCAGTTTCATACCCTGAGCAATCATTCAGCTCTTTTACATACATTGCAAATCCTCCTCCTCTTTATGCCATGATTAGGGTGACTATATGTCCTGGATTAGCCGGGACAGGTTTTATATTTCATAGGTTGTCTCAGCATCCCAGCCACTGGATAAAATTTAAGTAAAATCCTGGATCGGTGGGATTGGCAAAGATCCCATGAGTTAGAGCTCTGTGTTCTGCACTCTCCTGCCTAGTCCCACTTCTGGGAGCCATAGGGTGGAAAGAGAGAAGGGGGGGAGGGGGGAGACAGTGTGTGTGTGTGTGCATGCACAAGCGCACACCCCTAAAATAATTATGGATTTCCCTAAAATAATTATGGTTACTCTAGCCATGATGACACTTAATAGTTTTGTGGATTCAGCCTGGAATAATTTCATCAAGGAAGCCTCTAATAAGGAGGAGTTCTAGATCAGTGTTTTAATCACTGGTATAAATCTCTACTAACCCCACCAAGAGTAGGGATGCCAAGATATGCATGTGTGTCTGTTTTTACAATTGATTTACAACTTTTTTTTTTTTTCAAGAAGTTGCCTTTTCAAAATGAAAAGCATAAATATTACTGGTGATTTTGCTGTTTAACCAAAGTAAACAAAATAGGAAAACATGTCCAAGCTTACCTGAAATGTTCCTTTCTTCAAATAATAAGGTCTATAGATCTGTTACAATAATGATTTCCACTTGCATGCTTGGGAGCAGCATCAGGATCATCAGTCACTGGCAGGAGAGAAATATACCATGTCCTCAAATTCCTAAAAACTAAAATAGCTTTCATAACCATTATAATTCAATCCACTTTTCCCACTGCACATATTGTATTTATTAAAGACATTGAAAAAATATAACTGTCTCTGCTGCTGCAAGCCAAGGAGATAATTTTCCTTAATGATCCCAAAACTTTCAACACCCACTTTCCTCTCCACTTCAGTCTGGTCAAACTTTCAATTTGTAGAATGGAACAGAGCTACAGACCTTATCACTTGAAGAAAATAAATATTCAGGTAAGCCCAGATAAATGTCCTTAGATTTTACTGTGGTCAAATCCATAGATTTGTTACAATCTGTTTATTGGCAGTGACACCTACAGGTATGGTTTTACCAAGTGGTCTCCAAAAATAAAATTAACCATATAAACATCCATGTAATCTGTTGTTTGCTGGAGTACTACAGCACTGAAAGACCTATGCCAAAATTGCTATTGAATGGCCAATTTGTATAGTTGGTTGAATTTATGTATGGGTGGCCACATCATCTACCTGAAGATAGTTTACAAGAAACATGCTTTGCCCACAAAACTGACAATATTCTTACTGACATTTGATATAGTAGTAAGGTCTCGAGAATTCTCCATCTGAACCATATTAAAATACATGTGAATCCCTTTTTCCCCTTTGAAGCTGTATTACAGACACAAATAAGTCCTTAGAGCTAAGGAGTTTTTTTAATTAATTTATTTCTTTGTTTAATTAATACCTCAAGGGATTCCTCAAGGGATTGTCATTTAAGCTGCGTACAGAAATCAAAGATTTTTACACATTAATTTTAGCAGCTCCTGAAGCTCTTAACCCCTAGATTGTCCCAACATTAACACCTAAAACCAGGTTTAAGCACACTGTCCGCAGCTTAAAGTTATGCCAGGACAGGTTAATCTCTGATGCCTGTTACCCAGCTCATGTTCTATTAATGTGTTGCCACTTTGCACAGATAAACTGCCCAAGTTGCAGTCCTCCACCCTCCAGTCTCCCCTCCTCCACCCTCCTGTTTTGTGTGGACAAACTTTCCACCCTCTGAACTCTGCTGCCCAGGAGGCAACTCTGGCACCAAGCCAACTCCTCCTCCTATCCCTGTTACATTTATCTTTAGTTCTACCTGCTTTAGTGGTGAATCACAGTATTGTTTGAACTTTCTAATTTTTTCTGTTTCTGCTTTTTGGTATTTGCATTATCAGCTACCCTTGAGCTCGCTTTTACAGGCAGCTTCTGTTCCAGTGTAATCAACATATGCATGTAAAATGTAGGTCTTGTTACCAGCTCAGATTAACTGAACTTGGCACTAACCAACTGAATCAGAGGGATGAAAGGATTGGATATGTTAATGAAAGGTGATAAGAGAGAACCAGTAGACAATGCCCAAATTAAGACACCGGTAAAAGATCAAATGAAGAGGTGTGCATGCGATGAGTCTGTTGAAACAAAGGAATATGCTGACAGGATAAAATATGAACAGTATGCTAACTGAAAGGAAACCAATCAATGGTACCTGGAAACAGAGTCATCAGAGGAGTGAAGTTGAAGAAAAGTATAAAAGGGGGCAGCAAGAAAATTAGGTATGTGTCATTCTCTATCCAGCAAACAACATCTGTCTGGATTGTACCAGCCAAAAGATGACCACCCTCTATTTTCAGGATTGCTGACTGGCCATCAAACCCTGTGGTGAGTAACATCTGGGATTGGGTGAGATCATTGGGCTAAGTGTTTTTCTTTATATATATATATATATATGTGTGTGTGTGTGTGTGCTATTAAGATAACATTTGATGTATTAATCAAGTTAGATTTTAGTTAAGTGAACTGTGTAACATATTCTGTGTTCACCCTGGATTGATTATGCTTAAGGGATCCCTAAGCACCATCTGATGGACAGTTGGTGTGGTAACACCCCCGGGGGTATGACCTTCCACCCCCAGGGGTGCAACCCAATGCAAACAGCCTGCAGAACGCATGCCAGTTAACCAGGTTGTAGGCCACGGATGGGTCCAGGAGTGGGGTGTAGGTGGAGTAGGGGAGGAACAAGGTAGGGGGTTGGATCAGGACCCATTAGTTTGAACTTGCTTCCCAGAGTAGGGGATGTAGCTTCCCACAAAACACCTTCCCTCACTTCCCAAGTCTCAGCCACCCCAGGGAAGCATGACCAAATACCAATTTACTAAAACATGAGACCATCCTTAAATTTACTTCCTCTTTATTCCTTTTCAAAATCTTTTTTTTTCCCCCACTTCTTTTTATTATATCCTTCAGTGGCTGACTTCCTTCATTTCACCACCTTCCCCCACCCCATTTCCTTTCTACCTCCCATTTCATTACCCACCCCCATCCCATTAACACTCTGTCTCTCAGCTACTCACCCCCACAATTCATTTCTCATACACCCCCACCTACAGCCTGTCCGGGCTCACCAGCCCTGTACTGTCAACTCACAGCTGTAGCTCCTAGACAGGCACCTGCTCACCAGCCCTCTCATGACAAGTCACAGGTCTGCAGGGGGGTGACAGAGAAGGTTTTTAGCCTTAAGCTGTAAACTCAAGCTAGTACTAATACAGATCAACATCTGCAGACTCCACCCGCCCCCAATCCTGTTCCTCACATCCCCCCCCTTACTTAGATCAGGCGTAAAACCAGCATTCAATCTAGAATCACATGATTTAAAGTAAACCGCATGATTCTAGGTCAGAACTCGAGAACATCTGTGCTGTTCTGCAAAGAGGACAATTCAAAGGAGGAATCACTGACTCAGATCAGGCAATCATTTTTGACCTAATCTTCTAAGTATAATTCTTGCATGCAGCTTTAGAGTAAACTGTATGTGTAAATTCTGCATATACCAGAGGTTTGGGCTGCTGTTGATAAAACAGTAGCTGAAATCCCAATGTAGACAAGGCCTAGAAAATAGCCAAGTTCTAATCATTTGCTTTGTTTCCACATTAGTGATATTATCAAGAGTTCTAACTAACAATGTGAGTTTATAGCATCACTTCCTTAAAGTTACTATTATGTTTTCTGTTTGGCAGCCAGAGGCATAAAATATGGTTGGCTATTGCAAGCTACTTATATTTTCTAGGGTGAGGGGACAGGTTGACACTTGCTCATGAATCAGATATATTGAATATTCTCTATTAACTGAGGCTCCACACATCTGCTACAATGGATACTTCACCCTGTTTTCAGCTGTACAATGGGTACAGGAAAATATGCTCCCTCTGATCTTCTCATCAGCCACTATGGCAGGCAGGTTTAACCACCATTAAAGTTTTGTTCTTATAAACTTGAGGTACATTATAATTTAGTCTTGCTTTGGAGAAACAGAAGCACAATACAATGGTTCTGACAGTTCTACAAAATGCAATTTAAGGTTGCACATTCATCTGTCTAATTTAGGGCTTTGTTTGGTGTCCATCACTGTGTTGTCTGAGCACCAAAAAAGTATTTTTCACTCCTATGCCGTCAGATTTAGTCATAATATTTTTTCATTTGAAGGTGAATGAATCTAGCTAATTTTGACTGACAATGCAGATTAGGAGACTCTTACTCTGTGAATAAGCTTCAGTTTATTGTTTTCATTAAGTTGTTCTTATCTTTAACTTTCATAATAATTAAGTATTTGACAAATATAGCTGCTAAATTATTGATATTTTATCTCTCCCTACAGTATTTATTACATCTTATTACAGTAACTTATTAGAGTATTTTACTTTGTCTCTACTGATTAATATATGTGCTATATGCATACAAAGATATATATTCTTATGACACTTATTGACTATGGCCAATTTTGACTGACAAAGCAGATTTTAAAAGTGTTACCTTGTGAATAACCTTCAATTTATTGTTTTCATAAAATTGTGCTAATCTCTAAATTTCAGTTTTAGGAAGATAGCTGTTAAATTATTGATATTTTATCTCTTCTTACTTATTATAGAATTCCTTTACCTCTACTGATAAAGAAGAATAAGAATTTCTCTCTCTCTGCACAGTGCAAAAGCACCAGGAAAATGTTAAGTAGTGAGTTATGATGACATGCATTTTCCTCTGAGTTATTACATGGTATATTCTAAGATGTCATACAGTAATTCCATTCTGCTTTGGGGGACCATTGCTCACAATTATAACAGGACTTGTTAAAGCTAATGTTACTATGATTGCAACAGGGAAAGTTAAACTTATTCATAATGGATTATTTCAGTCAAAGCTGATCATCTTTACAAACATTTGGCCCATAGATCAGTTGCTAAAAAAATACAAAAATATTGCTTTACTGTTGAAATATATTTATATTTTGTAGGGAGCAGGGAGGAGAGCTTGAAACTTGCTCATGATTTACACCTGTTTTTGGATATTCTGCATCAACCTAAACTCCACAGATCTGTCACAATGGGTACTTAACCCTTCTTTCAGCTAGATTTTAGGAGAATTTGTTGCCGCTAAAGTTTTTGTCATCTTGTTGTGCAGGCAGGTTTAACCAAGTTTCCCTGATACACACACAGCTACTGTAACAATTTAATTTTATCAGGCCTATCCTGATGGTGAGTTTAATTGTTAGAAAGTATATGAAAGTTCATAATGTGCTAACCTGTAATTAGTTATAGTAATATTCATAAGTCAGAAAGACTAGACTTTTACAAAGAGAAAAGAGTTATGGTTATGACTCAAGGACTATTTTGAGGTTATGATCCATAAGCAGAAGGATTTTTGCATCAGAAAATAATGAACCAAAATTGAAACAGGTTAAAATGACCCATGTTTCTTTCTAAAGTGAAAATGAGTGGCTTTCTGTCACATTTTTGGGAGACCTTAAGAAAAAGAAATTAGGAAATAAAATTATGAAATTTTGGGGGATTCCCTCAGGAAAATCTAACCTCTCTCTGCTTTGCTCCAGAGGCAGCCCTTTATTTGTAAACCCTAAAGCTCATCAGCAGCTATCAGACCCCAAGACAACAGTGAACAGTGGCCATTCCCACTGAACTAGTGAGCACCAAAACAATAAAGGAGACCATCTGCCCATCTCTGCCCCACCTAAAAATGACTGGTGAAAGAGATGGTTCTGCCAAGACCATTCTGGTGACACCCCAAGCCAATAAAGTAAATCAAAGTCTAGACCAGCAACTGACCGGCTAAGCCAGTGTCTGTCACTGATCAGGCATCTCAAGTTTTGAGAACTTTAGCAAAAAGCCATATTTTCCTCATCATTTACATTTGTATCTTACCCTCTCTGTGCTTGTCTGTTATGTTAAATCAGCACTAACTACAGAACTCAAGAGATGAGATAAAAATATCCAAAGGCATCTTCCTTCACCCGAAAAAGAAGCTTTGATAAGTTTTGATGAATTTGTTTTGTCCAGTTTCAGTCTCAAAATGCTTTATGATTATATTTGGATTCTTCTTCTACATTTGATCCTAATCAATACGTTTCCCAATTTAGGTCTGAATTTTCTAGCCTGTTTGCCACAGAGCTACAAAGGCCAAGGCCTCTGTACTCAAAACCCAGATCCTTCTTTAACTGTTTCATGTCATGTAATGACAAAGTTTTTTAACATCAATCTCTGGGCCCTTGCTAACTCTATCAAAATTTGCAAGATGGTGGTTTCCTGAGACAAGAGACACTAGGGAGTAATAGAAATGTTAGTTCAAATTTATGACTAATGCATTGATTCTCAAATTTGACCATTTAAGAATCAGCTCTGTCTGATTGCTTCAGGTGCCTTGAATAGTTGTTTTTCCTCTCTTCTGCTGCTTTGTTTCTCCTTGCAAGTCTCTCAGATGAGTGCTGCTCATACAGCCACTTGAGGAGAAAGCTGAGCATCATTAGCAAACAGAAAAACCTGTGTTCTATTCCACTTCCCCATTCAAGTATTTCATTAATTAGGTCAGCTTCTTCTGTGCATAGATAAAACAATGACCCATGCCCAAGAGCTCATCTCACATCTCTCCCAGTATTCAGATGGCTCTATAAACAATATTACTAAAAAAAACCCTTGCTTATCACACACTTCTTGGGCCATCATAGCTACAAGAACATTCTAAGTCTCTGTGAATGGAGGCAGTTTTCTTTGAATTGCTCTTCTCTTGACCAACATTGGAATTAGAGAGGTCAGCTGATGGGCAAGACAGAGCTGACAAACTTGGGTAAATTTGTCCCCCTCACCCCATGCAAAAATAGAGGCTGGAAGGACGAAAAAAAATGGGACAGTTCCTCATGTTCCCTATGAAAGAATGAATGCCAAAGGAGCAGCATTAGTAAAAGATTTTTTACCTCAGACTTTAATATTCACCTCAGACTACTGAGCTTCTTCCCCTGTTCTTGCTTTTGGGATACTTGTGGTATTTGGACACAGCATGACTTACTGTCCTTCAGTGCTGGGACTTCAACAATACCCTCATCTCCCTCCTCATTTACTTCTGGCAAGTTAAGACATTTTTAATGTTTTCAGGCACTGTATGTGGTAGCTGCACAAGTGGGTTGTTCATGAAGTTTTCTTAGGAATAGGCTAGATGGACACTTGTATATGATGGTTTAGGTAGGGATGATCCTGCCTTGAGTAGGGGTTGGACTAGATGACCTCCTGAGGTCCATTCCAGCCCGACTTGTCCATGAGTATATGAATGACAGAGTACAGATAAGGGCCTTCTAGTACTGCCTTTCCCTCATTTTCCTCCTTCTCTGGCTGATACTTCTAGAATAGAGTTCCTAGGATTCCCTACTATCCAGGTATATGGCCTGCCTACCATAAAGAAGAGTAGAGCTGTGACATGATATTCTGGGTAAGCCAGTCCCAAAAAATCAGACTTAGAGGGAGTTTCAAACTTTAAGCCACTACTTGACAAACCTCCAAATGGACATTAACTCAGAGGACAGGGAGGATCCTAATAAGCTGAAAAACATTTTTAATGAGCCTTCCTCCCAATATTTTTTCTATACTTCTGCCAATATTTGAAGTGTAGAGTCATTAGAAACAGAAAGGAGATATAGAGAACTGTATATTTTGAGGCTCTGGACAAATACAGTAGGACTCAGCTGTGTTGTGCAGAGGCTTATATAACACAATGCTGATCAGTCAGAACTCAGACACTGAAGCTCTCTGTCAGATTTCTTGACTAGGAGTGAATACTGAACAACACAAAAAGGAATTCTTCCTCCTTCATAGAAAAAGGCCAGCTCTCTCAACCAGTTAGAAGATCAAAAACAGTTTTTAAAAAGTAGAAATCAAGTCCACATTCCAAGTAGACAGTTTGTGCTGATGAAGCTACACTGCTGGCTGAAATCCCAGTGTGAAAGCTGTAGTATTCAGATAAAGGAAGTTTAAAACAGGTGGGAGGATGACGTACATAACTGACTAGATCTATTGGATCAGACTTGACCTGTCTCCATTGCTCGAATACTGTATATCCACATTATTTTTCACCTGGGGGAAGAATTCAGGAAAATATTTTTTTATATAATAACAATAATACAATCACATACATTTTCACAGACCTATATATTAAACAATATGAAATCACTATTTGATCCATATATTACACTATTTGAAAAATTACACTATTTTGGGAAGCAAAACTAAGAAAATTATTCATACAGTATGAAAGTACATTCATTATTCAGATGTTATTTGAAAACTGTTCTCTACTGACAACTAAATATCATTGTTTTGTTCCTCCTTATAAGAAGTCATGTATCTGAAAGTAGCATGTTGGCTTTCTAATTTATTTTGAAGTTCCAACCGTGGGACTATACTATATCAGTCTTATGGATTTTGTATGAAAGTGCACAGTTGGAACCATCCCTGCAATGAAGACACATACTGCTTTCCCTTAATTATTTTCAAAGTAATTTGTGTATGGCCATTCCTTTTTTTTTCCAATCAGGTAGTCTTAATCTAACACTGATTGTCTCAGTACTACAGATAAGGCCAAAGGCTTTCCACTAAACTAGGGTTAGCAATGGAGAAATCACTCAAGCTGACAGGTTGAACCAACTTAAACATGAAAGGAAAGGAACATACTCTATTTCATTATAACTAATATAGATCTATGTCAGAATCAAAGTCAACACCAGGAGAAAATTGTTGTTAGGAAGGGCAACAGATCTACTCTTTTCTTAACAACAGATGTCACAATAGCTTGACAGGGGAGTGAATTCAAAGGCAAAATAAATGTGGGTTGTGTAGAGTATTGTAAGTAGTGTCATGCATGAATTCAGCACAAATAATGTAATCATGGACCATGCAGTGACATAATTCAATTACAAGCATACATCTTTCACAAGTTTCTGGAAACAGTACAGCCATTTTCACACCTCTTAGCTGATCAATTCAATCTGTACAGTGAGATCCCTAATGGACTCAAATTCTTTGAGGGCATAAAATCTTTCCAGAAGAATAAAAAAACAAATACACCTGGATAGTGTGCGGGCCGGGGGCGAGCCGGGCCCGTCTTTGCGCACGCGGGCTGTGGCCAGCAGCCCGGCCACGCGGGGCCGGAGAAGACCGGGGGCGAGCTAGAATTAGTCACGGACGCGTAGTGGTTGATTTAAAGATTGTTTACTTACACCAAAGATGGTCGTGGTGCAGGCAGGAAAACTTGCTTGAGTTAAAGTTGCAGATAAAAAAGAAGAGAGGCGGACTAGAGTTCCTCCCCGTGAACACTCTTCTAGCCCATCCGGTTGGAGGCTCTAAACCACGAGCCCGTCGGACCAACCGGAGAAAGTACGTAATGGTAAAGAGCTCTGAATTCACTCACATGAAGGTTATTAGGCTCCGTGGATCCTTTTTGCGCGCAGGGAAGAAGGATACGTCGGGATTGTGCTCGGTGACGGGGAGAGGCCAGAGGCTGGTCAGGCCCCTGTTGCCTTTTAAGAAATGCGTTGGGTCCGTAAGGATCCGCAGCGCTTAGAGATCTTCACACAGCGTGAAGTCTCCTCCTCCTAGTGTTCATGGAGTCCTCCAACTTGGGCAGAAACCACTCAAGCTTTTTATATGGCTAGCAAGCCAATCGCTAGCCGCCACGTAGGAATAATTTAGAACTATCCAATAGTGGGGCATGAATTTGAATACGAATGGTGGGAACTCCTTGCAATGAGCATTTCTGTGCTGCGAAGAAGAAATGCACACTGCAAAGAAAGCTACAAAACAGCGGAAACTTCTTTTGCACCCGGGGTTCTCCTCTGCAGCGGAAAACTCCACCGTGCAAAGAAGCTGCAATTTGGCGGGAAATAATTCAGTGGTGCCAAAGCACACACAAAACAAAAATCACAACTTTGGGTTGTGACAGATAGTACAGGTGTCTAATTATTTTTGTCTTTAAGTTATTTCCAGAAAAGTAAATAAGAAATTCTAAGCAACATGCCCTACATCAGTGTCTCATTCCTCCATTTTTAAGTGCCTAAATTGTAGCAAATAAAAATCAAAGATTAATAAATTCTAAAAATTAAAAATAATGGAAAATAAATCAAATCCACCAATCCAGCCTACTGAGAGGTTGCTGAAATGAAGATCAATCATACCTTCCAGCAGCTCATTTTTCCCCAAGATCCCAAGTTTCTAATAGCCTCATGGACCACTAAAAGACCTGTGGTCCGTTAAAAAATTAGTGTTATTTGGTAACAAAATGCTACTAAAGGCTTGGTACATTTTATGTTAGCTATCCAACCTTATGTGCTTATCCAGAGCACCCAAAACTCTGGAAATTAAAGCTCTAAGTGATACTACCGAGACTCTCTGTGTAATTTTCAGAGTCCTACATTTTAGATTAGGCCACAAAAAACAAAAGAATTGGTGATGTTAGATACAGAAGGTCAATAGTGGGAATAATAGATGAGATAAAAAATAACAGATGTGTTTCAGATCTAATTCAGTCCTGTCTACCATTCTGTGTGAAAGCTCTAGGTGGAGTGGAAGTTTTTTATCTGAACCATCCCCATCTTTAGATTTTAAATTCATGCATTTCCTATTTTAAGATCTTCTTATTTTGAACCTCATTACAACCACAGAAGATAATCATTCCATAAAATGGAACTGCTGATGTTTAATAGCTTCTTTAGATAAACATCCCTGAGAAGCATGGATTCCTACAAGTAGTCTAATAAATGTGTATGTGTTAATACTATATCTTCAAGGCAAACGTAAAAGCAGAGATCATCCACAGAACAGCATCTGAAAGAATAAATCATAGGGATGTATAGAACCATATTTGCAATTAAATATCCACATACTTCCTGCACAGAGTTCACAGGCATGTGCCCTAGATGTTACTGGAAGCTCAGCCACCACTCACATTAATGAGTTGATATATCCATCAACTTAAAAATGGCAAAGACAGTTCCATCCTGCGGTGGCCCACAGGCCCATCCTGGTGTTGCTTACCCACTGAAGCCAGTAAAGGCAACAATCAGACCCTGCAAGAAATTTGCTTTGCCTGAAACAAGCTAGAGTCAGATGCTTCTATCACATATGTGGCTGTTCATATAATCAGTAAGTGAAAGAACATCAGAAATTAACGCAAGAGACCAAGTGGCAGATACAGAAGGTTTTGGAGCAATCTATGTGAATGTTCTAATGTAGTAGCATAACTAGGGGTAGGTCAGAGAGGCATTGGCCCCATGCACAGAGCTTAGGAGGGGTGCCAAAATTTTCCCCCACCACCTTGGAGTCCGCACCCTGGCGGAAAGAGCAGCCCCACAGCAGTGGTCTTGCAGCAGCACCAATATGCAGACATTGCTCTCAGAACTGCGCAACCTCCCTGCTCTGGGAACTGCACTCCCCCTCCTCCTCTCCACTCCCCTGCAGGTGCAAATCCTGCTTATTACACCACTGCTCCAATGCAAGGGAGAAACTATAGAATGAGGATTGTACACACCAGAAGCCAGAACATAGCACCATAAAACTGAACAGAGAACCAACGCCCTGAATACACGAGCTAAGGAGCACCCAAAGAAAGTGACAGAGGACAGGTTTCAAACAAACAAGAGGAAGTACTTTTTTTACCCAAAGCAAGATCGGTTGTGGAGCTCATTGCCATAGAAATTGTAGGGGGAGGTTAAAAAAAGGATTAGACAAATTAATGGAGAGGAGCTTGTCGCAGGGCACCTTGGTGCCCCTGCTCCTATAGTGGAGAAACTGCCAGGGAGCAAGTGAGCGCGCCCTGGCCTGACATGACGAGCCCAGCTGAGGCTGGCTCAGGTAATGAGCGCAGCTGCAGGTTGCCGGAGCAACCAAGCGGAGCCAGCTGCCTGTAGGGGGCAGGGCCTGGCCCTTATAAAGCTCAGGGCTGAGGCCAGGCTGGCAGTTCTCTGCCAGCAGCTGGAGAGGCAGGAGCTCCCTCGGCCGAGATATAGGAAGGAGCCTAAGTTGCAAGTACGGCTCATGATAGCCCTGGAGGCTTGAGCTATGATGATGAGTTATGGCCGTGCGTCTTGCATTTGTGTTACAGCCTAGGGGCTTGTGGTTTTGTTTTGTGTTTGTGTTATTACACCCGGAGGCTTGGGCAAGGCTGTAGGGGTTGGAGGAGGCCTCAATTACTTGCACGCCAGTGCGTGGGCAGCTGGCAGCGAGGAGCGCGGCCAGTGGGTCGCGGGCACAACCCATAGGTTGCGGACGGGGACCGAGACCCCGGATTGCGTGTGGGGGAACATAGCCCCCGGCCCCAGGAAAGGGGCGGTATTACTGAGTAGCCCAATGCGGGCACGGCGAGCCCCAGAGAGGGGGGAACGCCCTTGTACAGTATTGAGTAGCCCAGTGTGGGCGCGGCGAGCCCCAGACAGGGGGGAACGTCATTATGCTTTGCTGAGTAGCCCAGTGTGGGCGCGGCGAGCCCCAGAGAGGGGGAACGTCATTATGCTTTGCTGAGTAGCCCAGTGTGGGCACACGGGCATAGCGAGCCCAGCCGCAGGCTAGTGCGGCAATACCCCTCAGACCAAGGCAGGGCGCTGCGGTTGCCCCTGAGAAGACAGGGAGTAGCAGCGCAGTGAGCCAGAGTCAGGGAGGGTATCCGTGCGGTTGGCCCATAGGACCAGAGGCCCGCTAGAGAGTCCCGGAGCAGAACCACGCTGGCAGGGGAGGCCCAGAGTGGGCCAGACGAGAGTCCCAGCAAGAGGCTGGGCATGAGAGAGGGAGCCCAGGGTGGGCCACATTAGAGAGACAGACCGGACAACGTCCATTACATCTGCGAGGCTTGGGGCGTGGTATTAGGGGCTGGTAGGAGCCACGCATAGCCCATAAGGCTAGGGCGCTTGGGTAGCGCCCATTGTACGGGGAGACCCACGAGGGGTCCAGGAGCTGACAGGCCCGAGAAAACACAAGGCAGCCTCCCTATTACATATTCGATCAAGACTTGGTGGGCAAGAATGGAGGGTGCCCTCGGGCCAGAGTAGTGCGGTGAGAGGGCCTTAAGGAGATCACGGCCCTCCGCGAGGGCCCCGCCGTGACAGAGCTCTATTGAGAACTAAACAGAACAGAATAGTTAGGAATGTATCCTTTGACATCCCAAAACCAATCTCCTGTCAGGATTATACCAGGTATGACATGTACATATACTCACCCTCTAAAGCTTACAATACTTGCCACTAGCAGAGACAAGATACTGGCCTTGGTGAATCGTCGATGTGAGCAAGTATAGCACGTCTTATATTCTAGAATTAACCCTAAGCTACATTCTAGGTTTAGGCATAGAAGTATTGACTCAACAACCATCTCTCTGTGATGGGAATAACTATAAGTCCCTGTAAGACACAGCTATATCTTGATTAAGGGGCAAGCATTTCAAAATGATATCTACCCTTCTGTCCAAAAAGCAGAAATCAGCAAGGCAGTACCCTGATATTGGCCATTAACTGTTTTCAAATTTCCAGTGGTTTTCATGTAAATGCAATAAAATAGTCAATGTCCTAACACTTTTTTAATCAGTAGTTTGTGTCATTGATAAATTGAAATGAAATAAAATTGCTGTTAAGAACAGCTTTCCTAAACAAGCCGAAAGCATGGACCACATCTGTACAAACAAAGGGATTTTGGCAGTTCAAGCATATTTCTAAGCATCGTGTTATCAAAATATTATTGCTAGGCCTATGCGAATAGGGAAGCATTTGATTTAGATTCAGATTTGAATTCAGCTGATTCAGAGGACAGTGATTCAACTCAGAGATTCGGATCACTGTCCCAAATCGATTCAGCCAAATCAGCTTCAGAAGATTCAGAGCTGATTTGGAGAGATTTGGTGAATCAGCCATAGACTATAATGGGGAATCACTGAAATACCTACAACTTCATGATTTTTTTGGCATATTTGGATGAAAACAGCAGGGTTGATAACCCCTTCTGAGGGCCCCTTCTGAAGCCTGCCAAGTTTCAAGGAGATAGGTGCAGGGGTTTCTGAGAAACTGCACCTCAAACTGTTGAAAGCAAAGCTCGTGACACGTATGACTTTGTGTGTGTGTTAAGGCACAGTGGGGTGAAAACTGCAGAGATGGTAGCCCGTGTTCCCACCCTCACAACTCCACTGGAAACAGTAAGCCTCAGGCCTCTCAAAGATCTTACAGGTCTGGGCTTTCCCCAGCTAGGACTGTGCAGTGGCTGAAGGTTATGGTGCCTTCTGCTCCTACCCACCTTTCACCAGAGAGGTTCACGAATGGTCCTGGCATTTCCTGGGGCTGCCACACCACTAGCAGTCCCACCCAGGACTCCCTACCCTGGTGGAGTGGAGTTTTAGGTCATGCTCAGGATGATGTGGGCCTCCTCCACTCCTTATAACCCCAGCCCTTATACCTCCAAGTTTTTCCTGGCACGGGAACTCAGCAGAGAGATGTTCTTCCCCTGCTGGCTGGTGAGAAACTAAACTACTGCCTCCAGCTCTGAAAGCAGGGCATTAAATGGTCACCCTGTCCTGCCACATACACTGTCTCTCATGGGGGCATGAGGGAGGCCTGCCAGGTTTCAGGCAGAGTGGTGCAGGGGTTTCTGTGAAAATGTACCTCAAACTGATGAAAGCAAAACTCATGTCACTTATGTGTGTTAAGGGGTATAGGTTGTAGCTGTGTTGCTCTAAGAACATAGCCTGGATAAGGTTCTTAGGGTCAATCTAATATCTTTTACTAGACCAATGGAATAGTTGGAGAAAATCTTCTTTGCAGGCTTTCAGGTTTAAAAACCCTTCGTCAGGCTGAGAAAGCATCTAGTTGGCGTGTGTGCGCTCTTCCTGGATGGAAGGAATAGTAAAGAAGTCAGAGGCTGGCATGCAATGCAGGCAAGAAAGCCAGTCAGTGAAAATGTAAATTGGGGCATCAGAGAGTGAGAGAGAGGCTGGGAGGGATGGGGTGCGGGTGGACAGGGGATGTAGCAGGTAAAAGTGGAGAGGTACCTGCTACCTGGGGAGTCAGATATCAAACAGGTTGTAGTGTATCATAAATCCAATGTCTATATTGAGTCCATGAGTTTCTGTATCTAGCAGGTTGACGAAGTGAAGTTCATAGGCCCATCTGTGAAAAGTGGTTTGTAAATTCAAATAAGCACTGAACCTCGCTAACCTCATCACCAGAAGCCAACTTCCTACAGCCCAAAACACACTGAATGGATCCAGACCATGCCATGACAAGAAATGCAAAACCTGCCAACATATCTCCAGTACCCACACAAACTGCACACCAGGATCTATCAAAGACAAGAATACCCAACTACCTGTGGGGGCACATTTCTTACAAGAAAACTACCTCTGTCTCCAATCTCTCAGTCCTGATCTTCAAAGGGAATTTATGAAGGCATACTCTCTGCATGCTTCATACAGGAAGGGCACCATTGTCCTGCTAAAGATGGTGCATGTGGGCACTTGGTAGGATGGGGCCATGAGCTGCCTGAAGCCTGGCCTCTCAACTAAGGAGAAGGGCTGACCATCCAGAGCAAGCATCTCCCCAACGCTCTGGGTGACCTCGCTCACCTTCAGAACTCGCCCTGCTTTGTCCGAGGCCTTCCCCCCACTGGTCCAGGGTAGCCTTCCTCTGCTTCATGGGGATGGGGGATTTGAGTGAGAGGGGGACTTTCCTTTGGGCATGCTCCCACTGGTACCAGGCTGAGGAGAAGCAAGGGCAAGGAGGTGCTGTCTCCTGAGATGCAGCAGCATCGCCGTGGTGGTGAAGTGGTTCACCTCCTTGCCCTGGCTGATCTGCCTTCAGCACTGCTGGCAGATAGCATACTTGGTATTATCTGCCACCTCAAAATGGTCCCACACTACACTACCCCCCTGCTTTTGGGTTGAGGGTGGGGATCCTGCCTGATCTCTCCCCCCCCCCCCCCCCAGCAGACAGAGACACAATAATAGGAGGAGCTGCCTCAGCTGAGCCACTTGCCTCCACAATCTCAACCTCAACCTCCTCTGAGGTGCTTTCTGGAGAAGGAGACCTGGCTCTAGGGGAACTTTGAGAGGTGTGGAGCACAAACTCAGATTCCCCTTTGTTCCCCAGGATTTCTTTTGCTAGGGTGCTCAGGTCCCCTGCTTCCAGATCCAGCTCCTCCTCTGGCACTGGGAGGCTTTTGCTGGCATATGAAATTGGGACAGAGGATATTGTCATGCTGGTGCTGGTGGCTATTTCTGGTGATAAGGGAGGTGGTGCAGGTGCAGGGAAAGGTACTGCTCCCACCTCCTTGCTCCCACTGGCAGCAGAAGACTCATCACTTCCAGGAAAGAGGATGTGTCTATGTTGGGGGTGGGGAAGGAACTTGCAGCTCCCTCCTTACCCCCTCTAGTCCCTCTCCCTCCCCTGCCAGAAGACCTGACACCTGCCTTTCCAGCATACATCATATTAATCTTTACTGTGCTGGAAAGTGTGTGTACACGCAACTGTAATAGCTCTTCTTCTCTGTTTACTGTATGTATGTGTAATTAATACTATTAATAACTCTTCTTCTTCTCTATTTACTGCATATGTGTGTGTGTGTAATGTATGTGCTTTCCTGCACAGTGATGGATCACTGCCAGGGAAAACACAGCTTTCTTTTTAAAAAGTGTGTGGGGGGGAATAACAGAAACAAATAAGAGGTTTTGGGGGGAAGAATAAAGTTGAAAGAAATTAATTGAACAGGGATAGGTAGAGGGATTCTAGGCAGGGGTAATTAGTAAGCTGTATTCAAACCTTTCCCAGAAGACAGACTAGCAGGAGACTGACTAGGATGCCAAGCCAGTCCAGCAGTACCTTTCAGAGGCTGCTGCTCAGGCAGAAACAGTTCACAAAAGGGAAAGAAAGACTGCAGACAGAGGCTTATATGCTGCTTCTACATCCCTCCCCCAGAGCACTGTGATTGGAAGGGGACTCAGGGAAAGATCAGTCACTGGCCAGCTACAGATGTCAGTCTCCACCCCCCCCCCTTCCCTCTTCTCAGTTTCTGTTCCTCTGAAAGACTGCCTTCCGAATCTCCAAATCTCCAGATCTTTTTCTGAATGTTTTCTGAATTGATTCAGAGGTTCTGAATCAATTCAGAAGGGTTTTTTGGTCTCCCGATTCTATTCACATTCAGTGATTCGGCCTCCAAACGGGGCCAAATCTTCTCTGAATAGAATTGGCAAAAGAAGCTTTGCACACTCCTAATTATTGCACGCTTCCTTATCGACACTTTATGTTTCCAGGGGCTGTTCCAAATTTACGCTGTCAATGCCAAAGTGAAATTATGTCACATTTGTATTGCTTTTCAAATTACATTTTGCAATGCTAATAAAATGTTATGGAAAAATACCTCTTTCAGTTAAACAGATTGAATGAAATTGCATCTCCTCAATGTACAGATTTATATATTCCTAATAAACAGAACAGATATTTCCCCAAAGCAAGCAACATTTAATTTTTTATCCTCCTCAGTAAGAAGAAAACAGTCCTGTTATGCTAGAGAAAAAACATGGCTGAATCCACACAGGGATAAAGAAAGGAACCGATTTTAGCTATTGTGAAGAAATGATTTGGTTTGTGAAAGTAAAAGGGTGAAGGTGACAGAGAAAATGAAAATAAAAATGTTACAAAAAGGAAAAAAATAAAGCAAGTGAGAACATGAGGAGTAGATGACAGAGAGCCAGACTTGTCATGCTGGGAGGGACAGAATTAACAGCTGCAAACTCAACTGAATGTCTGAGTGCACAAAATAAAGCACAGCACCTGAGAGCTGAAAATATGCCATGCATACCTGGCCCTATTTTCTATGGGAAAATACTCCAAGGAAGACTAGAAAAACAAGCCAATAGCAGCATGGTTCTGTTGTTTCCTTCAGCCCAGTGGCACGAAAAGTGACAAGCAAGGGAGGGGGAAAAATGAAGGGTTTCCAGATTCTTAGAAATGAACATCAGAGAAAAAATACATCTCCCTTGCAGAGGTATTAAATAGCAAGGTAGCAGAAATCCTACAGAGTCAGATTCTTCTCTCTTCTGTGCTGTTCTTAACAAAATTCCAGCATGCATTTTTTTCCTCTTTTTTTTTTTTGTTTTTTTGGGGTTTATTTTTTTTTGCTGCAGTGGTTTAATTTTTCAATTTGAAGAGCTATTGGTATAAAGCATGCCTCATTAGCTTGTGGGAGGTAGCTGGTCTTCATTAATTCAGTTCTCACTTCATTTGCTTTGCACACAGTCATAATTAGCTTCAAAATAACTTAGGTAACTTCAATAGATTTATTGCTACAATTTTATTCTGCAGACGGGTTTTTCCTCCTGTTCTTCCAATGTTTTGCAGAAGTTAAAAAAATTTAAAAAAAAAACAGTGATTGCTTTAGGGAGTAATTTCATATTGCTATTTTTTAGGGTGACAGTGTACCTATATCCTTCTAGTGCTTGGCTGTATGAACAAACTAAGCCTTAAACCATCTCATTGGTATAGTGAACTGTTCCTCATTTTCCTTATAGATATGCATCACATCCTGTTCTAAATTGCATGGGTGCTATGGTGGGAACGAAGATTTACCTCCAGGCACCTACATAACAGGGGAACAGACCTTACTTCAAATGTGAGAGCTGGGGAAAAGGGCTGATAATCAAACTACCTAGTGCTCCCAGCCTAAAAAGGATGTAATTTAATCCTTTAATGATGTGAGGGTATAGTGACATTTTCAGCCACCCCCCATTCCTATCTATCAAATGTGCAGTCCTTTGGTTCCAAATACATTTACTGGGGATGGCTTCCATTGAAAATCACTGGCTATTATATTTAGCTATTAGCTATGTCCCAGATGCTGTTATTTAGGGTGCATACCTTGCCTTAAACTGCATGATCATAGACTGGGAGCATTGTGTCCACATCTGCTGATGCCAGGAGCCACACAGGGAAGCTGATGCAAGTAACTCATGGTGAGGGCCCCATGGGTGGGGTGGGGAGGTTGGCAGGTCAAGGGTGGTTCCCAGGATTGGGGAGAGGGGTTGTCCATCTGGGGGTGGAGGTATCAGGTATCAAAAATTAGGTCAGTCAAGGTAGAGGTGATAGGAAGAGTGCAGTCCCAGAACTGATAAGTATGGCTAGGCTTGCCCAGCCCTGGGACTGCACTCCAAACATGTGCAGGTATTTGCTGGATCAAGTTAACTCATTCCTGATCTGAGTTAGTGCACCTGCTCAGGTGAACTTAGATTGAACATGCCATTTTTGGCCTGTTTTAAACCACCTGAATATCTGCACATGCAGCATCAACTGAACTAATGTAGCTGATGTTAACATAGAGTGTAATAATAGTGAAATATAACCATGTTAGTCTTGTCCTGTAAGCAACCTGAAAACTGCATTTTGTTTTGTAAGCACCCTTCTACTTGACATAAGTGAATGAACTCTGCATAGCCTTTATGTATGAGTGTATGTAAAAGGGTGACTGGTGAGAGAATGGCATAGAGGCAGGAGAAGATGATTTAACTGTTTATGTAAGCAACAAGGCATCAAATGCAAGTTACCAGTCAGTAAACTAATTAATGGATGGCTGAAGAATCCCTTTGAGGCATAGGGCACAAAGAAAATAATGAGGAGAAGGAATGTACCCATCCTGCCAGATGGGCAGCAAGAACACTCCAAGGCTAAGATAAGCTGAAGACAAAAGAAAAACAAGTGCAAAACCAGAAGCTGGGTATGGAAAAACACCAAAGCACTGAAACAAAGGATGCCAATCCACATAAAAAAACACTTTGAAAATGCCAGGTTGGGTGAGTCTCTTTCTCTACTGATGTTTCATTGGAGCACAGATGCATCTGTTCACCCCGCTCCAGCTGTTATTTTCAAATCTGCTATCTTCAAATCATCATCATCTACTCAATAAGCCCAGGTTGGCCACCCTCGGCTGATATCGAGCAACTATTGCTGGTAGCTATATCTGGTATATGTGTGGATGGAATGGTTGTTTTGTATGTGTATGCCTGTGTGTAATGATGTTTATGATGATTTGTGCGTGTATGAATCATGTGTCCAAACCTCTATGTCTAAGTAATGTAATCAATAAACACAGCACCTTGCCTTATCCTCCTTGTCTTGCTCGTGATTTGAGCAACGCAGACAGGCACACATGTATCATGATTTTAGTGGGTGTAAGGTACCTAATAAGTGTCAGAACACTAAATAATCTGTAGGACCTGGATCTAAGTTTTTTAAATTGGGCTTCTGTCTCAGTTAGAAAATAGAGGCAGTGCTCATTGAGGTGAGGTTTCATAAATCTTACCAGATTTAACTAGATATAGATGAAAAAGGAAGTACTTTATAGCTAAATAAGTCTAGAGAAATCCAGGAATGGGTGCGATCCCAAGGCCTGTACCACTTTGGATTTTTATCACTCAAAGCCAAGGAACTGACACATTTCTGCCTATGAGCATCCTCCAACTTTTGTCAGCAGACAATTTAGAAAGGAAAGAGAATGCTGCCATTCTTAAATGCTGAAAAATTCATACACATTACATATTAATTGTTTGTTTCTTTGGAAAGGTGAGATTCCCTCTTGTTGAAGCTAACTGGAAAATGTCAGTAATAGCCATTGACGGAAGAGAATAGTTATCACAAAATAAGGTTAATAGCAACTTTTGCATTATGTAATAAATATTCTAAAATAGCTCACAAAATGAAGACTTCTTTTTGTCCACAATAAGGAGCTACTGAAGAGTAGCTATGGTGCTACCCTACCTTATTCCATCATATCTTCCTGGTGTAGCCCTGGATGCTTTAGGCCTGAGGTTTAACCCCATGTAATTCTTCCCACAAAGTCCTGAAATGTGCTTCTCCAAAAAGTTCAGCTGAAGTGCAAAGAAGGAGAAAGTTATAGACATTTATATCATTTACTCTGGTTCCTACAAGACAAAAAAATGGCACCCACGCAAGGATGGCCACTTGCCACAGAGATACAATGCCTGAAGTAAACATGGGAAACCTAAACTCCTGGCCTTATAGACAGTAGGGTAGAATGGAGACAATTGGGATTGCTTTCCAAATTTAAGAGAATGGTTGGTGACCTTCCCTTATTATTCAAGTCATCTACCATATAGAAGGAGAACTCTAAGGCAATGTACCTAACAGTGCCCATACTCATGCAAATTCATATACATAAAACCTAAAATAGAGCATTACACCAAACCTGTCACTATGTGGGGATTGACAGCTTATAGAACCTACATTTTAAAATAAGTTTTCATATCTTCATTAATATTTTTTAAATCCTGTTTCCATTTCTTTAATGCCACAATATTTCTCTAGCTCATCTGTTTTGTAATTAGAACACAGGGTTGAGGGGTACAGAACTATCATACGTTCTAAACTCATTTTTTTCCATTTCTCCTTGCCTAACTGCTCATCTTTTTGGAATTCAGGAGGGAGCCATAAAAGTTAGATGTGATTAAGCAAAGATTACTCAGACAGAACTGAGGTTTAGTAGTCAAAGGCTGATAAAAAACTACTTTGAAAGATGTAAGAAACTCTTCTGCCTTTTTTTAAAAAAGTTTACCAGCAATGATGTGAAAGTTCCAACATCTGGAAACAGATTTGTTTTGTTGGCTCCCATGAATAGGTTCTAATTATATTTAACATCTTTACACCAGGAAACAGGATTTATCAGTACAAGGCTCCTTCCTGCAATCAAATGTGCATAGTGAATGCTAGCACCAAGAAGTTAAAGATGCACTGAAAAGTTATAATGAAGTGTACAATCGGAAACATTTATCTAATATTCTTCCCCAGTATGAGCCACGCAATTGTCTGAAATCATTGGGAGTCGGTCTGCTGGCTATTCAAAGTTTAGACTGAGGAGTTGATTGAGCTGGCACTTTTTTTTTTTTTTAACTACTTACACTTTCTGGCTTAGAACTGACAGGGATGCATGCCTCATGATTGAGAGTTACATTGATGGAGTGGATTTAAATCCTGATGATAAATTCTGACATACTCTTATCTTTTGCACATCTTAGGCTTCATTTTCCATTCCTGACAAATTATGCATAAAATGGATACAAAGAGGATTATAGGATGGATGGCATTTCCCTTGTTCTTACGTCATTGTCCAACAGAAATTAGTACAACTTAATCCAGCCAGTTGCACCCAGACATCTATGGTCTCAAGGCCATTGGTAGCCACAAAGAGAGCACAAATAAACTCTGACCATGATTTCTTAAGCTAAAGTAGTTATTTATATTTCCATGTCATTCACAGAAAGGAATTTCATGTAGAAGAAAAGAAATGAAACATTTCACTTTCATACTACATGCAACTACAAATTGCACATGTAAATGTGTCTTCACTGGGAAAACTCCAACAATTTTGTTGGGTACCAGAATTAACTGAATCAATGGGCATGAAGGATGCTCTGTGCCATTCCTCACCATCTCACCAAAGGGTACACAGAAGCAGATTATCAAGGATTCCCTGAGTATTTTCCAAAACATGTCCTGTTTCTGGGTTGTTTTAAAAAGCCAAATGCTGCCTTGTAGTGGATTGGGAAGTTGAATGATTGTCAAGATAATGTGATTCCACATCAGCTTGTTTTTATATTGAGATTCTGTTCATGAATTTCCACCCTACCCCTCTACCTACACAGTGAAGAGGCTTTCAAGTGTATTGTGTGCTTCCAATGCTAAAAGCAGATATGGATATAGAAACTTAAATCTTGATATAATTATTTTTACATGTCATTGGCTACCCCCTCAAAAGCTTTGCACTCTAGTCTCCTCTTTTTCTCTTTGAAAATGAATACATAATCAGATTAATTTATGCACAGCCTTTGGTGTTTAAACTAGAATTTAAGCAGAATTTTTGTATCCCAGTCCAATATTTAGATCTTCAAAATTGTAGTTCAGTTACCACTAAACTCCAGAAGTTTCCAAAGTCCTTAAAATGCCTCACTTTTTTACATGACAGTTCCCAAGTCACTGAAAGTTCTGTTTATAGACATGCACAGAAGCACCTCCATCTTGACACAGATGAAAAGATTGGTGTCTTTCTCATGCCTAAGTACCATTGAGATTGACATTTCTTCACCTGAAGGGGATTGATCTGCCAAGTTTCTCAAAACAGTGTAGCTGTGGCTTTCCTTCAAAACATTGACAGAGGAGGAAGAGTGGCTGCTCTCTTCATGTATCTAATAATTCAGTGGTTAGAATAGTCAGGCAGGATATAGGCTCAATTCCCTCCTGGGTTTGAGTGTGTTTTACAACTAAATCTCCCATCTGCCTGAAAAGCGCTCTAAGCAGCAGGCAATTATAAAGTAGCCCAGGGACTCTCTAACTCCTGTTGGATTGGCTGCATTTTGCATGGGGACAGAGAGTACAATAAGGAGTATGACTGCATAGTTTAGTGATTAGGACCCTTACCTTAGACAAGGAGAAAGGCTGACATTTTGAAAGTAGAGCTTTGGCATCAACTGTGAAGAGAAGGTTCAGGGATATGACTCCTGAGTGGAAGGAAGTGCCTGCCAGTGTTGCCAAATAAGGCACCCAAATCCAGCACTGTCCTCATTCTCCTACTGCAAAGCACCTTCCGAGAAGGCTGGCCCACCTGGCAGCACCTGCCCATTGTGCTTCATCATGCACCCCTGGATGATGGCTTCCTAATGCATCCTCGCCTGAGTCACTAAAGCAATTATTTCTTGCCCTGAATGGGGTGTCAAATGTGGACTGGGATGGACCAGGAGTTGGGAAATAGGATGGCCATGCTGCAGTTGCTTAGAAGTGGCTTCTCTTCACTCTAGCCATTGCTGCTGCTGCTGTTCACAACAGCACATGTGTAATGGCAAAGGGTATGAGCTATTTCAGATGAGGAGGATGCATGCCAGACGGATAGTAACCATCACAAAACAGGAGGTGTCCCTGGTATTTACCTACATAGCTCATCCCAACACCAGCTTTGCAACTGGCTTGACATATATTACTGCTGAGGGCATTCTTTCTCTCTACCACTAAGACAAGCCTACAGCAAGCTCCAAACACATGTAGC
The DNA here is from genome assembly GCF_030867095.1 of Alligator mississippiensis. NCBI lineage: Eukaryota > Metazoa > Chordata > Crocodylia > Alligatoridae > Alligator > Alligator mississippiensis. Next base: position 51,996,459 of record NC_081824.1, on the reverse strand, counting down.
ATGGGACCACTGCCATTCCAGAAAAGCTTAAGCAAATAACATTACAACAAAGAAAACCAGGCTCACAAATCCAACAGGGTAGAGACAGAATTGAAGAAAGAATTCCCTTTGCACTCACAGGGTCAAGGAGAAGTGGAAGGGTAAGTAGTGCTCTCTGAATTCAGTGTGAAGAGCACAGCAGAAAAGCAGCAAGACTCTTAAGTGTAGATTCTATTCATCCTCTTGGGCATCTAGGTGCACTTAGATGCATAAATATAATTCTATGCCACCCTGAAAATCAATATTGCAGCTATTACCCTTAAGACTTGGTCACCAAAAGAGCAGTGAGGAAGAGGACCTACCTGTTAGGGTAACGATATGGATTTTGGATGATGGGGTAATGATATGGAATTTGGGGCAAACTGAGTGTGCAGCTGAATGAAGGATTTTTCCTGCATCTGAGCAAAAAGCTACTGGTCACAAGGCTGGATGATGTATTAAAAGGTAACCTCAGCAAAAGCTGTTAGTCACAAGGCTGGGTATATATTAAAAGCAACTAACCTAGCTAATGCTTAAGTAAGCAGATTCTTAACAAAAGGATAGGATGCAAAGTGCATGATGTGTTAAGCAACTAGTGTCAGGAGACAAAAGCAAAGATACAGCCTTGGAGATGGGGAAGTCAGCAAGAAAACCAGCAAGAACCAGCGAGAAACTGCAAAGTGACCAAAAGAAGATAGGGGTCAAAGTCTTATGCATACGCTCTTAGCAGAGAGGCATGTAAATGAATGAAATGCATAGGCAATGCCATGCTAAGGAAGCAAACAGTAAACAGAGGTGGAGCTTGAGATAGGAGGAGAAATGGGTGGAACCAAAGGTGGGATGAGGGTGGAATAAATGTTAATGTGAATATGTATGAACCATGGTGCATAAATATTGGAAAGAAGTGTTTTTCAGGGCTGCTCCCCATGTTCATGGGCTGTGTGTCTGTGAGGGAGCTTGCCCAAAGCTGTCTCCATTCTGAATAAAGCTGTTGCGAGCAATATATGCTGGTGTTTGCTCCCCACCACCTTTTGTATTAACACTCTCAGGGACTTGAACTGGGTGGATCACTGACAGAAGTAATGAAAGAGCAAGAGGAGCCATAAGTGGGAAAGTTGAAAAGAAAAAAGTCCCCTCCATTTTTCTAAATAAGGAGGGCAGAGGTGAAACTGAAAGGTCTATGAATGTCATTGATGGAAGGGAAATATGCTTCTAGCTCACAGATAAAATGAAGGAGCAGTTCTGGTACGGAGACAAAGGAAAAAAGCCCCTTCTGATTCAACTCCTGGTTTTCTACCTCAGCAGAGAGAACAAGAGTTCAGTGACTAACAGATGGTTTTTCTGCAACAACTGATAGAGAAAAAACATTTGAATAGATTTTACTAACTAATAAATTATATAGTTTATTCACTATGTGCACATTCAGTAACAACTTACAACCATTTTTAACTCCTTTTCCAATAGTTAACCAAAGATTCATAAGCTATGCCTATGTTAAGAGGGCTTTCCCAGTAGATCTGTAGTAGTATATTTAAAAAGGCAAAGTATTCCTAGTGTGGATGGTAAATGTACTAGCAAAACTGAGCATTTGCTGATATAGTTTATCCTAGTTGCCCCAAAAAGAATAAGACATACCAGCAAAAGTGCAATCTTGCCCTTATAACTACATCTAAGGCCTGCTGCCTGGGTAGCTGTATTCATCAGGGACTGTACTGCTTCACAACCCAAACAGAAAGAAGTACGCTAGCAGAAGTTTGAAATGAATATATGGCCAGAAACAAATTTATAGCAAACATTGTTTTTCTTTTCATTTTCCCTAGGGGGAAAAATCCAAAACACTTGCATAGATCTGGGGGAAAAAACAAACTTCTCACACAGCAACAAATGGGGTTGAACAAATAATTCATAATGACCTGTTTATTTCACAAATATATATTTTCGTTACCAATTTTAGTCATGTATAGATCTCAGCATTCATTTGTGTGTGCGGAAGTCATTATAGAGTGAATATGCTAGAACTGGACAGCAAGGGTTACATCATGGTTCAAGGAAGTGCTGCCCCTTTTTGCCACCCTGACAACACTGGGGGTGACCATGGCAGAGAAAAAACAAAAATCTGACTACTGAAAAATTCCAGCAGTTTAAGCCAAGCAAGTATTTAAGATTTAAGACAACCCTATCCCATAGCAACACCTCTGAAGCTACAGTCTTGTTTCACAAAATCGTAGCTTTTGTTGATAAAAACAAGTCTAGCTGTTATGAAAACCTCTACAACTGGAATCTGACTACAACTAAAGTAGAGATGAAGCTGCAGAGGGCCTGAAAAAATAGCTCTGAGAGTCATGTACCATCCACTGATTGGTTGAACTCAATCGTAATTTAAATGTCAAGCATATGAACTATTTCATCCCTTGTATAATAGATGAGAGGGAATATCACAGATCTGGATAACTTAATCCAAGCAACATTTCCTTCAAATGCAACATATGGCGTTTGAACAATGCTAAAGAAGCTGAGTCCAAGAAATCTACCACAGCCCCTGGCCATACTGGGTATGTCTACAACTGCCAGAGTGTTTATACAAACCAAAATCCCAGAAATGATACATACTGTACCTGCCCTAACTTAGAACATAGACCTTTGAGCATTGAAGGCACACACACAGCCTCACTGTGGTTACTGTGTGAGTACAGTTTTGTAAGAATACTGCCACTCCCCTTGCTCCCCCACAAAAAATATGACCCCCTCTGTATGAGTCTGTTTTATAACTGATGCTATCCCTTAGTCAAGCCCCTCGCCTAACCAAGAATGAGACAAGTACAAATATGGCACTACCATTCCCTCTCCTCTTGCACCAACAGTTTGGTTTACTTATTTCAAGTGACCACAGTCTTCTGGTTATTAGGGGTGTGTGAAGCAGGCCGTATTCAATTCAGATTCGGCCTGATTCAGAAGACAGTGATTCGATTTGCTGATTTGGATCACTGTCCCAATTCAATTTGGCCGAATCCGAATCTGAAGATTCAGTTCCGATTGGGAGAATCAGCGATTCGGCCATAGACACAACTTTATATGTTTTTTCTACATACCTCAAGGCACCAGGCATGGCTCGTGAATACTGAAATGATGAGGCAGATGCAGTGTCCCACAGGAGTTAGGAGGAGCCCCCTGTGTGCTTAGCAGCAGACCCTGAAGTGAACCAGAAGTACTTCCAGTCCACTTCCAGGTCCACCACTGAGTGCACAGGGGACCCTGCACCCCCATAGCTCAGCAATTAGCTGCAGGAGGACCCCAGGTGCTACATCAGTTGCCAAGCCAGGGGGTAGGGAGGAGTTCCTCGCACACTTCACAGTGGACCCAGAAGTGCTTCTGGTCTACTTTCAGATCCACTGTTGAGCGCGCTGGGGACCACCCCCCCCCTCACTCCTGTGGGACGCTCCATCCACCCCACCATCTCAGCATTCATGAGCCACCTGGTACCTTGAGGTATGTAGAAAAAAACATATAAAACTGTGTTTAAGTCAGAATTGTCGATTCTCTCTGAATCTCTCCAAATTGAACTGGAAGCTTCCAATTCAATTTGGGGAGATTAATGGGTCTGCTGATTCAGTTCAGATTCAGAGATTCAGCTGCCAAATCTCCTCCAAATTGAATCAGCACCCAAAGCTCTGCACAGCCCTACTGGTTATGGAGCTAAGCAGTCATAGTGTCCTCACCAGTATGCCTTTGGCATCAGGGTTCAATAACAAAGGATTTGTCTATGTAGACTACATGTCACCCTACGGCAATGTAGAGACATGCTACGGTGACATACAGTGTGCTACAGTGATGTAGTGATCATGTGCGTCTACCAGCTACATCACCCTATTGGTGCACTCCCCGGGTATAGCACACTGCTACACTGATGTAGCTGCAAAATTTAACCATGTACTGTGCACACGGTACAGTAACCACCCATACTGAGCCATGCTTTAGTATTTCCAAAAGGAAGAATGGCACCGTAGCAACGTTGCCATACAGTAATGTGTAGACACACCCAAAGTCCCCTATTGCTCTGCCCTAATCTCTTTCCATTCATCATGCAGAGAAAGGGAGGCCATGGTCCCATAATACCATTCTAAAGGCAAATGTGTCACAGTCCAGCAGGGCACTGTGAGTGTATCAATTTAGTTGCAGGCTGACTGGGTGCTGCAACTGTATCAGCCACTGGGCTGTTTGGTTTGGGATCCAGGAGGTAAGGTTGGGAGTGAAGCAATGGCAAATTTATTATAGCTTACACACACACGACAGTTAACAGAAAGATAAATGCAATAAGCAGATAATGCAGTATCAAAAAGCCAATAGTAAATAATAACAGATAATAACAACAGATAGATAGATTAATCTGTTGCAGGCGAACTGGGCACTGTGAAGGTATCAGCCACTGGGCTGTTTAAAACAACAAACAGACAGACATGGGTTGGCAACTTATCAATAGTCCCTCAATGCCAGGTGCGCGCCAAGTGATTCCAGTGAAGTCAGGCATCCCTGAACGATGCTGCCAGAGGGATTACCAGGGAAGATCCCTTGATCAGGATCCAATCCTCACTCACACCAGGAGTTCGGGGTCTGGGCTTGGAACAGCTATTACAGTCTGTTCCCTCCTTCCTGCTGATTCCCTGACGCATGCGTTTTTTGTACCTAGTCTTATGCTAATCTGTTGTCTTTAGAGCCACTCACAGTCTTGCCCTATAGCTGTTACCCTATGGGATTAAAAGATGTTAAAAATTATTATAAAAGGTTACTACCCAGACTCGGGTTTATCCAATAAGCAAATTACAATGCAGCATCTTCAGGTTTGAAATTAACATTACTTCGCCTAAATCCAAACCCTTTAGATTTCTCTGACTATGCTTTCTTGAGACATGTTTTCCTGGAATGCGCTGGGTATGCCAGGCAGTTGAATCCAGGTTTTATCATCAAGGCTAAACTCTGAGCAAAAACAGTTAGGTCAGCTAATCTTACAGCTATAGCTTTGTGTGTGAGGTTCAGTCAGTTCCACAAACAGTTAGTTTTATCATTTTGGTTAAACTTATGACAGGCAAGTTACATTTGTGGGTTACAAACTTAAAAGTTTTATATTAGACAAAAATTCCAAATGCCTCCAAGAAGCACATATTTCTTGCTTATTAATTTCTTTGGTTCTGGCCATCACACAAATGGCAAGTTCATTATCTTCCAATTTAAAACAAAACCTTTGTCATGTCAGGAATTGTTGTCATGTAATGGCAACAAAAATGGTTTACTGTTAAGTAGAATTAGACCCAGCTTTAAGCTCACAATGAGATATCTAAAATAATGCCACGTACTGATTAAATATTTCATAATAAGCTGCTGACCACATACTGTGTAGTCTCTGACAGGCTACAGAGAACAGAAAAGCCTGTCCCATTTTTAGCTGAATGGTTGAATCTCAGAGTCAAAATACAAACATGAAAAAATACCCAGCACTTCAAAGAATATGAAAGTCTACCAAGAACGTAATTAAATCCAGCCTGAATTACAAAGCTGTGGGTTTCCACCCCACCAGAAGTCAGCTTTGTGAATGTTTTATCAGTCATCTAAACAATAAGAAAAGACTCTGACCTGCTTTGCTTGCTCACCAAAGTATGCTGTTGGTATTATCCTGTAATGACACAACAGATCCTGCAGGCAAATTTTGCTGCAAAAGCAATCTCTTTCATTTTCGCCTTAAAAAAACTGCAGAGTAATTAACTTCACAGCAGTTCCATTTGGCAAAGTAATACAGTAGACAGAATGAAATATTCATTAATAATTGACTATGAAAACTGTAGTTAAACTATGTTCAGCTAATTTAATAGCTAACAGCTATAAGAATGCAGAGAGTATGGCTCTTAGTGTGAACAAAAATAATTCAAGCTGCTAGTGTTTGAGAGTGATTTTATTAAGAATAACTACTGAAACAATGTTACAGTACAAGTGGTCCACTACAAAAGAAAAGAATTGGCAGGGAACAATTGAAAGAAAATGTTATGGGCTGATTATTGATCTAAGTTATTCAGTACTCTGAGAATAATTGATAATATTTTCCAAATCTAAGTAATGTATCTTCACTGAAGTTGTATGTAGCATAGTTAATGGTTAACTTCTATGGAGAGCTCACAATGCAAGGAGAAACAAATCATTGTAAGTAACAAAAAATGATAACAGAAAATAAAATATCCAAATAAGTCACTTATAACACTGTATTGAATCAAGCACTTCATTTCCATCTTAAAATTCCAGACTCACCCCTTGGCAGTGTCTTTCCACCATACTGTTTAATTGAATTGGATCTTCTTTAATGTGAAACAAAATTGAATACTATTTACTGTGGGTGTCATGTGGATACTTTGTTTCTTTGCATGTATCAAAACCTGCTAAATAATACTGGCCGAGAAAGAGCTTGAAGCTCAAAGGGGTTCCTAGATTCATAGATGTTAGGGTCGGAAGGGACCGCAATAGATCATCGAGTCTGACCCCCTGCATAGGCAGGAAAGTGTGCTGGGTTCAGATGACTCCAGCCAGATGCCTATCTAAACTCCTCTTGAAGACCCCCAGGGTAGGGGAGAGTACTACCTCCCCTTGGGAGCCCATTCCAGACCTTGGCCACTCGAACTGTGAAGAAGTTCTTCCTAATGTCCAACCTCAATCTGCTCTCTGCTAGCTTGTGGCCATTGTTTCTTGTAACTCCCAGGGGTGCCTTGGTGAGTAGAGCCTCACCAATTCCCTTCTACACCCCCATGATGAATTTATAGGCAGCCACAAGGTCGCCTCTCAACCTTCTCTTGCGGAGGCTGAAGAGGTCCAGGTGCCCTAGTCTCTCCTCATAGGGCTTGGCCTGTAAGCCCTTAACCATACAAGTGGCCCTTCTCTGGACCCTCTCCAGGTTATCCACATCCCTCTTAAAGTGTGGCACCCAAAAGTGCACACAATATTCGAACTGCGGTCTGACCAGCGCCCGATAGAGGGGAAGTATCACTTCCTTGGTTCTGTTTGTCATGCATCTGCTGATGCATGATAAAGTGCAGTTAGCTTTGCTGATGACTTCATCACACTGACGACTCATGTTCATCTTGGAGTCCACTAGGACTCTGAGATCCCTTTCTACTTCCGTGCCACCCAGCAGGTCATTTCCTAGGCAGTAGGTGTGCTGGACATTTTTCCTCTCTAGGTGCAGAACTTTGCATTTCTCCTTGTTAAATCGCATTCTATTGTTTTCTGCCCATTTGTCCAACCTGTCCAGGTCTGCCTGTAGTTTTTCCCTGCCCTCCAGTGTGTCCACTTCTCCCCAGTTTTGTATCATCTGCAAACTTGGACAGAGTACACTTCACTCCCTCGTCCAAGTCGCTAATAAAGACATTGAAGAGTATCGGTCCAAGGACGGAGCCCTGCGTGACCCCACTGCCCACTTCCTTCTAGGTCGATACCGACCCGTCCACCACCACTCTCTGGGTTTGACCCTCTAGTCAATTTGCCACCCATCGGACTGTGTAATCATCCAGATCACAGCCTCTTAACTTGTTCACCAGTATGGGGTGGGATACTGTATTGAAGGCCTTCCTGAAGTCTAAGAAAATGATGTCTACCCCTACTCCTGGGTCCAGGTGTTTTGTAACCTGGACATAAAAAGAGACTACATCAGTCAGGCACGATCTACCTGCTATGAACCCGTGCTGGTTTCCCCTCAGCATAATTCCTGCTGGGCTCTCACATATATCAACCTTAATAATCTTTTCAAATACTTTACCAAGGATGGAGGTGAGACTGACTGGCCTGTAGTTGCCTGGATCCTCCTTCCTCCCCTTCTTGAAAATAGGGACCACATTGGCCCTTTTCCAGTCCTCTGGGACCTGGCCCATGCACTATGAGTGCTCAAATATCCTTGCCACTGGCTATGCAATGACATCAGCCAGTGCCTTCAGTACCCTTGGATGGAGCTCATCTGGGTCTGCCAACTTAAACACATCCAGTCCTTCCAAGTGACTCTCAGGGTTAACACTTGGTGGTCTGGCACCCTGCTGTTGTCTTTATGATCCTATTGTGAGACTTGTCTTGCCCCTCGTTTAGGAACACTGAGGCAAAGAACTCATTGAGGAGTTCAGACTTGTCCCCCGTCTGTCACCAATTACTTTTGCCCATTCAGTAGTGGTCCTATTCCACCCTGGGCCTTCCTTTTACTCCCTATATATCTGAAAAACAAATTTTTGTTATCCTTAACTTGGGATGCCATCCTCAGCTCCATGGCAGGTTTGGCCTTTCTAACTGCCTCCCCTACAACTGCGAGCTGAGAAGGCATACTCCTCTTTAGTAATTTCTCCCTGTTTCCACTGCTTATATGCCCCCCTTTTTGCCCTTATGCTGTTCTGGATTTCTCTGATTAGCCAAGGAAGCCTCTTGGTCCCTTTTCCCCTGCATCGGGATCATCTCCCTCTGTTCCTGTGTAATAATTTGGCTTTCATCTCGTAAATGAATGCAAAAGCTTTTATGAAGAAAAGAAAAGAAAAGAAAAGAAAAGAAAAGAAAAGAAAAGAAAAGAAAAGAAAAGAAAAGAAAAGAAAAGAAAGTTTTCTTCCAAGCTAAATGTTTGGGATTTTTTCTGATTATGCAAATATAAATATAAATAAAACAAGAACAAGAAAAGCTGTAGGCCAGTTATTCAGTGAGAAGAGGGTAGAAATTACAGATAAGCTAGATGTATCCAGAACCAAAATTAATACTTTGCCCCAATTTCCACCAAGGAGAAAGATGTTGGCTTGGGAGAGAGGGGGTACGGGAACAAGGGGAGTATGTGGAGATTGCTGAGGCAGCCAGAAACCTCAAGTACCCCAATGCATTCAAGCTGGCAAAACCAAATTATCTCCTGTTGAACTTCATCAGACATGGTCAGAGATGAAGTAGTACTGGTCATCTCAGGATCCCTCAGCTTGGATGGCTGGTGACCACTCTGTCAAGATACCATACAACTCCCCTTGTGACCTCCTTATTATAATAAAGTGACCACAGGCTTTTGTTCTTAGCAACAAAAACTCTTCCAGGTTTATTGCTCAGAAGCAAGCTTAAGCATTGACATCTATACCCCATTTGGGCATGGTGCTAGCCAGGTTATTTGCAAAAATGGTAGGCATCTGTCTGTCTCACAAGACAATAGAATTGCATTGAGTGAGGCATCAGCTTGAACATCTGCGAGTGTGACTGTAGGGCCCAGTTCTTGAGTGACAGTCCCTTCTTCATGGATCACATTTGAAGTTTGTATCAAACAATCCTGAATATGGTGTGGGTTTCTTCTTTCCTCTGTATGTTGGGCTCTTCTTTCATCAAAAGCCTTCATTCCATGCTTAATAGACTGTCTCCAAGTGTTTTGATCCTCAGCAATCTTCTCCAAGTCATTTGGCTCAATGTTCTTTGTTTTCATATCTTTCTTGCAAACATCTTTGAGCCAGAGAAAAGGATGCCTACATGGTCTTTTTCCTGTAAAGAATTCTCCAACCAAGAGATCCTTGAGCATGCAGCCATCATCTATTCTCTGCATACAACCAAGTCATGAAAGTCGACTCTGACGATGAAGAGAATGGATGCTTGGAATGTCAGTGCATTCCAAGATCTGTGTGGGCCACTTTGTTCTGTGAGAAAATTCCTTGGCTACAGTGAAGGCAACATATGTGGAAGCTCTTGAGGCACTTTTCTTGAGTAGAGTTTGTGGGTCAAGGATTCACTGCCATACAAAAGGGTTGATGATGCAAGCATGATATACCTTGACCTTGATCCTAACAGTTAGTTTAATTGTTTGCTCAGCATGTTCATGATAGCTGATGCTTTGCCAATCCAGGTATTCAGTTCAGTCTCAACTGACAGGTTGTTAGTAACAATGGAGCCAATGTATGTAAATTTACTTACAACACCCAAAGTATTTTCACCTATTGTGATCACTGGTGATCAATCAATGTTCTGGCCCATAATGTTGGTTTTCTTGATGCTGACTGTAAGACCAAACATGAACCAAGTGATTGATGAGGCTTTGAGGGTCTCTGTAACAGGAGGGTTCCTGTTATTTTAAGGGACAAACAGCAGCAGGGAGATCCCCCAAGTGAAGAAGGCTACCTATTACGGGCCTCAGCAGTATCATAATATCATAGTACTTAGGTTGGAAAAACCCCAAAGCACTGAAACAAAGGAAGTCAACCCCTATAAAAGAAGACTTTGAAAATGCCAAGTTGGATGTGTCTCTATCAACTGCTCTTTCTTTTGGAGCACAGATGCATCTATCCATCCCGCTCCCAGGTGCTATCTTTTCTCTCTCTCAGTAAGGCCTGGGCCAGCCTCACAGTGCTATTATTGAGCAACTGCTGCTGGTAACTATAATGTCTGAATGGAATGATTGCTTTGTGTTTGTGTGTGCCTGTGTGTAATGATATTATGGATGATCTGTGTGCATCTATATGAGTGGTGTGTCTGAACCTCTATGTCTAATTCATGTAATCAATAAACACAGCATTTTGCCTTATCCCCCTTTATAAGGTCTTGCTCTTGATTTGTGAATTGGTATTTTAAGGTAACACCAAGAGGGCCAACTTCAAGTGAGAATGGGATTGGGGACCAGCAAAGGGTGAGAGGGATTTGCTGATAGGAAGATAAAGCAGAGCTTGCTCTAGGACCATCCAGCAGCTTCCCTTTTAAAAATCAATTAAGACCATCAAGGCAGGGCAGGCAGGAGAGAAGGGACCTGAACAGGAGCTGTGTGGCCACCAGGGGGCCTCCCTTGGAACCTCAGTCCTGTTACAGTTGCTGTCTGTATGTGGGCGATCAGTAGAGTGTTGTCAGCAAACAGCAGTTCATGTATCAAAATTTTCCATGCTTTAGTCTTCACTTTAAAGTGAGTGACGTTGAATCATTTTCCATCTGATGTGTACGTAAATAAATTCCTTTGGTAGCAGTCCCTAAAAATAAAAATGGCACCAGCATAAAACATAGCCAGCTCAATCCAAAGAATTCAGGGTTTCCACATCCCTTTTTATACACCAATCAAAACATGGGTGACTGCTGCCACCTTAGTCAGGGCAGGCACGTGTCCCCCCCCCCCCAGCGACCAGTCAGCAACCATGAGGGGGACTCCCCCATGGCGAATCTTACCAACCGGGGGGAGGGAGGGTGGGGAGTCCCCCTGCAGCAAGACTCACAAACCAGGAAGTGGCCACAGTGCTCCTGGAAGTGCTACATCCAGAGCTGCTACTCCCCAGCCAGTGCTTGCAGGGGGGCACCGGTGGTCCCACCTGCCCCCCATACCCATTGCCTATGCAGGGAATGTGGCCAGTCAGGGGGTGCATCAGCACTTTCAGGTGGTGCATCTGTACCCCCTACATGTTGCCACTGAATCAAAATAACTTCATGTTATAGCATATGCCTCCTAGTTCTCACCAATCCCTAAACATTTTTACGTGATATTCTTCACATTCAGCTTTCACCAGATCATGTGACTTTCTCACACCAGATAGGGGATCCATTTGCCTTCAGAGATGTCCAGAACTAATACTTCTAACTTTCCAAGCCAAAAAGTAGCTTAGGCAACTACAGGCCTGACCTCCATAACATGCAAGGCTTTAGAACTAATTTTGAAGGAAAAGATCATTAAAGACTTGGAAGCAAAGGGTAAAATGGAATAGAATGTAAATGGTTTTACCAGACACCAGTTGAATTTCTAGGCAAAGAAAATGTCATATATTTAATCTATCTAGATTTTCAGTAACACTCCTGAAAACAATACATGAAAAACTATTAGTTAAGGTGGAGAAGGGGGTTACTAGAGGAACTGTAAGGTGAGTAAGGAGCTGGCTAAAGGGAAAATGGCAACAAATGGTGTTTAAAAGGGAAGCATCAGACTTAAGAGAATTTACAAGGGAACTGACTCAAGGATTTACCTTCAGAACAATCCTGGCTAATTATTGTCATTAATAAGTTTGGTGCAAGAGAAGGAATAGGGTGATGGCATTTTTTGATGAGAAAGTTGGGAGGCATCAACACATGTTTCAATTACCATGGGGAGGTGTTGCAGAGTGTATTTTTCTGTTTAATTTTAGTCTAGCACTCACACTTAACTTGCACACTTAACAGTTTCTATAAAATTATATTATGTTATTCCTCTGATTTAGCTAAACCAGGGGTGTGAAAGACCTGGCCATTGGCTGGATCTGGTCTTTGAAGTGTTTCCTCTGCCCCATGAGGCTGCTGCCAGGCTACTGGGACTAGGGGTGGGGTCTGATGCAGAATTCAAGGCCCTCAGGCCCTAATGAACTTGGTCACCCTTCACAAGCAAGGATTGTCAACACTAATTTGTCCTGTGGCTTCCTCCCGCTGCTACCACCAGACCCCTGCTGCCATCATCACACCTCCCAAACCTGCTACTAACACCACAGATCTGGTTCACGAGGAGCCCCATGATCCAAATCCATCCCAAGACCCTGAGTAAGTTTGACACCCTCTGCTCTATTCAGAATTTCCCTAATTTTCTATCGGAAGACCTCTAGTGTACTTGCTGAATGGGAGGTAATGAGTCAATACATTAACACAGCCACTTCTTCTGATTAAGACCACATGATAGTTAGTTTCAGATTATGATTGTGTTCCTTTGGACACAGTCAGAGAGATGGGATGTGACAAATCTCCTTTAACAATAAATACACAATAGCGAGAGAGGTAAAATGTCCACTATTTTGGATATAGCTATTACTGTATATTCAATAACCTTGTTTGATTCATTTCCCTGGCTGTTAATGGCACTCACTACTCCCCTGTTGTGCACAACTGTTATAATTTGGAAGATAACATATTGCAAACCTCAGTATCTCTATGTAACCTTTCAGATATCCCAGGCAAACTAAAGATTTTCATTTCAGTTTCATTTCACTCTGCACTTTTTATTGCTATGAGGATTTTGTGGTGATCACAAAAATGCTAACCAAAGCAAAAAGCAATTAAAAAAATCCTCTAATGTATCCAGAACACTACCATATTAAACTTTGAAAACTGATGTTATTCTGTCTAGTACTGTTGGTTTAATGAAATGCAAATATATAATCTATTCTCTGTTCCCTGTCCTTTCATGCAAGTCCAAACTATCAATAAGAAGACAGAAATGACATGTCTTCAAACCCAGAAATAAAAGTATTTTGACTTCCCTAATCAATCCACATCATAGAAATGCCCATTTTTAAGGCAAGGCCTGTAGCAAGATATCACTCCTGTACAGCAAAGTATATGTTACATTATTATTCTGTAGAGAGAGGTAGATAACCATGTGTTACACATATAACCTTCCAGTGTCTCATAATCAAAAGAGAAACAGCACCATGCAATTTATGATTTTGACTGCTCTTCTCTGATAGTCTTTGATACTTGAAAAAATACAATATCTTTTAAAATTTAACATTAACCCCTTGTCAGTTTTAAAATACATTTTTTAAATTAATGCTTTCTATGTAGGTCACAGTTGCTTCAGTAAAAATGCTGGCTTGAATCTATCAGATTCACCACACACAAACACACACACACACACACATGCAGGCACGCATGCACATGCAGGCACGCACGCATACAAATGTAAATTGCTCCATTTCGGGATATGCAGGACCATCATTTGGATCATTCAGTGTGTTTTATTTCTGTTTTATGTATAGTCTCTGTGGATTGTAAGTTCTTCTAGGCAGAGACCTCCTTTGTATTCTACACATTAATGAGTACACCTTTGATGCAAACACAGATAATAAAAAAATGATAAATATAAAATTATATTTCTTATAAAATTCAGAAATACTTACTTGAAGAAATAAAATATATCTTACACTCAGTGATCATTAACCTATATCTATACTCTTAAATATTGCAGCAGCCACCATGCTGGCTAATAATGCATTAATCCTCTCCTGTTCCAGAAGGAACTAAAAAACTGTAAAAGAAGCTACATCTGGTAATATGGGATTCATGTTATAATACTTTCACCACCTGTAAGCCTAGGCCAGGCAACTTTTACTGACTGCCCAAGATCCTAGCAACCCAGGATGTTCCATTTTCTCTTACACTAGCACCATCATGGATGGATTTTCTGGCTATGTTGACTCAATCTTATTCCCATATGCCATAGGAGCTCCCAACTATTTGAAATATAGCACAGATTTCCTAAAGAAATTGACAAACTTCCAAATACCTCTGTATTAGCTACTATGGATACCATAGCTCTGTACACCAACAACCCCCATGAGGATAGATTCCAAGCTATAAAAAAATATTATGCCCAACAAGGACACTGTCTCCGTTTCCGTCACACATTCCTCCTTTGTTCTTACACACAACTGTTTCAGATTTGGGGACTCCCTATCCCTACAAAAGAACAGAAATGCTACAGGGACACATATGGCCCACCAGTATGCAAATATATTAATGACAGACCTTGAAATCCACTTCCTCCACAGCTGGTCTCTCACCCCCTGGTAACCTATGGTTCACTGATGACATCATCATATTAGGCATTGGGTGCTGGTTGCAAAGCTGGGGATTTTGATGAGGATTGGCCAATACTCCTAATTAGACTTGAACCCAGAGGTCCTTGGCTAGACGGTCTTGCCCTTCAGGTCAGGGTCAGACCAATTATGGGTTTGCCATATCTGCTGTCAGGAAGGAATTTTAATGTATGGTCAGTTTAGTATGGACTGTTGTGGGGTTTTGCCTTCCTCTGTATCAGGAGGCATGACCCTCTTCCTTGGATCTCTGAAGTATTTTAACAACCCTCACAGCAGCAGGACATTGGCTACCATTGTCTCATTGTAGGTTATGATATGCTTTGTGGTTGTACCAGACTGAACTGTATACAAGAGCAGGTGAGCATTATTAATAGACTAGACAATGGATTTGTATAGGATGGTTTGTATAGGGATGATCCTACTTTTGGCTGTGGGTTGGACTAAATGACTCCAGCCCTACTTCTCTATTACTCTCGTGATTCTATAGGGACACGGGGGAAGGAATGTCTAGAGAAATTCCACCAGGATTTAAACAATGCCCATACCTCAATCAATCTGACTCTAGAATACTCCTCCCAGGTAATTCATTTCTTGGACGCACTGTAAATATTTTCAATGGTCATATCACTACCACATTGTATCAGAAACCAACCAACCACCACAGCTACCTCCACACCAGTAGCTCTCACTTTAAGCACACCACTAGATCCATCATCTACAGCCAATCTCTACATTACAGCCCTTTTTAATCTGATACTGTTGACCAGGATGCACACTTTCAAGATTGGAGTAGGGTTTTCTATGCTTTCAATCCAATCTTAAAACCATAGCTACTCAAATCAATGCAGCCAGACTCAGCCCCTGCTTCAATCTTCTACAATACCAACTCAAGACAAGAATAACAGAATCCCCTTGGTTTTCACCTACAGCCTCCAATGTGAACGTCTTGGAAACATCATTAATGGCCTCCATCCCCTCCTAAAGAATAATGACCATCTCAAGGTAGCCACGAGGTACCCCAACCTGAAAATATCTCTCTCCAGCAACAGGCTACCTAACTCCAATTCTCACCAAGGCATTAGACCTCACTCTGGATCCAGATGCAAGCTCTGCTCCTTCATCAAACCAAAATTATAAGGATTGTAACATCTAAGGTTCATTCACCTGCTCATCTACCAACAACATATATGCCACCACCTACTACTTACAGGGCCACTCTGCCTCTATATTGGACAGGTGGGGCAATCTGTACATGAAAAAGGAATGAGCACTGATCTGACATAAATTCTGGAAAGGCAGACAAGCCTGTGGCAGAACATTTTAACCTCCCTGAATTGCTGACCTCACAGTAGCTATTCTTAGACAACAAGAAAAACTAACATCAATGGGAAATTGTGGAACAAGAAATTATCCACAGACTGAATTGTGTTAAGTGTGGTCTAATCCTCCAAGATTGTGGATTTTTATCCCATTACCTGGAATATCTTTTTTGACCTCTATGTCCCACAGTAGGTTAACTGCTTTGCTCTTCTCTCTCCTATCCACCTTGTCTTCCAACAGTGCCTTCTCCTTTTTCCTTTCCCCTTACCTACCATTTGTTTTGTAATCATGGCTTTCTACTTAGAAGCTCTGCTTCCTGCAGTCCCTTCATAGCATCTGATCAAGTAACCCACTGCTTATGAAAGTTTATGCATCTCTGATATAGTCTATAAGGTGCAGATGTACCTGCCTGACTTCAGACTAATAGAGCTAACCACCTCTTTCTATCAATTCAGAGGCAATTTCAGAAGAGACATTATGGTGCAACAAATATTGATCAAGCTGATCTGTGGCATGGAAATAGGAAAGAATTTAACAATTCAATCTTTTCCTAGAACCTGTCCTAATATAAATAAGGGTAAATAAAAAGAGAAGGAGAAAAATACTCAAGAATGCTCAAGCATATTCAAAGGAATACTGACGTGAAAACATAGGTCCTTACTATACAATAAAATATATGTATTAGGCTCAATTTTGATAGCTTTAGAAACAAAGTACAAACGTTTTAAAATAATGCACTTGATTTCATATTAAGAAAGAAAAAATTGTCTTGTCACTAGCTTTTGCGTAACTCTTAATCAAATGCTAACTAAAGAGAAGAGACAGAAGAGAGTGCTTTAAGTCAGAATTATGACCAGAATCACCTTTAAAGAAACCCCTGTTAAAATATTTCTGTTTTGTTTTTCTCCAGCATAAAATGTTGAAAGCCTTAAGCTGTACTAATGTCTAGGTAGCTCAGCTCATAAAGCTCACGAGCTATAATTTGTTTGGCAGTCACAATTTAGTGAACCATTAAAGTGAACTGGTTCACTGAACTCAAAAACAAAAGCTAAAATAGTAAAAGCCCACCTCAGGCAAAAGCCTTTCAGAAGAGCTGACCACCCACATATGGAGCTCAAGCCAACGAAAGCTACAGATGCTGATCACCTCTAAAAATTCAAACCTGCATTCTGTCCTTAAATTTGTTTCTTATATATTGTGTTTGAGTAAGGACAAAAGAGTTCTTCCATGTTCATGAGATTCTCCTACTCTTGGATTTTCACTGAGAAGCAATCTTTGTTTGTTCATAATGATCAGTGTCACTCATTTGACATTAGTAATAAATCTTCTCTGGTCACAGAAAAAAAGTTTCAAATGACTAACATACTCAGGGGAAATAATTGGAAATAGGCAATACAGTTATGTTATCTTGAGAAAGCGGGTGTACTCTGTACTGTACACAAGGTGTTGTTGACCTATTACTGAAGAAATGTACAACTGGGTTAAAATTTTAGGGAGAAAACCCATCGGTGTTTTATGAGAAATCCTTCTCTGCCCAGAAGTGGGTTAGACACAAAGCTTGGAACTAAATGTCATCTCTCTCCCTTCCAAGGATTCAAGACTGTTAAGGTCTGAGGTTATGGTTTAGCCCAGTGCAGATAAGGGATCAATCATTAAATTCAGTTACAAAAGTATTGTATTTGGGGTACACATACACACACCTGGAGGTTGATTGTGTTGGATTATGTTGTGTAACATAACTGGGTGTGGAAAGGGGCACAACCCTAGGTGCCTATTGAGAGGGGGTGCCAAGGGGATGCCCTTTTCTCAGATTTTTTACTGCATCAGGATCAGCCCCATACCACAAAGCCCTAGGAGTTGAAGTGGAGAAATACCTCACCACCTGGCTATAGGAATCAGGTTCCGGGACAGGACAGGGGAAGATATGCACCACCTGGCCATAGAAACTGAGCAAAAGGAGCTCCTTAACATGTGGCTGTAGGAGCCAGGTGCCAAGACAAAATAGGAGCAGTCCTGCACCGTCAGCCCTAGGAGCCACGTGGAGGGGCACAGCAGAAGCAGAGGCAGAGGAGGTCTCTGAGTCCCCAGGGCAAGTAAGACCCTCCTTCCCCATCCCTGGCCCCTGGCTTTCCATGCTCAGCATCACCCCCTCATCAGAGAAGTTTTCCTCAGAGCACTAAACCTGACATTTACACCTTTGAGGTCTGGGGTTTCATTTCAAAGCAATCTCTAACCTGTATATAGCAACATATCATCCTAGTTTGCAATCTTAACACTTGCTTGTTTTTTCTGATGCCCCCATTTCTTGAGATGCACACAACATAAGATTATTCTGTATGCCAGCTGGGTGGCAAATAACAAATTTCAAATTTATTATTTTTTAAACTAAATGGGATGTCATACTTGCTCCCCAGACCGAAAATTCAAGATTGCAGCTGTAAGACACCATAGATTTGCTAAGGTGTCTAGTCTCTAGAAAGTCTCCGAAGAGAATTTGCAGGCAATAGACATTGCAACCAGTAGATCAGCATTAAATGGAAGTATAGAGCTTTTAGAGCAGTTCATGGACTTTATAAGGAAGCTGAAGTCCATGTGCTTTTCAAAGAGACCCGTTCAGTCTCCCAGGTAAGAAAAGGAAGTTGATAAAAAATACTACAGGTGAAGCACTAGCTGTGTGACTAAAGTCTGAAGAGTTTGGATTTATGGAGCATAAAGCCACATTACTGTTAAAGAAAGGACTGTAGGCAGGTAAGCTTAGGGTGTGTGAATGGGAGTTCATTTCTAGCACTGCAGATTTCTGGGAAACTGCTTGGGCTAGAAATCTTTCCAAGAGAGGGAGCATACAAGCATCCATCCTGTAGCCACTGCCTTTGCCCTCACGTAACCCCAGTCTGGGGAATGCATGAGAAGTATTTCCTACCACCTAACTCCTCCCAGTCAGAAGGAATTGAGGTTCTGCTGCTCCATGTGTGTTCCCCAGACTAGGGTGACCCTGGTCAGAGGAAGGTGTGGGGAGCACTTCCCCACCACATGACTCCTCCCAATCCCCAAGGAGGAGTCAAGTAGCAGCAAAGTGGGCAGGCATTCATTCCTTTGAAGGAAGGCCTCATCCAGAAGAGATCTTCCTCAATGAAAGAGGAAGATCTTTTGGATCTGGCTTGTTTCCTACAGGAGCACCTGTATACTCCCAGTTTCTACCAAAAGAGTGGTATTTCTCCTGCTAAAAATGTTAGAAACTAACTGAAGTGGTCACAGGGCATTGAAGACAAAGGGAGAAGCCAAGATGGAAATACACTACAAAGGTAAATTCAGCAAGCCATTAACAAATTGATCCAATGTAAGAAAAAAATGTAAAGAGAAGAATTCTTTTCAGTTGCTGATGTACCCATGCCAGGAGCCTAGATGCAAGCAAGGGGTATTGGAAATTCTCAGTGATGAAAAGCTATTACCATCATTAAAACTCAGAAGGACAATACATGTGATCAGAACATTAAGATCACTAATTATAATCAAAGATAAAAAATAGGTGTGCTAAGGGAGGTGGTATTCCACACTAAAGACTATTTTCAGGTTTTTTACTTATTAATAACCAAGAATAGCAAGAGACTTAATGCATGTGGATCAATGCAATAATAAAGGCCAGGAGGGGCTACATCTTGTTCTTTAGTTGGATTCAGTAGTCTGTAATACATCACCATCCTGTTTTTTTCAGAGATCTGGCAATTTCCATGCATCCTAGCAAATGCTATGTAAAATGGGAAATTTATTTTTTTATTTTTATCCAATAACTGGTACGTAGCTTTACCTCAAGTAAATCTTTCTCTATTATGTCAGGAATAAGAAAAAAAAAACTTAACTGATTCAGAAACAGGTTTTCAGTTTTTTAAGACACTCTCGCTGGAACATCTTCAGAAAACCAATCTTTATCCCTAAACAGTACCGTCTCATAATTGTCTCTATTGTATGCCCTTAGCTACCCCCAATAATTCATTAAGCATGAGCTGTGTTTTTATTAAATATTCTCAATCACCTGTTGACCATTCAAGCAGTATGCGCTCACATGTGAAAAACATCTGGAAATTCTGTAACATTTTGTTTCATATTAAGAACCTCTTTAACAAAAATCATCCTTTTGCTTAATAAAAAAGGAAAAAGATTTTTAAATAGGACTACTGTGTGGAAAATTACTATAACAACACTTGATATCAAATGACTGCCATAACCTATGTTGCAGTGATTATGCCTTTTTATTTATAAAGTGTACAATGTACATGGTCGCATAACATTTGCTATGGTAGCAGTTGCAGTGATGATCTCGTTGACCTCATTGACTTTAGCTTTGGTTTACTCAGAGCTAATAACTCAGAGCACCTCTGAGACTAAGGGGAGCATATCATCACTAAATAACATTTTAAAATGCATAATTACATACACTGGATTCTTTCAGGTACATAAACTCTTCTTGTAGATGGGAAAGATACTCTTTTTTCCTTCTGTAATTTATATTACAAAGACAGGTTTGAGATATAGTGAAAGTTATAAGCCAAACAATCCAGTTTGGGGGGTTTATTTTGCCAGATTGTACAAAGCAGGATTATAATCATGTGGGAATTTGTAAAGAATATGCTGTATTTGTTTTGGTCTTTAGCAAGAGAAATGAGATTTGAGTCTTTGCAATGAACTTGACTCATTGTCTTACTATCTTTTCCAGTAATGTTCATAAGCTGAAATTGTCACTTAAGAAATAAAATCAGAGGGCAGGGTAGAGATATACCTTACTGAATCAAAGATGCATAAGAAATAAAGGTTTGAAAGTAATATTATATATATATATATGAACATAGATGTTCATATATATATATATGAACATCTATGAAGTGAAGAATACTCATTTTCCCCTTAAGGAGTTTCCTGAAGACTTTGAAGAATTTACAGGGCAAGTCACAGCTGTTTAACTCCTACTGCCCTACTGTCACAAGTGCATTTGAGAAACTATAATAAAGTATGTCAAGGTCATGTTTACCTAATTCTAGCAAAGCAAAGCATAAATCATAAATTGTTAACCATCCACAGGGACTAAAAGTGTAATTTTTTAAACAGCCAAGTAATTAAAAAGGAAAATGTGTTCTGTATTAAAAGGATGTTACTATATTAGATAAGGGAACAGTATGTGACCATGTGACACTATTAATGTGACCAGAAATGATCTGGTCTCTTAAATTACTTTATTTCCCTTAGCAGAATATTAATTTCAGGTGAGCAATTTAAATTGTATTAGCAACTGAGTGCTTCACATTGCATTTAATTTCATTTCAATAGCTAATTCTGTTTTAATTTCAGTGCCTCTTTACCACTGTATTTTGGTTATTTTAAATTGGGCCTGATAGGGCCTTGCCACCCCCCTGGTATTTTTAAAAATGAACAGTTCATTGCAAACCTGCTGCTTTATATGAAGACTCAATGTAAATAAATCACAAGGGTAATTTGGAAATCACCCTCTCATGAATGGAAAGTAGCTCTCTTGAAGATGAAAAAGTAACTAATAGCTTCATATTACTAATAGCTTCAAAATCATATAAAATGATGGTGTACTAGATTCTGCCATTCTTACTCATATTTAGTAATACTTACTCATGAGCCATGTCATGGAATCAACATAAAGGCCACATAACACGTCTCATTGAAGTTAGCCATTGCACCCAGAGGAGTGGATGCATGATGTCTACTTTCTCACCATTACTTTGGAAATATATTATAATGCAATAATAATGTAACTGGTCCTATTAGCTTGGCCAGTTTTAATACAAAAATAAGTACATTCTTGTTAAAGCTTCATTTATATCATAATTTAATCTAGTCATAATATCATGTTATGTTTTCTATTGGGAACTGAAGGAAATACCACAGACTCCGGTAAGCAGACAGACCATACACGCCAATTACTCTATAGAGAGCAACAATGAAAAGTTAAGGTTTACCTTCAGTTATCACACCATGGTAGCAGAGACATCTCAGCATTTCCTAAGCAACAGATAGATGTGTTGTACAAAGCAGTTGTCATGTGGCAGATATTACTTAATGAAAAATGTTGCTGCAATGAGATGAAGACAGTAAAGAATCCCCTGGTCAAGCTGAGCTAATAGGAGAAAAATGTCCATAGCCCATACCACAGAAATCACTTGATTCATTATCTACCAATGCAATAAGGTATTTACAGGGCAACCAGCATATTGGACTTGTATATAGGAAGTGTCAAATGTTACTGTCCTTTATCTTCCCAGATGATGAAATGTGACATCAAATTTTGTTCAGTACTACATTGACAGCTCAGTTAACTGGGTGTATTTGGCATGCAAAAAAAAAAAATTAAAACCAGAAGAGATAGCACCCACAATAGCCATCCCTTCCTTTTCAGCAGGGCTCCCTCACTTACATATCTCAAATCGCTTTATGGATCAGAACATGTCAGAGAAGGACTGGCATAAAAAAAGTCAAAGAAGAGCCGGCTGGTCCATGGGATTCTGGGGTGGGGTGTTGTCTGTCTGGGAGTGGGATGAGAGGCCAGGTGGCTAAAAATAATCTAGTGCCAGGGGGCAGATAGGGAAACCACAGCCCCAGAAAAGCACTGGGAATTGTACAGAAGTTCAGGACAGTTAGATCAATCTGAAGATGGACAACCTTATCTAAATTAGACTACCTTAGACGTAGGGTTAACTTAGATTGGGTCAGCCATTTTAAACCAATCTAACCTTCCTGGAACCTCTGTACAGTTCTCCCTTAGACTGACCTAACTAGGGATCTAAGTATAAGGTCTATACCTGGGCAAACGAAGTTAGATCAGGTGGCCCTTTATAACATGATTTAATCTCCCTCTAACCTCCTCAGGTATCCGTATGTACCCCAGGTATTTACCTGTGTAAAAATGGAGTGAAATTTATACTTGGCACAACAGGACTTGGAACATATCACCATGGAAAAGATAAATTTATCTTTTATTATTTAGTGGGATTGGAATGATCAAAATGATGCACCTGCTCTCTTTCATACTCAGGACTTGGTTTTATCTGGCATGAAAAGCCAAAGTATCATGAAAATGCAGGGAGTATATCAACTCAAGGATACAGAAAATTCATTTTCTCATCCACAAATAGTAAGAGCCACATTGTGATTATATACTCATATTGCACCCATGAGGATATCCAGGCCAGGAGCTATACAAAGGGTTTCTTTAATCTAAAATCAAAAGCTGTGTTCATTTTTTAAGAATAAAATCTTAGAGCTGTGAAAATGTAATAACACTGGAACCTAGAAATCTTGCAAGATAATACTCTGGTAAGAACCATTCTTTAATACTTGATTCTAGTGTATGAAGTATGCTCCTATATTCAAAAGCTTTTCTGCAATTTCTTATCTTATAACCCAAGTACTCTGCATGCAGTTTAGTACATGAATTTAAAATCTATGCATTTCCAAAGAATTAAATAGGTCCCTCTATTGCACTATTAGTTAAAACAGCCAGTGACTATTACAACGCATCAGTTGCAAGATTTCATTGTAGGGGACTCATAGATATAGCCCACCTTTTCCATAGGTGCCAAGGTATTCTGTAAAAGAGATTTGTGCTGTTTTTCCATCCGTATACCAGACATGTATACAACTTTCCCAGATAGTGTTAAAACAGAGAATGTGATTCTATCACATTTCTTGACAAACTTATTAATGTACACTGCCGTGGAGCATAACATCACATTTATAGAGAATATCAGCACAAATAATAAAATACCCGGTTAGTCTTCAGATTCCTCACAGGTCTTCAGCAAAGAATCTGATTCTTCTTACAGACAGCCTACCAGAGAAGAGAGGAACTCTGCTTCTGAGAGATATTCATTCTGATAATATAATGACAATAGTAAAAATTATCTGACTAGGAATGACAGAAGGTGGTCTCCACTGAATTTATCCCAATTAAATATGGCAACAGAAGTAAACACTTCCCTTTCTTATAAATACTATAATTTGACAACAGATCTTAAGCTGCTTCCCTGGTGAATGAAATACTAAGCCTGTCCATAAAACATATGCCTGTGGTAAATGCCAGATGTACCCAATACATCTTAAAGCTTCATTCATTTGAGAGAACACATCAACTACAACTTGCAAATGGAACTAGTACTCATTCCAGCTCTAGTAAAGGGATAGAAATCATAGTATACACCATTACAGAACAAATTTCCAGAACTTTCCATTTTTGATAATTTTTTAAATAGAAAATAAGAAGGAATTAATTCATTTCACAACCATGTGTAGAAAGAAGATAAAGTAATTTAAATATTAGCCCCGTGGGTATTTCCTATATTGTTGTATAATCAAGAAGAAACAGTTTTAATAGCAAAGTCATAATTTGGGGACTATTTTTTTTAATTTCCCATCATTATTAAAAATGCCAATCACTCAATATACAAAGCAAAACAGTGTAAAATGGAAATGCTGTTAATGGTAAAATCATAGGATAGGGACAGAAATTATACATAAATTGATGTAAGTGATCAGAAACCTATTTAAATCTGTAACAATAAAAGTTTAGTGCACAAACAATGATTTTAAAATGGTTGAACCTGGTTTAAGGTGGGCCTGGATGGATGTAGTATCATAGTTTCATAGATGTTAAGGTCAGAAGGGACCTATTAGATCATCAAGTCCGATAGGAAAGAGTGCTGGGGTCAGATGACCCCAGCCAGGTGTCTGTTCAATCTCCTCTTAGATACCTCCAAGGAAGGGGACAGCACCACCGCCCTTGGAAGCATATTCCATATTTTGGCAACCCTCACTGTAAAGAATTTTTTCCTGACGTCCAGTGTGAATTTGCTGTCTTTCAGTTTGTGGCCATTATTTCAAGTTACCCTGACAGGTGCCCTGGTAAACATTGTATCCCCTATTTCTTGCTGACCCCCCAGATGAGTCTGTAGGCAGCCACTAGGTCACCTCTCAGCCTTCTCTTGTGGAGGCTGAAGAGGTTCAGGTTTCCCAATTGGTCCACATACAGTTTTTTCTGTAGGCCTTTAAACAGACAAGTAGCCCTCCTCTAAACCCTCTCTAGACCATCCACATCCCTCCTGAAGCGCAGTGCCCAAAACTAGACACAGTACCCCAACTGCAGCCTGACCAATGCCACATAGAAGGGAAGTATGACCTCCCTAGACCTGTTTGTGATGCACTACTTATGCAAGAAAGGGTGCAGTTAGCTTTGCTTATTACTTCATCACATTGGTGACCCATGTTCATTTTGGAGTCCACTATGACTCTGAGATCCCTTTTTGCAGTTGTGCTGCTTAGAATGGTACCACCCGGGCTATAGGTCTGTTGATGATTCTTCCTTCCTGGGTGCAACACATGGCACTTATCTTTGCTAAACTGCATTCTATTCTGTTCCACCCACTTCCCCAGCCTGTCCAAATGAGCCTGGATTCGCTCCGTGCCCTCTAGATTGTTTACCTCTCCCCATAGTTTGGTGTTGTCTGCAAACTTGGACAGGGTGCTTTCTACTCCCTTGTCCAAGTCACTAATGAATATATTGAATAGTATCGATCCCAGGACAGAGCCTTGGGCGACTTCGCAGCCTACATTTCTCCAGGTAGAGACCAACTCGTCCACTACCACTCTGTGGGTGTGTCCCATAAGCCAATTTTTTACCCACCAGACTGTGTAATAATCAACATTGCAACTGTTTAGTTTACTTATAAGAATTGGGTGCACCACTTGTGTCAAAGGCCTTTTTAAAATCTAAGTAAATAACATCTACCTCTATTCCTTCATCCAAGCATTTTGTGACCCAGTCATAAAATGAAACCAGGTAAGTCAGGCAGGATCTGCCTGCTGGTGTATTTGGTATTCAATGAACCCATGCTGGTTGCCCCTTAGCATTATTCTACCAGCTGGTCCCCCACAAATGTTATCCTTAACAATTTTCTCAAAGGTCTTGCCAAGGATAGAGGTGAGGCTAACTGGCCTATAGTTACCCAGTTCCTCCTTCCTCCCCTTCTCAAAAATAGGGATCACATTGGCCCTTTTCCAAACCTCCGGGACCTGTCCTGAGTGCCACTAGTGGTCAAACGGTTGTGCCAGCGGCTCCACTATGACTCCAGCTAATTCCCTAAGTACCCTAGGATGAAGATCATCAGGGCCTGTTGACTTAAAAACATTCAACCACTCCAGGTGCCCCTTTACTAGGTCAGCATGAACAGTTGCTGAGTTGGTATCTATCCTGGGCTTACCTAAAGTCTCAATGGGAAGCGTATTTATATTCATGTCCAGGAACATGGATGCAAGGAAATCATTTAGACACTCCACTGTGGCCTTCCTATCTGTTACCAGTTGCCCTAGTTCATTCTGAAGGTGTCCTAAGTTACCCTGCACCTTCCTTGTGCTTCCTATGTACTTAAGGAATGACTTTTTGTTATCCTTAACTTTGCTGCCAGCCTAAGCCCCATTTCCGCTTTGGCTCTCCTCACTGTTTCCCTGCAAGCTTGAGCCAAGCAGGTATACTCCTCCTTGATGGCTGCCCCCTGCTTCCACAGCCTGTAGGCCTCTTTTTTCCCCTCCAGGCTCTCCTGAATTTCCCTGCTCAGCCAAGAGGGTGTCTTTGCTTTTTTGCCCCCCTTTATTTGTACTAGGATGGTCCTTTTCTGTGCTTGCAGGATTAGTCCCTTGAGAAATGCTCACCCTTCCTAGACTCCCATCTCCCCAAGGCTTTTACCAGTCAGTCAGTCCCTCCCTAACCAAGCTCCTGAGCTTGTCAAAGTTGGCCTTCCTGAAGTCTAGCACTTCTGCCCTACTAGTTATCTTCCCCACCTTTCTTCAGATAGTGAACCCTATCAATAGGTGGTCACTGTCCCCTAGGTTACCTTGTACTTGCAGATCCCCCACCAAGTCATCCCCTGTGGCCAGTACCAAGTCTAGTAAGGCATTTCCCCTAGTGGGAACGTGTACCTCCTGTGATAGGTGAAGGTCCTGTAAGGAGGTTAGAAACTTTTATGAACGGGCAGACTTGGCTGCCTGTCTCTCCCAGCAGATGTCTGGAAAGTTTAAGTCACCCGTGAAACCAGGTCCTTTGAGTGCACTGCCTCTGAGAGCTGTCTCAAGAATTCTAGGTCTAACTCGTCCCCCTGGCGTGGAGGTCTGTAATAGCCCCCATTATGAAGTCACTTTCACTACGACCCCCCTGTAATCTGACCCATAACACCTCGATTTGCCCTTCTTCTTGGCTCAATTTAACTATGAAGATGTATATTGCTCCTTAACATAGAGAGCTACGCTTCCACCTTTTTTCCCCACTCTTTCCTGTGTGTACAGCCTGTAGCCCTTGATGCCCACTGCCCAGTTGTGGGTAGGATCCCACCAGGTTTCTGTTAGCCCAACCAGGTTAAATTCTTTATTTGCAAGCTGGAGTGCAAGTTCTGCAAGTTCAAACTTAACAGATTTAAGTTAAACCAGTATATCAAACTTCTGCCCCAGACCCCTTCCAACTCAAGTTAGGTTGCAGTTCCCCAGCATCCCAGGATGCCCTGTGCCAATGCCAACCCCCACCATGCAGGATGGGCTTAGCTATGCTATGTGCTCCAGCTGAGCTGGGTCAGCCCCACCACTGGACTGTGATGGAGCTGAGGCAGCAAAGCCTCTACTCCCTAGCCTGCATCTTGCCTGTGCCTGCCAACCCAGTGGGGCAGCACTGGGGGAGGAAGGGAAACCAGAGACCCCGACTCCAGCCCCATCCCTGTCCCCAAGACCCAGTCTGCTCAGCTGCACACCCCCACCCCCGCACTTGGCCTGCCACCACAGGTGGGAGGTGGAAAGCAGTCCATCATCCTGGTTCTGGGGGAATGCTCACATGGGGGGAGCTGCCTCAGGGAGATTCTCCCAATCTCTGGCCTCCCTGGCCATGGGAACCTTGGGGATTCTCCCCACTTCCTCCCCCTGCAGTCTCGGCCAGGTGGGAGTGGAGAAGCAGTCCCCCATCCCAGTGCCACGAGGCTGTCTACATGCAGGAGCCATCTCAGGGGGTTTCCTCTGCCTGGATCACCCAATTGACTGCCAATGTGGGCAGGCATGCTCCCAACCCTTGACCCTTCACCTGGTATCCTCCCCACCATAGACCACAAGACTTACAGGAGAGACCCAGAGTGAATGCTCTTGTTGTGAGCTGCACTGGCTTCCACGTCTGGGGCTGCTTGCATCCTTCCATGGAATCCTGCTGCCCACACCCAAGAACAGAGACCCAGGAGCTGCAATGTGACCTGCTTGGCACCCAGATTGACTGTCACCAGAGCCTGTGAGATATTCTGCATATCCACCTGGACATATACCTTCATGCCCACAACCCAGCAACTGGCTCCCATAGCTGCAGGTACACCTCTGCTCCCACATTCCATGATGATTCAGGGACCAGCAACAG
Organism: Alligator mississippiensis; assembly: GCF_030867095.1. Lineage (NCBI taxonomy): Eukaryota > Metazoa > Chordata > Crocodylia > Alligatoridae > Alligator > Alligator mississippiensis. Next base: position 51,968,124 of record NC_081824.1, on the reverse strand, counting down.
AGGGACAGAATCTTTGTTGGCCAGCTCCATCAGCTGTGCTCTTGCCCAGTGGCCCCTCAGGACCAGCTCTTTGGCACCTGGTTGTCCCACCATCTTAGGACGTCTCTCTTCCTCCTCCTGCAGCAGGGTCCTTGCCAACTACTCCATCTGCCCCCCAGTGGTGCCATAGGTGTTCAGGATCTTGAAAGCCCTGCAGGGAGTCCCCCAATGGCCAGTCAATGAGCAGGGGAGAGGATCACTGGCAGCCATTTGGCAACTGGGGGGTCTCGCAGTCAGTGGAACCAGAAGTGCCAGCAGCACGTGGCAGTGAAACCAGAAAACAAAAGCACCGGTGGCAGCACTGCACCCTGCTTTTCCTGCTTCTCCATGCCACTGCTGTGTACCCCCTGAGGCCTTCCCAAGAACCCCCAGGGGCATGCATACCCTTAGTTGACAACCCCTTGGCTACACCACACAGGGGATGCAGTGGGGGGGAATCTCCAAGGTTCCCATGGCAAGAGAGGCCAACCCCAAGTGGACTGGAAGAAACCCCCTGAGGTGACTTCCCCAACCTGGCACGGGGCAAGGGGCTGCTTCCCCTCTCCCACCTGCGGGGACAGGCTAGCTGAAAGCATGGGGAGTAGGTGGGGGAGGGGATAGCCCATCCACCAGGTCTCATAGCAGGAGAGGCCAACCCCAAGCAGGCTGTAGGAAACCTTCTGAGTTGGCTCCCCCTGCATGGGCAGGCCCCAGCACCAGGATGGGGCCTCCTTCCCCCCATGTGGGGGTTGGAGATGTGCGCTGAGCAGCCAATCAGGGATGGCCCCAGCTTGGCTGGGCTCAGCAATGGCTATCAGGCTAGGAGTACTCTAGCACTCCCCATCTTCTGGCCTAGACCAGTGCAGGCACCTGGCTGCCTTTCCCAACAGAAAACTGAACACGAGTTGTGTTCATTATCGATTCAGTCTATGCAGTTTAGAGAAGCCTGCAAAGATGAATCAATTCCCCCTTGGGCTTTTTGACTATCTTGTACTTAGCCATAGAGCTATACAAAAATCTAATTTGTCCCAATTCATACTGTCATAGGCGCCGACTTCTATTTTTGCCCTGGGAACCTTACTATGATGGACACATGCAAAGTTTTACACATTTCAGGTAACAGCCCTCTTCCCGAGGAGGGCCAGGGCCCTCAGGCCCCCATGTACTTGGCCCCTCTGCATAATGTAATTTTTAACAATGTGCTGATATGTGATATGGGGGCCTTTTTTACTGCTTGCAAATTGCTTTCAATAGCCCCTATGAAATCTAAGCAAATCAACCTGCTTGTGGCTTGTGACAAATCTGTCCCTGTAGTCTTAAATTTCAGGAGTTTGCTCTTGGTTTTATTTTATATATGTATATAGGCACCATGAAATGTCTTTGAAAGTCATTAATTTGTTAAAACTATGAAGAAGCAGCTGAGATGAGGGGCAGACTAGTATTAAACATTTCTTATAGTTTGGACTATGACCCAATGCTAACTTGTTCACCCTTCTTGACTTTTTATACTGTCAGAAACATAATTCATAGATCAGCACCTTGTCCCCGAAATATTCTTCTGCAAATAACCATGTTATTTGCATACAAAAAATTCACAGAGTATGCCATTTGGATATAAAGGCCAAAAAGGCATAGGTCATCTATTCCTTACAGCAGACAAAGAGAAAGAGTCCTGATAACAATATATACAGGGGGTTTTTCAGTTTTATAGCACATGTTTTGAATTTCAAGTGTCTCACAGAATTAAAATTAACAATATCTTCATGCCAAACTCAAAAATACTTAGAAAACCTTCTCTGCAATACTGCTAAACAAGCTTACCAAATAAAAATAACTCACCATGACTCCTGTACTACCACATGCTAACAGCCTGAAGGACATTTGTTTGATGTGTCTGTTCACATCTCTTGCAGTAAAACCAGACCCTCCCTTTGCTAAGCAATGCAGTTAGAACTATAATTCTTTCTGTTAATTCTTTTTGTGAAATCTGAAACCTAACAATAATAAAAAGAAAAAAAACTAATGCAATCTGAAAAACACCAAATGTGATTTGATTCTTTTTCTGTGTGGTAAACTATTTTCCTTTTCCATGTGGTAAACTATTTTCTCTTCATGTAATTTAAATTGAAGATGTAAGTACATTCTAGCATATGCCCAGGTACCTGAGAAAGCTGATGCTTTGATGTCATATCACTAGGTTTTATTATTAGCATTACTCTTGTCCTAATTACCAGATGTACAAACATGGCATACTGCAGGCCTGCTGAGGCATTTTGCAGTGCCTCAAGGCTGTACTATAGGAGTAGCACAATAGATTTGTAGAGTGCACACACGTAATCTTTTATCACTCCTCTGGTAATGAAAAATCAGTAGTAAATCAATTAAAAGTGTTAAAGCTATTGGCAGGCTAACAAGTAAATACTGGCAGCATGGGAAATTGTAAGCCTCATTCTGGTATCAAAGAGAGAGGGATGGTATAATGTAGGTGTAGCAGGAGGTTGAAAGCTACAGTGAAAGTAGCCAAGGATAAAGCCACGGCATGTGTGCAGCTTAACAGGATGTTAATTAAGTATTGTGGGAACATTAATAAGGAAGCACACAGAGCATGTGATAGGAGGCTTATTTTATTTTTGTATTTGAAGGAAGAGCAGCGCAAATACTGAGTTCTTGAATATGAAAAGAAAAACAAGGTAATTGTCTCTGCACTACATATTTTTTTATAGGCAGGGGAAACTGTCTATATAAGAGCTGCTCTTTTCTTGATTATTTTTAAAGGCTTGTAATTTCTGGAAGTACCAGGAAATCCTTTCCATTACTGGACTATATTCTTTTCCACCCCATTTTCTAGCTCTCTAAAATAGTGAAAGTAGGACAATATAAACCTGTGGCTGGATTGTTATTCATTTCCTCTGGCTAACACAAAGCATTTCCAGCAGGAAGTAAATTGTGCTGTGACTCACACAATATCAAATGACTGTTTGTGAAATACGCTGGGTGCCAAACATCTCAGGAAAGAGAGACAAAATTTAAAACATACATTTCATGACATTATCAGCTTATCATAAAATGATGTCATTTAATGTCATTATAAAATGAAAATAGGTTTCATTTTTAGTTCCAAATCATAATCCCCTCAAACTGTGCTATGTTACATGTAACTTCTCCACCTGCAGCAGACTCAAATAATTCCTAGCTATTTCCATAATTATTTTCTTTCAAGAAAACAAACAAACACTGTTCCTGGTTCTAGATTCAGGCCCATTATTTTAATTTGTAATATAATGATAATATACCTTATCAGCTTTATATTGTATTCCTTCACTTTTCCAGTGTAATAAAAAGTGTATCAAACAGTCACAATATAAAAAGGTGTGATAGATGTTTCAGAAACTAAGGCTAGTTCTTTCTTTGCCTGAGGCCTCAAATGAGCCATGAAGCCACATCAACCACTACTTTAGGTTTCTTGTTCCTGGAACTGATTGAGAGATTTCTGGCAATAATCAAGTGCAAATGAATTAGTACGAAAATTTTCATTACAGAATTTTAAACTTGGGACTCTTGCCAGGAAGAATCTGATCCCAAATACATCAGAACTAGTATAATTTAGGAGCCAAATTGCACTGAAATGAAGTAACCAGCATTAGAGGTTAAATTTAAAATGCACAGGTGTTCAAATTGGGCATTTATCTGAACCTCTTGTGAAATTTTATACAAACTTTTCATACAACATTTCAGAGGTTTTTCTCCTATGACATTTCCTGCTTGCAGTAAAGCTACAAAGAGAAGTGGAAGAGAACTTTACAAACACTGGAGACAAAGCTGGAGATTTTGAACCATGCAGAAGCTGACAAGGGGCCATCTGTGCTTGGTCATGTATTCAACCTGGGTGAGTCAACTATATGCGCCATCAAGAAGAGTGCCGACAACATAAGGAGTTCTGTGATGCATGCTACACCACTTGCTGCCAAGACAGCAACAAGAGTAAGGAACACACTGTTGAAGAAAATGGAGAAGATCCTGGGGGTGTGGGTAGAAAATCAGACCCAGAGGAAGATGAATCTTTCCTCCACTGTGATAAGGGGTAAGGCCCTGCAAATTTATGGCTGCCTGCTTCAAGAGGATGGTAGCCATGAAGAGCCATGAAGAGCCCTTCATGGCTAGTAAGGGTTGGTTTGACAAGTTCGTTTGGGGTATGAACTTACAGTGTTAAGATAACTGGGGAATGTGCAAGTGCTGATCAAAAAGCTGCTGCAAAATTTCCTGAGCGGTTTCATAGCTGCTGAGGGGTACAGTCCTAAGCAAGTTTTCAGTGCAGATGAGACGGAGCTGTTTTGGAAGTGGATGCCATCTAGTAGGGATGTTTGAAGCTTCGATCCCTGATTCAATTTGGCAGAGATTCATCAGCCAAATCTCAAAATCCAAATCGAGTCAGGAGAACCTTTAATCTCTCCGAATCAAATCAGAACCCTCTGAACCGATTGAGAGAGATTCAGAAAGATTTGACGATTCAGACATAAACACAGGTTTAAATGTTTTTTCTACCTCTAGGTACCAGGTATGAAAAAATGTTTTTTCATACCTCTAGGTACCAAGTGGCTTGTGAATGCTGCAGTGGTGGGAGGGATGGAGCATCCCACAGGAGTGCAGGGGGGCTCCCCAGCATGCTGTGCAGCAGACCTGGAAGTGGACCACAAGTACTTCTGGTCCACTTCTGGGTCCACTTCCGGGCCCAGCGGGGAGGATGTGGGGGGGAAGGCACACCTCCTAGCTCAGCAACTGGTGCCCCTTGGATCTGAGGGGGCACCCAGGATCCCCCCACAGCTGATTGCTGAGCCAGGAGGTTGTGGGGAGGCCCCCCTGTGGACTTGGCAGCAGACCCCGAAGTGGACTGGAAGTACTTCTGGTCCACTTCCAGGTTTGCCGCTGAGCATGAGCCCCCCCCCCCCCCCCCATGCTCCTATAGGATACTCCATCCACCCTAGCAATGCAGTGTTCATGAGGTGTACCTGGTACTTCGAGGTATGTAGAAAAAACATTTAAAAGCTGTGTCTATAGCCAAATCACTGATTCTCTGAATCAGCATCAAATCTTCAGATTCAGATTTGGCCGAATTGAATTGGGGAAAGTGATCTGAATCAATTAATTGAATCACTGTCCCTGATTTGGGCCAAATCTGAATCCAAATCCGAATTGAATACAGCCCGTTTTGCACACCCCTACCATCTATGATGTACATCTCCAAGAAAGAATAGGCTACAAGTGGGTTCAAGGCAGCAAAGTATAGGGTAACTGTCCTACTGTGTGGCACTGCTGCTTGAGATTTTAAATGTAAGCCACTGACAGTCTACCACTACCTAAATCCATGTGCATTAAAAGGACTGAGTAGAAAGATGTTGCCTGTACACTGGGCTGCAAACAAGAAGGCATGGGTGATAGGCCAAGTTTTTGAGGACTGGTTTGCTTAACATTTTATTGTGGAAGCAGAGTGCTATTGCAGGGAGGTTAACCTTGCATTTAAAGTGTTGCAAAACACCTGGAAATTATCAACCCCAATGTGAGAATTGTGTTCCTCTCCCTGAACATGACCTCACTAATCCAGCCTCTTGATCAGGGCATGATATCAACATTCAAGGCCTACTACCTAAAAAGGAGCATCTCCCAGCTGCTGGAGGATACTGATGGACCCAACCAGCCAACAATCCATGAGTGGCAAATGGCATACAATGTGAGGGATGCCATCAACAACATTATGGCTCCATAGCTTCGTAGTTTCATAGTTGGTAGGGTCGGAAGGGACCTGAGGAGATCATCAAGTCTGACCCCTTACCATGGCAGGAAAGAGTACTGGGGTCAAACGACCCCGGCAAGGTGTTCATCCATCCTCTTCTTAAAGACCCCCTGGGTAGAAGCCGCCACCACCACTTCTCTTGGAAGTTGGTTCCAGATCCTAGCCACCCTGACAGTGAAGTAGCGCCTCCTGATACCTAGCCTGAATCTACCCTCTTGCCAGCTTGTGACCGTTATTTCTTGTCAATCCTGGTAGCGCTTGGGGGAACAGGGACTCTCCCAATGCCTGTTTGTCCCCCCTGACTAGTTTGTAAACAGCCACTAGATCCCCACTCAGCCTTCTCTTTTGGAGGCTGAACAGGTTTAGGTCCCATAGCCTCTCCGCACAGGGCCTGCCCTGCTGACTCCTGATCATGCGGGTGGCCCTCCTCTGAACCCTTTCCATATTGTCCACATCCCTCCTGAAGTGCGGCGCCCAGAACTGGATGCAGTACTCCAACTGCAGCCCAACCAGTGTTGCATAGAGGGGGAAGATCACCTCCTTGGACCTGCTTGAGATGCATCTGTGGATGCATGACAAGGTACAGTTGGCCTTCCTGACCGTGTCCCCAGACTGTCAGCCCATGTTCATTTTGGCATCCATAATGACTCCAAGATCCTTTTCTGCCTCTGCACTGACAAGAAGAGAGTTCCCCAGCCTGTAGGTATGCTGCTGGTTCTTCTTCCCCAGGTGCAGTACCTTGCACTTGTCAGTGTTGAAACCCATCCTGTTCTCATCCGCCCACCCCTGTAACCTGTCTAGGTCTGATTGCAGCCTATTCCTTCCTTCTAGCATGCCCACTTCTCCCCACATCTTAGTGTCATCTGTGAATTTGAACAGGGTGCTTTTTACACCCCCATCCAAGTCGCTGATGAAGATGTTGAACAGTGTAGGCCCAAGGACCGAGCCCTGCAGAACCCCACTGCCCACATCCCTCCAGGTTGAATAGGACCCGTCCATCACCACTGTCTGGGTGTGGCCCTCCAGCCAGTTAGCAACCCATTTGACTGTGCAGGTGTCGATGCCACAGTCTCCTAGTTTTTTAATGCGAATGAGGTGAGAGACAGTGTCGAAGGCCTTCCTAAAGTCCAGAAAAACTACGTCCACTGCTACACCTGAGTCTAAGGATTTTGTGACCTGGTCATAGAAGGCCACCAGGTTGGTCTGACAGGACCTGCCTCTAATGAACCCATGTTGGTTGCCTCTAAGCATAATCTCCCCTGCTGGCCCCTCGTGGACATGCACCAGAATAATTCTCTCAAAAAGTTTACCCAGGATTCAGGTAAGACTAACTGGTCTATAGTTTCCTGGGTCCTCCTTCCTCCCTTTTGAAAATGGGAACCACATTGGCCCTTTTCCAGTCCTCTGGCACCATGCCAGAGCACCATGAGTGCTCGTAAAGCTGTGCCAGGGGTCCTGCAATGACCTCTGCTAATTCCCTCAGCACTCTGGAGTGGAGATCGTCAGGACCTGCTGATTTAAATACATCCATGGGATGAAGTGAAGTCCACCACCATAAATAGTGCTTAGAAGCCTCTCTGGAAGGAATGTGTTATGGCCTCCAAGGGCTCCCCCAAACTGTGCACAACTGTTTGAGGGTTATTGATTTTGGACAGAAGGTGGGAGGAGATGGCTTTTCAGACCCTGAGGAGGCAGACATCATGGAGCTCATTGATTCCCACAATGAGGAATTAAGTGTTGATGAACTGATAGAGATTGCAGCTGCTGATGAGGAACAGGAGCAAGAGGTGGTCCTTGAGGTGAAGGACATGACTATGAAGAAGCTAGCAGAGTTTTTTGCACAGGTTGAGAGACTTGCTCAGTTTGCCCTGGATATGGATCCCAGCATGGACAGGAGTCTGCAATTCAACCATGGTTTGAACTCTCTCTCCTTGTTCCCTACAAGAAGGTGTATGCCCAGATCCAACAATTGGAGAGGCAGTGCACCATGGTCCAGTTCTTGAAGTCTCACTTAGCTACCCCCAGCCCCACCCCACTGGTGTTGGACGGTGATAAGAGCCCTGTGCCTGTTGATTCTCCTATGGATGTTACCCTACCTGTACCTCCAACCAGTGGTGTGAACTCTGACACTGAAGACCCTTCACCAACCTCTTTTCACGCCAACTAAACATTCACCACTACCCTGTGCTTGTGTGTACTGTCTGCTGCTGGTGAGCACCAAAATTGACTTGTAAAAGTGATAGAAATGGGTCTGGGGGTTAGTACAGTCAAGGTCTTGGAATGTATCCCTATTTGTTAGATTGTAAAGTGGGTTCCCTTTATGTGAATTTTTGTTATGCACCGTTTTCCAGGAATACATGTATAGCATAAAGAGAGGGAAACCTGTACCCAGAGCACGGGAACAAGTTCAGCTTGTCTACATCTAGCCTGAAACAGAATGTGCATGGCCCGTAGAAAATGAAGAAAATCAATATGGGTGAAATATATATATCATTCATTTTATAATTTATAAATATTGGTTTTCTTCATTTAAATAAAACATACACACACATACATGCACACAATCACAAATGTAGCATAACTATCCATCCATTCATCTGGGTTCTTATTCTTTCTCCTCACTGTGAATACATTTATTAAATTGGGTGTCCTACTCAGTACCACACATGTAGAACACCACCCAGGTACTCATCTAAAACATACACAAGATCCTATGTTGATTCAGATACATATTAATAGAACAACAGACATTTAATTTATCTATTGTGTGCATAAAAACAAAATACATGGTATTTCACTATTGTTCAAGTCCTGAAATACTTATTCAGCACAAAATATTATTCCCCCCCACAACTCTCCCTACCTTAACAAATTATCAACTACTCAGGTGTCACAGTTATGAGAAGGATGTATACAGGTGAAAGGTAGAAAATAAAATGTGTAGAAGGTGCATAAAATATCTTTCTAGAGCAGAGGAATGGAAGCTCTGCAAGTCTTTCATTGTAGAAATCCCTACTAATGATTCTACTGGGATTTGTAATATAACAAAACTGTGCATGGGCAACAGGAGAATCTGCCAGAATCCATAGATACATCGACAAGTTCCTGTGGCTACACACTGCCTTTCCATGCTCTGTGACACTTACCATGCTCACAATGGCTCTCATTGACACATTTTTCCCAATCTACCCAGCTTCTGTATTATTGTATTACAACCCCTTGTCCTGTGTTAACTTCATTCTTGAGAAAATTCCCTGAAAATCAACCTGTGAGAAAAAAACAAACAATACACATACTCCCTGGCTTCTAACCACTTCCTTCTTTCTATTGGAAAGCCCACAGGTTCTTAAAGAAGGCAGAACAATGTAGGCAGAAGAATATTCCTCCCTTCTTGCCTGGGCAGGAACAAATCACCATGAGAGAATCCCTGTGATGCACAGCTCCAAAGGAGTGACTGGTCCTTCAGCCTGTACTCAGGTCACTTCCATTGAGCACAGAGGAAGTCTGAGTGAGAATGGAGCAAAAATGGGACTACAGGGTTTGGTCCCATATGTATAAAACACACAAAGATATGTATGCTTTTTCAGCAGGGGATCTTAACCAAACTACTTTTTTTAATTGACTCAGGTTTTGGATGGCAGTCTAAGCAAAGAAATTAGTAAAGCTCTGGTTTACCCTCACAAGTTTGCCTCCGGCTAGTTCATATGACTGGAGAGAAAATATAATTCTTTCTAGTTCCCTTCTCTTGACTTTAGTCCAATGTCTTGGAATATGAAATATGTTAAATAGATTCATTTAAAACAATCAAACCCTAAACAAAAGCTTTTCATGAAATGGCAGGACTCACTTATCCATACCATGGCTTTACTCTTTCCTTTGGAAGGCAATCACTTAATGACCAGGTGGCAAGATGGGGAAAAAACATTTATTGGCACGCACATTTTAATGAGCTCTACAGGCACTCGTACAAGGGGACACGTCCATATTTTGAGGCTGCTGTTATAACCTGTCAGGGCTGCCTTATCCTCCTGAAAAGTAATTCATATTATTTTGAGCCATCCTTGATTTGTAGGGAGATGTGAATTTCTTCCATTTGTCAATAAAGTTGTGTTCCAGGTTCATTCATCTTTCATTACATCTCTACTAAGATCATTTGCCATTTACTATAGATTAGAGGTGCGGATTTTGTTCCTTTCCCTTGCTGCTCATACCAGTAAGTTACCGTAATAAATCTGTCTGCTGTATTTATACAGCCACTATTTTTTCCTCTGGAATTCAAAGTAAACTCCAGCATTTATTTCTGTTTCAAGCCTAGAGGATTTGATCCCCAAAGAACTGAGCAACTCAAGATGTGCTTAGCACTAGGGCTGTGCGAAACAGCAGCATTCTGCTTCGACTTCCATTTCGATGTTTTAATAGAACAGAGTTTCGTTTCGAGTTTCCTTTCACTTTGAAAGCACTGTTCTGTTTTGTCAAAACTGTTTTGCTGTTTCAACATTTCACCTATAGACTATAATGGGGAAGCATAAAACAGCCTATAACTTTGTCATTTCTTGCCTGATTCCAGTGAACCTTGCAGGGATGGTAGACCCTTCTGACAGCATGAAGCCTGCCAAGTTTCAAGGAGATAGGTACAGGGGTTTCTAGGAAACTGCACCACAAGTTGCTGACAAGCAGGAGTCAGGGAGCAGGAGCAGCATCCTGTGATCCAGCAGACAGATTGGGGGCCCACACCCCCCGGGAGGAGACTGGCAGAGCCTCCATAGCCCTCCCAGGGGTGTGAGTGGGCTCCTGATTTGCCTGCTGGATGACAGGAGGCTGCCCCTGCCACCTGGGACCCAGTGCTGAGGAACTGAGCCCAGCTGGGAGAAGCGCCTCCCCCTGCCAGGCTCATGTCCCAGTGGTTTGTAGCAGTGGGAAACTCAGCCCAGCTGAGGGATATGCCTCCCCCAGCTAGGGTCCATCCCCAGTACAGGGAAACAGCCCAGTGGGGGGACGCAAGCCCCCCAGCGGGCTCTGTCCCCACCGTGGGGAAACTCAGCCTGGCTGGGGGAGGTGCGTCCCCCCACCAGGCTGAGTTTCCCCGCAGTGAGGAAACAGCCTGGCTGGGGGAGGCACTTCCCCCACTGGGCTGAGTTCCCTAGCACTGGGAACTGAGCCCAGTGGTGGGAGGCGCTTCTCCTCACCAGGCTCAGCTTCCAGTGGCTCGCAGCCCTGGGGGACTCAGCCTGGTGGGGGGAAGCACCTCCCGCCACTGGGCTCAGCTCCCAGTGGTTCACAGCCCCATGAAACTCAGCCTGGTGGTGGGAGGTAGAGCACAGCACTGGTTCTGCCCACCTTCCGTCACCAGGCTGAGCTCCATGGGGCTGGCAGAGTTGATCGGAGCGCAGCCCAGCGTTGGGAGGTGGGCAGAGCTAGCTGCGCTCCAGTCGGCTCCGCCAGCCCCAATGGAGCAGTGGGAGGTGGGGAGAGCCAGGGCTGCACTCCTCAGTGGGCCGAGCCACGTGGGGCTGCAGAGCTTCTTGGAGTGCAGCCCTGGCTCTCCCTTGCCTCTCACCACCTGGCTCAAAATGAGTCGAAACAGCATCGAAATGAAACAGCAGGTGAAGCTTCGCACAGCCCTATTTAACACCCTCAGCCCAGCTAAAAATAAATTAGAATCTCTGAAGCATCATAAGGTCATATGACTTGGATCTATGTTAGTGTATGTTGTGATTTTTTAGGAAGGCAATGAATCAAGATTATATACAACATAGGAAAAAACATTTATATTCAATAAGAAGGGGTGGGAGGGTTTCTAGGGTTTTCTTGTTTGGGAACTTTAGGACCTTTGAAAAGTTTTGGCGTTAACTTAGCTTTGTGCAGTGCTCAAGTGCCTCAGAGTCAAATCATTTTCAAAATAAAAAGTAAACTATTTGCTGTGATTTTATAGATCACTATATGAAAAATGGACCTAATCAAATCTACAAGATGAAAGCGTTCTTATTACAGCATCCTTTGCTTTGCACACAGTTTGTGCATCACTTTTTCCAAACTTTAGTTTCATGATTGATTTACACACCAATGCAAATCACTGCTTTCTCAGTAACAACCTTTCTGTAAACTGGTGTTAATGTCAAGCTTATATTGGTATTAGCAAGTAAACTGAAAGATTAAATGGTTTACATTGATTAAATTTCTCACAGTACACGTATTTGCATGGTGTTTACAGATTAATAAATGAGACATAAATCATGCTTAAATCAATAACTTCCATATATAGTGTAAACGTCATTATTTATGTTCTTACAAAGGGCTGAGTGAAACATTAAGGATGCAGAAAAAATTGGTCTTTTTCACAGGAAAGCTCTACTAGAAGGCTAGAGCAGTCCAGTGGATTGTGCAGGGACATAGGTTGGTGGAGTTGGGGAACTGACCAAACACAACCTCTAAAGGGAAACATGCCATCCTGTTGCATGTAGGACATCGCTTTGCTCAGCCAATGACTAGAATAAACTTAGGTGACAAGTCATAGGGTTGACAGTGAACACTGTTAAATAAGGGCTCATCCAGAGACAGACCAGCCATCCTGAATTCCCACAAAGATTAATAGAAGTTAAAGGCACTTCGCAAGTTTCTTGAGTCAGCCATCACCCTTCAGAATCAAGTTTAGCCTGATTTCATGGGATGTAACCTGATGTTGCATATTGTGACAGATTCTATCAGAGTGCGTAATACAAGCAGCAGTTCTGCCTATGTTATTTTTACAGGAAGATACATAACATACAACTGACCACCAGGGAACAAGAATGTGCTAACAGAAGGATAGGATACTCTTGGAGTAAAGTAGAAGTCCTGACTCTTCATTGCCAAGAACAAACAAAGAAAATGAGCACTACACATTTACAGAGCTAAACTTTGTAAAATCCCACTGTGGTCCACCCAGTCCCTTAAGCTTTGGCCTACCATACCATAGGGATCCAAATCTCTTACAGCTGCCAACACCCTTGCTGCTTTTAAATATGAAAGAAAATAAATCCTCAAGGAATAAAAATGCAACTTAACTTTTGTTCTCAAAAGCCTTTTGCTCACCCAGATTGATCTTATCAAGTAGAAAACAACTCTCCAGAGACATAATACAACTGTCTTGCCAGGCCCTCAGATCCTTTTGAGGGACAAGAGTGTACTCAGACTTAAAAGGGAAGTCTTATTGCTCTCCCTTTTCTCCCTCTCAGGACCCTGAAAACTGGAGGAAAGAAGCAGCTGGGGAGAGGCATTTAAAAGTAGAGAGGGAAAAACCTTCAGATTTCACAGCAAAACTGAAAAGTTCAAAAAAAGTTAAAGAATTATAGAGAAAATGTTAGCAGCAAGGTTGATATGTAAACTTATATAAAATTGTTTGAAAATCAACATACAGGGAACATCTACATGAGTCACTTTACTGTGCATTAGACTAATCTAACACACAGTAAAGCATCACTGTCTACATGTGCGCAGCAATTACTGTGCATTAGATTAGTCTAATGCACCAGTTGCTAGTACCAATTGAAACAGATACTAGAAAATGGCACATTAAACTAATGTGCTGTACCACACATGTAGATGCTGACCAAAAGCAAATTGCTTCTGGTCAGCCCAGGCAGCAGGGGGTCACACCGCTTCCTGGCAAAGCCCTGAGCTCTAGGGTGTGGGGGGAGCTGTCTGCTTCTGGGGTCAGCTTTCAGCCCCACAGAGCTCAGGGTCAGCTGCAGCCAGTACTCCTGGGAAGAGGGCATGCAGGCCCAAGCCACCAGCCAGGGAGGCAGGGCCCATGGCACCCATACTGCACTTATCCTTCCTCCCCCTGAGAGCTGTGATGTCCCCCAGGAGCTGTGATCACAGTGGCAGTGGGACCCAGAGCTTCCCCCATGGTGCATGTCCTGCAGCCAAAGGAGAGGCACTGAGATGCAGGGCAGCAGGGACCATACAGAAGCCCCAGGCCTGGGAACTGCTGTTGTGCTGCTGAGCAGCTGATCCCATCCCTGACTGGGCTGTCTGAGCCCCTGCTCCCGTGCAGTACCTGGTGTAACAGCAGAGCCTAGCATGGACTGTCACCAGACATGCCTGGCTGTAGTATGAGGGCAGTTCCTGGACCTGGGCCCGCTCCATGGCCCCCGCTGCCTTGCACCCCAGTGCCACTCCCTCAGCTGCAGAACACATACTGTGGTGAAGCCTGGGCCACACTGCCACTGCACTCACAGCTCCCAGGGGAAAATTGCAGCTCCCGAGAGAAGGAAGAATAGGTACGGTATAGGTGCCATGGGCTCCACCTCCCCAGCTGGTGGCTCAGACCTGCACACACTCCTCCTGGGATCACCAGCCACAGCCAACCCCAAGCTCTGCATGACTGGGAGCTGCCCCTGGAGCCAGGGACAGCTCCTACCCACCCCCTGGAGCCCAGGCCAGACCCCAGAGCCCCTTGCCATCCCAGAGCTGTCCCCAGTGCCACCTGCCAGCCCAGGGGCAGGAGCTGCATAGTCAGGGCAGAGTATAGGACAGAGCCACAAGCATCTCATCTGGGGGAGGGGGTGGCAGCTCCTGCTGCTGCATACACCCCAGGAGGCATAGGGGGCATGTGCCCCCAGATCTGCACATGGGATGGGGCAGGCTGCCACTGTGGGCTGGGGCCAAGGCAATGCTAGGCTCTTCCGGGCAGGGGCTGGGCCAGGCTGCACTTGGGAGGGGCGGTGGTGGCACTGGGAAGGGGGATATGGAAGGGGCTGCAGGCACTCCAGAATTCACCATAGCCCCCCCAAGCCCCCTCTCCCAGCACCACCACCACCTGCTGTGAGCGCAGTCTGGCTCAGCTCCCTGGTGGGAACAGCTTGGCGCTGGCTCGAGCCTGCAGTGGCAGCCTGCCCTCGCCCCAGCACAGATCTGGGGGCACATGCACCCATCTCCTACCAGGGGTGCACATAGTGAGAAGCTGCCCTACGCAGCTCAGTCCCATGCCCCACCCTGGCTGAGTAGCCCCTGCCCCAGCCCTGCTCCCTCCCCTATGACTGAGCCACCCTGCCCCACCTTACATGCAGATCCAGGGGCACACGCCCCCCCCATGTCCTCCCAGGGTGCTTGCAGTGGCAGGAGCCACCCCCACACACACACCCTCTGGACAAGCAGCCCCATCCTCATTCCCCCTGCCCCTTAAAAGCAAGAAAAAAAATATACATGAGCTGAAACTTTGAGAGAGAAGGGGCACACTGTTTTAAAAGGTTGAAATCCCCTGCAATAGAGCAATAGGGATGAAAAATGAATGGTGTTGGGGAAAGGCAGGCTAGCAGGCATAAGTTACTACAACTACATTAACAAACAAGGTTGAGCCCAGGATGGGAAAACAGGACTACAAGGATTGGCCTGTCTGATCTTATCACATTTGTCACACAGCATGAATGAAAACTACAGAAGAAAATGGAAAATCTACCCTCTGGGGAAAATAGTACAGTGAGCATTGATAGAAACCTGACTATCAGAGAGGATATAGGAGCTAGAAAATATGTCACTCCTGTTGGATGCAAGGAAAACAACTGAGCTGCTCTACTTTGCCTAAGCCAGAACAAAGTTATAACTTAGGGAACTAAATAAAATGTTAACTTTCTGTGGACCTACACACATACACATGCACGCACACGCACACCCACACACACAGATTGCATCTATACATGCATATTTATGAGCTTGAATAAACTCCATTGCTTATTGCACCAGAATTTATTGCTCCCAGGCATGTGTTTACACATGCATCCAGCAGTGCAGCACATTGAGCTGGGGCAGAGCAACCCCAGCTGGCAGAGGAGCCAGGAGGCCAGCCTGGGGCTGCTTCCTCTTGGCTCAATGTTCTGCAGAGGGGCTGGCTGGGTAACAAGGGCACTTCAGCATAAGCCTAGCCAGCATGATAAGGGTGACAAAAATGGCAGTAGCTGGGGATAGTTGAGGAAGGTATAGAGAAGCACCTCCTTCACTACATAGACAGACAGACGGGCAAATAGACAGACAGCTTCCATGAAAAAATAATTTTCTTGTGTTTTATTAGGAGTTTTTGGAGGGTCGGGGGGGGGGGGGGGGGTTTCGCAACAACTCCAAAAACTCTAGAAAAAACTATGTTGAACAGCACGCTAAAACATGCCTAAGGCAAAAGACAGCTTTTTAAACTTCCTTCTTGCTAGTGTCTGTCTATATAAATAATGTTACTGTGTCACTGTATTTCCTGAATTCTATTATAGTATATTCTCCCCCCCACTTCTGTACTGCTATTTTATTTCTGTTTGATGAATTATCTATATTAAGTTTTGAGAAACACTTCATCTGAGGATGAACAAACTTAGTTTAGAAAGTTTTCACAAAGGAGGGAGAGAGCACTTTTTCAAATCTCCTACTCTGTTTGAGCTAGTATTGCAATGAGAAAGCAGTTAGCCATTTGCTGCCATTGTCAGGCAATCATAATGCATTGCAATATATAAGTTATCACAGCATCAGAAGGAAACAATATGGGCTCATCACAGCAATGGGTGCATGCAAGCACAGCTAAAACGCAGTTGTACAAGGAGGCATGTTTAAGGTATGTGAACCAAGCAGACAGTACAAAGAAAGGGTCTTATAACATGAAGCAAGAAAAGAGGACAAAATGAAGCCAGACAACTAAAAGGAAAATAAATTTATGTAATGAAAGTTGGTGTTTACAGTTCAAACCCTTACCTTTTTCTTCTCCTTATAACTCCCTAAATGATAATATAGTAGCCCAATGAAAAGTGTTTGGGCTCAGTAATGTAGGACAAAATAATTCCTAGGTGTATATCTGTGCCCTGTGCCCAAAAGGAGATAAGACCCAAAAGCAGATCAGACGTAATGATATAAAGGTACCTACTGGCCTTAAGATCTGTGAATCTTTTTTTTTTTTTTTTTTTTTTTTTTTTTGCTGTCTCTCTCCAGCAAGGGAAGAAATCCACTGAGAGTCATTTTCTGTTTGTAGATATAATAGGTAAAAATAAGTCCACCCCTGGGCCACATCTAACTAATCAGTGTTGGGGATCTTTTTATGTATTAAATGCCTGTATAGTTTTAAGATTTTATTCAAGCAGAGCTCACCAAACAGCTGCTGCTAGTCAGTCTGAGAAAGCCCTCTTCTCTTCTCTCTCATCCCAGCCTCACCCATCATGATTAAGGATTTGTTCTGCACATACTATTTGGCACAGTCATTACAATGGCCTGTGCTCATACATGGATGTGGGAAGGGTAACTTGTTGAACACCTAAAACTGTTTATTCCATAGGGTCAATGAATGATACTTTTATGCTCAGAATCTTTAGTTGCTGTTACAACTTCAGGCAGAGAGACCCTGAAGAATTTCTGCCAGACAAAAAAGTCATTTTAGGAAAATATTTTTCATGGGATGAGCTAAGCCAAGTCTCAAATAAATCTGTGACTCATAATACATGTTCTGCTCCTGTGAAACCCTTTATATGACTAATCAGTCCTTGAGGAACCATAAACCAATGTTACTACATTGGCTGATCACAACCTCCTCTTTTTCCTTTCTTCACATTTGTTTACTTTAGTTCAATTCATGGTTAATTGGTTTTTAATACTTGTTAATACTTAATTTTCTAAAATGAATATTGAATTAAAATACGATAGTCTTCATGTCTATATCCGCATAACATTTTGCAAGCAAAATCTATAATTCAACATAAATCACACAAGCATTATTATTTTTGAATGCCAGCTTGTCTTCCTGAACCATGCTGTTTTCATAGAGACACCTCAGCAAGGACCTCAATATCCTTAATTGCAAGAAGCAACCCACATAGAGCTTACACTCCCAGGACTCTGGGAACCTAAACTTGCAGCTGAAAATCATGAATGGTTAATATGCTGGAATATGCATTCATACTGCATTAGAAATATGCTGCTCTTTTCATTCCCTATAAACTTATTGAACCAAGAGGGAACACCTCCTCCCCAGGTACAAAAGGTAAAATGAGTCCAGCGTGAATTTGAGGAACTCCACAGAGGTACTGTGCCTCCGCAGTGGCCAGAAGGTCTTTGCTGCTCTCTCCAGGCTCTTAATAAATATGCTTACAATATGGCCAAGTTTCACATAATTCCCCTTCTTCAGTCATGCCCTGTAGAAAACAGAATTCACTAAGAAGGGTTTTCAACAGTTTGGTGGACAGCTGTCTACCTCTATCCCACCCACTCTTGCAAAGCTTTCATTCACTTGTACATCCAGATCATTGCACAGTCACTGTGGGGAACAACCATGAGTCTGGAGGGAGAAATGATGCTATAGAAGCATCCTCCTGCTATATTCTCTCTCACCTGAGAAAATCCATTGCATTTTCATCCTGTATGTCTACAGCAGAATGGGCGGATAGTCTGTCCCTCCATGCTAGAGCAATTCGCATTAAAGGAAATGCTTTTCAGAGAGACAGGGAGAAAGAGAAAGAAAAAGAGATTTATAATTCCATACAATGAAATATATTTTGGCTTGAGGAGTTAATCAATATTCATTGTCTTGAACGGCTTTGTCAATTAAGAGGATAAATTGATGATATAACACAACTATTTCTTTATTTACAAAGAAAAGACCACACAAAAAGTCCTCCTTCCCTGATCACAGTAGAAACAACTAACAACAGGAAGTATTTTTTCACAGAAATTCCAGTCTGCCCTTTCAGGGAGTTCACTGTTGCTCTGCTTCTTCTCAGGACCACATTCCCAACTCCCAATCACTGAAACCCTCAGACAGCACAATTAATCTCTCCCTATGTGGTTCATGATTTGGGCAGTAGCCTTCCTTATTTCCAGCTGT
The DNA here is from genome assembly GCF_030867095.1 of Alligator mississippiensis. Classification (NCBI taxonomy): domain Eukaryota; kingdom Metazoa; phylum Chordata; order Crocodylia; family Alligatoridae; genus Alligator; species Alligator mississippiensis. The sequence goes on along the minus strand of NC_081824.1, from coordinate 51,949,492 downwards.
CTCAATGCATAAAGAGGTTTCACTGTTTCCTCCACTAAATAAGGGTAATTAGGCTGTCATTAAGTTTTAACAAATAGATCAAAAATCTCTTAGATGGTAATCATCACCTTTCAGCATAATGCTATACAAAATTCTGTCCTTGTTATACACCCAGCTATGGAAAAGTTAACCATATTAACATCACAATTTAGAAACTTATTTTTCCTATTTTTCTACAGAAAATCCTTTAGCATAACAAGATATACTATTTAAGGTAAACTATCTTTATAAACCCAAAGCCACTTAGGATCTATTTGGTATGAGGGTACATGTACACAGCAAAGTTAACCTGGGCTTTTCCTTAAATATTAACTATAACTTTCTTATGGCCTATATAAGACAACCCCTGACCCTGGTCTGGAAGCTGTATGGCTGCCTATACACCTGCTTGGGGGTGGGGCATTTTAATTAGAGTGGCTCCTAGACAGCCACTCTAATTAAAATAGCTCACCATCATATGTATGAAGCCCCTGCACATTTTTAAATGGCCATGGGACCTTTTATCTAAAGCTCATTTGATGAGGTTTAGATAAAGCGTTCCTGTGGCCATTTTAAAACACCTGGGGGCTTAATACACATGATGGTAAGGCAACGCTGGAGTGTTCAAATTTGAATGTGGAGCAGACCTGATTAATCAAACCTGCACAATGCATTCTAATTACAATGTGAAAGTAGCCTATGAGCACATGTATAGGCAGCCTATGAGGCCAGGTTTTCTTTTCTGGCAGGAGGAATGGGTTACTACGTAGTTCTGCTTTAATTTGGGCTAGAACCTGCCTCCCTTGTGGGAAGGATGAAGGCTCACATACTTAGTTGCCGACAGGTCTCCAACACCTTCTCGCTGTTCTCCCTAAAAACAAGTTCTCCTGTAATTGGTACAAACAGGTCAAGGTTCTCCAAAGCCTAGCAGCCCATCAGGATAGTGTGTGGCATGCCACTTTCTTCTTGTTGCTTCTCTTATCCCATTTCCAATCCATGACAGAACCTTAGCTCTGACACTATTAACATTGCTACTGTGACAATTTAGTCCCATGAGGGAGTTTATAAAAAATCTTTTAGTTCTGTTAATTACTGAAGTGACTACTCAACCCAGAGTGCTGATACCACAGCTTCTACGGCCAATAATATACCAGGCAGCAATATGGCTAGGCCAGTGTGGCCTAACCCAGCCCAAATGACCTATTTACATTTGGGTCAATCAGAGGCAGTCTTCACCACAAGTCTGGAACAGGACTTCAACTCACACCTCTAGAGCCATAGTGAGCTGCTTTAACTTCTGCCAATATTCCCCAACAAATGATATAACTGACTGGGAAAAAATGTGAGTATCCCAGCCCAAATAACTACATTGTGCTCCCCTAATACAAAGAGGTGAGAACAAATACCCACATGTAAAGACTTAGTAACACAGACAGGACTTTGCAGGGGATATACTCACTCATAGGCTACACTAATGAAAGTACTGGGGGTATAACCACAATCAAAAAGACCACCTCTCCTCTGACATATTTGCTCAGTTGAAATTTACAGAAGAGATGAAGAAGGAACGCTGCTGTGATAAACACAAAGGGGGTGCTAGGAAGATATGCTCAGTGTAAGTCCCCTGGCTTTGAAGTTCATACCCTCCCTTTGGTCTGAAATAGTTCAAAAACTGATGACCAGGGATTCTGGTTTTCTGTGATAGAAAAAAATCACAAATTCTCTAATAAAAATAGCAAATTCTCTGATAAAAATCCCAAAATCCGTGATTAAAATGAAAGGTTCCTCACTCCCCCTCCACAGCCTCCCCACCAGCCCTGCTGGTACCCCTAAGTCCCCACCCCAGAGCCCCCTGGCCCTGCTCATTCCCCTCACTCCCTTCCTATAGCCCACCCAGCCCTGCTGGCACCCTTCACCCCCACCCACAACCCCCTGCCCCCCAGTCCTGCTGGAGGGGTCACCCAGCTGCCAGGACTATAGAGCCAGGGACCTGGGTCCACAGCCCCCTGCCACCAGTAGGAGGTGGCAGCTGCTGGAGCGGAGCAGAGCCTGGCTCCCACCTGCCTTGCTGCCTGCCCACTGTGGGCTCAGGTTGGGTGGGGCTGGCTCCCTGCCATTGCACATACTCCCAGGGCCCAGTGGGGGACAGGGAATGCAGGGGACGCATTGCCAGGGCAGCACAGAGCTCACAGTGGCAAGCAGCTCTCTTGTACAGCCCCACTCTGCCCTGAAGGACTGGGTCGCACCCACTGGAATGTGGAGGCCCAGGGGCAACTCTGCCAGCCTGCAGAGAGCTCGCTGCAAAACTGCAAACTCTGTAGGTTTCTCGGGTAAAATGAGAAATCTGCATTTTCCTCTGGTAAAGGGGGAAATCCATGTTTTGCTCCATTTTTCCATGGGAAATGGAAACCCTGGATCCCTTCTGATGACTTCCAAAGGATATAGGGGATAGGAAATTTAGGAGAAAGGAATTGTGAACATTATGACTGCTAAGCTTTCATTGATGCATTTAGGATGTACGCTTATATTATGTCCAAGGCATTACATATAGGGAAGGGAACCCTTTTAGCATTTCCATAAATCAAAATAAATAAATTCAGCAGTTCATCCAACTGTAGCCTTCAAACATAGAAGTGTTGACTGCTGGACTGAAAGCATAATCCTCAATTAATATTGCTTTCATGTACAAGACCTGGAAAGAAACAAAAAAATGAGTTTATACTTTCACAAAGGAATTGTTTAAAAAAGCCACATCAAGTAAGTAAAAAAAGGTCATCCATGACTTAAAAAGTAGTAGGAGTACATTGGTTTATGTGCTATCTACCTTGCTGTAGTCTGATTTCTGAACAGTTCCTTAGCCAAAAAAAATTAGTGGCATTAAATTTTATGAATTTCTCGAGAGCCTTTAACATATAGTTTCAATTATTATAGGTTGTTAGGTCAAAATAATATAGATTATCTCCACCTTTTAAAGGTCCCAATACAGCATTCAAGTAGATGGAGCAGTCCTACAGGAGACTAAGGTATGACTACCTTCAGTAATGACATCTGTCCCCTTTCAACCTTCTATTCAGCAGCTACATCTGTTCTCTTTTGACCCATGATAATGTAATAAACTGCCAGGCTTCAGTCTGATCTGTGCTGGCTGAAATGATCATAGTTTTGTATGAAAGTAATTTTTCTAGTGAAATAGCACTACAGATTTAAAACACAGAGAGCATATAAACCAAAGTTAATTAAGCACATAATGGTTCTTGAACCATAAGGTTAAGTATCAAAACCCACAAAGATAAACAAATCCCATACACCAGGCTACAGTACATGCCATATTGTAATTGATGTAATACACTGTTCAACATTGCTTGAGAATGAAAGAAGTGCTAGGAAGTGAAGCGGAGCAAATAATGCAATATGCTAACTAAAATAATAATGAGTGGATTAATTTGATAAAGTGTCATATCACAGCAGCCTTTCTATTTCTTTAAGAAGTTATCAAAGGCCTATTTCAGAGTTAGCATCACTGGATTTAACATTTAATGAAAAGGCAACACAAACCATATTGAAAATTTGATCACAATTGACCTGTATATAGACACCTGACTTCACTATTGTTTTACATTTTAAAGTAGACTTCCTGTGCTGCCAGTTTCAGATACAGCATTTAAGTAGAAATTATTTCTACAGAGAATCTTCCTGCACAGGATCATCTTCTTGTGATCAACTAGTCTGTTTCTAGGGAATTAATCAGCAGCTAATGCTAGTAGTCCAGTGATACAGTTTCTATTTCTCATTGCCAACATCTGTCTCTCCCATATGTCCCTTAGACAATGAAACTAGTCTCGTCTGTTCAGTCAGTATTTATTTCTTGTTTTGAGACAATTTCATTTTCTATTTCTCCTGCAGTGACCGTCATATGTGGGCTTCCAAAATTGTTAAAAAGTCTTTAAAAAAAGAAAACTAATTTTACTTCCTATTAGTAAAATATATTAAAACATTCATATTCATGATATTTGTACACATTAATATAGTTCTGATTTATATGCATTAAGAAGGGTATAGATTTGGAAACAGAGCCAGCTGGTTAGATTTGACTTCCTAGGGCTAGTGATCATTGTTGCAATTTTGACAGAAAAAGTTCTGTATGCTTTTTATGGCTTTTCTTGGAAGTCACTGAACAAATGCATTTAAGATGCATTTAAAATCACTTACAATCTGAACTAAAAGCTTTAACTAAACTAGCTAAAATAGAAAAATAACAGCAGGAGTACATCTAAAATCATAAAGAACAACTTAATGAACTTACAAGGATATAGAATATAGTCAACAACCAATCTTCTTCTTTTTCATATGGCTGATATAGATACAGAACAGCAACCATAATTTTATATTTAGGTGCTTGAGCCAGACAATTGCATCAGAGCAGCATATATCTCTGTCGTACCTCCTTCATATTTATGGATAGGGTACTGAGTCATTATATGTTCCCTGGTCTGTTCTGCATGACCACAGTTGCACAGTTGCTGGAGAGTTTTTAATTTTCCATTTGTGCATCAAGTATCTGCATTTCCCTTGGTTTGTGCAGATCTGGTTAAGAGTTGCCCATGAGCATTACAGGAGATCAAAGCCAGAGACTTTCTACATTAGATCTATCACAATATGTTTATTTGGGACTTCCTGTGAACTCCAGCTGATCAAATCATCCTATACACACAAGTAAGATTCAATTAATCTTATACGCAAAATAAGACTGATTCTTACACAGCATTAATTCTGGAAACCTAAGGAATGTAGCTTGATTCCCAAGCCAGTAAGATAGCAACTGGGTCTGTTAAATTTGTCATTTATTGTACAACTCTTACAGTTAAATTCTTCCCCTTGAAGGCTCCGTTTTGATACAGAAAGGTATACAGTTCTCAAAGTCCCTTATCAAATAGATTAGGTTATTTTTTTGCAACCCCCCCCCCCCCAACCCAAAAAACCAAAAACAAATAAAACCATTCTTCAATCCAAGGTACCGCAGGTTAAGACAGTATGCTCTACAAGCTTGCATATGCATAAAATCAACAAATCTGTCCTGTGTGTTTTAGGTTGGGAATACACCAATAGTAAAAACTATGAGCAATTCTGTTGATGTGACTTGCTCAGATTCATATAAGGATGCTATGGCAGGGGGTCCAACTGGAAGCTTTCGGTCTGCATGCAGCCCATGCGGATTTAAGTTTCAGGCCCTGGGCTCCAGCCTGGCTATCACATCCCCACTGCTCTAGCTGCAATGGCAACTAGAATCTCCAGGTTCCCCCTCCATCCTCTGGCTGATATTTCCTGGCTCCACCCCAAAGGGCAGGGCAGCACAATGTGCTGCATGCTTCATGGGTGAGTCCAGGGCCATGTGCAGGGGGTTAGGGGGCCAGATTGAAGCCATGCACTGCAGGGTGGGAGGGTGCCTGCCTGGGTGCACAGTACAGAAGAGGAGCAACAGAGAACATCCATGCAGTGTGCATAGGGTTGCCAATTCTCACTGAAACTATTCTGAGAGATTTTTTTTCCAACATAATGTAATGGCATTAATAGGGCGGCATCAATACAGATTTTTTGGGGCAATACCGATGGCCAGTTTTTAACGAGCCATATCTGCCGATACTATTCCAATTGCTGACAAGCAGCCAAGCAGCTTGAAGAGCAGAATCCAGCTGGTAAGTCTGTTGTGGGAGAAGGGGGTAGGGGGGATCTTGGCCGCTGCAGTGAGGGAGGAAGTAGGGTTGGGGTAGGGGCATGGCCAGGGCCAGGGCCCAGGGCAGGTGCTGCACAGCTGGGGCAGGGCATGGGGTGGAGCCATGAGCAGCTTGTCTGGGGGGCATATGGGGGTGGCTCCCACCACTATTCACACCCTGGGAAGGTATGGGGTGCATCTGCCCCCAGATCTGCATGTGGGGCAAGGGCAGGCTGCCACTGCAGGATGGGGCACTGAACTCTTCCTAGTGGGAGGCTAGGCCAGGCTGCACTCAGGGAGGGTGGTGGTGGTGGCGGTGCTGGGGGAGGGGGGGCTGCAGCCACCCCAAAATTTGGTGTAGCCCCCTCCCAGCACTGCTGCCACCTATGCTGAGCGCAGCCCCAGCCCAATCCCACACACCAGGAACAGCCCAGCATCACCCCCGGTCCCAGCCCATAGCAGCAGCCTTCCCTCATCCTGCATGCAGATTCAGGGCCACACACCCCCCATGCCCTCCCAGGGTGCATGCAGCAGAAGCCACCCCCAGCAGTTCCATCCCACACCCTGCCCCAGTTGTGCAGCACCCATCCCTGCCCCAGCCCCACTCCCTCCCTCACAGTTGGGGACTCGATCTGCCCCACTCCACAACAGACTTACCAACCAGACCTGGCTGCTCTCCACGCTGCCAGGCAACGCTCATGGCTACCTGTATGCTGTGCTGTAGCTACGCACATGCATGGGGCATTATTGGCAACATTATCAGTCACATCAGCCAAAAAAAGGCAATTGCCAACACTTTCAATTTTCCTTATATCAGTGCCAATCTGATATAGGACCAATGTATCGGTGCACCTCTAGTAATTAATTGTACTGTTCAACCTGTTCACAATATCAATCTCCCAGATTGCTTTCAGTAGTCACCAGGAGATGGATGCCAATTCCAGTAGGCTCCCAGCCAATCCAGGAGGGTTGGCAACCCTAAGTGTGCAGCCTGGTGGCCCGTGCCTTGCCTGGTGTGGCATGGGGCATGTGGCCCCTGGGGGGTTAGAAGTTGGACAGTCATGCTCCAGAATATCAATCATTTACCTTAACTATGACCACATGCCTTCTCTTCCTGCAGTCACCTGATTCATTCACTAAAGCCCTTCCCAACAGTATGTGCAACTAATTCTTTTCCAGAGTACCATCCTGAATATTGAATAAGAGGGAGGGTCAATGTAAACAATAGCATGTGGTCATACATTAAAGACTGTCATTACGTACACACACAAGAAAGCTGCACTTACTATAAGCTTAGTATTCCCTATCTTTTGAGTGCTTGGTTTTGCAGTCTTAAATTATGCCCTTAAAGTCTGTCTTCCTTCATGCTATCTAGGTGACATCAGGGGAGCACTGACAATCACAGAAAGACAATTTCTATGCTCTCATTTCTACCATTTGACACCACAGGCAATCCTAGCAGCCAGGAGGAGCAACTGCAGCAAAATCCTTCTCTGCATCTCTACCTCATGTTAGAGCATGTTTAATGGAGAGAATTTGACTGCTAAATACAAACAATCTTCAGAGTGAGCATGTGTGAACTTGGATAAATATGGGCAAACTTTGACAAAGATAGCAAAAAGCATGATCTTCACACTACTGTGACCCTCTCCCCACTCCCCCTCCAGCCATATTCCAAGGCATGGCAGAAAAGCTTGGAGGCACTTATTTCTCAGTAAAACAGTTGGAAGATATTTTTAAACAATGATTTTTTTCCTTAATAATTTTCTCAGAAATAGCTGAGCCACTTCACTGGCACTGTCAAAAAAAAAAAAAAGAAAAAGAAAAGTCAGCCTAAGGCAGACATCCTGCATAGATATTTTCAGTGCAAATCTTTAAAGTCTGGAAAAATTGTAAGTGACTAAAAAAAGGATCTCAGTAGTAGTGTAGTAGTAGTAATAGTGTATTTGCAGTTTTTCCTAAAACAATACAATAAAATGGACAAAAAAGTATATAATAAAATTATATAATATGCAGTTTTTGCTTAAAAGCACACAATAAGATTACACATTCTACCAGTTTAAACATAAACATAATTAACAGAACCCCCTGAGAAAAGGGTCTTATAATGAAGGGCAGCAAACCACTGGTGGCACTACCAGTTTCGATCATAAACTACCTGAGAAATCTTTTCTCCTCTGCATCAGAATGTGGAATTTAGCTTTCCCCTCCTCTCGAAACAATTTTTTGCCTGATGTCTGAGTCATGTAAGACACAGTCTTAGGCTAGTGGTATACTTCTAATATGTATAGTACCCATAACTTTAATGATTTAAAGAACTGCAGGGATAGAAACAGGAGCAATACAACATTAAGAAGTACATGTAGCCCCAGTTTTCCAACAAAACAAAAACTAACTTACAGCTCTAGAAGGGAACGAGATATTACATGGTAGTTTCCTGATAAGGTAACTCCCATTCATAAAAATCATTGCACCAATTTTTTTAACTCATCTACTCTTTGATTTTATATTATGACCCATTCAGTTGCCATCTTGTCCTTTCTCCAAAATATCTTGAATCAAGTAAGCGCAATCTGACAATTTCTCAAATAATTCCAAGTATCCAGGGGTCTTTTGTTTAGAAAATGAAAAATTATAGGATCACAGGGCTGGAAGAGAGCCTCATGAGGTCATCTAGTCCAGCCTCAGACTCTCCAGCCTCTTTATAATCACCCTTCAAGTATTTGAAAACTGTTATCAAAACACATAGTTGCAGCTGGACAATCTAGCTGGACACTCAATTACCTAGGATCATTTTGAAAAGAAGAGAGGCACCAACATACAGTATCTTATGCTTGGTATCTGAATACAAATTTGATAAAATGCAGCATTTCAAGTAACAGAAGTCTTAAACATTTTAAAAATAAAAAATGAGCTATGAAAACTAGAAAACGCAATGTTCCATTAACTAAGAGGACTGCAGTTCTCTTTGGCTTTAAAAAAACATGTATTCCCTCATTCCTTTAGATACCTTAATAATGTCAAGACTGACACAATAAAAATTGTTATTGAATCCTGACAAAAATACCAGAGAAAGAATGAAAATGAGTGGAACTTTGATAGCAACAGTATCTGATCCTTGGTATCACAGGAGACTCAAAAAGTGTCTAAGAACCTAGAAAGATATTTTATGTAAAAAGAATAGTTATATTTTTCAGATCTAAGAACTGCAGTATAAATTGAAAAGGAGGAATTCACGTGTCAAATAAGCCTTTTTGGATATATATATATATATTCCCAGATAAATTCTAGCTTGAACACAAATCCTTTGTCCTATATTATTTTGCAGATATTTTGACAAAGCAGTAATAGGACATTAGCAAGTAATTTAGCTTTCCCAGAGGGGAAAGTTTTATAGCTTAAATCCAGGGTCAGTGTTAGCTCATCTCCTCCTCTATTCTCAGGTATGGCACAGCTTATTTGGAGTAATTTAATTATTCTGTGCCTCTGTTTTCCCCTCTGTATAATAGGGATAGCACCACTGTCATCAGAGCTTCAGGGCTTAATTCTTTAATCTCTATAAAGTGTTTTGACACCCTGGTGGGTGAGCTACTATGAATCTGTGAAACAATATTAATAAAGGTGGATGGAGCTGATACAGTATGATGGAGCATATACACCTCATTTTATTAAAAATTGAAAATCGTCTTTCCAACTCAAAAATTAAACCAAAATAAAAACAGCTAATACATGATCCTGTGGCATTTTGTTCTGTCAACAAACAAATTATTTAAAAAGCCTGTTAACACCAGGAACTGGCTAGTTGGTTTGAGAAAGTAAATGTCCTTAAAGTCCTTGACAAAACTCAACCAACCATTCTGTGAGATTTGAAAAAAAAATCAGTTAACTCTTTTTTTTAATTATTTTTCAGGTCTGAGATGGAAGCAACAAAAAATAATGGAACTGCAAGAATAACATTATTTTTAATATACTATTTCTAGTAATGTTTCCAGAAAAATGAAAACAGGAAGTCTCACATGTTCTTTCTTTGGTAATATTTGCTACCCAGATTTGCAGATGACTAAAAAACAAATCCTTTATAGCAGAATCCAGGCCCAGAACTTGGTACATAGGCTCTCTGTATGATCAGGGTAGAATCGGTCACATGAGAACAGGGTCTAGAGGGCTGCTCTGGAAGAAAGACATTTTACCTTTACATAAAACACAGTGAGTGGAGAAAGATTACATCAGTCAAAGATGAAATATTTTTGCCTCCATGCAATCCATTCACAGCACAACAAAGCCAAGCCAAAGCCAGACAGTGTCACAAAGCAACACAGATGTGACTGCCTGCTATTTTTCACATTGAACTCTCAGTTAGCTGACAGATATGAGGAAAGCCACATGTAGCATGACAACTTCACAGTGACCACATGTTGGCAGCTGCAGAGGAACATATTCCAGCCAAGGCAGAATGTATTAAATCTGAAAATGTTTCCTCTAGCCGTGCCAATGCGGGTAGAGATACTAAGCTAGCCAAAGGGAAACTATCAAAGCAGTTTTAAATCCTGCATCTCTTCAGGGATTAGGCACTTTATTCAGTGCCACCCAAGAGAGCTCTAGCCTCTCTCCTGCTAGTAGATGATTAAGCTCTTTGTTTCAAAAAACAAGCAAGGTTCATTCCTTTCAAAACACATCAGGGACGAGAGGTAGTAGTGGTTCTGTGCCCTTACCCATTTCATACAACAGCCCACCGATTACAAGCACTTAAATTGTTGGCAAGTTGGGCTGAATTCTTTCCTATTCCCAAGAGGATTTGAATGTATATGTCTTACCTCCCAAAGTGAGTGCTCTTCGGGCTATTCAGGATGGGGATATTCTCATTCCCCTTCATTTGAAGAGCCTTGTTACATGTTGCACTTTGACTTGCTCAGAAGTTGATCAGTATTAGTTCTAGCTCGAGTTTGGAGCAGTCAAACCTTAAGGCTGAAAACCTCTAACTGTCCGCCACCTGCACACTACTGACTTGCCACGAGAGGGCTGGTGAGCAGGTGGCGGATTAGGAGCTACAGCTGAGTTGCCACTACAGGGCTGATGGGCCAGGACAGGCTTCTATCCCTGCTCTAGATGGGAATGTGTGAGAGATGGGGTGGGAGCACGGCAGAAACATGAAGCTTGGAAGCAGAGATTTAATGGGATGGGGTAGGTAATGACATGGGAGGCGGAAAGGAAATGGGGGTGGGAGAAGGGTGGTAAAATGAATGAAGTCAGCCACTGAAAGAGAAAATAAAAAGTAGCAAAAAAAAAAAAATTTAAAAAGAAATAAAGAGAAAGCAAATTAAAGGTCTCATATTTTAATAAATTAGGATATGGGGTTGGGATGTGGGGGTGCTGGGATGTGGAACAGTGAGGGAAGGCACTTTTGGGGGAACTATTGCCCCTGCTCCAGGAAGGAAGCCCCAGCTCATGAGGACCCAATCCAGGAGCCTGCCTCGTTCCCTCCCTCTATCCTGCCTAGACCCCACTCATAGACCTGTCTGTGCCCTGTGATCTGGCTAGCAGAAATGGGCTCTGCAGGTTGTTTGCATGGAGTTGCGCCCCTGAGAGTGAGAAAGTCACACCCCAGGAGTGGGAGGACAAGCTGGCTTGGTGCCAGTACCGCCCCATGAGCAGTAGAGTTCAGGGGGTGGAAAGTTTGTCCACACATAACAGGAGGGTCAGGAAGGGGGCATTGGGATGTTGGAGGACTGCAACTTGTAGGAAGTGGCCACACATTAATGAAACATGGGCTGCATAACACAGATCAGAGAGAAACCTGACCTAGAGTTGTGTACCTTTAAAGCGTGCTTAAAACTAGTTTCAGGTGTTAATGTATGGACAATCCAGAGCTCCAGGACCCGTGTAAAATTAATATGCAAAAAGACCTGAAGAGTGAGAGAGGGAGAAAATGCACAACTCTCCAGCCAAGTGGTTAAGACATTCACCTGTGATGGGGGAGTCCTGGGATCCTGTCCCTGCTCCAAAGGTTGGATATATTTTATCTTAAATAGTTCTTAGATAAAATACAAGAACTGTCCTTAGATTAAAGCTGGTATTTTTTCCATTCATCCCAGTGCTATGGTCACCAGACTTTGGACTGTTTTGATGCTTTTGAATCACTAAATATTTAAGATACTCAAATACATGGATACAAACTTATGTCAATGAGGAGCCCTCCTGTGGAAGGCAGCATATGGCCCCTTTCTATTCAGATCCTAATAAAATCATAGAGAGTTTATTCAGCACAGCTGGAATGCCCTTAAACCTTGCACTGTTTCAGGTTTACCAACAAGATTGCATATGATATTTCTATTAGAACCCACTTGTAGTACTTGTTAGCTTTATCTTACATTTGATTTGATAAACAGTTTATACAAAGAAGCCAAGCTTCCCTTCCACCTGTGCCCCCTTTGTTTATCTGCCTTCCAAAGCAAGTCATCTTTCTTTTTTCCCATAATCTTTAGCTTTTACCAGTGCTTATACTGGCACAATAAGGGTTGGTATACTGTACCTTCATCCAAAACCAAATGGAGATAATGTTTCAGTTATCCAGCAGTTACCCTCCACCGCAGTCTGTCAGTTCTTGCTCCTTACATGTGCTCTTGCTCCTCCCAGTAGGCAACACACCTGCCATACTTTCTTCACCTCCCCGACTTCTACACAGCCTGACAACCCTAGTCCTCATCCCTCCTCCTCCAGTTGCAGCCAGCTACATACACTAGTTTCAACTTCTTTTCCAAATTGCCAATTGATCCTTACCTCCTAGCACATCTTTCCATGCCCCCCAGCTAACTTAACTGGCATACTATATTGCCATCCTACAGAACCAATTTACCTACCCTATGTCTTCCTCCCATGCTGTTTGTAGATACGATCTGCAATAAAAATAAAAGATCCACACTGCGAATCTGTGTCAGGATGCCACTTAAGAGAAGAGACATGCTAAGCAAAATTATTTTCCATAACATCATCGATTCACTACATGGTCTGGTTTTCTTTATGCAATACACAAACCCTTTTAGGAAAACAGAAAGCATGGCTCCCAAAAAACACCATTTCAAGACTTTTCTGGTAGCTCTGGGCTACATAAAACATTTGTAAATTATATTAGGAGTTCCAGAATGACAATCACTTCACAATGGTGAGGCTTGAAATAGCTGTCAAGCAATGGAGGTCAAATGAATATCCATTGAAATCATGCAGCACTTAGGGGCTAGTGCCCCTGCAAAAAACATATCTGTAACAAACATTAAGAACAGCTGTTAACCAACAGCTCCACCATGAGTAGCTAAAATCTGCAAAAATTCAAACTGAGCTGGTCACTCAGGCTCATTTAATTCTTGTTCATGTTTTGCAACTTCTCACCAGTAACAATTTACGAATTTAAAATAAATAAAGAGTTAATCCATAATTATTTTTGCACTGCATATGAATAAGATTAAAATATTCTTACAATACTGTTTTCAGGCAATCATTTGTACCAAACATCACTTGAAAGTAAACAAAAAAAAAATCTTTAGAAACTTGTTAAGGTTGAAAGCATATATCAATGGATTGGACCTAATAATCAGAAAGTGTAAACACTAATAGGAAAAAATAATAATTTTATGGTGGCAATTTCATAAAAACTGGAAATTATAAATAAAAGGACACAGCCAAGTAAATCATGTTATACATTTGTTCTTTACTTGAAGTCACTCCAGATCAGCCCCTTCATGTGATCGTCCATGCACCCTTCTGGTAAGCCCTAGGCCTGTGCGAATAGTGAAGTATTCAATTCTGATTCAGCCAATTCGGAGGACAGCAATTCGATTGGGTGATTCGAATCACTATCCCCATTCTATTCGGCCAAATCAGAATCAGAGATTCGGCGCTGATTCCAATATTCAGATCAGCTGGGGAGAGGAAGGCACAGCTGGGTGGCTGCAAGTTCTCCCGCGGCTCCTCCAGCTGTGCCTGCCTCTCCCTGGGCAGGAGGAGCCACGGGAGAAGCCTGCGTGGCCCCAACCCCTGCCCAGCCGCAGCCGAGTCCCAGCAATTTAAAAAAAATTTAAAAGCCCCACACACACCAACTGCAGCAGCGGGAATCAGGGCCTCTGAGGGTTCAAGGCAGAGCCCTGGCCATGCAGCGCAGCACAGCTCAGCACTTTTAACACCACCACGACCACCACCACTCTGGTGATTTAAAATCCTGCTACAAAAAGGAGTCCTGTAACTCATACTGAGGTACCCAAATACCATGGCAATGAGTGCCATATAAGAAAGAAAGGGAAAAATTAGTCTGTGCAATACTTGGGAAAGTATGTCTGCACATACTTTCACCAAAGCAAATGTGTTTATATTTATGGATGACTGCTTTGTTCAAACAATACGTGGATGATGCTTGCTTATGCTTTGGTTTAGATTGTCTTTGTGATTTTAAGATTTATTCTTCATTCAGTCTGTAGAAATAGTGCTATTGGTTTTTACTCTGCTGTTTGGACTTGCCTTGTGCACCAGGATGACTCCAGGTTTTCTGTCTCCACAGGTGCATCCACACATACAGGCACGTGTGCTTGCAGCAGCTCAAATAGCAGCAGCATAAATTTCTGCACCCTCGGACCTGCAGCCCCATGGCTGCGTGCCTGCCAGACCCAAATGGGGACCTCAGTCACTTGGGCTGTGGTATGGACACTGTAGCAGAGTTTCCTGCACCTCTGGGCCAATTGCTAGTGGGCCACAGCTGCACAATTGGCTTTCATGTGGCACTGCTGTCATGTCTTCTGCTGCCCCAGCCCTGACATCTGGGCAGCTATCACCAGGAAGATGAACTCATTGCGGTGGCCCACTTTGAACTGTTGAAGCATGTCCTCCTCGCCCCATATGGTCAAGATGTCAGCCACCTCATCTGCCCTCCAGCTGGGTCCCCAGTGCTGGCCCTGGGCAGGCTCCTCTGCCCAAGTCCAAACGCTTGCTTCAGCAGCAGGGATCCTGGTGGTTCCTGTTTAAAAATTACAAATTCTCTGATAAAAAAACCCCCAAAATCCATGTTCTTCCATGATTAAAATGAAACGCCACTATATATCGAGAGATCAGTTGGGCAATGTTTTATTGATATATTTACAATTATAAAGCAGTTTGGAAGCCTACCAGTGCCTCTATCATAATAAAATGAATCCTGAATACCTATACATTTTGGTGTTTACTTTTGTTTTTTTAACCACAGAAAAATCAAAGCTGCCCCTGCTCCCTTCACTCACCAGGATGTGGGGTGCTAAGCAGCATTGGGATGCCAGTGCCCTGCCCCTGCCCAGCCCCTTGCCCCTCACTTCCAAACCCACAGGCTCACCAGTGCCCCTCATTCCTGACCTGTAAACTCTGCCTGCCCCAACTATCTCCCTCCTAGCAGCAGCTCCATCCCAGCATTAGGACATGAGTCGAGCTACATCTATCCCACCTGCTGCTATGTGGGAGGGCTTGTGTGAGGATTTGGGGTGTGGAATTTATGGGTGGGTATTTGGGTGGGGTTTCTGGGTGGGAGTGTGGGATGTGTGGGTGGATTGGGGGGGTTGTGTGCATAGGGGGACTATGTGGGGGTGGGGGAGACTATGTGGGAGGGGTGGGTTCCCCCACCCCCCCACAGTCTCTCCATAGCAGCAGCAGGCCATCAGGGTGCTCATGGCCAGTTCCTGGCAGAGACCCCTGGTGCCTGCACATGACAAATGGTGCTGGCCCAGCCTGCTGGTGCATGCCCTCAGACAGGACCGGGCCGGCTCTTGCTGTCACCCGGGTTTCCAGTACTGCATACAAGAGCCATGTGCCCTCAGGTCAGGCTGGGTCCTGCCTCCATGGAGCCAGCCCAGCCCAACAGCATGTGAGGCACATGGAGTCAGGACCTGGCCCAGCCTGAGAGCACGTGGCTCTTGCATGAGGTGCCAGGAGCCCTAGGTGACACAAAGAGCCGGCCCAGTTCTGGCTGAAGGCATGCACCAGTGGACTGGGCCAGCGCCATGCACCACGTGCAGTCACCAGGTCTCTGCCAGGAGCTGGCCATGAGCACCCCAACAGCCTGCTGCTGCAATGGGGAGACTGTGCACCATGCGGGGGAGTGGGTGGGAGGACCCACCCCTACCACATAGTTCCCTACCCCCACACAGTCCCCCCTCACCCCTACTTACTGGGGACAGAGCCTGGGTCCAATCCACTGCTGCCAGCCTTGCACCGCTCCTATTTACAGGAGCAGCAGGGATACCCAGCAGGCATAGAGTGCTAGAGTGTCGTTCTGGAGGACCCAACCTCTGATTGCCTCAGGGCATGTTCCAGGAGCATGCCCTGTGCCGCTTTTTTCCAGGGTGTTTCGGTTTTTTTAATACCAGGATTTTTTAGTATCAAATTTAGAGTCTGCACTACAAATATGCAGCGTGGGGAACATTTTTTCATTCCCAGCGTGCCTCTTGCGGCATCTCAAACTGCTTTGAGATGCCACAACAGGCACATGCTAGCTCATCTGGACACGGCCCAGGAGGGCAATTCTAATGACAGAAGTAGTAACAACTATCAAAGGATAAATAATGTCTCTAAAAGGACAGTTCTGGGAGTACTGGAATAGCTTCCTTATTATAATGATTATTTTAAAAAAAACCGTGTAGCTTTCATTGGAGAACTGGATTCTGTGGATCTAAAATGTAACCACATCCTCAGCAGACACTCCCTGTGAGTGAAGAAGGGTGTTTGTGCCCAGAACTTGCAAATAACATTTTTTCCAACTATTTAGTTAGCCTAATAAAAGAGATCACATTACCCAAAGAACCTTGTCTACCTGTGTTTTTAGACCAACACAGCTACAACCAACACCACCGAGTCCTCAATCCTTTCCTGCTTTCCCCTGCTTAAACAGTAGCTCAACAATAAGATAACCTGGCATATACATAGCATTTTCTGGAAGTAAAAGAAGGGCTGGGTAATGCCCATTTAGAAAGAAAAAAAAGTTTAATTTAAAAATATCACTGGATCGGTGCATGGCTTGAAGGCTGTTCAAACTCTGCCAGATTATCCCCTTCCAAAATGTGGATTTCACTGTGGGAATGGTTTGTATCACCATGCTTCAAAAACACATGACCAGTGGATAATTAATAGAAGATCCTGTGCCTGACTCTAGATTTAAGCTTTTGCAAATACAAGGTACTTTGTTCTCTGGCCTAAAAAGCACACAGCAAGCTCCCTGGTAATTCTGTTACCTGAAAGTCTGCTTATCTTCCTACCAGGGAATATCGTTATCTGAAGCATACTTATAGTTGTGCTAAAAGAACAGAGTCTGAATGCAAAAACTGAAAATTGTTCCACAGTAGATTATCTCTATTAAGTAAAAAGGCTTCATAACCTATATAGAAGTAATAATATGTAATGAGAAGGCTGTCTAAGTAGCATAATATTGACAACTTCACAATTTTTTTTTATCTAGAGTTGATAAAGGATTGTGTGATCTTTGACACAACAGGAGTGTAATAATTAGACTACTTGCAAATGCAGAGTTGTCTGGCTACATGATACAATTGCAGCCTGGGTACACCCAGAGGGGTGTGCCCTGTCCTCCAATGACAGTTATGGGGGTCAGGCAAGGTGCTGATGGAGGGGCCGGCAACTAGAGCAGTTCCCTCTCCTCTCTACAGAGCCAGGCTGTGACCGTGTGCTTAACTATATACAATTTATTACTATAATAAATACTTAAGATAAAACATGAAATATTTACAATAAAGCTTAGCATATGACACGACATATAATATCCCACAATCCACATAAACTATATAACTTACAGCCTATATAATAATTAACACATTAAACAAGATAGTTAAGGTTACAACACAATAAACACATATAGGGAATCAACTTATATAACCCAAATAAGTTAATAATAATATTCCTTAGACCTACCAAGTAACAATACAAATATACATATTAATACATTAAGAACATATAAACCATATAAACTCCTTTAAAGAATACCCATAGCTATACAGACCTTGAAACAACAACTATCACCCAAACTGGGGAGTGCACTCAGTACCTCCCCGAGGGGTTTCCTTGGAGTCCCTCCCCTTTAGGGCCCTGGGATGTGGACACATCCCTCCTGCAATGGAGGGTGGAGGCAGCAGACACTCCTGTCCTGTGCCCACCTCCCCTGCAGGACCCACTTCCCCAGCAATGCATGCTTCCTCTCTGAAGCACCCAAGGCTTATCCCCTGGAGGCCATTCCCATGAGAGCCTCTCTCCAGAGGTGCCTTCAGCTCTCCTTGATGGCCTGGTGGCCTGCAGCAGGCAGCCCAGGGCTCTCTCTCTCTCATGGGAGCCAAACTGTTACAGGCTCTGGTTCCCCAGTCTCACACTGGGGGTCTTCCCTTTCTCAGGCCCTGCTCTGGACACCACGGCTCTTTTAGTTAAAGGTGGAGTCGCACTCCAGGGCTCCAGTCACTCAGCCTAGGGCCGGGGCTAACTTGAGCAGCTGTGAGCTGCTGCCAGGAGGGTCCTCCATGCACCAACCCACTCACTGAGTGAGGCCCAAACAGCCTTGAGCTGCTCCCAGGGCCAGGTCTCCCTGTGCCGATCTGCACACCGACTACCCAGCCACTTGCTGGGTCCGCAGGCTCAAGCCACCTCGAGCAGCTCCTGGAACCTGATCCCCGAGTGCCAATTCACGCGCTACTGAAGCTCAAGCAGGTTCTCAAGGATGGACGTCTCTGGATCTCCTCTCTCCTCGCCATCACTCATCATCTCTCCCCAGCCTGCTGAGCACGCTCCCCTTTTATACTCTTCAGGGGCTCCACCCCTGAAGTTCTCCGGACCTGGCTGGCGCAGTTCCAGTTCAGGTCCAGCTGCTTCTTGTCCCCTCCCTTTTCAGTTTTTGCATTGCTTCCCTTGTGCTGCCTCTGGATTGGTGGGCAGGATCCACCAATCAAACAGCAGACCCTTGAGCCTGGTACTCTACCCAAGCCCCAAAAAGGTAAGCCTGCTACACAATACATACAACTGTTATGCACTCCAAGACTACCCAATAGATGGGGCAGGGTTTTTTTTTTACTCTGTAGATTTTGCATTCAGTAGGCCTTACATGCTCAATGGGGACAGATCCTCAGCTAGTGTAATTTACCATAGTGCTACTTACTAGAAGCTGGAAATCTGTCTTATGAATATGGCTGCAATAAATAACTTGGACTGTGTCAGAACCCTAATAGCTTATGACATGGTACAATCCAGGTACATTCAAAATAATGTGTAAATGACTTGGTACAGGCAGTCCTTGACTTACAACGTTTCGAGTTACAACGTTTCACATTTACAATGTTTATAAATTGACACCCTGTTTCAACTTTATGACATCAGTTTCAACTTACAACACTTGATCCAATGTGACATCACACCAGTGAACAAGTTTGCTACGTCCCTCATCTCCCTGGAGAGCATCTGTCTAAACTTCCTTGGACACTTTAAGAAACCAGACAAGACTCCAGAAAAACCTGCAGCCAAGACTCCTGAGAAGACTCCAGCCAAGAACCCTTCAAAAAGTCCAACGAAGAGCCTTTCAAAAAGTCCAGCAAAGTCACCTCAAAGAAGTCCTTCCAGATCAATATGATTGCTATTTACAATATAAATACATCAATGTAGCTATATTACTCATCTATAATTGATAGAGTACAAAATTCTGGGGTATATTTTAGTGAAGATAGGGTATCGGGCCTTGTTTCTCATGAGAAAATTGGTTCTGAGTTACAACATTTCGACTTAAGACGTGGTTTTCAGGAACCAATTGTGTCATAAGCCCGAGGGCTGCCTGTATCTCAAAGTGAAAAATCCTGTAACCCCATTTTAAATTAAGAACATTCCTGATTACATACATCACATGTAGTGCAGCCAAATAAAGCTACCATTAAGTATATTTCAGTTCTTTATACAAAAAAAAACCAATCCCACATAAATTGCCATCTATTTAGTTTGTTCGTGATTAGTGTGTTTGTTTTCTTAGGAAGTTTCAAAGTACTCCGTCTAAGGAAATGAAAACATTTTACCTTTACATAAAAAACTCAATGGAGAAAGATAACATCCACCAAAAATAAAGAATATTTGTCTCCACACAATCCATTTGCTGTTTTACCAAGTCTTCCAGATAGCGTCACAAACCCATGTAGATGTGAGTAAGTTCTATTTGTCACATGGTATCCAGGTTGTAGCCATATTCGTCTAGAGGCAAAAGGAATCAGAACTCATGGCAGAGGTTTTATTAGACCAACTAGATTTTTGCAAAAAAATGTCTTTAATAGCAAGCTTTTGGGCGCAAGCACCCTTCTTCAGGCATAGGAGAAAAGAATGTAAAAGTTCTCCTAGGTAAAAATGAAAGTTCATATTTCATAGGAAAGTTAAAGGTATGGTAAAATCTCCTCTTTAGAGCACTTCATTTTATGCAGGTTAGGCTCAGAGAAAAGTTGGAATAGTCTGTTTACCTCAAAGTTGTTTGGTGGCAAGCAGAACGTAGTCGTATTTCCTTTTGCTATGCCTGAACAAACGTGCTTGTCCCTGAAAGCTTTCAATTAAACAACTCTTTTTTGCAAAAATCTAGTTGGTCTAATAAAAGGTATCATCTCTACCATAAGTTCTGATTCTGATTTGTCATATAAAATGCTCACTTAGCTGACATACATGAAAAAGCCACATATAGCAAGACAACTGCATAGTGACCACACATTTGCAGATGCTGAAGAATACATTATTTCAGCTAAGGCAGCATTTATTGAGTGTCAATATGTTTCCCTTAGCTATAAGCAAGCAAAGTTTTGGTGCTATCTTTTATTGGTCAAAATGTATAATTAGGAAAGAGATTAGACAAACTTTCAGGCACAAAGTGCCGCAGGGACATGTTCAAAGTCCTGCACTTAGGACAGAATAATCCCATGCACAGCATTGGTTCCTAGCCAATACAGGCTAGGAACCAACTAGCTAAGCAGCAGCTCTGCAAAAAAGGATCTGGGGTTTACAGTGGACAATAAGCTGAATATGAGCTAACAGTGAGCCCTTCCTTGCTGCCAGGAAGGCTAACAACATATTGGGCTGCATTGGTAGGAGTGTTGCCAGCAGATCAAGCAAAGTGATTCTTCCCCTCTATTTGCCACTGGTGAGGCCACCTGTGGAGTACTGTATTCAGTTTTGGGCCCCCCACCCCAGAAAGGATGTGGACAAATTGGAGAGAGTCCAGCAGAGGGCAGTGAAAATGCTGAGAGGGCTGGGGCACATGACCTATGAGGAGAGGCTGAGGGAACTGGGATTATTTAGTCTGCAGAAGAGAAGACTGAGAGGGGATTCGATAGCAGCCTTCAACTACCTGAAGTGGGGTTCCAAAGAGGATGGAACTAGACTGTTCTCAGTGGTGGCAGGTGACAGAGCAAGTAGAAATGGTCTCAAGTCACAACCAGGGAAGTTTAGATTGGATATCAAGAAAAACTCTCTCACTAGGAGGGTAGTAAAGCACTGGAACAGGTTACCCAGAGAGGTGGTGGAATTTCCATCCTTGGAGGTTTTTAAGACCTGGCTAAATAAAGCTTTGGCTGGGATGCTCTAGCTAGGGATGTTCCTGCTTTGAACAACAGCTTGGACTAGGTGACCTCCTGGAGTCCTTTCCAACCCTAATTTTCTATGATTCTAAGTTAAACACCAGATAAAACATTGACTTGTGATAGCGTCATCCATTTGCTATGTCGTTCTCACTGGTTTGGCACGTCCTAGAATAGTATTTCTAAAGATTCCATTTCATTATTGGGATGTCTTGTAACACACGAGGCTGAAGAGGGGAGGAAAGTTTGGGATCTGGTGAGTTTCTAAAGGTGAAGTAGAGTTTTGTTGGCTGTTGTGAACTCAACTGACATTTGGTATTTTAGGTTATTAAAGGCACGTATTGTTGTATAAGTCAATAATAAACAAACATATGGATCTACCTTTCTTGCTGCAAGACCTTATATCAGTGCACCCAGAATATCGAGTGCAGGTTATTTGAACTGTCAAATGTATTAATAATGTGAAGTTTGAGAGGATGCCCTGGACCATAACTCAACCAACTTAGTAAATGATTCATTGTATGGACTTGGATAAATTTCTTTGCTCTTCTCCCTCCATCTACCCATCCGGAAAACAAGAACAGTAACACTCACTTCAGAGGGGTGCTGAGAGTGATCAACAAGGTCTTGTTAGGTCATTTGTTCATATCAGCCACTCAGTGCTGAAAACAGTGGTGCAGATATAGTTGATCAGTAGCAAAACTGAGTTTAGAAAAGTCCCTAATTAGAAGCACTACACTGTGGCTGGAAAACTGTCACTTCAAGGTTATTGCTTTGCAAAGGAGACATCACTTTCTCAGGAACACATTGACCCCGCTTTGGAAAAATGCAACTCATTAAATTCCTTGTGCTTTCTTTATAAAGGTTTTTTAAAGTTCTTAATGTCCATGCTGTAATTTGTCTGGGGCCAAATTTCAAAGCTATGCAGAGTGATTTTGATTTGGAATGAATGCTCTAAGAAATCAAGGGGGAGCTTATTTTTGCAGACATATGAGCCAACATTATCAAATCCATAAACAATATACATTTTCTGTTTATGTCATGTATTTCTTATGTCTAGTACTCACTATCACCAAGCAGCCTTCATTTTTATAGAGCAGTGCAAAATGCAATAGGTATTATCAAGAAGAAAAAACAACAATTGAGACACTCTATCAAAGCCTGTCATATTTTAGCTGAGTTTCAGCAGCAGCAGCAACAACAAAATGTGCCAACACCAGCAACTGAAGTAAGATGCATTTACATGATAAAGTTCAGCCTTCTCCATGCTAAAGCACCCACTTAAACACATGAAGGGTGTACATGATTATTGCTCAGAGCATGCGGCTGCTGAGAAGGTATTACAGGAACCTTAATACTGGGCAATAATTGAAAATGTCTGTCTCATTCTCAGTCCCTTTGTGACAGGCCAGCTGTGATATGTCTTCTGACTCTGCCTTTCTGAGCCAAGTCAGTCCTCTCATTAGTTTTCTTAAACACCACCTGTCCATGTTAAGAAATTATTCTCAGACAAACCAAAAAAGGAATTACATGGCACTCTCATTAAAAGTGTAGATACAAGCTTCAGAGAGGATAAAAAAAATAAAACAGAAATGCTCACAGCCTGAGCATTATCCTGCATATTGGCCATTCTTTCATCTTTAACAATTTCTACCTAATTTTATCAAGCTAGGAACTAACAGATCCCATTTTTCTCTTGGTCATTGATTGGACTATTGCCATAATGCATGGTTGTAAAGTACTACTACTGTGTACTCTTCCAGGCAACTATGACATAGTCAACACCATATTTTATTGTGGCATTGGGGAATTTCTTGACAGACTCTGAATTCAAGTTGCTCATTTATTTTGCCATCTTGAAAACCCAATCTATGATATTTTTTCTTCTTTTTTTGCCTTCTTCTATAGTAGATGTAGGAACTAAGTAGAGCCACAGACCTGTATAGGGATATGATAATTTATACTAGCTGGAGATCTTTTATTGACTACTCCAGCTGGGAGTCTTCTGTTGACTTCATTGTATGCTTCCCATATGACCTGATTGCAGAATCATAACCTATGGCAATGATTATTTTGTCTCTCGCATTCTCTTTACCAGTTTCATCAGTGTAGTATTTTCAGCTTGTTTTGGTGGAGATGAACCTGGAGATTTATAACCACTGAGGCCTAAGTCAGAAGGCCTCCAATTCTCATAACACTCACTGTTCTACTGCAAGGACACTCTCCACTTTACTCATCTTCCCCATGCCTCTCACCTGATTTTAACAGTGTGCAGAGTATACCTCTGTATATCTACTGGATTCTGGTTTCTCCTAATGTCATTCTCCTGCACAAGGGAATGAAATAGAACAGGTTCCAAGTGTATCACCAACCAAATTCCATATTGTTCACTTGAGTCATCCAGTTGCAGAGACAACATTCAAAGTTAGTTACTGTGCTGCATAGGATCCCACAATATGACAATGTAAGGGTGACCAAACTACCATATTTACCTGAATCCAAGATAACCCTAAATTTAAGACATGCCCCCCCCCCCCAATAATTAGATTCTATACATTGGGAATTTATAAATTTGTTATAATTTTCCATGTATGGAATCTACTAATTGGAGGATTGTCCTAAATTTGTCCCCACCACCACTGCAGCAGAAATAACAGTGGCAGGGAGGTAGGTGGTAGGAGTCAGACAGGAGGAAAAGCAGTAAGGAGGCATATGGGGAACAGATGGTGGGGGGCAGGTGGTAGGGCAGGCGGTGGGGTACAGGGGATGGGAGAGGCAATGAAGGGGTATGCAGTAGGTAATGGGAGAAGAGAGGGTAGAGGGCAGGAGGTGTGAAGGTGCTGTGGGGGCAAGTGGCACAGAGACAGACTGCAGGTAGGGCAGAGACTGCAGTGGGAAAGGCAGGAAGTGGGGATAAGAAGTAGAGAGGAGACAGGGGGAGGGAGGGACAGGAGCCCAAGACTCCTGGGCAGGGGGGCGGGTGAGAAAAAGCAGGGCATGCAGAGTAAGCAGGGGGACAGGCAGCAGCTGCAGACCCACAGTTTGGACCAGGGCCTCAACAGCTGCCCTCCCCACCACTGCCTAGTACTCAATTCCAAGACAAGGGACTTTTTCCTCCATGCTAAATCAGGAAAAAACCTTGACTTGGAATCAATGAAATACAGTATTCATATACATTAATTACACAGCAAAGCACAGAGAGATGGCACATATTAATCCCTATACTGCCATCTAAGGGTACTTCATGTTATAAATCCATTTTGTGCTGCGAGTAAGATGGATAGGGAGAGGGAAAGAAATATCGGTGTGCATTATATTAATTATATAATATTTTACATATAAAAAAGCAGAGTGTTTCCTACACTTTATCAACACTTTGTAATGAATGTATATGTTGCCACCAAAATCCCATTGGCAGTTTTTTCAAACTCCAGAACTGAGCCGCACACCTCCAGAACCCTGAAGTTCCTCTTACACAGTAGATACATTCCCAAACCTTCACTTTTTGTCCTGTACCTGATGTCTAGACCTGAACAAGAGGCTAATGAAAACATCAGCTAAGAGAAAAGTTTAAAGTGACTTGGCAGAATCATGCAAAAGGATATAAGGGATTATGCAGAGGACTCATGTCACAGCTTTTACCAACCCAGCCATCTCAAGCAGCAGGAATATCTCCCTGATCTGCAACTGAGGCTTGAGGGTAGTATCTACAGCATATAAGGCCCTTACGTAAGGGTAAGCAATTTATTTTTCATGTCTATGAAAGTGCATGGGCCATGGGAATAATTCTATCTTCTTTATTTCTGTACAGCCCTGATACACACTGAAGTACATAATACACAGCTTATGCAATAGTCAGCCTGGCTCATGGCTCTCTGTCTGTCTTTCCAGTTTCAGAGCATTAACTGTCTCAGAAAAATGTGCGGAAGAAATATTTGACACGTATTCAAAACTAAACAGCTGGAGGGATGAAGGGATGGGTGCACAGGGACTGCTCATTACGAGAACAGCAATAGGAAGGCTAAATAACTAAAAAATTAGTCATTAAGCAATTAGCTCAAAGCCAAGGTGTAGTGGGAGGTGGAGGAAGGGGGAGGGGGAGCGCTAGTGTTTTTGTTAAAAATATACAAACAGCAGCAGACTATTATTAGTAACTTACTCATAGTTTCCAATACTCCCCTTACTGTTGACTAGCTTCTATTACAGGGACACAGCTCATAGCAAGGAATAGTATGGTTCTGGGACTGTACAGCTACAACCTTTGGTGTAAGTTGTGGATGAGAAACCTATTTTTCTTTGCCCGCTCCTACTGCTAATGTAAGAACAGTAAATTACTACAACTTCTCAACCCATTCTGGCCAACATGTAGTAGAAAAGTGACACAGTTATGTTCAGTCTTTGCTTCCTGTCTGTCTGTTCTCAGTAAAACAGTCTTCACTCCAACTGTGCAGACCCTGTCTCTCAAGTAGCACCTGTAGGCTGCATATAGACATTCGGGGAGGTTAGAGCTCTTTAAAAATGGCCACCTGATCTACCTTAGTTCACCCAGGTGTGGACCTTACACTAGTTAGATTGATCTACATGCAGACTGTATAGAAGTTCAGGACAGTTAGATCAGTCTAAAAATGGCTGACCCAATCTAACGTAAATATACCTCTGAGGTAGTCTAATGTAGCTCAGGTCTGGCAAGACAGATCTAACTAAACTTCTGTACAGATCCCAGCATAGCCCCAGGGATGGGGAAGCCCAGTCACTGGCCCCAGCCCCAGGGCTGTGCTTTTCCTACCCCCTCCCTGTCACTGGACTATTTTTAGCCTCCCCCCCACCACCCCCAGACAGACAACTCTGCCATGGGACTAGCCAGGACCTCTTCTTCCCAGCCAACCACCCCCCCTACCATACTGCAAGACACTCCCAGTGCCAGTTTTATCAGCATTTGCTAATGCTAGGAGCTGAAGAAGTAAGTCATGGGTGTGGGGGGGAGGGATCGGAGGAATGGAGGGGGTAGGTCTGCCAGGGGTGTGTTTTGTCTGGAGATGGGAGGGTCAGAGGGCTAAAAATAACCCCAGGTCTGGAAGGGTGATGGAGAGAGCCCCTCCTCCTCCCTGCAAGCCCCCTACAGACCCTACAAGCCCTTTGACCCTGCTAAACCCTGCTGGATCCAAGCAACCTGTCCACAGATCCCATCTGTGCCTCCAACCTCCTGATCCCCACATGGTCTTTGCCTGCCATCATGAATCTGTCGACCCCACCTGCCCCCCTAATCACCACACAAGCCCCCTAATCCTCTACTGAAGCCTGCTTGCCACCCTGATCCCCCCAAACTTTCACTAGCCCCCCCATCCCACCTTATCTTAGAATGGCTGGTTATTTTTAACATGATCTAACCTCCCAAAATGTTGGTATGCAGTTTGCAATACAGTTACAAACTATTCTACCTATTTATGCCCTTTCATGGGTACATACTAGGGTTGGGTATTTGACTAGTCAAATAGTGGTCAAATATTGTAAACATTAGTTTATTAGAACAGTGAAGAAAGAGACTTTAATCTTCAGTAGGTTAGATATTTACACTAATTATCAAAAATAAAAGTTAGTTAACTGATGTTGTAAAACAGTGAAATTAAGTTTTAATGAATGTTTATAACTATCAATGTTAGGTATGTATAAATGTTAATAATATTCAAAACTGAGCAGTCTTCTTCAAGTCTCAACAGTTCTTCCTTTTCTTGGATTTTATCCCCAAACCCCAGGGTTAACTGAAACCACTACAAAATAATAATAATAAAAAAACAGAACTAAAACACAGACAGCCACTATAAAAGACAAAAGTTATTTTTTAACGTGCAGTTATGCTAAGTAGGCAGCAGGCCAACTCTTCTAGCATTTTGCTATTTGCATTTGGAGAGATGCCTGCAGTCACAACAGATGGCCAGTAGGAGAAGCTTTTATATGTTGTTGGTTTTGGTTTTTCCCTCAGCACAGAGTAGCTCCTGCAGGCCCCCATGGATTAAAAGGGGGAAGGGTGAGAGACGGAAAGAATAGAAGACACTATGATACAGTAAAAAAAAAAAGGTAGACCACCACCTACATAAGGTGGCTTCATGGCACACCCAACAAATTTCGAATGCAGCCAAATAATAAGCAGTCAATCCACCAGCCAACTGATATCATTTGTCTGGTCAAGTGACCCTAGTACATAATCCAAGTCACAAATTAAGTCCTATAAGAACACCTGTTTTGTACTGCGGCACTATACATTTCTCAAGTTTAAAGACATTGTTTTGAACCCCTCTTAAGTCATTTGTTATGCCTTTCTAGATCACCTAGATCTATTGAGGCTTTTCATAGCTAAGGTATTTTTTTAGCATGTGTGAAAATTAGAACTGGTAAACCCAAGTGGCACTTTAAAAACCATGGGGAAAATACTGATACTTTCTCCTGATAATGCAAGATTCCATGAAAGCACATATCTGATGGCATGTTAACATCTTAAATTCCATATAAGCAGTTGCCAAAAGAGAAGCATATAAAGCATCATTTGTATTCTAGGTGCTAAACAATACTACCTTACTCTCGGTTTGGGGGGGGGGGGGGGGTTGCATTAAAGTTGCAAAGAGAAGTCTGTACAAACCAGGCACTTAGATGAAGAGTAAAGATCCCTAAAGAATGCACCTTTTTGAGTGCATTCTCATCTCTCCTGATCAGGGTTGGGTTTCAAGAATAGAATTCAATAGTACATGATCTAGGAGACCCAATCCCTCTTGTGCAGTGAAAAAAATAGTAATGGGGAGATGCAAATTAGAAGCATCAAGACATAGGCTAAAAGGGGAGCAGTAATGGTTGAAGAAAGAAAGAAGATCCAGGAAGGGGGATTTCTTAGCTCACATTGGCCTCTCCACAAAGTCCAACAGCCTTCATTTACTAGACACTTACATACAAGTATGCGGAAGCATCAGATATTATCAGTCAGTACCTACCATAAGGTTTACTAGAAATTAATACAAAATAAAAATTAACTAGTTTTCCCTCCAGATAATTTTTTCCTTGTTTCTTTCCTTTTGTTTTAATTTGGTAAATCTTTGCCACCTTTTTCAGAGTGTCCTGTCAAACTCCATTTTCTGTGATGCCAACACTGTAGTTTTTCCTTTTTCTTTTAGCTTCCACTCCTATCCAATCTTACACCTTTTGCTTCCCCTAGTGTTGTCACCTTCTTCCCTCTGCCTCAAATTAACCATTCTCTCACTATTTCCACTGACTTTTCGGTCTCTCCTTATTCCCATTTTGTCACACGCAGGTCACATACACACATACTGTGCCTCGTTCTCTTACTGATGCATCCTGCTGCCCCAGTCACCCTCTTCTTGTCATTGATACATACGCACTGCAAATATATACATAGACCGGTGACACTTCTTCCATCCAAGCCTTGACAAGTATGGACCATTTAGGACCCTGTGCAATTAAGAGACTTCCATTGTGCTGGGGTTGAAACTGGGCTAGCAAGAGAGAGGGAGGAAGAAGAGAAGTGGGCTGCCAGGGAGTAAGCAAAGAGCTGCACTGCTCCAAACCCTTCGTTAGGATTAGGGGAAGTGTCCTGATGAGCAAATACTAACCCAATACACTGCACTGACTGATGCTACTTCCTCTCTCACAGAACAACTGTTTTTTTGTGAATCCTGGGAGCAGATAGAGGATGGGACCTGAGTGGGTCCCCCCATGGTCCCCTCCTCCAATCCCCCCCACCCCATACTAACCAGCACAAAGCCCACATCCAGCTCCCTGCAGCTGGCATGCTGCCTGCCTCACACGGGCATGCAGCATGCTTCAGCACTGGGGATAGAGCCAGGCATAAAGATGCTCTGGCTAGCTACCAGAGCATCTCTATGGAGGACCGAACCTCTGGTTGCCTGCCCTGCTTTTTCCCCCTGGGGTACTGTTTGACCCCTGAATATTCAGGAGTCTAATTTTGCCCCCACGCTGAAAATTTGGAGTGCAGAGAACTTTTTTTGTTTCCACATGTGCCTCTTGCAGCATGTGAAACCCCTTTGAGATGCTGCAAGAGGCACATGCGCACTCAACTGGATGCACACATAAGGTTCATAATAAAATTTTGAGATTTGGCAGCTCTATATATATTTATTTGGGGGCTTTTGGGCATCTGTAGGCATGAGGCACACCTGCTCCAATGCACCAGAATTACAGGGCATTTTTATATATGCTCCCAGCTTGATGCTGGGCACTTTAGCAAGCCGTGCTAATTAAAAGCTCCTGTGTGTCATGTGTATCAGCATCGCCGTGTGTCCCTGCACTGAAAAAAATGGCAACGGGGCACTTTGAACTAAAACTCATTGGACATGTTTTGTTTCCAAGTGCACCACAGCCATTTTGTCAGTGTGGAGGCGTGCGGTGACACTGATACAAGTGACACACAAAGCTGCCACGTCAATTTCTGTGCTCCAGTATACTCGATTAATTGAGTCTGCTCCAACGTGCTGGATTTCCAGCACAGTGAAGCAGGTTCCCTGCATGGGTGTAGGAGCCCACAGTGCATCAGAGCAGACTCAATTAATCAAGTCTGCTGGAGGGTGCTAATTAGCATGTTCCAGCAGCCTCGGCGTCTCCCGTCTTCAGCATCCCCATACTTCAAAAGGGTAGTGGGGTGCTTTAACTAAAGCTCATTGAACAAGCTGTAGTTAAAGCACCCCCACCTCCATTTTGAAGCACAGGATGCTTGAATCCGTGAGATGCTGTGGGTGCTTTAATTAGAGTGGTTCCTTAGAGCCACTCTAATTAAAGTGCTCCTGCCCCCACACCACCAGAGCACATGTAAATATGCCCTTTCTGTCCCTCAACCTGTCATGTACATTCATTAATTTATCTTCACTACAACCTTCAGAGGTAGGGAAGTATTATTATTCTCATTCTATAGATGGAGAACTCAGGCACAGACAGATTAAGGCGTGAGTCACCAAAGGATCCTATGAGAATTAACCATTCAGTGCCCACCCAAATCTGAAACCCAGCTCCATTAGGTCTTCTTCAAAAAGACCACAGGATGTTTATGACATAGCAGAAAATCCCTGTTTTTTAAATCCCATGTTAATGCATCCTATGTTATTCTGAAATCAGAACTTTGCACCTAGTATATAGTGCTGATTACACAGAATGATTATTTTTCACAAAAATGACATTGCTTATCAACATGTGGTATTTTTCCTGGGAAGTCCGCATTTGAATTAGAAACTAATGTGCTTATACATGTTTTGCAGCAATGCACCAATATAATTAATGCATCTATACTCCCTGTAGAACTTTCTTCTTAAAGAGAAAACAGGTGCCTGTGATATTCCTATCAATTCACAGAAATGCAAAATTAAACAACAGAACTTCCTTTAATTTCAGTCTGTGATTCTTTCATAAAACTTTTAAAGATCAATTATGTCCTATCAATGTTAGATCCAGGCTGAACTAAGTGATTTATGCATAAATAGCCTCAGACACTTCACTCCTGTAGATTGAGTAACTTATCTATATTAAATCTGAACTCAAGAATTGTTATTTGTTACTATTTTAAACTTCAGCCATTATATTTATCTTTCATGTACTTTACCTTTTCACTTGTAGAGGTTTGTATTGTATTTTGCAGAGGTACAGTTGTTTATGTTTTTTAGATGGTTTGCGTGCTTTAAATAAAATATAAATCTCTTAATCAGAGAGCTACTGTTGACTGATGGGGCTACAGGATATAAGTGAAATAATATTTTCAAAAGAACCTTTGGTGTTTTACTTTCAACTCAAATTATCAATTTGGTTTGGATAAGAGAGAAAAATGCATTTTATTTCCCTTTCTGTTGGAAAATAGGCAAGATATTTGTACTTCACTGATACTGGAAAAAGAGATGAGTTTAGTATTTTCAAAAGATGGCCAAAAGATGACTGTTTGGTAGAACTTCCCCACCAAACAAAAGGGAATGTCGGTCCTTTTCTTGTCCCCTGTCCTTCAGGAGTGGAGACCATCAGCTTGTGCTATACACACGTCAGTATTCAAACAATTTTTTCAAAGCCAAGTTTCAAAATATGCCACAGAGGTTGGGGTCACCAAACATCTGCATGCAGGGGTGGAGCTAACATGTATATCAGGGACTTTCAAATAATTTTATTTACCTTCTTTTCTGAAGTTATTCAGTTATACAATTCAGGGTACATACAGATGTTCAAGGAGGTTAAGGGGAGGTTAGATATCATTAAAAAATGTTCACCCAATCTAACGTAATCTGCCCAGATGCCGACCTTACACTTAGATCCCTAGTTAGGTTCATCTAAGTGCAAACTGTACAGAAGTTCAGGAAGGATTGATCGATCTAAAAACAGCTGACCTGATCTAAGTTAACTGTAACTCAGAAGCAGTCTATCTTAGACCAAGGCTCTCAAAACAGCCACCCCAGTCATTCCTTTCATAACAGACCCAGGAGACAAGATGGCCTCCCATATAAAAGGGCTGGCAAGCTGGTAGGAACGTGATGACTAGCCATCTATAACTGAGTCATAGTCAGAAAAGAAATGCAGTAGAAATTGGGGTTTTTGACAATATGCAACTTTACATTTGGTTTCCAGAAATGGAGAGAGATAGTTTTCATGGGTGTGATGGTTCATTTTGGGTGAGTGTGGATTATACTTATTAATTATTTATGATTTTTTAAAAAGGTGATAAACTTTCAGTTTCCAAGACTAGAATCTCATAAGAATATGATACAGTTTTCGTTGTTTTTCTCTAAATTAAAGTGCAAGTTAATCTTTACCTTTACTAAGCTGAAAAGTCATAAGGGATCAAACCCTAAATTACTATAAATTTCTGTTTTAGCAACACTTGCAATTATATCAAGAGTTTCATAATTTCCAGTTTTTCTTAGAGCTTCAGCAGCTAAAATCTTGATGTCACACAAGACTCTCAGCTTGCATTAAAAAACAAAAAACAATAGTATGTTCCCAGCCCTTCTGTTGAAGTGAAGTTCTTGAAAACATGAGGCAGATCCACCCTAAAGATTTAAAACCAAGAAGGTAAATTTTAAAAAAGGATGCAAATGTATTATTTGAAAATATACAATTTTTTGAGGATGAATTCATGATTTGAAATGTTTAGGAATAGCAACACCAAAAATAGCATAGCTCCACTGAAGTTGAGAGCGCTATGCCAATTATGTCAACTGAGCAATTAACAGTAGGGGATGAAGGATTCTTTTCACAATGAGCCCAAAGTCCAGTCAGCCAATTCATGGAAGAGTTGGCTGATTCCATGTTTTGAACACATTTATCACAAAGATTATCCCTCAGTCTCCTGAGGCTCAGTGACTAACAGAGTATTCTGTGTTCAGTATTCTATAATTCCAATTGAAGTAACAAGCTGGTATTGCAAGATAGGGGCACAGTACTAAAAATACATACTATTTATTCCTCTCTCTGGACCTAAATATTTTATATTATACCCGGTTTGTGTTCAGAGAACTGGTAATATATAACTTTAAAAATAGCACTCAAGTTAAAGGTCTACCCAAGCCTAACAGTCCATTAGGGGCACATGGTTCTGGCACCTTCGTTTTTGTATCCAACAGCACACAAGAAAATGATGCGACTAACTCCATGTCCAGCCACCTTTGGACCCCCCGCACAAATGAACAGGCACCCACTTGCAGCTGGGTCAACTGGGGCGGTCTGTGGTAAAGAGCTGGAATACAAACTTCACCAGCTATAATGAGACATCCTCACCCCCTTAGTACTTGGTTAACATCATGCTCTTTGTGGAGCTAAAAATTATTTTGTATAAGCTTAGACTCTTTGGCACTCATTTTTTTTCTGGAGCTTAGGGGAAAATCAGTAATTCCACTGCTAAGGCAACACATGTTAACACACCAACCAATCTCTTAGATTTCCTCAAGCAACTTCAGTAACGGCACAGTTTATACCACCATTGCTGCTGCTCAGTTAAGACAAGTGCTAACTAAACCTTTACCATTCTGAAAATGAATACAAGGGAGTGAATCCTGGTGAAACAGAGACAGAAATCTGGATACTGCTTTTCAGAAATGCCTTTGAAACTTTACACAAAGCAAGTTTTCTACTGGGCAATTCTCAGTCACCTAACAACAGACATCCACTTCTAAAGGGGTTACAAGAAACAATGGCCACAAGCTAGCAGAGAGCAGATTTAGATTGGACATTAGGAAGAACTTCTTCACAGTTCGAGTGGCCAAGGTCTGGAACGGGCTCCCAAGGGAGGTGGTGCTCTCCCCTACCCTGGGGGTCTTCAAGAGGAGGTTAGATGAGCATCTAGCTGGGGTCATCTAGACCCAGCACTCTTTCCTGCCTATATGCAGGGGGTCGGACTCGATGATCTATTGAGGTCCCTTCCGACCCTAACATCTATGAATCTATGAAATGAAGATTTTGGATATCATGTTAATGAAGTCACACTGGGAAGTCTTTTTTTTTTTTTTTTTTTAACATTAGTGCAAAATCAATCTTAGATACTTACATTTTAAACTTGTAATAGGTTAGTGAAGACAGTATTACAGGTTATGTAATTAGACAGAATCACCCTTAAGTATTTGTGTCCTGCTTTTACCAGACTATGGTAAATCCAAACTCAAACAAGCACACAGAAGATCCTTAAATAATACAGAAGAATCTTATCAAAGCAAATATCCCGCTGACCACATACAATATTCCACAGCATCTACATTTGCAAATCCTTGTCGTTTTCCAAGCTGTACTGTCATCCAGTACAGTAGATGGGTTGAAATGCATCTCAAATCCTCCTGCAGAGACAATCAGATTACTAGAAATGTACAGAATGGAGCACACAACAGCAACAATAAGCTTACTGTACAACTAAACATACCAAGGAAAAACACACTGAGCATATTATGACCCCAGTCTTTTGATGAGCAAGTGTGAAGAACAAAAGAACACTAATGAATATGTTTAATTTTGCACCCAGATTATTACCTCTAATACAGTGACACCACTGGGCCGCATCTGGCCCAGTAGCGTTACTGTATCAAACACATAAGAAGATAATGGCCTTGTCCTAAAAGGTCTGCAAGCTTAGTCTTATAAACCCACCTGCATAATGTGCGAGTGTAGGAATGCTCCCAAGAAATAAATGTGAGGTAAATGTTCTAGGGACTAGGCTATATTTAGAGACAAGATGAGCAAGAAAGCAAAACAACAGGGGGTACGGTAGATAACTGTAATAACAGGGCATCTATACACATGCTTCATGGTGGAGGGGGAGTGGCACGTTAATTATAGCAGCTCTAAAAACCACTCTGTCATGGTGGGGTCCTGCCGGAGGGCCGTGATCTCCTTGAGGCCCCATCCTCCGTGCCAAGTTGGCCCAAGGGCACCCTCTATTTCTCGCCCGCCACGTCTTTGCTGTTAGATAAGGTTGGGAGGCTGCCTTATGTCTCCTTGGGCACGGTTAGTTGGGACCCCTGTCCCTGTGTTTTCCCGGACTCACCAGGGGTCTCTCTGTATGATGGGTCCTTCCCGGGCACCCTGGCCTTATGGGCTATGCGTGGCTCCAACCTCCCCTGATACCACGCCCCAAGCCTTGTAGTTGGACTGGACGTTGGTCTGTCGAATACACTCGCCCGCTCTCTGGGGCCTCCTCTGTACACTCGCCCGCTCTCTGGGGCCTCCTCTGTACTCTCAATAAAGCCGCCCCTCTCCTGGGGCCTTCTGTGCCCACTCTGGGACTTCTCTAGAATGCTGCCCCTCTCTTGGGGCTCTCTCCCCAATGCTGCCCTTTTCCTAGGGCTCTCTGTGCCTTCTCTGTAGTGTCGCCCCTCTCAGGGTCCTTCTCAATAAAGCCGCCCCTCTCCTGGGGACTTCTGTGCCCACTCTGACACGTCTTGGTTATGCCACCTGTCTCTCAGGCCCACCGCACTGCTACCCCCTTTCTCCAGGGCTCACCGCACTACTACCCCCTCTCGCTGGGGTTTACCACAGTGCTCCGCCCTTCTCCAGGGTTTACTGCAGTACTAGGTCTTCCTCAGGGGCTCGCCACGCCCGCCCTGGGGCTTTTCAGTAGTACCCCTTTCTCTGGGGGCTCGCCACACCTGCACTGGGGCCTCTCAACAGTGCCCCTCTCTGGAGCTTGCCACGCCCCCGCTAGGGCTTCTCGAAAGTGCCCCTCTCTAGGGCTGGGGTCTATACCCCCCCGCAAGCTGCGCACTTACTGGCGTCAGGATCCCCATGCTACTGTGGGTCTCCTATGAGTATGCTGCACCCTCACTGGTGCCGGGGTCCCCACGCCACTGTGGGTTCCCCCTGAGTATACTGCGCCCACTCTGGTACTGTGGTCCTCACACTTCGTTGCGAGTCCCCGATGAGGCCTCCTCCAACCCCTAATAGCCTCACCCTAGCCACTGGTGTAATACATAACAACACAAACTCAAGCCTCCTGGCTATAACTTAAACACACGCCCTCTGGCTATAACAACATTGCTCAACTCTGGTCAAGCTGTACTTGCCGTTAGGCTTCTCCTCGCATCCTAACTCCAGAAGCTCCAGCTCCTGCTCCTCTGGCTGCTGGCAGGGAACTGCCAGCCTGGCCTCAGCCCTGGGCTTTGAGGGCCAGGCCCTGCCCCTTCTGGTCAGCTGACTTCCTGGTTGCCCCGGCAACCCACAGCTGAGCTCGTTATTCCCCGCCAGGGCTCTCTCCCTGGCAGTTTCCCCTCTCTAGGAGCAGGGCACCTCAGTGCTCTGCGACACACTCTAATTAAAGCATCTGCAGCATCATGTGTATTCAGCATCCTACACTTCAAAATGGCAGTAGGGGCGCTTTAACTAAGGTTCGTTCAACCAGCTTTAAAGTGCCCCCACCACCATTGTGAAACAGGGATGTTGAATATACATGACATGGAGGTTGATGGGAAATGCTAATTAAAACACTCCAGCAGACTTGCAGCAGACTTGATTAATCAAGTCTGCACCAATGCATGCTAATTAGCACATGGAGCAGAGGTCCATCACCTGTATAGGTGCCAATAGGTTCCACGGATCATATGCTTAACTTAAGCTAAAGACCTTTGAAATCTATAGGTCTTTGATAAATTCAAAGCTCTTCTAAAGTCAATTGGGTTCTAGGTGAGTATAAAACAATCTATTTCAGACAAAGGCTCTTTCTTTTTTGTTTATTTGTTTGCACAGTGTCAAAGGCAATGGTGCAGACATAATCGTATCTGCAACATGTATATTATTTTTTGTATTACCAATCTAATACCCTGATTTAATGTCTAGATCAGGGGTAGGCAACCCTTGGCAGGCATGCCAGAGCGTGGCATGCAAAGGCATTTTGCTTGGCATCTGCCTTAGGGAAGGAGCTGGGGCTGTGCTGCCACAACAAGGATCTGGCCCCTCATGGCTCCCCTGCCATCTGCCCTGGCATACCAACATCTTATAAGTTGACATTTCCAACCCCTGGTCTAGATCCAGTCATGGCCCAGGCCCCCTTTGGGCTCAGCATTCTATAAGCACAGAAGAAAAAGTAATTCATGTGTGCTTTTTCCTTGCCCCAAACTGATTGTATTACAATCAAACTGTAATACAAGACACAGTAGCTACATTCAGGCAAATAGGGAACAATACTGAGAGATGGTGGTATTAGCACATCAGCAGTCTAGCTATTGCTGAGTTTTTGTAGGCATTCCAGCAAAGATGTTTAAAGAGGCATTTCAAGGGAACCAATGAGGTGGCTTTATGGATCTTTATATGGAGCTATTCCCAAGTATGATGAGACAGCGTGGAAAAGTCTATATGAAAATTTGACAAGTGGACTTTGGAGGGGGCATCATGGTCTAATTGGAGCAGAGGTATAACATTGCAGCCAGGTGCTTGGGACACTGTACATTGGCAGCATTGTGCCACTGGCACAATAACACAACTGCATTGACAGTCTTTTCTTTCCCACTCCTTTCCCTCAAATTGACACTCGGGGCAGCTGCCCCAGTCACCCCACTCTAGTTATACCACTCATTTAGATACTGCAGCCAACACCTCATTAATAAAAAGGATGAGATAGACCATGTAGATAAGCAACTTACATTTGATGCAACAGCAGTATAAAAAGCTATAAAATCAAAAGAGAGCAAGAGAAGAGAGAGGATTGATATGGTCAAAGTAATGGTTTAGGAAAGTGATTCCTGCAGCAGTGTTCTGAATGGTTATAAGCAACGTTTGCATCTGTCAAGGGCAGAAAAAAAGATGCTGCAGTAATCAGGAAAGAAAGTAATGACAATCTGGATGATCACTTTAGCTGCACTGATGGGTAGAAAAGACTGCATCTTGGGTACATTATGGAAGAACCAGCTACATAATTGAAAATAGCCTGGATGTGAGAACTTGAAATAAATGAGTAATTGTATCATGTATTTTTATAGGCATCCAATAATCTCAAAGCATTTACATCCCTTAGTGTCTGCTCACTTTGTTTTATCATAAAAAACAGTAATATTTTACTGTTCTTACAATGTAATATCATGGTGGGATATTTTGTTACCATAAAAAACAGGATTGCTTAATTTCTTCTGTCAAAGTTTGGGACGGAAAAGTGTATTTTCAGCTAATCAAAAGTGTTCACAGAAATCATCAGATTCGCTTGAAAGTTTTCATCTGACAAACAACATTTAAACAAAGCTGCATTTGAGTTTAATGATGAAACCCCAGCACAATCTGTGGTAGTGTTAAAAATGAAAAAAAAAAATCAAATATTTTCTATGGAGATAAAATAAACCCCACACACTTTTTGCTATAAGATAATGACTCCTTTTCATTATCAACTACACTGTACTAGAAATGCATCATTAGTCATATGACTTATAGTATCACAGCCACGCATCTACATGTTGCATTCATTACAACTAGGGTACATATTTTTCCAAGAGAAGCAGATGTTTTATTCCTGTTTAATTTAAGCTCAGATCACAGTGTATTTGTCTCAGTTTTTATCAGAGAAAGTTACTCTTCACACCCCACCAAATGTAAGAAATTTTACAACCAGCCACAGTGTTTTTCAGAGAGATTTCTTCAGCCATGTAATTAAATGCTTTGTGAATACAACTCTTACATATTTTGAGTTGTATTGATTATTCCATACTTAATTTTAGTTAATAGATAACACCAATTATTCAAACTATCAAAACAGAAGTTTCTAGAGGCCAGTTTAAAATCACTATACTCAAATATAAACATGTCGTGAGACTATCCACTTCTGTAAATTCCAGTTTTGAAGCATTAGGGTCTTAAAATACTGACACACAAAGCATTGCAAAACAAAGCATGAAACACCTGATTCTCCACTGTTCTGCACTCCGTAGAATCATTTACATCCATGCAAACAGAGCTTAAAATGCTATCAAATCAAAACAGCAATGTTTTACACCAACTTTCTCCTGGTGAAAGGCCCCAGTCCAGCAGATGAAAAGTCCCAGGCTAATGTGCTTTTAATTCCCACGTGCTTTAGTGCTCTCCTGAATGTGGAGCCAACTCATGGTACAAAGAGGTGAAAAGAAAATGAAATGTTGTATGCTCTATTTTTCCACATATAACACATCCCAGAAAAAGAGATGCACTTTGTTTTTGAAAGGCAGAATGAAGAATCTTTCATTGCAAATACTGGTCAGTGGCAATAGGTAACTGAGTGGCAGCAGCTAGGGAGCCCAGAGTGCTCATTATGCTACTCTCTGAAGAGCACATTCAGCATTACTTTAACTTGCTTTCCCAATCCTCACAGAGGCATAAGAAAAAGAAACTGCTATTACTATATTTCCTTGTTTATAATGCACACCCCAATTTCCAGTAGCTGATTTTGGGGAAAAATGTGCATGTTGTATCCAAGAGAATACTCTTCCTCTTAGCAGATGAAGAGGTTAGGAAGGTAACTGGCCATGCTGGCTGCAGGCCCACTGGTGACTAATCAGTCCAATTGCAGAGAGGCAAATCCTGCTGCAACAGGTACACTTACATGGCCGACTGCTGCTCAATGAGAGTGTATCTTTCCTCTTAGTCCTCTTCTCCTTGATGCTGGCCCTGCACTGACATTCAAATAAGGCTGTTGCCTTTTTTGTTCACAGATGAGCTGTTGTGAGGTCTTTGTGTAAGACTGTTGCTGTCTGAGGTTGAAGAGGTTTTCTGGGTACATCTGCCAAGAAGCAGATGTAAACAACTTCCTCACCTTGCCCAAGCTTGTCCGATGCTTGCTGCAGAATCATACCAAAGAAAATGGTGAACAAAGTAGGGGTGAGTACACAGTCTTCCTTAACTCCACTGGAGAGCAGAAAGGGACCTGAGAGCCTGCTGCTGTATTTGACTTGTCCACGCTGACTGTCACGGAGTTGCCTGACCATGGTGAGGAACTTAGATGGGCATCCAAGCTTCTCATGAATCTTCCAGAGGCCATTTTGGCTTATGGTGTCAAACACCTGAGAAAGGTCAATGAAAGTGATGTACAACCCCTTGTTCTGCTCCCAGCACCTTTGCTGTATTTGTCTGAGCACAAATACCATATATATCATGCCTCTGTTTGCTCTGAAGCCACATTGACTCTCCTGGAGGACCTCGTCTGTTATGGCAGGCACCGGCCTGTCGAGGAGAATTCTAGCTAGAATTTTCCTGGTGATGGACAGAAGTGCGATCCCTCGGTAGTAGGAACGGTCTGACTTGTCACCTTAATTCTTGGACAGGGTGATGATTACAGAATCACGGAGATCTTATGGAGTTTTCCACTGCTCCCAGCAGGCTATAAAGAGTTCATGGGGCTTGGAGTGTAGGGCAGGACCGCTGTATTTCAGGGCTTCAGGTAGAATGCCATCAATTCCAGGGGCTGTGTTGCTTTTTAACTGGTCATTAGCAGTGAAGGTTTCTTCCAGTGTAGGATGCTCATCAAGTTCTTCTTTAATAGGCAGTTGCTTGACTTGGTTGATGGCAGACTCATGTACTGTGCATTCAGTGCTAAAGAGAGTTTGAACGCGCTCAGACCATTGGTCCATGACAGTCTTTGTCAATGTGTAGGGTCTGGCCATCAGCGCTCCTCAGTGGGCTTTGGATCAGGAAGGTGGGGCCATAGGCAGATTTCAGTGCTTCATAGAAGCTTCTGGTGTCACCATTATCAGCACATAGTTGCATTCTTTCCTCAAAGTTAGACCACCATTCATTTTAGATGTCATGCATTTTCCACTGAAGGGTGTTACATGCCTGGCAGTAAGCTGCCTTTCTCCCTTGGCTAGTTGGCTGTGCTAGAAGGGCTTGATGAGTGGACCTCTTTTGTGAGCAGGGCTTGGATGTCTGTCATTTTCATCAAACCAGTCCCGGTATCTCTTAGTACTGAGCCCAACAATCTCCTTGGTGGTCTCCAAGACTACTGACTTGATATGTTCCCAGAGTCAATTGAGTGAGGTGTCTGCAACATGGATTTGGCTTTCAAGCTTTGAATTCTTTGAAATTTTTGTTGGCAAGATTGATTTTGCAGCTTCAAAACATCATATTTCTTTGGGGGGTTACTTCTGTGCTTGGGCTGAGGCTTTGAAGTGGGAGGACAACTTTGAGTGAAAAAGTCAGTTGTCAGTATAGTAGTCAGCACTAGGCATGACTCTAGTGTGCAGGACATTCCCAAGATCATGCTGATGCACCAAGATGTAATCTATCAGGTGCCAATGTCTGGAGCAGGGATGCATCCAAAAGGTCTTATAATGGTTTTTCTGCTGGAACTGGGTTTTGGTTATTGTCACTTGCATTTCTGCACAGAATTCCAGAAGCAAGAATCCATTGTCATTACAGTTTCCCAATCCATGTCTTCCAAGTGCGCCTTTCCATGCTAGATTGTCATTGCCAACTCTTGCATTAAAATCGCCCAGGATGATGGTCCTCTCTTTGGATGGTTTTTTTCTGGATAAGATTGCATAGGTCAGTATAAAACTTAAGAAAATACATTATTTGTTGGCTAGTTAAACTAAATACTACATGCAATGACATACAATAATAGGCTTTTAACCCACTGGCTTTTAAACAGGAAAACTCTTCCCACGGTTTATGAGAATTTAATTTGTAATAATTATGAGAGAGAATACAGCATGAGTGGATGGAAATGTACAACAAAGGTAACTGATACAGCCTTCTATTAGCTTTCCAAATACAAATTTTAAAAAGTTACTCTCCCATATCAGTGCATGTGTTTGGCATACCACTGGTTGTATTTTTATTTTTTTAAATCCTTAGTTCCATTTTCAGTAACAACATAAACTAAAGTAACTGAGGAAATGGTAAGGCAAGGATGCGAGTATCCATAGTACCAATGATCATCTCTCACTTCAAGACCATTTTCCTGAATACCATCCAATAAATGCTAAGAATTCAGAAAATGACATGTACTTCCTTAATTAACCCATTAGTAATCACATTTTAATATAGTAAAAAAAAAATCAAGCCAATTGTTCATTTCCATGTAAAACAATGTATTGGCAGTCTTTACATTACATTTATTGTAAGGTATATATACACCTTATTTATTGTAAGGTATAAAATGAGTGTGTACACATATACATAGACACACACACACATGCACGTGTGTGTACACACACACACACACACACACACACACTCTCATACGTACAGCAAAAGCTTTGTTATCCAGCATAAGCAGGGTGCCAGTTATATAAACATTCTGGTTACCTGAGGGCAGGAGGTTTTTGGCTGG
Organism: Alligator mississippiensis; assembly: GCF_030867095.1. Lineage (NCBI taxonomy): Eukaryota > Metazoa > Chordata > Crocodylia > Alligatoridae > Alligator > Alligator mississippiensis. Next base: position 51,907,419 of record NC_081824.1, on the reverse strand, counting down.
ATGCAAACCTGAGGTGGGTGGTGCACGCGGTGCAGCAGCAGTGCAGGGTGGTATGTGTCAGCGGCCACAAGCTTTCCCCCACTCCTCCCACATCCGGCTGGCCAGCTGGAAATTCCAGTTAATAAAGTGTTCTGGTTACTTAAATGCTAGTTAACACAGCTTTTACTGTATATATGTTTGTATTTTAAATCATATAAACATTGGTTCTTTCATTTAATTTACCTCATTTATAGAGGATGTCTGGGTTTCTGTTTCTTTGCTCACTTGCATTTCACTTAGCTAGGACAGAAAACTAGACTGAACCTTTTCTTCAGATCATTGTTATAGTCTGGTATTAATAGACTAGAATAATAATGTAATATTACAGTATTTACAGTTAAAAAAAAAAACTACCTGGGGATCATCTAAATCCAGATAATAGTTTTATTATATTTTTCAGAAAAATATGTCTATTCATATTGCAGTCTGTACAACTGGTTTTTAACCCTAACATTTATGGTTAAACTGCTTTCCACTTCAGTTTACACAGACCGTGGTATTATTTGACCTTGCAGGCTTCTTGATAGATTACCAAAGTAAACAGTCCCAGGCACAAACCCATTTAACAATGCAGCATGTATATATTAAAAGAAGAGGGCAAGGGAGGGAGTTCTCCTTCCACTGCACATGCTGTGGGGCCATTTCCCAAAACAGTTTTGCCTTTAACTTTTGTTGACAGTTTTGCCTTCATTTTCTTCTTTGCAAACTGATGCTCTGAGTTAATTCTTGAATTTGAAGCCCTTAGCCTCTGTCCCAAATTACCCTTTAGGGCTAGGGACAGAAGTTACACTTAAACCAGTTTAAGTGATCAGAAACCGATTTAAACCTGTAACAGAACATAAGTTCAGTGCACATAAACCAGTTTTTAAATGGCCAAAATTGGTTTGAAATAAACCTGGTTGAATGTAGTATCAGATTTAACTGATTTGGATTAAATTGATTTATGCAGCTTCTGTCCCAGACCCCTTCCTGGTTTAAGTTAAACCACTCCTGGTTTAAGTTAAACCCCAGCATCCCAGCATGCTTTTCAGACCAGGGTTGGGCTGTGCTGTCTGCTACAGAGACCAGGGCTGGCCTCACCCCTCTGATCTCTAGCCAGAGCAGGGGTGGGGGAGTGGCCAGACATGGGCCTGGCATGGCACCCTGAGACAAAGGATGCAAGGATGGGGTTTATTCCCTCCTCCCTCCCCTCTCCCACCGGGGGACCAAAGCTAGAGTCTGCCTGGCCAGGGTGTAGCAGCGCCTGTCAGCCATTCCCCCCTCCCCACTCCAGCAGCAGGGGAGGCAGCTTGACCAGAGGTGGCCAGCATGGCCACACCATCCACCTACCTCACCAACAGCAGGGGTTGTGGGGCTCAGCCAGGCTGGCCCGCATTTGGTTTTCTCTTCTAGATAGAATCATAGGGCTAGAAGGGACCCTGAAGGATCATCGGGTCCAGCCCTCTGAATAAGCAGGACAGACGTCGGGGGTCAGGGGACCCCAGCCAGGTTACCGTCCAGTCTTCTCTTGAAGACCTCTAGGGTAGATGATTGCACCACCTCTGGGGGGAGCTTGTTCCATAGTCTGGACACCCTAGTCGTAAAGAAGTTTTTCCTAATGTTCAGCCTGAAACTATCTTCCAGGAGTTTGTGGCCATTGTTTCTAGTTTTCTCCCAGGGCGCCCTGGTGAACAGTTGTTCACCAAGCCCCTGACGTATGCGTCTGATACAGCGGAAAGCCACAATCAGGTTCCCTCTCAGCCTTCTTTTCTTTAGGCTGAAGAGTCCAAGATCCCTCAGCCTCTCCTCATATGACTTGCCATGCAAATCTCTGATCATACAGGTGGCCCTTCTCTGGACCATCTTGAGCTTTAGCACATCTTTGAAGTGCGGTGCCCAGAACTGGATGCAATATTCCAGCTGTGGCCGCACCAACGTTGAATAAAGCGGGAGAATCGCTTCTTTGGTTTTATTGGAGATGCATCGATTGATGCATGCCAGAGTTTTATTGGCCCTAGCGGTTACTGCATCGCATTGCTGGCTCATATTCATGCTGGGGTCTATTGTTACCCCCAGATCCCTTCCATTTGTAGTGCTGGTCAGGTTAGTGATGCCCAGCCTGTAGGTGTGCTGGGGATTCCTCCTTCCCAGATGCAGTATTTTGCATTTCTCTATGTTGAACCTCATCTGGTTTCATTCTGCCCAACATGCCAGCCTGTCTAGATCTGCTTGTATCTGCAGCCTGTCTGCAGGTGTGTCCGCACAACCCCATATCATGGTGTCATCCGCAAACTTGGCCAATGGGCTTTTCACCCCCTCATCCAGGTCGTTGATGAAGATGTTGAACAGCACTGGGCAAGTACTGACCCCTGGGATACACCATTGCCCACATCTTGCCAGGATGACACCAATCCATTCATTTGGACTCTCTGTGTCCTACCCTGCAACCATTTTCGCACCCACTTGATGATCCTGCAGTTCAGCCCAATATCTTACAGTTTTCTGATCTGTACCTCATGGTATATCAGGCCAAAGGCTTTCTGGAAGTTGAGGTATATGGTGTCAACGGCTTTTCTCTCATCCAGGTGACAAGTCACCTGATCATAGAAAGAAATGAGGTTGGTCAGACAAGACCTGCCTGCGATGAAACCATGCTGGCTGTCATTCAGCCGTTTGCAAGTTTTTCACATATAGCCTCTTTGATGAATGTTTATAGAAGTTAAGCTAATTGGCCTGTAAGTTTCCCAGGTCCTCACGCTTCCCCTTCCTGAAGATCGGCACAACATTGGTCCTCTAGGATTTCTCCAGAGGCCCATGATTTTTTAAACACCTTTGCCAGGGTCTCTGTGATTACTTCGACCAACTCTTGCAGTACTCTTGGGTGGATTTCATCTGGTCCTACTGATTTATATACATCTAATTTATTTACTCAAATGTACACTAGTTCAATGGCAATGGTGGAAATGGTGTCAATCTCACCCTGCTAGTTCTATGCCCTACCTGGCGTGTTGTTCCCTTTGGTATTATGAAATACTGAGGCAAAGTAGTAATTTAGGAATTCCATTTTTTCCTGAGTAGTAGTGACCAGGTATCCTGAGGCATTGAGCAGTGGCCCCACACTCCCATTAGTTTTCCTTTTACTCCCTATGTAGCTAAAGAAGGACTTCTTGTTGTCCTTGATTCTTGCAGCTAGTTTTAGTTCAGTTTCTGCCTTAGTTTGCCTAATCTGCTTTCTACAAGTGCAGGCCATTGTCAAGTAGTCTTCCTTAGAGGCTGTCCCAAGCTTCCATTGTTTGTACACCTCTTTCTTTTTCTGTAAGAGGTCTGCAACTTCCCTGCTTAGCCAAGAGGGTTTTTTGACCCTTCTGCTACTTTTTCTCTGTAAGGGAATGGATTTTCTCTGAGCCTTAAGGACTGTGTCCTTAAGGAACATCCATTCTTCTTGTGTTCCCTTTACCTGTCTCTTGGTCTCTCAGGGCATTCTCTACTAGTGAGCTGAGCTTATTAAAATTTGCATTTTTGCAGTCTAAGACTTTGAGCTTGGTATCTGTTTTATCACCCTTGCAATGGACCAATTATAAACTCGTGGTTGTCCGATTATTAATTGTAATTATTACACATTCTTCAATCTGTCCCTGGAATTGGCAAAAAATGGTCACTTTCCTCAGGGGTGTCCAACTGGTGATCTGTGGAACACACAAGCCCTGCAAGGGGCTAACATGCCCATTGGCTCCTGCCTAGCCACTGCTTCCCTCATTGCTTTTGATGCAATGTCTCCAGCTGCCCCTTCCTCCCTGAATTCTGCTTCCTACCCACCCTCTTGAGGGCAGGATGGTGCAGCAGGAGGGAGCTAAACTGGCCATGCTCTAGATATGGTGCGGGAGAACCAGGCTGGCCATGATGTGCATGGCAGCAGAAAGGGGAGCTGACAGCATGGTACACGTATTAGTGGTGCCTGTGCTGGAGGAAGAGGACCTGCCCATGCAGTGTGCCCTGTAGGGAACAGAGAAAAGCAGTATGTGCAACATGGGCAAGACAGGCTTCCCATGTGGAAGATAAAGGGGCCTCTCACAGCAAGCAGCTTGAGTGTCAAGTGTGCCCTTGGCCTATGGCCCATACAGTACACTGCCCCTACCTGCCAACATGTTGGACAGCCATGACTTACCTTATGGTAACTGTGGTTCTTAAAGATGTGTTGTCCATAGGAATACTACTTGTAGCTAGTACACACGCTTTGTGCACACAAGATCAGATTCTTGGGGGCTCTGTTCTCTGGATGTTATCATGTCCCCCATACGATAGTCTAATGGTAGAGCAGGACAAAGTGTATCTCAGTTCCTTCCACTGATACAGAATTCAAATGATTTAGGACTCTGTAGCAGCCAGGGCAGACTGCAATGCAAAGTTCATCAGGTTCAATAAAAACAGTCATGCATGAATAAGAACAACTAAACAAAAACTTTCATTTTAGAGTAGTAGGCAATGCTCTGCAGTCCCTTGGTCTCTAACTAACTACTACCTAACTGAGAGATCATCTCCCAATTACTGACTTCTTCAATCTTCTGAGTTAGGGAGCATCTCTATTATAATTTCTATCAATACAGGCAGGTCTAATCCATGACTAATCTAGTCTCTTTATATGACCAGGTTACAAAACACCTGGACACAGGAGTAGGGGTTGACGTCGTTTACTTAGACTTCAGGAAGGCCTTCGATACGGTATCCCACCCCATACTGGTGAACAAGTTAAGAGGCTGTGACTTGGATGACTACACAGTCCAGTGGGTGGCGAATTAGCTAGAGGGTCGTACCCAGAGAGTCGTAGCGGATGGGTCAGTATCGACCTGGAAGGGTGTGGGCAGTGGGGTCCTGCAGGCCTTGGTCCTTGGACCAATACTCTTCAATGTCTTCCTCAGTGACTTGGACGAGGGAGTGAAGTGTACTCTGTCCAAGTTTGCGGATGACAACTGTGGGGAGAAGTGGACACGCCGGAGGGCAGGGAACAACTACAAGCAGACCTGGACAGGTTGGACATACGGGTGGAAAACAACAGAATGCAATTCAACAAGGAGAAATGCAAAGTGCTGCACCTAGGGAGGAAAAATGTCCAGCATACCTACTGCCTAGGAAATGACCTGCTTGGAGGCACGGAAGCGGAAAGGGATCTTGGAGTCCTAGTGGACTCCAAGATGAACATGAGTCGTCAGTGTGACTAAGTCATCAGAAAAGCTAATGGCACTTTATCGTGCATCGGCAGATGAATGACAAACAGATCCAAGGAGGTGATACTTCCCCCTCTATTGGGCGCTGGTCAGACCGCAGTTGGAATACTGCGTGCAGTTTTGGGCGCCGCACTTCAAGAGGGATGTGGATAACCTGGAGAGGGTCCAGAGAAGGGCCACACGTATGGTTAAGGGCTTGCAGGCCAAGCACTATGAGGAGAGATTAGGGCACCTGGACCTCTTCAGCCTCCACAAGAGAAGGTTGAGAGGTGACCTTGTGGCTGCCTATAAGCTCATCATGGGGGCACAGAAGGGAATTGGTGAGGCTTTACTCACCAAGGCGCCCCTGGGGGTTACAAGAAATAATGGCCATAAGCTAGCAGAGAGCAGATTTAGACTGGACATTAGGAAGAACTTCTTCACATTTAGAGTGGCCAAGATCTGGAACGGGCTCCCAAGGCAGGTGGTGCTCTCCCCTACCCTGGGGGTCTTCAAGAGGAGGTTAGATAGGCATCTAGCTGGGGTCATCTAAACCCAGCACTCTTTCCTGCCTATGCAGGGGGTCAGACTCGATGATCTATTCAGGTCCCTTCCAACCCTAACATCTATGAATCTATGACAAAGACCTGAAGTTACTATAAAGCAAGTAAACGTTCTTTCCTCTTTCAGCAACTGTCCACCTGGGCTAGGGACGGAAGTTACACATAAACCAGTTTAAGTCATCAGAAACTGGTTTAAACCCATAACAGAACAAAAGTTCAGTGCACATAAACCAGTTTCAAAATGGATGATACTGGTTTAAGATAAACCCAGATGAATGCAGTATCAGATTTAACTGATTTGAGACAACCCAGTTTATAAAACTTCTGTCCCAGGCCCCTTCCTGGTTCAAGTTAAAGCAGGGTCCCCCAGCATGTTTTCCAGCCCTGGGCTGTGCTGTGCTGTCTGCTCCAGCAGAGAAGGGTTGGGCAGGGGAGGGGGGGATGCAGGCATGTGGCTACATTTCCTGAATCAAAGGTAAATGTATGTCCATGGCTGTCTACAGTTGCCTACTAAATTGGTCTGTACTGAGAATTATTAGAATCATAGGGTTGGAAGATACCTCAAAGTTCATCTAGTCCTACCTTCTGCACTGATGCAGGATTCTCCACTCTTAAACTATCCCAGATGGATACCTATCCTACCTCTTCTTGAAAATCTCCACTGAAGAAGATTCCATAACATATCTAAGCAACTTGTTGTTCCTCATAATTTGTTGTAAATCTGCTTTGCTGCAGTTTAACCTATTACGACATGTTCTACCCGCTATAACTGGGGAGAACAATGTTACTCCATTTTCTGTATGGCAGCCTTTCAAATATTCAAAAACTGTTATCATGTCTCCCCTTAATCCTTTCCTCCAAGCTAAATACATCTAGTTTTCCTTGCATGGATTGTATTCCAACCCCTTTATCATCGTTGTCACTCACTGTTGGATCCTCTTGAGTTTCTCTACGCTACCCTCTTTACAATTCTGTACCCATAACTGGACACAATACTCAAGCTGAGGCCTAATCAGCACTGAATAGAATGCTGCTTTCACCTCCCACTCTTGCACACATAATACTTCTGTATGCAGCCTAAAATTTCATTTGCTTTTTTGCATCAGTATCATACTGATGACTGATGTTGTCTTCATGATCCATTGCAACTTCTAGGTCATTCTTTGCTGTGCTATTGCCCAGACAGTTTTCCCTCAATCTGTATTTCTGCATCTGTTTTTTCTTCCCTGCGTTTATCACCTTACATCAGTCTTTTCTGAAATTTGTTACTGCTCTAATTTATGCAGCTCTATTCGTAGTTTATTCCTGTCTTCCAAAATGTTTGCAACCTATTCCAGTTTTGTTCTATTTGAATATTTGGTCAGCATACCCTGCTAAAACTCACTGGACCCAGAACATACCACAGCAGGATCAGATTTGTGATCTGCCAATCTGACATGGATCTATGTATAGTTACTCTATGCTTCCAGTTATCCACCCAGATATGTATCTAATTAATGGTAGTTCTATCTACCCTACATTTTCCAAGCTTATTTCTGAGAATGGCATATGAGATTGTGTCAAAAGCCTTGATAAAGCCCAGCTGTATTGTGTCCACAATGTTTTTTTTATACATCAAACTCATTACTCTGCCAAGATAGGAAATTAGATTGGTTTGACATCACTACCAGCCTCTATGTCTAGGAATGATTACCCACTCATCCTCCAGATATTTAAAAATTGACTGCTTCATAATTTGCTCTAATAACTTCCCAAACATTGAAGTCAGACTGACTGGTTTTTAATTCCCTGGGTCCTCTCTTTTTGCCTTTTTGTGGTGGAAACTACCCTTTTCCAGTCTTCTGGAACCTCACCTGCCATCCAAGAGTTTGCAAGTATTATCTGACATGTCTTTGGGTAATACGTTCAGCAGGTCCGAGTGAATTTCATCAGCCCTGTGCTGACAAATGAAGTCTGTAAAAAATTCCTTGATATACTTTTTACTTATTGTGATCTGTATTCCTTCCCATTCTTTCTTTATGTTCATGTTATTATCTTTCTGGTTGCAACACATTTGTGTGTGAAGCAAAGTAGGCACTGAACATCTCCATTCATTAATAGCTCATATTTGTTAATAGTTCATACTCTCAGTGGAACTACTGACCTACAGTTTCCGTGGTTTGTTTTCTGTCTGAAATATTTGTGGAACCCTTTATTTTTCCTGTTGTTTTATACATTTTTTTGCAGCCTGTTCAAAACAGATTCAGAGCAGATTCGGCAGAGCTGAATCTCCAAAACAGATTCAGCCAAAACAAAACAGGACATCGATCCGAAACACCAAAATGAATCACTGTCCTCTGAAACGAACAAATCCAAAACTGAATCAAAACACAGCCGTTTTGCACAGCTCTAGTAGGCACCCTTCCTCCCCTATGCTACTGCCCACTGGGACCTTCCAGTTTTTCCAGAAACACACTGAGTATTGTGTGTGCTGGAGGGAGGATTCCTCTTTGCTTGGTTGAGGGACAGGGGCAGCTGATGCAAGGGCAAGGCAGATGAGGGCAGGCCTGCCTGGCAGAGACTGTCTTGAGCACAGGGGGCTGGGCTTGGAGTGTCCCTTCCCTGCACTGGAGTTCCCCCTTCCTCCCTGCCCACCTTGCAGTGAGCACATGCCCTGTGCATTCCACCACCTCCCTCCAGCCTCCTGTGTGGAGAGATTTGCAGCAGCAATGGGGAGAGACAGATCAGGCTCTTTACTGCTGCAACAGGTAAAAATCAGGGAGCAGCAGTGGCAGCAAAGGGTAGGAGGGGTGGTACTACTCACAGCCTATTCACAGCAGGTGCCGGCTTCTCTCTGTCATCTCCTGCCCTGGGGGAAGCATCCAGCCATTTGGTAGAGGTGAAAAATTGTATGGCATGGTGATGGGAGAGAGAAACCCTTACCTTTCCTGCTCCTTGCACTGAGAGGGAAAGGTTATTCAGGAGACAGCAGTTGGTGCCCGGAGCAGTTTCTAGAGAAAAAAAAATAGGCAGATAGGCAATTACCAGGTGACGTAGTTGTGAAAGCTATTTCTCTGTAGGTTCAGCATTGGATTTTTCTGCTCCCATTGTCCTGTGCCGAAGGAGACTTTAACTGTCACTGCTAAAGGAAACATATCAAGAATGTGAGTGTGACCAAAAACACAAAGATATTGGGACTTTTAATAAGTCTGTCACTTCTGGGGACATAGGGAAAGGGTATAAAGTGCTCTTCTGCCTCTGAACTACACAGATACAGTGCATATTGTTATACTTTGCACTCCCTTTACCTTATGTAAAAATATGTCAGTAAAAATATTTGGGTGTCTCTAAAAGGTTTGCAAATTATCAGTAAAAAAATTCTTGGGTTGGCAACCCTGGTTTGCAGTCATTTTTTTTCAGAATGCATTTGGACAAATATAACAAGTGGCAACAAGGATAGGAACACACAAGTGGGGCATGCATTAAAGAGACCAGAAGAATCTGCCCTAACTGTGAGTACTTGAAATCTGCTGGGATCACAATGGAACAATTGGAAAGCATTCTGAAGGCTAGCCCATGTATATAGAGTGGCTGAACAGTTTTTGGTTTTTGTAGTAAATGAGATTCCCCCACAGAAAGATGTGGATGTGCTACCGAGTTTGACAGGGTGAAAACCATTTAGTTTACTGTGCAACCTGCTCACCCCAAATAAGTCAGCAAGAAAAACCTCTAAAGAAATAGTGAGTATTGCCCAGGAGCATTTGGCACCCAAGCCACTAATTATTAAAGAAAGGCTCTGGTTCCATAAGAGAAATTAACTTGAAGGTAAACCTATTTCCTCTTGTGACAGAGCTGAGGAAATTGTCTGAATATTGCAATTTTAAGGATGGACTTAATGAGGCCCTCAGAGACCGATTTGTGTGTGGGCTACTTGATGAAGCCATACAAAAGAGGCTTTTAACGGAGAAATACTTCATCTTTAAACATGCAGTTGAGACTGCAAGAGCTATGTAACTGCTGCAAAGTATGTCATACAACTGCATGGAAGAGTGCCTATGGAAATAGGAATGAATGAGTTATTAAATACGTAATAGAAAAGCCAGTTCATGCTGCACCCAAATGTATATTATTGCTGTGGAAAAGGATCCTAAAACCCAGCTAACTGCTGGTTTAAGGCACTCTATTGCCAAGGTGGCAATGAAAAGGGACATATCCAGACAGCATGCTGTGCTAAGAGAAATAAGAGGTGGCAAAAGCAAGGTATAGAAAAAAAAGTATAATAAGTTGTATGTAACAAATAGATGAAATAGTGAAACAGACAGCAAGAGTGGAGTACCTAGTCTTCATCTATATCATATGAACATGGGTGATAAATCAGCTATCTGGCTCCCCCCACCAGGTTCTGGGACAACCTTGCAAAGTGAGTTTGATACAGATGCTGTAGTGTCTGTTCTCTCATATTCAGAATATGAAAAAAACTTTAAAAAATATAAAATTAAGGAAGATGCCAGTGTTCTTAAAAACATACAGGAGAGAAGACTGTGCTAAAGGAGATGATGCCAGTACTGGTAGAATATAATACTGTATTTACTTGAATACAAGATGAAGTTTTTCCCCAAAATTGGCATAGGGAAAAAAGCCCCTCATCTTATAATCACCTACAAGGAAACCTCATTAAATGCATTGTCTATCATTAAACTGCTGCCAAAAGAAGCATGTGCTCAGCAGCATGTGCAGCATATGATCAGCAGCAAAAGAAACCAACTATGAAGTTGATTAAATGCAGCCACCACTGAGCATGAATATAAAACACAAGGCCAGCATACTGATAGGAACCTTTTTGTATATGTGTGGCCCTTAAAAAATGGGCAGGCATTCCTTCCACAGGAAAAAGGGACCAGACCAGAAGGTATTGCAGTATCAGGCTGGCACTGGGAGGGTCAGAGCCAGCCCTCATACCCTCTCTCCTTGATGCCAAAAATGATAAAGTTCAAAATGACAAAATTTTGAGGCATAAGGGAATACAGAGGACCCAAGCAAGGGGCTACATGATAGAGAGTGGAGATAGGGGTGTGAAAGCAACTAAGTTATATAAGAAACATGTAGCCAACTAAGTCTGGGGGTGAGGGGGTGGGGTGTGGGAAAAGGTGGGGAAGGAGGAGCACAACACTTACATAGCAAAGAGTATACAAGAGATCCCACACAACAATACTGCTTTCAAGTAGGGAGGTGGTTTGTAAATATCCGTAGAGTTACAAGTAGAGAAATGCAGGATACAGTTGGGAGGGTCAGGAAGAGTCCATGATTTAGAAATTCTTCAAGTGTAATAGCAGGAGGTAATCGGGCAGTCCCCTCTGCATCACTTCCAGTTGGCAGTCAGGTGCAGTCTGCATACTGGCACTGTCCCATGATGTGCTCCATGTAGATGCCCTTGGACCAAGAGATGGTGTTGGACACCCTGAGGTGTTGCATCAGCTTGGCATAGCAGCAGGATACAGAGCAGGTGCACAGGACACTCTCATTGCTGGATTTCCAAGGTCCAAATGCCCCAACAATCAGTGCCTTGACCATTACATTGTATCCCCGGTTCCACAGGACATCTGCCAGTGGCTGATACTTCTCATGCTTCCTATTGTGGGCTTCAATGAAGTCTTGCAGCAGTTCTCAAAGGGGATTGTGACATCTACCATCATGACACAATGGCTGTCCTTGGTCACAATGATGTCTGGATGCTGCTGGCTCTCACAGCCTGGGACAGTGCGGTTGACAGACTTAGTCCCTGCTGAGGCCAGTTGGTCCTGGACAGCATTGTGGCACAGCTGCCATACTCTGGTATGGAATATGCAGGCACACAGCATGTGGGGGAAGGTCTCTGCCTCATAGCCATAGCATCAGCACCTCTTGTCATGATTCCTGAACTGAACAGCACTACTGAGCAGCAGGCAGTTCAGGCGGGCATGGTGGATGAAATGTCAGCCTGCAAACTGCAAGCAGAAATTTCTGCCTCATCTGGAGAACAGATACGCAGCCTTAGCAACAGAGAGGGAGAAGCATGTTCCATTGGTGGCAGAGGACAGGCCAGGCCTCACTAAGGTGGGAAGGATCGAGACGACTGCCACCAAGAAGCAGCAATGGGTGATGGTGGCTGGAGATTCCCTTCTGCAGCGGACGGAGGAAGCCATCTGCCAATCTGACCGGCTGTCTCAGGAAGTCTGCTGCTTGCCCAGAGCCTGGACCCAAGATGTCATGGAGGGATTACTGAGACTCATCTGGCCATCTGACTACTACCCCATGCTGCTCATCCATGTGGGCATGGGATCCACGTGATGAAGAGAGAAAAGGGCATCTTCACAGACAGGCTCGCTAACCTAGTGAGGACGGCTTTAAACTAGGTTCACCAGGGGATGAAGACAAAAGCCCTGAGGTAAATGGAGAAGTGGGAGACCTGCAGGATGAGAAGTGGGAGACCTGGAGCAAGCAGGAAGAGGCACCAGGGGAGGAGTTCTCATACTTCCTGAGAAATCAGGGCAATCAACTAGTTACCACAGGTGCCTGTACACAAATATACAGAGCCTGGGAAACAAGCAGGAAGAACTGGAAGTCTTGGTACAGTCATGGAACTATGATGTGATTGAAAGAACAGAGACTTGGTGGGATAGCTCGCATGACTAAAACACTTTCATGGATGGGTACAAACTGTTCAGGAAGGACAGGCAGGGGAGAAGAAGAAAAGGAGTTGCACTTTATGTAAAACAGCCATATGATTGCTCAGAGCTCCAGTATGAAACTGGAGATAGGCCTGTTGAAAGTCTCTGGGTTAAGGTTAGAGAGGACAGCAAAAAGGGTAATGTTGTGGTGGTGTCTGCTATAGACCACCAGACCAGGAGGAAGTGGTGGATGAGGCTTTCTTCAAACAGCTAGTAGAAGTTCCCAATCACAAGCCCTGGTTCTCATGGGGGACTTCAATCACCAACATCTGCTGGGAGGGCAATACAGCAGTGTGCATGCAATCCAGGAAGCTTTTGAAGAGTGTTGAGGACAACTTCCTGTGCAGGTGCTGGAGTGGCCAACTAAAGGTCATGTTCTTCTTGCCCTACTGCTCACAAACAGGGATGAATTGGTGGGGAATGTAGTATAGTGGATGGTAGTACAGTGGGCAACAGTGAACACAAGATGATTGAATTCAGGATCCTGAGGAAAGGAAGAATGGAGACCAACAGGTTAAGGACCCTAAACTTCAGAAAGACAGACTTTGACTCACTTAGGGAGCTCATGGGCAGGATCCCTTGGGAAGCTAGTCTGATGGGGAAAGGAGTCCAGGAGAGCTGGATGTACTTTAAAGAAGCCTTACTGAGAGTGCAGGAAAAAAACATCCAATGCACAGGAAGACAAACAAGTATGGCAGAAGACCAGCTTGGCTTAACAGGGAACTCTTCAGTAAACTAAATCCCCAAAGGGAAGCTTATAAGAAGTGGAAACTTGGACAAATAATGAGGGAGGAGTATAAGAGCACTGCTCAGGCATGCAGGTATGAAGCCAGGAAGGCCAAAGCACAACTGGAGTTGCAGCTAGCAAAGGATGTGAAGGGTAACACAAAGGGTTTCTACAAGTGTGTCGGTAGCAAGAGGAGGATCAGGGAAAGTGTGGGTCTCCTATTGCATGGGGGAGTCAAACTTGTGACAGTCTTCACAGGCAATGTCAGCTCCCAAACTATTGCACCAGGCAGCACAGTTTGGGCAGAAGGTATGCAGCCCACAGTGATGAAAGAGCAGGTTAGGAACTATTTAGAAAAGATGGACACATACAAGTCCATGGGACCAGATGGGATGCACCCAAGGGTGCTGAGGAAGTTGGCTGAGGAGATTGCAGAGCCACTGGCCATTATCTTTGAAAACTTGGGGTGATTGGGGGGAAGTCCTGGGTGATTGAAAAAGGGGCCCATCTTTAAGTGCCCATCTGTAAGGAATGGAAGACGGAGAACCCAGGGAACTACAGACCAGTCACACACATACCTCGATCAATGGAGAAATCATGGAGCCGGTCCTCAAGGAATCCATTTCTAAGCACTTGGAGGAGAAGAAGGTGATTAGGAACAGTCAGCATGGGTTCACCAAGGGCATGTCATGCCTGATTAACTGGATTGCCTTCTATGATAACATGACTAGCTCTGTGGACATGGAAGACCAGTGGATGTGGTATACCTTGATGTTAGCAAGGCTTTTGGTACGGTCTCCACAACATTAGCACAGACAATCTAAGGAAGTACAGGCTGGATGAATGGACTGTAAGGTGGATAGAAAATTGGCTGGAGCATCAGGATCAGAGGGTATTAATCAATGGCTCAGTTTCTAGTTGGCAGCTGGTATCAAGTACAGTGCCCCAGAGTCAGTCCTGGGGCCAATTTTGTTCAATTACTTCATCAACCACCTGAAAGATGGCATAGAGTGCACCCTCAGCAAGTCTGCAGATGGCACCAACCTGGGGGGAGTAAGTAGTAGATATGCTGGAGGGTAGGGCTAGAATTCAGAGTGACTTACACAAATTGGAGGATTGGGTGAAAAGAAATCTCATGAGGTTCAACAAGGACAAGTGCAAAGTCCTGCACTTAGGATGGAACAATCCCATGCACCAGTACAGGCTGGGGGTTGACTGGCTGGGCAGCAGCTCTGCAGAAAAGGACCTGGGGGTTACACTGGACAATAAGCTGAATATGAGCCAGCAGTGTGCCCTTGTTGCAAAGAAGGCTAACGGCATACTAGACTGCATTGATAGGTGTGTTGCCAGCAGGTCAAGGTAAATGATTCTTCCCCTCTATTCATGAATGACACGTGCCCCGGCAGCTGAGAAGCCACAGCGGCGCTGGCGGGAGTGCGGTGGCGGTAAGTGGGGAGCTCCCACAGATGCCACTGGCGCTGTCAAGCAGAGGGGCGGGTGGAGGTGGCAAGTGCCGACCAGGGGTCAGCAACCACCCACAGACGCCAGCAGCAGCAGTGGCCAGCAGTGACTGCTGACCACCTGCAGATGCCACCAGCGGTGTTCGCAGTGAGCGAGAGCATGGTGAGCGGCGACCACCCGCAGGCACCACAGACAGTGCACCACCATGCTCAGGGGGTGCATGTGTTGCCACTGCCTCGATTCATCACTGGTGAGGCCACATCTGGAATACTGTGTTCAGTTGTGGGCCCTAACTAGACTACCTAACTATTTTGTATGTATAGGATTAGCAAAGTCCCACATTATGCAGACACTTTTACACTGCCAAGAGCTCTGTCTCACTGCAATAAGTCCTAAGAGACTATTGTGGGGCCTGAACTACCCTTTATATCCTACTCTGGAGATGTGCAAGGGTATCCACGCCACTATTCCAACAGATGCTTCTGGCCAAAAGGGGCCTTGTTCATAGGGGAGGCTGACAGACATGGCAAAAAACCAAAGCTTTACCAGAAGAGGAAATGCATTAGTTTTACCCAGCTCCCTAGAGTTTGTCTAGATCAGGCACCTCAGCAGGCCTTTTTGGCCTTTTTATTTAATAGTTGATTCAATCAGCTATTGATAAAAGTGCCAAAAAGTCCTGCTGAAGCACACAATCTAGACAGACTTTGGATGAGCCAGGTCAAACAAATGCAATGCCTCTTCTGAACATGCACTGCACTCAGCATGGGGGTGTGCTGAGCTTAAAGTAAAGCAATGTTTTGTTTTGTTTTTTCATGTCTGTAAGCAGCCATAGAGCATATACACACAAGAAGTGGGACATTCAGTCAAAGAAGAATAACCCTTAGAACACCTGACTGCTCCCTGCAACTCAAAAACCATCATAAAGTATGCACAAGAGTCATCAGCTGTAAAACTATTCTAGACTGGCCCCTCTATACTGAGTTACTAGTGTCCAACTAGGCACCACAGTGCAACTAGATTACCAGAATTCTCCCATCCCCTTGCTAGCTATACTTATACAAGACTCATAAGCAGAACCTCAAGAGCAAAGAAAGAAGAAGAGATTTTGCTGTTTCCATCTTCCTCAGTGCCTGAAGTAGGTAGAACCAGTGTAGAGCGTGACTTGACCTCCTCTGGTGACAAAACAACAAGAGTCATGCATAGAAGGCTCCATCAGATATGGGTTTCCTAGAAATGATTGTTCCATGGTTAGCACAATAAACTGCTATGCATTGGTCCTAATTTTTCTGCAGTGTATTTCACCTCAGCTTACTACAACAGGATTTGTACCTCCCTGCATTTTGTGTTTCTTTAGTTTTACTTGTCTTTGTAAAGCAGAACACTAGCATCTCCTGTGGATTACAGAAACTATAAAAACCCTGATTTGAAAGAACCTCTGGGCCCTCTGCCTCACTGCTTCAGGCAGCAAAATATTTGAATTCTATTGAATTACAATCTTCTGTAGCTGAAGGAAGCAGCAAGAGAAAGCCAGACTTGCTTGTTGATAGTGCAGCTGCTAAAGCATCCTTTTATGGATTTTAAACATCAAACCTCTATACAATGGCACTACTAAAGGACAAACAACAATACGTTCAGTGGCTTAGCTTTCGAACTGGCATCCAGACACTTGTGGGGACTTGTCACAATGCCTGCAATCCTAATTTCTCATGGCACCATTCCGTCACATGTAAAATAGTGTATCCCGTGTGTGTGTACTTAGCATATAGCCACACTGTGTAATATTATTAAACAATATGTAATATAAGTATATAATGTGCACACATATTTGTAGGCATACATGTACATACATCTAAATATATATATCATAATGGATACATTTCTAAAATTCCCAAAGAACTATGTCAGTCACATAGGTGCACACATACACACTGTACAGAGCCTATTATATGAATATATTCTATAACATAGGTAGATACTTTATAATAATGAATGCCATGTTTTATTATAGAATATTTATAATATCAAATACATGCAGGATTTATTATGTGCGTGTGTTTCTGTGTAATTTTCATGTATATCTATGAATATGAATGATTTAAGATGGTTCCAAGAGTCTAGGAGTACAAGTATTGTGATATTTATATGTAAAAACAAGCACTTGTACAAATGTGTGCATGAGAGGGTATATAGATCAACAATTGTGTTATTCATAAATGACAGACTTGGGAGGCAGTAATGTGGTTGCTGTAATAAGTGAAAACAAGATGTGCATGTCACTCCACAAAGGCCTATCTTTTATCTAGTTTATTTATTTATAACATTTAGAAAGATTGTGTGCAGCTAATTCACAGTCCTCCCTTGCCATTTCACAAGCATGTTCAACATCTGCTGTGTCAGGTAAATGTGCAGCTTTTTACTCTTCTCTAGAGATGGTGCTGATTACATAAAAGAAACAGGTGTATTTCTTGTGTAATGCAGTTGGAACAGAAATATTTTATCCCATGGGGATAACTGACTGTATGGTGTATAAAATGCATTGAGTTATGTAGTATAATACTGAGATTGGGTTATGAGATAGAGTAGTTGCTAATAAAATCTTTACAAAAATATTTCCTTCTAAGCACATAATGCAGACTGATATGGAACACCCCACCCCACAATTACCTATAAATGTTGCAATGAAATCTACTGTATGAACCAAAGAAGCATTTCCACAGTAGCCCTTCTAACTGGCCAATTATTACTGAATGTAGGGAAAGGGAAGACCAAGCATCAGCCCAACTCTTAGGCAAGAAACACTGAAGGAACTAATAATGCCTGTACTCTGTACCCAGCCCTGGATCCCTGCAACTTTCTAACTCCAGTTAGGAACACAGGCCTGGAAGAGACTTTCTGGACACTGCCCATAACCTTTTTATCAAAAGCAGCTATGTCATATAATTCCATTTTGTAACCTGATTCAGATCCATCTTAACAGAAGTTATATGATTTTGCCTCCAGTACACTATTGGAAGCTTGCTTCAGGACTTCAATTTTCTAATGGTAAGGAACCTGTCCTAATTTCCACCCTTGACTTATTCACAGCCAGTTTATGCCTTTTTTGGGTCTTGTGCCAGAATAGTCTTTTAGCATATTCCCTCGCATTACCCCACCATTATGGTATATTTAAATGCAACACTTATATCCCTACCTTGGGCTTCATTTTGCTTGGTTAAACAAGTCAAGCTCTTCTAGCTTATCCCCTGATCATCTTGGCCACCTCTATCCCTTTTCCAGTTTGAGTTCATCTTTATTTCTTGTATCCAGCAAATATAGCACCTCCAAATTAAATTAAACATACTTAGCCTGCCCTTTGGATCAGCTTACTTAAACTTTGGGTGTAATTAGGCGGCTCATCCTTTTCTGAGCTTTTATTTTTGCTATACTATGACCACAGGCAGAGAAAAGTCAATTGGCTTACAGTCCGACATACAGAATTATGGCCTAATAATTGTCTATTACTCATAAAATTCCTTCTTCCCATGCCATTTCAGAGTGCACCTGAATTAAGTGCTTCATATCAGCCTAGCAGGGTTGATTGATAAACAGTGACTTATACTGCACAAAGAGTGCTGACTTCACTAATGAATAGTCCCTCCTCATGAGCAGCCTGGAAATGGGGTTTGCTTATTCCTTTCCAGTCAGCAACTCAAAACATTTACTGACTGCCTCATTCATGTCAGGAAAGGAAATAAACTGGGTGACTTGCCCCTGCAGGATATTTCAACATCCTCAAGAAGAACTCCATATGTGTTACACAGCATAAATGAACAGTACTACAGCACTATAGTAGTACCATTTACATAGTGTATCACAATACAGCTTTCTCACTTTGAAAAAAACTAGGACCACAGAATATGTAAGCTTTGTGTTATGGGAAACATTGTGCAAAACATTCCCTATTCATAACCCTGAAAGACTTAAAGAGATTTTGTTTTGCTGCTACATGTAGAGTCCAGTGAAAGATTTCTTTGCTTATATACAGCAACATAGTGCTCTGCTCTAACCTAATAAACTGCAAGAGGGCATCTGCTCCTGCTTGGTAGCGAACCCCCTGTGTGGAGTTTTATCTGTTGTTTAGTTTGTGCTTTCATGGAGTGATGCACAAGTTGTCTGCAAGACCTGCTAATGCTATTGAAGTTTAAATGTTGTTTCATTGCTCAAAAAATTACATAAAAAAACCCTGCACTCCTGAACCCTTTAATTCAGTCTCTCTCATGTTTGTTTCCTGATGTTTCTAATCATGAAGCAGCTTTTGCAATGTTAGAGAGCAATGTGATCATGACACTGGATTCTCCTCAACCTTTAACAAGCAAATTGTGCTACCATATTGCATGCCCTTTTTGGTGTTTGAATCATATGCCCTTTTTGGTATTTTTCC
Source organism: Alligator mississippiensis (assembly GCF_030867095.1). Taxonomy (NCBI): domain Eukaryota; kingdom Metazoa; phylum Chordata; order Crocodylia; family Alligatoridae; genus Alligator; species Alligator mississippiensis. The sequence goes on along the minus strand of NC_081824.1, from coordinate 51,888,343 downwards.
TTACAGCCCCCACCATACTTCCATCACATGCACAATGTTAGTGTACATTCCAAGATGAGGATATGGTAGACAGTAAAAATATGAGTACAGACCTTGCAGGAAGTAAGCTTGTCATTATTCTCTTTAATGGCATTGATTTTCTTTTCATTCTCAGCGCTGAAGAAAAAGGAAGGACTGTAAATAAAAGAATAATGCTACTGTCAAACTGACATATTGTAATGAACAGCACAATACAGCATGAATGAAAAAAATATGGAAAAGCTGTTTTACAAACCTACTGTCTCCAAGCACCACAGCTGGTGCTTTTATGACACTGTTTCCTGGCTTATCATGTAATAGAAGCATAGCAATATAGGGATGGGAGGGACTTTAAGAGGTCATCTGGTCCACCCCTATGTTTTTGAGGCAGGATCAAGTATAGGTAGCCCATCCTTGATAGACATTTGTTTCTAAATTGTTTTTAGAAACCTCCAATAAAATAGGTTCCACAACCTCTATAGCAGTATTATTCCAATGCCTTGCTTCCCTTTCAATTAGAAATATTTTCCTAATAAATAATCTAATCCAATCTGTTTCTGATAATTTAGCTGATTTCTTCCTTTCCTACCCCTACGCAATAGATAGGCAAGGTATGCATCACGGATGTCTTGTAAAGAAAAGTCTTAGCCCCTGCTGTGACCCTGTTTTAGGCTCAGGCCAAACCCAAAGTAATGAAACTTACACTTTTCACATAGACTGAAATGTATTCTGGCAACATTCATGGGGTAAAATTCAAGGATATGAAAAAAGCTCTTTTTTTCTCATAAGGAGGAGTCCTTGCCTTTATGCTAAGAGATTCAGGGTAGCCATAGGACTGGAAAGTTTGTGACAGACTCGGCCAGCAAGGGACTGCCTTGAGAAAACCAAAGCTAAAGGTTCAAAATGGAGATGTTTCCTGATACAGCTGTGTGGAGACATGCATGTGCTTTATGAAGCTATTTGATACTGTTAAAACTAGGGATCCCACATACAAAGAGGTCTTTGCTTTTAGACTTTCCTCTAGAAGGGGAAAAAGGGTTCTGTTTCAACTAGCAGGATAAACTTGCAGAAAAGAAGGACACTGAGTCAACAGTCAACGTGACAGACACCTCGAGAAGGATGGGTGGATTTGTTCCAGATATATAGACTGAGCGTTAATCTAGGGTTTTTGTCCTTTTTTGTCATATTTAGCAATTGGATGCTAGTATTTCAGCTGATTCTAGTCATAATTCTTTTAATCCTCCTTCTCTTCAGTGCAGACCTTGCTAGGGCAGTTTATTGTATAGCAAGGTCTCTGCTATTTTCCTTGCAGTATTTCTCACTCCAGAAACTTTGTAGGGAAATCAATCAGAGCATCAATATCCTTTCACTCATGCAGAAAGCATAAAGGGTTATGAATTTAACTATACAAGATCACCTTATAGACTACTATTCAAACTGAGGGTACTTGAAAGAGGACCGCAGCTGAATCAACACCATGAACTTCTATGGCACACACACGACCAAGGAATTCTGGATCATTTTGCTAGCAAGGAGAATTCACACCCAGGGGAGCATCCAGCAGGATTGCACTGGGGGATTTGTAACCCACCTTTGATTCCTGCTCCACCCAAAGTTTCAAGTCAACTGCCTGGCAGTGGCAGCAGCATTTCTAGTCAGGCAGTGCTGAGGAAGTCAATTGACTTTGTATTTTATTATAATCTACCTGGTCCCTTTCTAAACTCTTTAATCCACAGGTGTTAATGACCCTTTCCTTTTTAATGGTCTTGGTGTTCCACAAATCAAGCTATCCTTTGTTCTGCAATGCTGCTGTCTGTTAGCTGCTCCTAGTAATGCAGCTTCTATTTCACAGTCCTGCAAATTGTTATTCACTCATTCCAACGCAGCTGTATATGTTTTTGCTTCAATCTTTAACTGAATAATGCATCCCTAGACCTCTGGCATATTAGTAAAGTTTCTAGTTTATTTTTAACTGAAGAAAATATGTGTTGTTTTATATATGATGATGCACCGCACAATCTGCTTCCCCCTTTTCAAATTTCTAGATTTGTCCCTGTTCACACTCATGTTTAGGTTACCAGCCAACAGGAGAGGACATTAAGGCTAGAGTTAATGCCATGCTCAAAAAAAACCCTTTAAAACTATGATAGCACCAAATATTTCTGTGATGGCTAGAAGTTAGATATACTAAAAAAGTAAAATCTTCTGTACTAGCAGCAGAAGGTTTACTTTTAACGTTTGCCAAGGTTTTACTCTATATACTGAACATTCACAGAAAAACCAAGAATAAAATCCAGTGTCTTTTATGTACAATATTCACTGGTCAAAAATGATGTCATTTGGACTGAGGAAGCAGCTAAGGGCATCGGTGCCTGAGAGAACCTTCAGCCTCGAGATGTTTTCTGCTAATCAGAAAAGATGTACACAAATTTTCACCTGATGCAAAGGTATAAGTAAGGTCCACTTGGGGCTCACCTTATGTAGAAAGCCAACAGCTGGTCTACTAGGTAATCAGTGGGAGACCAATTTTGTCTTGTGCATCAATAAGTATTAGTATTGTTGTTGCCTGTGTGTGTAGCCTAAATGCTCTTATACAAAGAGCTGGCAAACAATACAACTTTTTTTTTTGCATCCTGCTACTGAAGGAGGAAAATGGACAGCAAAAGAAGTACAGCACAGTAGAAGAGGACAAAGAGAAAGTTCACAGTGGATGCATCTACATGAGATGCTTAATGCACAGAAGACTAATTCTACTGTGCATTAGCACAGTGGGCAAAGCCCATGCTAATGCACAGTAGGTTTCGTCTAATGCTCAGTAACATCACAAAAAAAATGTTCATCTGCACCAATGCGCAATGGCACCAATTACAGCGCATTAAGTTAGTACCTGTCATTACAGGTACTCAGCATAATGCACTATAATTACAGAACATTAATGAATGTGTAGATGCACCCATTTAGAAGTTAAATTCTTGGTTCTTTGAGCTGTCATCATACTGCAATCTAGTATCTGAAACCATTCTGGGAGCATCACACAGCATCTTGAATCCAAAGAGGTAAGCAGAGGCCTGGAAGAGCATGAAGGAATAAACATTACTTGGAAATCCCTTCATAAAAGATAGGTGGGATGACAGGTTAATCATGGCAGTGATGTTTTGAAGCCAGCACAAAAAAGCTGCAATGCAGAACTGTAGTTTCTCATCCTGGCTTAAAAAGGAAAGCTGTAGAGCCTGTAATCTTCCCTCTACCATTGCAAAGCAAAAGTTACCCTTTTTGAAAGAAGTTAGAGGTGAATCCAAACAGTGATGGGCCTGAACAACTACCTGTCTGAAGATCATCTCCTCCTGTTCTACTTTCTTTTGATTAGGTGTCACTTTCACAGCTGAGCTGCCTGTGGCCATGGCACTTTTGAAACTGAAAGCAGCAGCATTACTAAACGATCTGGCATTGATCCTTGGGATCAAAGGAATCCATCTCTCAAAAACCTGAGCTTCAGCCAAAAGCCTGAGCTGAGACAGATGTTTATGTACTTAAAAGTACAGCCAAGGCAGCAGCTGGGACAGGCTGACATAGCAATAGCGATGCACAATGCAAAGGTGACAATGAGCAATTGAGGAAACTAGAGGAGAAACAAGTGGTTGAGGAGGAGGAAGAGAAGGCCCTAGAGGTAGTAGATATTTCATTTCCAAAGCAGAAATCAAGGAACTTTCCCAAAGTAAACCTGGAATTCAGAGGTAACACTTCATTATTGGATGGAATTAAAAGAAAGCTAAGGCCACATCACAGCCTACCTGAGTAACACAGATATGAAGATAAATGCTTAACACAGATATCTATAACACATATATGAAGATAAATGCTCTTTACAGTAAACCTCTCTACAGAGGTTTGTCCTGTTAGATGAGAGATCAGCTAAAGCACTGTCTCTTGAATATACCAAGTGAAACGGCCTTTACAGACCTTCCAAATCTCATAACAACATGAAACAACAAAACCATGGAGTAAGGTAATGCTACTTCCATGCAACCATTCCCACTAAAACAGTCTAGATTTGAGAAGCCCAGTGAACTGCGCTCAAAAACATTACAATTATGACACCGATACTTAGCACTCAGTGCTTTACTTGCATAAAGTGCCATCCCAGCATTAACCATTTAAACCTCAATACTTTGTTATGTAGTTACATAAATATTTACAGACCCATTCTACTGATGGGGAAATTTATGAGCAGAGGGGGCATGTGACTTGCAAAAGGTTGCATCCTTCCTCAGAGGAAGAGGAGAAACTAGAACCCAGGTCTCCTAATTCCGCTATCTGTTCTCGCTAGAGATAAATATTTTCAATGAGCTTCAGCAAAGTTCTCTCAGACATGCAAAAATTACCTGAATCCCACTGAACTGTGTGCGCAAATCAAAATCAGACCAAAGCTAACTTCCAGCGTGGCCCGATGTTTCACACATTTTCTAATCAAGAAGAGTGCAGGAGCACCACCTACTGGGAGATGTCTAAATTCACAAATTTCTGGAAAGAAGCACAGTAAGAAATACAGACTCAGCCCTTCATAAAGACAGCAAAGTTATGCTGTGCTATCTGCACGCTTTGAAATCACATCTCCAGTTCCTATTATGGCCTGTAGGAATAAAGAGATCTAGGAAACAGGTGATGGCCCAAGATATCACAATAATCTTGTAAATGAGGTAATGCCCTGCTGCAGGCCCTATAAATATGATTGTTGATGGATGAAAATGAGTACAATAGTGTTATGTTGCAGGGCAGGGACAACACAAAAAATATACCAACATTCATCCATCTACAAGAGGCTTAAAAGCTTTAATGTAATAAATCCATTTGTTCTCAGCACAGCATAGCACATCACATGGTGGCTGTCTACAGCAAATGGAGACCTAAGTACTTTATAATTTTAACCTCTCTTGTAGGAGGCTTAAAGTGTGCACCTGTCTCAAGTAAACAGTACAAGCAATGAAAAACTCAAAAATGTATTTATGGCCATTGCCATTTCTCATGTTCCCCCATATCACATTGTGTTGTTGCTGCTGCTGAAATTGCAGCCTACTTGTAAAAACCAAAAATGAAATATCAATGTTTGTCAGGAGCAAATAGAAAAAGTAATTCCAAGATAGATGCTGGCAGATTCCTTCAGAGGGTGGTGGGTCACATGGATCTATAAAGGATAAGAAGTTGATTATCTTTAGCACTGAAAGAACCAAGACAGCTTCCTGACCAGTTCTTTGCCTACTTGCCAATGCAGAATGATAATCCAAGAGGGCAATGGCTGAGCCCAAAATGCTCCCTGACAATGTTTGAAACAACATTTTTTGAACAAAAGTACAGAAAATCATATCATTGCCCGTTTCCTTGTATAAAGTTATTTATACAGATGTCCCATACTCAGGAGGAAGACCAATTGGCAAATGGAAAGTTATTACTGCAGGAAATATTGAGGACCTAAAACACCAGTAAAACATTATCATCTTTAATTAAGAGTGAGAAAAAAAAATAAGATTTTGGAAAGTTTTAACTTCCACAGAGCAGAAGAAAGTGAAAATCTTCAGAACTTCTTGAAAACTGACTAATTAGCATTCAATCTCTGCATGGAGGAGATTTTTTTTTAACTATATTTTTACGTCTGGTAGAATAATATTTTCACATGAGCTTCTGCAATGAGACTCTTCAGAACCTCCCCTTCTTTTCCCAGCATAATAATGAAAAATATATATTTAAAAAAACACGTGGCCAATTCAATTTTAAAACTTAACATACACAAATAGCTTTTCAACTGATATCTCAAAGGAACAGTCATTTTTTTTTTTCTGGTAAAGAAGACAGATATTTATTTTAAAGTTTAATTGATTCCATAGTTATTTTTCATGGTTATTTAAGGTTTACTTTCCTAAACTGTTCATTCTCTTTAAAAGTGCCCCTCTCATTTACCTTAGGATACATACAGGTGCTACATTTAGACTGACCTAGCCAGGCTTAGTGCGATCTAAATGCCTAATCATAAAGCCATGAAAAGGGCTTAAATCACCCAATAAATGGTGCACCCAATCTAAGTTAGTTCACCTGAGTAGATGCTCTAATTTAGATCAAGATTGGATTAACCCAATCTAAGGAAGTGTTAACCTGATCTTGTGAATGCCTGTGCAAGTACACGGTGCAGCCCCAGCGCTGGGAAACGCAGCCACCTGCCTCAGCCCAGGGGCTGCATTATTCCCACCACCTTCTCCCCTACCCTCCTTCCTTGCCCCCAACTGGGCTATTTTTAAGCTCCCCTGATATGCAAATAATTTAGGAGCAGTAAAGGAAACCCTTTGCTGATAGACTGATTTTGAAAGAAATGATCACTATCTGAAGTTGCTCCAGAATCTGGAATCCCAGTATTAGAGTTGAGCTGCATTAAAAGGTGTCATCTACATTCATTTTTTAGACAGCATTTCTTTACTGTCACAGACGTGATACAGATTATTTATGGATTTTTAATGGCAAAATGAAATATCAGAAGAACAATGTTTATACATATTTCATACACATCAACCTGAACTACATATATATCTGTCACAAAAAATAAGCAATACAGCTGAAAAGAAAAAAAAATGAAGGAGGGAAGAGGATACATTAGGAAAGGAGAAGTGTACAACCACTTAGTTATCAAAATAGTCTAAAAATCCATATTGCATTCCATTTTTCAGAGCAGTTATGACTGCAATCCATGATTCTCTCAATGGATGCTAGTTATACCATTTCATTATACTGTGTTACAACTTTTGGACATGTCCTACTTTTCCAAGTGGAGGAGGGCTGTCCAACAGGTGGCCTGTAAGCTGTATCCAACCCTGTGGGTCACCTGTCATACAGCTCAATGTCAGGGGAGAGCAGCCCTCAGCCACTCAGAAGCTGGACAGCTCTGCAATGGAGCAATACAGACAGTCCTCAAAGTCAGTAACAAGGCCCACTCTAGGAATACAAGCTGAGAAGAAATCAATTTGAGCTCCTCAGATATACTCAAAAATATACATATTTGGTAGTGATGTGTATTTTTATTTTTCTCCCAAAATCATAAATGCCCAGGGTCTCCTGGGAAGATCAGGTTTAAAGTCTAATACTTTGAATCTTTGAAGGCATAGGATGCAAATAGGAAAGTTATGTTAAGTAGTTTCCTCACTGGACATACAACTTGTTTCTAGCCTTGAAAAGGTTTGTCTGCACCAACATAGCAGTGAGTCCCTGCCACAACAGGCCTGAGCCTATCCACTTGTTCCTATAAACACGAACCAAATCTCAATCTATACTATGCTCCAGACTCATCCCCAGCAGCCAGTTTTATGTGTGCATGTGCTTGTGCATGTGAGACACACACACACACACAGAGTCTATATCAGTCTCAAGCACAGGGGAGACCTTGGAGTGGCCTCTGAGTGATAAAGATTCAGGTGGGCAAGGATTGCTCAGGCACATATTCCTTAAGACAAGCAGCCACTGTAGCGTAGAAAACCCTGAACTGCATAAACTACTGACACTGAACCTTAAAACAGTAGAATTTTTAGGAACTAAAAGCTATTTCAGCTCATTTCCAGAGTTGTTTATGGCTCTGTCTGAGTGAGTGAATTTGACTGATGGGAACTAAGGTTTTAAGGTGGAGTAATATGAAAAAAATATTTTTTTCCTGCTCACATATCCTCCAAAAGTTTAACTCCATCAAACATTTGTTCATAGATTCATAGATGTTAGGCTCGGAAGGGACCTCAATAGATCATCGAGTCTGACCCCCTGCATAAGCAGGAAAGAGTGCCTGGGTCTAGATGACCCCAGCTAGATACTCATCTAACCTCCTCTTGAAGACCCCCAGGGTAGGGGAGAGCACCACCTCCCTTGGGAGCCCGTTCCAGACCTTGGCCACTCGAACTGTGAAGTTCTTCCTAATGTCCAATCTAAATCTGCTCTCTGCTAGCTTGTGGCCATTGTTTCTTGTAACCCCCGGGGGCACCTTGATGAATAAATACTCACCAATTCCCTTCTGTGCCCCCGTGATGAACTTATAGGCAGCCACAAGGTCGCCTCCCAACCTTCTGTTGTGGAGGCTGAAAAGATCCAGTTTCTCTAGTCTCTCCTCGTAGGGCTTGGTCCGCAGGCCCTTAACCATACGAGTGGCCCTTCTCTGGACCCTCTCCAGGTTATCCGCATCCCTCTTGAAGTGCAGTGCCCAGAACTTCACGCAGTATTCCAACTGCGGTCTGACCAGCGCCCGATAGAGGGGAAGTATCAACTCCTTGGACCTATTCATCATGCATCTGCTGATGCACGATAAAGTGCCATTGGCTTTTCTGATGGCTTCGTCACACTGCCGACTCATGTTCATCTTGGAGTCCACTAGGACTCCAAGATCCCTTTCCACTTCCGTGCCACCCAGCAGGTCATTCCCTAGGCTGTAGGTGTGCTGGACATTTTTCCTCCCTAGGTGCAGCACTTTGCATTTCTCCTTGTTGAACTGCCCACTTCTCCCCATAGCTTTGTGTCATCTGCAAACTTGGACAGAGTACATTTCACTCCCACGTCCAGGTCGCTGATGAAGACATTAAAGAGTATCGGTCCAAGGACCGAGCCCTGCGGGACCCCAATGCCCACACACTTCCAGGTCGAGACCGACCCATCCACCATGACTCTCTGGGTGCGACCCTCCAGCCAATTCTCCACCCACCGGACTGTGTAGTCATCCAAGTCACAGCCTCTTAACTTGTTCACCAGTATGGGGTGGGATACCGTATTGAAGGCCTTCCTGAAATCTAAGTACACAACATCCACCCCTCCTCCCGTATCCAGGCGTTTCGTAACCTGGTCATAAAAAGAGACACGATTGGTCAGGCACGATCTGCCTGCCACGAACCTGTGCTGGTTACCCCTCAGCATAATTTGTCCTGCCGGGCTCTCGCAGATGTGAGCCTTGATAATTTTTTCAAAGACTTTGCCAAGGATGGAGGTGAGACTGACTGGCCTATAGTTGCCCGGGTCCTCCTTCCTCCCCTTTTTGAAAATGGGGACCACATTGGCCCTTCTCCAGTCCTCTGGGATTTGCCCTGTGCGCCACGAGCGTTCAAATATTCCCGCCAGTGGCTCTGCAATGATGTCGGCCAGTGCCTTCAGCACCCTCGGATGGAGCTCATCCGGGCCTGCCGACTTAAAGGCATCCAGTTCTTCCAAGTGACTCTGCACCATCTCAGGGTCTACGCATGGAAGTCTGGTGCCTTGCTGCTGCCTCTCTACAACCCCAGTGAGAGACTTGTCATGCCCCTCGCTTAGGAACACTGAGGCAAAGAACTCATTGAGGAGTTCAGCCTTGTCCCCCCTGTCCGTCACCAATTGTTTCTGCCCATTTAGCAGGGGTCCTATTCCTCCCTGGGGCTTCCTTTTACTCCCTATATATCTAAAAAACAATTTCTTGTTGTCCTTCATGTTTCACTGTAGTATCAGGCATGAACTGAACAGTAAGTTACGTGTATAAGGACATCACACGATATAACTGAGATTATTTTGTGCCTACATAAACAGATAAAACACCCACCCTAAGCCAAGCTTCCACACTACCCCACCATATATTCACTCCCTTTATGCATATACGCATCTGTGTATGAGTACTATGGAGAAAAGGACCATATAAGTAGGAACCAACCAAATTCACAGTGGGAGTGGGCTGTACGGCAGCTCCTTTAATCATGCAGGTTTCCCTGTCCACCCCTGCCCTTGCAGATTGGCTCAGGGGCCCCACTGCTCACTCCTGATTGGCAAGGAGGTGAAAATCATGTTAATATATGGCGCTGTTTTTACCTCCCACCCGGTCAGCAACGAACAACAGGGTCACCAGGACCCCTCAGCCAATCAGCAATGGGGGGGAGGTGTGGGGGAACCTGCAAGATTAAAGGAGCTGCCATGTAACCCACTTTCACCGTGAATTCAGGAGGACTCCCTACATATAAGGGAGCCAATAGGTTATTATTTTAGGCTGTGTTGAAATTGCCTGAAGTTAGAAGAGGTTATCTATGTTGCAAAGAAGAAAAAAACCTTCACTATTAAATAGTTTACAAGGCTGAAGATGAATCTGATGAAAACAGGGATGAACAATATCTCAGCCCCATCAGTCATCCAAAGGGAACAATCCAGCAGTGCAGCTGCAAAGAAAGGACAGCTTCCTATTGAAAACAGAACTAGTATAATCTTAAGATTCAGTTTCCTGAACTCCTAAAAACAAGCTCCAAATGCCAGCAGAAGAAGTTTGGATTACTAAAATATGTTCGTGTTTGGTAATGAAGTAGAATAACTCAAGGTTGAAACTTTAATTAAAAAGTGCTTTATAAATTACATTTGTTACATGTGTTTGCAGTGATGTATTTCTTTGTTCTCTGGAACAATCAGTTTTCTCTCTGCTTCTTCCCCCCAACATAATAAATTATATTCATTTATACAAAATGTTAATGCTAAACCCTTTATTAATAGGATAAATATGGCCTTGGCAACAACAAATTATGTAGTGTAGACATTCAAAGTTTGCCCCTTCTCAGTTGAATTTCATTGCTCAGTACACAAGGCTGTCGGTGCCTTAGCAGGTGTTTTGTATGATTCAGCACAATGGAGATTAGAGACAGTCTTCAGAAGTATCTATCTTTGGGCAGTTCCACAAAATGCCTATTTTTTCTCTGGTATATAGTTACTCACTTCTGCAATTGACTTCATGAGTTGTGGGTAAAAGTACTTCTGGAAAACTGGGGCATGTTATATTTTGTTGCCTGAGCCCCCTTGATGTCTCAAGTTGGACACTCAGAAAGCAAGGCACACAAGATTATTAAGTATTTGCTGTAAATGCTAGGTTTTAAAATGCGTGAGAAAAACTGTTTTTTCCCTGTTCACCTCATATTGGTTTGTCTATGGAACAGAAATGGAATCTGTATTTCAAACTGAGATAAAATCATTGATTATGGCAGAATTGGGGCTACCAGTTTGACAAGGAGAAATGAGAACTGCCCCTGGTTTCTGCTTCTTTTGACTCAATTAGATACGGCATGTGTAATGCAGCTCTGAGCCTGAACACACACGAACAGTCACAGCAGTTCAGACCAGGGTCCTCGACAGTCCAAAAATACAGATATGAATCCATTTCTTTCTGCAGTATGAATTTGGATGAATACATGGATTGGGCTCATCAGAAAGTTCACTTTGAGATATGAACTTAACTCAAGGCCAGATCTAGATTTGGGGGTTTAATTCAGGCCCAACTCCAAGTACAAACAGGTTAAAAGTGTTACTGCTGTGTTACAGCATACCACAGATGCAGTACAGTAATATAGATTTGCTATGGGGTAGTCAATAGAATGGTTGTTCCATTAAAAAAGATGAACAAGCTTCAGTTAAAGCACCCCCACCACCATTTTTCAGTGTGGGGATGCTGATACACGTGACACAATTACCACACTCCAGCAGACTTGATTGATCAAGTCTGCTCTGACAGCGCATTGGAGTAGCCTCACTGCACATGTATAGGTGCCCATAAATACTTATGAAGTCAAAGAAATTCACAATCTTAAATCAGGTCTGAATTTGACTATATTATATAAAAGCAAAACACAGTTGAATGAACCCATGTGAATTACTGTATCTCTACAGGAAATTTTTCATGAGATGATTATACTTGACAAAAGTTTAAATTATCCAGGCAGTAATCTCCCTAGTCCAGACCTGTGTATTTTAATGCCTTGCTGAGGCTTGGTTGATCCTATCCTTAACAGATGAAGGTTCTCACACAACAATGAAACCTCTCTGGCACAAAACCCCTCAGCACCTGAAACTACAAAATAGTGCAACTAAAGGAATTTTTTTAGATTGCATGAGTTTTAATAATTTCTAAGTAACATGTCATGATTTCGAACTTTACCCTATTAACATAAATCTTTGCATGCCACCTTAATACCAAGCACTGCTGGTGTTAAATATTGCCCAGCAGTTCCCATTATCAAAAACTGTTTTCAGCTGTTTATAATTTTTACAAATTGTGTTTGTTCTGAATTTCCCAGGCTGGGCATCTGCCTTAAGCTGACCATTTTTTTAAGTTTGTGAAATATGGATCATAAGACTTCTGTGGATATTAATTTGGGCTGTTAGCACCATTGGTGGAAGATTAGTATCTGTCATTGTATATATTTTAGGGGATTCGATATGTTTTTGAATGTTGAATCTGTTCTTTTAGAGGTTAGATTCCTTGATAAATAAAGTTTTAAAAAATAGAATTAGTCAATACCAGAATTAAGGTTGTGCAGGCCATCCTAACTTGGACTTTTTGTGTATCTGCACTACAATATATTTTAATTGTATGACCACACATTTTTCTCTCTCTGACAGGACCCCCACCCAATTCAGTCCACAAGATGACCAGCACTTACTACTGAGCATCTATTCCAGTTTTTGTCCTATCTATTCCAGTTGTTCAAAGAGTCACCATGAGCCTTGCATCCTACACACTGTTGAAATCTTACTCTGAAGACAGAATTATTAATTTCCTCATAGGCTTTTTTCTATGGAACTTCTTCCATTGCACCTGTGCACTTTATAAGCATTAATTACAGTCTATCTAGACCATGCTGCCAAATGATAAATATCCCATTCTTAGTTGAACAAAAAAATTACCAAAGAAGTCATCAGAAAATGGGAATAAATCATGATAACTTTATCTCTACTCTACAAATGAGGATTTGAAGCACAGAAAGATTAAAAGTATCCACTAATTTTGATTACCTAATCTGAGACCCACCTGGTTTCTCAGCCATAGGAATACACGATCAGTGACTACCTGTGCAAAGTTTGATCTAAATGCCATGCCTAGTAGCATCACACAGGAACCCTGTAGCAGAGGCAAGAATTGCTCTCCAGGGCAGCATTACCTTAGCCATGAGATTTACTTGCCCTTCCCCAAAATCTTTATTTTGACATTTCTTAACTTCTGTGTCTTTGACTTTGCAAATTATAATGCTTATAGATTCATAGATGTTAGGGTCGGAAGGGACCTCAATAGATCATCGAGTCTGACCCCCTGCATAAGCAGGAAAGAGTGCCTGGGTCTAGATGACCCCAGCTAGATACTCATCTAACCTCCTCTTGAAGACCCCCAGGGTAGGGGAGAGCACCACCTCCCTTGGGAGCCCGTTCCAGACCTTGGCCACTCGAACTGTGAAGTTCTTCCTAATGTCCAATCTAAATCTGCTCTCTGCTAGCTTGTGGCCATTGTTTCTTGTAACCCCCGGGGGCGCCTCGATGAATAAATACTCACCAATTCCCTTCTGTGCCCCCGTGATGAACTTATAGGCAGCCACAAGGTCGCCTCTCAACCTTCTGTTGCGGAGGCTGAAAAGATCCAGTTTCTCTAGTCTCTCCTCGTAGGGCTTGGCCTGCAGGCCCTTAACCATACGAGTGGCCCTTCTCTGGACCCCCTCCAGGTTATCCGCATCCTTCTTGAAGTGTGGCACCCAGAATTGCACACAGTACTCCAACTGCGGTCTGACCAGCACCCGATAGAGGGGAAGTATCACCTCCTTGGACCTATTCATCATGCATCTGCTGATGCACGATAAAGTGCCATTGGCTTTTCTGATGGCTTCGTCACACTGCCGACTCATGTTCATCTTGGAGTCCACTAGGACTCCAAGATCCCTTTCCACCTCAGTGCCACCCAGCAGGTCATTCCCTAGGCTGTAGGTGTGCTGGACATTTTTCCTCCCTAGGTGCAGCACTTTGCATTTCTCCTTGTTGAACTGCATTCTGTTGTTTTCTGCCCACTTGTCCAACCTGTCCAGGTCTGCTTGCAGCTGTTCCCTGCCCTCCGGCGTGTCCACTTCTCCCCATAGCTTTGTGTCATCTGCAAACTTGGACAGAATACATTTCACTCCCACATCCAAGTCACTGATGAAGACATTAAAGAGTATCGGTCCAAGGACCGAGCCCTGCGGGACCCCACTGCCCACACACTTCCAGGTCGAAACCGACCCATCTACCACGACTCTCTGGGTGCGACCCTCCAGCCAATTCTCCACCCACCGGACTGTGTAGTCATCCAAGTCGCAGCCTCTTAACTTGTTCACCAGTATGGGGTGGGATACCGTATCGAAGGCCTTCCTGAAGTCTAAGTATACGACATCCACCCCTCCTCCTGTGTCCAGGCGTTTTGTAACCTGGTCATAAAAAGAGACACAATTGGTCAGGCACGATCTGCCTGCCACGAACCCGTGCTGGTTTCCCCTCAGCATAATTTGTCCTGCCGGGCTCTCACAAATGTGAGCCTTGATAATTTTTTCAAAGACTTTACCAAGGATGGAGGTGAGACTGACTGGTCTATAGTTGCCCGGGTCCTCCTTCCTCCCCTTTTTGAAAATGGGGACCACGTTGGCCTTTTTCCAGTCCTCCAGGACTTGGCCCGTGCACCACGAGCGTTCAAATATTCCCGCCAGTGGCTCTGCAATGATGTCGGCCAGTGCCTTCAGCACCCTCGGATGGAGCTCATCCGGGCCTGCCGACTTAAAGGCATCCAGTTCTTCCAAGTGACTCTGCACCATCTCAGGGTCTATGCATGGAAGTCTGGCACCTTGCTGCTGCCTCTCTACAACCCCTGTGAGAGACTTGTCGTGTCCCTCGCTTAGGAACACTGAGGCAAAGAACTCGTTGAGGAGTTCAGTCTTGTCCCCCCTGTCCGTCACCAATTGTTTCTGCCCATTTAGCAGGGGTCCTATTCCTCCCTGGGTCTTCGTTTTACTCCCTATGTATCTAAAAAACAATTCTTGTTGTCTTTTACTTGGGTTGCCATCCTCAGCTCCATGGTAGCTTCTTTAACATTTTTTTTTTATATAATTCACTATGAATGAATGGCAACAGTGTCAGAACTGGAAGGGTTATCTTAGAAGACTAAGAATCTAGGGTGCTTTTGTCTCATTCTCTAGACTCAAAGCTCAAACTTGAAATCAGATCAACATTTCACCCTTTAAAAGCAGTTACTTTCCATACACTACAATCAACAGATTTAGAGTTCCTCAGATTAGAGGAGCCAAATACTGTTTGTTCTGTGTGGACATTAAAGGTCTCCTACATATATTCATAAGAAGGGATTTACCCTCAGGTGTTAATCCAAAATAGAGGCAAAGTAGAGTGGATGGTTGATAAAATATGCAGCATGAGAGAAACCGTGGCATAAAAGGTTATCAGTCCTTGTAAGGGAACATGATATACAGAAGCTCCAAGGAGGTTCACTGGCTCGTGTTGCCCCCATGTTTCTAGGCCTGTTCCCCAGCCTGGCTACCTATTTAAAGTCTATTCCCCACTCAATCCTTGAGATTTTTACACCAAGACTGTGTTGAAATTGCTACCTTTTTATTTCTTCAATTTTCATTATAAAATGAAATGTTTTTAAAAATTAAATCTTTCAAGATTTTTCACAAATAGTCATTTCAAATATTTCAGAACTCTTCAAAGAAGGCTGTAAAAGAGTGAGAGAAGCCTAGAAAATGTCTGGCTGAAAAAAAGTCCGTGGTGAAAATCCACTGAAGTCACTATACACATCAGTGAAGCCAGGATTCTTAAGTCTTGGAATGATTTAAGTAAATTATCAATTTAATTAAGGAAATTAAACCAAGTGAAGTGGAAAAGTCAAGGTAATCTTAGTGGTAGAGCTGATAGGCAACCTCATAAATATTTTCGTTCACATTTTTTGATGATTTTTTTACATAGTGTTTAGCCAAGAAGGGAATATTTATCATGTGGCTACATGGCCTAGATAAACTGTGCATCACAAATGTGCATTTACAAATATCTCTGGGGGCTAGAAACCCTGCCTCAATAGTCAACAAAGTAATTGATCTCACTTGCTGGCCTTTTGCACTGATATCACTTCAGTGTCTTATATGCTAAATAATTCAGACATCCTATTTTCTGATTGCAAAGACCCACACTTCACTCATAGGTTTTCAGCTGCAAGACCCTGCAGAGAAAAAAAAAAAAAGTGGTAGCAGCAGGCTTCTGTGTGGTAGATCACTTTTGTGACAGCATTTTGCTCTTGCTGTTAGAGTGCTCTACACTTGTGCCTATTTATATTTTATTGAATAAGCTATAGTGTGAATTCCAAAAATACAACTACAAATGCTTCCTTTGTGGAAAAAATAGTAGTTGTCAAACGCACATATTTGTTGTTGAGACGGTGAGCAAGTTAGCAGCATGTCTAACATTAACCAAAGAAGCGTGTCTGAATTATTCAAATTATTAATATACTTCTTCATTAACTAAACGAGAGGAAGGCATATATGACTTTTCAAACACACATACACAATGCAACCACAAAGACAGACTTCTCTTTCTTAACAAAAGTCTTTATTTTGGCATATTTTACTTCTATTTCCTGTTTGTTCTCATCAGATAAAACATTCTAGATTTCTCACAAAATACAAAGGTTTTTTTTCTAATATTGGTTAACATGAAAGTACTGATAATGAGTGTGGTGGCTAAAAAGAGCCATCACAGCCTAAAGAATAATTCATAAAAATTACTTAGGAGGGCATTAATTGTTGTGCATAAACTCTTTTTCAGGACTTAAGGAGGCTGAAATGGGATCATATTTAGGGGCCTGAGTACCACTTAGATGCCAAGTACGATCTGACCCTCAGTGTCATTTCTAAATTTCTGAAAGTCCATCTCATCAACAGAAATAAACCTATTGTTTAACTTGCAAAAAGAAATGCCTTGTAATATATTGGAGACAGAAAAATATGGGGAAATGATTATTTTGAGCATTGTTATAGAACTGGGGTTTTTTACTTACACATGTATGTTTAATGTTTAAAACTTAATATATACTACAGTGCCCAAAGGGAATGTAAAATTTGTGCATGAGAGAAAATTCTGCTTCGAGACATGCTCAGGATTTTCTGCCTTTGACAGTTTTATGCTCTTGTTATCAGCATGTTCATCTTCTCTTGGGGTTTTAGCATTCACAATGTTCGTACTACAGAGTCTTCAAATCAAAGTAATGAGACACAAACAGGCACTATCTTACATATGTCATTGTCTGTAATTGACAGGGGCTTCTTACTTGCAGACCTACTTGGCTATAATACAGCCAGAGAGTATAAACTCTATATTAAACTATCATTCTAAATTTAGAACCACTATAGGCCTTTCATTAATAATAGTAATGCTCAGCACTTACATATAGTCATGTCTTTCATAAGAGGATCTCAAAAGTGCATTGCAAGCATTACGCAAACTATACAACAATTCTATGCAGTTCATAAAGATTATTATCCCCTCATTTTACAGAGGAATATCAAGACTATCTATCTTAGAGTTTTTTATAGCACCTATTACTGTAGTATCTAAAGACTTCCAAGGAAAATCAAATCAGAATAACCAGTCCAAAGTGGGCTTCATAGAGTCTTTTGACCTGACATAAAATGTAAGGGCACAAGGCACTATTACAAACATCCAACCTGACCTCCTGCACAACACAAACCAAAACTTCTAATAAAGCATATTGTAGCGGGGCACCTCGCTACCCCGCTCCTAAAGAGGGGAAAACTGCCAGAGGAAAAGCTCTGGCAGTGTATAAGGAGCCCTAGCGGCGATTAGGGTGTACAGCTGTGGGTTGCCGGGGCAACTAATGAGAGTCAGCTGCTTGTAGGAGGCAGGGCCTGGCCTTTATAAAGCCCAGGGGCTGAAGCCAGGCTAGCAGTTTCCTGCTAGCAGTCGGACAGGCAGGAGCTCCCTCGGCCAGCATATAGGGAGAACCCGGATCGCAAGTATAGCTTACAAGAGCTCCAGAGGCTGGAGCAATGATGTTGAATTACAGCCAGGAGGCTTATGTTGTTATGGCCCAGTGCCTTAGGTTTTGGTTATAGCCAGGAGGCTTGTGTTTGCTTTAGTGTTTGTATTACACCGGTGGTTTGGGTGAGGCTATTAGGGGTTGGAGGAGGCCTCATCGGGGACTCACAAGGGAGTGTGAGGACCCCGGCGCCAGTAAGGGCGCAACTTACGGGGTGCGTAGACCCCAGCCCCGGAGAGGGGCATTTTGAGAAGCCCCAGCCCGGGCACAACGAGCCCCAGAAGGGGGAGCGCACTTTAGAGAATCCCAGTGTGGGCACAGCGAGCCCCAGAGAGGGGGCGGCACTATTAGGGAGCCCAGCAGGGGCACAGCAAGCCCCAGAGAGGGGGTGGCATTATTAGGGAGCCCAGCAGGGGCACAGCGAGCCCCAAAGAGGGGGTGGCATTATTATTGGGGAGCCTGGTGCAGGCAGGTAGAGTCCCAGAGAAAGGGGGGACTATTGAGAAGCCCCAGCGTGGGCACGGCGAGCTCCGAAGGGAGGGAGCACCTTATTGAGAAGCCCGAGACGGGCATAGCGAGCCCGGTTGAAGGCTAGCACAGCAGTAGACCTCAGACAGGGGTAAGGTGCTGCGGTGGGCCCCGACGAAAGGGGTTAGCAGTACGGCACCCCAAGAGCAGGGCAAGGTGCTGTGGTGGTCCCCAGCTAAAGGGGATAGCAGTGTGGTGAGCCCACATAAGAAAGGGTAGCAGTGCGGTGGGCCTAGAGGACCGGAGACTCGGGAGCAAGTCCCAGAGCTGGCTAGGTTATTTTAGAGAAGACTCCAGAGAAGGGGGGCGACATTGTAGGAAGGCCCCAGGAAAGGGGACGGCATTGTAGGGAAGTCCCCAAAGGTGGGGCGACATCACAGGGAAGGCCCCAAGTGGGCTCGGAGAGCTCAGGAGGGAGCAGTGCAACAGAGAAGGCCCGGGAGAGCGGGTGAGTTGATTTTGACAGACCAACGTCCAGTACATCTGCGAGGCTTGGGGCGTGGTATTAGGGGTTGGTAGGAGCCATGCATAACCCATAAGGCTAGGGTGTCTGGGAAGCACCCAGAGTACAGGGAGACCCCCGGTGGGTCCGGGAGACCACGGGGACAGAGGTCCCAGCTAACCGTGCCGAGGAGACGTAAGGCAGCCTCCCAACTTAACATAAGATCAAAGACGTGGCGGGCGAGAATACAGGGTGCCCTTGGGCCGAATGGGCACGGAGAGAGGGCCTTAAGGAGATCATGGCCCTCCTATAGGACCCCGCCATGACCCACATCTCCCCAGTTATAAGGTCTTCATGTAGTGTTAACACCACACACACACACGCACGCGCATGCGTGCATGCGTATGGACACAAGTATGTGTGTGTTCATGTGCATATATGTACTTATATATAAATGTAATGGGACGTACACCTGGTAAATCAGGGTATTTAGAACAGGGAAGCTTTAGCAAATAGTGGGTCTTTTAGCGTGTCCATAAACTGGTTAAAATAATTTCTTCTATTCTCTTTCTATTCCATAATCAATCCTCTAACCTAAGAAGAGTTTATTCTCTGCTCTCGCACTGGGACAGAGTAGTATGCTAAGAAAAATCCATATACACCCCAGCATAGCTAAACATTGAAATCAGATGTTTGCAACAATTTACAAGGATGTTTGATATCTTGCTGCCCAGTATAAATTTTATTTCTTCATACTGGGCAGCAAGTGGAATATTTAATTCTTAGTAATAAGAGATTATATCTATCTGTTAAAAAAAAAAAAAAAAAAAATTATTTAACAGTTACCTGGTGTTGGAGCACTCTATACACATGATAGTGAAGCAGTCTCTTTCAAGAGATATAAAGAAAACCTGCTGAAATGGATTATTCTCTTTATTATTTAATTTCAGACATAAGCCTATAAAACATAAAAATAAATAGTATGAGAAAACACCTATAACAATGCATATGCACCTACACAAATTCACTGCATGACAAGAAAGGCAAAAAAACATGAAAAACAAATTGATTGTTTAATATACTTAGAGAAGAATGAACATATAACAAGGCAAAATATTTTTATTTATGGGATCACTGTAATGATTCTCCAAGAGAAGGAGCTGAACCACATAAAAATGAGATCTTGTATTATTATTATTATTATTATTATTATGTATAATGGGTGTACACACACCATTCCAGGCCATTCTGATTCAAGCAATCCTATCTAAGGGATTTGACTACTGTTGAATGAAAACTTCATCCAAAACCACTAAACTCAGTAAGATTTCCATTGGTTTCATTGATGTTGGAGGCAGCTCCTAAAAGCATCTAATTAAAAGTAGGGGATGAAGCTACAAGGCTAATGTTTTTAGACAGGGAACTCAGCCTAGGATTACATGTCTTAAAATGTAAAAAAGGAATCCACATCCAGACATTTTATAAATAAAACATAGGAAACACCATTGGAATGTTATAATTTTATGACATTTCCATGGAGAAATGGTATCCAGTCCTCTACATACTCTCCAGTGGAGCAAATTATTTTTAAATGTTATTTTAATGAGAGCAGTGAAGGTATCATTGAAGTATCACCTTGTAAGTCTTTCTTTGATAGAAACAAAGAGAAGAAGCAGTTGTTCTTTTATGCATAACACAAGGGTCACATGTAGAGAGTGCAAAAAAAGAAAACCTTTTATTAAATGCAAATCAGCATTCAAGTAAATACTGAGACAAGAAAAGAATCAAGAAGCTAATATGTAACACGAAATACTTGTTACCTCAACAACTGAAGACTTAGGCATTCAGCAAGAAGAAAACAGATTGCCTCCAATGTGCTTATCATAAGGTAGTTGAAAAAAATGGAGACATTCTGCACAATAATTTTCACAAGTGTGCTTTTTCTGTTGAAAAATGTCAAAAACATTCAGTTACATCTAATTACTATATTAAAGAAGAAGAAAGGACTATAGGAAATAGACTCCCAATAGCACATATCTATCTTCTCAGACAATAAGCCAAGCGAATTTCAAAGGGAAAATGACTGCTAGGCTGGAGGTACATCTACATTGCACAATCTTTGTGCTAGGCATTTAGGCAACCTATTTCTGAGTCATGGGACTAGTGTAACCTGAGTATAAGCCTTTCTGCAGCAAAGCTGTGTCCTAATGGCTTTATCACTGGCCTATTCATTTCCAGGGACATAAGCCCTAGTTCTTTATGCTGTGACATTCCAGGATTCTTCTCCAGACAATTGAGGAAAAACTTGTCTGTTTGTTTGAAAGGAGGGGGATGGGGGAAACTCATCATTTGAGGGGATCTTGTCTACATACACACTGCAAAATGGGTTGATTCCAATTTGGAGCTAGAGTTCACCTCAGGCCACACCAACAGCTATGATACTGTTGCAGAGGGAGGGGCAGAGGGTGATGGGAGGGCAGGAGTTATGGCTAATCACTTGAAGGCAGACTATCTTCTAACTTTAAGGAAGATGGGACTGACTTCTCAAGGGGACAGAAGCGGGAGTTAAGTAACAAGCTGAACAGAAATGATGCTACAATAAAACTGGCAGAAGCCAGTGTGAAAAGAGACAAATGATATGAGGGGTGAAAGTGACATTGGGCAGGTGCATTTTCAGTTTCAGCATTTGTAAATGGATTTATTTTTCCTTCAACACCTTATGCAGAGGAGGTGTTGTTTTTCAGTCTGCTTTGGAACGTATCTGCACAAGGCGAAGATCACCCATAGTAAAAGATGCATGCATTATCATCATACACACACAGTTTCTTACTTTCGCATGTACAAGATGTTTTCACTGTTTTGTTACTGAGTGTTCCCATGAGAGCAATGAATGCCTGGAAAATGTGACCAGATGTTTCAGTGTTGGTTGGGTGGCATTTGACACCTTCCCTCCCTATGATTCAGATTTCTTTAGTACATTTTATGTCTGAGAGACATAAGTTACTTTAAAGTAATGGACTGAGATAGTATTTCTAGAATTAAGATATGTGATTTGCACACACATCTGTTTCACTATAAACTACTGGCAAGTAAACATAATATCCAAACTTCTGCTGCTCACATCATGCCCTATATTATATTCATATTCTTTTCAATTAGAGATGTAGGCTAAATAACTAAAAAATTAAATATTTTAACCATATATTTAAAAATATTTTCAAAATATAACCAGTTCATCATCCACAAGTTTGGGTTCTATAGTTCAGACTCTGAATCAAGTGCTGTGTTTGATTGAAAGACAGAAAGATACTATAAAGCTGGCACAAAAGAATTGGTTGATTTCTTTCCATCATGAAGCACTTTATGCATTCCCTTGTAGTTCTAAACTTTTTGTCAAAAACTTGGGCAAAAACGAAATCTACCATTTCTGGACCATTGGACCATTCTTGGGACATCTTCAATGGATTTCATTTCTTTTTTATACAAATAATAGGAGTCAAACAAAGAATATCACACAATTCTGTTTTTACAGAGCTGAGATTTCTTTTCCTAAATTTATTACCCAGGCTGCATACCACAAATTCTCTAATACTGATGGGACTTACGGATACATAACATAGCAATAGCTTTGCTTTCTAAATTGAACTGAATATATATATATTTGAAGGACTATGTCCTTCAAAATCCAATAAGCCAAGCAGAACTTGAGGTAAAAAATGATGGAACAACAACTGACTGCTAGGCTGGAGGTACGTCTAGCCCCGCTGAACCTGCACCACTGTGTTGTCCACCAGTCCTACCATTCCACCCCCCGCCCCCAATCTGGCCAGCACCCCTCCTACACACGTAGCCCTAGATCAGCCCCACCCCACATCCAAAATCTCCAATCCCCACTCCCTGACAGCTCTCAGCTCACCTGCAGCTCCAATACTATCCCAGGGGAGCAGGTAGGGGAAAGGATAATGCCTGCCACCAGTGTCACTCTCTGGGCTGGGCTCAACACAGAGAGCAGTAGTGACCTTATGGCAATGGTGACAGTGGTAAGGCAGGAAGGTTCCCCTTCCCTGGCTACTCCCCCCGGACACCATCAACAGTGCAGGTGAGCTAGGGTACATAGGGGGCAAAGGGGGAGCCCCAAGGACCTGGCATGGAGCCCCAGGGACAGGGGGAACTCAGGGACAGCAGCTGGTTTGATCCAGGCCTGCAAGGGGGGAGGGCAGGGGGGAGCAGTGGCAACCAAGTCAGGGCAGGCAGGCCCAGTGGGACCCTGCCACCACCCAGCTGCCTGCAGTCTGAGCCACCTACCCTGCCCATGAGAGCAAGCAACTTGGGCAGACCCAACTTGGCTTCTAGCCACTCCCCTGCTTGCCAGTCCTCTAAGAGCCAGTCAGAGCAGTGAAAATTACAAGGGGTATTAACCCTTAATGTGTGACTATTTAAAGCACATGCTAATATTGATATTTATTAAAATTAGCACATGCTAAGTGTGATGTGCATCAAGGCCCTTAGCAGTTCATGCTAAGAAAAGAAATAGGTTTGTAAATAACTACACAGAAATCTAGTAACACTCCAATATCTTCCCCGCAAATCTTATTATGGTGAGTTAGTTTTGCATATGTGAAATCTCTCAAAATTCATATGGAGTCTAATAATTCTATTATTGCTTTTATTAACTAACATTTGGATTGTAATATCACCTCAATGCTACCACAGCCAGAAACCCATATTGTTAGTGGCTATAGCTACCAATCACAGAGTTTAAAATCTAAGGCTATGTCTACATGATAAACTCATTTTACTAAACAATAGCAACCTCAAGAATGCTATACTTGTGCTTCTGAGCCAGAAGCCATGTAGGCATGGCTCTATACCACAGTAAGGCTAATTAGCAAGCATTCAGCAATGGTAATTAGCTCACCCTACACAGACAAATATGGCTACCCTACTTCCAATGTAGAAGACAATCCACATGGAGCAGCACAGCATGCTTGAAGACACTGCTGTCATGCACAGTAAAGTTACTTTATAGACAAGAAGTAACAGGCAGATGAGATAGGTGATGAAGAGACTTAAGGCTATACCCTGTACAGGAGGGATCGAGTGGACAAAAGGGGCAGGAGTGTAGCTCTCTACGTCAAAGAGAGCTACGGGTCCCTGCAAGCCAATATTGGTGACCAGGGTGGATGATAGGAGATCCTCTGGATTAAAATCCGTGGGGAACATGGCACAGGGGATACAATGTTGGGAGTCTACTACAGACCTCCCACCCAAAGTCAAGAGCTTGACCAGGAGTTCCTGCAGCACGCTTATAGGCTTGGCAGTGCTACGCTGGCTAACACTACAGATGAAAGGGACTTGGGGGCCATCATTGACCACAAGATGAACATGAGCCTTCAATGTGATGCTGCTGCTAGTAAAGCGAGCAAAACGCTGGCTTGCATCCATAGATGCTTCTCGAGCAAAGCCCAGGACATCATTCTCCCCTTGTACTCGGCCTTGGTGAGGACACAGCTGGAGTACTGTGTCCAGTTTTGGGCTCCACAATTTAAAAAGGATGTGGAGAAGCTTGAGAGAGTCCAGAGAAGAGCCATGTGCATGATCAGAGGTCAGGAAAAGAGACCTTATGATGAGAGGCTGAGAGCCATGGGACTCTTCAGCCTGGAAAAGCGCAGGCTCAGAGACGATCTGATGGCCACCTATAAATTTATAAGGGGCCCCAGGATCCCTCCTGGGATCTGGGGGAATGTTTCCCCAGGATCTGGGGGAACGTTTGTTCACCAGAGCGCCCCAAGGGATGACAAGATCGAATGGTTATAAACTCCTCCAAGACTGTTTCAGGCTGGACATAAGGAAGAACTTCTTTACTGTACAAGCCCCCAAGGTCTGGAATAGCCTGCCATCGGAGGTGGTTCAAGCACCTACTTTGAACACCTTCAAGAGAAATTTGGATGTTTATCTTGCTGGGATCCTATGACCCCAGCTGACTTCCTGCCCCTGGGGCAGAGAGCTGGACTCGATGATCTTCCAAGGTCCCTTCCAGCCCTAATGTCTATGAAATCTATGAGGGACACAGGATAACAAAAATAATGGGAGGCACCCAGTTCTTAGTCAATCAGAGACAGTACCCGCCCCAGTACTTGGTACCTGCCCCTGAGTTTAGGTAACTCTCCTAAATGAACACCTCCTGACATGCCAGGTTAGATGCTATTATTTGTATTACAGCATCACCTAGAGGCCCCATTGTACTTGGGCTCTGAAGTACTGCTGATTTTGCATATGCTATAAAGCCTTACACACTGCAAAGTAAGAAAGCTAGGAGTGTCTTATTCCTGTTAAGAATCGCTAGCCTCAGATCCAGCATAAACTACACTGTAAGACCTCAGCTGAGAGAGCACACAAAAATGAGTTCCATTAACATGAACAAAACATGAACTTGAATGACTACCTTGGCTTTGCACAAAACAGCTCCTTAAAAAAAAAAAAAGGATGAGCTGAGCATAAGATGTTTTCAGATGTAAGTTGATAGTTTTAGGGAAAAAGTTGAAGTGATGGAAATGGAGGCAAGTGGAAAAAACAAGGTAGAGGCCTGTGAAGAAGATTCAAGGAGCAAATAGAAAGGTACAAAAAAGCAAAAACAACGTTCGAGTGAGAATAGAAAGCTCTCTTAGAGGCTTGGAATTGTGGGGAACATTAGATAGTTACTAAATCTGCCCCATGAAGAGTATAGGGATTACTGGTAAATGGGAAAATCTGAGGCCCAACTATGGCTTTCCCTTATGCTACTATAACAGAAGCGGTACAGCCATTCACCTCTAAGGAATTACTTCAGATATAGTCATCGTTATGTTGATTACATATCATTTCTTTTTACCACAACCCTGTCTGTTTGCTTAATCTGATAATGATCTTCACTTTCTATATTCAACATAGATGGTAAGTGTTCAGGGCAGAAACCATCTTATTACTATGTGGTTATACAGTGGAGAGACTAAGGTTACCATGTGTCCAGGTCCTCTTTTTAGGCCCTCCAATTTCCATCCAGGCTTTTTTTTTTTTTAAACCTGAACCAATGCCTGGGATTTTGCTCTGCCTCACTGGTGGGAGCAGGTGAGGGCAACTGGAAACAAGGGCACCATGTGTGTCTGCATGTGCACACACATGTACCCAGCATGCAGCCAGGCAGGGTGGTGGGAGTAGCCCTGGCAGCTGGATATGGTTAAGTATATGGGGAGTGGGGGTTGGAAAGCCAGGGCTTGGGGACTGTCCAGTGATGGGGGGTGGAAGTATGGATGTGTGGTGGGGGCCAGGGGCCTGCCAGCACTGGGGAATTGTGTCTAGCCACAAGGCCTGTGGCAGGGCACAAGGGTGAAGTGCCTGCCCCTCTAGTGGAGGAAGGAGACAGGGGGGCCTTTTGGAGCAGTGGGGAGCTGCAAGGCCAGGCTAGTGGCACTGGGGCCAGTGCTCATACTGACAGAGGCAGGGCACCCAGGAGATGATGCCCGGGGGGGGGGAATATAGCCAGGCCACCTACCGTGGCTCAGGAGCTCCAGCCTGGAGGAGGGGGGGGAGGGTGCTATAGGCATCCCCTCCCCCTCCTTCCAGTCCATGCTGGGGCTGGACATGCTCTGCTGCTACCCACATAAGCCGGAGCTGCCCCAGCTGCTATATTTTGGCCCGGTAAGGATGAGGGCAGCTGGAGACCCCCTTCAGCAGGGCTGGAGAGAGCAGGAGGACTGCAGGTTGGGAGTGAGGGGCACTGGCAGGGCTGGGGGGTATGGGTGGGGAGTGAGGGGAACTGGGAGAACAGGGGACTGTGGGCCAGGAATACAGGGTGCTGGCAGTACCAGAGATCTGTGGGTCAGGAGTGAGGAGCAGCAGCATGGTTTTGGGGCTGTGGGTTGGGACCGAGGGACACCAGCATAGGCCAGAGAGGCGAGACTGGATCATGAGTAAGGGGCACCAGCAGGGCCAGGGGACTGCAGGTCAGAAGTGAGGGGTGGCACCAGGGATGGGGGTGGGGGGGGTAGGAGGGGGCTGCAGGTTGGGAGCGATGGGCACCAGCAGGGCCAGGGGCTGTGAGTGTCCTCTTTTTGGGATCTGGGAATATGGTAACCCTACGTGAGATGCAAAGAACACTGAGTTTGGATTGGGGCCCTAGCCACTACCACAATGCAAAATTTATAATGATATATTCAAAATGACTGTTTATTAATTTAAATTAAATAGCTCAGTAAGATTTTGTAGTGGACCACAAGAGGGAGTCAGATGGTAATATGTTGACAGGCAGATTACGGTATGGATCTAGCTAGATAATCAGGGGATGTTGAAGAGGGTCCAGTAAACCTGAACGTTCTCCACGAATTGCCTCGGGTATCTGAGTGCTAGAATTTTCCCATAGTAAGCTTATTATGGGACAAATCTGTTCTCCTGTAAATGGCATTTTTGGCTTCATTTAATTAGAAACCATGTCCAAATTCTTCATAATTTGCATGATCTCTAGATTTTTGTGGCAAATTTATAATAGGGGTATTAACCCATTCATCTCATGGATTGTGGCACAAAGATTTTTTGGTGTTATTTGGTATTTGTCTAGCATCAGAATGCCCTGCTATCTGTGTTATTAGAATTAATTAATCTTCTGTCAGATATCTTGTCAGGATAGAGGAGGACACAGAGAAGAAAAGATGTCTTTAAAAGTGTAGTGCTGGACTGCTGTAGTGGAAATATTTGTGAATGAATTTTCCCTTGTTGGAGAAATGTAGGTGTTTGTAATTACCTTTCAATGTGGGGAAAGTGGGAGCTTGTAAACTCCCTCTCCCCTTTTAGAAAATGGATAATTGTATTTTGAAGTATTTAACAGAATGCAATGAAGGGATCCTTCTGAGTGAAAGTGCTAACTGATTGCTCCTTGGAATGATGCTTGTAATTTCAGACTTTGCACCATCAGGCTTTGCAGCTGCTGTCTCACTGAAAAATTGAAATAGCTCCTTCATACCTATTTGTTTAATGTTGTTGTTTGCAACTACATAGCAACTTTTGCCTTCTGGTCTCACTACAGTAGCAAATTTCTGTGATTTTGCCACATTGCCATTGTGAATTCTTCTGATTTTTTAACGTAAGCAGTTATTTTAAAATTATTAGAAGAACTTTCTCTTTTTTGTTTAAAATAATCCAGAAAAGACCAAGGGTGAGATTACACGTTGAAGTTATCAGGAGTGTCTGTATTAACAGGTGCTACTGATCAGTCACATGTACGGGGTTAATACTCTCTCTAATGTGCACTGCTCAGACCTAATGTTAGAAGGCTGGTGAGCAGGGGTGTGGTGGTGGGCTGCAAGTTTGGTCTGTGCCTGCCATGCTCACCAGCTCTCTAGCCACAGTATTGACTGAGGAGGAAGTGGGGGAAGGGGCACACCACATGACTTGGATCACCCCCTCCACCGCTCCCCGTTGGTCCCCAAATCCCTTCTTCACCTCCCCAATGGGCCCCTCCACCCCTAGATCACTGCTCTGCCACCTCAATCAGCCTAACAGCAGCGGCGGCAGCACCTGGGGGTGAATTTCCCCTCCCTGCCTGCTCCCAGGCTTCCTGTAGCCTGCGCTACCCCTACTCACCCATATCTAGCCCCTACCAGGCCTCACATCTGCCTGGCAGCTTCTTGTCCTTGTCATCCCCTCCTCTCTGCCCCTCCTTCAGTTGTAGGGCTAAATGGCGGCTGAATCTGGGTGCACAGGGTTGGTGTGGTCTACAGAGACCCCAGGAGGAGGCAGAGAGGGGAAACCCCCTCACAGGTGGTGCCACTGCTCTCAGGCTGATTGGGGTGGTAGGAGGTGGAGAGGCCAGTGGAGGCAGATGGGGCAACTGGAGTGACAGGGGACCAATTTGGGGTAGGAGGGCAATTCAGGGGACAGAGGGGGCAACAGCCCAGCATGTACCCATCCACCTATTCCACCCCGTATCCCTTCCCTTTTCCCATTCCAATCCTGCCCCCCTCTTCATTTCCTCATGCCCCACTCTCGTCAGCCCCACTTCAACCCTTTTCCTTCCCTCCCCACTCACCCCATTGTCACCTACCTGTTGCCTGGCTTTTCTCAGCTGTCAGTCCAGGGCCATAGAACAGTGCTCCCTGGGATACTGGAGGAATGGAAATTGGTGGTTTTGTTTCAGGTGAAAACCCAGAAGTTAACTTAACTCAAGCTAGGTAGCAAAACTCAAAGATAACCCTTGCACTTAACACTTGTTAATGAGCCTTAATATGTGATCATTTAAGTTTTAGGTGCTCTTAACATAGTTTAATTGAAATGTGTAATCACACCCTGGGTGATAATTTTAAAGGGTTAATTTTAATGTTTATCTCAGATTGAAAGTTCATGTGAAAATCTAAGCATATGAGCATTTATACTCTGGTTATAACACTCAACATATAGATTTTAATAATACATGTGCTCTGGGGTGGGTGGGGTTGTTTTAATTAGTGGCTCTTGAAAGCCACTCTAATTAAAGCACCCACAGCGTCTCGTGTATTCAGTGTCCAGCACTTCAAAATGGTGGTGGGGGCACTTTACCTAAAGCTCATTCAAGCTAATTAGCATGCATCAGAGCAAGCATCAGAGCACACATATATAGGTGCCCTATATGATTATATATATCAATGGGCTTATAGGCATGAATACTTCAAATGGCAACCTGATATTATCCTTTATTGTACATGAAAAATGACATTTCAAACTTGTCTACTCCTTGTCTATTTCCTTTTTTCTTTTGTGTTAATTTGTCTGATTTTGAAATATGGGATGGTGGCCTAACATTATTACATCACTATAGTCATTTGACAAGATATAAAACCTAATCCTTTCCTGTAGGCAATCAACCTTACATAAAAAGAGCTGATTAAAACCGGAGAAGCTTTATGGTGAATTAAGATCATTTAAAATGGTCCTCAAATGACAGGAATCATCTTAAGAGAAATTTCTTTGCCAGAAGGCTACAGGGAACAAGTCTCAGGATGATGTGTTTTCATTTTAAATAAGAAATGTCGCTTAAAGAAGGTAGTTACCAGAGAATGAATAAAGCTTTCAAAACCATTACTCTTAAATAAAAGATTGAGTGAATCATTTAGAGTCAGATCCAAAGCCCACTTAAGTTGCTGGAAAGTCTCCCAAAGATTTAACTGGGCTTTGACTCAGGAAATTTATTTGTGTCTTCATAAGCTAACGCAAAGTGAAGATTTTCAAGGTAAACCTAATTGAAGTGGGTCTCACAAACTTATGACCAGGGAAACTTGATTACTGCTTGAATAAATCAAATAAGTGTAAAGAAAGAATAAGCAGGTTTTAAAATACAGAATAAGAATAAATCTGTTTCATCCTGCTCATGTAGAAACATAATAAGACCTCCAGAAAATATATAACCTTCAAGTGATTTTATACTACTATATAATGGACTGATCAAATAAGCTTATAAAACATTAAAGAACGTGGAAAAGTGTTGCTTACAGACCAGAACATTTAAAAAAATAGGTAAAGAAGTAAAGTGAAAACTTCATATCAGGAAAACTTCAATCCAAAAGAGTGACAGAACTCTGCACAATTTGTGAAAGAGTTTACACCTTAAAATCATTGCAATGCTCACTGAAGGGTTGTAATAGTGAGAGAACTACAGACATCAAAAGCAGGAGAGCCAGAAAAAAAATGCAGTAAAGCTCCATTGGCCACTTAAATCATTGAAAATACAAAAAGCCAAAGTGAAATCTGCCAAATCCCTTGACAAATATTTGGAGAACTATGGATTGTATTGTGGTACAGGTGCCATGTTAATAGTGTGCAATTAAACATGAAACTACAAATAAGACTATGTCTTATCTTACTTTCTGATTGGTTTATATCAGGCAATGATTTTAATATCTGATTGGTCTGAACGAAAATGAAATTGATGCTTAACATTCAGAAGACTAAGGTCCTCCCTCAACAAGCTCTTAATAATAAGCCCCCAGCTCCAGCAATTCAGATCTATGGTGAGACTCTAAGTAACACTGAGTATTTCCCATGCCTCAGAAGCCATCTTTTGCAGAAGGCGGACATCAACGAGGAAATCCAACATCATCTCAAATTTGCAAGTGCAGCCTTCAGACACCTGAGGAAATGGGTGTTCAAATATCACAACATCAGATCAAAAACAAAGTTCATGGTTTATCAAGCACTTGTGATCCCCACCTTATTACACAGAGCTGAGACATGAACAATGTACAGGAGACACCTCAAGTCACTGGAGAAGTACCATCAACACTGCCTGCAGAAGATGCTTTGAATCCAGTGGGAAGACAGATGCACCAGCATTAGCATCCTTTCACAAGCAAACACCATGAGCACTAAGGTGATGATCATTCAACATCAACTTCACTGAGCCAGCCATGTCATCAGAATGTCTGACTCCAGACTCCCAAAGCAAGTTTTATTCTCCCAACTCAGCCAAGGCATAAGCTAAAGAGGAGAGTAGAGAAAACATTTCAAAGCCATCCTCAAGACCAACTTGAAAAAAGGCAACATCAACTCATGGCAGACTCATGGCAGACATAGTCTTATTTATAGTTTCATCAACTCATGGCAGCCCAGGACTGCCCCAAATAGAGAAAGAGTCTGGTGCAAGGACCTCAGTACTTTGAAATTTTACAATGACAACAGGAGATACAAAAGCAGGAGTGGCAGAAGTAGCATGTTGTGGACCAAATCAAGAATCTGGAGCCACCCCTACCCCCCACATGGACACACATGCCTAAGTTGCAAGAGTCTGTCAATTCTGAATCAGCCTCATGAGCCATCTTCAGGCCCACAGATAAGACAATCATGGAAGACAATCATCCTCAACTGCAAGGGACTGCCAAAGAAGAAGGTCTGCATCATATTTTTGTTAAAAGGGCCTGTCAAGTGAACAGCTATCAGAACTGACTCAGAGAAGGTTAATATTGTCACAGATGTACCCTAAAATAGAGTTACTTTTTTGGGTGTTTACCATGTGGCATGTATAGATATTCTCCCAAATTAGGTTTATTATTGGGGTGTTTGGTTTCAGACTATAGAGTGCAAAGCTATTTTAATTCTATTGTTATCCTATCTGCATGTATAGGGACCTAGTCAATTCACAATTTTGCTGATTTTGCGGAAATCACAAAATAGGGCATTATCCATGAAATCAGGAGATGTCCATAAAATTGGCTAAAAAAAAAAAACACTTAAAGTAAAATGCTGGCTTCCCAGTGGGAGCCAAAAGACCTTGTGGCTGCTGCATCAGAGGGTCCACTGGTACCAGGGGAGTAGCCAAGATGTGGTTACCCCTGTTTGTCATGTGGCCCCAGCCCTCTCTGCCAATCAGTGGTGAGGGCTGGGGCTGAATGACAGACAACACTTCTGGCTAATCAGCAATGTGGGGCAGGGTGAGTGGGTCCCCTCAGCCAGAGGCATGAGGGAGACCTGCCCGGGTAAGCCTGCAAAAATAGTGGCTGGCCCCATGATCTGCCATTGAAATTGGCTGCCTGGGTCCTCAGTTTGGATAGGTCCATATGCATATGTTATATTATTTAATATAAATGTAATAGTCATGTATCTTTATATTTCAACTAAGATCATTAGTAAGGTGGTGATTACCTTGAACTGCCTGTGCTTGTTCACCCCTAAAAGACTCAATGACTGAGAATTAGCATTTGACTTGATTTGTGTATTGGTCTTGATGCAGAGACTAGGGTTTGGACAAACAATGATACAGTTACCATTTTAAAAAAGCCATATACCTAGCTGGTCAGAACTATCATTTAGGAAGAACAGCATATCAGATTAACTAATCTACTTGGTCTAAAAAGGATGCAAGAATGCGGTATGGGAAATAGAGGGTCTTCATAAAGTCCTTGTGCACATTTGAACTTTAATAACTTCAATTGTGCACGAGGACTTTATGAAGACCCTGTACATACCTTTAGGGGTCAGGAAGTTACTGGCATAGTGTGCATCCCCCTAGAAATAGAACAGTGACATCTTAATAGCCAGACTGGCAAAGGTACTTAAGC
Organism: Alligator mississippiensis; assembly: GCF_030867095.1. NCBI lineage: Eukaryota > Metazoa > Chordata > Crocodylia > Alligatoridae > Alligator > Alligator mississippiensis. The sequence goes on along the minus strand of NC_081824.1, from coordinate 51,855,444 downwards.
CTGCCTCTCCACTACTTACCAGCTACATTCATCCCCACCCCCACACCTGTCTCTCACCCATTGACTCCTCAGTTTACAACTTCTTGGCCAGCTTTCTTGCATTCACACCAGCTTCTGGTTTCTTTACTACTCATTCCACCCAGGAAGAGCACAAACCAACTGCAGATGCTTCCTCTGCCTGCCAAAGGATATTATTACCTGAAAGCTTGCAAAGAAGAATTTTTCCAACTATTTGAGCTGGTCTAATAAAAAATATCAGATTTACCCAAAGAACCTTGTCTGCCAAACAGCATGGCTTTTATAAGGGAGTGGATGAGTCCCCAGGTGGCTTGGGTATGCCAAACTGAGAGGGAAATGCAGAAGGCCCTAATGGGCAGGGTCAGAGCCAAAGGCTGCATTTAGACCCTTGAAGCTGTCTAAGGGATGTATCTTTGGATCTAAGGTGTAAGGTAAGAACAGGCCAATATTCTGGTAATTTTTGTTTACCCGTACATCTCTGCCTATATCTCAACATACAGTTACTGCTTTCTTCTGCTCTGTTTTTTTGGGGGGTTTTTTTGTCTCCTTTCTGGTTGCCTGTGGAAGGAGTGATATCTGGGCAGGTGATAACCCCCTATAATAAATTATTTCATAACCCAAACTGAGGAGCAGAGATTCCTTCACTGTGTCTGCAGAGCAAAAGAACTGAGGTGTTGAGATAGGGAGCCCTCTCAAGGTAATCTTAGCTTGGTCCTTGGGGCAAAGGCAGCACAGTGGGTCCCCCATCGATAGGTTTGTGACAATATCTCAAACAAATAATTTTTCTTAAAACAAAAAAATACCTACTCTCCCTTGGCAGCCTGAGAATGTAGGGCTTGATTTTTGAGTTTTCCACCAAGACAGAGCCCATCTTGTTAAACCCATGCAGAAATATAGTTGCATACAGGTTTTACTTTGTAAGTAATGAGGTGTATATATGCATTACATTTTACCCAAATGATTACTTGCTTATTCTACATTTAAACTTATGGGAAAGTTAAATATTTTAGTGGCAAAAACCTGTAAATGCAAAGTTTTTCCTTAACTACTCAGAAGTAATTTTAGGTACTAAAAGATTAAAAATGTTGACACTGGAAGAAATGTTACCTGAATATAGCACAGCATGTGAAAAGTGAAAAACACAGCTGCAAGAAAGCAAAATAGCCTATAGAGTTGCCAGGTAACACTGATTATCCACACAGATAAGGCATGGCCAGATGATGCAAAGTCCTAACATGTCCCAATCCAATGGAAAACTATCCATGAAAGAGTGATTAAACTCCACTAGCATAAGTTACCCCACTGTACCCCATCTTCTTTCCTCAGGCAGCATTGACTAAAAGGTTTTTTCCTGTTCTCTGTCTCCTAGTGACATACAACTGCCCCAGCAGAACTGCTCATCCGTCTGTTCCTGATCCCAGTGGAATTTATATCAGTATAACGAAACCAATGTAAATTACAGCAGGATATATAATCACCTGTTCAGAGCCACAGTTTGCAAAAAATCAGATAAAATTATTAGTTTCTCAAACAAGAGACAGTAGCTTTAAAGCAGTCTCCATGCCACCAGACATGTCAGTTGCACCTTTGAGACATGCATGTAGGGGTGCTCTCACGCCTTCAGGGATGTCCTTTAACTCCAAATCCTCTTTGACATATACTCTCTAACTACGGAGAACTGACTGAGGTGTGCCAGGGGCCAAATCCTTGGGCTAAGGAGCCTCAGTTTCACTGGTCTTTCCTAAGTCCTACCTGCTTTAGCACAGGACATTTTGCCATCTTAAAGAATCCCACCTTTTATCCAGCCTGTGCTGAGAAATTAAGAAATCCCTTCACTCTGGAGAATAAGCCTGCCTGCTGGTCAAATGTTCTGAAAACACACTTACCGCTGACAATAAGTAAGTTACAACAACAATAGTTAGTATTATAAAAAATAAGAGATATCATAAGAATCAGTAGCCACATGTTAAGATACAGACAGAGATATAAGAAATACTCCTTGTCAGGGTTTTCTGGCAGCAATTTGCTGCCTTACGTTGCCCAGCTAAGCTACTGAAGGACTAAAACAGCCAATACCCAGGAAACTTTAGACCAGTGATTCTCAGCTAGGGTGCCATAAAACCCTGCAGTGCCTTGAGATCCTTTCAGGGATGCCATGCAATGCACTGTTAGGTGCACAAACATGATTCACAAACGAAACCCAAAGGAATCCATAGTGGCAAAAACATTTTGACCTGTTGTGGTCTTTCTGAGTTCTTTACAACAGAAGAATTACTCTATTATTTTTTATAGTAAAAAATGAGAGCAAAACTAAAAAGGTGTCATTTTCTGAGTATGTCTCTTTTTTGCAAAAATATTTATTTCTTTATCTATAAAGAGATTATACATACACACACATATATATATATATCTATTTATACATAGATTATATAGCTCGATTATAGATTATATAGATCTATAGATTATATATAAATTATCTATATATAGATATCTATAAAGAAATGTTATATGTATATAAATATACAGTTATTTATCTATATAAATAAATTATATATATAAATATATCTTTAGAGAGATGGACAGACAGATATAAATAGATCATATATAACTATACCACTACCAACCCATTTTATGACTGCTGTGATTCACTTGAGTCCAAAATGCACCTTTACAGTTATACCATTCTTATTCATGTTATAAGAAAACTGTACCATGCAACCACACACCCACGTGCCCATGCACCTGTCACTGTTACCTTTAACTGTCACAATTATGCAAAGGACTATCTCAGTGAACTCCCCGCCAGCCCACCCCTTCCCCACACCTTCCTATGTGCTCTGGCCTTTCACTACTCATTGTATTCATCATCTCCATCATCATCATCATTATCATTCTCTTCAGAGAGCTTGCCTCTAAAGAGCATATGTCAGTCCCCTCTCCTCCATATGATATTCACCATCTCTTTCCCTTCATTGTGTATCATCTTTCTGTAGTACCTGTACATTTCATAGAATCATCGAAAATTAGGGTTGGAAGGGACCTCAAGAGGTCATCTAGTCCACCCCCTGCTCAAAGCCTGGCTATCCCCAACTAGATCATCCCAACCAAGGTTTTGTCTAGCCAGGTTTTAAAAACCTCCAGTGATGGAGAGTCCACAACCTCTCTGGGTAACCTGTTCCAGTGTTTTACTAACCTCCTAATAAATAAGTTTAATACCTAACCTAATATCTAACTTAAACTTCTATTGCTGTAATTTGAACCCATTGCTTCTTGTTCTGTTCTCAGTGGTGGCAGATAACAGTCTAGTTCCATCCTCTTTGGAGACCCCCTTAAGGAAGTTCAAGGCTTCTATTAAATCCCTCCTCAGTCTTCTCTTCTCCAGACTAAATAAACCCAGTTGCCTCAGCCTCTCCTCATAAGTCATGTGCCCCTCACCATTTTTGTTGACTTCCACTGGACTCTCTCCAATTTGTCCACATTGCCTGCAGTGGGGGGGCCCAAAACTGGACAAGGTACTCCAGATGTGACCTCACCAGTACCAAATAGAGGGGAAGAATCACTTTCCTCAATATGCTGGCAATGCTCCTACTAATGCAGCCCAGTATGCCATTAGTCTTCTTGGCAACAAGGCACATTGTTGGCTCATATTCAGCTTATTGTCCACTTTAAGCCCCAGGTCCTTTTCTGCAGAGCTGCTTCTTAGCCAGTCAGTCCCCAGCCTGTACCAGTGCATGGGATTCTTCTGTCCTAAGTGCAGGACTTTGTACTTGTCCTTGTTGAACCTCATGAGATTTCTTTTGGTCCAGTTCTCCAATGTGTTGAGGTTTCTCTGAATCCTAGCCCTACCCTCCAGCCCTACTACTTCCCGCAGCTTGGTATCATCTGCAAACTTGCTGAGGGTGCACTCTATCCCAGGTTCCAAATCACTGATAAAAATATTAAACAAAACCACACCAGGACTGACCCCTGGGGCACTCCACTTGATACCAGCTGCCAACTGGACATTGAACCCTTGACTACTATCTTCTGACCCTGATGATCTAGCCAGTTTGGGAATGGATCAACACAAAAGCACAGCTAGATATCAAAGAATAAATTAGAGGGTATATAGGCATATTCTAGACAAATGATAGATAAGATAGGAAATGCTTATGTGAAAGTTGATGTTGGGGGGAGGGCCTGATTTTTGTTACATGTTGTGCTAACCATTGTTTTATGAAATGACATAGGGCCCCAGCAGATCTTACATTTATTGCATGATGAATTATAACATGCCACACATTCAACCAATTTATCACATGATCAAAAATGGGAAGTCAGGCACAAAGATGTACCACATTTAATGTACACCATCTTTGTGGCTGGTTTGTATCATTCTTTAATTTGAATGTGTGGCATATTTAAGTCATGCTGTGCAGCCTGATGCTGGGCTGCACAGCACAACTTCAAATTTACCAGAAAACAGGGAGCCCATTGGTTCTCCACATGTGGGGACCTTTACATTTGCACTTTGTAGCCCAATATCAGAGACCAGTCTCCAATGCTGGGCTGCATGGTAGGAATTGTGTCCTGCCATGCCAGATCTTGCATGTCTGGCATGGCAGAACATGCAATTGTGAGATTCACAACAAAATTCTTCAATTCCCATTTCACATTTAAATTAACATCTGCCAGGGACCTAAGGTTCATTGATAGCTCTCCTGGAAAAATGTGATGCTTTGAAGTGCATGAGCAGAAGTGTATTGATCTGGGTCAGATCAGACCTATTCTCTTTTAATGATCAGTATACATAACCAGCAACTTTATTTGATTGTGGAAGTGTAAAAATCTTCCATTACTACTTTAAGGTTAATGTTTCAAATTTTCATAGATTTTAAACGTATTATATACCTTTAACTCAGGAAAGGTCAATCAGTATTTTACAAAGTACTGAAATGCTTATGTTGCTTGACCATATCATGAATACAGGGGAAATCTGATCACTAGGGAGGCTAGTTTCTTGCTTGTTAGAATGTCCCTTTAGAGAAAGCAACGATAAGAAAATTTCTTCTTTAATTATGATGCCAAAAATGCAGAGAATTGCAGCTCAGGAATGTAGTACCTTTGTACTGTAAAAGGTATTACACTCCTGAGTACCTTTAAAAGTACAAGTTATTTTTCATACATAGCACGGGTGGAAGGATTATTCTGCATACAGTTAGTTCTCTCTTACCATGTACACAGTGACAATATGATTTCATAGGAGGCAGCTTTTGAGGGGGATGTGTTAAATTTTAATTTACAAAATTACATTAAATCTGCCATTGTACTTTGGTAGATCATCCCAAACCAGCTAGCAAATTACCACTTGGTAAAATATGTCTTGTAATAACAAAGAATAGAATTAAGGCTTTAACTCAGAATTTTATTTTTCCTTGGCATTTCTGTCTGTGCACTTTAATTTCAGTGCAATGAGATTTTATTTTGTGTATTATCTGATGTCTTTTCAATATATTTCCATTATAAATATCAGCTAACTTTTCAGAAGGAAATTCATAAATAGCAACATAACATTTTGTTAAACACCTGATATAACTGGTATCCATAGTGTAAGTAGGACCTCAAGGGTATTTCTGTGCTTCTCATTTTAACTTCTCTGACATATATGGGGAAAGTTTTCAGTTTTGAATTCTATTCTCTTTTTGCTTTTGGAGCAGTGACTTTTGGAGCAGTGAAGTAATAGACATCATTAACAATGTGCAATGTGCCCACTCAAATAAAAATAATACATTTTGCATTTTAAATTTGAATAAACTTAGGATGAGTCAAACCAACCTTAACCAGGTTTTATATCTGAAACTTTATAAAATGAATTGAATACAAATGAGAATGGAAATGTCAAGAAAACTTTATAGCAGCATTATCAAGTAGTGATGCTATATAATACTTACACAGGTAAGAACAACAAACAGAATGATATCTGGAAATCCATTCTGACAATATAAAGCCCAAGATATAGATACCAAACAACATTCATTTCCACAAGAATGAAGAAATATATGTACACAAACTCTAAGCAGGTTAAATTGGTATCTATCTGTTGACTTCAATTTCTTACAAATGCAGCTTATTAATAGAATAATCTTTAACATAATAAAGGTTGGAAATCTTTTTAAATAGCTACTTGGGAAACCTTTTCAAAGATGGGCATAACATTTACAAAGTCACAAAATACTTACCTACAAAGAGAAATCTGGTTTTAATTTTAAGAAGCCATGTTTGGAAAGGTTAGCCAAAGTTGCCAGAAATTCTGTAAAAAGAACTGAATTGATGGATCCCTAAATCTCCCTCGCTTTTTTTTTTTTTTTTTTTTTGGAGAAATGGCTGGAAGGACATGTACGCTCAGTCTCCAGGTACTGCCTGTCTAGAAGTACAGGTGCTTAGCACATCTGACAGAGCAGCTACTTTTATTCCAGTGTCCAAGTATAAATGCAAAGTTTAACTGTATGGTGACAGGTCTGAAAATGTTCTTAATTATTCTTAATGTGAATCATACCATTGAGGATCTGTAGTCTGATGTTGAAAGACACATTCCAGATATCCTTCATCCTCCTATCACAGAGGGTTCTGCCCCAGCAGTTCGGTTCCATCAAGCCATGCAATAGCTGCGTTAGGGGTGGACTCACAAGAGGATTCAGTGTCAGGTTAGGGAAGACACCTCAACAGAACTGGATCATTCCCCAAAAGGTGCAAAGATCTAAAAGATACTATCCAAGAAAAAGCAGCTACAGGAAAATGCTAGTTAGAAAGATTCCACAGTCTAATTTTTTGTGGAGACTTTGATTTTGATAAATTCCTGACAGAACCCAAGCAGATTTCAAAAGCTGCCTGCTTTCCTGACAGCTTCCCCGCTGGCTTGTCAGCAGCCCACCTGGAAAAGAGCAGAAGAGCCCAGGCTTCCAGGGTCATCTGCTGTTCTCCTGGCAGATAGGCAGATGAGACCTAGGAAGCCCTGGTTTCTACAGTTTGTAGCATTTGGGACACAAGGTCTGTGGTTTGTCACATGCAGTGCCCCAACCTGAGGATCCATTCTCTTTCACTGGGAATTTTGACATTTAAAACCAAATTTCATAACCATGGCATCCTCCATAAATCCTTTCCTCTTTTCCACCTAGCTCTATATATAAGCTAGGGAGCTAAAAGACTTAAGAAGAAATGGAAGCTCTTTGATTTGCATTATAAAAGAAAAAGCAGCTTCTGAATCTCGCTCAAGTTGTTTTTACACAATGTTTTTTGTTTGTGTGATTCTCTGGAAAAGTACATTAAAAGTTTATTGTAAATAAGTTTGTGTAAGGAGAAACGCATTACGAGAGGAAACAGGTCACCTTTCTGCTGGCAAGCAGTGGAGTACACTTGAGTTACATTCCTGCTTGGGAAGAAAAAATTGATTGTCTAACAGAACCTAGAATCAGCCCAGAAATGTTGTTTCGCTTTGCTTTGGGTTTCCTATCCAGAAATTCTAGCACTTGTGTGGAACTATCCTTGTGGCACTGGGCACAGTAAAAGGAAAGCCACTTCCAGGCCACCATAAGGCCCACTTGATTCAAGGATAACTTTTGGTTGAGTGGGATAGAAGTTATTGTTAAGATCTATAGGATTCCAACAAGTCATACATTTAACTGAGGCTATGGAATCTATCATACCCCTCCTAAACGGTTTGATTTTATTTTATCTTAATATAAATATATTCATCTTATTTTCTCATATAAAAAGATATTGCTATTCTGTATTCTTAAAGATGCCCAAGAACTTGCAGATGGAAAAAACACCAAGAAAGCTTACCAACAGACAGCCTTTTTAGCTTTCTAACACTTGAGGTTTTATATGACAGCTAGAGACAAATATTTTATTTATTTTAAAGGGATAGCTAAATATTGCTGAACTTGGAGCCTCTCAATGCTGGCCACATCCCTCCTGAAGTGCAGCACCCAGAACTGGACACAGTACTCCAACTGTGGCCTGAATAATGTTGCATAGAGGGGGAAAATCACCTCCTTGAACCTGCTTGTGATCCCCACTGGCAAAACTGCCTAGCATAAGGGTTTGTAGCACTTTTTTTTTCTTTTTGTACATTAATATATTTTTGTTTAGGCATTTATCAGTACTTACTCTATGTGGAAGGCATATGCATACACAGAATTTTCTGCTAAATGTATGCTGTTCAAAACTCCAGAGTTGTTTTAATGTATTTCAGGATGGAGCTCCAGTGAAGTACATTTCTGTCATTCATCCTTCCAGACATACTTAATCTAGACACAGTGTTTTCCAGGTCATCAGCTGTAACAATTACACCTCATATTTTAAAAGGAAGATTCTTCCTTTCTCTCAACAGGCATGATTCCTGTACATTAGTTAACTTCTTTGGAAGAATGCTCAAAGTTGGAAGAAACTCTGCAGTACTCCCTGCAGAACGATGCAGGAGAAAGGTAGGGGGAAAAAAGGCCATTACTCTGCTTTTCTGAAGTGCTAGATGAAGTCCTTGGATAGAATCAGATTTTGCCAAAAATAAAATATGAACTCTCTAAAATATCCCGAGCAAAATCATTATGTAAAACCTAAACTCTCTGTTTTAGCAAAATTTTAGTAACAGGTTCATTGCTAGCAATGACATCTTCCCTGAGGTTGAGGAAGCAGTTGGGAAGTGCCCAGACCCAGATCAGATGCACATGAACATACAGAAATTTTATTTTTGTTACCTTGCTCTTCCTAATATCAAGACCTGTGACAACTAGTCAAAGAAGTGGTGAGCTGTTTTGATCTTCCTCTTTCTATTTTAACTATTATCCTCAAAATAAATGGCTGGCCTCTGGTCACTGCTTTCTGAGTTCACAGTACATTACTAGAAGCTCAGTGAAACTCCTTACTAGATTGTGCTCAGTTAAGTTCATTTACACTTAATTTCTAAATAGAGCCATCTTACCAGTTGCAGCCTGTGTTTCGTGATAACCATTGCAAGACTGCCAGGATAGCTAAAACTAAAGCTTTATTTCAGGGAATGGATATAATAGTATCATAGATGATACAAGTCCTAAAGGAAATTTTATTCCTAACCCCATTGGAGAAGGCATCTAAAAATGACCCTTTTCCTTTAAAGGTCCTTACTGGCCACAAAGAAAATTGTCATCAGTAATTTGTGTGTGATAAACTTACTGTATACAGAAACACACTGATGATACTTGGAGAACATGCTGTACTGAAATCCCTGGAAGTTAAGGCTATGCGAAGGTTCAGTCCCCAATTCAATTCAGCAGAGATTTGGCCTGAATTTCCGAATCCAAATCAAATCAGGAGACCCTTTAATCTCTCTGAATCAAATCAGAACCCTCCAAATCGATTTGGAGAGATTCAGAGATTTGGATGTAGATACAGCTTTAAATGTTTTTTCTACATACCTCTAGGTACCAGGCAGGTTGTGAACACTGAGATGTTGGGGCTTATCGAGGGTCCCACAGGAGCATGGGGGGCTCCCCAGCATGCTCGGCAGCAGACCCGGAAGTGGAACCAGACGCATTTCTGGTCCACTTCCAGGTCTGCTGGGGAGCGCACACAGCCCCCTCCCTGCTTCCTCCTGGCTTGGCAACTACGGCCAATCGCTGAGCCAGGGGGTTGCAAGAGGTTCCCCCCAGCATGCTCCCTGGTGGACCACACCTGGGTTCACTACTGAGCATGTGGGGGGCCTGCCCGCACTTCTATGGGATGCTCCATCCACCCCAGCATTGCAGCATTCATGAGCCGTGCCTCATACCTCAAGGTATGTAGAAAAAACATTTAAAGCTGTGTCTATGGCTGAATCACTGATTCTCTGAATCAGCATCGAATCTTCAAATTCGGATTTGGCCAAATCGAATCAGGGACAATGATCTAAATCAACTAATCGAATCATTGTCCCCAGTTTGGGCCAAATCCGAATCAAATACGGCTCACATTGCACACCCCTACTGGAAGTTACTTTCATTCAGTTTTTTGTGTAGGACTTACTGACATGTCTCTAACAAAGTATCACTTAAAGTGCAGTTCAACTGTACAAGCAGCATTACAGGATTCATATTTGCTGCACTGATTTCTGTGTCGAGAGTTGTTCAGTTTACAAATAAAAGCATGGTGTTTCTACCTTCAGCCAACCAAGAATCTTCTCTGTATTACTTTTGGTTCACACATCATTCTTGGTAATCAAGTCTCAACAAGCCAAGTTCTTCCTCAGTTACCACTGTTCACTCCCAGAAGTAGAACAGTGAGCTGAATCTAGCCTCACAATTTGAAATGATTTAACAGTCCTTTGTGATGTGAGAGCCAAAAAGAAAAATTAACTCAATCATTCTCAGCTGGGTTGGTTCTGCAGAATAAAGAAAACAACAAAAACTTGGCTTTGTCAACTGGAAAAAAATAGTACAAATCTGAACACATATATGGAATGAAATTGCTTAAAAGGTACTATGTTTATATAGTTGCTTTCTAGAGTAAAAATGCATTTAAGACAGGAATTTTGGAAACCATGGGTTAGTAATGAGAGAATGAAATTCAAATTACTTACCTTATACAATAGGAGATAAAACTTAAAAATAGCATGCTGACTGCAGTACTAACCCAAGTAAGGCTTCCAGGTACCCCTGAGGAAGAAACTGCTTTGGACACAGAGGGACCCCTTAAAGATCTTTGCAGTAGAATGTTTTTGCTGGGTGGTTATTTATCCTGAGGTTATGTTGCCTCCTGTCTCCACAAAAAATGGCATGATGTTAATTACAAAAGAAGGAGTACCAAACATGATTTTAAAAGAAAACCAAATTGAAGTAAACAGTGAAGAAATAGAAAAGCAATCCATGTAATTACTCAGAAGTTAAATTTCTCTTGTCTGCTAGATCCAAAAAAAGAAAACAAATGCACAGACTGACCAAGGAAAGCCTACAAGAGAAAGGAGTGAATCCAAGGCATGAGCCACTCAAATGATCAAACCAAACTTTACAGAGAACAATGCAACTTGGGTCTAGGACAAGGAAAATCTCTACATTAGTGCAAATGAATGCTAATGCAAAAGGAAAAAATACTCCTTATCTGAATTACATAATTTTGAAATACCAAGATAAGGTTCTTATAATTCCTCTGCATGGTAGAACAGAACATAATAAAAACCACAATGCAAATCACACTGTAAAAAAACAGTGCACATCATCAGATGCAAAACCCTATGAAGTTAATTAATTATGTAAATGTTTCAAGTACTACCAAATTACATTCAGAAACTGTCCACCACTGCAGAGGCTTGATTTCAAATTACTTGCTAAAATTAAATCTTGGTTAAAGGCATAATGGCTGTGTAAATATGTTGCAGTTTCAAAATGATGATACTTTGATAGTTGGGGGGAGGGATTGTGTTATTTTCAATCACATTTTCCAGGCCACTATGACTTCCTTACATCAGTCTGGAATTACAAAGGACCACAGAGAGCTTCCCGAAATATCAGTCATGAATAAACAATCTTGCATGCTGTACAGAGTGCTGCCATTATGAACCTCTTAATAAAACAGGGGTGCCTATGGTGATACTTTCAGGTGTGAACAAGCATTCGCTGTACCCAGTCTAGGTGTAGATGGCACATTCAGTCATTCGCTGCTCCAGGGAGCCACACGGGGAGCCCAGTGTAAGTAACTCAGGGTTGTGGGGAGAGGCAGGCAGGATCAGGGAGGTTAGTGGGTCAAGGGGTTAAAAATAGCCCAGTCTGGGTCGGGGGGGGGGGGGGGGGGGTAGGAATAGCACCACCGGGGGGTTGGAATGAGTGGCTGGGCTTTCCCAGCCCCAGGGCTGCGCTAGGGATGCATACAGGTGTTCCAGAGATCGGGTTAACCCTTTCCTAAATCAGATTACCCCAATCTAGGTTTGTGCACCTACTCAGATGAATTTAGATCAGGTGCACCATTTTGGGAGTAATTTAAGTGCTCTTCATGCTTGTACAATTGGGTGTTTAGATTGACCTAATCCTGTATGTACCCTTCTTGTTCAGTATGGAAACACAGTCTCTGCCCTGAACAGCTTATAATATCAGATCAGGAAAACATTGCTTAAAAGATTTTTAAAGATTTGTCTTCATATTTGATGCTATAAGCAGGGCAGCCAGGGAAAGCAGCCAGTAGAGAAGTCGAGTTGTGAGTGAAGGTGAGGACTTGGCCCTTGACCCCGAGTAAGCTTCTAGCTGTTGTCATAATTATATAAATAAATACAGAAAGTGGGGGTGGAAGAGAAGAGAAAACAAGCCATAAATAAAATCATAATAATCAGGTAACATGAAATCTCACAGCAGATGCAGTAGTGGGTTTACAAGTCATTCCTGTATGGGAAATCTGCACTGGCTGGCAGAATTATTCAAGCCAAACTTCATTTGTGGCTTGCTTCTGTGAGTCAGTAGAGTTTAAATAGCTGGGGAAATAGGAAAACATCAACAGGACATCAAGAACTAGCAAACAAGGCAACAGGTGGTACACCTATTCTGCCTAAATGCAATTAAAACACTGAGAGCCAGTTTAGGATGAGATTGAAGAGAATGACAGAGCAAAATCCCTTTGAAAGCCTCTCAGCCAAGTCAAGCAAGTTCCAGCATCTGGGCAGCTGCACTGTGTAAAGTGCCACTGCTGACTCATCCCTGAATGCACAAAGACACATATTCCCTTCACATTTATGGAAATAGAAAAATCCAAATAACTCCACGGGTGTTAACAGAGCAGCACTAAGTGCAACATTTGCCTAATATGCCACTGCTTAGCTTAGAAAATTAACAGGGACTATGTGATTAAAAAAGAAAGAGACAAATACTATAAGGAAAAGATAGGAAGACTGAACACATCATCTTTAAGAAGCAGCTGTTCTACTCACTGGTGTTTTTCCTTCTTTTACACTGTGTCAGTGGTACTGCATATAAAAGAAACCAAAAATACCGGAATGCAGTTCTAAGAAGTGAAGTCTTCTGCCTGTAATAAATGTATATGCAAACAGCTGACCAAAGATTCTGTAGGAAGCATCACAAATAAATCCTAATATAATTAACAATTGCTTATACATACACTCTGAGAAAAGTCAAGGTCAACGGTGTTACATTTTTTTCATGGACCTTATTTATTTTAATATGGGGTAATGTGATGAGGTATGTGAACCTCACAAAGCAGCAGCCAAGAGAAGGTCAGCAAATGAACAACACTCATTTACTTCCAGAACTCTGAATTAAGGCCCAGGGTAGCTGCCACAGAGAGGTTCCTCACCTGTAGGCTAGGACAGCGTTTCTCAACTTGTGGGTAGCAACCCAAAGGTGGGTCACAAGAAAATATGAAAGGGTCATGAACAGACTTTAAAAATGTATCAACAACTTTCAAAATGGATTCTCCTTTAAAGGAGAAAAACCTGGGAAACCTGTGGGTTTTTCCTTGCAGACTAGAACTATGACAGTCTGCAAGTTGCTGCTTGGGGTCCCCCACATCCTCACCTGCACAGTGTGGGGCTGTGGCCTGGAGGTGAGGGGCAGTGAGTTGGGAGTAAGGAGCACTGGGTCAAGACGGGTCAATGTTTACAAATGGGTCCTGGTACAAAAAAAGTTGAGAACCAGTGGGCTAAGAGATGCTGCCTGTAGGTGTAAAGTTCCAGAGAGGATGCTGCCATGAGACAGGAAGATGAAAAAGGGAAGGGAGGAAGTAGTTTGGGAAGCAGGAAGGGATCCTCTAAGAAGAAAACTTTAGAGGTTCCTTGTGCTGGAACCTAGAGGAGAATGTAGACCAAGATGTCTCAGTCCCTCACTGCTAGAAGTGAAGCAGTAGGGTCTGAAATTCAGATGGGGGAAGAGCAGTAAGTCCAGGGTTGTGAAGGTCAGCCATAAAGCTCATGAGTCTTTTGTTGGACTTTGTGTTACCCAAAAAGGAGTGAAACCTCAATAGCCCAGGGAGAAAAGAGAACGGGGTGACAGAAATGTGGCCACATCAGTCCTGGGGTGCTTTGACCACTGTTTGAACCATTAACAGGCAATAAATAATAATACCTTTATTTTAATTTGATTCTTTCCTACCTTTAAAAATAGGTTGATAAAAACACCATTGCTGAGACACTCCCCACCTTTTTCCTTCAAAAATATTGCAATTTTATAACTAAAGAATCACAAAATCATAGAAAGCTAGGATTGGAAGGGACCTCAGGAGGTCATCCAGTCCAAACCCCTGCTCAAAGCAGAACCATTCCCAACTAGATCATCCCAGCCAAAGCTGTGTCTAGCCAGGTTTTGAAAAACCCCAAGGATGGAGCTTCTACCACCTCTCTGAGTAACCTGTTCCAGTGTTTTACTGCCAGTGTCTCACTACTCCTAGTGAGAAAATTCTTTCTAATATCTAACCTAAACATCCCTTGCTGCAACTTGCAACCATTGCTCCTTGTTCTGTCATCTGCCACCATTGAGAATAGCCTAGCTCCATCCTCTTTCAACCCGCGCTTCAGGTAGTTGAAGGCTGCTATTAAGTCTTGTCTCGATCTCTTCTTCACTAAACTAAATGAACCTAGGTCTCCCGGTCTTTCCTCATAAGTCATGCCCCACAGCCTCCTCACCATTTTTGTTGCCCTCTGCTGGATTCTCTCGAATTTGTCCGCATCCTTTCTGTAGTGGGGGGCCCAAAACTGATCACAGTACTCCAGATGTGGCCTTGCCAGTGCTGAATAGAGGCAAATAATTATTTCCCTTGACCTATTGGCAACACACCTACCAATGCAGCCCAGGATGCCATTAACCTTCTTTGTAACAAGGGCACACTGCTGGCTCATATTCAGTTTATTGTCTGCTATAATCCCCAAGTCCTTTTCTGCAGAGCTGCTGCCCAGCCAGTCAGCACCCAGCCTGTACCAATGCAAGGGATTGTTCTGTCCTAAGTGCAGAACTTTGCACTTGTCCTTGTTAAACCTCATGAGATTTCTTTTAGCCAATCCTCCAATTTGTCTAGGTCACTCTGAAGTCTAGCCCTACCCACCAGCATATCTGCTACTCCCCCCAGCTTGGTGTCATTTGCAGACTAGCTGAGGGTGCACTGTATGCTATCTTTCAGGTCGTTGATGAAGACACTGAACAAACCTGGCCCCAGGACCAACCCCTAGGGCACTGCACTTGATACCAGCTGCCAACTAGAAATTGAGCCATTGATTAAACTAAACCCAATGCTCAAGGCACTTTTCTATCCACCTTACAGTCCATTCATCCAGCCCATACTTCCTTAGCTTGCCTGTGAGAAAGTAGGAGACCATATCAAAAGCCTTGCTAAAGTCAAGGTATACCACATCCACCAGTCTCCCTGCATACACAGTCAGTCACCTTGTCATAGAGGGTAATCAGGTTGGTCAGGCATGACTTGCCCTTGGTGAATCCATGCTGACTGTTCCTAATCACCCTTTTCTCCCCCAACTGCTTACTTCGGCACTATGTTTGCCCTTTTCCAATCATCCGGGGCCTCTCCTGATCTCAGCGAGTTTCAAAGATGATGGCCAATGGCTCTGCAATCACAACAGCCAACTCCCTTAGCACCCTCAGGTGCATCCCATCTGGCCCCATGCACTTGTACACATCCAGGTTTCTAAGTGGTCCCTAACCTGTTCTTTCACCACTGAGGGGTGATCACCTCCTCCCCAAACTATGCTGCCAGGTGCTGTAGTCTGGGAGCTGACTTTGCCTGTGAAGACTGAGGTGAAAAAGGCACTGGGCACTTCAGCCTTTTTTGCATCCTCTGTCACAAGGTTGCCTCCCCCATTCATAAGGGACCCACACTTCCCTGATCCTCCTCTTACTACCTACATACTTGTAGAAACCCTTCTTGTTACCCTTTGTATACCTTGCTAGCTGAAACTCCAATTGCACTTTGGCTTTCCTGACTTCATCCCTGCATACCCAAGCAATGCTCTTCCCTAGTTATTTCTTCAAGTTTCCACTTCTTATAAGCTGCCTTTTTGTGATTTAGTTTACTGAAGAGTTCCCTGCTAAGCCAAGCTGGTTTTCAAGAATTATATGATGAAATAAGTCACCAAGTAAAACACAACTGCTTTAATTGTAGCACATTAACTTCAGTGTTGTTCTAGAAAAAATATTTAACATTGTGGTGGTGCATATTCTTTTATTTCAAAGACCTTTTTTGAAGCAAAACCATTTGTCAAACTTCAGATGAGTCAGTTCTAGGTTATCAGAGGTCACAGATTGCCTAATGCATTGATTTTTGTAAGGATACAGAACACTTCTGTGCTGGCTAACCTGGCCACGTTACCTGGGTTACGTTTGTTGTAATGTCAGGCACAGTTCATGGCACCTGTCAAAAACTGTAGCTGTATTTTGGGTCATTTGGAGAGGGATGGGTGAAGTCCTTAATGAATAATTGTTCTGCAGAGTGATCAGCTGCTTACTTTTTATAAATACAACACTTGCTATCTGTCAGCCTGGTCGATTTTTCTGTCTAATACACCCAGCAACATCTTGTGGGATACATAGAACAGGTGGTGGATGGTGGGCTCTGGGAATTGAGACTCCTGCTTTTATTTTTTTAAAGGAGACAGAGAAGACATCTTAATGAAGGACAACCAAGCACAACACAGAAGCTAGAGGAAGGGGGGAAACACATGATGCATCCTGTATTGTGAATTCTTTTATAAAATCTGATCAGACACATCCTCTGAGCTTGTCTCTCCCTTCCCTCCCCTGCTCCCCACTCCTCCCACCACCTTCTGTAGGAAATTCTTTACTGATCCTGAACTGATGAGATAACTATTTTTCCCAGCTGATGCCTTTTCTGTTTTTGGACTTTCAACATGAAAACTGCCGGGATCAAACATCATTCTGACACAAGACTCAAGTGTCTTCATGCCATTTGTTTATTTTTGTAATGACTAAATGATTTTTCTGCCACAAGAAGAACATGCCCTCAGGACAGCAGAAATACCCAGCACCAGAGAAAGGTGTAAAAGGTTCTCATGACAAAGTTCACATTGGGAGTGTCCCTCCTTTGGAGTTCTTGGTGTGACATGCCCCACTAAAGTAGGCATCCTGAGTGGGGCAGTTGCCCACATGACCTGAGAGAGAAGATTTTGCAGATGCCATTGCCCAATCCTTATGTTTTTCAGCATAAGGAGGCAAAGTCACTGTGCTCCTGTAGCATCGCTCCTCAGCATGGTGTGATGCTCTTCACCACAAGTCCTTGCTGAGACAGCCTTGGGCATGTCTCCACCCTACTGGTGCAGCTACAAAACAGGGATTTTAAAGACTTGGCACAGAATCAGTCTGACAGGCACACAAACAGCATAGTAGCTCAGACTACCCTCTCAGCACGCAAAAGACAGGGGCTGGCAGCCACAGCAATAGCACGCAGTTTCATTTTTAAATAGGAGGAAGATGAAAGGGGTAAGAACTGCAGAAGCTTCCATGGAAATAGGGTACCAGGAATGGCATTCCACATCTGGACTTGTGGGCTTTGGGGTCCAGAGGTATAAGGTAGGGCAGGGGAGGGCGGACAGAGCAGAGAGAGACAAAAACACACACACATACTCCGTGCTGACAGAGGCAAGTCTGAGGGAGAGAAACCCCACTGAGAGCAAAGAGTTGAAGATCAGGCCAGACTAAGGCCACTCCATGATGAGTAGGGTGAGCAAGGTCTCTGAGGGCAGCCTCTCTTGTTTATATTAATATTCCAGGAAGGCAGGGGAGACAGAGTCAGGAGGGTGCTCCAGTGAGACTGGGTGAGAGTAAGTGGGGCAAGATTAGTTTGGCTGCCAGGGGGTCCATGGCCACCCTCTCAGGCAGGTCCTGTTACCTAGAATCAAAAGAAAACTCCACTGCTTAAACACTTAATCAAAGTTCCTTGCCGTTTTATGGAATACCCTTGTGTAATTGGGAAAAAAAATGCCCTTTTCTTTTAGCACAAGCAATCTGGAAGGCTTGGAATCACAGGTAAAGGGGTTACAGACCAACTGACTGGTGGATGGAAATCATTACATGAAGTTAAAGGTCTTTGTGGAAGAAGTGGCATTTTGTAACTAGAAATGTAAATTAAAAAAAAAGCAGTATTGCTGCATTTAGAAATTTAATTGTAGGCTTAAAATTTCAAAACACATAGGTCTGGGGCAGATCACCAGATAAACCAAAAACATAAAAGCTAAATCAGCATTTCCCAAGCCACTTGGATTTATGCCCCACTGAAGTGAAGTCAGCTTCTTTCTTCATCACTGATTCCAGTCACTGCCAGCACTCCCAATTCTCCTTACTACTGACTAAAGCCAGGATGGCAGCAGTACCACCCTTTCTGGGGGGGAGGGACAGAAAAGTGTACCCCACAATTTCAGAAACACTGAGCTAAATTAAAGGCTAAAAACTAGCTCGTAGTTTCTGATTCTTTTGCTTTCTATAGTGCTAGGCTGCCACCATCAAACAAATGACTAACAGTCTGGTCATCAATATGTCTCAAAAATGTGTTTTTCACTGTGAACTTTATACAATGCTCTAGCCTTGCATAGCAAGAAGCACTTGTCAAGCATGACTCATCCCAAGGTGGAGCTGAACACATCTATCTTTAATGCTTATGTAACCACATCACCATAGCATCCAGTCATTGGTGCAAAATGGGTAAAGCTTTTCTGTAAAAAGACAATATAGCTGTGAAAGAAAATGTGTTTCATCAAGGACTCCAATTACCAGAGCTCAAGTTTGTAAGCTGTGTAGTAAGAGTCCCATTATATAGGATATGAAATAAGAAAAAATGACATTAAAACTAGAGAAATAGTGTGTCCCTTTTAAAATAAACAAATAAAAGATCTTTTTCTCCATAGTTTCATGTAAAGACATTACAAGGAAGGTAAGACTTGGAGGGAATAAAATAGCTTTTTAATCTCTTTAAAAGCCATTAATGTTAAGTATAGAATAAATTAAACACAAGTTCCCTCCACTGCCTTACACTTTTCTTTCAATGTGTTGAAGCTTTATTGCAGACCTAGCAAGCATTTAAAGGAAAAAGTGATCTTGTACATATGGTACCAAACTGGGAATCAGGAGATCTGGGCTCTAGTCCCAAGTTTTGGCACAGACTCCCTGAATGTCCTTAAGCAGGTCACTTTAACTCTTTGCACATCAGTTTTCCAGATATATAAGATGGGAGTAATACTTTGAGTTCAAATCATTAAGGATGATATGTTTCTCAAAGTAATTCCTGCTCCATTATCGCACACACCTGTAAATAGATAATTTCCCCGCTTTGCCTTTACCATACTTAGGGTTGGGGGGGAGGAGGGAATACTATACTTATAGAAATACTAGAGGTAATATTTTGCTCTTTGCTTCTTTGAGGGAGTGGGGGGAATGTAACAGACAGCCCAGAGGCTGTTCTATCCCTTGCAGCACAAATCAGAATGGCCATAACAGCTGCTTAGCTAAAACTGCTTGTACAATGCCCAGGCTAGAGGAAAATTTTCCTGCTAGTTGGATTTGGGGAGGTTATAAAAGAACCAGTACAGGGGAAAATTTCTCCCCATATATATAGTGGGTGCAGGGAAGATAACACAACTGGCCATACTCCTGTTGCAGCACAACACAATAATGTCCTGGACTACATCCTACTTCAATCCTCTGACAGCTTTCATCTACATCCCTGTTCTGGGATTTCTTTCACCTCTCTCCACTCTTACAATCAAATCTACTGTTCTTCTTATAACTCTGCCTCTTGAAGAAAAACCCTCTGAAGTGACTTCCAGAGTATTAAGGAACTGAATCTCATTGATTCATTTAGAAACTCAGGCAAATTTTACCACTGTGTAGTTGATAATTTAATCCCCTGATGTCTGTGTTTAAATGGCAGGTCCTGATATTTGGCTTTTAAAATGCACCAAAGCTTTAAAAACTTGTTTTATACTGCTGTTAGCAGTACAAATTGGTCTACTTACAGATTTAGAGTGAACATAAGAAAAATACAGTAAGGTACAAATCTCATGTTATTGTAGAAAGGACCAGCTCATTTATAAAAACATGAATTTGTATTGCTCTGTGGTTCAACAAAAAACATCTTTAAGTCATTCACCATCCAAGAGGTACACTGAGTTATCACATGAGCAGTCATTACTCACAGTGACAGTCTCAGTACAACAAGCCCATGCTGAATGCACTGGAGTTTGTGTCAACATGAAATAGATTAACATGATGGATATCCACCTGAATGAATTCGGCTACTCTTCTTAGCTATAAGCCATATTGTACAGTGTCACAACTGAACCAAACAAAAATATCTCCACAACATTATTACCTGCACAGCAACATGAGGTTCTTCTTTCTCCTTGAGCCGAACAAGTTCTTTTTCTTATTTAGGGGAAAGAACAATAGCTGATCATTAATGGGTGTTGTTCACATGGTAGGCTTCTTAAACCTACTTGAAATTTGCTTATTCTTTCATGTACTCTTATAAGTAAGCTAAATATGAACCAAAACTTAATTAAAAAAAAAAAAAAGACTGGGCCTGATTTTGAGCTGCAAGCTTCATCTACTAGTTCACTGTAAATAATGTCATTAGAGAGCCAATTACAGCTCAGGGATTCTTTGCCATTTCTATCCCAGCACCAGCACCAAACCAGATTAGAACCTAGTGTCCACAGTAATTTAACTAACTGGTAACCGTTCCAAAGAAACCTACCCACACCTGGGAATAGCTAGAGAAAAGTATTTCCACAGTCCATGAAATGCTCCCAATGGCAAAAGACACAAAGAGGATGAAGTTCGGATGCACCTGTGCTGATTGGAAAGACACAGGCAGTTCCTGAGCAGCACAGAAGCAGAATAGAGCTAAGAATGAGCCCCGTTGTGTTTAAGGATGTACCACAATTTCAAAACTGTAAAATAATCAAAAGGACAACAAGAGGAAGAAGGAAGGATCAGAGAGAAAGGAGGAGTAAAAATGAGAAGATCTATGAGTATTATTATGCAGTGTAAGCACTGCTAATATCTAACAGCCAATATACACCTCATTCTTAATGTTAGATGGTGCAATACAAAGATTTATGTTTTTACACCTTTTGTAAAACTATTTTATCTGGCAGCTTAAAAGATACTACAGTAAAAGCTCTGTTATCCGGCATCCCCTGGGAATGGGGGATGCCAGATAACAAAATATGCCGGTTAATTGAGCAGCCCCAGCCACCACTTCTCCCACCACGTTTGGGGCGTCCCTCTGCACCTCCCGCAGCATCGCCGTCCCTCCCGTAGCATTGCCGCCTATCCCACGGGCCCTGCAGGCCCCGCGGGACAAGGGGGCAGACCCTGCATGGCCCCACACAGCCTGTTATGCCCCCAGGCCATGGGGGACTCGGTAGCGCAGGCTGCTTTGCCTCAGGCCATGGGAGCTGGGAGAAACCAGTGGGCTGCGGTGGGCACTTTCAGTTTCACTTTATCATACAAGCTGGCATGCCCGTTACCGTGTATCCAAAGCTGTCAACTGAGAAAGGTCAGGATTTCCTTCTTGATTCCTCCCTTTGGTTGTATGATATTTCTTCAAGGTTTTGAATTTATCCTGAACTGGATTGTTAAGAACAGCCATTCAGCTGCATGATGCAGGAAGAAGATGCACCGTGTTAAGACTATTCTCAGTGGTGACAGATAACAAAACAAGGATTATAGTGTTAAATTGCAGCAAAGGAGGTTTAAGTTGGATATTAGGAAAAGCTCTCTCACTAGAAGAGTAGTAAAGCATTGAAACAAGTTACCCAGAGAGGTGGTGAAATTTCATCCTTGGAGGTTTTTAAGGCCCAGCTCAACAAAGCCATGGCTGGGATGATCTAGCTGGGGATGGTCCTGCTTTGAGCAAGGGGTTGGATTAGATGACCTCCTGAGGTCTCTTCCAACCCCAATTTTCTATGATGCTATGATTCTATGGCTTATTCCCTTGCCATAAATACCATAGATGTAAAATAAAAATAAGATGTATAACAATTATTTTTCTACTCAAAAGCTATTTCCTTATAATTTTCCAACATACATGTTTAACACCCACACGTACACTTGCGTTGTGTATCGTAAAGTGTGTGCTTTTGGTTGTGTATTGCAAGATGGCCTCTTGTTCTGGCCATGTGCTTAGCACATGGCAAGCTGGGTACCATATCTGGACAAAATGTGTCAAACCCTCTGGCCTCTTTGGCCAGAGGAGGCAGAAGACTCTCCAGGCAAATTGAGTAAGAGAGCCTGGAGCAGGGCACTCCCTAATTGGACAAGGCTTTGGTTATATCACACCAGGTATATAAGAATAATTCAACTAAGGTTTCTCTCTTTCTCCTAGGACTGCTAAGAGCTGCACAGTTGAATTGGGAGCCAGAAAAACTGCTCCCCATGGGTGGTTCTCGCCCCCCACTCTTTACTGGGGAGGCAAGTAAAAGCTACGTGAATGGAAATCCTCAAGTACAGGGAGAGAAAGTCTGTCTTGGAGTTTGAGACCCCTATTTTCTCCCTCTTTCCTTTTTATTTTTTTTGAGTGGGATAATCCCTGGAGCAAACTGATCAGGAATGGAGTCCTGACAGTTGTCCTGGCAGCTTTGGCCACACAGGCCTCAAGTGGGATCATACCATGGGGTATTAATCCCTGGAGCATACTGACCAGGAAAGGGTCCTGGCAGTTACTGGCCACATGCAGTGCTCCCGCTAAGGTATGCAGTGTGCGGGGCCATGCAGGTACACCTGGCAGCGCAGGATGAGCGCACCTATACAGCCATGCACACTGCGCAGCTTAGAGGAAACGCTGGCCACATGGGCCTCTGTTTTGTAATTGTAGTGTCTTAACATAGTGGTGTAGCTGAAATTGGATGTCTGGACTGCAGCCATAGGCCTGGGCTCTTTTTGCTGTTTCACAGCTACTACATTTCAACCTAGCTGTGCAGCTGCACCACAGTCATATGTTTGGCTGGCAGATTTGGGCCAGGGTGAAGCCTGCCACAGTTTAAGTCAAAGTGAGACCTGGCACTTGTTGTTGATCCAGGTTTCAGTGTGGTATAGGCCTGGCCAGCTTTTGCTGCCCAGTTCAGGCCCAGCGAGATAGGCCTGGGCCTCCTTTTGTCATTTATGTCCCAACCAAGTGGTGTGATTGGGCGCTAATATAGTCGAGACCCAAGCCAAGATAGGCCTGACCTTTCCTTTGAGTTCTTTTGCAGTTTTCTGCCGTGATCCGTGGGTAGAGGCTCGAGCCACTGGTATAATTTATGGGGTACCCCTGAAATGTGAACCCAGCCCTTTTTGTTGCTGATCGGTGTCTGGCAGAAGGGTTACACATTTAAAAAAATTACATGGAGAAAACCCCAATTTTCCTGCAAAATGACATTGAAAGTCACTGCCTGAAAGCACAGTATTCATCTTCTGATTTTAACTGTAGTTTTAGGCTTTCATATTTTCACTATATATTAAAAGAAAAAAACATAGATAAGTAGCAAGAGCAATTGATTTCTACAGCTGTTACGTAATCCTGTATTTTGGGAGCACATAATATAATATAGTCAGTAAGGAATATTCACATCCTTCATCATTCATCTGATTAAGGAGAAAAAGTCACTTTTTAGTACAATGTATTCAATTGGGAATTAGCAAATTACCACTGGGTAAACTATCAAACAGATGAATATCCTAAATAAGTAGCTGAAAAAAGGAAAAGGGGTAGGGAAAGATAATAGTAAAATGCTTCAGTTTCTGAGGGTCTGCTCTTGACACAGGTAGAGGTTCAGGTAAATTAACCTGGGATGTTATAATCTGTGTTGTGTGGTATTATTACCTTAAAATGGCCGTAATTTTCCAGGAGTTGGAGGTTGTTAACCATGTGTCCAAGATGTTCAAAATAGGGGCTTTAGGTGGCAACCAAAGGGATTCTGTTGTTTGTCTCTCAGGGTTAATATTGTAATGGGTCAGAGCAGGATCTGAGTCTGGTTCTGTTGACTTGATGACCGTCTCAAACTTGCTATGGGGGACAATCCTATCCTGGTTCACAGACAGACTCCCAACCTCAAATAGTTTCTGTCTAGCGGCAGACTACCTAACTCCTATCCTCATCAAGGCACCAGACTTCAACCCATATGCCTGCTGTGCCCCCTCATCAATACAGATCACATCATCAATGGACCAAATAATACGGATGATAACATCCAAGGTTTACTTACCTGCACCTCTACCAATGTCATATATGCCATCAACTGCTTACACTGCCCCTCTGCTGTCTACATTGGACAGACAGGGTAATCCCATTCCCTACACATGGTAATGAAGGAACAGCAATCTGACACCAGTACCAGAAAGACAGACAAGTCTGTGGCAGAACACATTAACCTGCCTGGACTTTCTGCCTGCTGACCTCAGAGTGGCTGTTTTTAGACAACAAAACTTTAAAAACCAACCTGAACTGGAAATCACTGGACAAATCAGCCACAGACTAGTCTAAACCAAGACTAAGGATTCTTATTCCATTACCTGGATTACCTTGACCCTCAGTGGGTAAACTGCTTTGTTTTCCTCTCTCCTACCCATCTTGCCTCCCTCAGCAGTACCATCTCCTTTTTCCTTCCCTGCTTCCTTACCCATTGTTCTCTATTCAGCAGCTCTGCTTCCTGTGGTCCCTTTGCTGAAGCAAGGCCTCTGCAAATTTACCCTGCCTTCTGCATTACTTTAAATGTCATCCATTTCAGGCCCATTCTTTTAACCTTGCCAGGCAAGACAAGCACTTTTTTCTAAAAAGACCACTGTTCTCAGCAGGCAGCTGGTGCTATTGAGCACTACTGCCAACTCCCAGGGAGCAGGCTCCACAGGAGTTGGGAGATTGCAAATATCTTACAAAGCAGCCTGCACTGCTGAGACCAGTGGAATGTTACCACGGACAAACTAGTGCACCTAGGATCAGGATTAATTTATTGGGACCCTTAGTTATATAGAACATGAAACAGATGGAGGAAGAATCAATCAACTGGCAATGAGAGGCAAACTAGCATAACAAATAAAGTGACAATGCCAAACCCTATTCTTCATGGAGCAAATTCATCTTCTTATCTAACAATATGTCCCTTTAGAGATAACACACTGGAAACTATTCCAATCATATTAATATAAATAAGGGGTAGCTGCTCCTTGAGCACAGTTTAAATGGCAAAGCTCTCTATTAAAAATGAACTCATTAGTACCCACAGTTCCAGAAACATGTATCTAATTTGCAATCAAATTATTTTTGTGCTTATACTAAATTGACCCAGGGCTAACCCTGACATACTTTCACCACTGGAGAATTGTGTGAGGAGAGAGTCCCGGTACTGTATCGTTGCTATAGATAGTAGCTTCAGACGTTGACCCAGTACCTGATCAGGTAAAGTTCCCTTAAAAGTCAATGGCTATTTGTAACCAGAGTAGAGAGAGATGGATCAGGACCTACACTGTGTAGCATTGCTACAAAAAATTACAAAATCGCATTTCAGCAGACGATAGAAATCCACACACAGAAACTATAGCAAAATCAGTCAACTCTCACTCCATTCATCAAACTGCTTGCAGTAGTTCCCATTTCCAGGCAGGTAAGATGATGATAAATATGGTGTAAAAAATACTACTCTATATCCAGTGCCTTTTTCCGCAGCCAAGGCAAAGTTGCGTATGGAATCTGCCTGAGCAGTTAACCACCAAGACAGACTAGAGAAAAAAAAAGAAGGGAAGCAAGATACCTTTCTTGATTGTATAAGGCCCAAAATTCTCAGCAGATGTGAATCCACAGAATGAAGCATGCAGTCCCAAGCTGCCACTATTAGGAAACAGGCTACGGCTGGCATTATTTCAATATCATCTTGACAGGCGTACGTAAGTGCAGGCAAACAAAACAGCTGCATTTGCATCAACTAAGCTATTATCATGTTTGTCCGTTAAAGATGGGATGATACAAGGCCTGAAATGTGTACCTTAACAAATACTAGCAGTATACTGGTAATTTTACCGAGGCCCAGTTCATACTACAATGTTCTACTGACTTAGGTTTTTTGGGCAGAAATACAGGAAAAAATAATAGTTAAAATTCAGAAAATCTTCTTGTGTAGATATAACTATGTTGAAAGAAGAGTGTTTTTGTTAAGTTTCATTCATATCACTGGGAAAGGTGGAAGAGCTACAACAGGCAAAGACAAAACTAAGTAGCAGGCACTGTATCATAGACAAACGCAGATGCTAGGAAGCCAGACTTGTGAATCCCCAGTTCGAGTTACATCAACTCCCACACTACCGTTTCTGGTATGCCTACAGTCTTTTAGGCAGCTCTGTCTTCTTTATTAGATCCCTTCCAGCTCTCCTCCTCTCCACTCACTGCCTGGGTTGCACAAAGTCAGTTAGATGAAGAACAAAGAGAAGTTTTCAGTTTTAGACACTGAAAGCTTCAATAGTTCACTGCTGAATTTAGCACACAGCATATAAGTGAATGTAATCCAGAACCTTAAAAAATTATGCACTTTTGGTTGGTTTGTTTTCGTTTGGTTTCTTTGGCAAAAAGTACAATGGTCTTCTCTTGGATGTCTGCATAGAATTTTCATACCTAAAAGTATGCTACAAAGATTTTTTTTTTTAAATCAAAAGCTTGCATAATAAAATATGGTGAAGATCACCAAAAAGAATAACTTTAGGGAAGTCTGTGCAGTCAAAAATGAAGGTTGAGGTATGTTCCACAAAAGATGGTTCTGCTAAGGACCTCTACAGAGGATTGAAGAAAATACAAACAGACATGGATGGGAAAGCTTATGCCATTCTAGCCTTAAGATTCCAGCCTGTGCTGCCTTCTTCAAGATCTCAAAGACTAAGGAGAGCGTACTCTACTCCAGAACAGAAAATAGCTCCATGACTAGGGCCCTTCTCACAATGAGGGAGACCTAGATTCAAGCCTTCCCAATTCAGACCAGAGACTCTATTAAAAAAAAAAAATCTCTCTGAGAAACAGGGTTTCTATGAATTAATTGAACTATGAATAGCCACTTACATATACCTATGACAGCATTGGCTTAGCCCCTCTGTGCCAACATGTAGGAAATAAATAGTCCTCATATTAGAAGTGGTTCAAAAATACGTTTAAAAATTAAATTTTAAAATAATGCCTTATTAAATAGTTATGGTCACCTGGGCAGTCAAAGAAGAGCTTGAGCTCTCTCAAATAAACTGATATCACATTGAGAAAAAATGAAAGATTCTGAGATCTGAAATATTTCACCTTGTCTATTACATTCACAATACATATATCAGCCCTGTTCATTTGAACAATGACATGTCTGAACCATCTGATTCAGAAGAATAGTTCCTCTGTTGCCTAAGCCTGATCAATGAGAAAGTAAGAAATAGTTTATCCCTTTCCAGGTTTTATTCTGTTGAGATACCGGTGAGGGAGCATAATAATGCCACTTGTGAGGGGATCATGACATTGGAATAATGACAACTGACATTTATCTTGGTGACTAACAAGAACATCTTTAGTGCAGTTGGAGCTCTTTGTTAGCTATATAGATATCCAATCCTTTCTAAACTCTTGCTAAAACCTAGGCTTTGATTATAACACACAATGGCAAAGCAGAGTAGAAAAGAATAATACAACTCTTGGTCGATGGAACTCTCCTCTGGTTACAGAACATCAGTCTAAAGAACTATCTGTTAATCGCACACCAGTAAAAGCATCAGTATTTTGCAAGCACATTAAAAGCAGAATATATCTTCTTGTTGTTCCCCTTAGTAAATCTAGCCCAGTGGAACCACCTGCAGACTAATGGCACATGACAGAAACAATGTGGGGAAAGCCTGCTTCTGTGGAAATAAGCGGACATTCTTCCATTCTCAGTTCAGCAGGGCTAGGATTTCACTCAGTCCAAGTACACAGTCAAAAAGCTCCAGACAGAATCTATCCAATCTTTGTGAGTTTCTCTCAGATGCAGAACTGGATCAAGAGCAAATGTAACATGCTCACCCTTGGGGAGGGGGGAGGAAGCCTGCAAATGCCTGCACCAGCCAGGCCAGAAGGCAGGGGCATGCTCCTGCACACCACCCACCTTGGCAACTGAGCCCAGCCAAGAAGGGACATCCCTGATCTGCCCCCATGCCAGACCCAGCCTCTCAGCTGTGGGAGGCAGGGACAGGAGAA
The DNA here is from genome assembly GCF_030867095.1 of Alligator mississippiensis. NCBI lineage: Eukaryota > Metazoa > Chordata > Crocodylia > Alligatoridae > Alligator > Alligator mississippiensis. The sequence continues at coordinate 51,827,256 of NC_081824.1, read as the reverse complement.
ATAGAGCCCCCCTGCCCTGGCCATGTCCCCAGCTGGGGTCTGCACAATGCGGGGGAGCCTGGCATTCCTTCCTCCCCACAGACCAGCTGGGTGATCGCCCAGCCCCATCCCCACCATCACGCTGGACATGGCCTCTCAGCTGTGCAGACATCAGCTGTGGGGCTGTGGCTGCAGCAGGGGGATCCGTCCTCTGTGGCTGAGAGGCTGGGTCTGGTGTGGGGGTAGGGCTGGGATAATCGCCCAGCTGGGCTGTGTCGGGAGGAATGCTGGGCTGCAGGGCAAAAGCCCCCCCCCACCCAAGCTGGCCCTCCATGCTGTGCAGACCCCAGCTAGGGGGGCCGTGGGCAGGACAGGGAGGATCTATTCTCCGCCCCTGCCCCTTGCAGCTGAGAGGCTGAGTCTGGCATAGGGCTGAGGTGATCACCCAGCTGGGCTGTGAAGGGTGGAAAGCAGAGCTGCAAGGGAAAGCCCCTGCTGCAGCATTCTCCGCACTGTGTAGACCCCCGCTGGGGAGGGCTTGGGCAGTGTGCTCCATTGCCCCCACTGCACGGGCTCCATGCCCTGGCCAGCTGGATTGGAGAGTAGGGGCTTTGTTGCCTCAGCTCTCTGACAGCCTAGGGGTAGGGCCAGCTGGGCTTGGCTGGAGCAGACAGCAAGGCAGAGGCTAGCCCACTGGCCCTGCAAAGGGAGGATGGCAGGGGAGGCACAAAGCATCCTAGGATGCTGGGGGACTGAGGTAACTTGAGTTGGGAAGGGATCTGGGGCAGACCATAGTTCCATAGACCAATTTAACCTAAATCAGTGAAGTCTGATACTACATCTATCCAGATGCATTTTAAACCATTTTGAAACTAGTCTATATGCACTGAATTTCTGTTCTGGGCTTAAACCGGTTTCCAAATCACCTAGATCACTTTAAGTGCAATGTCTTTCCCTAGTCCCAAAGTTTAATAGTGCTACAGTTCTCAAAGGTCATTTCATATTACATATAAGCAATTTCATTACACTCTTTTGTAACAGCTGGAAAAAACAGCTGACTGAGGGCCACCAGATAGGAATGGGAAGCAGGAAGGAAAAGGAGCGTCTCAAAAGCTGCAGAAAAGCTTCAGGCCACTACCTAGACTAAGATGGGAAAAGGGATAGCCTATGAGGGGATTCAGGCACTGGACTGAAGAACAGGTGCAGCAGAGTTGAGGTAGTAACTGAGTAACCTCTGCCACGGAGAGTACAGCCAAGTAGCATGCAGACCATGCAGAGGGCAGCGCAGGAAGGATGACTTGTCCGCAAGCCAGTTTAGAGAATGCTTGACTGGGGCAGGTTGAGGAGAGACAAGCCTCTGGAGTGGCTAATAGGAAACCCATGTGCCAGGCCCTGAGAAACAGGGATCAGGTGACTGAGAGGGGAGTGGAATAGATATAGGCTTGGCTCCAGGAACAGAGAACCACCCTGGTCTTGAGTGTTGTGGCAAAGAAGAGCTCCCTGGAGAGCTGGGGGAACTCATCTTCCACAGAGAGATAAGGTACCCAGAGAACCAGCTGATACGTATCCTCTCTGTAGTGAGGACAAATATAGTGATAGAAATGATAATTTACAGATGTTCCCGTACAGGATTTGGGAATTGGAAGGGACTGCAGGTGGTGTGTAGTGCTCCACAAGTTTACATGTATTGTTGTTCTCAATCATGCATGTCTGTGTTTGTTGAATCCAGTGATCACTACAGTATTCAGAAAGGTTATTGCCTCATTAAAAATGTAGGTTATTTTACAACAGTGAAGTTCAGGAGTGGCTTAAGGGGAGGAGGATGCCATGGTGGGGGGTGGCAGTGAGGCACTCCACTCTTGGAGCTGTGGGCTTGGGGCTAAGGGACCCAGAGCTCTAAGGCAGGACCAGGGATGTAGCGCACTGAAGCAGGGCCAGGGGCCTGGTGCAGTGCAGGGAAGCAGGGCCAGGGGTCCAGAGCACAGAGAGAGAGGACTGGCACAGGGCCAGTCCTGGGGGTCCAGATCAGAGGAAGAAAGAAGCACACATGAGTTTGGCTGAGGCCAAGTGGAGGGAGACAAGTCAAAAGACCTGCTCAGGGAACAGAGTCAAAAGATCAGGCCGGATGGAGGCCACCTCATGATGAGCAGGGTGGAGTGAGGCACTGAAGGCCTCTTCCTGGTCTCTGAGGACAGCCTCCCTAATTTATATTAATATTCCAGCAAGGCATGGCAGATAGGAACAGGAAGGTACTCCGGTGAGATCCAGTGACAGTAAGTTGGGAAGAATTAGTTCAGCCACCTAATGTACACCCTCTTTTTCCATGGACCTGATAATTTTATCCCAAAAAGGTACAGGTTATAGTATTTAAAAATATGACCATATTTTTACTTTTTCAAAAGTTGCAAAAAAAGTGAAAAAAAATCTAAAAATCCCAAGGCAATTGTAACTGGCTTTTTTTTTAACCAACTCTAATTACAATGTTTTCATTGTACTCTTCATATTGATAACCTCAATGTGGTATTTCCATTGTAATCCTTTTATAAACTTATCAGATGAAAAGGATATGGTCATATGTACATTTGGAGCTATGCAAAAGGGGAATGTTTCAAAAGGGCAGCAGCTGTTGTCTTCTAATTGTTACACGCAGTCCAGCCAAGAACAATGCAAATGTAGCAAAACTGCTCCACTTTTAATACTACACTTCAGCCACAGTTAAAGTTAGAACAGTTTTGCTACATATCCATGGTTCTCAGCTTGCCCACATGTAACAATTAGAAGATAACAACTGCTGCCCCTCTGAAATGATTCCAAAATGTATGTGTCCATACCCATCACCATTTAAAAGGTTTCTTCAATTTCCCAAATCATATGTCATTAAGTATGACTGTATGATCAATGCATCACAACGGTCCAGATAGGGTTTTCCTCTACCACCTGATCTCAAACCAAGTGAAGTCCTTAGAAAAAAAAATAGTATTGTCTTCAGAATTGCTCTGATCAAACCCCAATTCCAAATCTGTTAGTCTACTATTCCAAACATTTATAAAGGCTATTAGAAATTAGACTGCAGCCTACTTTCCAGCACTAGTGAGATGGTGCACATGAACTGCTAGTTGTCTCATAAGAGATATATGTGTTTAGACCAGCATTATGCAGACTGACTAGGTTTAGTAGGCATTTTTGGAACACCCAGTAATAACAACAATTGAGTAAGTGAAATTTTTGCTTGCTATTGCAGTGCCTATTGACCCTTTTAATAAGAGTTAATCACAGGAAATAGTGATTGGAGACCAAAAAATCCAAAATAATCCAACAGGAGCAAACATAACGTAGGCCTGGAGGGGAAAAAATATATTAAGTGAAATCTGATACTTTTACACAGAAAACTGAGTAGACTACAGAGAATAAGATAATTGGAGCCTTAATCTTCATTAAATAAAAGCAAACATGGCTGTGCGGTGCTCTAATTAGAATGAAGCAAAGCAAAATTTAATTTCCCTACTGCCTGCTAGCCACAGTATGACGTTGCATCTAGTCCACAGCAGCTTAAAAAATGACTTTTGATATTTAACTAGGATCTTCATACCTGCTAATCTATTATTTATATGCTACTGTGACCAAGTAATATGAAAGCAATCTCCTGCCATTTTGGCCCCATATTACAACAATTTAATTTTTTTTTTAAATGGAACTAAGCAGTAATACTCCTTCAACAGAAATTTGACTTTATTGTAAAGTGAACACCTGCTGAAGCCAGATTCTACTGCAGCAGGATCTGGCCCAGAACCCAGGAACCGAGTTGGAGAAGCCCTGAACTTCCTGGTTTTAGGACATGGGTGCAGGGACAAAGCAGGAGCTGCCCAGCCACAGGAGCTGGTTGCATGTATATAGGGCATTTTTACATGTGCTCCGGAGGTGGGGGGTGCTTTAATTAGAGCAGCTCCAAAAGCCGCTCTAATTAAAGCAGCCATGGCACCTCATGTATTAAGCATCCTGTGCTTCAAAATGGCTGCAGGGCCACTTAAATAAAGCTCATTCGGCAAGCTTTAAAGTGCCCCTGCCACCATTTTTAAGTGCAGGGATGCCAAATTCACGAGAAGCAGAGGCTGCTGGAGTGTGCTAATTAATCAAGTCTGCTCCGACGCACTGTAATTACAGCATGTCAGGGTAGCATCTCCACATATCTACAGGCACCCATAGTTTCACCAGTGGGTGCCTTTGAGTCCATGGGGCAGATACAAGACCCTGCTGGCTGGGTGGCACAAGGCTACTCAAGCTTAGCTTCTAGGGCTGGATGGCATGTGGGGAAGAGCAGATTATGGGGCTGAGGAGAAAGAAATAGGGAGAGTTTGAAAACAATAAGATTATGTGATAGAAAAGAAGGAATTGTGGAAAGTTGACCCCAAAATCCCACCATTTGCTGGGGTTCAGTGCCTAGAGTAGCAGGGCCTTTGGTTGTGGAGTTCTTGAGTAATTCTGTTCTGTTTCTCCGGGTATCTTGCCTGCAGAAGCACTTCCCAGATGTCTGCAATGTGTCCCAACAGCCCCTTTTATTTCAGGAGTCCAAATGTCCTTTGTTCTTTTGTTCCAATGCAAGGGTCATGTTTTCAAATGCAAATTTCAATGTACCTTTCTGCTTGCCTTCCAGCAGAGTTTAAATTAAGACTCCTGGACAGGAAGAGGAAAGGCAGCTGAGATGGGGTAAGGCTCCAGTCTCATTAAGATCATAAAGGAGAGAAATTGGACTATATAAACTACAGCGCAGAAAAATGGAAATTGATTCCTGTGTAGAGGAGGAAAAAAAATCAAATGTCTAGAAAAGGGCAAAACCCCAGCCTTACCCCACTGTCATGTGTATCTGTCCTCCAATCAAATGCTACAGTGAGGCTTTGATACCCTCTTCCCACCTCCCCTGAGAAAAGTGAGAGACTGAGATGTGAGAGTAGAGGTACATGGTATATCCAAGGCCAAGTTATCTTAATAAGTGTCATATCTTTCTGTTGCTGCTAGGAGGGATTTATGGAAACTAAAGTCAGATAGGGCATTTCATAGACTCAAAGAGAAGTCAGGCTGAAAGGACCTTCAGAGGTCATCAAGTTGAACACCCTGCCTAAGGCAGGACCATCCCTAACCAAATTATTCAACACAAATCTATTGTGTAACCCAGGGGTGCTCAACTGGCCCGCAGGCCAGATCTGAGCCTGCAATCTGGTCTACAGAATCTCCATGGGTCAGAAAATATGGCAGTGGTGGCATTGCTCCCCTGCTGCCAAATTTCTGGACCTGTGGGAGCCCTGCAAGTTGAAGAGTGATCCTAATGCAGTGCTGCAATCTTCTGAACTTTGTGCATGGGGGCATTTTAGGACCCCAATTCCCTGATTCCAGCACATGGGGATGGGCTTGGGTGGCACAAAACGCAATCAAAGTACATGGGGACAGCGCAGAGCCCAATCCAGGTAGGTGGCGCTCAATCCAGCCTGTGGACCAGCCCTGTACCACTCATCTGGCTGGCAGGGCCAAAAGGTTGAGCACCAGTGCTCAAGCCTATTAGCAAAATTACTGGTCAACCATGACACAACCACAAGATATAACCCTAATCTGGTTAACATTCTGCTGCTGCCAAGGTTGTTAAAAAAATTATTTGAGAGATCCAAAGAGGAACATGCTCCATACCTTCTCCCCCACTACAAACAAAGGCAAAATTCCCCACAGTCTGTACCAGTCTGACCATAGGGTAAAATTTCTTCCTAAACCCAAATACGGTGATCACAGTGTAACTCTGAACAGAGGCAAAACCCTCTTGCTAAGAGCCTCTGCATTTAAGTCCCAGAATGAGCACTGGCACACCACAGTAAAAGTCCCTAGCTTTGGCTGCAGCCAACACCCAATGTTTCTGAGGAAGGCTTAAAAAAAACAAAACAAAAAAACCCACCTGGCCCCACATGGCAACCAACACAGACAGAAACATGGGAAATACCCATAATAGAAAATAGGCACCGCAACGCTTAGATCAGCCCTGACCAGTGCTGTCCACCTCTTTTTGAACACCTCCAGTGATGGAGAATCCATAAATTCTCCAGGCAAGTTTTTCCTGATATCCAAACTAAAACTACTTTCCTGCAACTTTAAGCCATTGGTACACATGCTATTCTCTGCAGCAAGAGAGAAAAGGTGTTCTCCTTTATGACATCCCTTTAAGTATTTGAAGATTGATATCATTGTCCCCTCTTAAGTGCCTTTTCTGTAAGCTGAACATGCCGTTTCCTTCAAACTTTCCTCATATGACTTGCCTTTCAAGCCCTTTATCATGTTTTTTGCCTGCCTCTAGTCCCTCTAACTTTTTTTATTTTTTTAATATGTGGAGCCCAAAACTGCACCCATTACTCTAGATGAAGCCTAACTAGTGCCAAGTAGAGGGGTACTATCGTTTCCCATGCCCTGCACCCAATGCTTCTACTAATGCAGCCCAAAACTACATTCACCTTTTGTGCCACATTTCACCTTTTCAACCATGTACCTGGAAAGTTCTCCTGACAAAAGTTGCATTAAAACTAATATTCCACAAAAATCTCCAGCTTCTCTGATAAAATCACCAAAAAGAAAAGTAAAAAACCCACTATTATGTACATACCATAGTTACTGGCATACCACACACCTTTCTCCCCATAATATAGCCTTCCAAAATTGGGCTGTCATCTTAAGCGAGGAAGCTGATTATTCTACCCAGAATACAGATGTGGAGACACTGTAAGATGGCCGTTTCTTCTCTTCCTTCCGGCTGCTGCATGTTCATTTGGGGCAGATCCAGGGTGGGTACATACACACCCTGCTTTGATTCCCATGTCACTCAAAGTTTAAAACCGACTGCCCACTAACAGCAATGCTGATGGAGTCAACTGTTTTCAGGGCTTGACTATAATGTAATTGATTCCTGCTAATTGTTCTTCATTCCACAGCAAATGGAGTTAACGACCATCTTACCTATGTTTTAATAGCCCTGATGCTCCACTAATCAAGCTATCCTTTTCTATCCTTTCTTTGCCAATTTTACTCCTGGTAACTCCTTGTATTTCACAGCCCTGTAGACTTACTTTTTTAAGCTTTTTCAAGAATCCCATGGAGTCCAGTCTTCAGCAGCAGCTAGTTTCAGCTTTTGGTTGAGCAGCCCAGTTGCTGACAATTCAGCTGTGAAAGGGCTAAAACTATTATTTTTGCCTGAGCAGGAGAGGGAGGGTGATTGAGCTGAAGAATAGGTTCTGCCCCTACTATATGTGGCCATAATTCTAAAGAAGTCAAGATGCATATCTTATTTGAGTGTATGTGGTATGCAGGGCCAGCCCACAATGTTTTGGGGTACCCTGCAAGAAATAGTTTTGGGGCTCCTTGCCCTGAAGAAGCCAGTGGCAGCAGCAGGGGAGAGGGGGTGGCGAGTGGCTGGATATGAAGCTGGCAGCGGCAGGGGTAGGGCATGGTGAGCTGCCAGACACAGGGGGCCCTCTGTGGCCACAGGCTTCACAGTATAGGACGGCCTGGCCCTGCTAGTATGCGAGGAAAAACAGTGTTTACCAGTACTGTTGCTTGCATATAACTCTTAGAAACTTTCATTTCTTTACTCATTTTTCTTAAGCACTGGAATAACCAACTGGAAAACTACATCAAAGGCTAAAACTGAATTGCTAATGTGTGTAAATATATTAAGGAAAAAATAATCTAATGGAAAGTTTGACTTCATTTTTAAGTATATGTTCCATAGAATACAGGTTCAAACCTGTAAAACACACATAGGCTTCTAATCTGCAGTGCCACCTGCTAGGCAGACTCAGAGAATAAATCCAAGACATTGCTCACTTTTAATTGTGTAGTATTTTTCACTTCATGCCTACTAGGTAAAGTCTGTATTAAGCTACCTAGAGTTCTTTTAGAATGTTAAGTAAAAAATAAATCAATCTGATTTTCTTTCTTCCTCTCTTCTCTTGGGTGGCTCAAACAATCATGGCATCTTATTGGATAAGGATAAAGTCAGTGGAATTATACTAGATTTACAATCCATGTAAGTATCTGCAAATCCATCGAATTGACTACTTTAATCTTTGATGATGAAATTGTTAATGAAAAGGAAGGAACTATTTTCTTTAAAACAGAACGGGAATTCAAGGTGAAGTGAACTATTTTATTTTAGAATTTTTTTAATAAAAAGAATGGGAAAGTGTTTTTAGTATTAAGGAGTAAATTAAAGAAAGTAACATATCCTAGAAGGAAGATGGTAAACTTAATCTTTATTATAGTTAAAGAAGGTGATGGGTTTGTTTTTTTTAAATCACAGGTTCTCAGGCTTTTTAGACTCAAGGCACCTTGTAGAAAAGTCTAGCTCTTAGCTTTTCCACTCTGTTTATTATGGAAAAATAAAATAACATTTGTTTCTGTTGCGAAGAACTCAGAAAGATCATAACTAGTCAGAATGGGTTTATCTTGTGAATCATGTGTAGGTGTTTGTACACCTAACAGTGCTACAGCACCCTGGTTGAGAATGATTGTTTTAAACCATGAATGAGAAAGCAAACCTAATGCAAGGCTTCTCAAAAGAACACTTTATTGGCCCTCCTGAAATAGAAAGAATAAAGTCTGTCCAGCTTTTTGGCAGAAGATAGCAAATGAAAGCACAAATGGTACAGGACATATAACAGAAGATGTCATTTTTTTCCTCTACTCAACACAGAATAAGTAACACAGAACGCTGATTTTTAGATCTCACAATAGATAGTTTCAAAGGATTAGAAGGTATATAGGGTTATATCCTTGCCCAACCCATGCAAAGTGTAGGATTTTGTATTCTGAAATCATTCCATAGAGATGCCTAATCCAGCCTCTCCTTGAAAACCTTCACCAAAGGAGATTTCACAACTTCCCTTAGCAGCTTGTTCCATTGTCCTTTTGTTGTTATAATTAAGTTTTGCTGAGATGTGATCTACAAATACGTCACTTTTTTTCAGAGACTACACATGACAACCAACAGCCTTTAACAAATAAACATGCTACCATATAGCACCCCAAAGCCACTCCAGCAAAATGAAAAATCATACCCCTAAACCAGACAAGCCAAGATGACATAGATGACATTGTTCTTCAGGCTTTCACCTCGATTCATCTTAGGATCTCTCTACAATGAACTGTTAGCCTCACTCCAGTTTCTAATGTACAGCCCATTCGTGTAACTACAGCAGGATGACCAGGGCAGCTGCCCCACTCATTGACTTCCGGGGGCAATGGAAAAATTAAAAAAATCAAAAAATGTTGCTGCCATAGCTTCATGATCATGTTAACAGCATGGCAACAGCTTGAAGTCACCATTGTCTCCATGTGTTTGAGCTGCCCCAGGCAGCTGGCTTTATTGTTATGCCCTTTGTGCAGTCTGTCAAAGTCCGTAAATACGACCTTGCTGACTATTTCAGCAGCAAAAGCCAAGTAAATATTACACCTGACAATTGAGATAGTAATGAAATAGTTCTGCCTGTCTTGCTGACAAGACTTTCTGAATGATTCCCATACTACTGATTGCAATTATGGTAGTAGTTGATGCTGAGTCCAGGAATCTTTGATTCCAACCTCTGGAGGGGAACGTACACCAGTGGCCAAAGGCCTTTCTGCATGCTAATCTCCCAGCCTCCAATCTCTTCCATTCCCTACCTGCAGTTTCCTCCAGCACATCTCCCGGTTTCATATTTTTGTTTTCAGGTGTTTTAGATGGAAGCCAGTTGAAAAATGTTTAAAAATTGGAGCAGTGTTCAAATTTCCTGTTTCTCCTTGTAGCAACATTTTACTACCTAGAATGGATTCCTTGGCTGGTTTGTTCTTTTACACAGAATATTTTCCTCTCTTAATATGAGTGTGTGTGGAAAAAAATAAATGGCCTGGAAGAGACAAACGCCTCTTGGTATCCCAACCCTAATCCCAGTTCTTGCCCATGAATCTCTTCTGCGTCTTGGTTCGTTAGAAAACTTGATCATATTTTTTTTAGTTTCATGGATTTTGTATAGAGGAAGAAGAAAAAAAAAAAGCAAAGCTAGTCAAAAACAACCAGCTGGCAACCCTGTTCCATAAGCTTCAGCCATTCCCATGCGTAGCACCTGGGGGATAGCAGTTGTGGGTGGGAAAACAAACAGATCCACACAGCGCTCAAAGTAATTAAAATAATAGTTTTTATATCTGAGATTTTTTGGTCAAAATGTGTCACTGTGGATTTTTCCTGGCTACATCTGAGCTAAATAGTAAAGCAAAGAGCAAAGCACAGCAGTAAGCTCAAGGCAGGAGTTGTCTATTGTCTACTAAGCAAAATAGACATTTAGTAACCAGGTGGCCCTAAACAGAGCACAACACTCGTTATTCTTCACTGATATTACAGCTGGGCTTGGGGGCTCCCTTTGAAATGGGACCCACACTGTGTTACAAACTGCATAACTTGCAGAGCATATTCTGTTCCAGAGTTTCTAAACTGTTCCAGCAGCTTCACAAGATTTTCTCTTCCTTGCTGCTGACATGTGGGGCTCTTCCTGCTCCATTAGTCTCTTCATCACTCCCTGATGTTTTGAGAAAACATTCTGTGTGCAGTTTGATAGGCCTGACCTATTCGTGGGGTTGGGAAAGAAGGCAAAGGAGCATGAAAGTGTGACCACCAGAATTTCACAAGGCACATATTACATTCAGGAAGGACATAGCTTGTTATAAAGGCAGACATGGTTTGTTTTGTTTCCTTCAAAAGAATAAACTTTTTTTAAAATCTTTTCTCTAGCCTCCCTATATATCTCCACAAAGAAGGAGGAGGGGAAGTTACTAATTTTCTTGTGCTCCCCCATCAGACTCTCCCACGCCTGATTTCTGAGGGGCTAGCACTTTTTAAACACTGCCTAAAATCCAGTAGTGTAACCGGGGTGGGGAGGGGGCAATGTTTTATAGCTGCATGTGCACAGCATTTTCTGATCTCAACTATACATAAGTCTATGAAGCCACATAGTCTGAAAATTCACCACAGGCTTTCCATGAAAACCTTGTAGTAGATGCTAGAACTACTGATCTAAAAAGGACATTACTACTTTCTGTTGTTGGAATTGGCCTGCACTAGAAATGCTGGGTGACCAAGATATGACCTCTATGGAGCCATGTCATCTGATGCATGGAGCTCTCCCTGGGCCTGGAAATAGGACAGCAGGAGAGTGGTAGCAGCATTATTTCTGGACCCACCATCATTTTTCCAGACCTGTAGGGAGCCCAGTAGGTCAGATAACATGGCTCTGTACACTAGATCTGGCCCACAGACTGTCCCCATCCACTGGATCAGCCCCACAAACTAACCCTACACCAGATGAGTTGGCACCACTGCTGGGTAGTAACCGCAGAGAGTGAATAAAGAGGGCAACAGAGACAAAGACTGCATTTTCCAGGATGAGTCAAAACCATGTTCTCCATGCTGTCTGAATACAAGCACATTTCAAGAACAGCCAAATTATACCCACTGTTGTTAGTAGGCTAAGAAAAAAAGACATGTCAGATCAAAACCGGGGGAAAAAAAGTATTACAAAATTAGAACATGATCAAAACCTGCATCCTTTCAGGTTTTCATTTAGCTTCTACCACAACTAGATCTTTGTGACTCTTTGTATTTAAATAGAAAATATAATTTAATTCATATTCTGGCTGTGTGCGCAAATAAAGCACATTTGCATTTGTCCTGCCTAGATCTAAACAGAAGCCTTGCAGAGTTCTGGGGGCCACACCTTCATGCTGTTTTGCTTTCTTCCCCTACCCTGCTTGTAGGTCAGACATATCAAATCGTGAACAGAATGTTTTCTCAGAACATCAGGGAGTGATGAAGAGACTAATGGAGCAGCAAGAGCCAGTGTCAGCAGCAAAATCTGTTACTGCATCTGCAACATTTGCAAGTGCCACAGACCAAACAATTTAGATTGAGTCTCTTCTCTCCACTTCTAGGAGTGAAAGGCGACAATTCTTAATGGGTCTCATGTCTTCAGAGAGATGTTTTAGCCATACCAAAATTTGGTTGCCTTCAGATATGGAATTTTGAAGCAAATTTTGAACATTGCCATATTTCAGTAATGCTATAATCTTGGGTCTGGCTCAGACTTATTTCAAGCACACATCATCAGCTTTTTGTAAACTGGTGGGAGAATATTTCCCCATCAATCTCAGTCCCTCAAACATGAATTTGTTTCTTAAATCATTTGAAAATTCTCGAAGGCAAAAACTCCTTCCTCTCTCAAAATTGTCTCCCCTCTCAGTTCACTTGCTGCTAACCATTTACCCCTTTCACAGCTCTGTAGGACCAGATGTCAATACTGCTATATGCTATTATACAGTGTTCCCTGTTTTTCTTACCTTGGCCATCCTATAACTTTCTACAACAAAAACAGAGGAGGAATTTGCTAGTTTCCTTACCCCTTCTTCTTTTCAGTACTGCCTAAAGCCAAAATGAGAAGAAATGTTTTATGAATGATGTTTTCTCCACATTATTTGTGATGCTAAACATTACCTGGAAGAGAAGGTAGTTTTGGTGAAGGCCAACACTGAAAGAGTAATTTCCTACTACTTGGTTTAGCCACAATTTGCGTGTTCATAAAACAACCTGAGTGCTATCAGCAGTATTCTGAAGAATCTTACCTAATGCAGCCTGTTTCTCTTACTTAAAAAAACCACAAAAAACAACATTGAATTCTTCCAAAATCATGCATCTATCAGCAACTTTAACTTGGAGGATGACACTGAAAAGACATAGAATAACAGGAAACTACACTTATTTTGTACTGTAAAATAGGAATTCAAGATATACAGGCATATGTCTGAAAAAAAGTAGTAATTACTTGATTTTGAATAGGTTATGAAGGAATTCACGTCAAAGGGGATTAACCATTATAAAACCAGTCAGCCTCCCAGGATTTCCTCGGATAAAAAATATGTTTTGTCAAGTGGAAAAGAGAGTTTCTAGACACTGGGAACTCACTGTTGTATGTACTGAGTTTAACAAAAAAATTAAAAATATTTTCAAAGCCTACATAATTCTTATTTATTTTTCTCTTAAAATAAATATTCCCTTTTCTCTCTTTTTATGTTCTTGTTTTTACATCCTTTACCCAGTGGCCTTGCTAAATAAAGCAATTAACATAAACAATCACACAAATAAATTCTTTGGCTAAAATGCCCTCTTAGATGACTAAAGTACTTCTCACACATTAACATTTAATCTCATGATATTCACGTCCATGTACATGAATTGTAGACCATCCTCACCCTTGTGTGACTACACTTATCTTTCATAGCATGTTCAGAAGGGATCCAAGATGGCCACTTGTGTTTTGTTGTGATCTGTTCCACCTGGGAAGGTGCTGAGTTCAATGCAAGTCCTGGAAAGAACAGGCACAGGAAAAAACAGCTAGCAAGAGAGTGAAGGGAGGAGGGCCCCTGCATGCTTTAGCATGCGTGGCCAACCTGCAGCATGCATGCCACAAATGGCACAGGCAGACTCTGTGTGGTACTGGCAGATTAGGAAAGGGAACAGGCAAGGGTAGATCTACAAGGGTAGATAGGGGAGGAAGAAGAAAGCAGAACAGCAGATAAGGCAGGGAACAGAAAGCAGAGTAGCAGATCTGGTAAAGGAAGGGGATCGGATTGGCACTCAGGAAGGGTGTGAGCTAATTTGCAGCATGCGTGCCAAAAAGGTTGGCCACCACTGCTTTAGCCCAATAGCCTAGGCATTAGGGCACTTGCCCAGGGTGCAGGCCCCCTCAGACAGAACAAACACATCCCTCACTTCCCAGCAAAGTGCCTCAAGCACCAGGCCATAAGCTAGGCAGGGCTTGTGACCGCCCTCAAGCTGCAGCCCTTAAGCACACTGCACCACTGTCCTCTTGCAAAGAGGGACTTGGCTTACTCTGCCAACTGTCTGATAGCCTGTGATCTTTCCTGCCATGCCCTGTTCTTTCAACGATTACAGGCCCTCAGCATGGTTGGGGAGGAGGATGACCAATTTTGGCACACCTGCACAGCAGTCTCTCGGGGCTGGCTCACCTTCGGGACTTACCTGTTTGCAGCTCTACAACAGATGAGTATTTCCTGTAACAGTGCTCCTGCTTCCTCCCTCACTGTCTGGCCCCTGTGGTCAGGCCTCTGGTATAGCCCAGAGAGGGGACATGGCCTTCACACCAGGGTGGTATCTTTAAAGATACAGGACCCTTTTTAAATGCCAGAGAGATCGAGATCCCCTATTACAGGGCAACAGCACCAACCAGCTCTTCTGTTGACATTGGCCCAGTAGGCAACCAAGAGGGTAAAAATCAGGACACTAAACAGAGCGCTTCCCAACCTTTTCCTCAGCATGACCCCATTTCCTCATGGCTCCTCACTCTCACAACCTGCAGCCCCCACACCCTCAGGCACCCCTCACTCCCCACCCACAGCCCCCCACCCTGTCAGCTCTGCCGATGCCCCTCACTCGCGACCTGCAGCCCCCTGCCCCTGGGAATCCTGCTGGAGAGGGCCCCAGCTGTCAGGTCTACAGGACCAAAGCTGCCACCCCCTGAACAAGCCACCCATGGCTCTATCCTGCTCCCTCAGCCAGGCCCCGCATTCTGGCCCCAGGCCACATGCATCAGCCCAGCTGGGCAGAGCCCACAGCCCTAGCCCTGCCCCAACTCCTCCCTCCCTCTCTCCTTCACTGTGGGGACCTCAATCTGCCCTCCCCCCTTCATCGATTTACCTGGAGGGAACTGCGGGAGCTGCTCTCCATGCTGCATGGCTGCCATGTGCATGTACATGTGCACATGGATGTGACAACCCCTACATGATCAATCCTCCTCCTCCCACGGTTCCCAGCCATGAGCAGTCCCTCGCAGGCTGGAACTCTGCCAGCCTGCAAGGGGAACCTACTATTTCCCACTTCTTCTCCTTTAAAGGAGTAAATGTGTGATTGTCTTTACAACCTCATTTTATTTTTTTTTTATCATTGTGACCCCAAATGGAGCCATGACCTCAAGGTTGGGAACTGATGCTCTAACAGAAAGGTGCATTATACTTCTAAAGTGCAGCTAGGGAGATAAAGTGTCATATAGCTTCAAGAAGATCTTGTACAAAAGACACATAACCAAAACTCCATAGTTAGCCTTCTCTTGTACACAGATATTGGAGCTTGACATCCAAAGTGCTATTCATGTATGGCCTCTAGGGCAAGAGAGGGCCGGCATTTTGGATTGCTCTTTGAGTGTCAGATTGGACACTATACTCTGCCCCTCAATCACAACATAGCAAGGAAACTAGGCCAAGCTGCTGCGTGACTGAGGCTGGAGAACAGCTTGCTTAGTCTACCCTGTGTTTTCTGATTAAAGAGAAATGAGGGCCTTGTACAAGAGACGTATAATCAAAATTTATTGTGCATATAATCAAAACTCCTTAGTCATTGTGCATGAGTGGCCTTTGCAAAAATGAATGCTGATGAGTTAGCTGGGTCACAGCTAGTCCACAGGGGTAAGATTTCTTCTCTGAATACAAGCAGATATTTGAATTAACACTGAACATTTTCTTCATATCTGAAAACAGAACATAGATCAAGGGCAAACCTTTTCTGTCAAACCTCTCTGGGTAAACTTAGAAGTGATGGCAAATCTGAAGCTATGTAATTCTAGAACATAAGCTTGGTTGGTGTATAATTGAAACATTATGTGATACACTGACTAGCTGAAATCAACAGATTTGGGGGATGCTGCTGCCCACTTGCATTCAGAAATCAAAGCAGGCAGCTTCTAACAATTGTTTAGAAATGGTTGCTGAACTCATTATGGGTATTATCTAGCCTTATTAGGCTGAAGGTGATGTAAAGCACTCAATAAATGATAGTATGCTGTGGTTGTGTCTACACTTGGTATCTGCCATCTCTTAGAAACCATCATTTTTGCTGCATGACTGAAAGCTTTTACCTCATTTAGTGGCTTTGCTTTTGGAAAGCAACTGTGATATTCCTATGAAATTTGCCATGGCTGGGTATTCTGTCTTCTCTACACTACAGTCTATACAGTCTTAATGGTCTGCCAAGTTCCATAACTGGAACATGGGCAGCTCAGTTTGTTTCCATTCTCTTGTGTAATTTGATCTTGCTCATTCTTGGCATATCCAGGCAACCCCCGCTTAACGCAGTTTCACTTACTGTAGTTTCGTTATAGTGCTCGTCTAAAGTATGTACCTGGTTTCACTTAGTGTGCAGTTTCATTAAAATGCTCAGCGTGGGGCTGGGGAAAAGCAGCGATGGCGGCGGCAGAGAATGAAGAGGTGAGTGACAGCCAGCAGGGGCCCAGGTCAGGGCAGCAGGAGAGTGGGGTTTGCTCCTGCACGTGGTGCTGGAATCAGTGGGGAGGAGCAGCGGCAGTGAGAAGTGGGGGGAGAGGGACACATGAACATGGAGCCCGGGCTGGTGCCTAGGGCCAGGGCTGGCAGGGCCCAGGGAGGGCGGGGTGGCAGGAGCCCACAGCTGGTGGGCAGGTGGGGAAGAGTGGCGGTGGCAGCAAAAAAGGACAGGTGGGCAGGGGGTGTGAACGTGGCCTGGACTGACGGGGCAGCAGGAGCGCGGGGCCCGGGGTGGTAGGACATGTGCACATTGTCCCCTGCCCCAGCCCATAGCAGGGCAGAGCCTGTGGAGCCTCTCCTGCTCCTGGGCTGCAGCCCGTGCCATTCCAGTCATGCACTCACCTGCAAGGCATGGATACTGTCCTGAGCCTGCAGCAATCTGGCAGTGGTCGGGCCCAGGGCAGGGCAGCACGTTGTGTGGAACCAATTATATTTATTTACATTAAATCCTAATGCTGTTTCACTTAGCGCTCAGTTTTTCCAGAACCAATTAAAAGCACTAAGCAGGGGTTGTATAAATTCATTATAGAAGTTGGTGGTATCAGATAATATTAAGTAATGTCAGGTAGCATTCAGGAATAAATTGTGGATGAAAATTCCCAAGGTGTAGATTTCTTTGGTGGGGCCAGTACTTTAACACAGAAAACTTGGTAGTTATTACTAGTGCTTTTTGAAATACGATTCCAAATCATTAACCAGATGGAAAAGATTCTAAGTGGTTCTAAAAGGAATGGATCCCAATTTCCTTCCCAAAAATTCCACAAGTTTCCTAGAAGCCACTTACAGTTGGAATTGACATGCCCACTTTGATCAGGACTGGCTAAGATAATAGCCTTTTATCCAGTGATATCATTTGGGTATGACGTGCCAGAATGCCTTTTGGGACATATAATGCCATTCCAGACCATCCATGATGAATGCAAGATATAAAAAAAGCAACAAGTTGGTAGTTGATACTATGATACTATGTGTTTTCTGAAGCAATATGACATATTTTGTACAGCCAGCTGAAGAAGGATCTCTCTCCTGGGATTGAAATTCCTCAATATTAAGGTACTGTACCCTAAAGAGACAATCCTAACATCATAGTTTGTGCTGCTATCCTTGTAAAATACTTTACAGGAAGATGACAATTTAGGTATATGGTTGACTTTTGCATTGAAAAATGTGCTTGACTTTTCTATTTTAGTGAAAACTAGAAGCTCTGATTCTACATTTTTTCTATTTAGCTTTATTGTTCACTAATGACAATGACCACTACACAAAGGCAGTGGGCATGACAGCCATGAGGTATAAAGGAGTTTAACATTTTGGGCATTTCCTCCCATCTGAAAGGTCTGTAATGCAGGTGTATGAGGACAGACATGCTCACAGGGCTCCAAGTTCTATACCAAACTTGACCTCTTTCAAGTTATCAGCCAGATGCAGTAAGAAGAAAAGGTGCATTGTCTTTGTCTGGTCTGCCAAACAAGTTAGTCTGAACAATTAGAACAAAAATGGCCCAAAATATATAAGCAGAGATAAGTGGTTACTGTGCTAGTCTGAAATCAGGAAGAAGACAAAGTAGATTTGCACCGTATAGACTAACTAAACCAGAGATGCTATGCATAGCATCTCTGGTTTAGTTCATAAGGTACAAATCTACCTTGCTTTTTCCCCTAACTTATAAGACATCACTTGTTCTAAAGAACACTTTCTTTTATCTAAACACTAAAAATTAAGACAGAACTAGTGCATTTATGCCCCATGTTTGGATTTCACCTACCTCAGTTGAAGGCTTTCTTTGATTTTTCTCTCTAGTGAATACTACATATTATCTGCCTTATATATTCATATGCTGTCTGTCACGAAAGTATCTTATTATTGTTACATAACCTGCTACTTCAGTTTGTGTGATATAAAAGTCAATCCATGGATCTGTCTAAGGTGCCTGAAATGAATCCGCCTGAGCTCTTCTGAGGTGAGGTACAGTGTGCATATATTGGTCACATAAATTAGGTTATTATACTAATCCTGACATACATTATAAAGTGCAGAGGGTTAAAGTAAAGAAGATTAATTATGGAAACAGGAGAATCAAAAATCCTTCCTACTAAATCTCGTATATTTACTATATTCATTTAAATATATTTACCGTTAAAATACTTTGTGTTCTTAATTGTTAAAGAATGATGCAAAGACTAAAGCAACAGAGAGACCATGCAATTCCAGTGGGAGCTCTCACTTACAGGATCAGTTCATAATGGCAATTGTTTGCAATACCTACTTAAGTAGTTTTGTGTGTTCCACATTATGCTATAGGAAGCAGAAAAAAATCTATCTCAGTTCTATCCATACTAAATGTCCCTGCTGACTTATTCACAGCACTAGCCATGCCAATTAATATTACAGATCCTGTCTATTATAACAAATACTTGCACTAAAGTTGCATTTTTTTTTTTAGAAAATGCCATTTTTGTGTAACTGCCGCTCTATATAAGCAAGAGTTACAACAAAGACACTGAAAGATACTGCTAACCCTCCCAATATTCCTCATGGAAGTATAGAAAACCTCTCACAAACACACTTTCAAAATGGGAGACAGGTTTTAAATCTATTATTTGCTTTGAAATAGAACAATCATCTAGGTTTCCTTGCTATCAATAATAAATATTATTCATATACACTAAAACAATACATTAAAATAATAATCATAAATAATTATGATTTGGCTGTTCAGAGTTAACAATCCTGAAATGGCAAATTAGAAATTTCATCTCACTAACCACTTTAGTCCAATGTTGCTCACATCCAAATTATTTTTTGCTGATACTGAATTAGAATTGCCAGCTACTGTAGATTTTCCCTTTGAACACATTACAGCTGAAAGCCCTGCAAAAACCCAGATGATACACAAATATTTTTTATCGATCAATCCACATGTTTAAATTTATATGTGGGAGTAATCCTATTGAGTTTGTGAAGTTACATATATAAGACTCTGCCAAATTGAATTTGTGTGTATAAAAATAAGACCCGAATGTTAATACAAAGAGTAACAAACAAATAAAAATATTATCAAATTGAGAGAGAGAGAGAATGAAAACATTTCTGATTTATTCCCCTAAAACTGTTTACTAAACACTGCTATATGTAAAGTGCAGAAAAAATTGTTAGGAAAATTTTTGTGCAGTAGAGGAGTAGAGGCCAGAATCCAGCCTCCTCCTTTCTGGAATGGTGCCCATCTCACTGAATCATGTTGCCACTCACTCCCTGACTTGCCTTCTTTCCACATTTACATGTTGAGAGGCACCTGGAACTTGGGGATTTACAAAGATCTGTGTCTTCCCAGGAAGAAAAGAATCACCACAAATGGCTGATAGCAATTCCTTCTAAGCATGCTCAGAAGGACAAGTCTAGTTGTGCACATGGAAAAGGGATCTAAAACCTATGTAAATTGCACAAAGTGCACCTTCAGTTTCTACATTTAAATGTGTAAGAAGCATTTAGGGCACTTCTACACATGCTCTGGGGGTGGAGGGGTGGGAGACACTTTAATGAGAGTGGCTCTGAAAGCTGTTCTAATTAAAATACCACAGCATCTCATGTATCAGCATTTCCACAATTCAAAATAGTGGTGCAAGTACTTGAACTAAAGCTCATTTGACAAGCTTTAGTTCAAGTGCCTCCACCATTTTGAAGCACAGGGATGCTGGTACACGAGAAGAAGTGGGAGGCTGCTGGAGTGTGGTAATTACCATGCTCCAGAAGACTTGATTAATCGTGTCAGTAATTACAGTGCCTCAGAGCAGCCTCCGCACTCATGTACAGGCACCTAGATTCCTAAGCGAACCAGGATTTGGGCCGAACTGATTGCTTCCACATTTACAATGAATAAATATTTCAGCAACAAAGGTTACAAAGATCTTCCTTTGGCCAGTACTTAGACATTTCCATTTCCTACCACATGTGAAACAAGGCTGTTTGTTGATCCAACTATATAATAAGCCCAAGACCAATGATGTATATTTTTATTTGCATCTGCCAATATAGCTTTCAAATAAATTTACCTTAAGTTGTAATAAACAGTTGAAACACATTGCAATCTGTGTAACTGTTTCAATAATTGGTTGGGAAATGTCTGGCTCCTTGGTCTTAGCAACAGTTATGATTTTTTTGTCTTTTTTACTTTTCTGATCATTGTACAGTTGTATTAACATTGCAGGAAAGCAAAAGCCAGAATTCAATTAAGAGCATTCAACATTGACAAAAAAAATGTGAGAGAAATTTGTGAACAACAACAGAACTCAGACTCTAAGAAAGGTAGGGATCAAATCAAGATAACTTACTATTTAATTTGGTTTCATACATCTTCCTGTTTTGTATTAATTGATTTCAAAATCTTTCCTGAAGACCCATTTCTTCCATGCTATCTATGGTAAGTTGTGAGCTGATAATGGATAGACAGGTGGTTTTCTGAGGCTATGGACATAATTAATGTCTCTATTTTAAACAACCTACCGCTAACCTGTAAATTGAATAATAAGCCAACAACCTCTTATCACTGTTCCTGTCATTCTCTTCCCCACCCCATTCTATGTCAACGTTTTGTACTTGTCTTAATTTACCTAGTAACCTCTTTGAGGCAGGGACTGTATCGTGGTATATAGTTGGAAAATACAGCACAAAGGGTCCTGATCTGATAGCCACCTCTGAAACTAAAAAAAAGTAATTATATTTTATATTACAGCAATGCATTCAGCAAAACCATTTACTTGCAATTTGTAACTGTAGTTTTTTTCTTAAACCTTTGCTTAAGTGAAGCAATAGAAACTGCAGCCAGTTTTATGTTCAAATGCAACCAACATGTCAAATATTCAGCCTCCAGCAGACTCACGGACCTGTCAAGCACAGCATATCACTTAGGTACAACCTACCACCTGCTGTATAGGAGTGTCTCTCATATCAGCAGCTGATTAAATGAATCCAAACAGTTCTTCTTCAGGGAAAGATCCTTTGTTTTTGCCACACAGCATAATTTTTCAATGCTCCAGAGTCACTTTGGCAGTCCAAAGTGCACTACAGCTTCAGCATTTTGTTATAGGTAAGGAGTGTCAGCTACACTTCCCCTTGGGAGTAATTGATCTTTCAGGCAGTACATGTTGACCAAAAATGCTGCTATTCTAGCATTTCTCTCCAGCTAACAGCTAGAGAAGCTCTGAACTTCCTACAGACAAGATGAAGGCAGCTGTGGCAAAGGACATAATGCAGTCTTCATTTCTAGCGTGTGGTATTTTCCTTCTTTCAGGTGCCCTGTACAAAATACAAACAAAATAAGATGATGTTGCTGATGATTATGATGCAAAGTTTGTTTAAAGGTTTATTCAGCCAAGCCCTATTTTGGAGTGAAAAACTGAAAGGGTTCTGAAATCTCTGTTGTAACACACTATATTCACTCCATGCTTACTCAGAGAGAACAAACAAAACACAACTGGAAAATACTGTCTCTGACACAGAGCGTGGCTCCTGGGGTTGAATCACAAATCTATTAGTGACTGTGAACAAAAATGACAGGCTGTAATCAGGAGAATTATGCTCTTGAAAGTCTCTTCATACTATTTCACTTATGATCATAATTTTTTTTACTCAAGTAATCACAGCTGATGCTACAACTAGTTATACTTTGTGGTTTCTCAGGATGATGGAAACAACACCCGGGGATGCAGAAAGAAAGTTTACTAAAATATTTATCTTCCAGTAAATGTGGGAAAAAAATGAAGTTCATATAGTATTTATCATACTGCTTCATGTCATTCATGTTTATTATCTAGATTATCTTGGCAAATTATTTAAAATAAATAAATTTTCTGGCACGGATTATAGCGAATTTGAGTAGTGTCAGTCAATGATGAATCATCATTGTTAGATGCAGTTAACAAAATTCCAGCCTTATTCCTCTGCTATCCCCAGTCACCACGTTGTAGTTACCAGAAGGACTGACTGGGATTCCTTTCCAAGTACCCATCATCTTTAAAGCGTAAACAATGGTAAGAGTTACTGTCAAAGCTCACATTCTCCTCCTCTCCCCCAGAAGCTGAAGATGCTGCCATTGGCTTTCAACTTTCTACTGGCTCATGGAGATTAGATGCAAAGTAAACACTCTAACGATTAGATTTTGGTTTTCCACAAGGTAGCATGGACAGCAAAGGAGCTCACTGCTTTAAGCACTATTTTTTCCTTCAGAAGCACTTTTGCCATGCAGCCCATTTCTGTTGTGAATTCTGTTCACTGAAGCTTTGCAAATTACATATGAATAGTCCTTTTGGTGTGAGAGTAGATTTAGGTTAAGTATCATTCAAATATAGTCCTTCAATATTTGCAGGCAAAGCTATCAACACTATGCAGCAGTGAGACACTAGCAGCAGTTTCCTTTGCAGTCAAACATTAAGGAGCTATTCTGCATGTATTTATTTATTTATTTAGTCTGTAGGCAACAGTCAACTTCTCATTCCTAGGGTAGCCACTCAGTGTCAGTCGCACATTAAAATATTACAAATTCTACTCTAGTTTATATAGAGTATTTCTACTGTGCTCTTCACCACACTGAGTGCCTTCCAGCAGTGCATTAAACAGCGTAACTAACCTCTTTCACATGCTTAGTCTCCCAGATTCTCACCAGGCAGAAAACTATGTGCAGTGGAGTGTTTTGTTTTGGATTTTTAAAAATATAAAGCACATTTAAAAGAATTAAAATAGCTATATCAAAATATTTCAATGCCCTTGTAGAAAGAGGAAATTATAAGACCGCAAAAGGTTTACAATAGGTATGTAAAAGGTTAAAAAATAATAAATTGTTTAACTAATAAGCTCAGTAGTAACCAGTTAGTTCATTAGTTGTTTAGCATAGGGCAGGGTGCAACATGAAAGTGGGGGAAAGCATGCTGCACGGTGCCCCAGCAGAAACTGGAAGGCAGCAGGGCAAGTGGGAGGGAGGGTGCAGCCTCCCACAAACAGCTCAAGCTCCAGGCACCAGGGTCCACAGAACTTATTAGGTACTAGTCCCCCCTTCCCCTCCCCTTCATCAGTCCTCCCTCCCTCCTGTCTGCCCTGGGGCTGCCATACCAATTAATTGTTTAACCGTTATAATTACGAGTGTGGCAGTGCACCTTTGGGTGCCTGCCACTTTAAGGGCTTGAGCAGACTGTGAGGCAGCCTGCAGGTGGGAGCAGACCCAATCAGGCAGTCACATGACAGCCTGGAGGCCACCTGACTGGAGCAGGGCTGAGCCGCCTCAGTATAAGAGCAGGCCCTGAGGAGCTAGGCCAGCAGTAACTACAGGGAGCCAGAGGAATAACATCACCCAGCCAGAGTACTGCTGCTCCCAAAACATCTGGAGGTTAAGCGTAGGACCTATGGGGATGGAGGAGGTTCCTGAGGTCCAGTGCCTTGAGAAGGGGGCTGAATCCTGTGGCCTGCTGAGAAGAGGGCTCAGGACAAGCCCAGAGAGGACCTATGTGCACAGGGGCTTTGTGAGAGACCAGGAAGGTTTGAAGACTAGTCCTGAGGAATGACCTAAAACTACACCCTGTTGGGACTGGATGGTGAGGTGGGGCTGCCTGTGGCAGGGCAGTCTCCAGGAAGTGCCACACCTGTGCCTCCTCAGTGAAAGGCAAGTATGGGGCACTAGAAAGCCTTAGCCCCAGCTGCCTTGCTGGTGACCCAGTGGAGGGGAAAGGCTAGGGAACACACCCTGACAGAAAAACACAGGACCAAGGCCCACAGAGTGGTGGCAGTCTGTGAAGGGGCCCAAGAAGGCGGACTCATAGGGAAAAGTGAGGCCTAGCACTTCTAACCTAACCAGAGTAACCTTGACTGGTCAATGCTGGGGCCAGGACCAGAACAGTCAAAGGGCCAGAGTGCCCACCAAGAAGGACGCCCGAAACCAGGGGTTCTGACTGACCTGAAGGTGAGGCCAGGGCCTTTTTGTTTTTCTTAACAATTAAGAAAACTGTTCAACAAAATGTGAAAAGGATCATGAAAGACAACTCCCTGACAAATACAGGACTTGACCAGACCAAACTTAAGCTTTTTACCTGAGTGTTCTTGGTGTTGTTTTCATAATGTACTGTATGATTGTTGTATGTGAGGGGTGGCATTGGATGGTTTACCCAAAGGACTGTTTGGATAAACAAAGTGGACTCAGTGGCCCAAGAGATCTCCTCCAAAATTATGTTCCTTAAGATACCAAGGTGTTTTATTTTTTGTTTGCTAGTCAAATTGGGCATGTCCCCACAAGCATGCACGTGGGGTTTGCAGTGCCTCAAAGCTGTTTGAGGCACTACAAACCTCATGCAGTGCACATTAGGGCTGTGCAAAATTTTGATCACTATTTCATTTCAGCAGTGTTTCAAGTGTTGTGATGCTCAAAACTTCAAATCTGAAAGGAAACGGGAGACACGTCGAAACATTTGAAACAAAATGAAACAAGTTGAAACATTTCAAAGATGTTTTGGCGTTTCGAAGGTGTTTTGAAGCTGGGCTGGCAAGGAAAGAGAAAGTAAGGCGAGGGGGGGGGGGGAAGAGGGGAGAACAGGCCGACAGCTGAGTAGTGTCTGCCAACTATTCCTGAGGTCCCTTCCAATCCCAGTGCAATGGAGGAGGGACCTAAAAAGTTTTAGAATAGCATATAAGCCTGTGAGTGCCTAAGCTGTCAGCCTTTGTCAGCCTGTCTCTTGCCAGAGAGCAGTATCTGAAAGGCACGGACTCTGACTGCTTCCTAGCTGCTACTGTCTAGCTAAGGAGTGTGTCTTATACTTGCAAAGGATTGGATACGATACGGTTTATACTGACAGCTTAGCTATACTAGTCTAACTTCAATACTAGTATTGTTATCCCTATATCATTTTTTTTTTTTCTTATATCCATTCCTTTGAAAATCTTCTTTTTTTTTTACCTGAAGAAAAGGAAATCTGTGTTTTGCCTGACAGTGTGATTGCTGGGCACTGTTCAGGAAAGCACAGCATAGATTAGCTAGATTGCACACACAGACATCTACATGTACACACACTACACACACACACACACACACACACACACACACTACACACAGTCAGACATCTTTTCTAGCACAGGAAAACATGAAGCATGCTGGAAAGGCCGGTGCTGCCAAGTCTGGGAGGGAAGCGAGAGGGGGCAAAGGGAGAGGTGTCAGTTCCTTGTCACCCAAGCCTCTTTTCAACCAGCCATGAGGCTTCTGCTGGTACTGAAAGCAAGGTCACAGCAGTGCCTGCAGCTGCACTCCCTCTGACACCAGCTGTGATAATAAACCCCAGCATCAGCCGTATGACAACAAGCAGCACTAGCACCACAGTCTTCTCTGGCCCAATTGCAGGTCCCAGCATGAGCCTCCCACTTCCAGTCTTAGAGGAGCTCAATCTTGAAGTAGGGGACCTCAGCTTGATATCACAAGAAATTCTGGGGCAGCAGGGGGAAGCAGAGTTTGTGCTCTACACCCCTCAAAGTTCCCCCAGAGCCAGGTCCGCACTTCCCCAGAAGAGACTGCGAAGGACGCTGTGGGGGCAGCTGGCTCAGCTCCTCCTGTTGTGCCTCTGCCTGCTGAGAAGCCCCACCTGCACCCCAGAAGCAAGGGGGTAGTGTGGTCTGGGATCATTTTGAGGTGGCAGATGATCCTACATATGCTACCTGCCTGCACTGCCAAGATAAAACCAGCCAAACAAGCCTATGAACTGCACTTCATCAACCTGCCAGGTACAGAAACTAATGGACTCAATATAGACATTGGAATTCTGACACGCTACAACCTATAATCTGACTCCCCAGGTACCTCTCCATTTTCACCTGCTACATCCCCCTCCCCCCTACCCTAGCCTGTCTCTCTCATCCCGACACCTCCATTTCCATTTTCACTGACTGGCTTTCTTGCCTGCATTGCATGCCAGCCTCTGGCTTTTTTACTATTCCTTCCACCCAGGAACACACACACACACCAACTACAGGTGCTTCTTCAACCTGACAAAGGGTTTTTCAACCCAAAACTTGCTAAGATATATTTCTCCAACTATTCAGTTTGTCTACTAAAAGATATCAGATTGACCCAAAGAACCTTGGGGCAGGGGGCTGGACTTGATGATCTTCCGAGGTCCCTTCCAGCCCTAATGAAAACCTTGTCTGCCATGTCCTTAGATCAACACGGCTACAACCTACATCCCTAGTACCTGTCCCTGGTCAGCTGACCTGAAGGAGGCAGGGCCCTGGGCACATCTAAGCCCCAGGGCTGGGGCTGCCAGAAAGAGTTCTCTGGCAGCTGCTGGAAAAGAAGCTCCTGCAGGAAAAGAAAGAAAGGCTCTGTGACAGTTTGGCTGCCAGAAATGCTAGTGCTACTTAATTACCTGTTGTTATTTAAAATGGTGGACCACACTGAGGCTGTAGGGAAGGAAGAGATCTCATTGGGGCACACTACTGTGTCATGTAGAGGCCCCAGAACCAGCAACAGGGGCATACAGAGTCCAGTAAGAACATAAGATAGAGCGAGACTGAGACCTCATTACAGGGATGATATCAATATACTATCTGTGAGGCATGGGGCATGGTAAAGGATGGTTGGAGTTATACATCTAGCCCATAAGGCTTAGGGTGTTCCCTTGAGGCACCTACTTAGAGTGGGCACCAGCAAGGGGTCCAAGAACCTACAGGGTTTAGAGGGGTCTGTTAGAACTGTGACTGAGCTGAAGCTCGAAGGCAGCCTCCTTATCTATTATCTTTTCCAACAAGATGTGGTCGCAGGTGAGAAAAAGTGCCTGTAGGGTGAAGCTGGCATGGTTACAGGGCCCTAGGGGTATCACAGCCATCTCTAGGGTCCCTACTCTGTGACAAAGTACAGTTTCCCAGAAACCCCTACACCTATCTCCTTGAAGCTTGGAAGGCTTCATGGCCTCAGCAGTGGTTACAATCCTTGCTGTTTTCAACCCACTCCACCCACGTGACACAAGTTTTGCTTGTCAGCACCTTGAGGAGCAGTTCCCCAGAAACTACTGTACCTATCTCCTTGAAACATGACAGGCTTCATGGCCTCAGCAGGGGCTACCATCCCTGCTGTTTTCATCCTCCTCTGCCTCAACACACATGCCATGAGTTTTGCTTGTCAGCAGCCTAAGGTGCAGTATGCCAGAAACCCCTGCACCTATGTCCTTGAAACTTGGCAGGCTTCATGGCCTCCACAGGGGCTACCATGCCTGCACTTTTAATCAGAATCAGGCAAGAAATGATACAGTTATGGCATTTTAGTTATTCCCCATTATAGCCTATGGCCGAAACAGCATCAAAACTCGAAACAATTTTGGCCAAAATGAAATAAAATAGCGATTCAAAATGCTGAAACAAATCACTGTCCTGTCAAAACACCGAATCCGAAATCAATATGAAACACAGGCATTTCACACAGCCCTAGTGCACATGCACCTGTTCACTGCCTTGCTAATTTGTAGCATAGTGAGAGGGGGTTGACACCGAGACATCCTGCTGCTGAAAAAAAACCACTGCTGAACAAAGTGGTGCAGTGCATGAACTCTGGCGTGCACTGCCAGAAAGAGAACCTGGCCAGCCAGAGGCAAGTTCTAGCTGTTGGCCAGGCTTTGAGCGGAGAGCTCAGCACCACTGCTGCCCTTAGGAAATCCCCCGAACTCCAGGTAAGGCTGCTGTGGCCAGCACAGTTGCTGCCCCAGCCTCCCCTACCCCACCCGGGTCCCTTTGCCGCACGCTGGAATTCATGTGCAGGGTCATGCCCAGCACAAATAGCAGCAGCACAAACATTTGCCACTGCTATTTGTCCTACAGGAAACACACATCCCTGCACATGTGCAGTCGTGAGGACATATCCGCTGAGTCATTATGGAGCAAAGATTGAAAGCAGAATTAAACCACTATTAAATCCTAGAAAAAGAAACAAACATTCATATAGCTCACTGCCTGTGAAGGATCATAAAACCATCTACAAAAAATTAAAGTAAAAAAGTAGATCTGAGCCAGGAGTTTTGGACTGCTGAGTTTCCTGGAGAAAGCAGAGTGGTGCTCTTTGAAAAGTGGGTTGTATATGCTTTAAATTTCTGCATGACAGAAAATCTAATAAATACTGAATGTAGCAAGCAATATACCAACCACGCAGCAAGAACACCACTTGCAAAACTGTCACAAATCTATTCCTACAAGATTATTATTTTTACAATTATAAAATCTTTAAGATAAATGAGTCCTTAATGGAACCAGTTTTAATTGACATCTGATAGGTAAGAGAGACATTCTTTCCCAGATTTCTTCTCATTTGCCAAGCTGAACTGACTTAAAATGGCATTCAGGTATGATAAGTAGAACCGGTAATTCCCTTTTCTATCCCAACTTGGCATAAACTTCTCTAGCAAGGATTCTAATGCAACATAATTCAGAAAATTCACAAGTCACATAGTGTTACTATGGCTCTGAAAATAAAGTTGGATGTACAAAGTTATGCTGGTGCACCAGGATGGTGTTGGGAAAACCAATAAAGCCAGTTTGGAAGTGGCAGATGGAATGGCTTTTTTACCAGTTGTATCACACATTTTAGGGCTTTCTGGTCAGTTTGCCCCTACCCCTAACCAAACCAGTAATATGTTTCCCAGAATACATCTACATGGCACAATGCAGAGATACCAGAGATATCTCTAAATAAACTAGCTCAATACTGAGAAAGGTACAGTGCAGAACTCCACCCATGCTGAGAAGCAGGATTTAATTACGTTTACACGGAGTCCCACAGTACCAGCTAGCTTATTCAGTGCTCTCTCAGCTTTTCTCCTGTGTCACATAAACACAGCCTCATGGACTGACATTCCAAGGGTCAGAGTATAACTGGCTGAATGGAGGGCCCTTAGAAATTTGCAGGATTGGACCCCCTACATGAAAAAGAAATCAGACTGATATTTTTTAACGCAGAAGGGAAACTGTGATTATCAAGTCCAGCCTGGATAAGAAGCCAATGAATTTCACTCAGTAATTTAATTCTTGCATCAAGTCAATGATTTAAAATTGAGCACAAGTATTTATTTTGTATGAATTAAAGTTTGATTTTTTTTGTAGCAGTACCAATATAGGTAACACAATAGGTAATGCGATTGT
Organism: Alligator mississippiensis; assembly: GCF_030867095.1. Taxonomy (NCBI): domain Eukaryota; kingdom Metazoa; phylum Chordata; order Crocodylia; family Alligatoridae; genus Alligator; species Alligator mississippiensis. The sequence continues at coordinate 51,797,730 of NC_081824.1, read as the reverse complement.
GCACAGCAGGAACCATATTTCCTCCTTTGTGTTTGTATAAAGCCTATAACAGTATGGCTTTGAACCTGATCGGGGCTTTTGTGTGCTCCTACAATGTAAATAAGTAACATTATATCTGTAGGGGGTTTTTTAAAGTAGGAAGGGTATCTATTTTGGTTTTTTTGAAAATGTTAATATAAAACCATTAGAAATTAATTTTAACATTGTTCTTTGAGAATAGTCTATTCCACTTGGAATGCTGTACTTAACTTTATTTTACTTTTTCCCTTACTAGACTATTAAGCTGCTCATTGCGAGAGACCAGAACAGGAAAAAAACCTTTTGCCAGTCAGATGCCAGGAAGCTGATGCAAAGAAGCCTGAAAAAATGGAATTCTGTTTTATCCCCCAAACAAGTCTCTATGGTTTTCTTCACTCTTCCTCAAAACGATCATTATAAATTAGAAAACAAATGTTTTTCATTAAATGTGATAATGTGTAGACAGGCTGGGATAATCATTTTTGATGATACAAAGCAATGGTGCTCAACCTATCTGGCCCCATGGATCAACGAGTGACTTGAGGTTGGTCTGAGGGCCAGATCCCATGCAATGTCGGCACAGTTTTCTATGTGCTGGATCCAGCCAGTCTGACCCCATTTGCCAGCACAGTCCATCATGTGGGACCATGTCATCTGGCCATCAGGGCTCCCTACAGATTTGGAAATTTAGCAGTAGGGGAGCAATGGCAGTGTTAATTGCTGCAGCTCTGGGCACTGCAATTAATGCTGCCACTGCTCTCCTACATCCACATTTCTGGATCCTTGAGGAGCCCTGGGGCTGGATAACACAGCTCCATAGGCTATACACCTTGAGCACAACTGATATAAAGTAATGAGTGAAGTGTTTTTATGTTAAAGCTGAGCCCTGGTGGATATGATACGAAGATTGGAAATCAGACTTATAGGGATAGATTGATGTTACTAGAATGATCAATTAATAGGAAACCTTTATTGATAACACATGCAGAACGCAGAGACTAACTGGTTCAGAGGCATAAGCTTTTGTAGGCAACAGCCTTCTTTATCAACTGATAATAACCAGATAATGCATGGTAAATTTTTGACAGAGAAGGAATAACAGCAAAGGAAAACCACCATTTGTGCAAATGGTAAGATCTAAAGTGCTATAGACACCAACACCAAGAACCAGCATGACAAAGGATAGTGACTGGGAGGGGTACAGTGAAAAGGTTCATTTACTCAGTTACCATGAAATAAAGCCCTCTCTTCAAAATGAAGTTAGCTCAGTAAAAAGGTGTGAGAAAGGAATAAAGAAACAAATATCTAACAGAGTCCAGGTCAGGGTGGGTAAAATACAGCCTTCAGGCTGGATCTCACCAGCCAAGGGATTCTATCCAGCCCACAGTGGGTCCCTCAGCCCTGCCTGGCCCAGGTGTGTGGGACAGCCTGGGCCATGGCACATGCAGCTGGTCCTGCTGCCTCCAGGTGCACAGTGGGGTGGGGGTAATGTGGTGGCCAGACTTAACTACTCAGCTGCCCCTGTGATGGCAGTTCACTCTGCCTGGCTGCTGCTGTCAGTGTCTCTGCCACTGACCCTAGCCCCACTGCCCAGGCACCCCAGACCATCCGCCCTACACCCACTGCTGGGGACACTGCACAGAGCAGGTAGGGTCTCCATGGAGATTGGCCTAGGATAGGGAGCGGATTATGGCTCTGCCCCAGGCCTTAGTCCCGCACTGTCCCCCACCCGCCCCACCGCAATCCCAGTCCTGGCCCCACCTGCCTGTCCTGCTCCTGGACACCACTCCCTGCCCACCCACCTGGCCAAGTGCTCCCTGCCCATAAGGGTTCCAGGTCAGTCTCCATGGAGACCCCACCCATTCGCTCCTTCCAGTGCCCCAGGCAGTGCATGTGGGGCAGGCAGGCCCGGGACCACATAGGATTAATGGTAACAGTTGGTAGAGAAAACCAGCAACATTTCAACTATGTAAGGAAGCTGATTAACTTCCAAGCATTTATAAACAGCTTGAACATTCATGCAATCAAACAGATGACAGGTGAAGCTCAATATAAAATGGTTACTTACCTTCACAGTAACTTGTTGTTCACAAAGGCATTCCCATACAGATGTAGGCATGCTCAGTACACTCAAACTGCAAAGCTGAATTGGAAATACCGGGGTGGATCCAAGGAGGTGCAGTGGTACAGTCACACTACACTTCGATTCATGGTTCACCCAAAGTTTAAAACCAATTTCCACACAGTGGTAGTAGCGGCATTTCTATTCAGGCAGCAATGAGGAAGTCAACTGACTCTGTGGCTCACTATACTCTATCTGATTCTTTCAACACTCTTCATTCCATGGGTGTTAATGGCACTCTGGTTATGGCAGAGTGTCTAGAAAGATGTGCAACTGGGGACAATTTAGCAGCCTTACATGGAATCATAGGAAAGTAGAACTGGAAGGGACCTCATGAGGTCCATCTAGTCCAGTACCCTGCTCAAGGCAGGAGCATCTCTAACTAAACCATCCCAGCCACGTGTCTGTCCAATCTGCCCTTGAAAATTCCAAGAGATGGATAGTCCATAGTTTGTCTAGGCAGCCCATTCCAGTGCCTGATCATCTCCATCATCCGATAGTTTTTCCTGATCATCTCCATCATCCGATAGTTTTTCCTGATCTACAACCTAAATTTTCGCTGCTGCTGCTTAAGGCCAGGGCTCTTTGCCTTGCCCCATATAGTCACAGAGAAAAGCTCATCTTCATCCTCTTTTTAATCACCCTTCAGATACTTGAAGACTGGTATCAAATCCCCTCTGAGTCTTCTCTTCTCCACACTAACTAAATAACTTTTTTTGGCCTTTTCTCATAAGCAAGGATCCCAGTTTTCTCTGACAAAAAAATCACAAATTCTCTGATGAAACCCCCAAAATCTGTTATTAAAATTAAAAGCTCCCTGCAGCACCCCCCCCCCGATGGTGCCCCTCACTGCCCCCAAAACAGCCCCCCACCCCACTTGTGCCTCTTGCCCCCACCCACAGCTCCTCCTGCCTGGCCCTGATGGAGGGGACCCCCAGCCACCAGGGCTATGGGGCCAGGGGTCCAAGTCTGCAGCTCCATGCCTTCAACAGCAGGCAGCTGCAGCAGAAGCAGCATGAAGCCGACTCCTCCACTGCTGCTGCCTGCTCAGGTGGGGGTGGGCCGGCTGCTGGCTCCCCCTAGCCCTGCCGGTGCCCTGCTGGCTCCCCCCAGCAACCCCGCAGCCCTGCCAGAGGGGTCCCCAGACCCCTACAAGTCCCACTTACCTCAGGCTCCAGGAGCAAGGAGTGAAGCTGAGCTGAGTGGAGCTGTGGCTGATTGAGAGCCTCAGGCCCTGCCCTTCCCCCTTTCCCTCCGGGCAGAACTGGGGTTTCCCACCCTGTTTGCAAACAGCTCTTGCAGGCTGGAGCTCAACCAGCCTGCAGCACGGTTTGCAAAACCAGGGAATCCGTGGTTTTTTCTGCGAAAAGGAGAAATCCACATTCTCTCTCATAAAAAGGGGAAATCCCTGGTTTTCTCTGTTTTTCTGTGGGAAATGGAAAACCAGGATCCCTACTCATAAGTCATACTTACCATGCTTTTAATCACTGTTGTTGCTCTTTGCTGGACTCTTTCCAATATCTCAGCCTTACTGAAGGGTGGGGCCCAAAACTGGACACAGTACTCAAGATGAGGCCTTTACCAGTGCTGAATACAACAGAAGAATCACTTCTCTTGATTTGTAAAAGATATTCCTACTAATAAAACTAAGTCTGCTGTTGACCTTTTCAACAAGAGAAAACTTCTCATTTTTACCTTATGGTCCACTGTAATTGCCAGGTCCTTCTCTTCAGTACTGAGGCCTAGCCTGTCATTCCCTAATCTATATTTGTACATTCAATTATTTTGTCCCAAGTGCAGGACTTTGAACTTAGCAGTGTTAAATTTAATCTGCCTGATTGTGGACCATTTTTCCAGTCTATCCAGGTCGTTATTGACTCCAAGATGAACATGGGCCGACAACGCAAGAACATGGTCAGTAGGGCTAACCGTACCTTGTCCTGCATCCACAGATGCATCACAAGCAGAGCCAAGGAGGTGATCCTCCCCTTTTATGCGACACTGGTCAGGCCGCAGCTGGAGTACTGTGCCCAGTTCTGGGTGCCGCACTTCAGGAGGGATGTGGACAGCACTGAGAGGGTCCAAAGGAGGGCCACTCGCATGATCCGGGGACAGCAGGGCAGACACTATGAGAAGAGGCTATGGGACCTTAACCTGTTCAGCCTTTGCAAGAAAAGGCTGAGGGGGGACCTGATGGCCATCTATAAACTTACTAGGTGGGACCACCGGGGTTTGAGAGAGACCTTGTTCCCCCCAGTGCCTCCTGAAGTAACAAGGAATAATAGCCATAAGTTTTTAGAGAGTACGTTTAGACTAGACATTAGAAGGCACTACTTCACAGTCAGGCTGGCTAGGATTTGGAACCAACTTCCAAGGGAAGTGGTGATGGCTCCTACCCTGGGGGTCTAAGAGGAGGCTCGATGTTTACCTGGCTGGGGTCATTTGAGCCCAGTTTTCTCTCCTGCCCAGGGCAGGGGGTTGGACTAGAAGATCTACAAGGTCCCTTCCGACCCTACATCTATGAATCTATGAATCATGAATTTGACGCCTACGCTCCAGAGTGTCTGCAACTCCACGCAACTTGGTATCATCAACAAATTGACTAAGAGAAGATCCAATCATCCAAATCTCTGATGAATATTGTGGTGGGGACGCCACCAAGGACTGAAACCTACCTCCGACACGAGAGCGGAGAGGGACACAGGGGGCCACAGGACACCACCAAGGATCAAAGGCGCAGCAGATGCTGCTGCTGGAAGGCAAGCTGTGACAATGCTGGAGGGAATGGAATAGCAGCAGCCATGGCACACTGTGGGAGATCCGGCACATTCATCTGCACCGGCATAGGCACGCTTTATAGCTGCATGCTGAGGCTGATTTTCTAATGAAAGAGGAATAAAAACCCCACTGGCCGACACTTGAGGAGGACCGGAAGTGAGTCCTCCAGAGGGCCTGAAGTGGCTGGGAACAAACAACTGTCCTGGCAGGGGTGAGTGGTGGCAACCCCAAGAGGAGGGATGCCCAGCTAAAGCTGACTCAGAGGAGCCAGGATACTTACCTTTCTTGAGGCCGTGGATCCCGGATAATGCTGGTAGAAACTGGTACACAGGTGAGTCTGTGAAGAGAAAAAGAAGAAAGGAGGCTGAAGCTCTAAGTAGCCATCAGGGAAAGGGAGAGTGCCTGGGAGTAAGGCACTCCAGGACGAACATAAGGATGAATCAGACTGACTCAAGGCTTGAATAAGGATGGTACACCATCCAAACCAGGACTGTGAATAGATACCAACTAAGGCCCAGCTGTGGCTGGTAGACTTTATTTTAGCCTCAGTTAAGGATTATCTTCATCTTTGGTTGGCGCAAGGCAGGGTGTAGGGGAGGCAGAGATCCGAGATGGAGATCCAGGTAAGGAAGCCAAAAGAGGGAATCAGGAGGGGCAGGATTCAAGAATGTCCTCCCAGCAATAATCTGTAACAACAAGATGCAGCAGGCAAGAATCCCTGAGAACCTTTCAAGGTATCTTACTGGAAGGCAGCTGTCAACTCAAAAGGAGACAGCTGCATCCGAATGGCAAAAGGCGAAGCGCTTAAGTGAACATCATGGGAGGTTACAAAGATGTTAAACAATACCAGACTCAGGACAGGAACCTGGTTATATTGGTAATGATTTTCAAATGTGGCTGGAGAATTTTGGGTTCTTAAATTTGATACAAGCTATATTGCTCTGATTTTTAGAAATTGCTAGGAAACCAATTATGAAGTTGATTAAATGCTCCCTTCTGAAACTCTAGCACCATTTAGATATAAAACATATTGTATTCCTCTTTTTTAATATACTTAATAACTACTATGTAACATTATAAAGATAATATTATTAGAAGGTAATAGATTTCCAGATATATACTTAGGCTCAATGTAATGGATGTCAATGCACACAAACATGGTGTAAAGAATGAACAAAGTAACATTTGTTTCTGGAAAACTGATGGAGAAAGAATACTTGATAGGGGAGAAGTTCGGATTCCAAGGCAATTTATGAAGTTGCTTTTGCCACTGAGGCTGCTGAAAAGGTGAAATAAAGAAAAAAAACATACTGAAGAAAAAAGTCCGTAAAACCCTTGGTATATACAAATGCTAAAATGTGCATAGAACTGGAGTTTCCTGGAAGGGCTGGAGAACTGATTGGAATTTTAAGTATCAAGATAAAGAGCAACACAGCAAGAGAAGACAAAACAAACAAGATAAAGTTTGATACTAAAATGAATCAAGTGATTTAGACTGCTGCCGTTCAAAGTGTATTTATATTCAGCACAAAACTGATTTCTTACAGAAATGATTCACATGATTCCAAACTATTTTGGATTGAACCTTTAAAAAAAAGGTTGAATGTGAGATAAATGATTGTGCTGTAATAGAAAAATGGGGAAAATGTTTTAAGAAATCAATACAAAATACTTTATGGAATTGTATGATATATTCCCAATACTCTAAAATGGAGTCAAGAACATGTACCATAGTTTTAAGGTAATAAACATTTCAGGGCTGTTCTTTTAATGCCACATATTTTAAATGCAGAAAAATCAGAGGAAGTTAACTTTAAAAGAAATTCAGGAATACATAAATCTAGAAATGGACAACTAAGACACTCCAAATTGCCTTAGGTCTGACAAGTAGTACAGTAATGAATGAACTACTTTAAAGCCATATTAAATAGTTTCATATATTTTTTCCTTACATAGTCATTAAAAATGCCTTCATGGTGGCATGCTTGCATGTATGCATGCTTTACTACTTTGGTATGGTGCATAATGATCACAGAAGAAAATACTTCCTGATCACAGAAAACAATTTTCCCCAAGCATTTTTTTAATCTTAAGAGGCTGCTTTGACAGGTAGTTTGTGAGTTACCATTGCATACATACAACACCCCATACTTACCCAAATATAAGATGACCCTGAACATAAAACAATTCCCCAATAATTAGATTCTATATATGGAGAAATTATACATTTGCTATAATTTTCCAGGCACATAAATCTAGTTATTGGAGGTTTGCCTTGAATCTGTACTCCTCCCACTGCCACAGCAGTTGTTCCCCTGAAACCCTGTCTTCTCTCTTACTGTTAGATCCTGCACTGAACATTTTGAAATAAATTTGCCTGTAGTAATCTATTCATCCAGAATTGATGCATTTAACATTTTTTGAAATTGCTGCAAGTTTTAGCACAGGCATTTCAGAAATGCACATTTAAGCAGCACTTTGGCACCTACTTAGAGAAAGTACAAGTTATGCATTATATTAGTCCAGAGCCAAAAGGCTCACGATTTACCATATAGTACATTGGGCTGAGCTCTAGCAGAGACAACGTGGATGTGTGACCACAGAGGGAGAACCAACTGGAGATAGCCACACATAAAGAGACATCAGGAGTCATCAAGGGAAAGGAGAATACCAAAGCAGAAACCTGAGAGTAACAGAGGGTCCCTCCCTTTGTCTTGCCCGTCTCTCCCTTTGTCCTGTCTGTCCCTGCCACCTCTCCCTTTGTCCCATCCCTCCTTCTCTTCCCATCCCCATCCCCTGGGAAGGGTCCCTGAGGTCACCATGGACTGAGGGCATACCAGCATCCCATCTCATGCACCCTACTGGAGGGAGCCTGTGGGCCTTGGCATCTCACCTCCAGACTGCTGACACCTAAGAGAAAGAGCCTGAGTGGAGCCTGCATCCTAGCCAGACGTACTTTGACAGCCCTAGGATTGGTAGATAAAGAATTGTTTGTATTGCTGCTTTTCTGTTCTTACTCTGTATCAATAAATTTGCCTATTATCAACTGGCAGGTGTTGTGGTCAGTCTGAGGGTTGTGCCCGCCTGGAACAAAAGTACAGGTGCTAGGTTCAAATCCAGTGTCAACAGTACCCACGTGACCTAGCTTCCACCCCCCTCCTCTCTTTTTCCTCTTTCTCCCTTTCTCTCTTCACCCTCTCCCCTGCCCCTCCCAGAGCTGTCCTGGTATTGCTGTATCTCCAAGGCCTGATGCCAGTTCCCTGTAGAGGGAATATCTGCTCAGTTTTTTTAAGGGCCAGACACCAAAAAAAAAAAAAGAGGCTGCCATCAGTAAGTTTGCCCAATATGGGCCATGTGTTTTATAGTCATGTTCAGTTTGGCTGCATTTAATTTACTCCATAATTGGTTTCTATTACTGAGCACATGCTACTTTTGCAGCAGTTTAATGATAGACAATGTATTTAATGAGTTTTCCTTGTATGCAAATGTAAGAAGAGAAGCATTTTTTCTCCATGCTGATGGGGGGGAGGGACCTAATCTTATATTTGAGTAAATACGATGTGAGTGTATGTGCATGGGCACATGTGTGTGTGCGTGCACACACTCAACAGTAAGCTACACTGGTAAGCTATATATAGGTATGGATGTACTTGAGAGTAGACAGCATTGCTTTGGTTTTCTAGATTTGCTTGATTTTAGTCCAAGCCATGGGAAGGAGGAGTAGCTGACATCAGAAAGGAAACTGATAGAAATTAAAAGAGGAAAAGAGAAAGGGAATATTGAAGCACTTAAGAGGGGAAGGAAGAAGGTATAGAATAGAGACAGCATTAGACATAAGAAAGAGGTACTTAGTGCAATTGAAAGCACTGAAAAGAGGAATAATTACTATCAAAGTTTGAGAGCCTGGTTCAAGCTCTGTTTTATTTTTATAATCCAAGGTTCTCATTACCCAGCAGAGGAAAGTTAAAATACATTGACTGTGTTAAGCACATATATTCAATGAAGGCAGGCTTAAGAAGTTCAAATAATTTAATAAAAAGGGAAGACAAACTCCATCATTTTTAACACCTATTACCTTGGCCAAATCAAATGGCAAAGGGAAGAATATATTCCACCTATCTCATGTCTAAATAGCATGGAGGCATGTAAAAACTGAATAGTCAACATGTAAGTGTCTAAGTATGATCCTATTCCACCCAGGTCAAGTCTCTGAAAACTATCAACATATCTTTCCATGCAGTGATATCTTTTATTGGATCTACTGCATGGTTGGGATAGTTTTAAACAACCTTTTGAATGCAGAGTTTGTCTGAAACTAACTCAAACAATGCACTGCTTGAATAAAAGATACCACCCACAAAAATCATTGCTTCTCCCATATTTCCTGAAACAAAACAGCTACATCACCCCAACACTATTACAATACTTACTTTTTAGGGTGTCTTACTCTTAGCCTTAAGACTATAAAGAACATCAAGGAGAAGGACCCACACACCATTTGTATTAGCATTGTTTTAGGGACTTGAGCAGAACAGAACAGAACAGAATTTCATTTTGACACCTAGTAAATGGAATAGCATCCAGCCCAAAATATATGTACTGACATGAGGTTCAGAAACCGGGAAACTTTGCATTCAAATGTTCAGGGTTGAAGAAATGAAATATATTTTAAAGGGCAAAAGCTTTTATGAAGAGTGGGTTCTTCTCTACTACTTATTTCTCAAATTCTCAGGAAAAGGCTGCAGTAACTAGTTTGGGGACAAAAGTAAGTCGTTTTATAGGAGGGAGCTTTAAAATATTCCCCAAAAAACTATACACCAAAAAAATATAATAAACTTGCATTTAAATAAGTATATGAATTCACGTTGACTATTCAGTTTTTGAATGTCAGCTTTTGAGTACTTGAAGAAATCTTCAAATTGTGAGAAGTATAAGACATGATTTAATTCTTTTCCCACCAACACTGCAATTAAGCCGGGGTGGGAAATTATTTAGTCTGGAGGGCTGCTTAATGAGTTTTAGTGAGCTATGGAGTACTGCAAGGGTAGCCCCACCCCTTCACAGGTGCCCTGCTCCCTGGTTGCCATCTTGGCACTGGAAGTCCTGGCCACAACCCCTGACCATTTCCACTGGAAATACCTCCTCTTGCCCTGGAAGTATTCCTTGGGGGGGGGGGGGGGGGGGGAGGGGGGGAACCCACCATGAAACTGGAAAAAAAACACAAATCATGTATTAAAAAAATTAAAAAACATCTACTTGAACTTACTTTAACTTTTTTGAAAAAATTGTTTTTGTCCTGATTTATGTTTGTGTAGTTTATCTAGAGGCAGTTGCATAGTAGCTCAAAATACAGTCTTACTCTTGTATATTGGGGTGGGTAAAGGGGTGTATGTGGGGGTTGTGGTTGGGGAGTGGGGGGGTATATATGGTGGGGCATTGGAGATGTGTGGCAGGTTGTAGGTGTGGGGTATGTGGTTGGGGTGGGGGGGGTGGGAGGGTGTAGTTGTGTTTGGGGGTATGGTGGTGGGTAGAGTCTGTGGGAGGGTGTGGATGTGTGTGGAGTTATGGTGGGGGGATGGGAGTGTGTGGTGGGGGCTGTGGGAGGGTGTGGGTATGTGTTGGGGGTGGGTGTGCATGTGTGTGGGCGGGGTATGTCAGGGGAAGTCCTCAGAGTGTGCGAGTCCCTGGAGCTGCATGTGGTGGTGAGTAGGGTGAGCCCTACCTGGCCCCGTAGTTTGCCTCTACCTGCACTCCCACCCTAGACCCGGCCACAGGTGGTGACAGCTTTCAAGGTCAGCCCCAACTAGCCCATTAGTGCCCTCACTGAAGTTCCCGGTTGCACATGCTGGCAGGGTGCGGGGCCAGCCCCACCCACCCCATAGCATGCAGCTTGTGCACTCCTGCAGCATATGGGGTCAGCCCAGCCTGCCTCATATGGCATGGCTCCTGCCCCCTTTCCCCCAACAGGAGTCCCTGGCCCCCAGCCCAGTGGGGCCCTTACCTGAATTCCCACTCTCAAAGGCAAGGAGGACTGGAAACAGGCTCAGGGTAGCCAGGCACAAGTTCTTCCAGGCAGAGGCTTCTTACCTCTAGTGCCCCCTAGCTTGAGGATGGGATGGGATGGGATGGGATGGCATGGCATGGCATGGCATGGGTCAGGCCAGGCCAGGCCAGGCAGGGAGGGGGGGGGGGGGGGGGCAGAGCAATTGCTTAGCAGCCAGAGCAGCACTTTCTGCCTGGAAACACCAACTTGCAAAAGAGCAGCGAGAGCCAAAGTTTATAGATAGTTTACAGAGGGCCCCCATGGGCTCCATGGAATTGCCTGGCAGGCCAGATCTGGCCTGCGGGCTGTATATTGCCTGCCCCTGCTTTAAACCCTATGAACCTTTTACACCATGGGTGCCAAATCCTCCACGAACTGAATGAGAGGTGGGACTGGTCCACTGGCTGGATCAGGCCCACATAGCTCCCTGTCCCCCCTACTGAACATCACAGGTGACAGCCAGCCAAGTTGTTTCAAGATGTTGGCCTGAACAGTTACCACAGGCAGTGCAGGCCAGGACCAGCCCTGGCAAATTCTGCAGGTGGTACACATCTCAGGCATTGTGTGTGTGCCTGATCCAGCACAGCAAATGGGGATGCACCAGGGGCCAGATTATGAGGCTCTGCAGGCTGGATCCAGCCTGTGGGCTGTATGTTTGACATCCCTGTTTTACATGACAAAAATGGGCAGCCATTTCATAATGTGTAGAAGAGGGGAAAAATGCATAGCAAATATAAATCCCTCTTACTTCTCCTCACCCCCATCCTCTAATAAAGGAAAAATGGAGGCTTTCAAATCAAACTGTTCTCTTTATCTTTAGATCAGTAGACAGAGCTTTCCATTGGACAAAAGGCTGTCAATTTATTCAAGCCCATGAGATCCTCCAGCTGGGTCTGCATGTCACTGGCAGACAAATCACAGAGGTATTGTATATTTATTGGTTATATTAAGTTTAACCATACCAACATTACAAAAGAAACCTAGCAAATGGACCCACTTACCAGTGATTGAGGCTTCTCAATTCTTTTTTCTTCCAGCTATAAGGTTCTTAGACTGAGTCTAGCATTCAGAGCTACAGTCAAATTCTCTTTAATAAACACTTAAACTTAATGCTAAACTGATGCCTGTGAAATGGACTGATTACATTTGCAAATGGCACTCATTTTATCCAAATCAGAACTAGGACCTTATCTTTCAAGCTTAAACCTAGGAGCTTTTTTCTCTTGAAGTTGCAAAGTACCAAAAATGTTCATCTGCAAAAAGTTCACTTTGCAGAATCACTGAACAACAATAATAGCAGACTGTAATAAAGAAAACATCTGTGCAGTGTCTCAATACTAGGAAAGGAATTTAAACCTTTCAGATCCTGAATGAGCAAGATTTTTCTCACTTCTCTATGCTCATGGGAGTCGCCTAGGATTCTGAGGTCCCAGATCTTTTGACTTTAAATAGCACTCTTGTAAGGTTATAAAAAAAATGTTTCCCAAGATTCTTCAATTAGATTTCTTGGATAAAAGGAGAAACTGTGTGCAAGGGCTGGAGAGAGAAAAAATGCCTATAATTACATTCAAGAAAGTACTGTAAAAACTCTACATGCTACACATGTCAGAGGTTTGACCAAATTCCCTTTCCAGCTTATTTATCTGCTCTTGCTTTTTTGTTCTTCCTGTCTCTAAATGTACACATAATCACAACTCCTCTGCCTCTCAATGAGTTTACATGACAACAGAAGTTTAAAGAACTGGAAGACAGATTCTTTGGGGTCCTACTGTGGGAAAGGTTTCTTTTGATTTGGTTTTCTGTTCACTATCAAATTCAAAACACTCTGCTTTCAAAGAAATACTCAGGAATCATCAAAACGTGCAAGACCATGGAAAAAAAATCATTTTTGTGTACTTCCAAAGAACAACAAAAATATTAAATTTAGACTCCTGCTAATAACCTGCACTTGCATGAACTAATCTGTGTTTTCCAAGAATGTTACCTGTTCTGGTCTAACTGAAATAATTTGAAAGAACAAACTATTACATAGTACCTGAGCTTGTAATATACCTAGTGACTGTATAGCATGAGTTAAAAGATGCAAACCTTACAAAACAATGTAAAACTAGTAGAGGAATGGACACATTTTGTCAAATGCTGTCAGATATATAGCATTTCATCAAAACATTTCTCATTAAACTGAAGAATTAGTCTGCTCCTACTATTTTCTTTCTTCTCACAGAGCAGAGGCATATTCTAAATTTCTATTCTTGAGTTCCTAAAACTAATTTAATTCTGGTGATGTGACAACCCCATTATAATACATGAACAAAGCACCTCATTCTTAACAAAAAAGATCTCAGTAAATGTGCAGTCCATGGATGAATTGCAATTCATTTTTGTTCATGTAAAAACTGATACAGTCATACTTCTGTTAACACAATGCTAGTATCTCAATCACCAGTTATGATCACCATTATCAGCATTTATACACTTCAAATTCTCAGAGAAGACCTGGACTCAATTAAGTATTTTGTTTTTAGTTAGGATCCTTAATCTCAAAGTAAATCAATGAGATTTATGTTTTCCAAGTGCCTAAATCACTTCTGAAAATGGATTTGTTACTAAGGGCATCTTTACATGTGCTCCAGGGACAGGGGAAGGGGTGCTTTAATTAGAGCAGCTCCGAGAGCTGTTCTGCTTAGCATTTGCAAATCCTAAGGGTGCCTGTAGAGACATGTGGGGATGCTGCTGTTACTTGAGTCTGCTAGAGCGTGATAATTACCAAAGTCCAGCAGCTTCTGTCTCATGAATTTAGCATCCCCATGCTTCAAAATGGCACTGGGGGCACAGACCCGCTCTAATTAAAGTGTCTTCAGTGTTTCGTGCATTCACCATCCTGCACTTCAAAATGATGGCGGGAGCATTTTAACTAAATCTTAGTCAAGAAGCTTCAGTTAAAGTGCCCACAGTACCATTTTGAAGCACAGGGACGCTGAATACACAAGGCATAGAAGCTGCTGGACTATGCTAGTTAGCATGCTGTAGCAGACTCAAGTAATTATAGAACATCAGAGCAGCATCCCCACATGTCTACAGGCACCCTTAGGATTTGCAAATGCTAAGCACCAACAGTGCCAGATAGCCTTAAATATCAGATTTTGGTGCCTCAGCTGAGTATTTCAGAAACTGGAATAATAACACTTCTCTGCTACCTCTGAGTAGATTTGGGTATGATAAACCCATTTAAAAAAACAGAGCACAATAAAGGGGGTATATAAGAATGCTGCTAATGATCTGAATCTTTGCTGTCAAACCACAGACAAATTTGAGCTATTTTCCATGCTCCCAAAGAAATAAAAAGAATTATCTGTGCATAATATGTTTGTCTGCCAGCATTACTTTAAGACTACAGCAGAAAAAAGAAAATATCACACAAGTTTACATTTCTATATATGTTTATTAAGAAAGAATTTAAAAGAGATAAAAATGAATGAAAAGTGGGAAGACAGGGTAAGCAAACAAAATGGTCACAAGCACAAAAACAAATTGAACAAGTCCCAAAATACCCGACAAATTTAGGAACTAACTTGCTGTTCCCATTACCCAGACAGCAGGAAACTGTCTTTTAGGGCAAGTGAATCCTGAATTACAAAGATGAGCACTAGATGTCATTTATGTATCTTATGTTCTTTTATAAGCCAACCCAGAACATTACAGGCCTGTGTTTTCCAGGAAGCCAAGGACCTTGCCCCATTTTATCTAGAAAAAATAGGGAAAAGTAAAAATCAGAGCTTCTCAGTCTTCAGCGAAGTATGCATCCAGTCCCTCCAGCTCTGTATCTGCTTCACTGTTTGAAATAGTAGTAGCTGAACTTGAATTTATACTTTCCTGATTAGTGGGTTTCAGTTGAGAGCTTCCTGGATGACTTGTTTCTTTCTTCAGCTCTCTACCACCATTTAACAGCTTCTGACTCTCCACAAAATACTGATTTGGATGATTCAAAGGGAACCCAATATCATCAACCTGAACATGGAAAGAAAGAAACAAAGACATATAATACTGTATTTCAAAGGTCTTTCGTTCAATACTAAATGATCACAATACGTAGTCAATCAGTGATTTAACTAATTTATCTAAAGGGGCTGGGGGCACAGGTGGTGTTCTCGTCGATCCTCCCAGTCTCAGGCTATGGGCTGAGGAGGGAGAGGAGGATCCATGTGGTCAACCAAAGACTGCAGCGCTGGTGTCATTGGGAAGGCTTTGGCTTTCATGACCACAGCCCACTCTTTGGTGAGAGAGGCAGCGAGCTGCTGGGAAGAGATGGCCTCCACCTCCCTCCCCTAGGGAGGAGGCTCTTCTCAGCCAGACTGGCTGACCTGCTCCACCCGGCTTTAAACTAAGCCCGCTGGGGGTTGGGGGGACTACCGCCACTGCTGGCCCGCTGAGCAATCCTTGCAAAGCCAGCGGGTCAAGACACTTAAGGGAGCCCACCCCTGCCCCAGCCCTGGTAAAATCTGTGGGCAAGGAAGGAGCCCCCCAGGGGACACTTGCCTGCCTGTACACAAATGCCAGGAGCTTGGGGAATAAGCAGGAGGAGCTCATCCTCCTGCTCAATGCAAATAATTATGATGTCAAAGACCTGGTGGGACTCCACCCATGACTGGACCACGGGTATAGATGGCTATACCCTGTACAGGAGGGATCGTGTAGATAAAAGGGGCGGGGATGTAGCTCTCTATGTTAAGGAAAGCTACTCATCCCTGCAAGCCGATATTGGCGACCAGGGTGAACGACTACAGATCCTCTGGGTTCAAATCCGTGGGGAACACGGCACAGGGGACACAATGGTGGGAGTCTACTACAGACCTCCCACTCAAAATCCTGAGCTTGACCAGGAGTTCGCCCGGGAACTGGCTGAGGCAGCATGCTCCAGGACCATGGTTGTCATGGGTGACTTCAGTTACCTGGACATCTCGTGGGAGGATCGCTCAGCAAAATCTGAGCGGTCGCAAAGCTTCCTCTCGTGCATGGATGACCTCTACCTGACTCAAGAAGTCTATGGGCCAAAAAGAGGCAAAGCGCTGCTCGACCTGGTACTGGCTACTGGGGATGACCTAGTCGGCGACCTAGTGATCGATGGGAAGCTGGGTGACAGCAACCACGAGCTGATCACCTTCACCATCCACCGAAAAGCTGGCAAGTCAGTCAGCAACACGGAAGTCCTTGACTTTAGGAAAGCCGACTTTGACAAGCTCAGGAGGCTTGTCAGTGAGGCCCTAAGGGACCATGACCACAGGGAGAGGGGAGTTGAAGAAGAGTGGTTGCTCCTCAAGGGAGCGATCCTCAATGCACGAGCTAAGTCTATTCCATCTCGGAGGAAAGGCAGCAAGAGGGCACAGCAGCCCCCCTGGCTCTCCAGGGACCTAGCAGACCTCCTGAGGCTAAAAAGAAAGGCCTACAAAGGATGGGAGTCACCTCCAAGGAGGACTATTCTGCACTGGTCCGGTCCTGTAGGGAGCATACCAGGAAAGCCAAGGCTGCAACTGAACTCCAACTAGCTTTGAGCATCAAGGACAATAAAAAGTCCTTTTTCAGATATGTGGGGAGCCGGAGGAAAAGCAGGGGCAACACTGGACCCCTGCTGAACTACATGGGGCAACTGACAACTGACGCCCAGGAAAAAGCCAACCTATTAAATAGGTACTTTGCGTCGGTCTATCATCAGTCCCATGGGACGCCCATGCCCGCTACGGGACAGGGAAGTCCGGGTGAGGGTGATCCCCTGCTCTCCATTAATGCTGACTTCGTGAAGGAACATCTTGAGAAGCTGGATACCTTCAAGTCAGCCGGCCCTGACAATCTTCACCCCAGGGTACTCAAGGAGCTGGCGAGCATCATAGCCCAGCCTCTAGCACAGATCTTTGAAAACTCTCGGCGCTCTGGTGTAGTGCCCGAAGACTGGAAGAAGGCCAATGTGGTGCCCATCTTCAAGGGAGGAAAGTGGATCCGGCTAACTATAGGCTGATTAGCCTGACTTCTATCCCGGGGAAGATCTTAGAAATGTTTATTAAAGAGGCCATCCTTAATGGACTGGCCAACGCCAACATCTTAAGGGATAGCCAGCACGGGTTTGTCGCGCATAGGTCTTGCTTGACCAATCTCATTTCCTTCTACGACCAGGTGACCTATCACCTGGACAAGGGAGAAGAGATTGATGTCATATATCTTGACTTTAAAAAAGCCTTCGATCTGGTATCCCATGATCACCTCTTGGTGAAATTGGCCAATTGTCGCCTTGGGTCCACCACGATCCACTGGCTGGAAAATTGGCTCCGGGGTCGGACCCAGAGGGTAGTAATTGATGGAAGTCACTCATCATGGTGTCCTGTGACCAGTGGGGTCCCCCAAGGCTCTGTCCTTGGACCCATACTGTTCAACATCTTCATTAATGATGTGGACACTGGAGTCAGAAGCGGACTGACCAAGTTTGCCGATGACACCAAACTTTGGGGCAAAGCATCCACACCAGAAGACAGGTGGGTGATCCAAGCTGACCTGGACAGGCTCAGCAAGTGGGTGGATGAGAATCTGATGGTGTTCAACGCCGATAAATGCAAGGTTCTCCACCTTGGGAAGAAAAACCCACAGCATCCTTATAGGCTTGGCAGTGCTATGTTGGCTAGCACTATGCAAGAAAGAGACTTGGGGGTCATCATTGACCACAAGATGAACACGAGCCTGCAATGCGATGCTGCGGCTAGTAAAGCGACCAAAACGCTGGCTTGCATCCATAGATGCTTCTCAAGCAAATCCCGGGACATCATTCTCCCCTTGTACTCGGCCTTGGTGACGCCACAGCTGGAGTACTGCGTCCAGTTTTGGGCTCCACAATTCAAAAAGGATGTGGAGAAGCTTGAGAGAGTCCAGAGAAGAGCCACGCGCATGATCAGAGGTCAGGGAAGCAGACCCTATGATGACAGGCTGAGAGCCCTGGGGCTCTTTAGCCTGGAAAAGCGCAGGCTCAGGAGTGATCTGCTGGCCACCGATAAGTTTATCAGGGGTGACCACCAGTATCTGGGGGAACGTTTGTTCACCAGAGCACCCCTAGGGATGACGACTAGGTCGAATGGTCATAAACTACTACAAGACTGTTTCAGGCTGGACATAAGGAAGAATTTCTTTACTGTCTGAGCCCCCAAGGTCTGGAACAGCTTTCCACCAGAGATGGTTCAAGTGCCTACATTGAACACCTTCAAGAGCAAACTGGATGCTTATCTTGCTGGGATCCTATGACCCCAGCTGACTTCCTGCCCTTTGGGCAGGGGGCTGGACTCGATGATCTTCCGAGGTCCCTTCCAGCCCTAATGTCTATGAAATCTCTTGTTGAAGAAAATGAAGACATCCATTTGCAGATGCTAGCCTGATTCAAGACAATCATGTCATAGATTTATTCCCAACACACACCTCCTTCTTCTATGTGCATGAATAAAGTGGTATTATTTTATGACATACTGTCTTCCTTGTATCATGGCAGAAATACAAATGAAAGTTAACCAAAACATGTGAAAGAGGGTATTAATGGAAACACATTTTATTATAAATTCACTAATTTATGTAGCTCCTCCAATATGCTTCACACCAGCATTTCCTTATCTGGAACAGGGTTGAGACTAGTCCATTGTATATTAGGTTGAAGAGAATAGCAGCCACAAGCAGAAGTTCAAGTAGTCAAGCTCATCTCCTTTCTGCTCAATTAATGCACCTTGAGCTGTAAGGGTACGTGACCCAGTTCCCTAGAACTGTACTGAAAGCCCTTAATTCCACAAAGAGGCTTATAAGCCTTCAGCTTATTAGGAAAAAAGGAAGAGAAACCACCATAATATGCACCCCATTTCATTTTTTAATTGCTT
Source organism: Alligator mississippiensis (assembly GCF_030867095.1). Taxonomy (NCBI): domain Eukaryota; kingdom Metazoa; phylum Chordata; order Crocodylia; family Alligatoridae; genus Alligator; species Alligator mississippiensis. The sequence continues at coordinate 51,778,874 of NC_081824.1, read as the reverse complement.
TCATGCTGAGCCCACATCATCTCTCAAATGATCACGGACTTTTGTTTGCAATTAAATCCTGTTAGTTAATTCTCTGACTGTTCAGCACTATTTGAAAAACAGTTTAAAAGCATCTCTCTCTTTATGGGCCATTAAATCTTAAGAGGAAGTTATTCAGACATTTATTCCACACTTCACTCGGATACTCTAAAGCACTCTTCATATGACTGCAAATATCTACAAATATTGACAAACAAGCGAGAAAGATTTCTGACAATCTCTTGTCTATAGTCATAGCATCTGCCCTTGTTCTTAGCCCCTTTCCATCCTTTTTCTGGGGCTTGAAGAGTAGACAGCTCTTACATGTTATTCTAAAGGTCACACTACATGTAGGATCCCATAGCCACGGTGGGAAAGCATGTTTTAAAGATAGTCCAAAAATCAAAGCCACTCCTTTGAAAAGCTCTGCATTGAACAAACTCCCTTTGTAGTCTAGAGTAACACTGTATGAGCACAGGGGCAAATCATTCAGGACTTACTAAGACAAAACCTAACGCTTCATCCATACACCAAGTTTTATTTCTGTACAGATCAAAGAGCACTGATGTAATGTGCCTTCTTCATGAAACCCTGATAGGGAAGGATGCACCAGTCTGTTCTAGCTCCAGTGTTTACAGCATTTAAATTTGGAATATACCGTATAATTAACCTGAGGGTAAAAAGTTATGGATAACTGCTGTGAGCTCCTACTCCAGAAACAAAAGGTTACAAACCTCATACCAGGCACATACAATAAACAAGCTATTTTGGTTTCCTCCAAGGGCTTCATCCCCAGGATTCTGAAGTAAATGGGATTCCAAAATGACCATCAGGCTGAAAATCATGGAAAGAGGACCTGACATAACCATCTAAGGTGAAACGCTGATAAAACTCTATTATCTTCTGACTTGTTTTCACTGTTATTTTAAGTTTCACTTGAGTCTTAACTGCATGAATCTGAGTCTGCTATTATCCATGCTTATATTTTCCATGAATGCAAGTTATTTTCCTACACAACCCAGTCTGAAAAGAGAACCAATGAAAGCCTTTAAATCCAAATCTTTACACTAACTCTACTGTACCCTCTGGATAACACTGCAAGCTACATTTTCTAATTCCTTTGTCTACTTTTAAATTTTTTTTTAAATATATTGAAGTATTAGTTTGTATCAAAATGAAACACTGAAATTATATAGGTTGAGATTTTCAAAGATGATTAGGGAGTTTACCATACAGTTCCATTGATAGTCAACTGAATCTCAGCTTAACTTTGAAAATTTCAAGGATAGCCTCCACACATGACCTTTTCTATTTTAAAAGTTAAAGCCACTGCTATAAAACTGCATGGGCTACAACTTGAACATTTCTATTATAAAGGATTTCTGCATGTTTACTTTATTAGATTTTTCTTTCAGGGTGAACAAGGGCTGGAATAGTATACTGTCAACTAATCAGTTATGGTACTTAAAGAGAAAATAAAATGACCCAGTTATTTCAGTTTTAAGACTCAGTGCATCCACTTGGTGTATTTTACAATAAATACATTTCCACATGGATTTTGCTGCATAAAATTTTACTGCATCTGGCAAGAACAATAACCCTAGACATTAAAGGCTTGCAAACAAAAGAAAGGAATGCATATTAATATATGCTTTTTTTTAACTTTTTTTATTTTAACTCAGATTGTTCACATTGCTCCAAAAAGAATTTTGTCTAATGCTTTGTAGGTAAGGTAGCCATATGCCAATGTTAATAGTTACATTGATCATTCTTTCTTGAAGATTCTTTATGTCATCAAAAGTTAATCAGCAGGAAATATCAGACAAGCTAAATTTCATGAGCAAATTTATCTGTTTCATGTCACCACAAATTGTTTCATTACATATTGTACCTAATTTGGCCTGCACAGAGAAATAAAACTTTATTTCATGTACAGTAAAAAAAAATTTAAAAATCTGATAAACTCTATTGATCCAGAGTGAAGGGCATGTCACTTCAAACAGTTTTGTTTATTGCATCTAATACATGATGATATCTCAGGCCTTTTCTTGGATGCAACACATTTTGCACACATTGACCTTCACACACATACTTGTCTCATATTTCTGCTGTAGCAAGCGTGGTTTTTAAAGGAATTGAGGCAATGGTGTTATAGCCATGGGAACTTTGAGGTTTTAAATCAAGAAGATTTCAATGACAGCTGATAATGAGGCAGCTGGTATTACAAAAATGCCATATGGAGCAATCATAGTGGTGAAGCAAATGATATTCAATAGTATCAATTAGCTGTGGTTCATTTTCAAAAACTGTCATTTTGATCACAAAGGACAATGAAAAGCAAATCTACCTTTCCTGTTCCTATTAATAACCATCAGAATATATACATTCATTTTCAGAACAGAGAAGGAAAAAAGGGATAGCTAAATAAAATTAGAAAAACAATGAAAAAGTGGTAAAATATCAGCATTTGCTAAGTCATCACAAAGTAGACAGTAATTCCTGTAATTATAAGAGAAAATATTTGTTCTTGCATTTTAATGAAATCTATTATAACTATTTACATCTGAAGCATTATCTATTAGAGAGGTTGCTAAAAATTCTAGTCACAATCATTGTATTTATATTTTTTTTAATATTTGATTTAAAAAGAATAGGCAAAGCTGGTAAAACATCCAGAACTACTCAGGAATAATGAGTTTTAAAAAGGACAGAATAATTTAGAAACAGTGAGCTCTTACATTACTGGCAGAAGCAATATTCATGAAATAAATTATATTAACGTACATAGTTCAGTAACAATTAAAGATTGCTCACTTCATTTCTATATACACACTTAAAGGACTGGGAGCTTAAATATGTGCTTAAATATATAAAAACATGACGCTGATTTTTGTTTAAACCCAATTTCAAAGCAACATATTTTTATATAAATATGAAAAGCTGCCTGTAATTTATCAATAATTCATGGTTGGTAACAGCATAGATTTTTGTTAATTTACTTGCCCATGTGTAGCTAATATGCACACTTTATCTAGCAAAGTAATATGATTTTCTCCATTTTTGAGCTGTTGTCTGATTCCCTAATATAAAGTGAAATCTTATGCAAGACCCCAGAAGCTTCTGCAAGACTGCCTGCATGCTCACTAGAGACTTGTAACAAATTTGACTGCAGAATTTTCTCAAGATCCCGGCTGCATTGGGTATATTCTATTCCACACAGTGGCCGAGTAGTATTTTTCAAGCAACTTTTCTGTTGAAGGACTGGTCCCTGGGAACTGGAAACAGCAAAACTATCTTATCCCTCTCTTAATATTCCCATTGTTGTTGTCCAAAGAGTGTAGAGGAGCTAAGTGGAAACTAAGATTTACTGCTCTAAACTCCTTACGTCCTTATTCTGAGATAGTCAGCAAAATAGTTAGTTGTGCTAGTCTCAAGTTAGAGAAAAGACACTGCAGAATGGCACAGTCTTTGTTGCCACACTGACCCGTCTTCTGCCTGAAGTAGCTCAGTTCTCTTTGCTCCAAATCTATTCAGTCCTTTTAGGACCCATTCCTCTAACAAGCTGAATTCTGCAGTGTATATGTTGTTGTTCACATTAACTACAACTCTCCAGATGCTGAGAGAAACTTGACTCTTAAGTTTCCTAAATAGCACTTCCACTCGTTTTGGGCTTTTGGGCAATGCTTTTCCCCAGCCTTTTTGCTCCAAAGTAGAATTAAATGAAGAGGAAATATAAGATATGAACTGACTCACTGAGCAAAATTGGTAGGATGGGCATTTATGACCATTAAATTGCAAAACATCGTCTTTAAAATAAGAGGATATATATAAATTGGTGCAACTATTGTAGGCTTACATCATCAGAAGGATCCTAAATTGTAGAAGCAACATCCACCATAAGCAGCAAAGCACAGAACTTTTTATCCGGTGATACTGGGAATATAATCTTGTAGATTTTGAATACATTCACTTGAAGTTTCATGTCTTATCTTTTTTACTGAACAGTGCTGCCAACTCTGGGGCTTAGTGGCAGGGTGGTTAAGACATCTCACTACAGCTCCAGAGGCATGAGTTCATACCCTGAGGTGCAATCACACCAAAGGGGTGGATTTGATGCAACTAACCATGCAGTTGGGGGGAGCCAAAGCAGCCAGACATGATGCTAGATGCATCGCTCCCACGTGTGCTGCTTGTTACAGAAACTGATGCATCTTAAATAACCCCAGTACAATGGGCAAACAGTTTTGAAAGGTTCTCTGACCTTGACCTTCTTGTCAATTCCTGTGATTTTATCTTAAGTTTCACAATATTTGATGCTTCTTTCTTAAAGACCCAGCTTCCATATTCAGGTGATTACAGCATAATCTCAATTCTCATTTAAGAAAAAATATCTGAAAGCTGCTGAGGAAAACTTGAAACCATGACCAAAGAGAAATGTAAAGGTTCAAAGCAAATAAAAAATAGAAGGGAAAAAATGTTTTAAATTCCATGATGTGAAAGAATTCACTTTGAATGATGGTGATGCTTGTAGCTACTGACAGCTTTTACATAAATATTTTTGGGGATAAAAGTATAGATAGGACAAGGCAAAGTAATTCGACTTCAGGAAAGCTGACTTTGACAAGCTCAGGAGGCTTGTCAGTGAGGCCCTAAAGGACCACAACCCAAAGGGGAGGGGAGTTCAGGATGAGTGGTTGCTCCTAAAGGGAGTGATCCTGGATGCACAAGCAAAGTCTATCCCACCTCGGAGGAAAGGGAGCAAAAGGGCACAGCAGCCCCCTTAGCTCTACAGGGAACTAGCGGACCTTGTGCATCTAAAAAGGAAGACCTACAAAGGATGACGGACTGGATCCACCTCCAAGGAGGAATATTCTCCACTGGTCCAGACCTGCAGGGAGTGAACCAGGAAAGCCAAGGCTGCGAATGAACTCCAACTAGCTACAAGTATCAAGGACAATAAAAAGTCCTTTTTTAGATATGTGGGGAGCCAGAGGAAAAGCAAGGGCAATAGTGGACCCCTGCTAAACCAGATGGGACAACTGACAACCGACGCCCAGGAAAAAGCCAACTTGCTAAATTGGTACTTTGCATCAGTTTATCACCGGTCCCATGGGACGCCCCTGCCCATTACGGGATGAGAAGACCCAGGTGAGGGAGATTCCTTACCCTCCCATCACTGACCATGTGAAGGAACACCTTGAGAGGCTGGATACCTTCAAGTCAGCCAGCCCTGACAGTTTACATCCCAGGGTACTCAAGGAGCTGGCCCCTGACACGGATCTTCGAGAATTCCTGGAGCTCTGGTGCAGTGCCCGAAGATTGGAAGACAGCCAATGTGGTGCCCATCTTCAAGAAAGGGAGGAGAGTGGATCCAGCAAACTACAGGCCCATCAGCCTGATTGCTATCCCGGGGAAGGTCTTAGAAAAGATTATCAAGGAGCCCATTCTTAACAGACTAGCCGACGGCAACATCCTGAGGGATAGCCAGCACGGGTTTGTTGTGGGTAGGTTTTGCTTGACCAATCTTATTTCCTTTAACAACCAGGTGACCTATCACCTGGACAAGGAAGAAGAGATTGATGTTATATATCTTGACTTCAAAAAAGGCTTCAATCTGGTATCCCATGATCACTTGTTAGCAAAACTGGCTAACTGCGGCCTCAGCCTCACCATGATCCGCTGGCTAGGAAATTGGCTCCATGCTCAGACCCAGAGGGTGGTAGTTGACAGAAATCAATCGTCATGGTGCGCTGTGACCAGCAGGGTCCCCCAAGGCTCTGTCCTTGGGCCTATACTATTCAACATCTTCATCAATGATGTGGACATTGCTATCAGAAGCGGACTGGCCTAGTTCGCCAACGACATTAAACTTTGGGGTAAAGCATCCACACCTGAGGACAGGAGGGTGATCCAGGCTGACCCTGGCAGCCTCAGGAAATGGGCAGACGAGAACCTGATGATGTTTAATACCGAAAAATGCAAGGTTGCCCACCTTGGGAAGAAAAACCCGCAGCATGCTTATAGGCTCAGCAGTACTACGCTGGCTAGCACTACGGATGAAAGGGACTTGGGGTCATGACTGACCACAAGATGAACATGAGCCATTAATGTGATGCTGCTAGTAAAACAAGCAAAACGCTGGCTTGCATTCATAGATGCTTCTCAAGCAAATCCCAGGATGTCATTCTCCCATTGTACTTGGCCTTGGTGAGGCCGCAGCTGAAGTACTACATCCAGTTTTGGGCTCCACAATTCAAAAAGGATGGGGAGAAGCTTGAGAGAGTCCAGAGGAGAGCCACACGCATGATCAGAGGTCAGGAAAACAAACCTTATGACGAGAGGCTGAGAGCCATGGGACTCTTTGGCCTGGAAAAGCACAGGCTCAGGGGGGATCTGGTGGCCAGTTTTAAGTTTATCAGGGGTGCTCACCAGGATCTGGGGGAACGTTTGTTCACCAGAGCGCCCCAAGGGATGACAAGGTCAAACGGTTATAAACTCCTCCAAGACCATTTCAGGCTGGACATAAGGAAGAACTTCTTTACTGTCTGAGCCCCCAAGGTTTGGAAAAGACTGCCACCGGAGGTGGTTCGAGCACCTACTCTGAACACCTTCAAGAGACATTTGGATGTTTATCTTGCTGGGATCCTATGACCCCTGCTGACTTCCCACTCTTGGGGCAGGGGGGCTGCACTCAGTTATCTTCCAAGGTCCCTTCCAGCCTTAATGTCTATGAAATCTATGAAACCAATTAAAGTTTTAACTAAAGACTTCACCAGGAATACAGACATGTCACCAGATACTTGAAACTCATAACCAAGTATATTATACTTCAGGTATATTCTCTTCTTCAGGTTGGGTGGAAACACACTACAAAGGGTGAGAGGGAAGACAGAGAAAGAATTGTTTCCAACAATAAAGAAAAGACTTTGTGTTATCAGTATACATACTGGTTAGGGCCCTGGCATACATTAAAGGTTCCATGAGATCCAATCTCTGATCCCAACAATCATACTTTCTGCCACGCTACACAGAATCAGAGATCAGATCCCAATCATGCTTCTTTTATTTGCCAGTAAAAGGGGAGTTTCAGACCATGACTCCGGACTCCCCACTCACTGGTACATTAAAAGCTGGATGCCTGCAGTCCAGCGTGACCTGGGGTTGAGGTGGACAACCACCTGATTGTTGGCCTGGCCTCAGGGCCAGGACTCTGATCAGGCAGCCTGGGCCAAGTACCTCAGCCACACCTACAGTAAGTCTCAGCTAATCAACTCTGTCCCAGTTTAGGAGTAGCAAGCATCCTGATTGCCTGCTGGTGCTGGGAGTCTATCTACCCATTTAAACACCAGCTGGGCCCCTGGGGTCACACACCCGTCAACAGTTCTGCTGTGGCAAACTTCTTGGCTCCTGACTCCAGTTTGGTTCTGCTCTTCTACTTCACCCTATGGATAATCCCTCAGCTTGGTACTTGGCATCTGATCCTCGAATCCTGACCCCGGACTGTGTTGTGGACTCTGCCCCTGGATTTCCCTCTGGTTTTAGTAATATTGGCTCCTGCCCTCCAACCCAGCCCCAGGCCCCTGCTCTCCCTCACTGGTCTAACAATTATGCCAACTGCCTATGTCCTGGTCCCCAATGCAGTGTGCACGTGCCACACATTAAATTTAAGCAGCCATACAAACCAGCCATAAAAATGTTCATTTTATGGCACCTTAGATTGGGTGCACATGTAACATTCCTGCCATTTATGCCACAACTAACATGTTAATTACAGCATAAATGTAACATGTAGGGGCCCCTTACATTCATGTGTGCGTGCGTGTGTAAGCCATGTATATTTGTGAAACTGGAACTAAAGACAATGCAGCTGAAACATCAAACATCTATTCCTATAGTACAAAAATGATTTAATTTCCAGTTGATAGTTTGCTGTTGATGATGATGACTTTGATAATGCTTGTATTTTGGGCTAGACTGACTATATTTCTGTATTTGACTAAATATACCTGATCACAAGCTTCAAGTATCTGATGGCATCTCTGTGTTCCTGGTAAAGTTCTTTTATATAAAAAACCCCACAGAAACACTATAAAAATTACAGTACTACAAGATTATACTGTCTAACAATACTTGAAACTTTATGGAATTAAAGTCATTTAATTCCTTTTCATAGGCCATTAAAGAAGAAAAGATATTTCAAAGCAGCAATTTTCTGAACAGGCTATACAGAGTCCATTAAGCCATTCTTTTTGCAATGCAATAAAGATTGAACTATTAATTTCACAAAAAAAAATTATCTAATTAACTAAAAATTTAAACTACTAGAATGGGCTTCATATCCCAGTAGATTAAAGCATTATACCTATGTACTACAGAAGACAGTTTCTTTCCTCATCCTGCTGCTTAGGAGAAAAATAAATGTGTAATTTGGAATAAGAAAATAAGTAAAAAATTTAAATATAGGGTAAGACAAATAAAATTTTAACCAACCTATGACCTTTAATAGCTAACATACACAGTGGGTATCCCCCATACCCAGAGCATCTGGGGGCTGACCTTTGCCCTGATGCTTGACATTAGAATTGCTGCTTAGAAAGAATTCCCACCAGTAATTTCCAAAGCTGAAAAACACTAACAATATAGATGTTTGAGTCTGGGTTGAGTGGGGACTCACTGCACAAAATGAGGGGTTGAGCCACTAAAGATAAATAAATCATTCGTATAAGACCTGCTACCAGAGGTGGTTACTTCTGTAGCAGCTAAGTTCTTGCAAGTAAAACAGCTTGTGACACAAGAAGTAACATTTTTGTGACCTTCCTGACCATCCCACAATTGACCATACTTATATACTGGCTTAGAGAAAGTCTAGATTTTAATGGGGACAGATCTCATGTTTTACCAGTGATTAAGTGAAACTTTCTTACTTGTTTTGCAAATGAAACAGGAGCCCTATGCCTTTTGTAAAACGTATTCAGGTTCCATACCACCGACTCTGGTCTGGGCTCAGTGGCGGTTGTTTCCGCAAGGTATAGTGAAAAATCAGACAAACAGCTGCCCACATACCAGCTGGACTTAGTGTTACAAAAGTTGCTTAACTCTTGGTGTAGCTCTTGGCTATACAGCAGCTAGGAGTTCTGCAGCCTGCCTTTGCCATGTCTGAAGTGGAAGGAGAAGCAGAGCTGCTCTCCTTTAAACTCCCCTCAGAAAGTCAAATATGTTTTAAATTTTTAGTCTAGTAGTTTAAAAAGCCACAAGAAAAAAACTATTATGTGTGTCACACACAGAGGCTGGGAATTCTGGAGAGTCCTGAAGCCCAGGCACAACGATAATGAAGACAGTAAAGACCATCTGACATTGAAGAACCGAGATGTGATGATAGTTCAATTTCACAATTCATCTTCATTAAAGATAGAACATTATTTCACCATAAAACCTTTTAAGTAGGATGTGCTGCTTTAATGAATGACATGCACTGTTGTAACAAGCTGTAATTACCTATACCTTTTCATTCCCCCAATTCTCCCATTTTCCTAAACTTTTATGTACTCTTTTAAGATCAATCATACATACATCTTGCAGTGTCACTGTTTAATGAACTGCACTCCCAGCACATCAGTCTAGGAGGCATAGGGTCAGAAAAACAAATTCAGCCCTTATACAGCTCTTCAGAGCATTATACTTAATGCTGTCAAATCTAGTTAAATCCTTTTCTCTTTTCCCCCACTATGAATGTAAGTGAACTTAGTGATCATGAAACGCAAAAGTGTATCCAATGTGGAAACAGAGGTCACCCATTTAGCCACTGGAGATACGCAGTGTTGAGATAATAAAGGATGACACATAGCCTATCTTGAAAGGGTTATTTTCACTAACCACTGAAGTGTCAGAAGTGCCCTGAAGAGCTAAATGTCCTTCAATGGGACTTAAAAACCCGAGGGCTCCTACACACATGGGAGTCTGCTGGAGCGCGGAAATTGATGTTCTCTGGCAGCCTCATGCGGCATGTGTATCAGCATTGCCACATGTCTCCATGATTACAAAATGGCAGCACTGTGCTTTGAAAGGTGTGCAGGCGCACTTCTGGGCCCGGCATGCGAGTTAGCACAGGAGTTTGCACAGGAGGGCAAGCAGGAGGGCCCGAGGCCTTGCCTGTGAACCCCCTAGGGTAGGCAGTTCGAGCCGCAGCCGGCCTACCAGCAACATCATGCGGATGGGAACACGCTACACCCGGAGGGTCCCCAAGGGGTCTGTGGCCCCACCCCCCTGGCACCTCAGAGACCTCCACCCAGACAAAGCCCATGGTTCCGGGCTCCACGCAGACGGAGCCCCTGGCTCTCCGCTGCGGGGGCTGCCTGACACTTTTTAATGCTCTGGGGTCCAGAAGCATGGCCACCTCCTCTTGTGAGGTCTGCTCCCTTTTGGGGTCTCCAGCACGCAAGCTGGAGGAGCTCCACGCCGCAGTCCAGAGACTGAGTGCCATCAGGGATGGTGAGCAGGAGATAGACTCCTACTGCCAGGCTCTTCTCCCCCTGGAGGCAGAGGGTAGACCACAGTCACCCTCCTCCAGGACAAGGGAGGACTCAGGGACCACCCATTCTGTCCAGCCAAGGGGTTGGACCAAGGTGGTCAAGGGCCCCAAGGCCCGCCACACCAAGGAACCTGTCCCGCTGGAGCTTTGCTACACGTACCATCTTCTTGCAGCCCCAGCAGAACCTACCAAGCTGTCAGCTCCTGCAGGCAACACAGGCACAACTGTAGCTACTGCCCCTGGTGCTGGTTAGCACTACAGACAAGAGGGACTTGGGGGTCATGAATGATCACAAGATGAACATGAGCCTTCAATGTGACACTGCTGTGAGTAAAGCAAGCAAAATGCTGGCTTGCATCCATAGATGCTTCTCAAGCAAATCCCAGGACATCATTCTCCCATTGTATTTGGTCTTGGTGTGGCCACAGCTGGAGTACTGCGTCCAGTTTGGGGCTCTACAATTCAAAAAGGATGTGGAGAAGCTTGAGAGGGTGCAGAGGAGAGCCGCATGCATGATCAAAGGTCAGGAAAACAGACCTTATGAAGACAGGCTGAGAGCCACTGGGTCAGAGGAAAGGCAGATTGAAGTGCTCTTGGTCCGTATACAAGGGGGTCAGGGGGAAAGGGACTTAATGGTAGGGATTTACTACAGACCACCCAACCAGGGGGCAAGAGCTGGACTAGCAATTCTCAGGTCAGCTAGCAGAGGCAGTTAGGTCAAGGGATGTGGTCATCACAGGCGACCTAAACTACCCGGGCATCTGCTGGGAAGAGTAGTCAGCCAGGTCTGACCACTCACATAGGTTCCTAGCTGAGTTACAGGACCTTCATCTAACCCAGGAGGTGCACAGTCCCACCAGGGGAAATACCTTGTTGGACCTGGTCCTGGTCACGGGCGACGACCTGGCGAGTGGACTGCGGGTTCTCGACCACCTGGGCGATAGCAATCATCGCCTACTGGAACTCACCATCCAGCGCAACTCATCGGGGGGGCACTGAGGTCGAAGGGTTCAAGTCCTCAGATCAGGGGCAGGCACTGAGGTCCCGAGGGGGAGGGGAGTTGGGAGTCCAGGAAGAGTGGTCATTCCTTAAGGAGGCGATCCTCCAAGCCCAAAGGGTGACGATCCCAAATTGTATCAAAGGGAGCAAGAGTGCTCAAAAGCCCCCATGGCTCACCAAAAGTATCCAGGAACATCTCAAAGCTAAAAAGGAGGGGTACACGCAATGGAAGAGAGGGGCCATCACCAAGGAAGATTACACCTCCGTTGCTCAAGACTGTAGGGGGGCTGTTAGGAAGGCTAAGGCGGAGATGGAACTGGGACTAGCAAGCCGGATCAAGGATAACAAGAAGTCCTTTTTTTAAATACATAGGGGGTAAAAAGAAGGTACCGGGTAACATAGGGCCCCTGCAGGATACGCTAGGAAATCTGGTGGTCACACCAGATGACAAAGCTAACCTCTTTAACAATTTCTTTGCCTCCATCTTTTTGAGCAGGGACCAGGGCATCCCCCACACTGGGATCCCTGACAGACTCAGGGGAGGCGTTGCCAGGCCCAGGGTCAGCGAGGACCTAGTCAGGGAACTTCTCGTGCGAATAGACGTGTTTAAATCAGCAGGTCCTGACGATCTCCACCCCAGAGTGCTGAGGGAATTAGCAGAGGTCATTGCGGGACCCCTGGCACAGCTTTACAAGCACTCGTGGTGCTCTGGCGAGGTGCTGGAGGACTGGAAAAGGGCCAATGTGGTCCCCATTTTCAAAAAAGGGAGGAAGGAGGACCCAGGAAACTACAGGCCAGTTAGTCTTACCTCAGTCCTGGGGAAGCTCTTTGAGAAAATTATCCAGGAGCACATCTGTGAAGGGCCAGCAGGGGAGATCATGCTTAAGGGCAACCAACATGGGTTGATTCAAGGCAGGTCCTGTCAGACAAACCTGGTGGCCTTCTACGACCAGGTCACAAAATCCTTGGACACAGGTGTCGTGGTGGACGTAATCTTTCTGGACTTCAGGAAGGCCTTCCATAATGTCTCTCACTCCATTCTCATTAAAAAACTAGGCAACTGTGGCGTTGTTGCCTACACAGTCAGATGGGTCGCAAATTGGCTGAAGCGCCGCACCCAGAGAGTGGTGGTAGACGGGTCTTTTTCCACCTGGAGGGACATTGGCAGTGGGGTCCCCCAGGGCTTGGCCCTGGGGCCTGCACTGTTCAACATCTTCATCAGCGACTTGGACGAGGAGGTGAAAAGCACCTTGTTCAAATTCGCAGATGACACTAAGATGTGGGAAGAAGTGGGCATGCTGGAGGAGAGGGACAGACTGCAACTAGATCTAGACAGGCTACAGGCGTGAGCGGATGAGAAGAGGATGGGATTCAATACTGACAAGTGCAAGGTACTGCACCTAGGGAGGAAGAACCAGCAGCATACCTATAGGCTGGGGAACTCCATTCTAGTCAGCAGAGGCAGAAAAGGATCTTCGTGTCACTATTGATTCCAAAATTAATATGGGCCGCCAATGTGGTGATGTGTTCAGGAAGGCTAACTGCACCTTGTCATGCATCCACAGATGCATCATGAGCAGGTCCAAGGAGGTGATCCTCCCCCTCTATGCGACACTGATCAGGCCGCAGTTGGAGTACTGTGTCCAGTTCTGGGCGCCACCCTACAGGAGGAATGTGGATAGCATCGAGAGGGTCCAGAGAAGGGCCACTCGCATGACCAGGGGGCAGCAAGGCAGGCCCTATGAGCAGAGGCTACGGGACCTGAACCTGTTCAACCTCCACAAGAGAAGGCTGAGAGGGGATCTGGTGGCCGTCTACAAAATGGCCAAGGGAGGCAGGCTACGGGAGAGTCCGTGTTCCCCCAAGCACTACCAGGAGTAGCGAGGAATAACGGCCATAAGTTAACTGAGAGTAGATTCAGGCTAGATATCAGGAGGCACTACTTCATAGTAAGGGCAGCTAGGAGCTGGAAACAACTTCCAAGGGAAGTGGTGCTCGCTCCTATCCTGGGGGCTTCAAAAGGAGGCTAGATAATCACCTAGCCGGGGTCATTTGACCCCAGCATTCTTTTCTGCCCATGGCAGGGGGTCAGACTTGATGATCTGCTCAGGTCCCTTCCGATCCTACCAACTATGAAACTCTTTAGCCTGGAAAAGCGCAGGCTCAGGAGTGAGCTGGTGGCCACTTATAAGTTTATTAGGGGTGCTCACCAGGATCTGGGGGAATGTCTGTTCATCAAGGGATGACAAGGTTGAACAGTCACAAACTCCTCCATGACCGTTTCAGGCTAGACATAAGAAAGAACTTCTTTACTGTCCGAGCCCCCAAGGTTTGGAATAGACTGCCACTAGAGGTGGTTCAAGCACCTACTTTGAATGCCTTCAGGAGACATCTGGATGTTTATCTTGCTGGGATCCTATAATCCCTGCTGAGTTCCTGTCCCTGGGGCAGGGGGCTGGACTCGATCTTCTGAGGTCCCTTCCACCCCTAAAGTCTATGAAATCTATGAAATTAAACACATCCAATGAGCTTTAGTTCAAAGTGCCCTGCTGCCATTTTTTCAGCGTGGGGATACGTGGCAACACTGATACACATAATATACAAGCACTTTTAATTAGTGCAGCTCACTAATTAAAGTGCCTGGTGCCAGGTCTGAAATCACATGTAAAAATGCCCTTAGGCTGCTGACAGATTGAAGGGAGTGGGGAGGGGTTGTTAGCACTTTACCAGAAGAGGAAACACTTTAGTTCAACCTGGCTACCCAGCATATGTATCAATTGGGTGCTTCAGTGGGGCTTTTGGGGGCTTTTATCTACAACTGCTTCAATCAGCTATTAGATACAAGCACCAAAAAACCTTGCTGAAGCATGTGATCTATACAGAGACTGAGCAAGCCAGGTCAAATTAATGCAATGCCTCTTCTGGGCATGTGCTGTGCTTGGTGCAGGGGCACACAGAGCTTAAAGTAAAGCACTACTTGGTTTTCTTTTTTCACACCTGTAAGCAGTTGTAGTCACTTAGGCGCTTTTGAAAATATGGCTTATCAGAGGAGGACATTCAAAATGATTATATATTCAAATGTTTAGATGAAAAATAATTTTTGTTCATGCATTGAAAGATCAGGAATGAATCTAAAATTAAACATGCTTAAAAAATTAAATAATCACAGCTTTCTTGAAATTATGAAGGCAGTTTTTATGCTGTAAAAACTTAGGAACAAAAATCTGCACCGGGATCAATAAATCAACCCTACACAGGTAATTAACAACTTTCAGGCTGCACTTTAATTAATGTTAAATCACACTGAATTTGGATAGCTAACCTAGAAGTGAAAGGCTTTGTGTCCTAATTTGGATTACTAGCTTTTTGTTCTAGTCATTCGCTAGCAGTTTATAACAGATTTCCCCAGCATAACTGCTAAACAAACAAGTACCCACAAATACAATTTTAAATTAGCGAACAGCATACAACAGCAGTGACTCAAGTAACTATAAACTGATTCAGCACTGCTGTGTTCTCTCTTGACAAGCAACTCAGGTCCTAGCACACAATTATCCTAACATCATCACAACATGTATACCAGAATTACACAGGGCTCGGTTATGTTTCAAAACAGTGCTGTCACAATTTTAGTCCCACGGGCCAGATGAAGGGTGCAGGGTTGATCCATGTGCTGGATAGGGCCCTGTGTTGCCACCAAATGCCAAAGCTGAGGCATAGGCATCAAGCCATTTCCACCAGTCAAGAGTCCAATCCTAGCCAGGCAGAGTCAGTACAGTACCCCAGGGCCAAATTCCCATGGCACAGAAGTAGCATGGAGTAACATGCTGACCCATCCAGCTGGGACTGCTCTCCAGGGTCTCATCTTGCCCCTGTGCCAGCACCAATACTGCCTACATGCCCAATTTAGCGCACAGCTATAGCCCACAGGGCTCCACACAGGATCCATGGGGAGTCACCTAGGACAGATGTCATGGCACTGGGAGTTGTATCTGGCCTACAGACCAGGGATTGAGCATGAATATTTTAGCCTATTTTAAAGTGTTTGCTGTATATATCAGCAAAGCTAAACCAACAAGTCCCTCCAGTAGAGATGCAGCTTATACCAGGAAATGAGTTCTCCTGATGGTATGGTATAAACCAGTAACTGACTACGTGAGGGTTTTCACTGGCATAAACTAACCAGTTTCACATCCCTAACTAATATACCTATGCCAACAAAACTTTGAATTATAGATTAAGACCAGAACTGTTCTTTAAATGACAAAACACACTTAACATTTTAATAATACCTGTTCCAGAGGAGCAGAATGGACCACTTAGGGACTGGTGTTAGACTTGACAGCTCTAGAAGGCAAGCCCTTATTCAGCATCAACTTTAATATATTATCTTGGATGAAACACTTGTCATCTCTGGGCCTCAGTTTGCCACTTTTAGACTGAATTATAATAATACTTTCTCACCGCTCAGAGGAATTATGATGATTAACATATCGAAGGGTTCAAGTCCTCAGATCAGGGGCAGGCAATTATTTAGGCTGGAGGGCCGTTATCGAGGTTTGACAAGCTGTTGAGGGCTGCAAGGGTAGGCCCGCCCCTTGACAGGTACCCCATCCCCGAGTCACCATCTTGGAACCAGAAGTCCCACCCCTTAACCCCTGACCTTTGCTACCAGAAGTCTCACCCTTTGCCACCAGAAGTATTCCTTTCAGCAAGGGTGTTTGTCATCTCAGAACCAGAAAAATACCTAATTATATTCTAAAAATATCAAATATCTACTACCTATAACACCCATTAATTTGATTTCCAAAAATGTTTGTCCTGATTTACTTGCATTTGCATAGTGTACGTGGAGGTGATTGTATAATAGCTTAAAATTAAGTCTTACTCTTGTATACTGTGGTGGGGTGGGGGTTTGGGTAGGGGGTGGGTATAGGTTTGTGAAGGGTTGTGAGTGTGTAGGTAAGTGGGGTATGGGAGAAGATGTGGGTGTGTGTAGAAGGTGGATAGGTGTGGGGGTGGGTGTGTATGGGTGTGGCAAAGCATTTTTGGGTGCCTGCCACTTTAAGACTAGGAGCAGGCAGGTGACAGGTGCAAGACAGCTCGAATTAGGCCGCCCTTTAAGTCTTGGCAAACAGGGCACAGGCAGCAGTTTGCTGCAAGCAGTTGAAGAAGTAACAACTTCCAGCTGAGCTGCTGCTCAGGAACATCTTGGAGGTAAAAGCAGGAACTATGGGGTGGCAGGAGGCTCCTGGTCCAGGCCATGACCTGAAACTGCACCCTGCCGGGGAAGAGTGACCTGGTGGGACTTCCTTTGGCGAGGGAGTCCTCAAGAAATGCCAAGCCAGTTACCTCCCCAGTGAAAGGCAGTTAGGGATGCCTTAACTCCAGCCCCACACCATCTGGTCAGTTATTGTGAGGGCAGGGGTGAGAGGCACCTGAGCCCATAGGGGTGTAAGACCCAGGAGTTGGGGACAGGCACACTTACAGAAAAGTACCTGAGCCCAAAGAGGATGCAAGATCGCAGGCCCTAGTGAGAGGCCTAGAATTGAGGCCAGGCACACCTAGAGAGAGGCACCTGAGACTACAGGGTTGTATGATCCCAGGGCCCCAGTGTAGTGGCAGTGTTGGCCCAAGGAAGGGGTGGAGTGGCCTGGTGAGGGGCTAGAGGCAGATTCAGTCCAGACTTTGGTAAACTGCCCAGCCACCCTGCAGATAAGGATCACGGGAGAGACCCAAAAGACTGCGCCAGGGCTGGCCAAGGAGTGGAGAGTTAAGCCTGATGGCCTACGTGGTCACTCAGAGGGAGAAGGGCAGGGTGTATGTGGCCCAGAAACAGGGCAGCATAAGAGAGGCCTGGTGAGAGCGGGCAGAGTGTCAGAGGCCCCGGTGAAAGGGGGCGGCGTGAGTGCGGCCCTGAATGGGGCAGTATGTAAGAGGCCTAACAAGGTACTGAGTCTGGCCCAGCCTTAAGCCAGGGTGTAATAATAACTGGATGCCATCTGCAAGGCATGGGTCACAGTGTACAGATGGTACAGAGCCGTGGATAGCACCTCCTGTCATCAGGGCATTATAATGGGTAGACTTCCATTTAGAACACCAGTTTATTAAACCAGCAACTAGTGGGAGGTGAGACTGAGCAGACTGCCCCACATAAACAGGTGTGGGGGTCGAGGTTAAGACCCAGCCATGAGCTTGCCCCCTGTCACAATAGGGTTAGGGGGTGTGAGTGTATATGGCGTGAGGGAGCATGTGCAAGTGTATATGGATATGTGGGGTGTGGGTGGGTATGGGGTTTGTGGGGGAACGTGTATTAGGGAGGGTGGCTGGGGAGGGTTGTGGCATGTGTGGAAGGGGAGGATGACTGGGTGTGTGAGGGGGTATGGGGTGTCTGTGTATGGCAGTCTCTCTCTCACACACTCTCTCCTGCCACTCCTGACCTTAGGACACTGGTGTGGGCCCCATGCTCCTGCTCACCACCACTTTGCCCTCCCATCTGCCACTGCTGCCCTTCTCTTGTCACTTTGTAGCTCCTGCCCCACTCACCACTCTGGCACCACATCTCAGCTGCATGGCCAAGATCCTAGGACACAGCAGGAGCTGGCCTAGCCCAGCCAGCACCACACAGAGCCAGCCGAGAATTGTGGGGTTCCTGCTGAGTCCTGCAGTCCGGCAATGCAGCTGGGAAATATGTGGTACTGGAGCAGCTGGCAGGCAGGCAACTGTGGGCAGCAAAGTGGGGAAATGGCAGTGGTAGGAAGGAGGGGGGGGCGTGAGTGGCAGCAAGGGGACACACAGGAGCACAGCAATAACTGGGCAGGAGTGAGGGACCTGTGCCAGGGCCAGAGCTGGTGGAGGCCCAGAGTGGGGCAATAGGAGCATGGGGCCCAGGTTGGCAGGGGCTCTACGGAGCCAGGCCAGCTCCCCCTCTCCCTGCTGGCACAGTCCAGCCTGGCTCCATACAGCCCCTGCCAGCCCATGCTCCACGCCGGGGCACTGGCCCCGGAGTACTGGCACAGGCTCCACATTCCTGTGTGCCTGCTTGCTGCCACCCACTCCCCTGCCTGTCATCACCATTTCCCTGTTTTCCTGCCCACTGCTGCCACATAGTTCCCAGCTGCATGGCCAGGACTGTAAACTCAGCAGGAGCTGACCCGGCTCTGAAGACTGAGGCAATCGCACTAAGTCCTCCCCTCCTTCCTGCTCCTCCCCCTCCCCCACCGCATTCTTATCTGAATTTCCTTCTTGGGCACAGGAAGATAGGGCCAGAAGCCTCTGCTATGCAGGGGCTTCCAGCTGGGGGTTGGGGGGGCTGAGGGCAGGGTAGGGCTGGGCTCGCCTTGCTGCTTCAGCTGCTGGGTCCTGCTACCGGCTCCTGTCATCTTTAGCAGGCAGCCAGGGGTAGATAAATATTAATTTTCTAAATTTTTTAGGGGCCCCGCGGGCCAGATAAAATGGCCTTGTGCATTGCATCCGGCCCGTGGGCCATATTTTGCCCCTGCGTCAGATACTACAGCAATTGGGACAACATACATTCATAAAAAAGATAATCTTCCCTTAGTCTTTTTAAAGGGTACTTCAAATATTCTACATATTAAAAAATAATCTAGTGTCTATTGAAGGAAACTAAGCAAAGGTGGGGAAACTGTAACTGCAAATGTTTATTTTATTCCCTAAGTTAAAAATTAACGCCATATAATTAAAAAATAAAATATAAAAAAAATCAAACTGAAAAAGAAAACCAAGTACAGTCTTTAAATCATTAGTCATTACAAATTAATTATGATACCAGCCCCCTGTTTAAGAGACGCCTTACAGTGAAAAAAATCTTAACAAATTTTCATTGGACATTAGTTGTAGTGCCATTCCCCACTTACTTTTTCTTTTATTTTTCTTTAAAATATTAATTAAAACACAGACTTTAAAAAACGTTTTTAAATATTGAATATTCAATGGCTTACATGACAACAATATTGACATTTTCAGGAAGCAAACATAATTTAGTTTTGACACATCATATCACTCTTTGAAATAGCAATATTATAGAGATAGTTAGCCATGCTACTCTGAACTCAGGCAGAAGGCAGAGCAGGGTGGTAATCTTAGAGACAAATTACTTACACGCACACACACACGAAAGATTTTATGCAAAAATAATTCAAAACACCTGGAATAAAAGCTTCTAAGTACATATACTGATTAATTCACAAAAACAAGGCCAAACAGCCAATTATGCATCTGACAAATGCAGAGGCTCTGGAGTTTTATGCATTATTTCCAAGGCCCTTTCTAGAAGTCAGACAAAGACATTCTGATCACTGTATGATAAAAATTTAATATTTACTTACATCGTGTGTCAACTCAAAGTATTTCTGACAGGCCAGTTGGTAATGCATACCTTTCACTAACTCCAAAATCTGTACAAAATAAAAAAAAGAGAGAGGACTTAGACGTAGCATTCTTTCAGAACTGAGTAATTCTGTAGCTTGTTGACCTATAATTTTGGCTGTTACAATAGTAACAGAAATAGTAACAGTGCAACAGTAACACAATTCTCTAATTTACTTCACAATAGACAGCCATATTAAAATGCAAGAAATCATGTTGCATATTATACATTTACAATTTTGTCCTGTAATAAATAATATTCCATGCAAACTGGTTGCTAAAAATGTATTTTTATTCTATTAAAACCAAGATAACCATAGGGAAGAGATGTTCTGGGCTTGCAACTGTGATTCCAATATCTTTAACTTCAAAAATAATGTGAACATATATTTTTGCATTGTGTTTCTGACAGTTATTGTCAGAATATCATACTGTAACATCTCTTCCATAATTGCAGATATAAATCTGGTAATTCAAGTGGCTGAAGCATGAAGCAATCTAGTATACTATTTATATTTTTATTTTCCACTTCACTATCTCATATGGATGCAACATAAAATATTGGTGTGCTCCCATCAACAAAATTTAATGCAAACCCTTTAGACAAGTATCTGTAAAAGGGGAATGCTTTTGCTTTCAAACAGATTTGTTCTTTTTTAATGAAGTTATTTCTAGTAAAGCTCAGCAGAAAGCAAGCATGAATGGTATGTTTTGAACACATATTAGGAAAATCATCCTAACTTTTGTAAATACAATTTGCTTCCCAATTCTACCAAATGTAATCTTTTCTGTGCTGCATAAACTCCCATTCTTATCAGCAGAATGCAATGTCAGTTGAAATTTTTGAAGTTGTACCACCTTCTTCCTCCCTTAAATAATCAAAATGTATACTCTGTCTGCTTATCAAACAGAGAAAATTGCTGGAATTAAGAGATAACCTCAATAAAGGGAAAAATAATTCTCAAGAAATGTTAATTTTTAGTCCCATTTCCAAAGGCTGACCTTTTATGTCAAACATAAAAATAAACCCCAGCTTAAATCCCCGCTGTCCTCATTATTGGATACTGCTTTATAGTTATTGACATATGTACAAATAAATTACATTTGCAAAATGGATCAAACCACAACATGCTGCCAAGAAAGTGTTTAACTTCATTGTTTCTCTGTTATAGCCCAACTGATTACATTTCTATGCTTCATGTCACTTTCTGTTAAATTCTAGGTAATAAACAAAAGCCCACGCCAACTAGCCAATAAAGTCTGAAATTTGGCACAGTCTATGTATTTGACATGTCCACTTTTCTAAACCATCTTGGAGGAAAAAATAAAAATTAATAAAAATAAACAACAAAACAAGAAGAAACAGTTATTTTACTAAACGGTGTTAACCCCCACCCTCATCTTATATTTTCTTTTACTAGTTCTTTATTGAATGGGCAAAATGTATTATATACAGTACAGTGGCTTTTTTAGATTAATATCAACTACAGTGTATTGCAGTTCATAACTTGCTTAAAAATAAAAACATCACTAAATGCTGCTTATACAGCTGAACTGGAAGTTATGGAAGTCAAAAATAAAAAGTAGCACATCTGATATTCATCAATAAAATTTATTATGAACGTAAGCTAGCCTCTTCCAAAATCCAGAGGCTTCATTTAATCAGTTTCTTTTGTTTAATCTAGTATCTGTTTTAAACATACAATCTCTGCTCATCCCAGTGACCTGGAATGCTTGGATGAACAGAGCCTATTTATGAGAGAGAGAGAGAGCCACAGCATAAAACTGCATCTTCTGGTTGGGTTCTCAACTGAGAAATATCTTTATTAATAAAACAAAGTTCTTAAATAGTGGTTTTTCCCCTAATACCTCCAGCCATATTACGAAGGAAGATGGTACTCATATCTTTACTTTAAACATGGGAAATCAGACACACAGAAGTAAATGACGTATCCAGGTTTATACAGCAATTAAAGTCACAAGAGGAGACAGGAATCGAATACAGTTTTCAGAGCCACAGACCTCTGATCTGTTCATTAAATAACTGCTACTTCAAAGCCAAAATCTGTCAGAAATTATTGTAACTTGCAGAGTTCGATGTGAAATTCTGCAAGTGTCAGCTGGCTAACAGAGGCAACTAGGTAACAATACATCTTAAACCACAAATTCTTCTAATAGGGAGTCTGTGAGAATACAAAACACTTCTAATTTTTTTTTATCAAGTTTCTAACAAGCCAGTTATTTCAGACATACGAATATAGAGGAAAATGTAAATACCAGTATTCATTTGAAATTTCAGTACTGTTATACCACTGTTCCAATGTTGGTTCGGGATGTGAACGGTTAAACAATTAATTGCCAAAACTTCAGCCTGCAGAAACAATTAATTGTTTAACCAATAACTGCAACAATAATCGGTTAGCTTACTGGTTATCCTTTGGCTCTGAGCAGGTGCAGTCTGGCAGGGAAGTGGGGAAGGGAAGCCGTGTGGAATCAGAAGGCAGTACGGCAGCTAGGAGGGAGGAGCAAGGAGGAGGGGAGAGGAAGGGTAACTAATACCCAGAGCGTAAGAGGAAAACATCGAGCAGCCTAAGGACTCATTAATGCCAGCGGAAATTGCCCCCCTCCCCCCGTCCCTGTTCCTCCCAGTGAAAATGTCCCAGGAGCTTGGAATAGCTCCCAGCAGCAGCTGTCTTCAAGCTACTGTGTTGTCGATTAATCGTTTAACCCATATAATTAAAGGAGGTTAAACAATTTTTTAAAATTATATTTACATCCCTACTGCTGGTATCCCAAAAAGATGATATATGCGAGTT
The DNA here is from genome assembly GCF_030867095.1 of Alligator mississippiensis. Taxonomy (NCBI): domain Eukaryota; kingdom Metazoa; phylum Chordata; order Crocodylia; family Alligatoridae; genus Alligator; species Alligator mississippiensis. The sequence goes on along the minus strand of NC_081824.1, from coordinate 51,756,125 downwards.
TCCCTTCTGTATTCTTCATCTCTACTTCAGTGTAATGAATTAAAAGCCTATGCCTTGTATGAACAGTATTTTTTTGGTTTGGTAGACAAGTAGAAAAACCGCGAAGAAAATATTGATTTCAGGTCAATTATAAATAATTTATTGAAGTCAAAATATTTTATTTTGGGTTATTTAACCATGTTTTTAATCTCCCTTTATAAAAGACAGGTTGATTTCAAAACAAAGGATAATTTTGTTATGAAAGTGTTGAAATACAACGTTAAACTTTCCCCCTTCTTTCTAGCTGATATTTCCCTACTTTTGTCTCCAGCTGAAACTATTCACCAGATTCAGACTGAATTTGTATTTAGTTGTGGTGCAAAAACTTGCCTATCTCTAGTCAAATGCCTGATGTTTCTGGGTTTAGGGTCAAAAATCAGGCAAGCAGAAAATCTGAGTAGAAATAAAATTCTGTGATTACTACAAAAATGTATAAAAGGACATCAGAAATGTTATAAAATGCATCAAAGAAAATTCTGCTTAATTAAAAGACTGTTCATCTTTCCAACAACAAAATACTCTTGGTTTAACATATTAACTCCAGATTGCTACTTGTTCAATGAGATGCTTTGTTAATATCACTGCTAAATTGTTTTGAAGAGGGTAAATGTCTGGTGATGATCAGTTAGTTTACATTAGCAAACTATTACTGTCTTCCCACCAGACCAGGAAAACAAAAGTGTACAACTTGTAGACAGATTAATGGGAAGGGTCTGTTGGCAAAAGCAAAACTGATGGTAAAACAGAGATTGCCAGCAGCTGCATAAGCAACTTGAAAGTCTTGCTGGATGTTCTAGGCTCCAGTTCGAGATGAACCAGAATTTACCAGTGTGTGCATCAGAGCTCTGCACATTCCTGAATAAATGCATGTTACAATCTACAAAATGGTATAAAACCATCTACAAGATGAAGATGAGTAGGGAGGCAGGAGTTGAGTAAAGAACTAAATAAATCATGACATCTAAATACATCATTATCTTGTCAGATCCATTATGAACATCTGGCTTGCTCTGAAATGCTAAAAACAACCAAAAGCAATCTCTTCAAGATCTCAAGGTCTGAAAGGATCTCCAACAGTGTCTTCACAAAAAGCCTTTTGTGTTGCCCGCAACTGAAGGCAACACCAAAGCACTCTGGGAGGGGTTTAAAACCCCTGTCCATAAGGCCTGTGCTGAATCCACTAGCTATGCCACCCATCAATACCAAAACTGGTTTGATGACAGCAACACTGAAATTGAAGCCTTAACTCAGCTGGAAGAAAAGGGTTCATTCTGCTTGGCAAGGTGCACCTCATTTCAGCAGAAGGAGACATGTTAGCTCCATAATCTGAAACTCAGAGGAAAATCCAGGAAATCAAAAACAAGTTGTGACAAGATAAAGCGAAGGCGATTCAGCTCTACTCTGACAAATATGGCATACATAGTAGGCCTGTGTGAATAGGTAACTATTCAACTCAGAATCGGCCAACTCTGATTCGGATGATTCGATTCTGAGATCCGAATCGTTTTTCTGATTCAATTCGGCTGAACTGATTCGGAAAAGATTCGGTGATTCGGCCATAGGGTATAATGGGGAATCAATGAAATATCTATAACTTTGTTGTCTTTGGGCTGATTCAGATGAAACTTGCAGGGTTGGTACCCGCTGCTGAGGGCATGAAGCCTACCACGTTTCAAGGTGATAGGTGCAGGGGTTTCTGGGAAACTGCACCTCAAATCCTGAAAGCAAAACTCATGTCACGTGTGTATTAAGCCACAGTGGGATGAAAATAGCAGAGATGGTAGCACTTGCAGAAGCCACAAAGCCTGCCAAATTTCAAGGAGATAGGTGCAGGGGTTTCTGGGAAACTGCCCTCAAACTGCTGACAAGCAAAACTCATGACTTAGGTGACACTGTGTGTCTGTTAAGTCACAGGGGGATGAAAACTGCAGGGGTAGTAGCCCCTGCTGCAGCCACAAAGCCTGCCAGCTGTGAAGGAGATAGGTGCAGGGGTAGTCTGGGTTCTGGGGCCCTGTACCTCTGGCCACAGGCAGGCAAAACTCATGAGATGGGTGCTTGTGGGACTGTGTGTGTGTTCAGGTGAGCCCTTGGCATGGCAGCGTGCCCCCGTGAGGCTGCCTCCTCCCCTACAGCCTCAGTCCAGTCCACCACCGTAAATAATGGCAGGTCAAAATAACTTAGCTAGCTCAACACCAATAGCACCAGCAGCAGCAAAGGTACCAGGACGGTACACAACTGTCATCCCACTCTTCTCTACAGATATCAAACGCAGGTGGCATATCATTGTCATCTCAAGACTTTGGAGAGGAATCACAAATGATATCTCTGGAAAATCCTCTGCATCAAGTGGAAAGATTGCCACACAAATGCCAGCATCTTTGCTGAAGCCAATGTTACCAGTGTTGAGTCAGTGACCCTCCAGCACCAACTTCACTGGACCACACATTGCATATTGGATGCCTGACACTTGACTCCCAAAACAAACGCTCTGCTCCCAGCTTAGTCAAGTTTCACAGTAGATAGGGTCAGGAGGGACCTGATCAGATCATCTAGCCTGACCCCCTGCCACAGGCAGGAATGAATGCTAGGTTCACAAGACCTCAGACAGGTGATCATCTAACCTCTTTTTGAATTTGCCCAAGGTAAGGGCGAGGACCACTTCCCTAGGATGTTGGTTCCAGATTCTGGCCAACCCAACTGTAAAATATTGCCTTCTGATCTCTAACCTAAACCTATTTTCCAACAGCTTATTACTGTTGTTCCTCATCACCCCCAGGTGGTGCTGGGGAGAATACAGCTCTTCCTATTTGCTGATGATCTCCCCTGATGAGTTAGTAGGCAGCCACCAGGTCCCCCCTCAGCCTCCTCTTGCTGAGGCTGAACAGGTTCAGGTCCCTCGGTCTCTCCTCATAGGGCCTGTCCTGCTGCACTCTCACCACGCGGGTGGCCCTCCTCTGAACCCTCTCCAGGATGGCCACATCCCACTTGAAGTGTGGCGCCCAGTACTGGACGCAGTACTCCAATTGTGGCCTGATCAATGTCGCATAGAGGGGGAGTATCACCTCTCTGGACCGGCTTGAGATGCATCTTTGGATCCATGACAAGGTACGGCTGGCCTTGCTGGCTGCAGCCTGGCATTGGCGGCTCATGTTCATCTTGGAGTCAATAACGACTCCAAGATCCCTTTCCGCCTCTGTGCTTTCAAGAGGGGAACTCCCCAGCCTGTAGGTATGCTGGTGGCTCTTCCTCCCTAGGTGCAGTACCTTGCACTTGTCAGCATTGAATCCCATCCTGTTCTCATCCGCCCATGCCTGTAGCCTGTCTAAATCTAGTTGCGGCCTCTTTCTCCCTTCAAGTATGTCCACCTCGCCCCACATCTTAGTGTCATCAACAAACTTGGACAACATGCTTTCAACCCCCTCGTCCAAGTCGCTGATGAAGATGTTAAACAGTGCGGGCCCAAGAACCAAGCCCTGTGGGACCCCACTGCTCACATCTTGCCAGGTTGAGTACAACCCGTCCACCACTACTCTCTGGGTGTGCCCCATCAGCCAATTTTTTACCCATCCAACTGTGTAGGATGGCCTGATGTCTTGTGGCAGCCAGAGGAAAGGGTACAAGGACACTGAAGACATATCTCTAGAAAACAGATAACAACATCAAGAGCTGGGAAGAGGTGGCTGCTGACTCCAATGGTACCATAACCTCAACCAAGTTTATCACAGCGTGCTTTGATGTAAAGGGTCTCATCCTCGAATCAGAGAAGACAGAGCAGAGGAAGGAAAAGGAGAGAAGTCCTAGTCTCCTGCATACTCACTGATGTGGAAAGACCTGCAACTTCTGTGGACCAATCTGTGGCTCAAGGACTGGACTCCTCAAAACCCATCAGTGAGCTATGATTATTCTTGAATTGAAGGGTTGCTAATGATGAGTACTGCTGCACAGTTCATGTCATTACCAAAGCCTCCTTCAAGTGACTCTAAGATAATGGAGATTCTTCCATGACATTCAGTCACCTCAGTTTGTGTTCTCTCACTGGGCATGGAACAGCCATTCCATGCTCAATCTTCCCTCAACTCAGTCTGGCTACTAAGACGTGTAGGTAAATGGATTCTCCTGCTGTATAGCCCACTAAAAGCTGAATTTTGGGAAGTTATAGCACTGAGGCAAATATTTCAAAAGTACATGCGTGTCTACTAGACTGCCCTTCCCGTTCTTTAAAAAGAATCTTGCCTTGACTTTAGCAGAGTGCCTACTACTTTAGCAAAGTAGTCAAGTAAGCAGAGGGGAGTTTCTGTGAAAATAAATGCAAAATATATTAACATATTAAAATTAAAATGCGTCTTGGGGCAAATATGCAACACTAAAACTGATGCCTAACTACAAAGGAAACTCATTTATAATCAGTTTTTAATAAAACAATTTGTATCATTATTTATGGATGTCACTTATGCTCAAAATACAATGGAAGACTTGAAAACCTGCCTACATGTTGTTTTTCAATAGTATTATGTGAAAAAGACCTCTACTCAAAACTGATTACAAGTAACTTAATTCTTGTTTCCTCTGTAGACATTCTCAGAAACGTCTACTCAATTCCTTTATATTTGTGAATAACATTAGATGCTTGAGGACCAATTTGCTTGGAGTAATAGTCCTTCCTTTAATTCTCAAGTTCATTTTCTTTCACTGCCATCTGCAACTTGCTTTTCTGCTTTTGCTTTATGGACTACTAATGAGGTTAAGATGATGTTTGCCAGCTGCGTCCAACCACCTGCTCTCTAATCTAGATCATCTGCTTATACAGCTAAGATGTTGCCTATCTTGAGTAATTTGGGCCTACTTACAGTTACTTTCATTTATCCAAGGTCAGTTTCTTTTATTTTAAAATTATTACATTTACTTCTATTTTTAAAAATGCAGTCTCTTACTACAGTTTTAGTTAAACATGAGCCAATTCTAACCTTCAATATTATTTCAAGGTGAGTGAAGATGCGATTGAGGTGCAGCTTCTGGAACATATCTGAATCCATTATTGGTTTTTTTCAGTTTCAGGTTAGTTTTCATCACCTTAGCATAACTCAACCTGCTCTACAATTACCTTCATTCACTTGCTAATACAGGCTACGTATCCTTTCTGATGGTGTAGGATATCCAATTTGTATTTTAAATAGAACCCCATGAATTTTTGGAGGTTCTACTTCTATGGAACATCTGCATGTCTACTAACTTTTTACTGAACTAAATCCAAGCCCCCCCCGAAAGCTACTTCTAGTCTAGGAAATCATACTTAGTTTTGCCAAACTATACTTTAGGAAATCATGCTTAGTTCTTGCATATTACAGCCAAAGGCACAAAAAAATTTAGTTTAATTCCTGATGCATACATTCCTAAAGATACATGGATCTTGTTTTCTAAAAATGGGCGTAACAATGTAGATGGTGAAACAAATTATGGCTTCTTGCTGAAGACAATTTTATCTGTTAAATTACAAGTACTTTAATTCACTATCTGAGCTCTGAATCTCAAGTATAATCATAAAGATCCTTTCTTAGAAATGGAAAGGCCCTCAGCCTTGGTTTTCTTCCCCCTTAAATATTCAAGGAATTCACTGACTGATGATGTCCAATTTTGATCAAAATGTTTAACACAATTATTTTAGAAGGCTTTTATCCAAAGTAATGGAATGAAATGGTAAGAAATGAGAAGGTAAGAATCAAAGGGCCCCTTGGGACTCGGAGCAGGGGGGCAGCAAAGGCACCAGTCGCAGGGCTCAGGTGCCTATATACTAATGCTAGGAGCATGGGAAACAAGCAGGATGAACTAGCGCTCCTGCTTGCACTAAACACCTATGACTTAGTGGGGCTAACAGAAACCTAGTGGGATTCATCCCATGACTGGGCGGTACATATTGAGGGTTACAGACTGTACAGAAAGGACAGGATGGGGAAGAAAGGGGGAGGGGTTGCGCTCTATGTCAGTAAGCAATATACATCAACCCTCATCAAGATGGAATCCAAGGATGAGGAAGTAGAAGGATTGTGGGTTAGGCTACATGGGGGGCAAGGAGAAAGGGATTTGGTGGTAGGGGTCTGCTACAGACCCCCACAACAAGGGGAAGAAAGAGATTCGGGGCTCCTGAGGCAAATCTCGGAGACCATAAAAGCTAAAGAGGCGGTAGTCATGGGGGACCTAAACTACCCGGACATCTGCTGGGAGTCACAGACAACAAAGTCCCACCGCTCACGCAGGTTTCTAACCAGTGTACAGGACCTCCACCTGACTCAGGAGGTACACCGTCCCACTAGAGGGAATGCCATACTGGATCTGGTATTGGCAACGGGAGATGACATGGTAGCGGACCTCCAGTTCGGTAGCCATCTGGGGGACAGTGATCACCTAATAATAGAATTCACCATAAGACGGCGAGTGGGTAAGGTAACTAGTAGGGTGAAAGTGCTAGACTTTAGGAAAGCTGATTTCAATGAACTCAGGCAATTAGTCAAGGACGCACTGCAGAGTAGGAGATTTGAAGGGATGGAAGCCCAAGAAGGGTGGCTGTGCCTTAAGGAAACGATCCTTTGGGCACAATGCAAGACGATCCCCGAGCGAGGCAAAAGAGGGAAAGGGGCCAGGAGGCTTCCCTGGCTGACCACAGAAATCCAGAGCAGCCTAAGGGACAAAAGGGGAGCACATAAAAAGTGGAAACAGGGAGAGATCACCAAAGATGAATATACCTCCTCTGCTCGTGCTTGTAGGGAGGCAGTTAGGCGGGCCAAAGCTACCATGGAGCTGAGGATGGCAACCCAAGTAAAAGACAACAAGAAATTGTTTTTTAGATATATAGGGAGTAAAAGGAAGCCCCAGGGAGGAATAGGACCCCTGCTAAATGGGCAGAAACAATTGGTGACGGACAGGGGGGACAAGGCTGAACTCCTCAATGAGTTCTTTGCCTCAGTGTTCCTAAGCGAGGGGCACGACAAGTCTCTCACTGGGGTTGTAGAGAGGCAGCAGCAAGGCGCCAGACTACCATGCGTAGACCCTGAGATGGTGCAGAGTCATTTGGAAGAACTGGATGCCTTTAAGTCAGCAGGCCCGGATGAGCTCCATCCAAGGGTGCTGAAGGCACTGGCCGACATCATTGCAGAGCCACTGGCAGGAATATTTGAAAGCTCGTGGCGCACGGGCCAAGTCCCGTAGGACTGGAAAAGGGCCAACGTGGTCCCCATTTTCAAAAAGGGGAGGAAGGAGGACCCGGGCAACTATAGACCTGTCAGTCTCACCTCCATCCTTGGCAAAGTCTTTGAAAAAATTATCAAGGCTCACATTTGCGAGAGCCCGGCAGGACAAATTATGCTGAGGGGAAATCAGCACGGGTTCGTGGCAGGCAGATCGTGCCTGACCAATCTAGTTTCTTTTTATGACCAGGTTACGAAACGCCTGGACGCAGGAGGAGGGGTGGATGTCGTATACTTAGACTTCAGGAAGGCCTTCGATACGGTATCCCACCCCATACTGGTGAACAAGTTAAGAGGCTGTGACTTGGATGACTACACAGTCCGGTAGGTGGAGAATTGGCTGGAGGGTCGCACCCAGAGAGTCGTGGTGGATGGGTCGGTTTCGACCTGGAAGGGTGTGGGCAGTGGGGTCCCGCAGAGCTCGGTACTTGGACCGATACTCTTTAATGTCTTCATCAGTGACTTGGACGAGGGAGTCAAATGTACTCTGTCCAAGTTTGTAGATGACACAAAGTTATGGGGAGATGTGGACACGCCGGAGGGCAGGGAACAGCTGCAAGCAGACCTGGACAGGTTGGACAAGTGGGCAGAAAACAACAGAATGCAGTTCAACAAGGAGAAATGCAAAGTGCTGCACCTAGGGAGGAAAAATGTCCAGCACACCTACAGCCTGGGGAATGACCTGCTGGGTGGCACAGAAGTGGAAAGGGATCTTGGAGTCCTAGTGGACTCCAAGATGAACATGAGTCGGCAGTGTGACGAAGCCATCAGAAAAGCCAATGGCACTTTATCGTGAGTCAGCAGATGCATGACGAATAGGTCCAAGGAGGTGATACTTCCCCTCTATTGGGCGCTGGTCAGACCGCAGTTGGAGTAGTGCGTGCAATTCTGGGCGCCGCAATTCAAGAGGGATGCGGATAACCTGGAGAGAGTCCAGAGAAGGGCCACTCGTATGGTTAAGGGCTTGCAGACCAAGCCCTACAAGGAGAGACTAGAGAAACTGGATCTTTTCAGCCTCCGCAAGAGAAAGTTGAGAGGCGAATTGTGGCTGCCTGTAAGTTCATCACGGGGGCACAGAAGGGAATCGGTGAGTATTTATTCACCAAGGCGCCCCCGGGGGTTACAAGAAATAATGGCCACAAGTTAGCAGAGAGCAGATTTAGATTGGACATTAGGAAGAACTTCTTCACAGTTCGAGTGGCCAAGGTCTGGAACGGGCTCCCAAGGGAGGTGGTGCTCTCCCCTACCCTGGGGGTCTTCAAGAGGAGGTTAGATGAGCATCTAGCTGGGGTCATCTAGACCCAGCACTCTTTCCCGCTTATGCAGGGGGTCGGACTCGATGATCTATTGAGGTCCCTTCCAACCCTAACATCTATGAATCTATGAAAATATAACGGTCCCAGTTTTTAAAAATGGTGATAAGAGAGATCCTGCATCATATTACCTTATTAGTCTTCTGTGTATTCCTGCACAAATATTTGGGAAAAGAGCAGGGTGGTTTTAGAGAAGGCTACTCCTGCATGGACTGTTGCTTAGTGATACACTATTTAGCATTTTTTATTTAAAAATACAAAGTTATTTGTATGTGGCCTTCATAGACCTAAAGGGATCTCTGACTCCACAGACAGATTAAAATTATGGAAGAAACTGGCTATAACAACAATTGATAAAACTCTCTTAAAAGTAATTGTTACTTACTATTCCAATACAGTTTCTATAGGATATCTTACAGCAGTTTCTCAACCCATGGGCCACAACCAAAAGTGGGTTGCAAGAGTATATTAAAGGGTCAGGAACAAACTTTAAAAATGGATTCTCCTTTAAAGGATAAAAATGTGGGAAATGGTGGGTTTTCCCTTGCAGGCCGGCAGAGTTCCAGCCTACAAAGGGCTGCCTGGGGCCCCCCATATCCTACCCCCATCTCTCCCTACCACACACACACACCAGGGGGTTGCGACTGGCAGGGCCTGGGGGCTGTCTTATACTTAAACTATTTAATGGGTCAGGACTGACCAGTGTTTACAAATGGTCCTGTAAAGGTTGAGAACGACTGTGTTACAGGATGGACAGTGTCTTGTTCAGTTGTTTCCCAACTAAGACAGGAGTATGATAAGGATGTTTGGTTGCTCCACTACTTTTTAATTTATTCTTAAATGGTCTAAAACAGGAGTAACAGGCAATCAATTCCACATCCCCATGATACTGAATTATCCTATCCCTGTGTTGCTTTATGCAGATGACACATTAATAAACAATATAATCCCAAATAGGCCTCCAAAATTTATTAGATGCTTTTCAGTAACAGTGAGCACAAAATACAGTAAAAGTCCTGTTATCTGGCATCTTACTAACCAGCATTTCCATTAACTGGAATTTCTGGCCAGCTGGCCGTGGAGATAGGGGTGGGAAGCTAGCACATGGCAGCTGCTGCTTACCTACCCTGCATGTGGCGGCTGTGCCTCCCCCCCGCCTGCCCATGTCCAGCCAGAAACCCCTGTGCCTCAGGTAACCAGCACCCCCCATTCCCCACCTATGCCAGGAAACAAAGCTTTTACTGTAGCTGGAAATCAAAACAGTTAAATCTGAAGTATTGGTTGTGGGGAATGGAAAGAGGAAACAAGTATGTTTTTTACAGGAAAGGAAAATAGAGGTGGTATCTTCCTTCAAATACCCTGTAATCTATTTTAACAAAATTCTAAGCTGGAATAAGCACATTAAAAGTGTAAACATTGATGCAAAACAAGCCTTGGGTGGAATTTTATCCTTTTACAATAAAATGAGCAGAAGAGCAGTTCTGGCAGCACTACAGGTCTACAGATCTACGGTGGAGTCCATTTTACTGTATGGAGCAGAACTTGGGTGCTGACCCTATGGTGGATTCAAACATTGAAAAGATCTCCAATTACTTTTTAAGGCAGCTTTTATCCTTACTGAATTTTATGGCAGGGAGGCTCATGCGCTCTGAAACTAGACTAATAAAAGTAAGCACCTTAAGCTCAATTAAAAATTCTAAACTAGTGGATGAAAATTAGATCTTTTACACCTAACAGATACTTTAAGAACATTGTAGAAGCCCCTCTCTTTCCAAATAAAACCTTTTTGCATGGTTAAGCAATATCTACATTCTCCTCCAGACAAATGACCCGGAAAATATACTGGAAGTCACTGACCCAGTATTTCCCCTATATTTAAAACAAGACCTACATTTAGGAATAAAAGATGCCAGCATGCAAACAGATATGCTGGCAGAGAGACTTTCTCAAACTTTTAAAAGATTAATAAAGTACTTGTTTGGCCTAGAAACTGACCTGTTTGTAGCGCAGAACTACAAACAATGACGAAGATGATGAAACTAGTGTTGCCGCATGCGTTTGTTGGAAGCATGAGGGTCAGAAAGCCAGCAACACGTAGGATGGTCAATGTCAATCAGACCTTGGGTGCCCAAAGGAGGGCTGTAACAGCATTCATAGATGATGTGGTCAGCCATTTAAGCTTAAGCATCACACCTGCAGCCAGCATCACTGATCAGGCCCTAAGAGTGTGTGCATGCCTTAAACTATCCAATGCCTGTTCTGAGACAATTAAGAGCAGTCCAGGCCCTGTGGGATAGCTGCCATTCTGAGGGGGCAGAAGCTGGAGTTGGGGATGAAGTTCTTTAGCCACAGTTCCTGTGCAGCATATTTCTTGCTCCACTGATGGGAGGTTCATGCTGTAGGTGACATGCCACCTGTAGATTTGATGAGCTTATTGGCCTGAGTGGAGAATGGGTTCTGAGATTTCAGGTGGTAGTTGGTTTTCTGGCTTGTGGCTATTAGGTTGGAGTGAGAAGAATGGTCTGGATCTTGGGCTTTGAGGCCTAGGGCCAGGGTAGCGACTTGTTTCTAGATGTTGGGAGGCGGGGAACAGAGAAACCTGAGAGGACTGGTAAGCAATCAGCTAGAGCTGGCATAAGACATCTGGTAATGATCCTCATGACACTATTAAAGCTAGAATCCACTAGCTTAGCATGCATGCTTTGGCCCCATACTGGTACATAGTACTCAGCAGGAGCATATGCAAATGCCAAAGCAGAGGTGCAAAGTGTTTGGAAACTTGCACCCCAGGTGGCACTAGCAAGGCACTACCTCACAACAATGACAGGTCATTACTAGACCAAGATTCACTCTAATGAGAGCTGCAGTAGCTATGGGCCAGTGGTGTTGGACCTCAATATTTGAACAAATGACTTCACTCAGTGTTGGTGGCTTTGTTCTTTGAAGAAAAGAGAGGAAATTGGATCTCTCCATTAATGGGAAATTTTAAATATTGTGAAACAAACTGGCTTCTAACAATTCAGACCCTGTCCTGCACTCTTAAGGTATACTTACATTTTTCATGCAAGTAATGAGGGCCAAACCCCACCCCCCCCAAAAAAAAAACCCACAGAATTTCCCTGATTTATCTTTCTATATTATCATATACTACATTCTAATTTTCCACAAACTGGCAGAATGAAAATTTTATTATATACTTTAGTAAAAATTATAGAGACTATAAATGTCATTTTATTATAGATAATTGTTGCTTACTTTAGCAGACTGTTTTAAGGAATGCTATAAATAAACTACTACTACTATTACCATATTTACTTGCACAACACAAGCACCTTTCCCATAACAATCAGACCTCCAAAATTGGCATGCATGTCTTAAGCAAGGAAGGTGATCATCTTTACCAAAACTTCACTGCAAGGAGGTGTAGAAGGATAAAGACCCTGTTACAAGATGGCTGCCAATTTCTTTGTCCCTGCCAGAAAGCAGGAAGGGGCACAGTTCAGTGTTAAGTCTTTCACAGCCATTCTCAAATTGGCACTGGTTTTTGGCAAATTTTATTCCATAACAAGGGTATGAGGGATATGGAGAACTGATGTGGTACCCACCACAGTATTACATATCCCCCAATCATCTGTTGCAGAAGGCTCTTAGGCACACATCTTCATTTTTAAGTATGTCAATAAGGAAGCGATTAAATATCTAACAGAGAAGTAAATGTAATGAAATACCATGTATGTAGTAGGTTTTTCCCCCTAGTTTTATACCATCTACTGATGTAAGTCCATGGCAACTATAGATTTCATATTTTGAAACCTTAATCAAATTTAGTCCCAGGTTAGGCTCTAAACATGCAAGTGGCACTACCACAGCCTTTAAAGTCATTCACTGGGATCCTATTTCATACCACATAGCAGCCACTAGGATGTCTAAATTCTGTGTGTGTCTCTATTTTAACTTGAAACGAAGTCTATATAACTAGACATTATTTTATGCAAAGAAGCAATCCAGAATGACCCGAAAGTTGTCTAGTTCTACCTAAACTATGCAATCTAAGTGCATATAGGAAACACATAAACCCCATCTCAGTTCCTAATACCTTATATGGAAATAATCGCACTAAGCAACTTAGATGGAGGAGGAAAGCTCATCTAACTTTTGCCCAATAACCTAGTGAAGTAGATCTGGGTCATCTGCCCTCTTCTCATACTAAAGGGGCTTGATCCCAGATCTCCCACTTTCCAAGAGAGTGCCTTAACCACAAGTGAGATACCACCTGGATGGAAAGGAATGCAGAAGTCCTAAGGACCAGAAAAAGAGCATGTAGAGAGTGCCAGACTCTGTAGTCACTTCTTGCATGCTTCCCTTCTGGCTCCTATGACTCTTGCCTTCCTTTTCACCTGATGGTCCAGCTTCCCCAGTGGGAACGGAGGATGATCTCAGCCCTGCACTCTGGGTAGGCACTTTCCTGAAAACTGGAAGAACTGGGTTGAAAACCACCTCTGGCTGACTGGGGTCTCACTTACCCCATCAGATACTGCTGCCAGGACTCAGCTGCCCAATCAGCTGCATGCCACTATAGAGAATCAGGGCAGCAATGGCTCTGTGACAGCCACTGTGGTAAGCAAAGTTGCCCCTCTGCCCCACATCGACTTTGGTGGTCCTGATTCAGTCCCTGCATGGCCAAGCAGTACTCTCTGCATGACCCTGCAAACCCAAGCAGCATTCCTCCCTAGTTGCTTGTCCATTTCCATTTGTTGGAAGCTTCCTTTTTGTGTTAGCTTGTTGAAGAGTTCCCTGCTAAGCTAAGCTGTTTTTCTGCCATACTCACCAGTCCTGTTGTGTGTTGGCATAGTTTGTCCCCGTGCCCTTAGTAAGGTTTCTTTAAAACAGCACAGCTCTCTTGGACTCCTTTCTTTTCCCCTCAAACTGACCTCCCAGGGGATGCTGCCAAACAGTTCCGTGAGCAAGTCAAAGTCAGCTTTTCTAAAGTACACACAAAAACACTTTAACACTTGTAGATAATATAGAGAGAACCTCTTTTTTTGGAAGATGCTCAGTGAACAAGTGCACCTGAATTGTGAAGCATCCCTTCATCCATGGAAAATTTAGGACAAAAGTACCAAGGTACATTTGATTTAAATCATGATTTAAACCACTGGTCAGGAAGCCTTGATTTAATCATTGTTTTCTACAAAATGTGCATTCTTTGTTGTTTGATATCCTCTATTCATTTACCTTCTTGAAACTTTGCACTTCTAAAGAAAGGTAAGGGCTTGACTCTGTGTACAGAAACTTGCAGAGAGACAAGAGGGCTGTTCAGGTCTGTTATCTCATCTCCATATATTGCTGTTAACAAGGATGTAATCTCTGGAAACACAAATCCACAGTTTGAGAGATGAAACTAAGCATCAGAGTCCCACTGGGTAGAGTGGTTTTCTTTAATCTTTACTAATCTCTAGAGATGCCTCTGGGAACCCCATAAGATTGGGCCCCTAATATAGTCCATGGCCTGTTGTGACCTATTTATAAAACTTCTAAAAAGGTTACAGAAATATATTGCCCCAAATAGTATATAATTAGACGTTATAATCCATATTCCATAATGATATCTTTGAGCTCTAACATATCTTAAATTAAAACTACCCTTATATATGGGGTTTTTTTAAAAAAAATCTTAACCAAAAAAAACTCCCCCGATTAAATTTTAAAAATCTGATTTTTTTTTATTTTGTTGATTTTTATCCACCCTGAATTACGAAGTAGGAAGGTCAATGTGAAGAAATCTTAATGAAACGCTCAATGGTAATTCAAATTTTACTATCATAATGAAGTGTGTATAAATTAAGAATATCAGTTTTGCATTAATTTTTGCACCTATTTTATATTTTGACAGTAACAAGACATAATAATTATGAAAATAACTCTCAATCATCTCAGCTTTCTATTTTATGTAATATTAAGCATTTTTACATAATAACAGAGACATGCTGGGGTAGCTCACATGACTGAAATGCAGTTATGGATGGGTATCAACTGTTTTGGAAGGACAGACAGGGAAAAAAGAGAAAGAGGTGTTACTCTTTATTTAAAATAGCTGCATGACTGCTCAGAGGGATAGTGTGAAACTGGAGACAGGCCTGTGGAAAATCTTGTGGTTAGGGTCAACGGGTAGAGAAACAAGGATGATGTCATGGTGGGTGTGGACTATAGACCACCAAACCAGGTGGATGAGGCTTTTTCCAAACAGCTAGGGGAAGTTTCTGGATCACAGGCCTGGTCCTCATGGCCAATCACCTCGACATCTATGGGGAAGACAATACAACAGTACATAGGAAATCCAGAAAGTTTTGAGAAAGTGTTGGGAACAACTTCTTGGTGCGAGTGTTGGAGGTGCCAACTAGGGGCTGTCCACTTCTTTATCTGCTGTTCACAAACAGGGAAGATGTGGTGGGGAATATAGAAGTGGACAGCAACTTGGGCAGTATCAACCATGAAATGACTTGAGTTCAGGATCCTGAGGAAAGGAAGGAAGGAGAGCAGCAGAGTAAGGATTGCGCGCTTCAGAAAAGCCGACTTTTTAACTTCCTCAGGGAACTGATTGGCAGCATCCCCTGGGAGGTCAGCCTGAGGGGAAAAGAAGGGAGTCCAAGAGAGCTGTGCCACTCTAAAGAAACCTTACTAAGGGCACAGGAACAAGCTATGCCAATGCACAACAGGACTAGCAAGTGTGACAGAAAACCAGCTTGGCTTAGCAGGGAACTCTTCAACAAGCTAACACACAAAAAAGAAGCTTCCAACAAATGGAAATGGACAAACAACTAGGGAGGAATGCTGCTTGGGCTTGCAGGGTCATGCAGAGAGTAGTGCTTGGCCATGCAGGGACTGAATCAGGACCACCAAAGTGCAACTGGAGTTGCAACTAGCAAGCAAGGGACATGAAGGGTAGCAAGAAGGGGTTCTACAAATACGTCAGCAACAAGAGAAAGATCACAGAAAGTGTGAATCTTTTACTGATTGGGGAGACAACACAGTGACAGGTGAAGAGGAAAAAAATGCCTTTTTTACCTCACAGGAAAGGTCAGCTACCAGACTACTGCACCTAGTAGCATAGTTTGGGGAGGAGGTGAGCAGCCAACAGTGGCAAACAGGTTAGGGACTATTTATACAAGTTGGATGCGTAAAAGTCCATGGGCCTGGACACAACGCATCTGCAGGTGTGGACCGAGTTGGCGAGAGTGACTGCAGAGCCAAGGGGCATTATGTCTGAAAAAATGACATCAAGGGAGGTCCTAGACAATTGGAAAAGGGGAAATATAGTGCCCATCTTTAAGAAAGGAAGATCCAGGGAACTACAGACCAGTCAACCTCACCTTAGTCCCCAGATAAATCATAGAGCAGCTCCTCAAAAATCCATTTCTAAGCACTTAGAGGAGAAGGTGATTAGGAACAGTCAGCATGGATTCACCAAAGGCAAGTCATGCCTGACCAACCTGATTGCCTTCTATGATGAGAAGACTGGCTCTATTGATGCTAGGAGAGCACTGGATGTGATATACATTGACTTCAGCAAGGCTTTTGATATGGTCTCCCACAACATTCTCGCAAGCAAGCTAAGGAAGTACAGGTTGGATGAATGAACTGTAAGGAATGAATGGACAGAAAACTGGCTAGATCACTGGGCTCAAGGAATTGTAACCCATGACTCAATGTCTAGCTGGCAACTGGTATCATGTGGAATGCCCCCGGGGTTTGTCCTGGGGCTGGTTTTGTTCAATATCTTCATCAACAATCTGGAAGAGGATAAATCTGGAAGATGGGATAGAATGCACTGTCAGCAAGTTTGTGGATGACACCAACCTGGGGGCAGTTGTAAATACATTGGAGGGTGGCACTAAAATTCAGAGGGACCTCAACAAATTGGAAGATTGGACCAGAAGAAGTCTCAAGAGGTTCAATATGGACAAGTACAAAGTCCTGCACTTAGGATGGAACAATCCTCTGCACAAGCAGCAGCTGGGGACTAATTGGCTAAGTGACAGCTCTGCAGAAAAGGATCTGGGGATTAGTGGACTATAAGCTGAATATGAGCCAACAGTGTGCCCTTGTTGCAAGGAAAACTAACAGCATACTGGACTGCAATAGTAGGACTGTTGCAGCAGATTGAGGGAAGTGATTCTTCCCCTCTATTCAGCACTGGTGAGGCCACAACACTGGAGTACTGTTTCCAGTTTTAGGGCCCCCACTACGGAAAGGATGCAGACAAATTAGAGAGAGTCCAGCAGGGGTCAACAAAAATGGTTACGAGGTTGGGAACATGACTTCTGAGGAGAGGCTGAGAGAACTGGGCTTATTTAGTCTGGAGAAGAGAAAACAGAGGGGATTTAACAACAGCCTTCAACTACCTGAAGGGTGGTTCCAAAGCAGATGAACCTAGACAGTAGGGCTGTGCAAAGCTTCAGCCACTGATTCAATTCAAAGAAGATTTGGCCCGATTCAGCGGCCGAATCTCTGAATCTAAATCAAGTCAGGAGACACATTAATCTCTCTGAATCAAACAGGAAGCCTCCAATTCAATTCAGAGAGATTCAACAATTCGGACATAGACACAGCTTTATATGTTTTTTATGGCTGGATTGCTGATTCTCCAAATCAGAATCGAATCTTCAGATTCGGATTCGACTGAATCAAATCAGGACAGTGATCTGAATAAGCAAATCAAATCACTGTCCCCCAAATTGGACCGAATCTGAATCAGAATCAAATATGGCCCACTTCACACACCCCTACTAGACTGTTCTCAGTGGTGGCAAATGACAAAATAAGGAGCAATGGTTTCAAGTTGCAGCAAGGGAAGTTTAGGGTTTTACTGGGAGGGTAGTAAAGCACTGGAACAGACTACCCAAAGAGGTTGTGGAATCTCCATCCTTACAAGTTTTTAAGACCCTGGTAGCCAAACCTGGGCCAGGATGATATAATAAGGGATAGTCCTACATTGAGCAGGGAGAGATGATCTCCTGAGGTCCCTTCCAATCCTAATTTTCTATGATTCCACTTAAAGAGAATAATAACAAAATAATTTACTTAATTTTTCCACTCTCCTGCATATCTCCTTTCCACTCTCCTGCATATCGATAAATGCAGGGATTCTCTGTCCAATATAAGTACTATATTCATGCCTTCTGAGTGTCAGGGTAGAATTTTACTGACAAACACCATTACCATCACAATTTACAAAACCACTGTCTCAGAATTATTTGAAGCAAATGGAAAAATTCTTCAGAAGGAAGGTAAAAGTAATAATACTGTGTTATAGCAGCTAATAGTTTTAAACAAAAATGCTCAACAAATATTCTAAGACAAATGTAAAATATATTTTAATACAAGGAATGCTGAGAGAAGTAAATATGAAAGCGTAGGTTATGTATTTTATTTTTACTATAGAAGGATACCCTGGAAATGTACCATGGCTAGCCATGTCAAATGCATAAAAGATTTGATCACTTGCCTCGATACAACATTAACATTCTCCATAAACAGTTCTTGGATGACCTGGAGCTATGCACATAGATTCATAGATGTTAGGGTCGGAAGGGACCTCAATAGATCATCAAGTCCGACCCCTGCATAGGCAGGAAAGAGTGCTGGGTCTAGATGACCCCAGCTAGATGCTCATCTAACCTCCTGTTGAAGACCCCCAGGGTAGGGGAGAGCACCACCTCCCTTGGGAGCCCGTTCCAGACCCTGGCCACTCGAACTGTGAAGAAGTTCTTCCTAATGTCCAATCTAAATCTGCTCTCTGCTAGCTTGTGGCCATTATTTCTTGTAACCCCCGGGGGCGCCTTGGTGAATAAATACTCACCAATTCCCTTCTGTGCCCCCGTGATGAACTTATAGGCAGCCACAATTCGCCTCTCAACCTTCTCTTGCAGAGGCTGAAAAGGTCCAGGTTCTCTAGTCTCTCCTCGTAGGGCTTGGTCTGCAAGCCCTTAACCATACGAGTGGCCCTCCTCTGGACTCTCTCCAGGTTATCCACATCCCTTTTGAAGTGTGGTGCCCAGAATTGCATGCAGTACTCCAACTGCGGTCTGACCAGCGCCCGATAGAGGGGAAGCATCACCTCCTTGGATCTATTCGTCATGCATCTGCTGATGCACGATAAAGTGCCTTTGGCTTTTCTGATGGCTTCGTCACACTGCCGACTCATGTTCATCTTGGAGTCATGTTCATCATGTTCATCCTCCCTAGGTGCAGCACTTTGCATTCTCCTTGTTGAACTGCATTCTGTTGTTTTCATTCATTCTCCCCTCCATCCTGTGCATAGGCTATGCAAACTATGCAAGGGGCAGGAGGCAGAAGCAGCACATCTACCTTCAATGGACACCTACATGTGGCAGTAGGAGCAGTGGGGTGCAGTAGGTGAAGGAGCAGCTCCCTATCACCCCCTGGTTAGAGAGCACACCTTTGAGGTGACTTGTTACTCTCCAGCCAGAGAGTTGGAATGCTCTTATGTTTCCTTTCTAGCCATGTTATGCAGCACTGCAAATTTCTCTGAAATTTGAAGCACTGTAATTGAATACCTTAAAAGGAATCTACTTAAGCACACCTTTGAATTAAGATTGTTCTGTAATGATTACTAGATGTTAAAAAACTGTTGTTTTTGAAAAATATGTACTTTCCGAAACATTTTATAATGTGAGAATTCCCCCCAAAATTAACACACATTTTTAGTACATTACAACATAATTTTGAATGCTACACAAAAGTCTATATAAGATGTTCATTTCCCCCCAGTCTTTTCCTAAAGTAATAACTCTCGACATTTTCTTTTTCAAAAGATTATAGGAATAAGTCCTCCTTTAAAGATATAGCAATAGCCTGGCCTATTCAAGAGATGAACTTAATGCAAGTCAGATAATGGAATACGCAGAACAAATGTCAGGGTTTAATTACGTAAGCTTCCGGGCACCTAGTAAGCTGATAACTAGGTGAGGACTGAAAGAAATTTCTCCTTTTTAGTTATGGAAAAGTATCACTCCAGGAAGAGCACTTAACAGGCTGCATCTCAGACAGCACAGGTTGTGAAAAGCTGCTGTTTTCAGGACAAAGTAAATTGCCCTGGCTGGACTGGTGAACAGAGGGTACAGTACAAAGTGTCTCATCTCCTCCCACCTTTGTTTTGGCATCCAAGTCCTGGTGAGGTAAGATGATGCAGGAATAAACCGTCTCTATGGTTCCCAAGGACTACAGTTATATAACACCAAGCAAAGTAGACGGGGTGAATGTGGATTCTTGCATATCACTTTACCCCTTACAACCTGGCTCTAATGTTTTATCTACAGAGTTTGAAAATGAGGAAGAAAAAGGGATCTGAACAGATCCAATGCTAACTTCTCTATGCCCTTGTAGGACTGATTATGCATCAACTTGTAGGACTGACTAAAAGACTTTACTTCATAGAATTATAGAATCAAAATACCAGAAGGGATCTGTAAGGCAAGAGGTTATTGGGCTCAAATGAGATCAAAGTCCAGCCTCCTCCTGAATGCTTCCAAGGATGATGACTGCACCACCTCTGCTGGGAGTGTTCCAGATTCTGATACCCTTACAGATAGGAAGTTCTTCCTAATGTCCAACCTAGATTTATCCTCAATTAGCTTGTGCCTGTTGGTCTTCATCCTCCCTGGGAATGCCTTTCTGAAGAGCTGCTCTCATATATCTTGGTGTTCACCCTTGACATACTTGTAGGTGGCTATCAAGTCACCTCTCAGTCTTCTCTTGATCAGACTGAACAAACCCAGTTCTCGGAGTCTCTCCTCATCCGGCCAATCCTCCAGGCCCCTAATCATACAGGTGGACCTTCTCTGTACCCTTTTGAGTTTATCCACCTTTCCTGAAGTGCGGTGCCCAGAACTGGACACAGTACTCCAGCTGTTGCATCACCAATGCCAAATAGAGAGGGAGAAGCAACTCTCTGGATCTGTTCACAACACATCGGCTGATACACGCCAGAGTTTTATTTGTCCTGCTGGTGACTTCATCACACTGTTGGCTCATATTTATCTTCTGGTCAACTGTCACCCCCAACGTATAGTTGTGGTGAAGGTTCTTTCTACCCAGCACCTGTCCCTATTGAATCTCAACTGATTGCGTTCAGCCCATAGGACCAGTTCGTCGAGGTCATCCCCAGATCCTTACCCTGTCCTCAGATGTGACCTCATTTTCCCACAACTTGGTGTCATCTGCAAACTTAATTGTTGTGCTTTCCACCCCTTCATCCAAGTCATTGATAAAGATGTTAAAGAGCACAGGCCCAAGCAGTGATCCCTGGGGGACACCACTGGAGACAGCCCTCCAGGATGAGGCCAGCCCATCAATTACACCTCTCTGGGATCAGCCTCTGAGCCAATTCCCAACCCACCTCACTGTAGACTGGTCTAGGCCAGTGCTCTCCAGCTTAACTGAAAGGATCTCATGGGAGACAGTATCAAAGGCCTTGGTGAAGTCTAAGTAAATAATGTTGACCTCATGTCCCTTGTCCAGCTGGTTAGTTATCCGGTCATAAAAGGACACAAGGTTTGTTAGGCATGACCTACCCTTGACAAAGCCGAGGTTATTTCTTAATACCCCACCAGTTACAAGCTTGTGGTTGATGGCCTCCTCGACAATTTTTTCAAAGATTTTTCCCAAGACCAAGGTTAGACTGACCGGTCTGTAGTTCGCAGGGTCATCCCTCTTCCTTTTCTTAAAAATTGGTCCCACGTTAACCCTCTTCCAGTCGTTCGGGACCACTCCCAAGCTCCAGGACTCTTCCAACAGCTTTGCCAGAGGCCCTGCTATGAGCTCAGCCAGTTCTTTCAGGACAGATGCAGGTCATCTGGCCCAGCAGACTTAAATATGTCCAAATGTTCTCTAAGAGTACCCTCAGCTGTTCAGGCCTGATTTCATGTGAACTGTTGTTTTCCCCATATTCCCTGGGCCTCTGGACAGGTGAACAGCTCCCATCTGATTTCAGGAATACCAACATGAAATAGTATTTAGGAGCTCTGCCATTTCACAGGGATCAACTGTGGGCTGCCCCCCTCCCCCCGCTAAATTCAGTAGGGGTCCCACAGTGGAACTTGATTTTTTTTCTTGCTTCCTATGTACCTATAGAAGGACTTTTTGTTGTCTTTTATTTTGGTTGCCAACTTGATCTCCATGCTTGCCCTGGCTTGCCCCATCTCATACCTGCAGACCCTGGCTATATGATTGTACTCCTCTCTGGATGCTGAACCATTTTTCCATTGCTTATGTGCTCCTTTTTTTCTTTTTCAAAAGTTCCCTGATATCCCTATTGAGCCAAGGGGTCTCCTAGCCTGTTTCCCACTTTTTGACCACATAGGGATGGCCTCTTTTTGAGCAGTGAGAACTGCCCCCTTAAGGAAGCTCCACCAATCCTGAACTCCCAAATCGTCCAGTTGCTGGTCGTGGAGGGTCTTACTAGCTAGACTCCCGAGTTTAACAAAGTCTGCCCCTCCATCTAGTACTTCTGTTCTGCTGACTGAATTCCCAGCCTTTCAGTGGATGGTGAATCTAATCAGGTCGTGGTTACTGTCGCCCTGAGTACCTCCGATCTTTAGGTCGCCACGTCTTTCCCTTTGGTCAGCACTAAATCCAGAGTGGCTTCACCCCTAGTTGGTCCTTTCACAGCCTGTATCAAGAACAGGTCATCAATAGCTGCTAGGAAGTTGGTTGATCTGCTGGAACTGGCTGAATGGTCTTCCCAACAGGGTAGTTGAAGTCACCCATGACAATCAGGTCTTTAGTGCTGGCTGCCTCAGTCAGTTCCCTGGAGAATGACTGATCACTCTCCCTTCTTGGTAGGGAGGCCTATAGTAGACTCCTACCATCAGGTCCCCCTCTCCTGAGCCCCCCTGTATTTTGACCCAGAGGGTCTAAAGGGACCTCTCCCTACAATCAAATGTGACCTGCAGGGAGGGATACCACTCTTTCACATAGAAGGCCACACCTCCTCCCTTCTTCCCAACTCGATCCTTCCTATAGAGCCTATAGCCCTTAACGTCCACAGCCCAGTCATATGTATCATCCCACCAGGTCTCCATCAGCCCAATGAGGTCAAATTCCTCATCATCCAGGAGCGCCAGTTCATCCTGTTTGTTGCCTAAGCTTCTGGCATTCACATAAAGACACCCGAGTTCCTCCCTAGGTGCCCCAGGTTTACTGTCCCACTTCAAGTGCCTCAGGGCATTGGTACTCATCTGGATGTCCCCTATTTGAAAGTCCTCACTGGGGTCATCTTAGCCAGAGGATTTGTGTACAACAGTGGAATCTACCCTCTCTCCCCTGGACACGCCTAGTTTAAAGCCCTCCTCAGCAAGTCGGCAACTCTCAGAGAGAAGAGCTTCTTCCCTCTGCCTGTGAGATGAATACTGTCTCTAGCATGTAGAGCAGTGCCGTTGAACTGCATGCCAAGGTCGAGGAATCCAAAATCAACATAGCAACACGATCTCTGAAGCCTTCGGTTGACTTCCTCAATGCACTCCTCCCTCTGATGACCATGGCCTCTAACTGGGAGGATTGAGGAGAAAACTATTTGTGCTCCTAGTTCCTTGAGCTTTGCCCCCATTGACTTGTAGTCTCTCATGATTCTCCCGGCATTGTTTCTTGCTGTGTCATTGGTGCCCAGGTGGCCAAGGAGCATGGGGTACTGGTCCATAGGACGGACCAGCTTTGGGATCCTCACCATTACATCTCAGATCCTGGTTCCTGGGAGGCAGCAGACCTCTCGAGTGACAAATGGCACCTTCTGTTGCCTGCAGCAAGGAATCTCCCACAGCAATCACTCTTTGTTGCTTCCTTGGTGGGGGCAGCTGATGCACATCCGGGCTTTGGGCCTGATGTAACCAATTTCCATGCGCCGTTGGTTGGGGCATCTTGCTTAAACCTGCTCTTCTGCCTGGTCTCTGTGGCATCCTTCTCCAGGTATAGGGCCTGACAATAAGTGTCGATATTCACCTCATGTTCCCTGATGGCTTGCAGTCTGCTCACCTCCTCCTGGAGCTGTGCATCTCTGCTGGGGGGCAACTCGGGGCTGAGAATGCCCGCTGGTGGCTCCTCCGCACACCCTCCTGCACAAACTCCCACATTAACTCGCACCAGGCCCAGAATATGTCTGTTTGCATGGCTCCCTGGGCTGGGCTAAGTGAGAGCTGGGAGGGAGGGGGACCTGACTTGGCTCTGCTCAGCTGCCCCCACTACCTACTGCCACCCACCACAGGCCTCACTTACCTCCAGGCTCTGTGCTGGGGGTTAGGTAGGGGTCCACCAGAGGGATCTACTAGGGCTCTTCATTCTTAGGGGAGCAACGGGCTTGCACCTGTGCATCTCCCACCAAGAGCTGATCCCAATTTTTGCATTACAAAGTTAATAAAGGATCTGATTAAGGAAAAGGGAAAATTATAAACAGGGATCTGGATTTTCCATTTGCCAAGGAAAACTGCAGATTTTTCACCTTTAAGGAAGGAAAACACAGATTTCCCCTTTTAAGGAGAAAAATGCAGGAAATGGCAGGTTTCCAGATGGCAAGGTGTGAGGGGCACTAGCAGAGCCAGGGGGCTGTGAGTCAAGAGTCAGGGGCACTGGCAGAGCTGGGGGGGGGGGGGGGGGGGGGGGGGGGCTGTGAGTTGGGAGTGAGGAGCAACAGCATGGACAAGGCGCTGGCATACCAGGGCTCCTCAGTTCACAAAGCAGGAGGGTGGACAGCCACAGCCGGACCCACATTCTGGTAAATGAGTGGGGCAGAGGGAGCTCTGATTTTCTATGATCAAACAAAATCAAACTCCAAAATATATAAGTACTTAGAATTTATTTTATTATAATGACTGAGGCACTGGTAAGCTTCCAGATTGCTTTAAAATTATAAATACATCAATAAAACATTGTGTTCAACTGATACCTATATATACTGATGTTTCACTTTAATCATGGAAAAATGCAGATTTTGGGTGTTTCAGTCAGAAAATTTATGATTTTTAAACAGAGAAAACCAAGATCCCCGATTAGAACAGGGAGAATGTACCATTCTGAACAACCTAGAGTGCTACAAACCACAGAGTATAAGATCCTAAGTCAGCATACATAAAAATAGTTCTTATAAAATTATCTCTACACATTTATGGCACTATATAATTAAACAACATATTTTTTAATCATAAACCTATAAATATTTGGATTAGGCTTTATGAAAGCAAATTACAGCAAGTTGTAAATGTATTTAATGACCACGTCTGGTATAGTAAAGGCTTCCCTCTGTACAGTTTTATATAAGAAACTTTTTTTTAAATCTCTGCCAGTCTGCGAGAAATCCTGATTTCAAATGATCAACTCCCAAAGGAAAAGCAATATTTTGTAGGTTTTCAACAAAGATGGAGGATTGAATATTCCTTGATTTGTCTGAATTTCAGTAACTGATGACATACTGGCATCAATTTGTGCTTCTGTTAAGGGTCAGACGTCTATTTACTTTATGGCAGGAACATGGCAGTAGCTTGAAGCTGCCTGCACCATCCAGCCACCCCAGGAAGCTACTTCCTGAATTCTTATGCAAGATTGGGCCCCTCAAGCCCCAGAAGCACATACCCAGCTTTCCCCACTTACAGAGATGCACCCCTGGCATCTCTGGGGCACACCTCAATAAGCAGGAAAAGTTGGGGTTTCCCTGCTTACCAAGACACATCCTCAGGATCTCCAGGCGATAGGTTTCACCCAATGCAGATCAGCTGTGCTGAGATGCATCTTGGCACAGGTGATCCACTTCATTTGGCAAAATATATTTCTACCCCAAGAGTTGTAGGTAAGCCTACATGCCTAAAATGTGCTTACACAATGTAAAATCCACTAGGATTTTGATCCTGGCTTTAGATAACTTTGCCCATCACTCCCTCCCCTTTGGCCAAAAAAAAAAAACCTAAGAAACTAATAGCTTTGACCTTCACAAGTAAATGACCGTAGCACAATTTATATTGAGTCCTTAATGCATATGAAAAACACAAGAAGGTAAATCCGTGTACTCCATAATCTTCAAGAGGAATATGGGAGGTATTCTCAGACACCGTATCTGCATGAAAAACCATGAAATGAGGAGTTTCACCATGGCTGCCCAAATATTCTCTAACTTCACTGCTGAACTACTAGTGGCAAGAGGAAACATCCTCTTCACTGACAGATACAGTAAACAGCATGATGCTGTTGGTTCAAAGGAGGACCCAAAAGGAGTCAAAAGGGCTAAACTGGACCTCCTAGTGGAAAATGGACCAGCCTTAGAAGCTGAATGAAATAAGGAAGACAACGGATAAGGCAAGGTGATCTTGTGAGGAGAGGGGTCCTAAGACACAGCCTAGTGGGACAGCCTTTAGGGCTCAGAAGCTGAACAGACTGGAAAGGGAACAGCTGAGTAGCTTTGGGGTGTTCATACCTGTGCAGACTGAACTGGGGATAGAGGGACTGTTTAACTCTTTGGAGGGAGGCAAAAAAACTGAGTGGTCTTAGACTCAATAAATGCCTTTATTCAAAAGAAGCAGTCTGTTTTGCTGCTTGGAGCTGTAGGTTGCATTTGTTCTCCTCAGCAAGAGATAAAGTCCATGTCTCAGGAGCTGAAGTTTGATCAGCTGAGCTTGATTCAGGGCCACGGAGGGTTGGGGACCAACAGGCCAGGATCTCAGAGTGTTTAAGAGCCAGCCCCTTTCCCCCACTGTAGAAGCTATGTTTGGGCTGGCATCAAGGGCACTCTCCAAGACTAGACAAGGCCACAGTGGACCTGAGCAAGAACCCCACTGGAGACATTCTGTGACATGAGGTCATTTGCAGGATCAGTTTTAGGTGTACAGCAAATCCCCACCCCACTTGAGATTTGGGTCTGCTCAGGGGTATCCTGATATTTGTGGTAAAAATCTTACTCTTAAGACCCTAGATTGTTCCAAGGGTAGTATTTGCTATGGTATTCAGAGTTTTAGTAACATAACTGAAGAAAAATGAAATTTCAGTACACTTCTTCCTGGACATCTGTTTTGAATGCCTTGAGTTGTAGAAAATTCTTACGAAGAAAGTAACTGCAGTGCTGGTAGACACCGAGTAAATCTGGATAAAGTAACAAACTTTATATCCACAAAATCACTGTTCTGTGGTGATATGGAATGGGCCAGATAGTTTCCAAAAGAAAATTTGGAAAGAAAGTTTTAATCATTTCAGCGGTAGGGACCTCTTCATTAGGAATTTGCTGAATTGCCACTACTCTTCCCCAGACATCTTAGAACCTCTTGATATCATCCAGTTGTTGATGAAAATCATTACCTTGTCTGAAGACAAATTAGGATAGGTCCTCCCCAGGTTTCAAGGTGGGAGCAAAGTTTCAGCCAAATGTTCATATTCTGGGAACAAACTGGTAAAATCATTCTAGGTACAGAAACCACTGGTCACAAAATTATGGGGATTGGAGGGCCAGTTAAAAAAGTTCTCTCTCCCTTAAGGGGTCTGTAAGTCCTAATACAGCCATGTTGGCATCAGTGATTAGGACCCTTGTATAGTCAGCACTGAAAATCATAACCTGTGACAGGTGATGACCATCCTAGTACCTAGGTAAAGATGATCCTCTTAACACCAGATAGCAAACTGAAGAAAGGTGGAGGGAATACTTTGAGAGAGTCTTCTAAATCCTCCACACCATAGCTATCATCCAGCACTAACAAAGTACATCAGAAGGCTTACTGGTACTTCAGGATGGTCAATGGCATACAAGTGTAGAGTTGCTATTGTTCTCTGGGTTTCTGTTGGTATCAGAAGATGGTGGCATCATACTGGTAGAGTGAAGGGGACATCAATAGAATCGAGCTCTGGGATGAAACAAAAGCTTGAGATGCCATAGGCATTAATGCTGCCTTAATAGCCTGCCTTAGTGAAAGCCCCAAGGGTCTCTATTTAACAACCACAGGGCCCTCTGGGTTGTTAATTCTCCTCAAAACCTCAGGGGAGCTTCGTGAAATATTATCTCTGTAGACTGGTGGATTTAAGGATTCAGTTGGTCAGATATTAGCTTACAGCCCAGCCCCATCTGACACTATCAGAATGCAGACACAAAAAAATTGAATTAAGAAAGTGTATTAATAAACAACATTAACCAATATAAATGTACAAACAAACAGAAAACATAGACAGGGATGTATTACAAACAGGAGAACAGATTACAAACGCTGCGGATACTAAGGTCAATAGACAGCACCAACCTGTTAGAATGGACTAACTTATTCACTATATTGAGAATTTCTACTTTTTCCCCCTCATGGGCACTCAGAACCTCAGGCACAGGGTGGGTAATACCTTACAAAATTCAAATAAATGTTGAGGTAGAGGAACACTAGCTTCAGGGAGCTGAAACAGTTGATGTATCTGAACAACAGATACAGCAACTGTCTATTATTTTGCCCGCTCACAGGAGGGACACTGTTTGAAATCAGGAGGTTATGAGGAGGCTTTTCTGGATACAGAAGGAGACTTGACAGAATTAAGAGGTTAGCAAGAGGCATCAAAGCTACGATTTACTAAAACTAAGCACTCTGATTTACCAAGACAATGAGCTAGAATGCTGAGAGGTAAAGCAAAGGGTTTTTGAGGGGCTGAAATTAAATGGTGAGCAGCTTCATCTCAAGTCACGAATGGGTGAATTAAACTGAGGTCTGACTACCAGACTATTTACACCTCCAGCGTAAAGCATAAAGAATCTTAGGGCGCATGTTTTTGGATGCATCATTGTGGTTAGAAATCTCAGAAGCAAGGTGAGGCATGTGCAAATTACTCAAAAGGAAAAATCATTTTACTCTTCCATTTGTACCACTGACCTTCAAGTGCACATGAGAATGTCACTTCACCTGTCTCTACTTCTCTTTCCCAATCTATTAAATGATAATGATTATATTTACCTTTGCTTGTAGAAGCCCTAAGATCCATGCATAAAAAATGTTAACATTAAAAACAACACTTCCAAAAATGGTGGTTAAAGTAGCTTCTAATATAGCACCTTAGCAAAGCCCACTCCTACTTACCTGAACCTTAGTGAACCCCCCTGGACTTACCTGATCTAAGGCTGAACTGCAGGCATTGCTCCTTCATGCAAATACATAGGAGCAATCTCTGATGAAGCACATCAATACATACTAAAGAAGTGCTAACTCAATTGCTTCTAATTAATCATCACAGCAATCAGCTGTGAGAAAATTTAAAAGTAGCATTTAAGATATGAAGCCTATAAAAAGGAAAAAAGCTGAAGGAGGAAATTTTTCATGCTGAAACACGCTTAAAATGAACAATGTTGAAGGGTTTAATTCCTAGATTAGCAAAAGTAAAAAGTTGTGTAGAAGTGGACCAGTTTGGGACTGTCCACAACTGGCTAAGAATATTCATGTAAGGACATAATTTTTTATTCATTACTACATACTATTTCTATTTAATCTGTACTGATTATTTCTACAGCTATAACCAAGGAAGGCTACTCTCAGTGGGGCTTTCAAAATTTACTACTTATTCAGCTATCTATGAACAACAGAATAGCACATACTACAAATAAAATATTGCCTGCTGATTAACAACTTTAAAATAGGTTTTAGTCAACTTCAGTACTTATTTTTTTAATTTCTTTGCTGGACTAGCTCAATGAAAACAGTGATCCCTTTGGCTTCTTCCAAACACAGGAATGCTTATACCTTTATACACTTACCTACCCAGCCAGACCAACTATAGCATGCTATTTCTCCAGTGTCGAAATGTTTTTCTTTCTTCATCTACTACTTACACATAAATCAGGCTTCCAAGCAATACTTTTAATGCTTCCTTTGAAAAATATACTGAAGCATTTAGCGTTTTCCAAGACAATTCAATAGTCTGTACTTAATAGGTACTTCAGTAGTATGAAACACTACTGAAACAAATGTGTCATATTGTCAGCACTGGAGTATAAAAACAATAATGGGCTTATAAACTTATTCAGGGGGGGAAAGGTATGATTCCACTTAGCAGCTGGGTGAAATCAGCCTTGTCAGCAAAAATGCTAAAGCAGAAAAGCCAGGATCCTGACTTAATTCTTTTACATGAAGAGATATTTCCCATAAACTCTGTTAAGATGTACATGGTATTACTACACAGATACAAAATAAAACTGAAAGGCAGAGCCTGATGCTTTGTTACTGAGAACTCCACACAGAATACCCTTACCTGACTAATCCCAGTGGAAGAGATCTTGTAGGACTGGAGCTTCTGCTTCAGCAGCTCAGGATCACTGTGGCGGAATGGGCATCCTGACAGCAAAACACAAGCAAGCTCACAAACAAGGCTCTTTACCCTGGAGTTAGCACAATAATACACTCAAGAGACAGACTAAGCTGCTCTTAATTGTTTAAACAGTTTATTAATAAAAAAGTTAATTGCCCATGTGTGAGATGCTTTACTCTTTTTCTAAATGACTACTTCACAGTATGGTTTATCAGGACACTACAGGCTGAAGAGTTACATAAAGCCTCACAACATAAGCAGGCCAAGATTCTCATTCATTGAGTGGAAAACAACTTTAATTAGATCCCTTCCTAACAAGCATAGGCAGTCAAAACAGCTTTACTACTGTGTCATGTAAGACTAGTGTCAAATACAAAAAACCTATGCTTAAGAAGCAACAGGACACACAACCAACAGTCAAGAAAATGAAAGTAAAAGGATTGTCTTTTTATTAAAGAGTATGACAGGATTTATTCATTATTGAAAAATATTATTTTCATGAATTCCACCACTAAAAATGAACAAAACCAAACAGATGACTGAGCCTATGGAGAGATTGTTTGAAACACTCTGAAGACTGTTATTATACTTTAAACAGCAAATTTATAGACATACACGGATAAAGAAGCGCCTCAAAAATGGTCAAAATGTTTAAAAAATGAACCTAAAAATGGAGACTGTTTAGAGCACTTCCTTCTGAAGTGTTACCTAAAACTTCTGTATACTCCAAACATCTCTATGCTTGTTCCTCCAACATCCCGCAGTGCCCTGTTCCAGGGTCTGATGCCTGGCACTTCCCTCAGGGTCCACATAGCCCCAGCTGGGTCAGCACAAAGCCCCAAGCTGATGGGGTGTACACGGGGAGCCAAGACAGATGCATTCCTCAGTGTCTGCACAGCCCCGGCTCAGCCAGCAAGCAGCCCAGAGCTGGAGTGTGTGTGTGTGTGTGTGTGTGGGGGGGGGGGGGGGGGGGGGGGGGGGGAGAAGGTTAACAGAGACCCTGAGGGAAGCATCTGTGTTGGCTTCCCCCATGCTCCTCTTCATCCCCTGCCCACCCCAGCCAGCTCTGAGCTGGCTGAGCTCAGGCTACAGAGATTCTGAGGGAAGGCTCTTTGTTGGCTCCCCACCATGCCCCATCCCACCAGCATACTGGCCAAGCCAGGGCTGTGCAGACCCGATGGCTATGTTGGGACCCCATGCCCTCCTTCCCCCTCCCCCCACCCTCTCGCACCAGGAGCCGCAGTTGGGCAGAGGAGCTATGTGCCTGGCTCTGTGACAGCCCAGGGGTGGGGCCAGCTAGGTGCTGGGCTGAAGCAGCAGAGCATGAGCCATGTTAGTGGGCCACCCTGCAAAGAGGGGTGCAGCAGGGTGGAAAACATCCTGGGGAACTGCAAGGTAACTTGAGTCAGGAGGGGATCTGGGACAGAAGTTCGATAGATCGGTTTAACCTAAACCAGTTAAGTCTGATACTACATCCATTCAGGTTTATCTTAAACCAGGTTTGGCTGTTTTAAAATCAGTTTACGTGTGCTGAACTTCTATTCTGTTACAGGTTTAAACCTGTTTCTGATCACTTACACTGGCTTATGTGTAATGTTTGTCCCCAGCCATAAAGTCTTTCCTTTATGGGACCATGTTATATGCAGTCATTTGGTGTCAAACAGTATCTGGAAGAACAGTCCTGGCTATTCTGCTAGCAGTACTTGAGCCAATATAAAACTAGCTTGAGTACATGTACAAGAGCTGCAGCAGGAGTCTCATGCATCTATATCTAGCCTTGTGTCACGTACACTAATATGTAAAATTAAAATTTCTCAATCATTCTCAATAGGGAAAAAGAGCACTTCATGTCTCAAAGCTTGTTCAACATCTTTCCCAACTAAACAGTTTGATCAATAAAATATAAAACAAAACCCCTTATCTCTCATCAGCTGTTCTTACTTTATGATCGTGAGATTAAAAATCTAATACTGTTACTCAGTGATTTGTCCTTTGAAAACTGAATGGAGTCAATATCACTGGAGTAGGTTTGACAGTTTGTGAGCAAAGATGAGTAACTCTAGTGTATTTTCTGAAACAAAACAAAGCAAAGCAAAGTAGAAAGGAGTATAGCCACGAAGTAAAAAACAGTGAAGAGTTTGGCAGAGCAAAGATTGAAAAATTCTTGAATTAATTTTTCTTGCTTGACGTACTTCATTAATAAGACAAATCACCAGAAGAGTAATAGAGCACTAACTTGACAGCAATGATTGGCATATGCTACAAACTAGTTTCTAGCAATTTAGCCATCCAATCAGTTCTCTCCCACAAGTGCTGAACCTCCACATATTCTGAATCTTCTGTTTTTAAGTACTCACCATGATAATCCCCTTGACTTGGTGGATTGGATAGAATAATCTTCATGCAGCTAAATGGTGTATAATCAGTCCTCTTGCCTTCTTTTCCATAGTTATGGCGGATGCTGTAGGCATATCCTTTGTCAAACTGAATGGTAAAAACATTAAAAAGCAGAATATTTGCACGGGAGCTGCACATTGTGTCAACGATTCCATCAACTCTGCCGGATTATATAGTGTCCTATAAAAACAAGCCTAGGAAACCCATTCAAATGACAATAACAAGACCATGTTACTGTTTCTGGGCAATACATACTGAGTAGGTTACATTAGATTTTTAAAAGGCAATGATTTTTTTTTAAATACTATATTTATAAAGAAGATGATTGACATTTTGAACCATGTGATGCATGGGAATATAGCAGATAGACTCATTGAATCTTTAGTTTTCACATGCTGGACAGTTTACTTCAGTTTACTGCCCTTCTACCATCATATTTTTTTTGCCCTAAAGATTATGATCAAATCCAATCTCAACCTTCTTTGTGATAAATTAAAATGGACTGAGGTTCTTAGTCCCTCTTGGAAGATCTCTCTTGTAGCTCTTTTCGGAATTCTTACCAATTCATTTATTTATTTATTTTTTAAATGAATGGATACAGTATTCTAATATTGGCACTCCTCTACTTGATATTCCCCTGCATGTTTGAGAACAGCAATTTCTTTCTTAGCAAATTGCAACAACTGTAAACTTAAGATCAGCTGGTCCTTCTCTGATTCACTTTATAAAAGAGTTTTGCTCCAATCCTTAGTTTCTTGCATTTTCCCAGGCTCAAACTTACGTTGCTCAGGTGAGCCCAGCTCTTCACAAAAACCTGATTGTTTTATAGAATTGACCTACATGGAACCAGAATAACTTAACTGGCCCCACTGATGACACATAGCCCCTTCATCTATTTTTTTTAAATTCTGGAAGCACAGCATGAGACAGGAGTCCTACCCCTCTTCGAAGCCTGGTCAGGTTGAGCTGCTGCTGACTACTCCTACTCCTCAGGGCCCCTCTACATGTGCAGGTAAAAGCACAATGGGATCTAATGTGCAATCCACACAATCGCACTTCCTGCCATGCCACATGTGCATGACAGGAGGCATGACTGTTGGAGTCTACATTATATCTAGGGCCTGATTTAAATCGCAGGCCCAACTGACAGCATGGTGGGTCCTTTCATCTTGGAGTTCCCCCTGTGCATCCACCTGCTGCTGATTGGTGGATAGGTGCATTGGCCCCACTGCTTCCTGGTGGCTGGGAGGCGAAAACTGCATTTTAAATACGCTGCGGTTTTTGTTTCACATTGCTTGCTGTTGACTGGACAGGAAGCAAAAGTTGCAGCATATGTAAAACTGTGCCCTCCACCTGAAATAATTACCCATCCCTGGTCAAGACCCTGCATCCACAGTTCCAGGGCTGAGAGTCCCCTCAGCTGATGGACTCCCAACCTCAGAGGCAGGCCCTGCTACAAGTGCAAATTAATGCTGGATAGCAACCAACTATATAGTTATTACACATTTTCCAGCAATAACTTTATAGCTGGCTGGACCTTTTTATAGCATGGCAGTTAATCTGTCCTTGCAGCTGGTCTAATTTAATTGCACAATTAACATGGTAATTGTATGATACACATAATATGTAGAGGGGTCCTCAAGCACAACGAACATAATGGACCATCCTATCTAAACTAGATAACAGCCATGTTCTGCTGCTGTCTAATACAACAATTTGATTAGTAGCTGCAATGCAAAAGGTTTACGGCTGAAATATGATTCATAATGATGTAGCTGTCTATTTTCAGCTGCCTGTAACAGCTGAACATTTTAACATTTTTTCAAAAAAAAATAGGTAGTTGGTTGCTCCTGTTGCCTTAATCATCTTCCCTTAGGGAGTAGATAAAGATAAGCCTTTAATTACATAACCATGTGCTAGTTTTGTGGGTTTTTTTATTTTCCCAAGGAACCATGCATCATTCTATGCATAGGATTTCACTTTCTTGAAATAGGTATTTGAATGAGCAGCAATACTCTAATGGGCTCTTGCAAGTGAGAAGTGAATCTTTAATGCTTCACACTGCATTGCTTAGTTTGACAGAAAATTAATATCCCCTTAACAGCTTTGTATAGTAAAAATCTTGAGCTATACTTTTCACATCACTTCCTTTAATGCCCAAAGAAATTACTTTTATTACCAGACTCATTATTTTAGATTGAGAAGCAGGTCTTGCAGTAAATAGAAACAACAGATGTGCCATACTAAAATGGCCTTGGGACAGGCTAGCTAGATGCAGCTCTGTTTTCTTGAATCCTCCTTGTGACTATCTAAAGCCATCTGTTGTCTTCATCTTCATTTGGAGTATGGACAGACATAACAATCGCACTTCTATCAAATTACAAAAAGTTGTAACTTTCAAGTCAGTCCAAGGCTGCTGTGACCATTGGGACATCTTAGATGCTGTAACAACCCTCCTCCAATCTGTGTTTGGCTGGCTTTGTACACTCTGTCAGTTGAAGCCCCATTCAGTCCTCAATACTGGTTTCCCAATTTTTCTTGGATCTACTTCCTTTTCTCTTCCCCCACTGCTGCACTCTGCATTATGGTGTTGGCAAGGATGTCTGGCCTCCTCCTGATGTGTCCAAACCACTGCAGCTTCCTTCATCGCACAACATCCAACAACAGTTCGTAGGTTCCAATTTCCTGACTGATTTGCTGCTTGACAGACTTGCAACTTTAACCCCACTTTATTTAGGGTTAAAGTTAAGGCAACTTGGCTGACTTGTATTGCATGCAGGAACATGCAAATGTAAAAGATGCATCAGAATAGCTGATGTGTACTAGCCAGCAGCAACTCCCCTTTCTCCTTTACAGTTGTGCTTATGAAGAGCCTTAGATATCATATTTACCTGAATACAAAACAAGGTCCGTCCCCCATCCCCACCAATTAACATGGGGAAAAAAGCCCCTTGTCTTACTATCACATACAAGGACATCTCACTAAATAAGTTATCTAACATTAAACTGCTGCTAAAAGCAGCATGTGCTCAGCAATGGAAACCAACTATGAAGATGATTAAATGCAACCAACATTGAACATGACAATAAAACACATGGCCCACACTGAGCAAACATGCTGATGGGAACCTACAACAAGAATGGGTTAGTGTAGCCCATCTGAATAAGATATATGTTACTGCCCATTAAGCACAGTCCCCCTCACCACTGACACTTAAAAGTCATGGGGAGCCATGACATTGATTATTGTTCACCCAGAATCCCTCCATCATCTCCTCTCTCAGTCTGGCACATATGATTAGTGTGGCCCCACCCTCCATGAGGTGAAGCTGGACCAGGTTGCTCTGTGCCTCAGCTGCATATAAATTTTTGGAGCATCCCAGGATTTCTGACAAGAACACCCAGTTCCAGTCATAAGTGGGAACTAATTAGTACATGGATCCTTTGTGGGGGGGAGGGGAGAAACACGTTCTGGAGTACATACAGTGCAGAGCTATGGGGTCACCATGGCTTGAAATGCTGATGACTCTTGTGGGGCTCGAGCCTAATGAACTATATGGTAAACCACAAGCTTTTGGCTTCAGACTAAAATCATGCATCGTTTGTACTACATCTAAGTAGGTGTCTAACTGCTGCTCAAAAGTATGTTTATGGAATACCTGTACTAAAACTTACAGCAGTTTTATAAAAAGTTAACATACATCCAATCTGGATAAATTAAGTGCATGGGTACTATATGCAAATTGCTATTGACAA
This sequence comes from Alligator mississippiensis, assembly GCF_030867095.1. NCBI lineage: Eukaryota > Metazoa > Chordata > Crocodylia > Alligatoridae > Alligator > Alligator mississippiensis. The sequence continues at coordinate 51,720,067 of NC_081824.1, read as the reverse complement.
GTTTAATTTCAAGGTTATTGTTTTCAAATTTGTTCCTCACTTCCATGTCCTCAGGGAGAGCAGGGTCTGACAGTAAGGAGAGGGGGAAGGGAAAAAAAATTGGAGCAAAGGGCTACCTGCCCCCCCACCCCCGATTTTTTTCCCTGCCGTAGCAGTGGAAAGGGGACAAATTTAAGGCAAACCTCTATTAATCAGATTTTATACCTGGAAAGTTATAACAAATTTGTAAATTTTCCATATACAGAATCTAATTATTGGGGGGTCATCTTCTATTCAAGTAAATATAGTAGTACGCTCTCTGAGGCAGGATTTGTCTCTTTAGTTCCATTTGTACAGTTGTAATACAACAGGATCCTGGTTCATGATTTGGAATTCCTAGACATTATGACAGTAAAAGTAATACACAGTACATGCAAATCTGGAATTGTAAGGTAAACTGAAAATATCTTATATAATCTAACAACTCCTGCAGCTCCAGAGTTGATGCCATCATGCGGGTTTTGGCTTCTACAACCACAATCCGCACTTCCATGACAGAGGCATCCTAGGACGAGATGGTCTTCATCTCTCTTCTAAAGGCAAGAGTCTGTTCACTTACAGGTTGGCTGATCTCCTCCGAAGGGCTTTAAACTATGTTCATCAGAGGACAGGGAAGCAGAGGATGAGGAGAACCTAGGATCAGCGAACCACAAGCAATGCACTGGATCAGCCCAGGTAAGCACTAGGGTAAGCACTAAGGGGCCTGATAGACATCAAGACAGGGGGTAACAAGGCCACCCCTCTGGGGGCTTAAATGTCTCTACACTAATGCTAGGAGCATGGGGAACAAGCAAGAGGAACTTGCACTCCTGCTTGCAAGCAACAACTTCAACCTGGTTGGACTAACTGAAATCTGGTGGGACCATACTCATGATTGGGCAGGAGACATTAAAGGTTACAGGTTGTACAGATGGGATAGAGTGGGGAAAAAAGCAGGCGGGTATTGCTCTATGTTAAGGAACAATATACATCCTCTATAATCAAGATGGGATCGGAAGAGGGCCAAACCAAGGTACTGTGGGTCAGGATACAAGGGGGTCAGGGAGTAAGGGACTTGGTAGTGGGGATCTACTACAGACCACCACACCAGGAGGTGGAGCTAGACCTGGAATTCTCCAGACAGCTCTCAGAGGCCATATGGTCAAGAGATATGGTTGTCATGGGTGACCTAAACTACCCTGACATGTGACGGAAGGAGCAGTCAGCCAAATCTAACCCCTCATGTAGGTTTTTACCCTGCATACAGGACCTCCACCTAATGCAGGAGGTACATAATCCAACTAGGAGAAATGCCTTGCTGGACCTGATGTTAGCTACAGGGGAAGCCCTGGCAGGGAATCTGCAGGTATAAGGTAACCTAGGGGATAGTGACCATCGATTGATTGAATTCACAATCTGGCAAAGGAAGGGTAAACTAAGCAGCAGGGCTGAAGTGCTAGACTTCAGAAAGGTTGACTTCAGTGTGCTCAGGAGATTAGTAGTGAGGCATTAAAGCTCAAGAGCATTGGTGAAATGGAGGTCCAGGAAGGGTGGTTGTTCCTCAAGGGAGAAATCCTATGGGTGCAGAAGGAGACAATCCTGTTGTGCATAAAAGGAGGCAAAGGGGCCAAGAAGCCCTCTTGGCTGGACAGGGAAGTCCAGGAAAGCCTAAGGGCAAAGAAAGAGGGATACAAGCTGTGGAAACAGGGGGTAGTTAGCAACGAGGAGTATACCTCCCTGGCTTGCACTTACAGGGAATCAGTTAGGAAGGCCAAAGCAGGATTAGACCTTAGCCTGGCAACAAAAATTAAGGACAACAAAAGGAAGGCGCAGGATAGCATAGGACCCCTACAGGACAAACTAGGGCAATTGGTGACAGAGAGGGGGGACAAAGCTGAGCTTTCCAATAAGTTCTTTGCATCTGTATTCCTAGACACAGACCAAGCCAAATCGCCCAACTGGATCATAGACAGACACAGAAGGGACGCCAGCCCACCAACTGTTAGTGCAGATTTAGTGAAGGGGCACTTGGAGGGGCTGGATGTGTTCAAATCAGCGGGCCCGGAAGAACTTCATCCAAGGGTGCTGAAGGAATTGGCCAGTGTCATAGCAGAGCTGCTGGCATGGCTGTTCAAGCACTCATGGTGCTCTGGTCAGGTCCCAGACTGGAAATGGGCCAATGTGGTCCCTATTTTCAAGAAGGGGAGGAGGGAGGAACCAGGAAACTATAGGCCAGTTAGTCTCACCTCTAACTTTGGGAAAACTCTGGAAAAAAATCATTAAGAATCACATTTCTGGGAGCCCAGCAGGGGAAATAATGCTGAAAGGAAATCGGCATGAGTTCATTGCAGGTAGATCCTGCCTGACTAACCTTGTTTCTTTTTATGACCAGGTCACAAAATGCTTAGATGCAGGAGTCAAGGTAGGTGTCATCTACCTAGATTTTAAGAAGGCATGCGATACAGTATCTCATTCTATTCTCATAAATAAACTGACAGGCTGGGATGTAGATGATTACACGGTCAGGTGGGTGGCAAGTTGACTTACGGGTTGCACCCAGAGAGTGGTGGTGGTGGATGGGTCAATATTGACCTGGAAAAATGTGGGCAGTGGAGTCCTGCAAGGCTTGGTCTTTGGACCGGTGCTGTTCCATGTCTTCATCAGTGACTTGGACGAGGGCATGGAGAGCACCCTGTCCAAGTTTGCAGATGATACCAAATTATGGGGCAAAGTTAACACACACGAGGGTACGGAATGGATCCAGGCGGATCTGGACAGGTTGGAAAAATAGCCAGAATGAAACAGGATGCAGTTCAACAAAGACAAATGCAAAGTGCTGCACCTGGGCAAAACACCACCAACATACTTACAGGCTAGGGGATGACCGTCTTAGCAGCACAGCAGCAGAAAGGGATCTTGGAGTCATAGTTGACTCCAAGATGAACGTAAGTCGTCAATGTGATGAAGTGATCATGCATTAGCAGATGTATGACAAACAGGTCCAGGGAGGTGATGCTTCCCCTCTATGCAGCAGTGGTCAGGAAGCAATTGGATCACTGCATCCAGTTTTGGGAGCCGCACTTCAAGAGTGATGCAGAGAATCTTGAGGGTTCAGAGGAGGGCCACTCATACGGTCAGAGGCCTGCAGTAAAGGCCCTACAAGGAAAGACCAAGGGACCTAGATCTTCAGCCTTCGCAAGAGAAGGCTCAGAGGTGACCTTGTGGCTGCCTATAAATTTATCAGGGGTGGGGGGGCAGGGAATAGGAGATGCTCAGTTTACTAGGGCACCCCCTGGAGTAACTAAGAACAATGGCCACAAACTGACGGCACGCAGATTTTGGTTGGACTTTAGAAAGAACTTCTTCACAGTAAGGATTGCCAGAATCTGGAATGGGCTTTCAAGGGAGGTGGTGCTCTCCCCTACCTTGGGAGTCTTCAAAAGGAGACTGGACAAGCACCTTTCTACTTTCTTGAGTGCTAAAAAACAGCATTAAGTCATAGGGGGCACATACCTCTTAAGAAACCTTACCATTTTAAATCAGCTAATTTATACCACTGAGCTGTGTTGCAGTTTTGTTCCAGCTTCCAGTGTAGCAACCCATTTAGGGGGGAAGGTGGTGGTTGTTGCACCCCTGCCCAGAGCTCTTTCCTGCCCAGTGCAGGGGGTCAGACTCAATGACCTACTGAGGTCTCTTCCAACCCTAACATCTATGAATCTAAGCACAACCTACCCCGGCAATGGCACATTCAGTCACAAATTCTACACTTCGCCAGTGTGAAGTTGGATAACTTTGCTGAACTTAGCTGACACCAGAATTTTGCCTTTATATGGTGCATCCAGCTATCCAGTCCATTTTGTAAAGCTGTACTTACATCTGCTCCACTTAATTACAGAACGCTCAAAAAATAAATCCTATAATTACCAGTAATAGTTTTGAAAAGTCTAGTTGTAAGGTTATCATGAAAAGCATAAAAAAAAAAACTAATTATTTAAGCAGTAGTAGGGCAGAGTAAATTAAAAATGGAAATCCCAGACTTTTTAAAATAGCAACCAGTGCATAAAATGTTATATATACTAAATGTGACTAGGGCGGTTTCCAAATGTCCATGGGCAATGTATACATGCTCCTACCATCCCTATACATGTACCGTGCCTCGCAGATGTCACACCGTGTGATAATACTCCGACTCAAAGCCGGGCTAAACCAGCCACACAGATCTTTATCATACTGCCCCCTTCGGGGCCATACACACACCACCCTCCTCTCACGACAGCCTCTTGCACTCCACTGGCTCTCACCCTGTCTTTTGTACACTTCCTATCCAGGCCACATTCACACCGCTCTACTCAAAGAGATCCTTGGGCTTTGCTCTCCACCCCTCAGTCAGCCCTGGCGTGGTCTTTTGGGCCTCTCCCATAACCCTCACCCAAACAGAACCGAGTGACTGCTCAACTATGAGCCTACTTCACCCCTGGCCCCTCACCAGACTGCTATACCCCTCTCTCAGGCCACACCTCCACCCCTTACACCAGGGCCTGAGGTCTTCCAACCCGCCAAGTTCAGGTGCTTCTCTCCCTTAAGCATGCCTGACCTTCACTCCACTCTTTCCTAAAGGCCTGGCATCTTACACCCCTTGGACTCAGGTGCTGCTAACTCAGCGTGCCTGGCACTCACTCCAGGGTCCAACACCCCATAGGGCTCAAGTGCAGCTATTCTGCATGCCTGCCCCCACTTAACCCTCCTAGTAACCCACCTGAAGGTGAAGACTGGGTTTAGGTGCCCCAACCTTCCTCCCACTAGGGAGGTGATCAGTCCTAGTATTTAAGTGAGGCTGCGATGCCACCGGCAGTTCCACCAGGCCTCCCGTATCCTGGCAGGGTACAGTTTCAGGTCATGTCCAGGACCAATGAGGCTTCCTCCATCCCCATAGCCTCACCCTTACCTCCAAGTTGTTCCTGGAAGCAGAACTCAGCCGGGAGATGGTTTTTTCCCTGCTGGGTGGTCTCAAACTGTTCTCTACTGTCTCAGAGCTGGACCCTAAAATGGCCACCCTCATCAGACATCTGGAAGCTCCCTGCTCTAGCCCTTAAAGTGACAGACACAAAAAAGGGTATTCTGTCACACCAAAATAGTTAAGAACATTTAAAGTACTTCAAGACACTCATTTTAGTAAAGTTGCTAAAAATTGCTTATATCAATCTAATATATCACTTTTAAAATGTATAGCTCATTTATAGTCCATTTTGTGGCTATGAGACAATTTAATGTAGGCTGATAAATAATGTACCTCTAAATTTGTTTTTATTCAGCAATTCTGGAATTCATCATAAGAAGTTTATTGTGTCTGAACAATCTCTAGTCCAAACTGCAAAACCATCAAGTGGAAATAGCAAGCCATTCTGTCAGGGGGGGCCTGGCTGAATCAACAAATTGGCCAATTTATTTAACCTTAAAAAATAGCTAATTTTGTGCTTGTTTATGAAAGTTTGCAACCACCACCTTCCCCCTAAATGGGTTTCTACACTGGAAGCTGGAACAAATATGCAACAGCTCAGTGGTATAAATTAGCCGATTTAAAATGATACGGTTTCTTAAGAGGTAGCTGCCCCCTATGACTTAATGCTATTTTTTAGCATTCAAGAAAGTAGATATACACTAATGGCAAAATGTGTTAGACTGTGCAAAGTCTTCCTAGGGAAGAAAATGAACACTGATCCCTTATAACATTTAGAACTGAAAAACAAATCAAGGTGAATAAAACTGGTGAGGGAAATGGATTCAATTAGTGTTTCTCAACCCTTTTTACATTCAAGACCTCTTAGTTTTCACTCTATTTCTGACTACAGAGAACTAATACAGAAATGTTTCTGTTGAAAAGAACTAAGGAAGACCACAACAGGTCAGAATGGTTTTGACACTATGAATTCCAATAGGTTTACTTTTTCACTGAAAAGGAGTTCCCTTTTAAACATCCACAAAACCATCTTACTATCCTCCTTCACTTCTCTCCTTAAAGCTCTTCTTTACTCTAAGATAGACAAATGTTAGGCTGGAGCTGTCCAACTTCTGGAAAGCAGAGGACCGCACACCCCACATGCTATACCCCTCTGGGCCACACACCCCATAGATGTCACTCCCTCACCCTCCCCGCCCATCAAAAACCCTCCTCCCAAGCTGTGTGGACAGTCCAACTGCATGGGTAGTACAAGCAAGCCCAGCTCTCCCTCACCACGCAAGCAGCATGAACAGCCTGGTTCCCCTCTGCTTCATAGGTAAAGTAGCCTCTTGGCAAAGACAAATCAGCCCCTCTTTTGGCACATGGGCAACACAGGCAAACCAGCTGCCATCTGGCTGCTCAGGCTGCCCAGCTCCTCCTGCCATGTAGGAAGCACAAGTAGCCTGGCTCTCTCCTCCCTGTGCAGGCAGCATGGTCCCCTCTCTTGGTCCCCCAACCCAGCTCCCCTCTGCATAGTCACTCAGCATACAGTCGTAAGCCCTTCCCTATCCTGCATGCAAACCCAATTACTAGGTGACCATTGTGGCTGCACAGTAGGGACCGCTATTATGCAGAGCCATCCGCCTCTGTGCCAGGCCCAGAAACCTCACTTTGGGAGTATTCAACGGGGTGCCTACCACCAGCTGTCCTGCTTTCTGGAGAACACCCACGCCCTGATAACCACCACCTGGGCACTGGTCTCTGTTCAGGTTCTGTGCAACCTGGGCCTGGCACTCACAGACCCTGCAACCCTTGTGGGTGTTTTGTCCAGTGGTAATATTTCTGGGTGCCTGTTCAGCCCGAAGAATCCCCAGATAACCTCAAGTATGACTGAGGGAACATAAATAGGCAAGCTCTGTGTCCGGGCTGGGAGCAAAATGCTTGCCTCTCACCCCTACAGTGAAACAGCCATGCATGCTGTAACCTAATACCTTTATTGATCAGGGAGAGAGAGAGGGGTAGAACAAGGAAGCCAGAATACACTTTGAGCAAACATAATCAGAGTCTTACACAGTCTTGGACATACTAGCACTTTAAAAATGCATCTGCCTAGACATAAATCCTAACTCCTAGCTAATTTCCACATTTTTACTTGCAGCAATTAATCCAGGCCACAGCCTGGAGGCATTTTGCTTCTGACTTTTCAAAATGCTCGCCAGAGGAAGAGACAGTCTCCCCTCACCCCTCAGGAATTTATCTCACCCAGTCACCTAGGTGATCAGCCTGAACCAAAAAAGAAAGCAAGTTAAAGAGAGAGGGGTGCAGCTAGAATGACCCAAGGTAAGGGCAGACAAAGGGGCGATTTCTTCACAATCATCATCACTTCACTAGGGCTCACAACTGCTAAGCACTACCTGCATACATAGGAAAACATCATTCAAATGGTTTCTAATAAAAAAAGAATAATATGTTGCTTCCTTTCCTCCTAGAGAATAAAATGTTTCATTTGGGAAAACTATGGTCATGAAAAAGCCAATAAAAACTCTTCTTGAAGTAGTTGCAGGTACTTCTCACTTAACATTGTCCTGGTTAACATTGTTTCATTATGTCACTGGTTTATTAGGAAGCATAGTCACTTGAAGTCATGCAATGTTCTGTTATAACACTGTTATAATCTGCAGGGAGCTGGGAGGAAGTGGGAGGAAGGCAGTCAGACAGGGGGTGCCACATGCATGGACATGCATGTGGCCCCAGGCAGCCTGCAGAGCAGCTCCAGGAGATAAGTGGGAGGCGAAGGGAGAGGGAAATTGAGGTCCCTGTAGGGAAGGAGCAGGGCAGGGCTGGGGCTGCTGTCCAGCTGGGTGGGGCTTGGGGCCCAGAGCCACAATGCATGGCTGCAGAGCCCCAGCAGAAAGCAGGACAGGGCTGCAGGTGGCTCACCCAGGGGAGAGCCAGCTCCCCACAGGCACACACTCCCAGGGCAGGGGGGACCCTTGCCCCCAGATCTGTGCATGGAGCAGGCTGCAGAAGCAGTCTTCCACCCTGCTTCCCTCCCCCCAGGGGCCTCTGGGGCCTTCAGACATGACCCGGCACAGCTGGGGACAGTGAGGCCATGCAGGGATCTCCTCATTGCTGTGAGCTCCCGCCCTGCTGCCCTGGCAACACACCTCCTGTGCCTGCTACTGCTTTGAGGGGTACAGCCCACGGCAATGCCCTCAGTGCAGCCCCGCACGCAGAAGACTCATCGCCAGGGCAGCATGGGGTGAGCAGCAGTGAGGAGAATCCCGCATAGCTCTGGTGCTCCCTGCTGCACCGGGTCATGGGAGAGGAAAGCAGGGTGGCAGGGAACAGGCAGCCTATGCAGAGGCTGCTTGCTGCTGTTCCCTGCTGCCCTGCTTCCCTCTCCCACATCCCAGCACAGCAGGGAGCACTAGAGCCGCATGGGGATCTCCTCGCCACTGCTCGCCCCGTGCTGCACCTCCTTCACACAAGGCTATAGTGAGGGTAGAAGCGAAGGGCTGTGACCCTCAAAGCAGTGGCAAACCCAGGAGGTGCACTGCCAGGGCAGCGGTGGGGAGCTTGCAGCAGCGAGGAGATCCCCACATGACCCCACTTTCCCTAGTCACACTGGGTGTGCCTGAAGGGCTCCAGAGGTCCTGGGGCAGGGAAGCAGGGAGGGAGCCCAAGCCCGCAGCCTGCACCTGCCCCATGTACAGATCGGGGTGGGGGGCACAGGTCCCCCCCTGCTCCCCGGGGGAGCACACAGTGGCGGGGAGCCACCCCACCTGAGCCCACAGCGTATACTGTATACGTATATAATGTCTTTTGTCTGGAGAAAACAAATTCCCTGGAACCTAAGCCCCCTATTTACATTAATTCTTATGGGGAAATTGGATTTGCTTAACGTTGTTTCACTTAAAGTAGCATTTTTCAGGAACAATGTTAAGTGAGGAGTAGCTATACTGATGCTCGCTGTAGAGCTGCCAAAAGTCACCATCCCTCTGCGCTAATTCTTTATCCTTCTGTGCCAACATATATAGAAGAATTTTCCCATAATAAATTCCAGGGGACTAGAAAACAACTTGTTTCCAAAGCTCTATGCCTTTCAGCCACAGTTCTGCCACATGTATGCTTCTACTAATTTTTCAATTGGCCTGTTAACAGAAAATAGGCAAGCCAGCAGTACTGACTGAATGCTCACTTAGGAAACATGAAGAAATCTATAATCATGGAAATATCAGGCTGGAAGGAACTCACAGTCATCTAGTGCAACCCCTGCTCCATGCAGGATCATCTGTGTAAACTACAGAACTACAACAATTAATGCTGCCACTATACCACTTTTTCTCCCTGAACTTACAAAATTTCCAGACTCAAGGGAATTCTTTTTTATTGCCTATAATGCGCATCCCAATTTTCCCCAAGTGGTTTTGGACAAAAAAGGTGTGGGTTATCTGTGAGTAAATACGCTAATAGACTACAAACAAACTATGCTAGTTGTAAATTATATACATAAAAAGTGATAAGAACCCTCTGTATACACTCACAACAGTTCTTGTGATCTCCCCTACAGAAAGATAATCAGCTGATAGGTGTTCTGAGAAGAATAACAAATTAGGAAACTGAAACAACTAATTTACAAGTACAGATTTGAAAGGCTGGCTGTTTATAATTTACTTAACTAAACAATAACTAAGAAGAGATATGCAATCCTATACAAATCTGAAGAGCATAAACACAAAGGTGAGGATTATTTAGCAATCTTATAAGGGTACTAACTACTACAGCAAGGGACACGTTAGCAACAACACACATGAAACTCAAAAGTAGTTTATGACATTAAATCTACTTCTCTATGACTAAATCTACTTCTCTATGATACTTATCACACCACCCCATTGTCATTAAGAAATTAGGCAACTGTGGCATTGCCTACACACTCAGATGGGTCGCAAATTGGCTGGAGGGCCGCACCCAGGGAGTGGTGGTGGACAGGTCTTTTTCCACCTGGAGGGACGTCAGCAGTGGGATCCCCCAGGGCTCGGTCCTGGGGCCCGCACTGTTCAACAAAAAGCACACCTTGTTCAAATTCGCGGATAACACTAAGATGTGGGGAGAAGTGGGCATGCTGGAGGAGAGGGACAGATGGCAACTAGATCTAGACGGGCTACAGGTGTGGGAGGATGAGAACAGGATGGGATTCAATATTGACAAGTGCAAGGTACTGCACCTGGGGAGGAAGAACCAGCAGCATACCTACAGGCTGGGGAACTCCATTCTAGTCAGCACAGAGGCAGAAAAGGACCTTGTTGTCACTATTGATTCCAAAATGAATATGGGCTGCCAATGTGGGGATGTGTTCAGGAAGGCTAACTGCACCTTGTCATGCATCCACAGATGCATCATGAGCAGGTCCAAGGAGGTGATCCTCCCCCTCTATGCAACACTGATCAGGCCACAGTTGGAGTACTGTGTCCAGTTCTGGGCACCGCACTACAGAAGGAATGTGGATAGCATCAAGAGGTTCAGAGGAGGGCCACTTGCACGATCAGGGGGCAGCAAGGCGGGCCCTACGAGCAGAGGCTACGGGACCTGAACCTGTTCAGCCTCCATAAGAGAAGGCTGGGGGGTGGGATCTGCTGGCCGTCTACAAACTGGCCAAGGAGGACCAGCAGGCTATGGAAGAGTCCCTGTTCCCCCAAGCCCTACCGGGAGTAACAAGGAATAATGGCCATAAGTTGACCGAGAGTAGATTCAGGCTAGATATTAGGAGGCACTACTTCACAGTCAGGGCGGCTAGGATCTGGAACCAACTTCCAAGGGAAGTGGTGCTTGCTCCTAGCCTGGGGGTTTCAAAAGGAGGCTAGATAATCACCTAGCTGCGGTCGTTTGACCCCAGCATTCTTTCCTGCCCATGGCTGGGGTTGGACTTGATGATCTACTTAGGTCCCTTCCGACCCTACCAACTATGAAACAGCTTTCCATCCTTTGGAAGAACTCTGCTCCAAGGTATTTCTCCTTCCTTCTGAACCTGCCCCTCCTTTTGATCTGCCCTATCCATGCTTCCAACATCAGCTACTATTACCAGATTTTTGCACAACCAGAACATGGTCTCCACCTTTCAAATTAAATATTTTAATTCTTTTACCCTAAGAAACTAGCTTAAAGGATGACTAAAGTAACTACAAACAAAACAAAAAATAGACAAAGTAAAAAAAGCTCTATTGAATGGATTCTTGTGAACTGCACTGGAGGTTGCAGTCACCTCTCTTTGTCTGTCTGAAAGATAAAATAATAAAAACATGGATCCAAGGTTCCCTCTAAGGTGCATGCGTGCATGGCCGCACACAACTAAAAGTGTGGCCACGCACAGCCTTTTTAAGGCCGCACACCAGGAGAGGCTGGGGCGGAGGGCTGGCACAGGATCCACTGGCTCCAGGGAAATGCTCCATTCTGCCGCATCAGAGCCGGGGAGTGAAGCACTTCCCTGAAGCTAGAGGAGCCCGCACCAGCCCCCAGCCCCAGCCTCTGTCCCTGCCTTGCCTCACCTCAGGGAAGAGCCGCTGCCTGCCCCGAGTGAGGCTCTGCCGGCTCCGGGACACTGCTCCGCTTTCCCGCATCACCTCGGGGAGCAAGGAGGAACATGGCTTCAGGGGTGGGGAGAGGAGCAGTGTCCCAGAGCCGGCAGAGCTTCACTCGGGGCAGGCAGCAGCTCCTCACCGAGGTGAGGCAAGGCAGGGATAGAGGCTGGGGCAGGGGGCTGACGCAGGCTCTGCCGGCTCCAGGGAAGTGCTCCACTCCCTGCCCCTGATGCAGGGGAGCGGAGCACTTCCCTGGAGCCAAGGAGCCCGTGCCAGGCTCCAGCTCCAGCCCCTGGTCCCCGGCCCCAGCTTCTAGCCCCTGGCCCCAGCCTCCAGCCCCTGCCCCCAGCCCCTGGCCCCCAGCCTCTAGCCACTGGACCCCGGCCCCAGCCTCCTGGTCCCAAGCCCCTGGCTTCTGGCCCCAGCCTCCAACCCCAGCCTCCGGCCCCTGGCCCCAGCCCTCTTCAGTAAGTGCCCCATGCCAGACCAAGGTGGCACGCTCATGGACCAAGACGGACCGCTGCTCCTTAGAGGGAACATTGCATGGATCCCAAGGTACTTCCTTTTTGTAACATGCAGTCACAACTTGTAAAAGGATAAGAATTGCTAATCATGCAAAAAAGGAGAACTTCTGTGTTACTTCATTTGAACCAGTCTCTCTTTACAAACAAAGAGTATGGGTGCCTGTACACGCTGCAAAGGCTGCTCTGACACACTGCAATTACAGGGCATTGGAGCAGACTTGATTAATCAAGTCTGTTGGAACATGACAATTACTGCACTCCAGCAACCTCCCACGTCTCGTGTAACAGCATCCCCCCGCTTCAAAATGGCAACAAGGGTGCTTGAACTAAAGCTCATCATCAAACAATCTTTAGTTCAAGTGCCCCCACTGCCATTTTGAAAGACAGGGACACTGATGCATGAGACGCTTTGATGCTTTAATTAGAGTAGCTCTGAGAGCTGCTCTAATTTAAGCGCTGACCCGCCCACCCCCAGAGAATGAATAAAAGTACCCTATTTTTCTAATTTCTTAATGGTACCTGAAGGCTAGAAAACAATATTTAGAGATTTGCTTTTAGGAATTGGCTTGTAGGTAAAGTAGATATCACATTAGAACAGAGGTGGGCGAAATATGGCCCACAGAACAGATCCAGCCCGCCACGCCATTCTATCCAGCCCATGGGGCACCAAAAAATTTAGAAAGTTGATATTTATCTGCTCCTGGCGGCTTGTCAAAGATGACAGGAGCCAGGGGCAGTAGGAGCCAGGGGGAGCCAGCAGGAGCCAGCAACAAGGCCGGCCTGGTCCTGACCCATCCCCAGCCACCTCCCCTGCCACCTGGAAGCCTCTGCCTGGCCCAGCTTTCACTGCTTCCCTGCATGCCCGCCACTCCAGCATCATGTGGCTTGAGCTGCATCACTGGACCGTGGGAGCATGGGGCCTGCACCGGTACCCCAGGGCCAGGAGGCACGTGCATGTGTGGTGAGGGAGGCACAAAGTGTGAGTATATATGTGTGTGTGTGTGTGTGTGTGTGTGTACGCACGCACATGCACGCAGTGAGGGGGAGAGTGTTCATAGCACAAATCCCATGAGTACACCCCAACATACACACAGACCCCCACACCAACTCACACCCCAGCCACCCTCCACAACACACAGCCCAACAAACCCCATACCCACCCACACATCCACATGCTCCCTCAGCCCACACCCACCCCCACCTATCCCCCCACAAAACCCCCACACACACCCACACCCTCCCCTACACCCCACATACCCACACACCCACAGCCCCCACCACACCTATTCCCACCCCCCCACAATATACAAGAGTAAGACTTCATTTTAAGCTACTGTGCAATCACCTCTGTGTACACTATGCAAACACATGTAAATCAGGACAAAAACATTTTTTGAAATCAAATTAATGGATGGTATAGACGTTCGATTTTTAGAATATAATTTGGTATTTTTCTGGTTCTGAGATGGCAAAACCCCCTGCTGAAAGAAGTACTCCCAGAGGCAAGGAGAGGGACTTCTGGTGGCAAAGGTCAGGGATTAGGGGGCGGAACTTCCGGTCCCAAGATGGTGACCAGGGGGCAGGGCACCTGTCAGGGGCCGAAGCTACCCTTGTGGCCCTCAACAGCTTGTCAAAACTCGGTAAGCAGCCCTCTGCCTAAACTAATTGCCCACCCCTGCATTAGAATAATGGTCCAGGGGTACGGCAAGCAAGAATGAACATTTCATTGGGATAACAGAGGCTTGGTGGGATTCCACCTATGACTGAACCATAGGTATTGATGGCTATACCTTGTACAGGAGGGATCATGTTGCAAGGAAGGGTGGGGTTGTAGCTCTCTATGTGAAGGAGCAGTAAGTACACTTCTCTACAAGCAGAGATTGGCACCCAAGGAGGGCAACGTGAGACCTTCTGGGTTAGAATACAGGGAGAACAAGGTGAAAGAGATATAACTGTAGGAGTCTATTACAGACCTCCTAACCAGGAGGAAGAGCTTCACTACAGATTCTCAAGGGAACTGGCAGAGGTTGCATGCTCTCGGTGCATGGTCATCATGGGCAACTTCAACTACCCTGACATCTCATGGGACGAGCATTCAGCCAAATCTGATTGGAGCTTCCTCACTTGCATTGGCGAGCTCTATTTGACTCAAGAAGTCTATGGGCTAGCAAGAGGTAAGGTACTCCTGGATCTAGTACTGACCAAAAGGGATGATCTAGTCAGTGACCTGAGGACAGAAGGGAAGCTTGGTGACAGTGATCATGAGTTGATCACTTTCTCTATCCATTGCAAAGCTGGCAAATCAATCAGCAATGCAGAAATCCTCGACTTTAGGAAAGCTGACTTTCATAAGCTCAGGAGTTTGGTTGTAGAGGCCCTCAGAGACCATGATATGACAGGGAGGGGAGTCCACGATGAGTGGTCGCTCCTTAAGGACGTGATCCTAAAAGCACAAGGAAAGACCATTCTGGCCCATAAAAAAGGTAACAAAAGGGCTAGGAGACCCCCTTGGCTCCATAGGGAACTCATGGACCTGCTGAATCTGTAAAGAGAAGTTTATAAGGGATAGAAGTCAGGAACTACCACTAAGGAGGATTATGCAGCACTGGCCCACACCTCTAGGGAACGGAGCAGAAAAGCCAAGGCTGAAACAGAACCCAAACTGGCTACAGGAATCAAGGACAGTAAAAAGTCCTTCTTCAAATAGGTGGGAAGTTGGAAAAAAACAAAGGCAACATTGGACACTTGCTGAACCAAATAGGGAAGCTGACAACTGACATCAGGAAAAAGCTAATCTCCTCAACAATTATTTAACTTCAGTCTTCCACCAACCCAAGGGGATCACCCTGCCTGACAGAACATAGGACTACCAGGGTAAAGGCAATCATATGCTTATAATTGGTGAAGATCTTGTGAGGGAACAGGTTGAGAGGCTGGACATCCACAAGTCAGCTGGCCCAGACAGAACGCACCCAAGAGTGCTAAATGAGCTGGCTGACACCAACCAATGGCGAGGATATCTGAGAACCTTTGGCACTCGGGAGAGGTTCCTGAAGACTGGAAGAGGGCCAATGTGGTGCCTATCTTCAAGAAAGGAAGAAAGGAAGATCCAGGGAACTATAGGCCAATCAGTAGGACCTCAATCCTTTGAAAGATCTTGGAAAAAATCATCAAATAAACCATCTAAACAGACTGACAGAAGGTAATATTCTGAGAGAGAGCCAACAAGGCTTCATCGCGGGTAGATCTTGCCTGACCAACCTCATTTCCTTCTATGACCAGATGACGCATCACCTAGACAAAGGATAAGAGATTGATGTCATATATTTAGATTTTAAAAAAAGCCTTTTAATTGGTCTCCCGTGATGTCTTAATGGTAAAATTGGGGAACTGTGGCCTCAACAACTTTACAATCCAAAGGTTGGGGAACTGGCTCTGTGGTCGGACCCAGAGAGTGATAGTCGATAGAACCAAGTTAACATGGCATGGTGACCAGTGGCATTCCCCCAGGGCTCAGCACTTGGATCAGTACTCTTTAATATATTCATAAATTATCTGGATTCAGGTGTCAGAATCGGACTGGCTAAGTTCGTGGACAACACCAAATTATGGGGAAGTGCAGTCACTCTAGAGGACAGACTCGCAATTCAGGCTGACCTGGAAAGGCTCACAGGGTAGGCAGACCAAAGCCTGATGACATTCAACATGTTGTTTCGGAGAAATACAAGGTACTCCACCTTGAGGGAAAAAACTTACATCGTACTTATAGGCTTGGCAGTGTTACACTCACTAGCACCATGACCGAAGAGACTTGGGGTTCACGACTGGCCACAAGATGAACATGAGCTAGCAATGTGATGCTGCAGCCAGCAAAGCAAATAAAACTCTGGCTTGCATCTATCAATGCATCTCAAACAAGACCCAAGAAATCATCCTCCCACTTTACTCGGCCTCAGTGAGGCTGAAGCTGGAGTACTGCATCCAATTCTGGGCTCCACACTTTAGAAAGGATCTGAAGAAGCTTAAGAGAGTCCAGAGGAAAGCCACCCGCATGATTAAAGGTCAAGAGAACAGGCCTTATTAGGAGAGGCTGAGAAGTGAACTGGGACTCTGCAGCCTGGAGAAGCGAAGGCTCAGAGGTGACTTGGTTGCAGCCTATCAGTATATAAAGGGTGTGCATCAGGAACTGGGAGAAGATCTGTTCACCAGGGCAACCCAAGGGAAGACAAAGTCTAACAGTCATAAACTGCTAGAAGACCGTTTTAGACTAGACATAAGGAAAAACTTTTTTACTGTCCAAGTCTCCAGAGTCTGGAATAGACTCTCCCGAGAAGTGGTGCAAGCACCTACTCTAGATACCTTTAAGAAAACGCTTGGATGCTTACCTTGCTGGGGTGATCTGACCCGACGATCTGGTGAGGTCCCTTCCAGCCCTAACGTCTATGAAATCTATTAAATATGGGTTAATTGGTTTCTAAAAGCCTGTTTGTGACAAAGTTTTCTTCAAGGCCAGCTGTGTCTGAAGCTAGAAACACAGGCTGGGAAATTAAAGACATGTACCACACTGTTCCATAACATGAACAGTGTACCCAAAGAGGGATAAGGGACTCTGCAGCACTGGTGCGAGGTCACAGTACCCAACTGCAGAGCTCTTGGGATTTCTGATTTTGATGGACTGACCAAATTAAGTGACCAGTAAATGCCCAAATTAATGTGTGTGCATGTTATGGGTCTGGGAAACAAAGGAATATGCTGACAGAACATAACAGACAGTATGATGACCACAGGGAAACCAATCAATGGTGCCTGGGAATGAAGACTCATCAGACGAGGAGAAAGAATACAAAAGGAGAGATTTCAGAGCAGCAAAGGGTCCCCGAGGGGGGAACTCGAGGCCACCACGGACAGAGGGAACACCACCAGATCATCTCACCCACCTCACTGGGGGGGGGCATCAGCCCTCAACCTCCCAGCTGCTGATATCTGACATTCAAGAGACAACCACAGGGTGAAGCTTGTACTCTGGCCAGACATACCTTCTGTGACAGCTCTAGGACTGGTAGACATAGAAGTGTGGGGATTATTTTGTTTGCCTTGCCTGCATTATTCTTATTTGCTATCACTGTGTATCAATACATTGTTCCTATTATTGAAATGGGAAGTCGTGATCGGTCTGAGGGTTTGGATCCACCCACAACAAGGTATCTGGGTCATAAATCCAGTGCCAATAGTATCATAGTGTTGGAAGGGTTTATCTAATCCAGGGATGTTAAACATATGGTCTGCAGGCTGCATTTAGGCCATGGAGCCACTCCATCTGAACTGCAGAGCTAATAGCAGGCTACCAGAGTTGGAAGCATGGTCAGCAGTGGGCATGGCCTGTAGCAAAATCTGTGGCCCTGAGTCCTCAGCAGCAGGTGAGCAAGGGCTGTGAACACAGCCCTCAATAACCCTGCAAGCTGCCTGGCCAGCTATTGCTTGTGCACTCCTGCCATGGCAAGTGGCTGCCTAACCCACAGATACTTGCTCTGCATGTTTTTTGAATATTTGAAAACCTGCCACCATGCTCCCCCATAATATCTTTTTCTCCAAGCAAAACATATATTTTTGCCTTATACTCTCCTCCTACACCTGTACTCCAACTCCTTTATCATCTTTGTCACTCATTTCTGGATCCTCTCCGGTTTTTCCACATCCTTCTAAAAATGAAGACAACTACATGCGGCATTCCAGCTGAGGCCTGACCAGCATTGAGTAAAGGGCGATTACTGTCCAGACTTTTCACAATTATATCAATCCCACATTCCTACAGTTTAATAACTGAAGTCCAAATAGGTGTCCTGTGCTCCCTTCATCCACCCAACCAGTTACTCTTCTCCTTTGTCTATATTAATTTTGCTGACTTCCTGGTTGTAGATTTGTTTTATTTGGTGGGGGAGGAGGGAAAGGGAAGTAGAAGGGGGAGAGGGGTGAACACTTGGGCAAAACAGTAATTGACCAGCTCTGCTTTCTGTGGGTCTTCACTTAACAGTTAGCCCTCACCATTGATCAATCAATCCAGTTTTCTTGGTCCTAATTTTCTGTCTAACATATTTATTAAACCCAATCTTGATGCCTAGCATATGTTCACAGTTGTACCACAATTTTTATGTTTGCTTTCTTGATTTTATCTCTAAGTTCTTGCTCTTCCTTGGTATGCTTCTTTAGTTACTTTACCCTCTATCCATTGACTATGTTTCTCTATTGATTTTGAGTTAGCAAACAAACTCCTTTTTTAGCTAGGTCAGTCTCCTGCAGTGATCATCTTGCCACCATATTGGAAGAGCTTCCTGTTCAGCCTCCAATACTATGTCACTTAGGAACTACCATCTCTTCTGGACCCTTCTATCCTTCAATCTGTCTCCCTATGGAACCTTACCTATTATTTCTTTAAGTTGGTTAAAATTTCCCCTTTCAAGTCCAGTGTCCTTATTCTCGTGCCTTCCCTGTCTGAGGATAACAAATTCTATCATATCCTAATAACTTCTCAAGTTTTCTATCACCTTCATATTTGCAACCCAATATTCTTATTTATTGTGTTATCCAAATTCCCAAGTCCTTCCCCCACTGTTTTATACTATTAGTACAACTCACACCTCTGCCTCTAACCTCTGAAAAAAATCCTGTGACTACTTACGAAAATAGGAGGCCTAACACCAGAAATGGTTTTAAATTGCTACTTTATAAGGTTTGAAAGACATTGAAGGAGATTTTCAAATCTCCTAAGAACTCTTTTTAAACTTCACTGTAAGCATGATGTACAAAAGAGCAAGCTGTTTCATGATAATGGAGTTTACAGACCTTAATTATATAGATGACAGATATGGCAACTTGCAACCCCTGTCCCCATTAAAGGAAAGTGTAGTGTGGATTGTTTTTCCTGTAGAAAGACTATTGGCTTGGGTTCTCCTAGAAGGTAGGTTAGAGGGGAAAATGTCCTTCTTTTCCCCCTGTAGGAGTGGAGCTTGTAAAGTGATGGCAAATAGGAAATGTCACAAAAGGATTTTAAAATTTCAAGGTCTGGTGTATGGACAGGCCACATTTACTTTCCCAGCAAATTAGTCACTGCACATTTTAAATATGACACTGACATGCCTCATTTTTTTCAAAACTTCTCTATTCCTCTAACGTTGAAATACTTAACAGACTGGATCATAATAATCTAGCTTTCCCAGATCAGTCTATTCAATTTCTGAAATGTGGGCATAACACAAATAACTATACAAAATAGTTGTCTCTCTTTATTCATGACCTTAGAGATATTTCAGAGACATGTTGCAGAACGTAAAATAAATTTTGATAGAAGAAATACCTTCTGATTTTACATGGAATTCTGTGTGGTATCACTAGACTGCACATTTTGATACAGTAAGTTCTTCCTGTGAATTGTGGAATATGAAATATAACCACGATTTCCTACTTGATATAGATCTCTTATGCAGCATGTGACAGTGATATGTTTTTATGTCTATGAAATAGATGTAACCAAATCATATGTGAACTCCACTTTCCTCTTTAAGATATTAAAAGTGATTGAAAATGTGATTAAAGCAAATTTGAATATGCAATTAATAAAATGAGTTTATAAAATATGTAGTTTTTTAGGCTTTAATAGTCTCAAAAATAATTATTACATGGAGATTAACAGACTAACAGAAAGCACAATCTGTTTTCTGTTTTAAAATTTTAGGTAAGAAAAGAAAACATGTTGGGAAATTGACTTATTTTGAGAAAAATATTTACTGCTCTTCCAGAAACTAAGGCCTAATATATCCAGCAGAAAAAGAAGGTAAAGTAGATATTTTCTCATAAACGATTACATGGACAGAGTTGCAACACTATAAACCTTTCAAAACAACACCCTAAAGACTACAAAGTTACTGATATTCAGCTACTTAGAAACTTTAACTTGTTAGCATTCTAACAGAAAGTCTTTCTATTACTCTTAAAAGATGTCATTGACTTAATAGCTCACTACTGTTGTAATGGGCTAATAAACTAGCAAGCTCTTTTCACATGCACACAGTCTTTCAGCAATGATAATAAAGCACAAGTCTGACAAGAAAGAAAGACTGGAAAGAGAAATTTGAGAAAATTAAAGTATCAGTGTTAAGAGCCATTGAATACAAGAAACGAATATAAAGTACTGCAGTATGGTTTGAGTTTCTGAGGCATAAATATGTTCACTGAAAAAAAATCATGGACACGTGTAACAGAATCTGATGTCCATTAACTTTACTCTAGAAGTCTCTAGCATTACTCCACTAATTTTTATTGTCTCCAGTGGAGAATTAGCATTTCTCAAGCAATGATTTCTTAATTTACCCATTTTGGTTACTAAATATGAGTTAGTATCGAACTTATAGCTCTCAGCTATAAAAATTATAATCTTCCTATTTTTATTTTCCTACAATATCAGGACTTGCTCTTCAGTAGTACTCTATGTGTAGATGGCCATAGGAATTACGTGGCTTTATGTCACTCCTCTGCTTCCAAAGGGTGGTGGCTCCAACCCCTGCCACTAGTTTGTTAAAAGGGCTGTCAGTCACAGGCCCCCACCACTCACCACTGATTGGATGACAAGGCTGTCCATCTTGTGGTCCCAACCCCAACTGCTGATTGGGGGGGGAGGTACGACAGGCAGCCCTCTCAGCCAATCAGCAGCAAGGGGTGGGAGCAACAGTCATCTTGCCTTTGTGCTGGCAGCCTCGCCCCCCGCAACAGACCACAGCAGCCAGGAGGACGGCTAGGTTCCCACAGGGGAGCAAGCATTTTAATTTTAGTAAGCTTTTTTCCCCTGTAGATTTTGTGGACATTGTCCAATTTCACGATTTCCATGAAATCCGCAACACTGCACTTTGAGTAAGTCCCTACCTATCACCAAGAGAACTGGCAAGCTCCAGTGGTGACTGCTGCACAGAGCCCTGGCTACAGCTACCTTCATCTACCACCTAACCCTGGTAGCATTTGAAGCCTGCCCTTTCTGCAATGAGATGCTGAAAGAGACTCTTTTCCATGATGTCCTTGACTGCCCCTGACTGCAGCCTTTCTTTTCCACCCTCAGTGCTCTCTTTGAAGTGCTGAACTAGGACTTCTCCAAGACCGAGTACACTTCCTCTATTCCATACCGAGTGGCCGAAGGCAGCATGATATGCCTGGTCAATTTCCTGCCGGACTAGACCAAGATGGCAATTCCAAAAAGTCACAAAAACCAGCTTGCAGGGACCAGCTCCACTGACGGCAAGGTTCCCCCTAAGCTGCACGCATGCGCACTCACACACAATAAAAAATCTTGCCTCTTTAACTTTTTAATGCCATGCACCCACCCGGAGAGGAGCTTGGTTGCGGCTTCATGTAAACTTTGGGCGTGGAGCATGGCAGAGGCACCAGGGCCAGTGCAGGACACTTGCTAGTGTCACAATCCAAAGTTGTGATTTTTTATTTGTGTGTGCTTCGGCACTGCTAAATTATTTTCCCACTAAATTGCAGCTTCTTTGCACGGTGGAGTTTTCTGCTGCAGAAGAGAACCCCGGTGCAACAGAGAATTTCCCGCCAATTTGAAGCTTTCTTTGCATGGTGCATTTCTTTTGCATCTAAGAAATGCACGGTGCAAGGAGTTCCCGCCATTTGTATGAGAATTCGTGCCACATTATTGGCCGGTTCTAACATATGCACACGTGGCAGCTAGCGATTGGCTTGCTAGCCGTATAAAGAGCTTGGGTGGTTTCCGCCCAAGTTGGAGAGAAATTGGAGAACTCCGAGGAGAACCCCCGCAAGGGAGGACTCCACGAACACCAGGAGAGAGAGAAAACCTTCGCCTTGTGTGAAGATCTCTAAGCGCTGCGGATCCTTACGGACCCAATGCATTTCTTAAAAGGCAATAGAGGCCTGACCGAACCCACGGAGCTTCAACAACTCCATGGGAAAGAACAAATACCAGCCTCTAGCCTCTCCCCGTCGCCGATAAATTCCTAGACGTATCCCTTCCTGTACGAGAAACTACCGAACCCACGGAGCTTCAACAACTCCGGGGAAAAGAACGAATTTGTCGTAGTCCTCTAACGAGGATTTAAGCAGAGCTGTACCTGGAAAACTGTCCAGCCTACACCACGACCATCTTTAGTGTAAGTAAACAATCTTTAAATCAACCACTACGCGTCCTTGACTAATTCTAGCTCGCCCCCGGACTTCTCCGACCCCACGTGCCTGGGCTGCTGGCCACAGCCCGCGTGCGCAAAGACGGGCCGCGCCTCGCGCCCGGCCCGCACAGCTAGCAGTAAGCTGCTCACTCCTCTGCTCCCCTCCTCACTTGGGGCAGGCAGCAGCTCCTCCCCGAGGCGAGGCGAGGCAGGGGAGGTGGCTGCGGCAAAGCTAGGCACCACGCAGGCTCCACCGGCTCCAGGGAACTGCTCTGCTCCCCAGTCCCTTTGGGCGAGCTCCTGTATAAAGTGGAGTCCTTTACTGTGGGCATATATGCATATGAGAAGTGTGTGCAAATTCCTACTAAGGAACATGCTATAACACAATAGCTTCTCAATAAAGTATTCAGTATATGATCTGACTCTGTATTGGAGCCACTGCTTCCTTGTAGTGAGAGAAGAGAGGCCAAGTAGCGGGTGAAGGCAAAACCTAGCTATTCAGTGAACAGAAGAAACTTGGAAAGCAACAATCCTTAAGGAGACTTAGGGGTAAGAGTGGATAGATAGCAAGTTAAGTAGGAGTTTACAGTGTAACCTGGCAGCAGGTTATTGTCATGCTGGGATACAATGCATCTTCTCTGTATACGCTAGCTATTGAGCTTAAGTTAGTTACCTGCTTTAGTGCTGTTTTGGCTGCAGAACACTGTGCTTGGTCTCCCTGCAGTTTATGGGCATGTACAGAGAAACACACCAACTTGGCTAAATTGCATCCAGTTTGGGCACTAGTTTGGTTAAAGTGGGCATGATTTTACCATGCAACATATAGTGTTGCTTTTTCTATCATTCTAGGAAGGTCAATATCTTCCCTGAAGCCCCTGTAAAGGATCATCTTTACATTCATTGCAAAGACCCATCCACTTAGTAAGGGGCCCTTACTGCATCTTCTAAGTTAACCCTCAAATTTTACAATGTTATACTGTGGGGCGGACCAAAGCAGCATGCACCAAAAAGGGTAGGTGGGAGGCGGGACGAATTCGAGAACGGACCGATGTGGCATGCTTACAGACCAAAGAGGCATGCTCACGGACCACTACACCTTACAGGGAACATTGACTGATGGCTTCCAACTCTTCCACAACAAAATGTAGACCAGTTTGTGTTGCACTACATTGAAGATAGATAGTTTGTCCTAAATATGCAGGTCCAAGAAAGATACTGGGGGAAGGGCAGTTCAATTTCTGGAGATGTGTGTTTTGTTACTGAGAAATGATACATGCTCAGCCCCAGGGGGGGCACACACTTTTGCATTTTTACCTTTCTCAATATTTTATTATAAAGTTTTAAAAACTCAAAAAAGGGGGGGACTCACTCTCTCATGTACACACGTTGCAACACGGTTCAACTGCAGTGGTGGCCATGATGCCCCCTCAGCCCTTGTCCAGTCTGTCTCTCTTCAGGCACTCTCTTCTCCTCTCCTGCCATGCCTTGGTGAAATGTTAGTTTCAGAAAAGAGAGGCTGCCCCAGGGTTTCCCAAATCAGATCTCCTCTCATGAACAAAGGTGTCCATGCTCATTGTCTTAAGGGCTAATTATGTGGCTCTGACCGCCCTTTACACCACACACATGCCTCACAGATGTTACTCATTCCTGCTGATATGGACTATGGGCTCCCTGCCCGTCCTCACCTGTCTTGGTCTACAGGCTCCTTGGCTCCTTCGGTCTCTGGCAGCGACTCCCACTCTTTGGCCCCTCTCTCTGGATGCTGGGCCCACTCCTAAGCCAGTTGACACTCTTAGGCTGCCCTGACCCCGCCAGTCTCCAGTTGTGGCCCTCCTTGGTCTTCAGTCTGTCAGCAGGGACCAGAGCCCAGAGATACTTGCCCCACTCCTGGGCTATAAATCTCCTAGGCTCTCTGGCCACCCTCTCTCCCTTCTGAGCCAGCTATGAGCTCCTTACCTACCCATAGTCCCTTCCACAAACCATGAGGTGTTTGCCAGCCCTAAGGTTGCATGCTAACTATAACTCCCAGCCCTAAGGCTGTATACTACCAGACCTACTTGGTGTAAGACAGAGGCACCATCTCAGCAGCCTGCCAAGGAGCTCCTTCCCTATCATCTGCCAGGCTAAGACTGCCTAACCAGTTCAGGCCCTGGGCTTATGTCCAACAAGCCCAGCCCTCTCCTAGTCAAATGTTTCTCTCTCAATTGCTCTCTGAAGCACCTGTGGCCAGCTTTTGCTCTTAAACTGACAGGCACACTGAGCGCCCTGTCACACACACCCACTAAATACTCATGTTTGGGCTAAAACCAAAAAGGCAAAACATTTCAGCTCTAAAGGAATTTGATACTTAATGGTACATGAAAGAGGGCGGAAAAGTCACATCTTCACTGTAACTGTAATGTCTGTTAATGTAAGCCCTAAAAAATTATTAGCCAACACTAGAACATAGAAACTGACTGTTTAAAAAAAGAATGCACTTTTTCATTCAGGACAGCTATAATAAAAAACAACACAGCACACAAACTATAAAGAAACAGCACTGAAAAAAGTGATACCTCCATATTAGTTATTTTAACTTCTAGTTTCCTTGACCTACTTTTTAGATGCATATTTTAATGCGTTTTCTGTATCAATGCAATGAGAGCTACTTTATGAAGAAATCACTTTGTTAAACTATAAAGTCATAAAAATTAGTAGCTTAAAGTACACTCTGTTTCAACAGTCAGCTATCTTATGTAACCTTTGGGTGTACCAAGAAGCAAATCAGTAATTCAAGGCCTGAGAAAAGAAAAGTTTCAGAGGGATATGCTCAGAGGCATGACTGAACTTAATATGCATCTACACTAGCTACAGGGCATAATTAAACTACATCACTCCTTTAAATTTACATAATTATGTCCCAAAGACATCCTCATTAGTATCCTTTACTTTACAACTAAACTAAAAAAGGCCCCAAGTCTACAAAGTCAGGCAATACATTTTTAATTGTAAGAATATATACTTACAAGTAAAATAATTCCAAAATTAAAAGTGTAAGGTTTGGGATCTGGGGTGTCAAGTTAGCAGTCAAAATATCTGAATTCTTGAGACAAATGGGAAAAAATGCAAAACAAAATCCCAACACATCACGGTGAAACAAAGTCCACTAAAATTACATAGTACCCAAGAAGAAATAAACATGCAACACCAGTCAGAGACCAAATGAATCTGGCTAATTTTGGAAACAGCTAGTTCTAAGGAGGTGGACACACAAAGATGTCACAATGAGGTAAACTAGTCTGTGAACTTAGAGCAAAGCATTTACCGCGGAATAAGACTGTGCACAGGGGCAGTTACAGTGGACTAGAAGGTGTACTGTAAATTTACACCCTTACTTACCTTTGTGTAACTTTTTGTGTGCCCGTGTCTTAATATTCTATGAATATATGTCGTTATTCATTCAACATGAAATACTTTCAGTTGCCAATTACCACATCTGTCAATTTCAAATGATATCTGAGTTATCTAGTTGAATCCAACACATCAAGATAATACCTATCACACATTAATTGTTCAGTCTAATTAAAAGAATACACCGAACCTACCCAAAGTGCATAATTTAACAAAAATGTTTTAGAAGAAATTAAACATTTCTAGATTAGCAAAAAATGTTGAAACCCATAAATATATAAGGTTCAGGGTAGAAAACCCAAGACTTTTTTTTTTTTTTTTTTTTACCAACAACCTGCAAACATTTTACTGACAACCAAGTTTTTTCTGCTGACGTATATTTTTTACTGACATGTTTTACATAATTTAAATACAACTCTTCTACCAGGCGCCAAGCAAAGGCTAGATTCAAATTTGGGGTTTTAATGCTAATCACAGTATGAAGTTTGTTAGTACAAATTTTGCAGTTTATCAGTTAAAAAAACAACATTGAATTGGCAACCCTTACACTGCTGCCCCCACCCCAGGGGTCCCCTACTCACCCCTGATCATGCCCCACACCATGCTGCCCCCATTCACCACCCAAGACTTACCATTATTGTCCCCACCTTACTACCAGATGCCCAAAGAAGGACTCCTGTCTGCCTACCTGCAACCCAGCCACCTTGCAGACAGAAGACTAGACACAGCAGCAGTACATGGGCGAGGAGAGGCAGGGGGACTACGGAAGCTCAAAGGCTCCCTCAGAGTAAAAAGCCCAGAGAGAATGTCCCCCATAAGATGCTTAACTCCCACTCAGACAGCAGGTGGCCCTGCCTTGCTCTGTCTGTCCTTCAACACTTTGGCTGCTTACAGATGTTAAAAAAAATGGCGCTTCACTTGAAACTCAGCATGCTGTCATGCTGAGCCCAGCACATGACCAAAAACAGCAGCATGTTACTTGGACCTGACTCTCTCAACTTCTTTATAAATCAGGTAACTTAGTAGGGCTTTTTTGGTGCTTTTATCTACCCTAGCACTAGACTCTGGCTGGGGCCTGACTAGCAGGTAGGAGGGGGATGAGTGAAACCCTCAGAGGCTCCCCACCACACTCAAGCAGCAAAGTGGGGCAGGGCTAGGCCCCAGCCTAACATGGCCAGCTGAGTATGATGGGGGAGGGGGTTTTAAACCCCCACACTGGCCTAATCCAGGGGCTGCCTGGTGGAGGTAGGAGGAAGCCCTTGGAGGCTCCCCTCACCCCCACTCGAGTGGAGAAGCAGAATGTGGTCAGACCCTGGCCTGGCCCATCTCGGCTGAATGAGTATGATAGGGGGTGGGATTTAAACCTCCACCCTAGCCCATACCGAACCAAGGCTTCCCTCCCTTCCCATCAGCAGTGGCTGGCAGGCTGGGAGGTGTGCTCTAGCGCCCCTTTGCTTGTGGCCTTAGCCTCCGCAAGCATTTGGCTGCATTTCTGGAATCAAAAGTGAATGTCGGTTCACTTGCTTATCGATTAACTCTATGCAGTTCAGACTAACCTGAAAAGACTGAATCAATTCAGTCTCAGGCTTTTTGACTGTCTATACTTAGCCATTCTGACCAGGGGTCTTCAACCAAGCTCCCATCTGCGCAATAGTTTTCAACCTGTGGTCTGCAGACCCTTGGGTGTCTGAAGATTATGTCCACGGGGTCCGCAAAAGTTGACTAAGATTAAAAGCATATGAATACCCACACTTACAATTCAAAGAAGTCCACACCTCCATTCAAAATTTCCAAAGGGGTCTGCACCTCCATTCAAAATTTTTTAGGGGATTGCAAATGAAAAAAGGTTGAAACCACTGCCTGAGTGGGGTTTGGGGTTTTTTTGTTTGGTTGGGTTTTTTTACAGGCTTTACAGGCATGAATTTTTAGCCTTCTTTTTATGGACTATCCATATGTTTACAAAAAAGCTAATAGCACAATAAAAACTGTTAGATCAGACTACAACAGTGGTTTACTTAGTTAAGTATCTAATAGGGGCCAGTTTTATCTAGTTCCGAGGAAGGTGCAAGAAACTGGGAAATCATGAAATAACCTGCTTGGAGAGAAAGTTTACTTCCAATCAGAGGTTAGTTTATATTCGAGTCTGAGGGCTTACAACAATGGTTCTCAACCTTTTTAGACCCAGGGAACTGCTCCGTAATTTCATTAATTTGGTGTTACTCCCTTTGAGAACCACTATTGTGTTGTCTCTATTTACTTCAGTGGTTCTCAATCAGAGTTCTGGCTGCTGCTGCTGCCCCTGTCACTGCCACAACCAGACAGAACTGCCTCATATATGTTATGCAAAGCCAGAAAAACCCTACAACTGGTAGGCATGCCCTTCCTGCTGCAACCCTCCCCCCCCCAATACTTCTCCTGGAAAGAGGCATACAGGACAGTTCCACCTGTCCCACATGGCTGTTTCCATACCACTGATAAGCATAATACATCACAATCAAAATAGGGATTTAAGGTGACGATACTGTATGATAAAATTGTGTCTATCCAATTATAAAATGATCCTGAAGCATAAAGCTTCAAAGTATGAAATGTCTATAGTCTCTTCTCTTCATAAAACTCCATTTTTTACAAAATAAGGTTTGTTTACAAACTTATTAACTAAAGACCTACTAAAATTCCTGTTTTCTTGCTTCCCAGAAACAATACAGGACAGGAGACTTTCACCTGTGAAACTAACATAGAACTTAAAATGCTGCTTTCCAGTTACATTCTCTCGTCTTCCTTCCTATCTCCCACAAAGGTCAGCATACTCTCCCTATCAAGGAACCAGAAATAGTGTCAATTGGTCCACCAATCCTATATTTATCCTCATCATAAGAATGGGAGTAGCATTCATACATACAACATGAAAGTAAACTGGTCTTAATTGTAGGGGTAGCTACTTGTTATTCCATAATTACTGTTACTTATAAGCTCTAGTTAAAATTACTCTTCCATGCAAATGACTACAAAAATTATTCTGCTGCAACCAACAATCCACTTTGAATAAATAAGTTCAAAAAGAGTTGCCTTCAACACCAACGAATAATGCTAATATTCTGGATCTCTTCAAGGGAGGTTTAGATCAGGACATGGAACAGCGATGGTGCTGGTGAGGCTAACAAATACTTTTTTCTAAAAGTGCACCAATACAATCAGTCTGATATCGGACCAGTACCAATATAAAGAAAATTTGCTGTATTGGATATCGGTCTGATGGGTCAGATAATTTGGCCGATAAATGCTCATGGCGCATGCAGCCATAGCCCAGCACAGAGCAGAGCCGGCAGTGTGGAGAGCTGCCTCCAGCTGGTAAGTCAGAAGGGGAGGGGGAAGGGAAGGCGTGTGGGGGTGTAGATCAAGGGAGGGGGCAGGGGCTGCGCAGGACAGAGGTGCGGCTCATGGCGGGGGGGCGGCTCCTGCTTGCACCCCGGATCTGTGCGGGGTGGGCAGGAGGGCTGGCTGGCTAGAGCTGCACAGCCCCTCCCAGTCCCACACTGCCAGGTGCAGCCCGGCTCTATGCCCTGCCTCCACCCATGCGCTGCAAAGAGCCACGACTGCACTGGGTGGCTGGTGACAGCAGCAGCATTGGGAGCGGAGCTGTGGTGAAATTTGGGGTGGCTGCAGATCCCTCCAGTGCCCACTCTGAGCCCAACCCCTCTGGAAGAGCCTTGGAGTGGACACCGGTGGTGCTGGGAGAGGGCTGCAGCATGTGGGTGGAGGCGAGACATAGAGCCAGGCTGCACCTGGCAGTGCAGGGCTGGGAGCAAAGCGGTGACAAAATCTGGGGTGGCTTCAGCCCCCTCCCAGTGCTGCTGGTGCCCACTCTGAACCTAGCCCCTGCTGAGAAGAGCCCTGCGCAGCACTGAATCCAGCCCGCCCAGCACAGATCCAGGGAGCATACTGCCCCTCTCAGGGTGCAAGCAGTGGCAGTGACAGGAACTCCCCCTCCCCCCACCCACAGAAGCTGTGCCTCCCTCCTATGCCCCCACCCCCCTGGGCAGCACCTGCCCCTGCCCCCTCCCTCCATCACTGTGGAGGGCACTGATCTGCCCCACCATGCTCCTTCCCTTCCACCACAACAGACTTACCACCTGGAGGCAGCTGTATCAGATAGGTATCGGACAATATACCTCCTTAAATATCAGCTATCTGTATCAGCCTCTAAAATATCTATCGGTGCACCCCTACTTTTTCCTTATGGTTATACTTCCATAGTTACTGCCGTTCCTTTCTGTAACTCTTTATATAATCAAGTACAGAGTTCTGTCATCTGATTTCCTGCCCATGGCATAGCAAGTCTATCACCCCTGTCAGAATATAGGCACTAGAGATCACAGCCACGAAGCTAACAGAGATCAATCTGTGAGGACTAAAAAACATAGGGAAATGACAATTATGGCAAAGACCACTACCTTTCAACTTAATCAGTTTTGTATGAGAACAAGAATTAAATGAGTCCTGGAAAAATGAAGTGGACATTGCTCAGAAAAAAGAAAGATACCAAAGAATCCACTTCATCTCTATAGCACAGCTTTATTCATGAATGCAAGTCTATAGCTCCTTACTTCTTTATTTTGGCATAGATTTGTAAGGCTCTTATGGTGTTATACCCTATTACTACTAACTCCTACTAACTTCTTGTAGCAATTGCAGCTTGTTAACTTCAGTTAGATCACCCACTATTTCGGAAACTCAAAGTAATCACTCTACACTGTTTTTTCTTTAAAAGTAACATTGAAAAAAAACAGCCTTTAGTCTACAATTAAATGATAGCATAATGCATGGCAGGTTTGTATCATCAGGCTTCTATATAATCTAATTTTCTCATATTTCTACCCACAAAAAAGACAAAATATATCATTAAGAAAAAAAATACTATTCTTAAACTATCTTAACTATCTTCACAGAAGCTATTTTTATATTATACCTATTCTTATTGTGTGTATACACTTATACACACAGCCCTCCTATCTTCTGTCTAAATCTATCTTTATAATCACATCTTTTTTATAACTTTCCTTGCTCAGATACACCAGTTAAGTATAACCATAAAACACATAATACTGTTATGATTGATGTGTCATTTTTGTCTATGTAGAATAAAAATGATTAACTTAAAAGGCTTTAAAATTCACATACTGTATCTCACTAAAACTATGTTTGAACTGATAATTTCAAAGTAACGAGAGTGGAATACTGATAGTAATTAGTTCTATTGAAGCTAATGGCTATAGTCAATGGTAGAAGAAAAAAAATAATAGTTCCCATTTCATTCTACTGATGGGTTTAACCCAAAATATAATTTAATCAAAAACTTTAATAGTTAGTCCCCTGATAATTCATGAAGCAAGGGCAAACTTCTCAAGTATGATGTTAGTATATAAATTTTCAAACCATGCAACCATGAATTATCCTCCTAAGTTTTCACAAATTTCATGGGGATGAGCTGTAACGTTTAATATATGCAGCATCTTTATTATACTTTTAAAAATTCAAAACAAAGACTAAATAAATATTTTCCTGAATTCTGCTAGTAACATAGCATGGTAATGTCTTATGAGCCTTCTAACCTAGTTCCATTGCAACAGCAACAACGTATAAATAAAAGCCAAATATCAGACTGAAATATGCAGCCAAGGAATTTCAGTTACATTCATATTTATTACGCTCAGATGCCAAATATAGTGACATATTTGAGTAATGAACCATGATACGCTGTGACAGAATTTTGGCATTTAAAATATTCTGACTCAAAAATATTAAGTGACATGCTAATTATGCCATTACAATTGAGTAAATGCATGTGAATAATAATTCATCCAGATGAATCAATTAAAAATGGTTTCTAATAGGGATATGCATTTAAGTTTTATTTAATTCTATACCTTGTAAGCAAGTAAACAATTAAGCAATCTTCCTGCAAAACCAAAATTCAAGTTCCAAAAATGGAAGGAAGGAAACTGAAGATCAAGAAAAAAACCTGAGTTACTAGTAAGTGGGAATACTCTTCAACAGTTGTTTTTGAAACTATCATTCCATGCTACCAATATTATGTTATGCTCAAGACAGGTACATATGAACACAAAAAATTACTTGGAAAAGCCTATTTACTTTTGATTCAGTCATGAAGTTTCCTTTTATTGTATAGTTTTAAATAGCGTTATCTCCATAACTCACTTTTATTTATATTCATATACTGTTTTGGTTGACTGCATGTGATACTGTCTCTCTCTAGTGGCTGACCCTGGCAAACGTATTAACCTCCAGTTTTGCCGTAGGCCTATGGACTCAGCCCACGTTAGCAACTGTGGGGTATCCAGGTAAAGGAAGCTCTAGTGATTACAAAATGGGACAACTGACGGACTTTAACAAATGGCACCCAGAAGTAAAACACAACCTCATCTAGTGGGAAAGGTCACAATACAACTGTTCAGCGTATATTATGGGCATATGTCTAGCCAACATACAAGAAACCTTTATTACTGAAACCTTTGCTATTCCATAAGACTCCTGACATCTCACTACTTACTAAATATGCCATAAAACAGCCTCATGATGTAAATTCAGAAGTAACTTTTATTTTAATCTAAGTCTCCACATAGCTCTATTTTCCCATAGAAAAGATAGAGACTATTTACCCTAGATGATGATCACAGCACAAAAATCTTACATTTATGACAGAGACAGATGTAAGCAATGACAAATTTTAGTTAGCAGTTTTTATCATTAATAATCAGGGGGATTTTCCATGTCTTTTTATCTATGAGATTCTAATGACATTTTCAATCAACTTTTCAAGGGTCTAACTTTTAGCCTCAAATTGGAGTGATTAAGAGAAAGAAACACACACAATTTATCAACTGAAATTGAAGTTTAGAAACTGATTTTTTAATTGAAGCTTTTTAGGGCACCCTCCAGACACTGTGTTAGTCATGCAATAATTATAACATGTTCACATTCAAGCAATTTATCATGAAATAAAAATGGCAAACCTACCACAAAGATGTTACTCATTAAATGTGGAACTTTTGTAGTGCAAGAATGATGTTATAGCCATGATGGCCCAATGATATTATGTGAGAAGAAATCACCCTAAGAAATCCTTGCCTTTCACAAAACTTATTTGTAGCTGGTTTGTATCACACTTTAATTGGAACATGTTCCATTGTAGTTTAAAGGGTACATACAGAACTCTGGGCTTGGGAACCACTCTGGTGTTGGGCTAGCTCCATGCTCTTTAAACTTGCCACTGTGCAGAGAGTCCCACATCAGAGACTGGCCCCCTGGTGCTGGCATAGCCATAAGCCTATTTAAATTTCCTGGTTTGTGGAGACAGTTTCCTCATGTGCCAACAAGTTTAAAGGGCACAAAAGACAGTCCAGCATATGGAACTGGCTCCCAAATTCAAACTGGGCATCTTTTAATATGCAATGTGTTCAAATTAAAGTGCAATACAAACCACGTATGCCCTTTAAACATCCAGGCATGCAGGATGCTCAGGATGAGGGAATAATTCCCCAGTCCTAGGCTGCATACTGCTGTTTAAGCTTGCCAGGGTACCAGGAGCCTGGGACCAGGAAGTGAACTCCCTCATCCTGGACTCCCTGCCCACCAGCACATATGGATTGGGATATGAGGAATTTTATTCCAGATCTCAAATACTGAGCATGCTGCCATGCCAAATCTTGAACATCTGGCTTGGCAGGACACAATTTCTGGGATCCAAGATAAAATTTCTCAGATCCCAGCCCACAATTAAATTAACAAC
Source organism: Alligator mississippiensis (assembly GCF_030867095.1). Classification (NCBI taxonomy): domain Eukaryota; kingdom Metazoa; phylum Chordata; order Crocodylia; family Alligatoridae; genus Alligator; species Alligator mississippiensis. The sequence continues at coordinate 51,686,627 of NC_081824.1, read as the reverse complement.
AGGTTAGCACTACCATATTGTTATACTGTACAAGAAAATCCAATGTTATTTCAGAGAGTAGAATTAGTCACATGAGTCTAGCTACTAATAAACAAAAATATTCCCCTTCATGTCCCTTTTTCATTTTTACTTTTGAAGCCCAATTCAATTTCCTGAGAAATAAGGATAATACACGGTTTTGCATTGGGTGAAGACGCAGATCAAGTGTAGTTCCTTTACTTGCACCAGCCTGCACCGATGACTTATCCTCGTCATTATTTACTACTGCCCAAACTGTTAAAATGATTTTTATGGGATTCTTTTTTCAGATATAAAAATAGGGCTATAAACCAATCTCTGTGGGATAGCTTTTTACAACTCAGACCCTCTTATGCCAACTCAATGGGAATACTTTTAGGATGATTTTCCATCCTGTAAAATAGTGTCCAGTTATCTTTTCCTACTATATTACTCAAGATTCACATACGTATTACCCAGGGTTCTCCTGTTTTAAATGAGTGAAGTATGATGAAAACCCCATTTTTTCTGCAGTTGTGCAAGGCATAAATATGAATTGGATATTTTTCGCAAAACAAAACAATATCCTAATTTACTGAAACTTTCAACAAAATATATACACATTATATGAAAGTAAGGAAAAAGAAGAGGAAGAGGAGTAAGGTGGTGATGCCTAGCTAATTGACATATTCCTACTAAACAGGTAAGACTTCCTAATTCCTTCACTCCAAAGGCAACTTTTCAAAGGACAAGAAAGGGAAAAAGAGAAATACATAGAGCAATATTAATACTTTTATCTTTTAGAAAGGCTAACACAGAATATATATTTCTGAACACCCTCAGTGACAAATCTTCTGAAGACTAGGTGTTTCAAACAAACACAAACTCTTAAGGACATCTGGACAAATACTATCACAATTTACTCTACTTCGGAATTTCTCAGGTAAATAACTTTTACTGGCATAGGACTGCCAACTTCCACCGTAGCACAGGATGGATTCTATAAAGTAGTTTAAAGCATACTGAAAGTCCTGATGTCAACAAACAAGCGCTCTCATCTCAATTAGGCAGACAAGGTTCTTTGGGTAAATCTGATATCTTTTATTAGATCAACTCAAATAGTTGGAAAACTTCTTTGAAAGCTTTCAGGTACAAATACCATTCATCAGGCTGAGGAAGCATCTGCAGTTGGCCTGTGCTCTTCCTCGGTGGAATAGTAAAGCTCTGCATCCAAGATGAGCACAAACTAACTGCAGATGCTTCCTCAGCCTGATAAAGGGTATTTGTACCCAAAAGATAGCAGAAAAGAAGTTTTCCAACTATTTGAGCTAGTCTAATAAAAGATTACCCAAAGAACCTTGTCTGCCTATGTCGTTAGACCAACATGGCTACCACCTATACCCTTGTCTCAGTTATAAACCTCATAATCTGGACAAACCAGAAGTAGAATGTGAACTATGCCGATATTTTACACTCCACTACACTTTATGTATTTTGTGTTTAAATTCAGCTTTAGTCAGGTCAAAATACCACAAAATAAAGCTGTAACTGACTTGACTGAAAGACACAGTTTAGACTCTGGTAGTACACCTACTTCAAAGCTGGTGGTGTTTGCTTAAGCCAGAACACTAGCGTTTGCTTTAGCGTCCTTCCAGTTGATAAGGAGGATTTTCCAAAGACATCACTGACAGTAACATCCCAAGGCTTTCAAGTGTTTCTGATATGTTGTCCAAGTTAATAACAGGGTAGAGATGACAACAGCCTGGTAGATGAGAAGTTTAGTCTGTGTCCTGATGCCATGATCATTGAAGGCATGATTCTTTGCAAAAGGAATAATTTAATATTTCACCAAAGAAACGTATTCAGTTTTCATCCCCATCACTGATCCCTGACATTTCATCTTCCTTCAAGTTTCTGTTCCTGTCATTCAGATACTAAGTACAGATCTGAAAACAATTATAACATAGTAATAAGTATTTCCATTATAAAGTAAGTTGAAATACCATATTTTCTCCCATTCTTCACACCCCCAAAATAAGACACACCTTGTTTAGGGGAAGACAGGATGAAGAAAAAAAGGGTTTTCCAGAGTTATGCCCACACACAACAGGGTCAAAATCTAATCTTCAGTTCACTCATCCTCCCTTTCCTACTTAGGCAGAAGATTTCAACCTTTTCACGGATGAACTAGCAGCAGTACAGGGCTGCTCAAACAAAAGCTGAAACTGTAGCTGCTGATGAAGACTGGACTCCATGGGTGTATCTAGGACTTTTAGAAAAAAAAACCTAAAAACAGCCAAGCGGGGCTGTGAAATAGAAGACAGACCAGGAATACCAAACTGACATCAAAATGATCAAAGAAAGACAATTCTAAAAGAACAAATATACTGCCCATCTTTAAGAAAAAGGAGGAGGAGGATCTGGGAAACTACAGACTAGTCAACCTCACCTCAATCCTCAGAAAAATCATGGAACAGGTCCTCAATGAATCTCTCTCTAATAGAGGTGCACCAATACAGTGGTCTGATATCAGATTGGCACTGACAAAGAAAATTGACAATATCAGAAAAAAGCCTGATGTGGCTGAAAATTTGGCTGATAAATGCCTGTGCATGAGTGCAGCCACAATGCAGCAAGGAACACAGCCCAGCAGCATGGAGAGCTGCACACAGCTGATAAGTCTGCTGTGGTGAAAGGGGAGGGGGAGGGAAGAGGTGTGGGGGGAGACACAGATATATGCCCCTGCAGTAAGGGAGGGAGTGGGGCAGGCAGGGAGGAATTGCTGCTGGATCTACAGGCAAACTACAGCTGTGGGCTGGGGCAGGTGGCGGCAGCACTGGGAGGGGGATACGGTGAAATCTGGTGTGGTTGCAGCCCGCCCCCCCCCCCAAACATAGTCCCCCTCACAGCACCGCTGCTGCCTGCCCTGAGTGCAGCGCTGCAGCCTGCCCAGCCCACACAGCACAGATCAGGGGGCACGAGCCCCCCCAGATGAGCCATTGCTCGATCCCGTGCCTGCCTGGGCAGAACCTACCACAGCCCCAGCCCCATCCCCATTCCCTTCCTCACTGCAGGGAATGTTGATCTGTGCCCCCCCCCCCACCATACACCCCTTCCCTCCCCCTCCCCTTTTACTGCTGCATACTGTTGCATACAGCTGCATCAGAAATCAGATCGGTATCGGCCGATATGCCTCCTTAAAAATCAACTATCAGTATCAGCCGCCAAAATCTCTATCGGTGCACCCATGATCCCCAAGCACTTGGAGGAAAAAGTGATTATGGACAGTTAGCATGGATTCCCCAAGGGCAAGTCATGCCTGACCAACCTGATTGCTTTCTGTGAGATGACTGGCTCTGTGGATTGTCCAAGCTCAGCGTAGTAATCAATGGCTCGATGTCTAGCTGGCAGCTGGTACCAAGTGGACTGCTCCAGGTCAGGCCTGGGACTACTTTTGTTCAGTATCTTCACCAATAAGATGGAAGTTGGGATAGAGTGCACCCTCAGCAAGTTTGCAGGCGATACCAAGCTGGGGGGAGTAGCAGATACTCTGAAGGGTAGGGTTAGGATTCAGAGAGACTCAGCAATTTGGAAGATCAGAAGATCTCTCATGAGGTTCAACAAGGACAAGTGCAAAGTCCTGCACTTAGGATGGAACAATCCCACGCACTAGTACAGGCTAGGGACTGATTGGATAAGAGGGAGCTCTGCAGAAAAGGACCTGGGGGTTAAAGTGGCCAGTAAGGTGAACCAACAGCATCTTACAACATCTCCATGCTTCTATTCTAGGAAGAAAAAAAATCAGCTTCCCTGCTTAAGACACACACCTCAATTTTGGAAGGCTAATTGTGGGGGGAAAGGTGAGTACAGTGAGTGAGTAACTATAGTAAAACATCCTTATGCAAATGAGTTGCACATGTTTTACTCTTCTTTCATTCTTGGGTTATCATGGACTTTTTTTCCTGTTGAGTTCTTATTCACTACATTTTATAAAATATTTTGAATTTTTTTTCTTTTGATTACAAGGTCTAGAAAAAGTTATTTTTCAGTAAATACCAATAGGATACAGGAGAATCAATAACAGCATTTTTGTTCAGAATCAGATTATATTTTATAATTGATTAAATTGAAAAAACACAATGCTGAAAGGTCGACAACACAAAGCCTTAATGGGGTGAAGCTGGGGTGCGTCTTATCCCCCATGTTCTTTAACATTTACTTTTCATTCCTGCTTCTTCATGCATTCAAAGACGCAATGCTGGCATTTATCTTTGAACTAGACTAGATGGAGGCTTGTTCAACACTGCAAGGTTTAGAATGAAAACCAAGGTGAAAGAGCTGGTTCTGAGAGACTTTCTGTTTGCAGATGACACAGACTTGGTTGCCTACAATGAATCTTCCCTGCAAAATCTCTTGGCCAGATTTTCTTCATCATGCAAGTGTTTCAGTTGACAATTAGTCTTAAGAAGACTGGGATCATGTACCAAGGGTGGAAGTACCAGCTTCTGACGTCACTCAGGAGGGTAAACTGTTTGGTGTTGTTGACAGGTTTTGCTACTTGGGTTCTACAATCAGTAGGAATCTTGACAGAATTAGAACTAACAGAATCAGAAAAGCAGCTAAGAATTTTAGACTATTATAGAAACATGCATTGAATAAAAACAAACTACCAACTAAGGTAAAGATGTTAATCTACAAGATTTGCGTATTGTCATTCCTGCTTTATGATTTAGTGGACTACATATGTTAGGCTCAGCAAAAAAGACTGAACAGCTTCCACATAAGATGCCTGCACAAGATCCTGAAAATGAAGTGGGAAGACAATGTCAAACACAGAGGGGCTACAGCACACATGACTGACACACTTAGAAACCACTATCAAGAGGAGGACGATGCAATAGCTTGGCCATGTCAGAAGAATGGGAGGAGACCATATCCCAAAGAATATTTTGTACAACAAGATTTGAGATGGCTCTAGAAAGTGGGGTCGCCCTTTATGGTGGTGCCACGACATTTGCAAAAATTATATGAAGTCAGTTAACATCAATGTACAAAGATTGCAGGAGTGCGCAGAATCCCATGCTACCTGGAGGGAACATCTGGCACTGTAGCATGAACTGAACTAATGTAGCTGATGTTAACACAGAGCAGAATAATAGTGAAATATAACCATGTTAGTCTTGTCCTGTAAGCAACTTGAAAACTTAATTTTGTATCCTTCTGCTTGACATAAGTGAATGAACTTTGCATAGCCTTTATGTATGAGTGTGTGTAAAAAGGTGAATGGTGAGAGAATGGCATAGAGACGGGAGAAGAAGATTCAACTGTTTATGTAAGCAACAAGGTGCCAAATGTAAGTTACCAGCCACTAACTAACTAACAAACGGCTGAAGAATCCCTTTGAAGCTCGAAGGCACAAAGGAGATAACAGAAGAAGACATTCTGCCAGACAGGCAACAAAAACACTCCAAGGCTAAGATAAGCTGAAGACAAAAGAAGAACTGGAAAAACAGAAACTGGGTATGGAAAAACTCCAAAGCACTGAACCAAAGGATGCCAATCCCTATTAAAAGAAAACTTTGAAAATGCCAAGTTGGGTGAGTCTCTTTCTCTACTGCTGTTTCATCAAAGCACAGATGCATCTGTTCACCCTGCTCCAGCTGTTATCTTTAAATCTACTATCTTCAAATCATTATCATCTACTCAATAAGCCCAGGTTGGCTACCCTGGGCTGATATTGAGCAACTAGTGCTGGTAACTATATCTGGTGTATGTGTGGATGGAATGGTTTTTTTGTGTATGTGTATGCCTCTGTGTAATGATGTGTATGATGATTTGTGTGTGTTTGTATGAACAGTGCGCCTGAACCTCTATGTCTAACTCATGTAATGAATAAACGCGGCACCTTGCCTTATCCCCCTTTATAAAGTCTCGCTCGTGATTTGAGCAACTGGCAATTTGTGTAACAGCACTGGGTGCAGCTCAGCATGAAGCAGCTTTGATCCTGAGCATGGAAGCAAAGTGAGAAAGGAAGAAGCGGTGTGCTGTAAACTTGGGCTCCAATTCAAACAAGACTTGGATCTGTAAAACTTGTAACGAGCTATATCAGTCTCAAATTAGGCTCGTCAGCCACAAGTGGCTCAGACACCAGACTAGACCTCTTACACGTACACCATAACCCAGAGGATCGAAGGTTGCCTTTTATTATATGGGGAGAACAGAAGCACAAAGAATGAAGCCAGGTCAGACAGTTGTATTCTGCAAGTGAAACTTACGTTACTGAGGCTGCTTGCAGACATTAAGAAAAAAAAAAGTGCTTTACTGGAAACAGCAGCGCATTCTTTCAACCCAGCTCTGCAATGTCTGCATAGATTGGGTGCTTCAGCGGGGCTTTTTGGCACTTTTACCTAAAGCTGAGTCAATCAGCTACTAGATAAAAGTGCCAAAAAAGCCTCACTAAAGCACCCAATCTATAAAGATGCTGGGCGAGCAGGGTCCAACTAACATGCTGCCTTTTCTGGGCATGCACTGAGCTTGGCCCGGGAACACACCAAGTTTAAAATAAAGCACAGGTTTGGTTTTTGTTTTTAAATGTCTGCAAGCAGCCTGAGGTGGCAGACATGGATAGGTATGCTTCTATTCAAATGCTGGCCATTTTGCTTGAGATTGTATTTTGGGTTAGTTTGGGACCAATTGGATATACTGAAGGCACTAGTCATACCAAGGCATTTAACAGGAAGGTTGGCATTTTCCACCTTTTCAAATGGGTCATCATCAGAGGTGGAACATTAATTTTCTACTGTTTCAGGAAACAGCAGATTTTTTGCAATAAACAATGTTATCATTATGCATTCCTGCTCTTAGAGGGGAAGAGCTGGACACTCTGTCTATAGGTTTCACAGCAAAGAAATGCAGAGACTCAGAAATCTAGGGGCTTACTCTATTACTCAAGGGTTTTGTGGTTACACTAGATTGGACCTACTCCACATCTTCCATATCCATTTCTCCCCTGTCTTCTAATTCCCCCATCTCCTGCCCTGTGCCCTGTTCCTGTTCTCTTGCTTCCCAAGCTCTTGGCCTAGCATAGCTCCTGCTTCTATTAGTCTTTTTCCTTAACCATTCCTTCCTCCCACTTTCCCTATATTGGAGGCAGGTAGCTTCCCCCTCCACAGTGCTTGGGCATCAGCAGTAGAATCATTCAGAGAACAGAAAATCATCTCCCTAACCTTTGTGTCTAGTACATGGCACCACAATGGTACCCAGCAATTTAAGACCAATTTAAGGGAAATTACTGTTCAGTATCTACATCCTTGGATTACAAGTATACATGGTACAGATAGAATTCTCTAATAATTTAGCTCTCAAGTAAAAAAGAGCAACTAATCATGTATAAATTTATATTTTTCAGAGTTATGACTTAGTAAAAGCTGACAGAATATTTACAAAAACAGCAAAAAGGCACACACCCCTTCTGCCGCCCCATAGCCAAGACAAATTTCAACTCCCTATGCAAAACATGAAGGCAGTAGCACTTCTCAACACATACAAAAAATGAAAAGTTTTTGAACATGGCCAGAACAACATTTTTCTCTAAGCTTGTTTTTTGGAAGTTTCTGGACCATTTTAGCTGTATCTTCTAAAAATACTCAGCTTGAGGCAAGCACATAATATGGGACTCTTCAGGCTGAAAGACTATAAAGTTCAGCAAAATAATATGCAATTGATAATGGAAAGTATTAGGCAACTTTATACATAGGTGACAAAAATTGCACTCCCTATAATAAAGAGAAATAAATTAAAATGTTATTACATGAGGTATTTACATGAAGGAGATTCTTATGTGCTAGTCACTAACTCACATGTTTGTTTCATTTAAGATATAGTGAAATCTATTATTAATATTAAACTACCATGTCAGAAATAAGGAGTTGAATATATCTAGAAATTTTATACCAGAAACACAACTCTCACCACTACCACAATAATGTTGACATTGTGATTGTGTATATCCACTCCTGTAAGTCTGTGGGTTATAGAAAGGCTGCTGAGCTAGCAAGTCCTGAAGCTGTGCATTGAAAAGGCAAGAGCAAAAGCTAAGATGGGCCTAGAAAGAACTGAAAATGTCTATGCTTTTTAGAGCATTGCTTGGGCAAAGACTTGGGACCAGAACAAGTGAAAAGGTTCTTCCTGACCAAAGAAGGATCACAGACATGATTAAGAATCTGCAGTGGAGTTAGAACTACTTCCAGCTCTTCTACAAGCCTGATTGCACATTCTCTTTTTGATTTGTTCTGTGAGAAGGAAAAAAACATAAAGAACTGTTCGCTTGCTAGAAGGCTTGCTATTTTATTTATTTAAAAAAAAAAAGGTTTCCAAAGCACCAGGACTAGCTAAGCACTATAGTATACTGACTTTGCTTTTGAAGACGGAAGGAAGAAGTATTATGAATGGAGAAAGTTCAACAAACGAAGTCTGACAACCCTCAGTGCGCCTTGATAATAACGTTCAAGAGAAGACTATGCTAGAATCTTTCGTGGCTAGAACTTCGATATCTAGACTTTTCATCTACTAAAGGCCAGACGCCAAGAACTTGAGTCTACAATTCATACATTGCTTCTAGCCCTCTGTTTCCCCACAGGAGGAATAGTAGCCTTCTTTATTGTGCTATTATGGCTGTTTAAAACCTGTGCCTTAAAGGCATCATATATTCCTTCACATTTCTTTCTGCTGTGCCACTTTCAGAAACTACATAATGGCTTACAACATTGATGACCACTTCCTATCGTGCTGACCAATACTGTTTAACAATTTCTTTATATTCACATTTCTATCCACATCCAACAGTAGTCTCTCGTTTTAGACTTAGATTGTTAGCACCTTGAGGCAGAGATCTTCCAGTTGTGTTTGTACAGCACCTAATGCATTTGGATTCTGCTCTATGAATGGGACTTGTAAAACATACAAACAACACAAGGACTACTCTCAAGTTTCAGCCAACAGATTTTTATGGCAGCTTGTTTACCTGCTTAGTGGAATAACTTGGTATAGGGGTGTCAAGCATGCAACCTACATGGCTACTGAAATCCAGGGCATGAAGCCCCAGGTAAGCAATGGGGGGGTGAGTAACAGCTGCATTAACCCTTGCAGCTACCATTCCCATTTGTTCCACCACCATCCTATAGTCCATGGGCAGGGTGAGATTGAAACCCCTTAATATGATTACATTACACTTGCACACCACAAAACACACCATTTGGTTTTCCAGAAACTTAAATAGTAACATGCAGCTAGTTAATTCTAATCAGTAAAGCCTGAAGGGTTCAGAGCCTGCCTTTTCTTTAAAAAAAAAAAAGGAGCTGCACTTTTTTTTACCATGCCTCACAACCATGGTTGGTAAAAAAACAAACCTATAACCAGTGGAGTAAGATACTTAGAAAGGACATCATCGTGCCTTTTTCACGAATGTTTTCGAAAATGTATACATTTAAAATTTTAAAAGGAACTGTGGTATGAATTACAGAGCGTGTATTAATTCTCAAGCTTTTATATTTAGCTTTTCAGTTACCTTGTCTGCATCTATTTTTCCTCTGATAAATTCTGATTTCCAGAATTCCAGAGCTTGTTCCAAGGTTAAGCCAATTCCCTTTAAGAACAGGCCATACTGCATACGACCTCCATGACGGAGATGATGGTTTTCTCGTAGGGCTTTATGCAATTGCCGCATGCAGATAGGATATGATTTAACAGAGAGCTGCAAGAACAAGATGAAAAACAGACCAGTTAACTTGAAGAATATATGTTTATTGTCATAAGTAAATTAACTCCAAAAGGAAAGGGGATGGGGAGGAAAAATGCCACCCCCTCTACAATTGTAGATAACAAAAATGTGTCCTTGACCCTTCAAAAATCCAATAAATCTTTCAAGGCCATAAAGATAAAAACACAATAAAGGAACAAGGTGAAAATATTTCAGTCTCTTCAATTACTATATCACAAAAGTTTAATCTGTAATAGGAAATATCTTACCTTAATTACCCTTTCTTCTCAGGGAAAAGCCCACTGATCTATTACAATGGGTTCAATTCCTGTTGGCAGTTTCTTGGAGACAGAAACTGGACCTCTCCATTAAGGCAAACTGGCAGTGGCTAAACCTCTGAAGGCCAAGCAGTCGGCCAGTTTGAGATAGCACTATGAAGCAGCTTTAGAAGTCTGTCCTTTAAAAAGTTTAATTTAGCTACTAAGAGATAGGACAAGAAATGTACACAATCACTCCAGTGTCACTTCAGAATCTATGCCAATTAACAAAGAATTTTATCTATAAATTAATGCCTTTAAAGAAAGTGAAAGAGGCTGCATACAACAGTTAAGCCTCCTGTAGGAGCTTCTGCCAGGAGTGTTGAACCTGTAGAGCTTCCTGATAGAATTATTTTTTTCCAATAGCATAAGATAAATGCACAGATCCATTTAAAAGGAAAGGTGCAAAAAAGCAAGACCAGGTGGCCACCTTATGTCTGTCTTTGAATGTTGTATATGATCCTTCAGACCTGGATACTTCCATGGTACTGAATGAACAAATAGAGGGGGAAAAGTTTCTACCTGTGAAAGCTTCTAAAAGTGCAAATTAGTCATCTAATAACTAAAAGCTTAAGTCATTTTGGTTTTTTCTTTCACAGCAATTCTTCTAAGAAATTTTCTAGGAGAGGACACACTACTGCCCTACTGATCAAGAAATGGAACTATCTTGTATTTTCTAATATTTTAGGCCTGTTTTATAACTTTTTTACTTGCACATTAATTATATCCACCTATGGTAATAACTAAGTGCGGGGAGCATCTACACATGCACTTAACTGCACAGTAGACTAATTTGCTATGATATAGAGCATCACAGTCTACATGCGCAATGGTATTAGACAGCAGCAAACTAATTTTCACTGCCATAAGATATTGCTGTCAAGGACTATCTTACGGCAGTGAAAATAACTGCACCTAAACACACACATAAATGCTGACCTGGGCGTACATTGTGCCCAATCAGAAAGGGGCCAGACCCCTGCCTGCAACCTAGTCACAGAGCTCCTGACACTGGAGCACTCTTATGCCCCAGTCAGCCCCTCTGTCACCTGATGCCATTTCCCAGAATCCAGAACTGACTTCTGGGGCCTCCTGCCAGCACAGGGCTGCTTCACCCCAGTGCAAACTGCACCAGAGTTTAATCACATTACCTTAATGGCACGTGTAGATGCACCCACTATATACTACTATACCAGGGCTGTCCAACTGGTATAGTAACACCTGCTGTAACGGATTTACAGACTTTCCCTGTGGAGAAGAGTATTATAGTCTACAAATGGAGCAAACTCTCACATAGTAAGAAATTGTACCAGTCAATTTATTAATGCCATAAAAGAAAAAAACAGAATAAATCTGAAGATTAAATTATTTTGATCTGATTGAGTATTGTCATGACATTCACTTTACAAGGAAACGATCATTGCTAAAAAAGGGACAACTTGAAGCCAGTCAATTTTAAGACAATGAGTTAAAGTAATTTTTGTTATTAATGTTTCTGATTTCCTCTGAAGATTGTTGTTTTACAATCAATTACTGTATTCCATTTTTTTAAACATGTGTTTTTCTTTGCCCGGTAATGTGAAAGGCCAACAAATATAACATGAGTATTGGCTGATTACGAGAGAAAAGAGATAAGAGAAAATGGAAACTGATCACACACCAAATGCTGTTAAATGTACATTGATTAGAATGAAGAAAAATATTTTCTTAAATTCCTTTCAGTTACAGTAACCTTAGTTATAACTCAAAACAGGAGGCAAAACTGCACATTATTACAATAACCAACAAATATTCCATTCTAATTGTTCGTAAGTCAAACCTTAAGTTTTACTGTATTTTATTGCATTTATATATTTCAATTCGTTTCAACAATTCCTCATAACATAGCTTGGGAACTAAGAGAAAGCAAAGTTTTAAAGACTGCACAGAGAACAAAGGCTTTCAAAACCAGTCATATCTTATCAGATACTGAGATGAAGTTTAAGTTGTTTCTAAAGAATCATATAAAAGCAACAACAAACATATATCCTCCAAATGTTAAGCAAAAAGTACTTACAGTATCAATCTGCTCTAGTGAAATTTTTCCAGTATTTTTTTGTGCACTGTAATCTGGGCCAATGTAGGAATGGCTGAAAGAAAAATGAAATAATGTACTACTAAAACTGACCACTGCAAAAGGACTTTTGCTATTTTGTAGCAATATAAAGTTAATTTTATCAGCTGAAATTTTTTTAACATGGAAAAAAGAAAACCATCTTGACAGATATAGAGATATCGTTGTAAATCTGATTTAAATTAATAATAAAAATCAAGAGTAGGAAGTTATTTTGTTGGTAGTGTTATTCTGACGAGGATAAAAAGATGCTGGAGAGTTGAAAATTAACAAATTGTAAACAGAGTTGAAAAATAATGAGACCCTGTGATAACAATGTAATGAAAAAAAGTAAATTCAAACCTAATTCACATATTGAAATAATGTGAGTACATCTACAAGGTAAACTGCAATATAGTACAGAGATACCTGAGCTACCTTTAAACCAGCTGGTTCAGGTACTGAGAGAATACAGCCACAGAAGCACATATCTCCACATGGGCAAATTTACCCTGCTCACAGTAAGAGGATCTGCATCTTACAGAAACTTGTGCTCCAGGGAGCATAGAAGGATCCCATGGAGTTATCTAGGAACTACATCTGAAGCCCAGCTTTGCATTCCTTTCTATAACAGTGTGGCAGTGCTGTGTTTGTGCCTGCCACTTTAAGAACATATGGCAGGCCATGGAGTAGCAGGCAGGTGAATTCAGGCCCAATTAGGCAGTCACCTGACCACACATGACTGCCTGATTTGAGAAGGGCTGGGCAGGGAGTGCATAAACTCAGATCCTGGGAGCAGAGCCCACAGTTACATCTGGGGAGACAGAGAAACAACATCTCCCAGAAAAAAGATCGCAGCTCCTGGAACACCTAGAGGTCAGACTAGGAACTATGGGGAAGGAGGAGGCTCCTTCTGGTCCTGGGTAAGACCTGAAACTGCACCCTGCTCGGATTAGATGGTGTGGTGGGACTGCATGTGGCGAGGCAACCCCAGGAGCTGCCACATCTGTGCCTCCCCAGTGAAAGGTAAGGCCTAAGGGACGAAAGGCCTGGAGAGTGAGTGAGTGAGTGAGTGAGGTATCCCAAAGGGCTACATAGAGTAGGGCCGGAAAGGTGGCCTCAAGGACTGCGCAGAGTACGGCAGCATGAGTGTGTGGCCCAGAGACAGATCGGAGTATGGTCCAGTGAGGGGCTAAGAGGGAAACTGAAGCCTGCATGGGGCCAATGAGCCAGTACAGCCCAGTAAGGGGCTGAGGCAATAGTAAAGAGAACTGGAAGCCATCTGCAAGGCATGGGACATGATGTAGGGATGGCTCAGAGCCAAGTAATTGGCCCAGAATACCAGTGTCAAAAATGGGCAGCCTCCCACATTTTTACATCAATTCATTTTTACATCAAAGGCATGGCAGACAAGTGAAGGCAAACTGCCCTAAACGGGGGGAGGGCCATGACAATGTGCAAGAAAGGAGGGCTGGAGATCCTAAAAAAGAAAAAAAAAATCATATAAATAAAGTCTGGTTGGTGTTCGCAAGACTATCAAATCTCACAAGGTTGAAAGCACCACAAACTGCACACCAGAGGAAGCTTGAGGTCTCTTTAATAGAACAAAAAGATCAAAAAAAATAGGAGAGAGAGAAGAAGAAATTAGAAAGGAAGAGATACAGTAACTCTTAAGGTGGAAACAAAGTTAAGATAAAACAAAAATTAGGCCCAAATCACCACTCCCTCCCTCACTGCGGGGGGGGGAGGGGGCCTTGATCTGCCCCCCCCATGCCCCTTTCCTCCCCCCGCACCCTTTTCCTCCCAAAAGACTTACCAGCTGGATGCTGCTCTCCAAGCTGCCCAGCTACATATCAGCAATCGGATCGGTATTGGCCAATATGACTCATTAAAAATCGGCCATCAGTATCAGCCCAAAAAATTGCTATCAGTGCACCCCTATATAAAAAGCCACATTTCTTAAGCTAGTAAAGTGCTATACTTGACTATGGCATGATCTTAAAAAAGAGAGGGGAAAGGAGGAGAGAGGGAAATGCACCCACACTTCAAACATAGCATTTGTGAAAACAGTACACATTAGCTATGTGGGCTTTCTTCTCCTGAATATTAGCCAAGAAACCGATTTCCTCCACCAAAAAACTTTAAAGTAGTAAATGACAGCCATGTGCTGTTACTGACCATGAGGTTAAATTAACCAACAAGAATATCTGAGGACAAAACTAAGAAAAATCGGAGTTCAGATATTTGCTGTCCAGCTAGAAGAAGAATCAAGATTTTTCTAACTACTTGTGGATGCATTTTCAGGCCCATGCTGTTGGTTCACTTTTTGAACAGTCTCAGTCATAAAAAAAGATGCTGTTCACCAGTGATGGAGCACCAGTTATGCTCTTAATGTATAGTACACAAAATAAGATCCAACAATTATATTTTCCAAGTACCATAATTTGAATTTGGATTTGTTTATGAAGAATCTTAAGTATGGATTTAATTATACTAACAAAAACCAAGTGTTTCGCCAGAAGTTACAGCACAGGTGCCGACCTGAGACATAAATGCCACAAGCGGCACAGGCATGTGGCAGTTTGGAGAGAAGATGGTCGTGGTAGCAGATAGGGCAAGGAACAGAAAGCAGAACATCAGATCGGTCAGTAGAGGGAGAGAAACAGAAACTGGAGTAGCAGCTTGGTCAGAGAGCACAGGGCAGGCAGCAAAAAAGCTGAGCAGCAATCAGGTTAGGGGAAAGGATCACAGTGGCACTTGGGGAGTGTGCAGGGCTAATTTTTGGTTGCACTTCTGCCAAAAAGGTTGGCCCAACGTTAAAGAAACTTTTTTTCATTCTGTAAAGATAACTTCAAATGCCAGTCTTAAAAGTATTTTATATAACATTTATGATATATTTTTCCTATAATTCATTATTAAAATGAACAAATGTTTTCTTTCAGTTCTTCTGCTGTCACCCATCAACACATATTTGTTCTCAAAAGAGGCTTAAACATTCCATAAATACAATTATGTTATTTGTATCCAATGAATAAATTTGATTCCTATTCACCTTACCTAAGGTGATTAAGCAGAGGTTGAAGTCTCTCATCAGATTGTACAGCAGGCAAGGATCGTGCTGTCAGCTAGAAAAAATAAAATTTTAATTTATAAAAATTTCATGTTAGGAAAATTTGATCACATGGAGTTGCAACGATGAAAGCAACCATGCAATTTGTTTATTCCTTAGTACAGTATAACACATTTGTCATATATTAACGGGCACATAGAATAAAGTACAATGTTTTAAAAAGTGCCGTAAACTGAAATACTTATATTTATCCATTATTTAACAAAATTAACTAATACTAGTAAATTTTTAACATTTTTGTTTTAATTTAAATAGTTATCCTACTGTCAAGAGTTTTTTAATAATTTTAGCAAAACATCGGAATTAAATAGGAGTATTTTTTGGTACTAATATCCTACTAGAAACTGCAAAATGCAAGTGAAAATAGACTACTAAGCCCTCTTCATATTTATGCAAACTGTATATGATCCTTCACAAAGATATACGAAGATTAATGCTATGAGAAGACTCTGTGTGCATTCTGTGGTATGTCTATAAACTGTCCAATTCTTTAATGACTATTTTAAGACTTAGGTTCTCTTTTCATGTCATTAGTCTACAAATTCTGCAAGTATATTTTACAAGGCTCTCTGATGTAAAAATACTGAAAAATTATGTGTTAAAAAATAAACAATTAATTTAACATGCATGAACGTATTTCCATTTTATTTGATACATACACAAGTTATAAGCATAACAATCTACATGGCAAACCTACACACAAACAGTAAGGCACATTGGATGAATGTATGTGGCAGTTTAGAGTCTATGAACAAGAATCTAGAGCTCGCTGAACACAAGGGGCAACTTTTAAATTTTATCAACTACAACAGAAAGAGAATGCTAACATTCCCAGTCCTTAAAACATGCTACTAAACCACAGAAATGAGGCATTAATTCCAAGACCGAGTACAAAGAAAACAGGAGCTATTTGGCAAGCAAAAAAATGCACTGATTCTTCCTAAAAAGCAAATAATTAAATTTCATTTTTAAGGTCAAGCTTTGAGTCTGCAGTTATTAGCTGAGAAACAGGGTCCACACGAATCTAATTTTCCAGAATACTTCCCTTTATAGCAATAATGTTATGATGTTATACAAAGATGTAAAAATTGAACCCACTAATAAAAATATATACTTTACACTTCCAAATATCTTTGAAATTAAAAGGGTGTGGCTTTATTTCATGGTTAGCTCAATATAACTCAAGTTCTGCCCCTAGGCTGGGTTCTACCTATGCATAAAAAACTAGTTTAAGCTCAAGATATCTATTCTGTTAAGTAGCCCTAGTAAAAGCTCAAGTGCTGCCACCTGTGGAGTTAACAGTACACTGGGGACTGTTTGCTAACCAAATCACTTTGTGCAACGTGTTGTTTTATAGCATGGCCACATCCACTAAAGCTAGGTCAACTCAAGTGTGCTACTGTCCATTCACTGACAGACATTCATTTAGAGGCGCAATGAGATCTGATTGTGATCCCAACAATCTGGTGTCTTGTCATGCCACACATACATGGTAGGATGCACAATCATGATCCCAGATTCTCACTGCACTTGCAAGCTGATTGTCAGCTGCTCCAGGACTGCACTGGAGCTCCCACCGGCCCCAGTGTGGTCCCTGGAGCTGTCCAATGATCAATCTGATTGTCAGCCAGTGGAGACTACACTTGGGCCAGCTGGAGACCCTACAGCGATTTGTCACAGTCTGCCCTGACACGCTCTATTTAAGGTACAATGGAAATCAGCCACAAAAATATTAGTTGGCACCATGAATTGCCTGAACATATGGCTAGGTCACTATTTAAAATATAATTAAAAGATTGTGTCTTATGTGTAACGTCTGCCAGGGTCTTAGGGTACAGCTAAAGCCAGCTGTTGCAATGAAGACAAGACCTAAAATCATGAAGACTTGAAACAAAGGTAGAGTAATTTCTACCTTTCAAAGAACGGGGGTCAGTTACAGAAACAGTGATTCTCTTCACAATGAAAGCATGACTAACAATATACTAGCAATAGGGATGTGAACAGTTAAACAATGAAAAGAGGCAGGCAACACAGCCCTGCCAGGCAGGCAGTTCCCCCTCATCCCCTCTTCCTCTCTGCACTGCTGCAGCCAGCCCCAGGAAGGTGTGGGCCGGTGACTGCAGTGCCTTGCCAGCTGTTTCTTCCCAGGACTCCTTGGGCTGTACTGCCAGCCTGATGGAGCTGCTTTGGCCCCAGGCTCATTACCCCACCTCCCCCAACTTCACAGAGCCACAGGCTGAAGCCCAGTGCCACCATCCCCATCCCCATGGGATGCAGCATCTTCTGTTACTACAGATGCTGCAGAGACTGGCAGAGTAAGGTGGAAGTAAACGGGCACAGGGTGACTACCCTGGGCCTACAGCTCAGCCCCACTGCATGTGCCACCACCTGCCTTACCTGGACCCAGAGCAGGCTCCGAGAAGACCTGGCCGCCCAGTGTGCCCAGTTTTGTTGTGAAGTGCAGCCCTGGGGAGCTGCTGAATCCCTAGCTGCACCTCAGGGGCCTGGGAGCACCCTGTTGGTGCTGGGATGGGCAGACACCCCACCGGCCAGGCCAGAACAGACGCAGTGGGCCAGGCTGGGGGCTGCCATACCAATTAATCATTTAACCTGTTGTAATTGCAACAGGTTAAACAAATATTTATTTACTTGGTATTTATATCCCTAACTAGCAAACACCATTGCTTAGTAAAGAAATGTTATCATGGGTATAACCTAACAAGCAACTCTAAGGAATCTAAACAAACTGATAATATCATGTTACAAGTTAAAAATCAGTAACATCTGACTTTATAGTGGGCTTCAAGAAACACTAGTGAAATCTGGAAACAATATTTAATAAAACCAAATAAATGTATTTGCAAATTATACTCTTACTTCTATCTCTAGAAAAATAACCAACCAACTTGTCTTATTGGTTCTAACTCTCCCAAGATGAATATTTAAAACATTCCTAAAGCATTCTATTAATTTGCCACTATTTCAAAATGCATAGTATTTAGGGGGAAAAATCATATAGCAAAATGAGATAGCCATCCTAAGCTTAGATATAAATGGCTGTTCATTGTACTCTTTTAGGTTTCTTAAGATTAAAAAAATAAGAATTTTGTCATCTTACCAACAAATATGGCAGTTTGCTTTGTATAGCAGCCATGTTACATTACTGCTGTCTATTTTATTTATGTAAAATAAAACTTTTGCTGGTTAAAGATTCTTATTTCAGAAAGCAGAATTTACATTTACAAAAAGAACTGGCGTCTTTCAAAACGTCAATAAAATGATATTGCCTCCCTAACCAGAAATTATTCAAACTCCCTAAATAGCACCTGTTCCTTCCTTCATTTCATACTTAACAAATACTTTTAGAAAACTAAAACTAAAATCACAAACACGATTACACAGAATACACCAAAGAGAGACAAAGAGAGAGAGAGACCAAGAGACAGAGAAGAGCATGCACGTGCACACAAAGCACACACGCTCTTGGTCTACATGCAGTCTTTCATGGTTATGACTATATTCATATGGAAGCAATTTCTATTTTACAATAAGTACTATTTAATATAGTTGCTCATTTTCATTTAACAAATAATTTTAACAAAGGATGTGCCACTTATTCAGAGACACTAATAATAAGATTTGTTTTTCTATTGTAAATAATGCATTTATAGTGATATGTGCTGGTTTACTGAAACCAGATTATTCTGCTCAGTGAAAAAGAAAATCTCTCTCTCTCAGAAGCAAAATTAGGAAGATGCAATAAAGTATTTGATATGCCTCAATATTATATTAAAATGATATCTTCCTATAAAGATTAACTGCAGTAAAAGCCATTTTCTGGCATGAGGGGGTGCCTGTAATCTAAAAATGCCAGTTACCTGAGGCACAGGGGTTTCCAGCTGAACGCAAAGTGTGTGTGTGTGTGGGGGGGGGGGGGGGGGGGGTGGCAGCACAGGGTAGTAATGGTGACCACCACCATGTGCAAGCTTTTCCCCCCACCCCGGTCTGGCCAGCTGGAAATTCCAGTTAATAGAAATGCCAGTTAGTAAAATGCTGGATAACAGGGCTTTTACCTTACAAATAAATTACCTGGACTTGTCCATCTGATTTTATGAAATACTTTAAGACTAAACAGGAAGGGACAATACTTGTTCTCCTAGTTCAAAACGGTTTATATTCGTCTCTAACCTGCAATAAGGGCTAGAGAGCATCAATGACAAGTTTCATGTTCAGACCATTTTCAGGGGAAGTGTAACTAAAGCAAAGGGCCTCAGAACCTGTTTTTAATGGAATGCAAAGAGAATTTCTGCAGATGTTACAACTGACAAGCTCAGCAGAATGTGGAAATGTATTAATATGCCCAGCTAAACAAATAGTAGAATGTGTCATTTAAATTAACCAAATGAGCTAGCAGGAAAAGCCTGCAAGAAGGCCTTGAAATAAATAACCCACATACAGCATAATGTAGTTTTAGCAAGAGAACATTAGCATGAGTAGTGTTTGGTGTAACAAGAGGTATCAAATGCAGTTTGTGATATAGTAAGTATGCCTATGTTAAGTTACTTAGGCAAGTTGTAATAATAAATACCAGCCTTGTGAGAGAAGACCATAACATGAGGAAAAACAATACAGGATTGTGATAATAAAAAAATCCTCCCTTCAATTTCACATAAATTTCAGCTAATTGGCACCTTTTGGGAACATGGAACAGATTCAACCTAATTCCCAGGGTCTCAACAAAACAAATAATTTGATGTAACCATTCAGAAAATGTTCCTTAAGGGGAAAATCAGATATAAATATGTTGTACAAACTGCATGGAAACTTGGATAACTCAGTAGATCCAAGAAAGCCTACTTCTGGTCTGTGTGCCATTTGCCGTCTCCCTCCTGAGTTCTCCAGTAGATAAGGCATCTTCATTCCACTTTAACAGGCAGCCACACACACACATATATCACTGCCTATCTTGTTTAAGTCATGAAATAAACAAAGAAAGAAAACACACCCTAAAAGCAAAGAAAAACTGCCTCCTGCCAGATATTAGTTGCCAGCCTACCAATCCACCTATAATCCAGGAAGTAATGATCAATCCAAGCTTCCATTATTAGGAGAATTATGTGAGTTCTTTTCACATAACCTGTGTAATCAGGTTAATCGTGTTTTAAGCATAACATCTGTCAAGGGACAGAATAGCCTTGAAATGAGCATACTAATTTCAGTTTTAATAACCAGAAATAAGTGTACTACAAAGCTTTTTAAAAAGCTGTACTTACAAAATGTGCTCAAAAACAAAGTTTTAACAGAGATTTCAATTATTTACCTAGCCACAAGATTAAGTGCTATGTTCCTAATTATCTTCAAATTAAATATTGCTAAACAAGTATGTTTTTACAATATTAGCTAAAACACAATCTTGTAAAACTATTCCAATTAATTATCTATCTCCTCCACTGGGAAGAAGTCTTGCTCCACATTATGTCAAACCAGAAAGAATAATAGTTACTCTATTACATGGAAACAAAAGCACATGATTAAATATTGGTAATTATCTTGAAATGTCCTTATATTTGGACCTGGATATCACATGTTTTGTTTATATTCTACAACACCAAGAAAGCTGCACATAACATAGAAGTTAAATAATTGCAATATTAGGCCACAACCCAAAGGGGAGGGGAGTCCAGGACAAGTGGTTGCTCCTCAAGGGAGCAACCCTGGATGAGTATGCGAAGTCTATCCCGTCTCAGAGGAAAGGCAGCAAAAAAGCACAGCAGCCCCCCTGGCTCTCCAGGGAACTGGAGGACCTCCTGCGTCTTAAAAGAAAGACCTACAAAGGATGGAGGACTGGATCAACCACCAAGGAGGAATACTCTGCACTGGTCCGGACCTGCAGAGAGCAAACCAGGAAAGCCAATGCTGAGACTGAACTCCAACTAGCTATGAGTATCAAGGACAATAAAAAGTCCTTTTTTAGATGTGTGGGGAGCCAGCGGAAAATCAAGGGCAATAACGGACCCCTGCTAAGCCAGATGGGACAACCGACGCCCAGGAAAAAGCCAACTTGCTAAATGGGTACTTTGCATCACTTTTTCACCGGTCCCATGGGACGCCCCCGCCCACTACGGGACAGGGAGGTCCGGGTGAGGGAGATTCCTTACCCTCCATCAATGCTGACCTTGTGAAGGAACACCTTGAGAGGCTGGATACCTTCAAGTCAGCCAGCCCTGACAGCTTACATCCGAAGGTACTCAAGGAGCTGGCAAGCATCATAGCCCAGCCCCTGGCACGGATCCTTGAGAACTTCTGGTGCTCTGAAGTGCCCGAAGATTGGAAGAAGGCCAATGTGGTGCCTAGCTTCAAGAAAGGGAGCAAAGTGGATCCAGCAAACTACAGGCCCATCAGCCTGACCTCTATCCTGGGGAAGGTCTGGGAAAAGATTATGAAAGAGGCCATCCTTAGCAGACTGGCTGACTGCAACATCCTGAGGGATAGCCAGCACAGGTTTGTTGTGGGTAGGTTTTGCTTGACCAATCTTATTTCCTTTAATGACCAGGTGACCTATCAGGTGGACAAGGAAGAAGAGATTGATGTCATATAGCTTGACTTTAAAAAAGTCTTCAATCTGATATCCCTTGATCACCTCTTGGCAAAACTGGCGAACTGTGGCCTTGGCCTCACCATGATCTGCTGGCTGGAGAATTGGCTACGCAGTAGAACCCAGAGGGTGGTGGTTGATGGAAGTCAATTGTCACGGTGCACTGTGACCAGTGGGGTCCCTCAAGGCTCTGTCCTAGGGCCTATACTATTTAACATCTTCATTAATGATGTAGACATTGGTGTCAGAAATGGACTGGCCAAGTTCACTGATGACACCAAACTCTGGGGTAAAGCATCCACACCTGAGGACAGAAGGGTGATCCAGGCAGACCTTGACAGGCTCAGGAAATGGGCGGATGAGAACCTGATAGTATTTAACACCAAAAAATGCAAGGTTCTCCACCTTGGGAAGAAGTACCTGCAGCATGCTTATAGGCTTGGCAGTGCTATGCTGGTTAGCACTATGGACAAAAGGGACTTGGAGGTCATGATTGACCACAAGATGAACATGAGCCTTCAATGTGATGCTGCAGCTAGTAAAACGAGCAAAACACTGGCTTGCATCCATAGATGCTTCTCAAGCAAATCCCAGGACGCCATTCTCCCACTGTACTCAGCCTTGGTGAGGCCACAGCTGGAGTACTGCGTCTAGTTAACGGCTCCACAATTCAAAAAGGATATGAAGAAGCTTGAGAGACTCCAGAGGAGAACCACACGCATGATCAGAGGTCAGGAAAACAGACCTTATGATGAGAGGCTGAGAGCTATGGGACTCTTCAGCCTTGAAAAGCGCAGGCTTAAGGGTGATCTGGTGGCCGTCTATAAGTTTATCAGGGGTGCTCACCAGGATCTGGGGGAACATTTGTTCACCACAGCGCCCAAAGGGATGACAAGGTTAAATGGTCACAAACTCCTCCATGACGGTTTCAGGCTGGACACAAGGAAGAACTTCTTCACTGTCCGAGCCCCCAAGGTTTGGAATAGACTGCCGCCAGAGGTGGTTCAAGCACCTACTTCGAACATCTTCAAGAGACATTTGGATGTTTATCTTGTTGGGATCCTGTGATCCCTGCTGAATTCCTGCCCCTGGGGCAGGGGGCTGGACTTGATGATCTTTCAAGGTCTCTTCCAGCCCTAGTGTATATGAATCTATGAATCTATATTTATTTTTCATTAAAATATATTTTAAATTTTGAATTAAGTTTTAAAATAGAGACAGTCTTTTGAAATCACCACGGTAAACTTGGTTCAATCATTTAAAAATGAAAAAGAAGGGAGTTAGCTTCTTTTAAAATAATTAATCCCTTTACTCTACGTGGCTTACTCAATATTGGCTAATTCCCGTCCCCCAGTCCCAAGGGAAAGCGTGAAAGCAGTCCCCCACTACCACAAGTTATGCAGTCGAGTTTCCCATGTTTGGGGAAATCACAGGGGTCAGCACACGCAGAGTGCAAGGGGCAATCTTCATCCTGTGAAAACCACTATCTATACCAAGGGCAGGCAAAATATGCCCTGTGGGCTGAATCCGGCACATCAGGCTATTCTATCCAGCCCCTGGGGCCCCTAAAAAAATTTAGAAAATTAATATTTATCTTCCCCTGGCTACCTGTCAAAGATGACAGGAGTCAGAGGCAGTAGGACCCAGGGGGAGTCAGCGGCAGAACTAAACAACCAGAGCAGCAAATCCAGCCCAGCCCTGCCCTGCCCACCCACTCCAGTCCCCCCACCTCGAACCCCAGCCATAAGCTTCTGCCCAGCAGGGGCTGCTGGAGGCTTCTGGCCTGGGGCTGGTTCCTGCCTCCCTGAGCTGAGGGAAATACACATAAGGGGGGCGGCTGGAAGGGAGGCAGGGGAGGACTGCGGGCGATTGCCCCAGTCTTCAGGGCCAGTCAGGCTGGGTCTTACAGTCCCAGCACTGCAGCCAGGAACCACATGGTGTGGGTGGATGGTGGGGGAACAGGGAAATGGCTGTAGCAGGGGAGGGGAAGGGGCAGTGAGCAGGCACGCAGGCCCTGCATCGGTGCACTGGGGGCAGTGCCAGCAGGGCCAAGGGTGAGGCAGCAGGAGTGTGGGCCCAGGCTGCCAGGGGCTCTATGGAGCCAGGCTGGCTCCCTCCACTTCCTGCTTGAGCAGCACAGCCTAGCTCCATAAAGCCCCTGGCAGCCCGGCCCCATGCTCCTGCTGTCTCACTCTGGGCCACGCTGGCCCCAGTGCACCAACGTAATTTAAATAATCATTTAAATACCAAAGGCATATCTAACTCATGAAGGACACTACCAGGGACACCCATCCTGAAAACATGAAACACCTTAGCACCATCAACATATTCCTTAGTACCATCCTATGTAGTGCAGACAAGCCCAAAGTTTCATTTTAAAAATCTATAAAGGTAACTAAAGGAGGACCCTTCCCCTCACTTCTCCTATCTTTCTCTACTTCTGACATTGTTTATAATCTTACTCTGCACTATTACATACAAGTGATCTTTCCATCACTTTCTGGGCTGGTAACAATATTCAGCTATTTTCATATGGAATATTAAATATATAGAATATGGAAGCCACTGATGATATACAAAATTTTTTCTGTATTTATTTTTAAATGTCTCAGAATTGCAGAGAGGCAAGGATTTCTTAGGACTAACAGTATAGTTGGGATAAAGTTAGACAAGCATTTGAAGGCAAGACATTCTTCTTCAGGTCTGGAATGTACTAAAGTAACAAGCATAGGAACATTTGATTGTATTGCAGCTGCTGGGACAATATGAACTGTGCTCTATCAAAATATGTTATCAATAATTGTGAAATAAAGGCTCAGTTTTAAAGAGCAAAATCTTTTTCCCATGACTCTCTCATTAGAATTAAGCCAGTTGTCAAAAAAGCTGTTTTACATTCAACATTGAAATAACACCAATGTTTCAAATGACAAAAATGACTTTTAACTACATTTTTGTATAAATGAGGATCACAATTACAGATTCTTAACTGTGAGATTCTACAGGGTGTTCTGTCTCATGTTAAAACTAAATTTATCTTTTGTTGTTTCTTATATGTACAAGCTGGACTAACATACATTATCACCATAGCATTGGCTTCATATACACCAATATACTGAACATGAAGCTAGCCTTATCAGCAAAAAGCAAATGTGCTATCCAACGGTAGATATATTTAAAAAAATCATAACCTTATCAAGCAAGGAGCTTAGCTTCTTACTGAGCTCTAACCATGCTGAAGTAGAGAATATTAAACATTTCCAGGTTAAGATATTTCCAGTTCAGAGGTCTGGATGATGTGAAGAACTGACAGAGTAAACCTCAAAGAGAACACATACAGACACCCCAAAAGTGATTTTTGATAATAAGAATGTGGCGTGAAGAAAACTTTGCATGCAAAAGCCAAGACAGGCACCATGATATCAAGAATATGTGACATTTAAAATGGACAGGAAGAGAGAAGTGTTAAAGGGAAGATAATAAAGAAACAGAATAAGATAGTAACCTGGGACAGATTTTGTAAGGAAAAAAGAAATCACACAACAATTTCAAATTTGAAGACACCTTACACCTACAAATGAACAACACTATCATGGGCAAATGCACTGTCCCCCCCCTAATACACCAATGTATTTACAAAATCCTAGGGTACCTATACACATGCAACAAGGCTGCTCCAATCTGCTGTAATTACAGTGTGTTGGACCAGACTGACTTGAATCTGCTTGAGCATGTTAATTACTGCACTCCAGCAGACTCCAGCATCACATGCATCAGCACCCCTGCGCTGAAAAATGGTGGTGGGGGCACTTTAACTGAAGCTCGTTTGACAAGTTTTAGTAAAAGCACCCCCACCACCATTTTTCAGCACAGGGCTGCCGATACACAGGACGATCCAGATGCTTTAGAGTGACTTTCGGAGCTGCTCTAATTAAAATGCGCCTCCGCCCCACTCTCAGAACACATGGGTAAATGCCGTAAAAGTCCACTTCCTCCACAGTTGCCTTTTTATTCTACCAATATATCTGAGATACCTTATCCACTGTGTGTCCATATGATGGAAATGTCATTGATGTATCTAGACAAATTCCACCAGGACTTTAACAACTTACATTCCTCAAACTACCTCTTGAATACCCAGCACATTCATTTCCTTAACACCACTGTGAAACTTTCCAGTAGCCACAATACAACCACACTGTATGAGAAACTAATCGAGCATTACAACTACTTCCTCCACATTACTGGCTTTCATTCTAAGTACATTACCCGATCCAAAATCCACAGCCAAACTCCATGTTAGATCTTCTCTGATCCCACTGATTAAGATGTACACCTCAGGGCTCTACAACAGGGTTTCCTACACTTACAATAAAATTCCAAAACTGTAGCCACTCATGTCAGTAGAGGGGAACTTAGACCCCACATTCCAACCTGACACAATACCAGCCCTGTGACAAAAGTAACAGAATCCCTCTAGTCACTATTTACAGCCCCCAGCTCAAACACCTTGAATGCATAAATGATGATCCCCCTGGAAAATAAAGACCACCTCAAGCTAGCTTTTGGGGACCGGCCTATTCTGGCTAACAGGCAGCTCCCTCAACCTCCTTCTCTCTCAAATAACAGACTATGCAATTTAAAATACTCATCAACCAGGCCTGGCTACAGATGCCAATTCCAGCCATACCTCCTGAACAGCATAGACCACATCATCACTAGACTGAGCAACACAAATTACTACATTCAGGATTCATTCACCTACTCCTCCACTAACATCATATGCCATCACTTGCATATACAAGGCCCTACTGCTGTCTACACTGGATGGACAAGGTAATCCATATGTAAAAGAATGAATGGACATGAATTTGACTTCAATTCCTGATGCACAAAACTCCAGCTGGATCTCTGGCATATTGTAGGACAAAAAAGTATGTGTATAAATGCCCAATGAAATAAAACTGTAGAGTGAAAATTAAAATTGCCTTGCTCATGCACGTGTAACCAGGGCTCCCAAGATATGCTGACAAAACGTTGTGATTTTTTTTGGCACATGTATAAAGCAAGGCCAGGCAAAATATGGCCCGCGGGCCGCATCCGGGCCACCAAGCCATTCTATCTGGCCTGCGGGGTCCCCCAAAAATTTAGAAAAGCAATATTTATCTGCCCCTGGCTGCCTGTCAAAGATGACAGGAGCAAGAGGTAGTAGGACTCAGGGGGAGCCAGACGCAGAACTAAACAGCCAGAGCAGCAAGTCTGGCCCACCTCCACTCCCCCTTCCAGGCCCCCCACCCTGAGCCCTAGCTGGAAGCCTCTGCCTAGCAGGGGCTGCTAGTGGTAGCAGGAGTGTGGGCCCAGGATGCCAGGGGCTCTATGGAGCCAGGCTGGCTCCCTCCTCTCCCTGCTTCAGCAGCGCAGCCCAGCTGCATAGAGCCACTGGCAGCCTGGCCCCACGCTCCTGCTGTCCTGCTCTGGGCCACGCTGGGGCTGGCCCCAGTGCACTGGCACAGGCCCCACACTCCCACTTGTCTGTTGATGTGCTCTTTGCCCCCACTCACTGCCTCCCCCACCCATCTGCCACAGCCATTTCCCCGCGCCTGCCTGCTAGCCGACCAGTCAACCAGCTGTACTGCTAGGACCACAGAAGCAGCTGGGACGTGGTGCCAGAGCGGGGGGAGAGTGGGGGAAGCAGTGGCAGACCGGGGGCAGCAGTAGCAAACAGGCGGCAAGTGGCAGTGAGCAGGAGCATAGGGACCACACCAGTGCCCCAGGGCCAGGAGTGGCAGGAGCACAGAGCCCAGGCTTTGCAGGAGTGCTGGCAGGGGCTGTGCCTGCTGTGTGTGTGTGGGGGGGGGGGGGATGGGGGAGCAGGCTGTGGGTAAACCCTCCCTCTCCATGCAAGCCACAACACTCCCCAGACACCCCCCACACACACACAACCCCCCACAAAGCCCATACCCACCCACACCCCATATCTCCATACCTATCCACTCCCCAACAAATCACACACACCCACCTCCACATACCTATACCCACGCTCCCATAATATACAAGAGTAAAACTTCATTTTCAACTATTATACTATCACCTCTATGTGCACTACACAAACGCATGTAAATCAGGACAACATTTTTTAAATTAATGAATGATGTAGTACATGTTTGATTTTTAGAATCTAATTTGGTATATTTCTGGTTCTGAGATGGCAAAGCCCCTTGCTGAAAGAAGTAATTCTGTGGGGCAAGAAGAGGGACTTCTGGAGGCAACGGTCAGGGACAAACAAGAACTGCATTCCAGAATGAATGCACACCGAAAATTTATCGAAGACAAAAATTCCCAATTACCTTTTGGTGTACACTTCTCACAAGACAACCACTCTCTCTTCAATCTCTCAGTTCTAATCCTCAAAGGAAATTTACAAAACACCTTTCATAGATGAGCCTACACATTAACTTCATAAATCTACTGGATACAAAAAATCATGGACTAAATATAGACATTGGATTTGCAGCACATTTTAACCTGCCTGCCATGCGATAACTCCAGGTAACCTCTCTACATTTTACTAGCTACATTCTATCACCAGGTCAACGTTCTCACACCTATTGTCTCCCATGGCCTCTGATCCTCGCCTAAAAACATTTGCATTTTCACAGACCTGTATTTTGCATATTGGCTTCCACTCCATCCAGGAGAACACAAAGCAACAGCAGACTCTCCTTATACCTAAAGAAGTGTGTTTCTGCCTGGACACTTGCAAAGAACAATTTTTTCCAACTATTTAGTTGCTGTAATAAAAGATATCACATTTAGCCACAGAAGAAAGGGGGAGGGGTTGCGCTTTATGTCAATGAGCAATATACATCGACCCTTATCAAGACGGAATCAAAGGAGGAGAAAGTAGAAGGATTGTGGGTTAGGTTACATGAGGGTCAAGGAGAAAGGGATTTGGTGGCAGGGGTCTGCTACAGACACCCACACCAAGGGAAAGAGCTAGATCTGGGGCTCCTGAGGCAGCTCTCGGAGACTATAAAAACTAAGGAGGCGGTAGTCATGGGGGACCTAAACTACCCAATCATCTGCTGGGAGACACAGACAGCAAAGTCCCACTGTTCACTCAGGTTCCTATCCGGTGTACAGGACCTCCATCTGACGCAGGATGTACATGGTCCCACTAGGGGGAAAGCCTTACTGGACCTGGTATTGGCAATGGGGGATGACATGGTAGGGGACCTACAGATCGGTGGTCACCTGGGGGACAGTGATCACCAAATAATAGAATTCATCATCAGACGTCGAGTGGGTAAGGTAACTAGTAGGGTGAAAGTGCTAGACTTTAGGAAAGCTGATTTCAATGAACTCAGGCAATTAGTCAAGGACGCACTGCAGAGTAGGAGTTTTGAAGAGATGGGAGCCCAGGAAGGGTGGCTGTGCTTTAATCCTTCAGGCACAGAGGAAGATGATCCTGATGGAAGGAAAAAGAGGGAAAGGGGCCAGAACGCTTCCCTGGCTGCCCAGAGAAATCCAGAGCAACCTAAGGGCTAAAAGGTGAGCATATAAGAAGTGGAAACAGGGAGAGATTACCAAAGAGGAGTATACCACCTCTACTCGCGCTTGTAGGGAGGCAGTTAGACGGGCCAAAGCTACCATGGAACTGAGGATGGCATCCCAAGTTAAGGATAACAAGAAATTGTTTTTTAGATACATAGGGAGTAAAAGGAAGGCCCAGGGAGGAATAAGGACCCCTACTAAGTGGGCAGAAGCAATTGGTGACGGACAGGGGGGACAAGGCTGAACTCCTCAATGAGTTCGTTGCCTCAGTGTTCCTAAGTGAGGGGCAAGACAAGTCACTCACCGGGATTGAAGAGAGGCAGCAGCAAGGCGCCAGACTGCCATGCGTAGACCCTGAGATGGTGCAGAGTCACTTGGAGGAACTGGATGCCTTTAAGTCGGCAGGCCCGGATGAGCTCCATCCGAGGGTACTGAAGGCACTGGCCGACGTCATTGCACAGCCACTGGCGGGAATATTTGAACGCTCGTGGCGCACGGGCCAGGTCCTGGAGGACTGCAAAAGGGCCAATGTGGTCCCCATTTTCAAGAAGGGGAGGAAGGAGGACGTGGGCAACTATACGCCAGAAAGTCTCGCCTCCATCCTTGGCAAAGTCTTTGAAAAAATTATCAAGGCTCACATTTGCGAGAGCCTGGCAGGACAAATTATGCTGAGGGGAAACCAGCACGGGTTCGTAGCAGGCAGATCATGCCTGACTAATCTAGTCTCTTTTTATGACCAGGTTACAAAACGCCTGGACACAGGAGTAGGGGTTGACGTCGTTTACTTAGACTTCAGGAAGGCCTTTGATACGGTATCCCACCCCATACTGGTGAACAAATTAAGAGGTTGCGACTTGGATGACTACGCAGTCCAGTGGGTGGCGAATTGGCTAGAGAGTCGCACCCAGAGAGTCGCAGTGGATGGGTCGGTATCAACCTGGAAGGGTGTGGGCAGTGGGGGTCCCATAGGGCTCGGTCCTTGAACCAATACTCTTCAATGTCTTCATCAGCGACTTGGACGAGGGAGTGAAGTGTACTCTGTCCAAGTTTGCAGATGACACAAAACTAAGGGGATAAGTGGACATGCCAGAGGGCAGGGAACAACTACAAGCAGACCTGGACAGGTTGGACAAATGGGCAGAAAACAACAGAATGCAATTCAACAAGGAGAAATGCAAAGTACTGCACCTAGGGAGGAAAAATGTCCACCATACCTACTGCCTAGGAAACGACCTGCTTGGTGGAAAGGAAGCGGAAAGGGATCTTGGAGTCCTAGTGGACTCCAAGATGAACATGAGTCAGTAGTGTGATGAAGCCATCAGAAAAGCTAATGGCACTTTATCGTGCATAAGCACATGCATGACGAACAGATCCAAGGAGGTGATACTTTTCCTCTATTGGGCACTGGTCAGACCGCAGTTGGAATACTGCGTGCAATTTTGGGCACCGCACTTCAAGAGGGATGTGGATAACTTGGAGAGGGTCCAGAGAAGGGCCACTCGTATGGTTAAGGGCTTGCAGGCCAAGCCCTAGGAGGAGAGACTGAGGCACCTGGACCTCTTCAGCCTCCGCAAGAGAAGGTTGAGAGGCGACCTTGTGGCTGCCTATAAGTTCATCACGGGGGCACAGAAGGGGATTGGTGAGGTTATATTCACCAAGGTGTCCCCGGGGGTTACAAGAAACAATGGCCACAAGCTAGCAGACAGCAGATTTAGACTGGACATTACGAAGAACTTCTTCACAGTTCGAGTGGCCAAGGTCTGGAATGGGCTCCCAAGGGAGGTGGTGCTCTCCCCTACCCTGGGGGTCTTCAAGAGGAGGTTAGATAGGCATCTAGCTGGGGTCATCTCGACCCAGCACTCTTTCCTGCCTATGCAGGGGGTTGGACTCGATGATCTATCGAGGTCCCTTTCGACCCTAGCATCTATGAATCTATGAACCTTCTCTGCCTATGTCCTTAGAGCACGTCTACAACACCCCTAAAATAATGCTGTGTAAACCCTTATCACCATCAGTTAATTGATCATATCCCTTTTCCCCCCAAGTTCAATAAAACAGGTCATTTTAACTTGAAAGAAACATTCCTCTAAGTAAAAACTTCATAACTAAACTTATCTAAACTTTACCTACTTTGTCATACAATATGAAAACTGCATTTTGTACTTTTCCCAGATCAAACTGTAGCACAATTTCATATCCCTACTTACACCTACAAAAACCTGTACTTGTCTTCTTATCACAGATTTGCATTGACTTTGCTCAAATGCTTTAAACTCATTTGCTTTCATATCACCTATAAGACACAGTATTTAGTAGCTTTTTTAAATCTTATTGCTGTGTTGTCTAAACAACTCTAAGTATCATTTTTACATTAAATATACCATAAACCCAGTTTTTCCCCTTTCCAATGAAACTTTTTGCACTGTTTTAAAATGTACATGAAATCTACCTTAATGTATATTTGTTAATGTAAGATGTTATAAATCACATATCATATCTATGTTTTCCAGTACCCAACCAATTTTTAACTACTGCAACATAAAGTTAAGCAAAACCACATCATGTGGAACTTTCTCACATGGTTTTCTAAATATGCACAATTCTACAGTGCACGCTATGTAGCCTTTTAATGAATGCCAAAGAAGCTGTGATAGAACCTTACCTTCTAAATGGATGATGCTTATCACCTTCAAAATTAGTACTGTCCATCTGCCCTTCTAGCTTTCCAGAGTCATGTTATAAATGTGAAATATTTTTACGGCCAACAATCTCCACTAACAGCCTTATCTCACTTTTTGAATATTAGTACCATGGTCCTTCCTATCAGTACTTAAAAATCTTAAGCTTCTCCTTGGATCTGTTTGTCATGCATCTGGTGATGCACGATAAAGTGCCATTAGTTTTTCTGATGGCTTCGTCACGCTGACGACTCACGTTCATCTTGGAGTCCGCTAGGACTCCAACATCCCTTTCCGCTTCCGTGCCACCAAGAAATTATATGATACAAAAATTATGGAACAACTTTTTAATAAGCCTATGCCATTTCAAACTGCTTATTAAAAATCTAACCTAAAAATTTGCTAATTTGATGCACAATTTTCTAGCAAAACAAATGTCTAAAGCACAACCTGATAAGTTTGGACTTAAGAATTCAGCTACTGTTCATTTTTCCTGCCACCTTAGTTTGGGCCTGCTCCTTGGTGGAGATACACGGGTAAACACATCACAGTCCAGAAGCTGAAGACCCGGACGCCACTCAGACATCACTGACCCCTCAGCGCAGAGCCAGGAAGTAAGGGAACTGAGGCAAAGGGAGGGTGGGTGAGTACAGGGGCTCTCAGAGGGTTCAGGTGTGTGTCAGTGCATGTGTGTGTGCGCATGTGCATGCATGCATGCATGCATGCATGTGAGCATGTGGGGAGTGCACCAGGCAGGACATGCTAGCTGACCAGGACCAGTGAGAGGAACACGTTCCCCCCCTCAGGTCCCTACTTAGCTGAGGCCCCCAGGGAGAGTTGGTGGCAGGGTAGGAAGGGGGAACTTACTGAGCCCCCATCAGGGAAACTGGTCCCCTCAGCATCTTGTGAGGTCTCACAAAATCCCACTAGACTCCATGGGAAATCCCCGCATTTGAAACTAGGTCCCAACTGAAAGTTACTTTCAGTCTGGGCCTGCTCCTCAGTGGAAACACATGGGTAAACACCAGTTGCGCCCCCGGGAGCTGAAGACCTGGATGCCACCCGGACATCACTGACCCCCCAGCGCAGAGCCAGAAGGTAAGGAGAAGGTGGCCAACAAGAAAGCTGGCCTGCAAAAACCCACCCAGAGCTACCGGGAAGATGGTTGTTTCAGGACCCAGGACATGCAAGGCTAGGGCTGCTCCTCCCCTAGCACTGCACAACAGGTATACTCCCCTCACCACACATGAGGAGGTTCTGATGGAGACACCAGAGGAAGAGGTGGGTGGTCAGTGAACTGCCACCCCCAAGAAAAGACACAGGGTGGTGGGGGGGAGACTCCCTCCTGCAGAGCACTGAGGTACCCATCTGCCATCTGGAACCCCAGCAGCCTGTGAGATGTGGGCCCCAGTGAGGCAGCATATCTAGAAAGGATCCCCAGGCTTGGCCAACCCTCCAACCACTACCCCATGCTCATCCATGTGGGCATGAATGACACGGCCAGGAGTTATCTGAACCAGGTCATGAGTGATTACAGGGCTCTGGGAGCTGGGCTCAAGGGGTTTGGGGCATAGGTAGTCTTGTACTCTGTGATCCCTGTTCCAGGCCACGGACATAGGAGAGAAGGATGCATAGAAGAAGTAAACCGATAACTTCAGTGGTGGCGCTACCGAGAGGGTTTCAATTTCTTCAACCACAGTGCACGCTTCAGGGAGAGAGGACTCCTGGAAAGGAACAGCATCCACCTCACACAGAGAGCTAAGTCCCTGTTCTCAGCCAGGATAGCCAATCTTCTAGATAGGGCTTTAAACTAAGATGACCAGGGAACAAGGAAACACTGACTGGAGCATGCCTGGGGACTGGCATGCAAGAAAGCTACGAAGTTGAGGACACTAGGATAACCACCCTTGCAAGAGTTGAGGGAATGGTTCTTCCTCAGTGCGACAGGACATCAAGGGTCTCAATTAGAGGACTCAGGTACATGTACACTAATGCCAGGAGCATGGGGAACAAGCAGGAGGAGCTAGCCCTCCTACTCTCCAGTGGGCATTACGATCTAGTAGAGATCACAGAGACATGGTGGGACTCCTCACATGATTGGAATATAGCCATAGATGGCTACACCCTACACAGAAGAGACCGAGTAGGGGAAAAAAGGTGGAGGTGTAGCTCTACGTGAGAAAGCATTACACTTCCTTGGAGGCCAACATCTGCTCCTCATGAAAGGGAGATATAATTATATAGATTAGAACTATACATCATCTTGATAAACCTTATACAAGCCTAGCACATGTAGCCCAAACATTCACCTCTGCTTTGATTCACCTCTTAGTTAATCCTCATATCTGTAAAGTCTACTGAGCCTCCATTCAAAATACGTGGATTCTAAAAAGCGACGCCGACTCTGGAATGTATGCAAAAAGTATTTCATACTGAAAAATCAATTTCCTTGGGGATCTAATGCATATTTTAATTAACCCAAACTGCTATCTCCTTTAAAATAAATTTCATGGCTAATGAGTCTAGATGCATTATTTTTGTCCAACACATAGAGAAGTTCAACTAAGTTTTATTTAACATTTAAAGTATATAGCTATCAAACATCCCACTTCATGTCATGATCCCGAATGACTGGGATGCCCCTGGCAGTCGATCTCAGTCTGGGGGGGGGCTACGCCTAGGGCCCCCCAGATTGAGATCGACTGTCAGAGGCTCCATGGTCAGGAGGAGCGGGACCCACATGGGGAGCGGCCAGGACACAGTCCAGGAGCAACAGGATGTAGGAGCGGTGGGACGCACATGGCTGGACTAAGCCATGCCCCCTGCCCCCAGGGCCAGGCAAGTGGGGCGATCCCCCTCCATGACACCTGCCACCAGGTGAGTGGGGCTCTGACAGGGCCAGGGGAGGGTCGGAGCCCAGGCAGCTCGTCCAGGTGTGCGGGGAGACTCCCAACACTGCACACACCCCTGCAGAGGTCCAGGGGACATGTGCCCCCTAATCTGTGCATGGGGCGTGGCAGCTGCCGCTGTGCGATGGACTCTGCACCCTGAGCTCCACTAGAGCTCAGGGCACAAAGCCCAGCACAGTGGCAGCAGCCTCACCCCGCACACAGATTGGGGGGTACGTGCCCCTGCAAATGTGGAGCAGTGCAGGCAGCTGCAGCAGCAGTGAAGCAAGGAGTGGGGCTGGAACAGGGACAGGCCCTGCAGCTGGGGTAGAACAGAGCCAAAAGCAGCTCATCCAGGGGGCACAGGGAGAGGGGCACACAGCCCTGGAGGGCATGGGGGGCATATGCCCCTAGATATGCACACAGGGCAGAGTGGGGCAGGCTGCAGCTGTAGGCTAGGGTGGGGCTCTTTCCAGTGTGGGGGCTGGGCTGCCAGGAAAAGCCCAGCCCACAGTGGCCCTGGAAGCAGGACCGTGGTGGGGGGAGGGGCCTGAAGCCACCCAAAAATTCGCTGTAACCTCCCCAGCCGCCCCTCCCAGGGCAGCCACTGTCCATCCGGAGCACAGCACAGCCAGCGGCACCCCAGTGTAGTCTTCCCCTCCCCCTGCCTCAAGAGCATGGGGACCATGTGCCCAGGATTTGCATAGGGTGAGGCAGCTGCCAGTGTCGGCTGAGATGCTGTGCTACGCTCAGTCTGGGAGGGTGGATTGGGGGGGCTACAGCTCCCCCCCACAACCCTGCTCCCAGTGCTATAATGGGCCAGGCTCTTCCCAGCAGCCCAGCCCCCCCTCCAGGAAGAGCCTGGCTCAGCCTGCAGCTGCAGCCCACCCTGCCTCGCATGTAGATCCTGGAGCACATGCCTCCCCCCACACTGTGTCCTCCCAGGGTGCATGCCCCACCCCGCACCTCCCGGGACAAGTTGCTCACAGCTCTGTCATAGATTCACAGATGTCAGGGTCAGAAGGGACCTGAATAGATCATCGAGTCCGACCCCCTACATAGGCAGGAAAGAGTGCTGGGTCTAGATGACCCCAGCTAGATGTATATCCAACCTCCTCTTGAAGACCCCCGGGGTAGGGGAGAGCACCACCTCCCTCGGGAGCCCGTTCCAGACCTTGGCCACTCGAACTGTGAAGAAGTTCTTCCTAATGTCCAGTCTAAATCTGCTCTCTGCTAGCTTGTGGCCATTATTTCTTGTAACCCCCGGGGGCACTTTGGTGAATAAAACCTCACCAATTCCCTTCTGTGCCCCCGTGATAAACTTATAGGCAGCCACAAGGTCGCCTCTCAACCTTCTCTTGCGGAGACTGAAAAGGTCCAGGTTCTCTAGTCTCTCCTCATAGGGCCTGGCCTGCAAGCCCTTAACCATACGAGTGGCCCTTCTCTGGACCCTCTCCAGGTTATCCGCATCCCTCTTGAAGTGCGGTGCCCAGAATTGCACGCAGCACTCCAACTGCGGTCTGACCAGTGCCCAATAGAGGGGAAGTATCACCTCTTTGGATCTATTCGTCATGCATCTGCTGATGCACGATAAAATGCCATTAGCTTTTCTGATGGCTTCATCACACTGCTGACTCATGTTCATCTTGGAGTCCACTAAGACTCCAAGATCCCTATCCGCTTCGGTGCCACCCAGCAGATCATTTCCTAGGCAGTAGGTATGGTGGACATTCTTCCTCCCTAGGTACAGCACTTTGCATTTCTCCTTGTTGAACTGCATTCTGTTGTTTTCTTCCCACTTGTCCAACCTGTCCAGGTCTGCTTGCAGCTGTTTCCTGCCCTCCGACGTGTCCACTTATCCCCACAGTTTTGTGTCATCCGCAAACTTGGACAGAGTACACTTCACTCCCTCATCCAAGTCGCTGATGAAGACATTAAAGAGTATCAGTCCAAGGACCAAGCCCTGTGGGACCCCACTGCCCACACCCTTCCAGGTCGATACCAACCCATCCACTACAACTCTCTGGGTGCGACCCTCTAGCCAATTTGCCATCCACCGGACTGTGTAGTCATCCAAGTCACAGCCTCTTAACTTGTTCACCGGTATGGGGTGGGATACCGAATCGAAGGCCTTCCTGAAGTCTAAGTATATGACATCCACCCCTACTCCTGTGTCCAGGCGTTTTGTAACCTGGTCATAAAAAGAGACTACATTAGTCAGGCATGATCTGCCTGCTACGAACCCATGCTGGTTTCCCCTCAGCATAATTTGTCCTGCCAGGCTCTCACAAATGTGAGCCTTGATAATTTTTTCAAAGACTTTGCCAAGGATGGAGGTGAGACTGACTGGCCTATAGTTGCCTGGGTCCTCCCCTCCCCTTCTTGAAAATGGGGACCACATTGGCCCTTTTCCAGTCCTCTGGGACTTGGCCCGTGCGCCATGAGCGTTCAAATACTCCCGCCAGTGGCTGTGCAATGACGTCGGCCAGTGCCTTCAGTACCCTCGGATGGAGCTCATCCGGGCCTGCCGACTTAAAGGCATCCAGTTCCTCCAAGTGACTCTGCACCATCTCAGGGTCTACGCATGGAAGTCTGGCGCCTTGCTGCTGCCTCTCTACAATCCCGGTGAGAGACTTGTCTTGCCCCTCACTTAGGAACACTGAGGCAAAGAACTCGTTGAGGAGTTCAGCCTTGTCCCCCCTGTCCGTCACCAATTGCTTCTGCCCATTTAGTAGGGGTCCTATTCCTCCCTGGGCCTTCCTTTTACTCCCTATATATCTAAAAAACAATTTAGATTGTCCCGCCCCAGCTGCAGGGCCTGCCCCTAATCCAGCCCGACTCTCTTCCTTACCACCGATGGGGGGGGGAGGGGAGACACAGAGTGAGGTCCCAGAGGTGAGAGAGGGAGTGAGGTTAGGGCCAGGGCCTCAATCTGCCTTGCCCCCCCCTCACCATGGCCCTTTCCCCTACCTCTGCCCCTTCCCCCACAGACTTAACAGCTGGGCCAGTGTCCCCCCAAATAATTTTTTCTCCCTCTGCCTTGATCTGCTCTCCCCCTTCCCTCCCCACAGACTTACCTGCTGGGTGGAGAGGGGGGGAGGTTAGATCTTTGTTTGCTTTTAAGTTCAAAAAGTGATCTCCTACTGAAAAAGGTTGGAGACCACTGGAATAAAGACTGAACTTTTTTTGTTGCAGTCTCAACCTTTTGTTCTATCTGTTAAATTTTGTATTTGCTGTATCCCTCCTCAGCACTGCAATTCTCACTGGAAGTCCTTTGTGTTTGAGACTCAACAATTCTCAAACCACTGCACAGGATATTTCTGAACTAGAATTCACTGCAACGGCTTTGGTTCATAAGCAGAAATACTACAGAATTTGAGCAAATTACATACATGTTGTGAACATGAAACACTGAAGGGGAAAAAGTCACCATGTTATGTGTAGCTATTGAAATAAGCAATATTTTGTTAATATATAACTGTAGGCTATTCATTTCTACCAAATATATGCTGCCCAACTGAGTTCAAAGAGAAAACCTGGCATTAAGTGGGTGGCACAAACAGATTTAAATCAAAGGAAAAAAAAAAGGAAAGACTGGTGGAGAGCAGCAATATGGCATTGCTCTCAGAATGATGCACGCATAAGAATACCAACAAGTTACCATGAGATAAACAAGTAAGGGTTTATAATATATCAGTTGCTCTGATGCTACTGCCAAATTCATACTCTTACCTTTAGGTGACGGAAAATTAAACCACTGCAACCTAGGTAAATTTCATGAATTAACTTTCACTTGCTACAGGTTAAGAACATGCAGATGGGCAGCTACTACAGAATAGCTGATTGTATTTTGTACCCCTGACATCTCATGTGTATTGCAGTGACCTCATCTACAGTCTACAGGCAACCTCTATAT
Source organism: Alligator mississippiensis (assembly GCF_030867095.1). Classification (NCBI taxonomy): domain Eukaryota; kingdom Metazoa; phylum Chordata; order Crocodylia; family Alligatoridae; genus Alligator; species Alligator mississippiensis. Next base: position 51,647,706 of record NC_081824.1, on the reverse strand, counting down.
TACAGCTGCATCTGACCCACCAACTGTGATGTAAACCTTATGGATCTGGAGCAGGGATTCCTACACTTAAAATACAACCCCAAGACCATAGCCATTCAAATGAACAGAACTAGACTCAGGCCCTTGTCTGAGCTACTACAATAACAAATCCGAGGCAAGGAAAACAGAACCCCTCTGATTGTCACCTACAGCTTCTGATTTTAACACCAGACATTATTAATGAACTCCAACCCCTCCTGGAAAATGGTGACCATCTTATGGTAGCCAAAACTGTCCTGGCTTACAGATACTTTTCCAACCTCAAACAGTCTCTCTCAACCAGCAGGCTACCTAACTCCAGCTGTCAACCGTGTCTCCTCATCAATAGACACCCCATCACCATTAGGCCAAATAAGGCTGATTATAAAATCTGAGGCTCCTTCATCTGCTTCTCTACTAACATCATATATGCCATCACCTGTTTACAATGCCTCTCTATTGTCTACATTGGACAGACAGGGAGATCCCAACATAAAAGAATGAACAAACACCAATCTGACATCCAGAAAGATATACCTCAGACCTCAGAGTGCCTATTTTTAGATGCTTTGAAAAACAACTTGAATGGGAAATTGCAAAACAAGAAATCACCCACAGATTGGTCTGTTAAGTATGGTCTAACCCATGGATCAGATGAAGGGAATAGGGTTGGCTCTCAGGCCCTGCATACTGAGATTGGACCTCAGGGCCCAGCATCACCCCCACTCACCTGATCTAGAGCACAGGGCCATGCTATCAGGCTACAGGGCTCCCCACAAGTCCGAAAATTTGACGGCAAGGGAGCAGTGCCACTGATCCCCAGCCGCCAAATTATCACCCACATGAGGAGCCTCGCAAGCCAGATGACATGATGTCAGGGGCCAGATCTGGTCTGCAGGCCAGGGGTTGACCACTCTGGGTCTAAACCCAGATTCAGATTATCCCATTACTTGCATTAGCCTTCATAAACCTTAGTCTCCCTTAGTGGGTTAACTTCTTTGTTAATTTGAAACTGTTAATGATATTCCTAGATTTCTTGTATGCATCTATGTGAATAACAGTCAGTTCCAAATAGTTAAATGTTCTCTGATCTTATTCCAAAAACATCCAAACTGTTGACCAAAAAAAAAAAAAAAAAAAAAAAAAAAAAAGAGGCAAGAAAAAAATCAACAACCCTAACAAAAGATCTCAACCAATCTTCTAACAAAAAATGTAATACACACCTGGATCCAATTCTTTACAGTCCTGTTTTATTAATTGTACATAAGCATAAGTAATATATTTTTAAAGAAAGACCATGATTGAAGGACTGATACAAAACCAATCTGTACAACAAAAACCCTCAAGCAAAATACTTGTTTCAAATTAAGTTTTAATAATACACAAGCTTATTAGAAAAAAAAATCTTACATTTTTAGAGCTTAGATTTGATTAGTAATATCCTAACCTCTTTTTCAGACATAAATGGACCTGTAAAACAGAGCATCTATTTTTAAGTAATACAGACAGGTAGTTCATTGCATACTGATCCATTATCAGTGAATGAGTGGTCTGGAAAAAATCATGCCCTGTCCACTACTTACATATTCCTTTACATTTTGTAACATATCCTTATCATTAAAATATTTTAACAGAGTATTCTATCTTCCATCTTGAGCCTTTACATTCTGTGTGCATTGCATCCTATTCATATTACCATGGTTTGTGTAAAAAAAAAAAATAATCTCAACTACATTAATAAGTGAAAACAAAAAGGGGTACTTTCCAAAAGATGACACAGGTAATGTTATTTATATCCCCCTACACCAGTTAACCTATTAAGATGCTGGAAGTTTGGACTGATTTAAATCAGCTATTTAAACTATTGATTTTTAAATAAAAGTTACTCAGCAAAGTAACTTTTTAGTTAAATAATCACTGCCCTTATTATTACAAGCATGGGAAACAAAGCAATTGATCTTCTGAAAACATTTCAGCCTATCCTAAGGTTACTAAATTTCTTAGCTAAAAGAAAACAATCAGAAGGGTAACTTTCCAAACTCTTCATTCCTCATGTCTTTGCCTTTCTCTGCACCATGCAACAGACAGACTTAGCTTGTAAGAACCGCAGAGACATCTTTTCAAGTCAAGACTGAGAAGACTGCTAACCAAACACCCTGCTTATCTTTTAACTTGGTTCTCTTAATGACTCTGGAGATAAGACAGTAAGAAAGAAACACAGACATTAGATCAGAGGTCAGCAACCTATAGCCCATGGGTCAGATCCAACGCAGGAAGGTCCAATCCAGCCAGGGAATCGGAGATAAGCAACAAAGCCACACTGCCCATGCCCTCACAGCACTCAGCAGTCCTCCCTGCCATCTCACACCTGCACTTAGCCTTGCCAAAGGATTTGTCCCACCCCATTTCCGTTGCAAACTGGGGGCTGGCAGCAAGGGTAAATAGAGGTGGGTTGGGGGTGGAGGACCATTCGGAGCAGAAGTCAGGTCAAAATCAGCAGGCCTCAGAAGTAAAGGCAGACAACGCGAGCTTAGGCAATGAGTTAAATATAATCTTACATTATATAAGACCTCCAAGTTTATACAAGAAGTGGATGTTCCAGAAGTAGCGTTGGTCAACATGGGGGCCACAGCTACAACTGAAAAAAACTTGTAATAAATACTGAAACCAATCATCAAAATCAGATACCATTTCACACAAGGTGTGGAGCCTGCAACCAATTAAACTGACCCATAAAATTCATGAGACAGGATGGAAAAAGTGTTAATTAACTGTAAAGGACTCAAGTAAAAGAGCTAACCATTCTTCATTAAAAAGAAACCTAGAGGAAGGGACAGAAAGTTAGGATAAACTGCTAGAATCCATGGAAGTCAGCTGTCCTAACTTCTGAATTTGTTCCATTCATCCTTGGTCTACATAGCTCCACCATCTTTTCAGTCGTCATACTACTTGGCTCACAGGCTTTTGAGGAAGAGGAATTGTCCTGGGGTGGTGTCCCAGAGCTATGAAGAGGAGAACAGATTCAAGATAAGAAGGAGGGATTTATCTATATAGTCAAACATTAGTCTCCTGATGAAGTAGAAGAATGGGAAGTGCAATAAGAGACCAGCCTGGCTAAATAGCCATCTCACTCTCCAAGAGATGAAACTCAAAAAAAAAAATCTATAAAAAGTGGAAAGTTGGTCATAGTACTAGGGAAGAGTGTAAGAGTAATGCAAGGGCATGCAGAGAGAAAATCAGGAAGGCCAAGGCACAATTTGAGATGTAGCTGGCAAGGGACCCAAAGGAAGACCAGAGAAACCTTAAGTCCTTACAGAATGTGGAAAGCAATCTAGCTATAGAGGAAGCTGAGAAGACTGGAGTATTTAATGCCTTCTTAACTTCATTTTTCACAAATAGGGACAGCTACCAACTGACAAATGCAGTTGACAGTAGAGATAGGGAAGGAGAAAAACACCCTAAAGTAATGACAGAGCAGGTAAAGAATTGCATAGAGAAGCAAGATGCTTTCAAGTTGCAAGCAATGGCTGGGATGTCCCCAAGGGCACTGAAGGTAATTTCACTGAGGTAATTTTGGAGCCATAAACTATCCTTTGAGAGAATTCAAAGAGCTTGGGCAAGGTCCCAGATGACTAGAAAAGGGCAAGTATGACGCCCATTTTTGAGAAGGGGAAAAAGGAGGATCTAGAAGACTACAGACCAGTTAGTCTGATTTCAGCACTTGGAAAGATTCTGCAGCAGATCCTACATTGTGATGAACCTAAAGGAGAACAAGGTAACCGAGAACAGTCATCATGGACTGACAAAGAGCAAGTCATGCCTGATCAATCTGGTTTCCTTCTATGATAAATTGACAGGCACTGTGGATGAGGGGAGAGCAGCGGATGTAGTATACCTTAACTTTAGCAAGGCTTTTGACACAGTCTCCCACAATATCCTCATTAACAAGCCAAAGAAATACAAACTAGATGATACTACTGCAACCTGGATGCGTAACTGGATGCGTTATCATCATATCCAGAGAGTAGTCCTCAATAGCTCAATACCTAGTTGGGTGGAGGTAACGTCTAGTTGGAAGAAGTGGGGTTTCCCAGGGGCTTACCCTGGGTCCAGTATTGTTAAACATCTCCATTAATGATCCGGATGATGCAATCAAATGCATACTTAGCAAATTTGCAGAAGACACCAAGTTGGGTTGAATTGTGGACACTCTAGAGGGCAGGACTAGGATCCAGAAAAGACCTGGATAGACTGCAGATATGGTCCACAATCAATCAGATGAAATTCAGCAATGTAACATATTTACAAAGTCCTATATTTGGGACAGAATAACTGCATGCACATACAGACTGGGGAATGAATGGTTTGGTTGCTGTACCGCAGAGAAGGACCTGGGGACCATAACCTAAATATAAGACAACAGTTTGTTTTTGTTGTAAAAAATAGCCAATAGCATCCTGGGTTGTAACAACAGGTTTGTCACCTGCAAATCAAGAGAAGCAATAATTCCACTCTATTCAGCAGTGCTGGTTGAACTAACCTAGTCTCATCTGGAGTACTATGGCCAGTTTTGGGCCCCACAGTTCAAGATGTGGAAAGTTTGGAAAGAGTCCAGCGCAACAAAAATAATTCAGGGCCTTAAAGGCATTGACTTATGAGGAATGGCTGAAAAAACAAGGGTTATTTAACATGGAGAAGAGTGAGGGGGAATTTAATACCAGTCTTCAAATACCTGAAGGGTGGTTATAGAAAGACTGGAAATGGGCTTTTCTCTGTGGCTACAGGGGACAGGACTAGGAGCAATGGCCTCAAGCTGCAGCAAGGGAAATTTAGGCTGGAGATTAGGAGGAACTTTCTTACTATGACAGAGGTCAGGCATTGGAACAGGCACCCTCAAGAAGTTGTATATTCTCCATGCTTGGAAACAGGTTAGATAGATGCTTGAATGGGATGATTTTATTAGGGGTCATCCTGCCTTGAGCAGGATGCTAGACTAAATGACCTTATGAGGTCCCTTCCAGCTCTACTTTCCTATGATCCCACATATTAAAAAAAAAAAAAAGTGTAAAATGTAATTTTCATAAATGTGTCCAAAGCATTTGGAACGGGCTTTTCATAAATTGATTTTAAATTAGAAAAAGAAAGGATTTTATTCACGCATGTAGATTTTAAGACTAGGGGGATGGTCATGCAATGTGATACCACAGATTCATAGATGTTAGGGTTGGAAGGGACCTCAGTAGGTCATCAAGTCCAATCCCCTGCCCTGGGCAGGAAAGAGCACTGGGGTCAGATGATCCCAACCAGGTGCTTGTTCAGTCTCCTCTTGAAGACCCCCAAGGTAGGGCAGAGCAACCACCTCCCCTGGAAGCCCATTCCAGATTCTGGCTACCCTTACTGTGAAGATCTTTCTAATGTCCAACTGAAATCTGCTGTCAGTTTGTGGCCCTTGTTCGTAGTTACTCCAGGGGATGTCCTAGTAAATAAAGCATCTCCTATTCCCTGCTGCCGTCCCCTGATAAATTTATAGGCAGCCACAAAATCACCTCTCAGACTTCTCTTGCGAAGGCTGAAGAGATCTAGGTCTCCTCGTAGGGCCTTGCCTGCAGGCCTCTGCCCATACGAGTGGCCCTCCTCTGGACCCTCTCAAGATTCTCCGCATCCATCTTGAAATGTGGCGCTCAAAACTGGACACAGTACTTCAACTACGGCCTTACCAGTGCCGCATACAGGGGAAGCACCACCTCCCTGGACCCGTTTGTTATGCATCTGCTAAAGCATAATAAAGTGCTGTTAGCCTTGTTGATCACTTTGTCACACCGATGACTCATGTTCATCTTGGAGTCAACTATGACTCCAAGATCCCTTTCTGCTACTGTGCTACTGAGAAGGTCATCCCCCAGCCTGTAAGTGTGTAAGTGGTTCTTTTTGCCCAGGTGCAGCACTTTGCATTTGTCTTTGTTGAACTGCATCCTGTTTTGTTCTGGCCATGTTTCCAACCTGTCCAGATCCGCCTGGATCCATTCCGTACCATCGTGTGTGTTAACTTTGCCCCATAATTTGGTATCATCTGCAAATATGGACAGAGCGCTCTCCATGCCCTCATCCACGTCACTGATGAAGACATGGAACAGCACCGGTCCAAGGACCAAGCCTTGCAGGACTCCACTGTCCACATTTTTCCAGGTCAATATCGACCCATCCACCACCACCACTCTCTGGGTGCGACCCCCTAAGTCAACTTGCCATCCACCTGACCGTGTAATCATTTACATCCTAGCCTGTCAGTTTATTTATGAGAACAGAACGAAATACTGTATCGAAGGCCTTCTTAAAATCTAGGTAGATGATATCTACCTTGATTCCTGCGTCTAAGCATTTTGTGACCTGGTCATAAAAAGAAACAAGGTTAGTCAGGAAGGATCTACCTGCAATTAACTCATGCTGATTTCCTTTCAACATTATTTCCCCTGCTGGGCTCCCACAAATGTGATTCTTAATGATTTTTTCCAGAGTTTTCCCAAGGACAGAGGTGAGACTAACTGGCCTATAGTTTCCTGGTTCCTCCCTCCTCCCCTTCTTGAAAATAAGGACCACACTGACCCATTTCCAGTCCTCTGGGACTTGACCAGAGCACCATGAGTGCTTGAACAGCCATGCCAGCAGCTCTGCTATGACACTGGCCAATTCTTTCAATACCCTTGGATGAAGTTCATCCGGGCCCGCTGACTTGAACACATCCAGCCCCTTCAAGTGCCCCTTCACTGAGTCTACACTAACAGTTGGTGGGCTGGCGTCTCTTCTGTGTCTGTCTATGATCCAATTGGGCAATTTGTCTTGGTCTGTGTCTAGGAATACAGATGCAAAGAACTCACTGAAGAGCTCAGCTTTGTCTCCCCTCTCTGTCACCAATTGCCCTAGTTTGTCCTGTAGGGGTCCTATGCTACCCTGCGCCTTCCTTTTGCTGCCTATATACCTGAAGAAGGACTTTTGGTTGTCCTTAATTTTTGTCACCAGGCTAAGTTCTAATCCTGCTTTGGCCTTCCTGATTCCCTGCAAGTGCAAGACAGGGAGGTATACTCCTCCTTGGTAGCTACCCCCTGTTTCCACAGCTCTTTCTTTGCCCTTAGGCTTTCCTGGACTTCACTGTTCAGCCAAGAAGGCTTCTTGGACCCTTTGCCCCCTTCTATGCACAAGGGATTGTCTCCTTCTGTACCCGTAGGATCACTCCCTTGAGGAATGACCATCCTTCTTGGACCCGCATTTCACCAATATTCTGGAGCTTTAATGCTTCACTAACTAATCTCCTGAGTACACTGAAGTCAGCCTTTCTGAAGTCCAGCACTTCAGCTCTGCTAGTTAGTTTACCCACCCTTTGCCAGATAGTGAATTCAATTAATCAACAGTCACTATCCCCTAGGTTACCAAGTACCTGCAGATTCCCCCAACAGTTCCTGTAGCTAACACCAAGTCCAGCAAGGTGTTTCCCCTAGTGGGCTCGTATAGCTCCTGCATTAGGTGGAGGTCCTGTATGCTGGTTAAGAACCTACATGAGTGGTTAGATTTGGCTGACTGCTCCTCCCAACACATGTCAGGGTAGTTTAGGTCACCCATGACAACCATATCTCTCAACCATATGGCCTCTGAGAGTTGTCTGGAGAATTCCAGGTCTAGCTCATCCTCCTGGTGTGGTGGTCTATAGTAGACGCCCCACTACAAAAATCACTCCCCCTCCCCCCCCCGGCCCCCTTGTATCCTGACCCGCAGTACCTCGGTTTGGCCCTCCTCTGATCCCATCTTGATTATAGAGGATGTATTTTGTTCCTTAACATAGAGAGCAACACCCCCCCCCCCACACACACACTATTTCCCCACTGTATCCCATCTGTACAACCTGTAACCCTCAATGCCTAATGCCCAATCATGAGTAGGGTCCCACCAAGTTTCAGTTAGTCCAACCAGGTTGAAGTTGTTGCTTGCAAGCAAGAGTGCAAGTTTCTCCTGCTTGTTCCCCATGCTCCTAGTATTAGTGATCTTTAAATTGCATTCTGTTATCCCTCAACTGTACTCAATAACTTATGCTTAGCTTATTTCCTACTGTGCTCTGGGCGACGTGCTGAAGGAGTTCGGTGCCCAGGTGGTTTTCTCTTCAATCCTACCAGTGACCGGACGAGGAAGACGACAGGAGAACTGCAACAGAGAGACCAACTGGCGGCTTCGGCAGTGGTGTCTCGAGGCAGGCTTCGGCTTCCTGGACAATGACCCGCACATCACGACGAGGGACATGCTCAGCTGGGATGGGCTTCACCTGTCCCCCAAAGGTAAGCGTGTGTTTTCTTCTAGGTTGGCGGATCTCCTCCGGCGGGCTTTAAACTAGGCTCGTCAGGGGGAGGGGAGTACGAGGGCAGGGGAAGCTGTGGACCACCAAACCATGTGGCACCCACAAGGACAGCCCAGCCTGAAGAAGGAGAACATTGGGAACCTGAAAGCCATGGGGAGGCCAGCACAACAGAACAGGTAAGGAACAAGAAGGTAAGAAACAATGGGCCCCATGGGACTGGGAGCGGGGGGGCAGCAAAGGCACCAGTTGCAGGGCTCAAGTGCCTATATACTAATGCTAGGAGCATGGGGAACAAGCAGGATGAACTAGCGCTCCTGCTTGCACTAAACACCTATGACTTAGTGGGGCTAACAGAGACCTGGTGGAATTCATCCCATGACTGGGCAGTACATATTGAGGGCTATAGATTGTATAGAAAGGACAGGTCGGGGAAGAAAGGGGGGGGGGGGGTTGCACTTTATGTCAGTGAGCAATACACATCAACCCTCATCAAGACAGAATCCGAGGCTGAGGAAGTAGAGGGATTGTGGGTTAGGCTACATGGGGGGCAAGGAGAAAGGGATTTGGTGGTAGGGGTCTGTTACAGACCCCCACACCAAGCGGAAGAAATAGATGCGGGGCTCCTGAGGCAACTCTCGGAGACCATAAAAGCTAAAGAGGCGGTAGTCGTGGGGGACCTAAACTACCCAGACATCTGCTGGGAGACGCAGACAGCAAGGTCCCATCGCTCACGCAGGTTTCTAACTTGTGTACAGGACCTCCACCTGACACAGGAGGTGCATGGTCCCACTAGGGGGAATGCCATACTGGATCTGGTATTGGCAACGGGAGATGACATGATAGGGGACCTCCAGATCGGTAGCTATCTGGGAGACAGTGATCACCTTATAATAGAATTCAACATAAGACGGCGAGTGGGTAAGGTAACTAGTAGGGTGAAAGTGCTAGACTTTAGGAAAGCTGATCTCATTGCACTCAGGCGATTAGTCAAGGAAGCACTGCAGAGTAGGAGTTTTGATGGGATGGGTGCCCAAGAAGGGTGGCTGTGCCTAAAGGAAACAATCCTTTGGGCACAAAGCAAGACGATCCCCGAGCGAGGCAAAAGAGGGAAAGGGGCCAGGAGGCTTCCATAGCTGACCAGAGAAATCCAGGGCAGCCTAAGGGCCAAAAGGGGAGCACATAAAAAGTGGAAACAGGGTGAGATCACTAAAGATGAATATACCTCCTCTGCTCGTGCTTGTAGGGAGGCAGTTAGGCGGGCCAAAGCTACCATGGAGCTGAGGATGGCAACCCAAGTAAAGGACAACAAGAAATTGTTTTTTAGATATATAGGGAGTAAAAGGAAGGCCCAGGGAGGAATAGGACCCCTGCTAAATGGGCAGAAGCAATTGGTGACAGACAGGGGGGACAAGGCTAAACTCCTCAACGAGTTCTTTGCCTCAGTGTTCCTAAGCGAGGGACACGACAAGTCTCTCACTGGGGTTGTAGAGAGGCAGCAGCAAGGCGCCAGACTGCCATGCGTAGATCCTGAGGTGGTGCAGAGTCACTTGGAAGAACTGGATGCCTTTAAGTCGGCAGGCCCGGATGGGCTCCATCCAAGGGTGCTGAAGGCACTGGCCGACGTCATTGCAGAGCCACTGGCGGGAATATTCGAACGCTCATGGCGCACAGGCCAAGTCCCGGAGGACTGGAAAAGGGCTAACATGGTCCCCATTTTCAAAAAGGGGAGGAAGGAGGACCCGGGCAACTATAGGCCACTCAGTCTCACCTCCATCCTTGGTAAAGTCTTTGAAAAAATTATCAAGGCTCACATTTGTGAGAGCCCGGCAGGACAAATTATGCTGAGGGGAAACCAGCATGGGTTTGTGGCGGGCAGATTGTGCCTGACCAACCTAGTCTCTTTCTATGACCAGGTTACGAAACGCCTGGACACAGGAGGAGGGGTGGTTGTCGTATACCTGGACTTCAGGAAGGCCTTCGATACGGTATCCCACCCCATACTGGTGAACAAGTTAAGAGGCTGTGACGTGGATGACTGCACAGTCCGGTGGGTGGCGAATTGGCTAGAGGGTCGCACCCAAAGAGTCGTGGTAGATGGGTCGGTCTCGACCTGGAAGGGTGTGGGCAGTGGGGTCCCGCAGGGTTTGGTCCTTGGACCAATACTCTTTAGTGTCTTCATCAGCGACTTGGACGTGGGAGTGAAATGTACTTGGTCCAAGTTTGCAGATGACACAAAGCTATGGGGAGAAGTGGACACGCCGGAGGGCAGGGAACAGCTGCAGGCAGACCTGGATAGGCTGGACAAGTGGGCAGAAAACAACAGGATGCAGTTCAACAAGGAGAAATGCAAAGTGCTGCACCTAGGGAGGAAAAATGTCCAGCACACCTACAGCCTAGGGAATGACCTGCTGGGTGGCACAGAGGTGGAAAGGGATCTTGGAGTCCTAGTGGACTCCAAGATGAACATGAGCCGGCAGTGTGACGAAGCCATCAGAAAAGCCAATGGCACTTTATCGTGCATCAGCAGATGCATGACAAATAGGTCCAGGGAGGTGATACTTCCCCTCTATAGGGCATTGGTCAGACCGCAGTTGGAGTACTGCGTGCAATTCTGGGTGCCACACTTCAAGAAGGATGCGGATAACCTGGAGAGGGTACAGCGAAGGGCAACTCGTATGGTTAAGGGCCTGCAGACCAAGCCCTATGAGGAGAGACTAGAGAAACTGGACCTTTTCAGCCTCCGCAAGAGAAGGTTGAGAGGCGACCTTGTAGCTGCCTATAAGTTCATCACGGGGGCACAGAAGGGAATTGGTGAGGATTTATTCACCAAGGCGCCCCCGGGGGTTACAAGAAACAATGGCCACAAGCTAGTAGAGAGCAGATTTAGACTGGACATAAGGAAGAACTTCTTCACAGTTGGAGTGGCCAAGGTCTGGAACGGGCTCCCAAGGGAGGTGGTGCTCTCCCCTACCCTGGGGGTCTTCAAGAGGAGGTTAGACGAGTATCTAGCTGGGGTCATCTAGACCCAGCACTCTTTCCTGCTTATGCAGGGGGTCGGACTTGATGATCTATTGAGGTCCCTTCCGACCCTAACATCTATGAATCTATTTATGTCTTTCAGAAGGACCTTCACTCTACATTTAGAAGGATACCGTATATCTCTTTTCTGGGCAGTTTGCTCAAAAGGTTAATCCAGTGATTCTCACCCAGGGCACCATGGGATCCTTTTAAGGGTGCTATGTGGTGCCATGGAAAGTTAGCACCGTGAGACATGCAAACACCCTACAGATGATTCACAGCATAAACCCAGGGATTTCAAATAGGAATCCATAAGTGTTAAAAACTTTCTGACCTGTTGTGGTTTGAGGTCTTCACAACTGAAGGATTGCCCTATTATTTTTCATTAAACAAAAATTAGAGACAGCTAAGAGCTTGCATTTTCTGAAGGAAGCCTTGAATCTAAAAAGTGTTGGACCACTGAGTTAACCACTCAATGTAAAAAAAAAAAAAAAAAAAAAAAAAAAAAAGTTTGGTTTATTTCCAGTTGCATTCTGACAGACTTCAGATTTCAAGAATCAATATCCATCTTTTCCCCCTATAAAAGAATCTGCCCAATGCAACACAATCATTATCTCAATCTTCTTTTTGATAAACTAAAAAGATTAAATATTGGAGTTAGTGTATATTTTGTATATCAGATAGTTTAATGCTGTGGTGCTCAACCTTTTGGACTTGTGGGCCAGATGAGTGGCACAGGGCCACATTCACAGGGTTCACAGGGCCAAGGGTTGAACACCCCCCTGTTTTAAAACAAGAGAGGTCAAATGATTCACCTGTAAAATTCTTTATAGGTTCCAGACTGTAATTTGATATTGTTCTGCTCAATTTAGGAAACCAAAGACAAGATTTTTATAGTAACCCCCGTAAGCAGATCCTTATGTACATTTCTCAACACACCATACTTAGCAAGTAGCACCTCTCCCTAACATTACCTAACAAAAATCAAACTTTGGCAAAACAGGGAAAAACAAGCATCTAAAATGAGATAATACTTGGGTAGAATAGCAAATTTAATAGCCTCGTACACCCAAGTGGGTCTTCTTCAATAATCCTGCAGACTGTACCAGCAACAAAAACTTAACTGATCTTAAAACATCAACTATCTTGCTAACATCGTAACAAAATGTCACAATGTAAATGTTATGCGGCTAGGGAACCTGAAATAAGACAGCAATTTCTGCGTGCTGGTATACTGCTCTACCTAGACAGCTGACATTTTAGTACTGATCAATTTTCTTTTGAAAAAGTCCAATTTTAACCTTTTGCAACATGCTGTAAATCCCAAGCTCTATATAAAATTAACATGTAATCTTTACATAGATTCTTTCAGCTATAAGAATTTATTTGAGCAGTATTAATACTAAAATGTATTAGATAAAAATCAAAATCGGACTATTAAACATAATATTTATTCCACATGAAGTACTACATCCAATAGGAAAGAACCCAGCATTTTTTAACATGGACAAAACTATTGTTTCATGTCACTGAGCATCCTACATAGCTATTGCAATGTAGCAACCAAATTTAACACACAAGACATTTTGACTATTCCTATACTGCAAAATTTTAGAAATAGTATGAATAAACAAGAAAAAAGAATGCAGACTGGTTACTGGGAGCTAAGTATATAGCTGTAGCAGTTCAATGACATTTTCAAAGCCAGAAGACAAATTTTCACAGATCTGCAGTTCACTCAAGTGGTTGAAAGTGGTATTTGTAGAAAGTTTATTACAGCTATTTTTGTCTCAAACACTTAAATCCTTAAAACCAAAAGATTCATTTCCTGAAAAAAAAATATGTTACTGAAAGAAAATTACAGAGAATGTTACATGGGAATATTTAATTTTGTTTTACACTTAATATAGAGTTTTGATATAATCCAGAAAACAAATGAAGTGCATCAGCTAGTGTATCATTTATCAACAATATTTAAATAAGAAATTTAAATAAGAACACCTCCCTGAAGTGGCCTGTTTTTTTTAAATCCAAATCTTCCAGACACCTTTTGAAGACAAAACCTAGATGGAGCCATCTCTATCAGTCCAGAACCACTCTTTATATAGTCTCTCCATTATTTAAATCCTTTAAATTTTTTCTGTCTCTAAATATTAGCCAAGAGAAGGATTCCTTCAGTCAGACCCTGTCAGCTGCCTAACAGCACACTTGCCATGACAAATGTTTTGGCCCTATTCTTACATCTGGTCTCTGATGTTTCCACAATCTTTTCTAATCTAGGGCTCTGAAGACATGGGATTGAATGCTGATGAATGTCAGCATTTTTTTTTTTAACTGAATGAATTTCTAACAGAAGAGTCACAATATGTTTGGTTATCTCTGTTATTAGATTAGCTGTATAGTTGGAAGAGATGCCAATCAAGCTTTCCCTGTTTCCCTCTCCGTTCTGGGAAATAAGGAGATACAGCCAAACTTAATCCCAGTTAAAAGAAGTACTTTACTTTGACTCCATTATGTAAATGAAAGTGATCATCTGAGAAGCAGAGAAGTTATCAGAAGTTGTTACAGATCAAGTAAAGAGCATTTGAAATGGGCAAACCTAGTTATATAATTATATATAACCTGTGTGTGTGACCATTCAGAATGGAAATAAGAGTATTATCATCTGTATAACATAGAAAGATTATCAGTGTTTAGTGAGCCATAAAATTATTGTCTGGGTTCAGTCCGTGCATTTTGGTGTACAATAAAGTTATGATTTTTTGTGCCTAAGTCTGTTCGCTGACAGTACTGTAAAGGTTTTCCTTAAGGACAAGAACTATGAAGTGAGAGATGGAGTGAACGTTCTGTAAATGTTCAGTTTGTCTCAAGACGTCTCCTAGACTTTATCTTTTTACCGTGTGACTATATTTAAGTCAATGATTGCTTAATTTCATCCACAGTTTCCATGAAAGCATCTAGTAAAAGGCATTGATTCTGATGGCATTTAATAAAAAGAATTATGAGGTATTTGCTTTCAAGGCACCTGAAGTGTCATCTGTTCTTACTAAATTTCTAACTTTCACAGATATATGACAATGTAAATGCCATTTGCAGTTGAACATTGAAAGTTTCCTCTTTAAGTTGAATATTATAATGATGAAATTGTATTTAACTAGAGGTGTACTGATAAGAGATTTTGGGGGCCAATACCAATAGCCGACTTTTAAGGAGGTATATCAGCCAATACAATCTGATTTCCGATACACAGCTCTTCAGCTTGAAGAGCTGCATCTAGCTGGTAAGTCTGGTTTGGTGGAAGGGGAGGAAAAGGGAAGGAAGGGGAGGTAAAGGGAGGTGGGGGGGGCAGATCAAGGCACCTGTGGTGAGGGAGGGAATGGGACTAGGGCTGGGACAGGCGCAGGTGCTGACGAGCAGGGCACACAGGGGCACAGGATAGAGCCACAAGTAGCTCATCCATGGGGTGCGTGTACGCCCGCCCAATCTGTGTGGCGTGGGGTGGGCTGGGGAGGCCGAGGGATGGAAGCGCAACTCATCAGGGGGGCACAGATTCCGCCACTGCATGCAGCTTGGCCGGTGGCTCTTGCCGCTGCTCCCACCGCTCATCCGGGAAGGCATGGGGGACCAGGGGTCCCCAGATCTGCCTGGCCAAGAGGAGCCCGGCCCCAGACTGCCCTGCCCTGAGCACATCCAGGGCCCCCCCACCAGTGCCCTCCCAGATGAGCAGCGGGAGCAGCAGCAGGAGCCGCCAAACAAGCCACGTGCAACAGCAGGAGCCACCCCCCCGCACACTTCCCATGCCCTGCCAAAGAGCTACACCTCTATCTCATACCTGCCCTGGCCCCAGCTGGGCAGCCCCTGCCACAACCCCAACCCCACACCATCCCTCACTGCAGGGGCCTTGATCTGCCACCGCGCCCCCCTCCCCACCCGGTATGTGCCTTCCCCTTCCACCACACCAGACTTACCTGCTGCACACAGCACTCCACGCTGCCGGCTCCACTCCTCACTATGTGCTGCACTGCAGCTACGTACATGCATGTGCATTTATTGGACAAATTACTGGCTGCATCGGGCCAATTTCCAATACAGAAAATTGTCTTTATACCGGTGCTGATGCAATATCGGGCTGATGTATCAGTGCACCTCTACATCTAACCTGGTGATTAAACAGTCACCTTGCCAATTTATTATTTCCTTCTGGACATCCCCATTTGACTTGATCCCCCTGCCCAACCCAGGGACTTTTTACATGCTTCCTAAAATACACAAGCAAGGGAACCCAGGCAGA
Source organism: Alligator mississippiensis (assembly GCF_030867095.1). Classification (NCBI taxonomy): domain Eukaryota; kingdom Metazoa; phylum Chordata; order Crocodylia; family Alligatoridae; genus Alligator; species Alligator mississippiensis. The sequence goes on along the minus strand of NC_081824.1, from coordinate 51,632,038 downwards.
CCTACAGTATCCAACAATGGAACCCTAGCTGATGGTTCATCGAATCCATCCTAAAACCTCTTGTCACCCAAAGACCAAGTTTTGTCCAAGACACAACAGGCTTTCTACAAAAAACTAAACAACACAGACCACCTTCCCCGCAATACCCTCCTAGCCATCATGGATATTACCAGCCTACATACCAACATCCCACATTAGGATAGCATCCAAGCCTGCCTTGCATATCTACAAGAGCAAGATTACAACTCAGAGTACAGACCTAAAAATATTACTGAACTTACACACTTCATCCTCACACACAACAACTTGACTTCCAATAACCAACACTTCCTCCAAACCATGGGCACAGCTATGACCACCAAATGGCCCTACAATATGCCAACCTTTTTATGGGGCACTTGGAAGAAAAATTCCTCAAGAACTGCACCATCAAACCCATGCTACACTTAAGATATAGAGGACCAAAAACCTGCAGTCTCTGATTGATTTCCCTCACAAATTCAATTATCATCACCCCTCTGTCAGCCTCTCTCAAATACTTCAGTACCAACATTTTCTGAGACATTATGATCAATATCCAGAATGGTAAAATACAAACCACCACATACAAGAAACCCACAGACCAACATACATATCTGCACAGAACCAGCAATCACCCTAAATACACCAAGGAAAGCTATAATATACAGCTAAGACCTTCGATACCACCCCATTTGCACTAAGAACACCTGTGACACTCCATTCACAAATCTGAAAAGGGCTTTCAGCTCAACAAGGACACTCCTCCAGAGAGATAGATTACACTTTTGAAAGAGCCACCTGGATACCACATGAAGAATTGCTGCGGTACAAAAAGAAAATCCCGATGAATCGCACACCATTAGTTATGACATACCATACTTCCCTATAACCTATGTGGAAAATCCACAAACAATTGCAACCTATACTAGGAGAAGACCCAATTCTTAAAGAGATCTTCCCAGAACCACCCACCCTAGCCTTTAAAACAAGCATCAAACCTTACCAATCTCATCATCACACGCAAACTTCCTATGGTCCAAAACACACCAAAAGGATCCAGAACATGCGGAGACACAAAATGTAAAACTTATCAACATATCTCCACTGTTTCCATAACTACAACAGAACCATCAACATTTCTGTATCTTATACCTGAACCTCTAAAAATGTAATACATCTCGCCTAATGCACTAAATGCCCTGATGGAAAATATATAGGAAAAACAAAACCACAACTGCATACCAGAATTAACACACACCAAAAATCTATCAAAAAGCAAAATACCTAATTACCAGTGGGTGCACACTTCTCACAAGACAACCACCCTCTCTCCAATTTCTCAGTTTTAATCCTCAAAGGGAATTTACAAAACACCTTTCATAGACAAGCCTATGAACTTCACTTCATAAATCTACTGGATACAAAATATAGACATCGGATTTATGGTACACTGTAACCTGCCTGCCATATGTTAACCCAAAATAACCTCTTTACATTTTACCAGCTACATTTTATCACCAGGCCAACAATCCCATTTCCCTCCGTACCCACCTACTTGTTTCACACCTATCATCTATCATGGCCTCTGATCCTCACTGCTACACACTTACATTTTTACACTTTTTTTGCATTTCACGTATTGGTTTCTCTTCCATTCAGGAGAGGACAGAATAGCAACAGACTTTCCCTATGCCTGAAGATGGGTGTTTGTGCCAGAAAGCTTGGAAAAATTGTTCTTTGCAACTACTTAGTTGGTCTAATAAAAGATATCACATTTACCCAAAGAACCTTGTTTGACTATGTCCTTAGACCAACAGGGCTACAGCCAACACCCCCAAAATTCTGGGTGTATACTTAAGCAAGAAAATACAGTAATGTCATTTAGCTACCAACCAAGACAGAAAGTGGTGAGCAAAGCACTAGCCCTGAGTATCCCCTGTGGAGCCTGAAGCATAGGACTGCTGTGGGGAGTCTGTCCCCAGCTGGAGTTGTAGACAGCTCAAAGCAGCCATAGTCAGAAAGCAGGGAGCCTTGGCCAAAGCAGGTAAGACTGTGTCCCCATTCTCCCCCTTCCCCCGCAACTTCCAGCTGTTACATGATACCATATTCCCCAACTCCCACCTCCTTCCCAATCTGCCCAAAGGACAAGACAAGTTTGCTTCAATTTGATTCTCCCCAACCCTGGCCCTTTCACTTAAGACTTATTCCTGCTGCTCTAAAGTAATGTCTGCCGCTGAGCACGTAGCAGCAGCAAGGAGATTATTGGGGCACTGAAAGTCTCCCACACCCCTTTGTAGCTGACCCTGTTTCACGGCTGGTTACAAATAGACTGACTTCGGTTGCAGAGACACACGACAACATTGCACTGAGGGATGCAAGGCATATGCAAGCCCTACATCTGGCTTTTTGCATTTCCTAACTTGTGCTGTGTAAGATTTCTTCCATTTAATAACTTGTTATATTAAATTACTTATAGGTATTTTCAAGGGAAAATCTTTTTTTCTTCATTCTGCCTTCCAAAAACAGGGTGTGTGTTGTATTAGGAGGTTATATGTGAGAAAATATGTTAACTTTATTCTACTCTGTGAACACTCACAAATCCCATTTCCTTTCAATACAGAGACAGTCAAGTCTGGTTTCTGGTAACTCCATTTAAGGAATTCTTAGTTATTATATAGTGATCTTTGCGTGAACATTGTATTTTGCCAATTACGCAATCCAATACCATACACAGTTCTAAAAGTCTTCACCATTCCAGTTTTGTAAATTCTTGCTGGTCTTACCTATTGCTTTCCCCTATTGTTGACGTCACCACTGAAGTCTCCCCATTAACAGATCATGCTTAACAATACTTCAGTCAAAGTTAGTAGGCAACTATAGAACTGATCTCTGATATTACTATAGTCTTCTGTTGGTGGTGTGAAAGGGTAATGTGTAAGAAAGGGAAATCAAAAAAAAGAACACACTCGAGTCTCATCCATGGCTTACTCGTCTGCCACGCCTTGATGGGAGAAAAATTTATAAGTTATCACACGAAGGAAGACTCTTGGTCTTTACATATGCAATATTCTCTTTTACAAATTTCCTTTACACAGCTTTGCCCACATCAGGTCAAAACAGGGGGAAAAAAAAGAAAAACTCCTGTGCTACGGCTCAAATTCTTTCAAAAGTACAACACAAACAAATAAGCAAAACCTCAAATAGATTCCCAAGTCTCAATCTTTGCAGAGAGGGATTACTCTCACCCACTCTCTGCTATTCTTCAATGATACATCTCACTGTCATTCATAATGTTTCTCAACTTTCTAACAACCCAATTACCTTCGTCTGTGTGCAAAATGTCACTTCCATCTGCTTTCAGCTCGGCCAGCAGTCAGTGGGCTTCTCACCCTAAATGCTGACCCTCGTTCACTCTGTGCCTCCGCATGAATCACTCTGGTCTTCACTTTACCACAACTCACAGTTCCCCTTCTGGGGGACTGATTCAGTTGTCCCTGCTTACTTATCTGTGAGTCATTTCCAGTGAGTAATTGCTTCATTACTTTCCTCCACAGGTGCAGTTAATGCTGCCATCTGATTACATCATCATTTCTCTCACTGTTCTGCATCAGCCTCAGTAAGTATTGTCTCCTTATTCAGAGATTTACAGATTGTGAAATTCGGAAGGGACCATAAAGAATCATCATGATAAACTTATAGGTAGCTATAAGGTCTCCCCTCAGATGTCTCTTGTGAAGGCTGAAGAGATCCAGATCCCTCAACCTCCCCCTGTAGGGTCTTTCATGGAGGCCACTAATCATGCAAGTGGCCCTCCTCTGAACCCTTTCCAGATTCTCCATGTCCCTCTTAAAGTGTGGCTCCCAAAACTGGACACAGTACTCCAACTGCGGCCTGACCAATGCTGCATAGAGGGGGAACATCACCTCCCTCCATCTGTTGGTCATGCATATGCTAATGTATGACAAGGTGAGATTGGCCTTGTTGATGGCTTCGTTACACTGCCGGCTCATGTTAATTTTGGAGTCAACTATGACTCCAAGATCCCCTTCAGCTGCTGAGCTGGTTACCCCCCAACCTATAGGTGTGCTGGAGATTCCTCCTCCCTAGGTGGAGTACTTTGCATTTATCGTTGTTGAATTTCATCGTATTTCATTCTGCCCATTGATCTAACCTGTCCAGATCAGCCTGTATCTGCTCCCTGCCTTCTGGCATGTTAACTTTGTCCCAAAACTTGGTATCATCTGTGAACTTGGAGAGGTTACTCTCCGCAGGCGATCCAGGCTGACATGGACAGGCTCAGCAAATTGGCAGACAAGAACCTGATGGTGTTTAACACTGAAAAATGCAAGTTTCTCCACCTTGGGAGGAAAAACCTGCAGCATCCTTATAGGCTCAGCAGTGCTATGCTGGCTAGTACTAAGGAAGAAAGAGACTTGGGGGTCATCACCGACCACAAGATGAACATGAGCCTTCAATGCGATGCTGTGGCTAGTAAAGCGAGCAAAATGCTGGCTTGCATTCATAGATGCTTCTCAAGCAAATTCCAGGACGTCATTCTCCTCTTATACTCGGCCTTGGTGAGGCCGCAACTGGAGTACTGAGTCCAGTTTTGGGCCCCACAATTCAAAAAGGATGTGGAGAAGCTTGAGAGAGTCCAGAGAAGAGCCACACGCATGATCAGAGGTCAGGAAAACAGACCTTATGACAGGCTGAGAGCTACGGAGCTCTTTAGCCTGGAAAAGCGCAGGTTCAGGGGTGATCTGATGGCCACCTATAAGTTTATCAGGGGTGACCATCAGTATCTGGGGGAATGTTTGTTCACCAGAGCGTCCCAAGGGATGATGAGGTCAAACGGTTATAAACTACTGCAAGACCGTTTCAGGCTGGACATAAGGAAGACCTTCTTTACTATCCGAGCCCATGAGGTCTGGAATAGCCTGCCATCGGAAGCGGTTCAAGCACCTACATTGAACACCTTCAAGAAAAAATTGGATGCTTACCTTGCTGGGATTTTATGACCCCAGCTGACTTCCTGCCCTTCAGGCGGGGGGCTGGACTCAATGATCTTCCGAGGTCCCTTCCAGCCCTAATGTCTATGAAATCTATGAAAGTTGCTGATGAAGATATTAAATAACACCGGTTCAAGGACCGAACCTTGTAGGACCCCACTTCCCACCTCCTCCCAGGCCAAGAACGACCTGTCCACCACCACTCTCTAGCTGCAGTCCCTAAGCCAGTTGGCCACCCACCTGACTGTATAAACATCCATTCCACAGCCTGCTAGCTTCCCTATGAGAATAGGATGCAAAACTGTGTCAAAGGCCTTCTTAAAATCCAGGTAGATGACACCAGCTTCAGCTCCTGCATCAAGGCAGATGTCCTTATTCCACAAGTAACAGGCGGATGACATCCACGTTACAGTGGGCAACATTACATTACATTGTCATTTTCATGCTTGAAACAGAGCTGGGAATAATTAATGGTTAATTGACTCCCAGTCTTTGAGCACCATTTTCAACTTTGGAGGTCACAAGAACAAAAGATTGAAAAGCACTCTCTTAGGTCATTGAGTCCCGTCTCCTATCACCACAGACAACCAAGTCACATGATTCCTTTCGTAAGTGGATCACGCTCTACCTCTATTCTGATCGATAGACTGCTCTTGTATTTCCCCTCCTTCCCTCCCACAACAGAAACTTCTTTCTCATTTCCAAACTAAATGATTTTGTGGCCAATTTATACCCATTTGTTCTTGTCCCAACACTGTTCTTAAGTTAAAATAAATCTTCCTTTTCCATGGTTTTTACCCCTATATTATGATATTCTGTTTCAACTGTAGCCTGGGTGGTACACGGGTTTGTACTCCCCTCTACAACTGAGGGAATTATTGGCAGGGCAGTGTGCTGCGGAGGGTCACAACAGCCCAACGGCCACCTCCGCCCCCTATAGAGTCAGGCCCAGTCAATCAATTACTTAACTATATACAGATTTATTACTTCAACAAAACCATTAAAGGGTAAGGACATAAATTATATACAGTAGACCCCCGATTTACACAATTCCAACTTACACATCTCACATTTACGTGATTTTTTATTAGGGTCCTGACTGGAAAATGCCCGAGATGCGTATCATTCGTGTATATACGCGAATGCTCGCAAGATTCACACATATACGTGCATATATATGCGAACACCTCACAAGATTTGCAGGAGGAATCAAGCAGAGCTGTGCCACCACTGTGCCGCCATTGTGGTAGTGGAATCTCAAGATGCATAGGTGAAACGCTAGACACAAGTCCTAAAGGAGATTCCGACAAGAAAAGGGGAAAAAAAGCTATGACTAAGGTATGTCTGGGGTATGCAACCCTTCACTAGTCTATTATTTCCTATGGGGAAAGTCGTCCTAACTTACACGAAATTCCCCCGGAACGCAATACTCGCGTAAATCAGGGGTCTACTGTATATATAAGTACACATTTACAAAACAATAAACCCCATACCATACACATACATACACCCAATTATTATTTAAAAATACAGATGAACAATAGAACAACCCAGAACAAAGGATATTGATCGGGCAACCTTATAACTCTATTAATATACAAACTATTGCTTCAGCTTATTCACATAAACTATAAGGCACAGTCTACAAATATAACCAGCAATCCTTAGACTACCTGGGTGCCCTCCAGGGCAGGAGCCCCACTCCCAAGGTACCACTACAGAAAAGGAGGCAGGGAGAAAGAAAAGGAAAGGGAGACCCCAAAGACTCCTAAGCTCCCCCACTATCACCCAGGGGCGGCCCACGTGGTGCCACTTCGCAACCCTAGGGGAGTCCCTCCCCTGTGGGGACCCTCTCTCCAGGGTAACTTACTATTCCACCATCCCGGAGGGTTGCCTCCCGTTCTCCAGGTTGAGCCCTGTTCCCTGCCAGGTTTTCCTGCCACCTGACTCTGCTGCCACTGGCCTGGCTTAGGGCTACATGCATCCCTGCGTGTAGTGGGCGCTTCACCTTGTGCTAGGGGTTGGAGGCCCGGACCGCCTTGTGCAGCACCGGGGCTCAGTCTGCTCCCGAACCCTCTGGGCAGCGTCATCTGCACTGAGCTGCTGTCCAGAGCCACCTCGAGTGGCTCCCAGGGTCTCTCACCCTCCATGCAGCACCTCCTGCACTGAGCTCCCAGCCTCGTGCTGGGGGTTGTGGACCTGAGCTGTCTAAGGGGCTCCAAAGATCCTGCTCTGTGCACCAGCCTGTGCACTGTGTCTCTGGCCGCACACCACAGGCTGCAGACCCAAGCCACCGCACGCAGCTCCCAGGTTCTGTATGCCGCGTGCTGTGCTGTGCTGCGCTGCGCACCGAGAGCCTAACTGCTGGAGCTGTCCACTACTCCCCACTGATAGAAGTCTTCAGGGGCTCTTCTGGTCTACTGCTTCGCCCTGCTGAGCAGCTCTCCTCAGCTCTTCTAAGCCCCACTCTTCTCTCTTCTCTGTCCCTGATGCATCTTCCTTGTGCTGGGCACGCAGCTCCTTTTATAAGCTCCAGGGCTCCGTCCCTCAAGTCTTCTGGACCTGACAATTTGCAGTCTTCAATCAGGTCCAGGGGAGATTTTCTCCCCCTCCCCTCAGGAAAGGGGCTTGACTTTATTTCCCTTGCTGCCTCCTGATTGATGGATGGGCTCCACCAATCAAAACAGCAGGATCTCAAGCCTGGGACTCAACCCAAGTTCTGAAAGGTAAGCCTGCTACACAGCTTTCAGTTTGCTAGACAAAACAAGGTACGTTCTTCTACTTTTCTCTCATATGTCTGGTTCTCCAATTCTCTAATTATCTTAATAGCCCTTAATGGAACCTTTGCCAGTTTGAGTTCACAATATTCCTTACAAGGTCTCACCAGAAACTTGTGCAGTGACAGTTATTATTATTATTAATAATAATAATAATAATAATAATAAATAATTCCATACCACTAGTGGAAATACTTTCCTCAGATGTCAAAGATTACATTTTGCCTTTTTCATAGCCATGACAATCAGAACTTGATCATCCAACATACCAGAGGTCTTTCTCCTCCTCAGTCATTTTCTGATTAGCTCCAAGCTTATAGCTGATATCCCTGTTATTTGTTTGTTATTAGTTTGTCAGACTCCTGGCCTAGCTCAATTAAAAATAAATGGGCTCTAGAGATGGCAACTGATAACAAATATGCAAAGTTCCCCATTTTTTCCTTACATATAACTCCCAACTGTCAAAAAAAAAAAAAAAAAAAAAAAAAAAAAAAGATTATTTGGACCAAGTTCCATTCCATATTTAATACAATTAGAAGCTACTATGCAATCCAGAGCAAGGAATAAATACCCAAAAACTTCCCAAGGTTCCATATGGCTTCAGGAAAATGAAAAAAAAAAAAATCTAGGGTATTTTCCATCTGAAATTTTCTACTTCAGAAAATGGCAACCCTATGGCTCAGTAGTACTAAAATGAAGGGGGTGGGGAAGATGAAATATTTTTTAAAAGATTTATAACATTTTTCTTCCTTTTTGACTAGCTCTGTTATATGCATTCAAATTGTTCTGTGCAACAGCTGTCTATTACCTTCATATCACAAGAGACTGAGCCTAACCATTTAAATATGAATGTATTTGCCATCTCAAAGCATGGGCAAACTAAGAAGCTAACATAAATCTTGCTAAAATCTAGGAAATAGTCCATCATCTAAATTTGCAACAGCATTTGAAACACTTAACTTCCTAAATATTCACAGTTAGTAAATGAGACTGAAGACAACACACGCACAAAATTTCTGGTCCTTATATTCTATGCTTATTAAAAGCAGTATCAATGGGAAGCTGTTTCCCCAGACATTTCAAATGTATAAAACTCAATCTTATAAACAAAGCAACAAGAAAATGCTTACTTCTCAAAATAACTTGAGCAACCTTCCTACTTCTAAGAGATTATAAGGTATCACGACACCACAACTCTAGAAAGATACAACAGCAACTCAGAAGTTTTCATCTCATCTAAAAACAACTGAATTTTCAAACACAAACGTTTCTGCTCTTGAATAAAAGATCTGTTCTCCCAAAGAGAGTATTTAAGTTTATTGTAGCAGAAATCTAAAGCCTTTAAACAAAAGCTAAAATTAATAGGTATTATAAATCAAAATAGTGTAAAGGGGCACACCGCACAGAGCTCAGTAATTCAACTAAAAAGGGTATTCTCCATAAACCTGTCTTTTTTGGTGTAGGGAAAAGTATTTAATTCAGGAGAGAATGCCAAGACTTGTACTACGAACTGTCATAGTTCACTGGTTTATCAATACTCTTTTTTGTCCCTTCCTTGTATCTTAAATTCTGCTTTTTCACAATTTTTATTTTCTTCTAATTATTTTAAATGCTATTTTTCATATTAATCCCAGAAACCACAGGGACTACATTTTTTGCTGTACAACTATACCTTGACATACTCTATCTCAACGTATTACCATCCAAATATCTCAGACAGAAAAAAATACAGGTTATACCAACAGAAGTGTCACTTGCAAATCAAGGGAAGTGATTCTGCCAATCTATTTGAAGAGGTCTCACCTGAAGTACTCTGTCCAGTTTGGGACCCATACTTCAGATAGATTAGAAACTGTCCAGAGGCAAAATTGATTAAAGGCCTGGAAAAAATGGTTTAAGAAGAAAGACTGAAAGAACTAAGGTTATTTAGTCTAGAGAAGAGAAGTCGGGGGGGGGGGGGGGGGGGGAGTTGATGTTAGTTTTTAAATACCTGAAGGACTGTTTATGAGGAGCAGAGAGATAGACTCTCTCTGCAGCTGTAGGGGATAGGACTAGGAGCCATAACCTCAAATTGCAGCAGAGGAAATTCAAACTGGGTATTAGGAAGTACTTTCTCACTATCCTCACTACGAGGGTGATTAATTATAGGAACAGGCTAAGGAGTTGTGAAATCTCTATCTGGAAATTTTCAAGAAATTTTCAAGCAGATTCAACAGACATTTGGCTGGGAGCGTTTAATCAGGGATGATGCTGGCCTGAGCAGCAAGCTGGACTAGATGACTTCATGAGGTTGCTTTCAGCATTATGATCCAATTGTGAACACTAATTTTTTTTGTTAAGAGTACTTGCTATGGAAATTCCTTCTCAGCAAGTTTCAATACCCAGGTCTCTGGCCAAAATACCCCACAGGCTCTAAGAGCCGGGTAGAGTAACTGCAGTGAGACAATCCATAAAACATGTTAAGTAACTTAAAGACTGCCTAGATCAGGGTGCTTAACCCATGGCCCCGTGTCATTTGGCCTGCTGGGCTTCCCAAGGGTCAGGAAATTTGGCAGCATGAAAGCGGTGGCACTGCTCCCTCCCCACCAAATTAACGAACAAAAGAAGAGCCCTGGCATACGTGCACTGGATCAGGTGCCCTATCCCAGCTCACAAAGCTGGGCATGGGTAGCCCCAAGCCCCAGAGACCCAATCCCAGAACACTAGAGTAGGAGGGGGCAGTACCAGACTCGGGAAGACCAATCCTGGCACACTAGGATTGGGGGGGGCGGGTTCAGGCTCCCAGGGACCAACCCCATCATGCTGGGGAAGGAGGGGTCAGTGCCGGGCCCCAGGAGTCAATCCCAGCACACTGGGGCAGGAGGGGGCAGGTGGTACCAGGCACAGGGCACAACCTGGCCTGCAAACCAGCCCTGCCTCACTCATTTGGCCCCCAAGGCCAAAACACTGAGCACTACTGGCCTAAATGGTGACCTCCAGAAAGACTGACTACCTGGGCTGAACTGCGCTCAGTTATAAAAGCAAAAGAAGCTCTTTGACTTTGAAAAGGATTTCCCACTCCAGAGTATTTTAGGGCAGCTTGAACAAAAAAGGATCCAAAGGATCCTGAGAACATAAAAGGGCACGAGAGAGAGTGGAAGAGCGATCATACACCTATGCACATGGGAGGAAAACTATGTGCTGTTCCTGACCACAGGTCACAAAGCTAACTGTGTCTTAGCTGAGGTTTCAACAAGTAAGATTAAATTTACATAGTTTCGCTTCTTTGCTGCCACCTTTAAACTAATCTAACCTAAACATTCTTCTCTCTCAAATCCAATATTAATGGTGCATAACCAGTGACAATTTGTATTAATCATTTTACATAAAACAGCTGAAAAACTGTTTTTATATCTAACATTTAGTCAGTCTGCAGTGATTTTTATACTAAACTGCCAGTTTCAAAAAAATATATTTTATTCTATGAATTACATATTGTTCTTGAATCTATTAAAACATACCTGTATAAACATTATATAGAATTTAAAATATTCTATCATACACCTCCAGGTTTTAAAGATAAAAACCTCATTCCAATCTTTGTTCTGATCCCAATTTTTTCTTCAAATTCAAGCTTCTCTAATTTCACGCTATTTGTAGGATTTCCTTCCCTGCTTACTAAAAATCAGGTACGACTCATCAGTCAATTTTACATTAAAAAATTAACTGGAAACTAACCATTTTCCACGTTAATTTGCAACAGCATCAAGTCACAGGTTCCACAATATTCAAGTAAAGAAAAATTATCTTTTGGAAGAAAAGTAAATTCATGAAGGTCAAAAAGATAAAAATGGTTTTCAAAAATAGGAGACTATTGAAGAGATTAGGAGAAAATGGAAAACAGGTCTGATAAAATGCCAGAGCATTACTCACACCCTCACCCATACACAATATTGTTTTAGGAAGCTAGGACTAATGGGAAATTATTTGCCCAAAAGATTATTTTTAAAGTAGATTCAACAAGACAATGGAAGGACACAGCTAGCAGAATTCAACTCCAGCTCTTTTACTCTGAACAGAAAAATGGCATGCGAAACACTAGAAAACAAAGAAAAAAACTTTTTTTTTGAAGGAAGTGTACAAATAAGCACAACAATTGAAAATCTATGGTACGTATAAACTATGAAACACCCTCCTCCAAAGAGAAAGAGAATGACATAAATTAAACCAGATATGATAATGGTAGGTTGTCTACGAAAGCTCATGTTTATCTGAACCAGTTAGTCTCTAAGATACCACCTTATGCTGCCTTCTGCCTAGATCAGATGAGATTTCTTCAGTAAAACATTATAAAACAATAAAACACAAAATATTTATTCTCAGATACATCAACAATAAGCAAGATCAGTGAAGTCTTATTGTAAATGAATCTGTTGCTTAATATAGGTCATTTGGATGGTCCCATGTATTTATTCTTACTTTACTGCTAAAGAAAGTTTCTGGATTTATATTACTTAAAAAAAACTATTTCCATTTTTTTAAAAGTAATATCATTTCAAAACTAAAAGCAATAAAGGATTAAATACTGGATAAAAAAAATAAGAAATCCCAAGTTTTGTTCTAAAACTGGTAGTCTAATGCATTAAATTAAGAAGGAAAAAAAATAAAAACCACTTCCAGAATATCTTCAGGGAATATCTGATTGGATGCAGCCTACTAATCCTTTTGAGCTTCTATCCATAAATAGGTCTCACCTCCATCCTTGGCAAAGTCTTTGAAAAGATTATTAAGACTCATATATGTGAGAGCCCAGCAGGAAAAATTATGCTGATGGGAAACCAGCACAGGTTCATAGCAGGTAGACCATGCCTGACTAATTTAGTCTCTTTTTATGACCAGGTTACAAAACACCTGGATGCAGGAGTAGGGGTAGACATCATTTACTTACTTCAGGAAGGCCTTTGATACAGTATCCCACCCAATACTGGTGAACAAATTAAGAGGCTGCGACTTGGATGATTACACAGTCCAGTGGGTGGCAAATTGGCTAGAGGGTCATACCCAGAGAGTGGTGGTGGATGGGTCGGTATTGATCTGGAAGGACATGGGCAGTGGGGTCCCGCAGGGCTCCGTCCTTGGACCGATACTCTTCAATATCTTCATCAGCGACTTGGACAAGGAAGTGAAGTGTACTGTGTCCAAGTTTGCGGATGATAAAAAACCGGGGAGAAGTGGACACACCAGAGGGCAGGGAACAACTACAGGCAGACCTGGACAGGTTGGACAAATGGGCAGAAAACAATAGAATGCGATTTAACAAGGAGAAATGCAAAGTGCTGCACCAAGAGTAGGAAAAATGTCCAGCATACCTACCGCCTGGGAAATGACCTGCTCAGCAGCATGGAAGCGGAAAGGGATCTCAAAGTCCTAGTGGACTCCAAGATGAACATGAGTCGTCAGTGTGACGAAGGCATCAGCAAAGCTAACTGCACTTTATCATGCATCAGCAGGTGCATGACAAACAGAACCAAGGAGGTGATAATTCCCCTCTATCGGGCACTGGTCAGACCGCAGTTGGAATATCGCGTCCAGTTTTGGGCACCACACTTCAAGAGGGATGTGGATAACCTGGAGAGGGTCCAGAGAAGGGCCACTCGTGTGGTTAAGGGCTTGCAGACCAAGCCCTATGAGGAGAGACTAGGGCACCTAGACCTCTTCAGCCTCCACAAGAGAAGGTTGAGAGGCGACCTTGTGGCTGCCTATAAACTCATCATGGGGGGACAGAAGGGAATTGGTGAGGCTCTACTCATCAAGGCATCCCTGGTGGTCACAAGAAATAATGGCCATAAACTAGCAGAAACCAGATTTAGACTGGATATTAGGAAGAACTTCTTCACAGTTAGTGGCCAAAATCTGGAATGGGCTCCCAAGGGAGGTAGTACTCTCCCCTACCCTGGGGGTCTTCAAGAGGAGGTTAGATGGGCATCTGGCTGGGGTCATCTGAACCCAGCACTCTTTCCTGCCTATGCAGGGGGTCGAACTCGATGATCTATTGAGGTCCCTTCCGACCCTAACATCTACGAATCTAGGTAGCAACAGAATGTCAAGGCAAGGGAAAGGTATAGGCCTTTATTGACTAGTCATAGAAATGTACACAAGTTTTAGGATATAACAAACAGCAGCACGTCGCAACAAATGGTGCTGTCAATTTTGTGATAAAATGTGCCTATTACACAAAGAGCTTTACAGGCCTATCTGTACATTCACCATGCTGGACTGAACCGTTCCCACTACAGTACAGTCACCCTCCACAACTAGGATGAACTCACCATGCCACAAACTATTTTGGAAAGATGAGCAAGGTGACATTTAGGCTAATCAATCAAGTCAAAGACAATAAGGAAGTATAAGGAGCTAAAAAAGCAAGATGAATAAGGAAAAATTAATCAGGGATTAACTCAGATAACAAAACATACTATTTATTTAAAAGCTAAGTTTACTTCACCACATAACCTACCAATTCAAGCTATAAAGAACATATAAGCAAAGTCATTCAACATTACACATTTCTGGCAATTTCTTTCTTTCAACTCCAACTACATCCACTGACAACTACCCAAGTCCAAATTCAGCCCTACCCTCAACTCTACTCCAGTTATAACACAGCTCAAAAAAGGTAATTTGAATATATTAAAAATATGAAGAATAGTTTGCCTTACTGGCCCATTCATCTCAATTATCTACCAGACTGGCCACACATTTGAAACAAACCGGAAATGTCTTTAGTGCTGTTGCATCATGACTACACGATTTCTCTCTTAAGGACAAAACATGAAAAACTCATACACAAGCAAGAGTAAAGAATGGACACATCCAATAACAGTGGATCTTTACCATAGTGCAGTGAGTATGGATCCCCACACCGTGTGCATCTCATCCATGAGTGATCAGGGTCATCTGAAAGCAGTGTCCATTAGGGAAATGGATGAGCACTGCACCTCTTTCTGCTTCCATACAAGAGCACAAAAGGCAAGTCAATTAAGACAGCCCTCCATTTCCACACAATTCAAATCCTGCATTTTTGAGTACTCCAAAAAACGGACAGAATGTGGATTATAATATCCATACTGAGTACACCTCATAGAACCAATTACTGCAGAATAAACAATCATTCTTGTTCAGATAGTGGGAACAAAAGGAGTAAGATATATTAGTTGTATAATGCCTGAGGCACTCCTCTCAAACTTGGCATCAGAGCTGGTTATGACGTAAAAGGTACAACTTGCACAGAAGAACAAGGGATTGTGGCATTTTGTTTCATGTATTAGATAACTGCACATTCTCAAAGAGGCTGAGAATACTGCTTATGCCCTACTGGAACAGGTCTTGACATTCAGAGGGAGTTAGCTTACTAGCTATCTGTCAGTAGACGTTATTACACTGGAGGTGGAAACAGACGTCACCTTTATGAACCATAAAATTTTTTATAGCAACACAATATAAAAGCAAACAGATGTCCATACCTTCCATCAAGCTACAAATGCTCAAACTGTAGCTGTGACAGAAGGTACTATCAAACTGGGATGCTTTATTACAGCCCACATTTGCTTATGGAAGAAAAACTCGGGCAGCGTCAAGTTGCCCAGGCTCTCCAGCATCCTTACGGCATGGGTTCCATGGGCTCCCAGCAGTCCTACACACCCTGGGAATTCCTGGGGAGATTCCACCCCCTCAAGCCTCAGGAGAGCCTGCCTCACTTTCCTTGTTTACTGAGACATGTCCCTCCAGGTGTACACAGTGGAGTCCTGGTGTGTTTACACATGTGTGGAATGACTAAAGGTTGGAACTTGCTAGAACATCTAACCTCAATGATGTCATGGCCTACTTCTAAAGGCTGAGCATGCACAAAGAGCTGTTTGTTTGAGACCCAGTAGTTTGTTTGGTAACCAGGGGAACTTGACAGTTAGGACCATTATGCTAATGAGTTATTATGGGATATTGTGAGTTTGATTTGCATGGTCCTAACTTTGATTGACCAGAGATTAATGATTGAATCTCCACAGGATGGACAGGTGGCGTGATTCAGGCCCAATAAAGCCGGTCCAGTGTAGGAGTTGGCGCAACTGTTCAGGGTTGCTGTCGATGGGGTTGGAGCTTGCTGAGACTTGCTCCATCTCGCACACTCTCCCTCTTTGATTGATGTGAGTGACCGAGCATAACTAGCATACAACTGACTTACCGTTAGAGATGTATTGGTTGTTTGGAACCCAGAGTGTGTTGGTGATTTGTTAAGCGAGTGAGAACAGAGCAAGTTGCAGTGTTCAGGGGCAACTAAGGAGGGTCTGTATCACCTGGGCACTTGCCAGCCACTCACCTGCTTCTTTGCATCAGGGCAGCCAAGTAAAGTATCACCCACCCTTGGTTGAGGTGCTAAGTACTCACCCACATGTGAGGAATGGCATAGATATCCTCAGGGGTGTGAGACTGCACAGCAGGCCTTACCTGCACAGCAGGCCTTACCTGCACAGCAGCTCTCTAGGATGACGGCCCTTTAACTGTTTGTAGTACTGTATACTGTTTATACTGTTGTAAACTGTTGTGTTTGCTGTTAGAGTGTTTTGTTGTTTTCTTGTCATAATACACTTGTTAACTTTACCTTGTGTGGAGTTTTCCTGGTATTTTGCACCTCTGGTTGGGGCCAGGCTGCAGGTCAATTTCCAGACAGATTTAACTCTTTGGTGTACCCCAAATCTAAAAGGGTAGTTGGTAGGGTACAGAGGCATAACGACCCTCTATGTGTGTTTGAGAACGTGGGTGGGTGCCTGAAGTGGTCTATGGAATTATTTTATTGTTGTGTCCTTGCCCTCTGTTCCTAGTCTTCACAGGGACACATCTGGGTAAGTGGGGAAATGCTCTACATGGGATTTCCTCACATGCAGTCCTTGCAGCAGCATGGAGCATGGGCTGCAAACACAGAGGAGGGCCCCCCCCCATGGGAACCACCCCTGCAAGAGGGATTTCCTCACACACCTGCAAAAGCAGAGTGAGTGGCAAGTGGAAGAAGAGCCAAAAAAGGTAATGAAGAAAGGCATAGATAAATGGGTTTTTTTAAAAGCCTCAAAAATATTTTATTTTGATGCATTGTAATTTAGAGAGATTATCTAAAAAAAAAACAGGCAAATGATTAGGCAGAGATATTGAATTCAGCATTTTATACTGAATGTATATCCTGCACTGATTAGGTGTTCACAGATTCCCCTGACTTTGCCAGAGCAAAGCAAAGCACCTAGTAGGTGTTAAAATTGTGGGTGATTAAATTGTAGGAAGAATTTTGATACAATTCACTGCAAAAGTAACCACCTGCCTGTATTTCCATTGCCTTTGTGTTACCACCACTGACTAACACAGAGCTTCCATTGCTATTGGTCAGTATAGATCTATACATGATCACTACATTGTGGACCTTGCTGGCCTAGCATCATAAACTTATAAGCAAGATGGAAAAGAAAAGGCAACATTAGCAGGCTCTGATGGCTACCATACGTATTTCTATTTGCTCCAAGAGCAAGGAAGTAGTACCTGCAAATGAGACATTTGTAGGTGTGCTCAGTGCCAAACAACAGGCAGTCCATGGCTATATTCTACTCCTAAATCTGTGGCAACAGCTACTGCCCTAAAGATCTTATCACTGAGTCAACAGATTGTGGCTGGACATAGGAGCAGCTCCAAACCATGGAGCAATGTTTCTAGGGAGACAAAAAGTGACTGAGAGAAATAGATCATCATGGCACCTGGGACTACAAGTACCAGTATACAAACTTCCACACATCTATGGGCACCTTTATAGGCATCTGCATCAAGGTTGGCCCATATGTGGACAATGGTGACATCTTATCCATGGAGAAGCGCATTGCCATTGCTATACGGAAGGTTGTAACACCAGCCTCCAGTCCATGGCAAACCACCTTAGCGTTGGCAAGTCATGACTGAAGAGGCAATGTAGGTTTGTCCAAAGATACAATGGGTGATGGCCCCAAACATCATATGCTTTGTTGACCCCGAGGAAGTCACAGACAGTTCTGCCAGCCTGGGGTTCCCCAATTGTGTTAGGGCTGTCAATGGCATACACATCTCCATCTTTCCCCTATACATGATAGCTGTGTATTCATCAAGCAGAAAGGCTATTTCTCAGTTGTGCTTCCGACTGCTGTGGACCACAAATGTCATTTCATGCATGTAAATGCCAGCTGGTCAGGCAAAATGTACAACACCAAGAAATTTAGGAGATCCCTCCTCCCTGAACCGATGGAATGGTCTGACATCCAGATGTGAAGAGTGACTATATCCAAAATACCAATCAAGGACCCTGTCTAACCACTACATATCTGGTTGATTAAGCCTTTCACTGGGTGCTTAGATGCCCAGAAGGAAGTGGCATCTTAGCCCTGGCTAAAGCCAATTTACCAATGCTTCTACTAGGACTACCAGCTCAGAAGCTACAAAATGGCTGTGGTGTGCTTCAAAGCATCTCAAGGCTCATCGGATATGCATGGATGCCAGTGAGAAAACATGCCCCAGTGTGTGGTCTCTATATGCTACACAACATCTGTAAGGCAAAGGTAGAAAAGCCCCCACCTCCGATAGGCACCATAACTGCAAATTCTGAAGTATAGGCTAGCTGTCTAGCACTGAGTGTTCAAGACTCATTGGCAGGCCACTTTTGAAAGTCTGCAGGCAGAGGATCAGAGTGATGAACTGTCGAATGATTTCATGTACACAGTTAAACACTTAACTTGTACCATCACATGGTCACATCCAGGACAGGCAGGGGGAGTTGAGGGGAGGGAATGTGCAGAGTCAGCATATGTGGTGGGGGGAGGAGATATTCACCACAGAGAACTACTTTTCTCTCTTGCTGCAAAGTAGAATGCACACCAATGGCCTGAAGTTGCAACAAAGTAGATTTAGACTGGATTATCAGGAAAAACTTTTTCACTGTTAGAACAGTGACACTATGGAATAGACTGCCTAGGAAGGTTGTGGACTCTCGATCACTGGAAATGATCAAGAAGAGGTTGGACAGCCACTGGTTGGGGATGATCTAGGTGTAGCTGGGTATTTCCCATGCTTCTGGGCTTTGCTGGTTGCCTGCTCCCCACTCTCTCTGATGCGCGTCAGGGTATTTCTAAGTCTTCTTCACAGGCATTGAGTGTTGGCTGCAACCAAGGCTGTGGATTTTGACTGTGGTGCACCAGTGCATCTGCTAGGCCTAGAGAGTCTTTCCCCTCCACTCAGGGTCAGACAGGAATTTTACCCCATGGGCAGAGTGGTACAGACTGTGGGGGTTTTCCTTCCACTATAGCACAGGGCATGGCCCTCTACCTGGGATCTCTTGAACATAAATTAACAACCTGCTATTGAAAGGTGTTGGCTGTTTTGGTTCTTCTGCTTTATCTGTGGCACATTAAGGTGTTGTCTTACATTGTCAGGGTTGACAATATTTTTACAAAGAGTTTAGATTATAAATTGTATATTATGGTTTAGCTAGGGATGATCCTGCCTCTGGCAGGGGTGGGACTCACTAGATGACCTCTGGAAGCTCCTTGAACTCCCATTTCTCTATGAAACCTATGATGCTGCAGGGGCTCCAGGGATACTAAGCCAAGTTCCCAAGGATGTGAAGTGGGGTTTGAAAGGAGGAGGGGAAAATCTTGGCTGGTGAAAGGCTGTGGGCTCCTCCAGACCCAGATTGGAGGTGAGGGGAGTGGAAACAGACAGGGAAAGAGGAACAGCTTAGGCTGTAACACAGCTCCTCCCTACCCTCCCTTTTTTTGATCACCACCAGGCTAACAAAGCGAGCTCCCAAGCAGGAGGGAGGGAGAGAGACAAATGGTGCTGGAATATTCAGGGAAGTATATTAAACGGCCTCTTTTTTGGCATTTACATGCGCCTGCCTTACACGTGTTGTAAATATGGTGTTCATAACTTTGACAACAGGAAGACTTTTCTTAAACAGCACTACAGAAATGTAAAAAAGGGAGCTCAGTGGAACCAGAAAACACACGCACGTGAAACAATACTATCCATACACACACACACACACTCAACTTTACTATATTCCATCACTTTTTGAAAAAAGTATATGCAATTCATAGTTGGTAGGGTCGGAAGGGACCTCAGGAGATCATCTAGTCCGACCCCCTGCTGTGGCAGGAAAGAGTAATGGGATCAAACGACCCCGGGCAGATGTTCATCCAGCCTCCTTTTAAAGACCCCCAGGGTAGGAGCCAGCACCACTTCTCTTGGAAGTTGGTTCCAGGTCCTAGTCGCCCTGACAGTGAAATAGCGCTTCCTAATGTCTAGCCTGAAACTACACTCCACTAGCTTGTGTCCGTTGTTTCTTGTAACTCCCGGGATTGCTCAGGGGAACAGGGACTCTCCCAGTGCCTGCTGGTCCCCCTTGACTAGTTTGTAGACTGCCACTAGATCCCCTCTCAGCCTTCTCTTTTGGATGCTGAACAGGTTCAGGTCCCTCAGCCTCTCCTCATAGGGCCTGCCCTGCTGACCCCTGATCATGCGGGTGGCCCTCCTCTGGACCCTCTCCATATTGGCCACATCCCTCCTGAAGTGCTGCGCCCAGAACTGGACGCAGTACTCCAGCTGCGGCCTGACCAGTGTCACGTAGAGGGGGAGGATCACCTCCTTGGACCTGCTTGAGGTCTGAGGATCTGTGGATGCACAACAAGGTATGGTTGGCCTTCCTGACGGCGTCCCCACACTGTTGGGCCATGTTCATTGTGGCATTAATGATGACTCCAAGATCTTTTTTTGTCTCAACACTAGCGAGAAGGAAGTTCCCTGGCCTCTAGGTGTGCCGCTGCTTCTTCCTCCCCAGGTGCATTACTCTGCACTTGTCAGTGTTGAACCCCATCCTGTTCTCTTCGGCCCACCCCTGCAACCCAGCAAGATCCACTTGCAGCTTGCTCCTTCCTACTAACGTACCCACTTCCCCCCACATCTTAGTGTCATCTGCAAACTTGAACAGGGTGCTTTCTTCCCCCTCGCCCAAGTCACTGATGAAGATGCTGAATAGTGCGGGCCTGAGGACCGAGCCCTGGGGAACCCCACTGCTTTTTGTTCATATACTGAATAAACAATAAACAAACAAGTATAATGATAAAAGCATGAAAGATTGAGATTTCAACTAACCACCCAAGAACACTTATATAGTTAGACTTGAGGTGTCAGCATTGTTTCCCTGCATTTATCAATTTTTCTCCCTTTTTACAGTTTATTTAATGCTTACGAGGTAAGTAACAAAATTTACAATTAATTGTTTTAAATAAACCTGGGTAAATCTTGTGACAGGCAATCAAGATAGAGAAATACAACAGCAACATAGCAGGTAAAACTAAACGAAAAAAAAGTTGAATTGCCCTTGACATTTTTCTTATTCCTATGTATAGTAAATCCTGTGTAGCAGTGACACATTCCAAATTTCATTATTCAAGCACTAAATGAATCAGTCTCCTCCACAGTGAGAAGTTCCACAACAGCAACGATACATATCCTCATTTTAATTAACCTAATGGTCTACTCACCAATCATACTGGGAGGTCTATTTCATTGCCCTAAATTAACATTTTCTTTCCATTAGGTTTCAGAAATTAAAAGACCGTCTACATACATGGTTTACAATACATTTCATCTATTGTATTCCTTTGCTTAGACTACTTAAATGTAGTCTGAAAGGCACTCACATACCAGAAATATGTTAATTTATTAACTCATATGCAGGAAGAACTATTAATTATATGGCTAAAAGTATAATTCTTTGGACTACTGTGACGTCCGTGGACCTCACGTCCGGTACCGCCCTTAGTCTGGTAGCCCCTCCCCCTCGTCCCGCCTGCCACGACTTGGATGTTAAGTGATTCGAAGGAGGGGTTCAGTGGAGATCTTCTGCCAGAGGGGCTTACCCGACATAAAGGGGGGTACTCACAGTTGGGTCCTCAGATGTTCCACGGGGCTCCGCCACCCCTATACCCCGTCCACTCGCCAACCGGTCACTTGTTGATGAGATGGTCATCCGCCGCTACTTGCAGCACTTCTTTCTGGCAGACCTCCCCGAGGCCAACGGTCGTCCTCAGGCAGCCTGGCTCCGCCTCCGCCTGACCCGGCCGCTACCTCAGGTCCTTTCCTTTCTTCTCTTCCCTGTTCTCAAAAATACTGCTCCTCAGGAATGGGAGAACTTCCCGAGTTGCTGCTCTGCTCCCAGCAAACCCTGGGAGTCACTCCTCTTGCCCCAAACGGGGCTTCCGGCTCTCGCCTCAGCCGCTGTACTGGTGCCTAGTTGCCTGCCTGAGGCTCTGGCTTTGGGGAAGCCGCAGCGGCAGCGACGTGCTGCACGCCTCCTCTCTCCTCCTCTGGCTTCCCCTTTATCACGGGGTTTGTCGGGGCTTTTAAACTTCCCGCGGCAGCCGCAGCGGCTGCCGTGATTGGCTCAGCTGCTCCCCTTATAGAGAACAGCTGTTTAAACAGCCGGCGTAATGGCGGCCGCGTCTGCTGCTGCGGTCCCAGCTCCGAAGCTGCTGTCCCTCCCGGGGGTGAGTAGCCCAGCCCATGGCTTTCTTGAGGGGGTGTTGTTGCCCCCCTGTCCTGCCTATCCTCCGCCTCTACCCTTGACGGCGGCCCGTCGCCGTCACAACTACCTTTTCATTAACTCAGAGCATGCAGTTCTGTGGTTAAGACTTCTTTGCCTACCAAACATACTTTATTTTGTTTTTCAACAAAAGTAAATTGATATTGATTAATGAAGAACAGCTCAGTCGGCCTAACTGGTGTACTATCATTTTGTTCTTCTTGACATAAAGATCTGCATTTTCAGAACACTGTAAATTGCTGTAAACATGGAAATCAAGTCTATTCTACCTATTCCAAATACCTTTAGAAGGCCCCCAGCATCTTACAAATTAATGGAATGATAAACATCCTAATTACACTGTTTAAATAATCATTATTCTCAGATCAGTGTATATACAATTACACACAGTTCAAACTAATGTCAATCTTGCTCAAAATCAAAACCAACTCATAATTTTCTTTACAGAAGAAAAAAGACTAATGGATTTTAAAGAAAGTCAACATGAAATCTAACTATTAGTTCCTTCTACCCCCAGCATCCTTTGTGATCATACAGTTAGTTCTATTTTCCAGGTTTGGATGCTCTGAAACATCAAGGTCCTGAGACTTCTCCATGACCAGATGACTGTAACTGTTCTTTATAGCAGATCAGAGACAGATCCAATTGTCATCCCAACTGGGGTCTGTGGCAGAATGCCATCCCCATCTCTTCCCAGACTCTGCTATTAGGTTTTTACTTGCCATTCTTTTATCACCTGTCTGTCAATTCAGTTGCCATAGTTACCAAGGTGAGTAGGCAGCCCCTTCCCCCATCTGTTTCATTTAACACTGAGTTGTGACCCAGGCTGGAAACATTCCTGAGGGAGGGGGAACCTGCTCCTGCGGGCATAAGAAGCTACGGGTAACCAGAGGCGGGGAAACTTGACTTCTTTATTGCGTTAGCACCGACCTCATGCCAGAGGGGTAGTGGCTCGAGAGATGTCAATGTCCGAGTTGACTGGTGGTGCTTTTTAAATTGGTTGGTTAGCCTTGAACAACACCTACCTTGATTGGACCTGGAAGGCGTGGTCAGAAAAGTTGATTTAAGAGCCCCTTCTTCCTGGAAGGGGAGAAGCCATCTTGGAAAGCATGGATTAAGCACACAATCTCTTGAGGCTCTTGTAGGCTCCAGATGAACTGGAGGAGAGAGCCATATTTGGGAATATGTGAACAACTGACCAGGCAGAGAGATGCAGATCTCTCTGGAAACTTATGGACACACCATGAACTGCCAGCCTCCAAAGTAAAGCTCAACCAGCTTCTGGATGATACTTGTGAGTAAACTACTGGGAACCTATCTAGGCATATAGCTTGCAGTAAAGGAGATGCGTGATCAAAGGCTACCTAGCCACACTGTTTGCTCTAAAGTTATTCTGTGATACAGCTCTATCCTGTACCCTTCCCCAAGCCATCCCTCTGTACCAATAAAGTTCTCCACTGTACCAAGTATAGTGGACTCACTGGGAGAGGACTCAGGTGTGCCTTTTCTACTCCCCTGTCTTGGATGACCAAAGGAGACTACTATTTGTGCTTCAGACTAAAGAAAGCACCCCAGGTTCTTGCAGTGGGTCAAGCACCCTCAAGGACTACAGGGTTGTGTACCCCAGGGGGCACAGGGCCCAGAAACAGTGCAGACCCCTGGGTGGTAGTGGCAGTGCCCTATGCTTGTGGGTGTGCTCTGGAAAGGGGTTCAACCAGACGAGAGGCGGCCCTAGGGAGGCACTCAGAGCTTAGTAGGAGGTTGGGCGCACTGAGGTGGGCGACTCAGAGGAGTGCCCCCTACTGGCCAAACAACACCCCATACTGGCCTACAGGGTCAAACAAGGATGCGTCACTGCCCCAACTCTTTTTTCCACTTCTTTGACAGTCATCATAGTTCTCATTAAGGAGCACCTCCCTTCCAGAGTGTCACTAAACTCTGAACAGAAGGAGGGCATTTCATATCTAGGAAATTTTTGCTCAAAGATCAAAGTATTCAAAACAACCATCCTTGACCTTCAATAGGCTGATGGCTCTGCCATCCTTGTGCACACTGAGGAAAACCTCCAGACCATGCCAGATCTCTTCGCAGAACCCTACAAAACTTTGGGCTTCTCTCTCAACATTAAGAAGACTAAAGTGCTCTATCAGTTTACGCTGGGCCACGAATGTGACCCCCTTCCCCAAATTACCATTAAGGAACAGACCCTGAATGTAATCAAGCACTTCCCCTACTTTCGTAGCCACCTCTCTCAGATGATAAACACTGATAAGGAGATCCAGAACAAGATCCAGTGCATAAGTACTTTCTTCAGGAAATTCCTTCAGCATGTCTTTATTGATTGCAGTCTCCAGAAAGACACCAAGATTTGGGTCTACATTGCAGTCATTATCCCCAATCCCTCTACGGATCTGAAACAAGGGTGGCCTACTATTGTCATCTCAGGGACCTGGAGAGGTATCACCAATAATGTCTCCAGAAAATCCTCCACATTAAATGGGAAGATTGCCACAGAATTTCCAGCATCCTCACTAAAGTCAATGTTACCAGCAATAAGTCAGCGATCCTCAAGCACCAATTTTACTGGACTGGATAATGTTTATAGATGCCTCATTTTACTCCCAAAACATGTGCTCTACACTCCCAGCTTAGCTGCAAACTGAGATCTCATCACAGCCAGAGGAAATACTACAAGGACACAATACAGGGTATACCTCAAGAAAGCAGATGCCAAACAGATGCTGGCTGCTGATAGACTCCAATGGCACCACAGTCTCCACACCAAGTGACAAACCATTTTGAAGTAAAAGTGTCTTGCCCTTGAAACAGAGAAGAGAGAGCAAAGGAAGGAAAAAGTAAGGAATCCCAGTCTATAACCTACTCCCTGCTGTGGAAAGACCTTCAACTTCTGTAGACGGATCTATGACCCAAAGATTGAACTCTTAAGATCTATCAATAAGCCATGGTAGAGATGGTTTTTCAATACAGTGATTGCCACTGATAAGTTACATTTTCCTGCTACTTGAGAAACACCTCCCTATAAGAAAAACTCCTGCATAGTAAAAAAAACTAATTATACAAAAAGTATGGTTAATGGACAAAGTGCAATCAATAAAAATAAGACACATTATTTTATAAGAGAAATATATTCTTCAATCTCTTTCACTCACAGAAATGGTTAGTTGTTACTTGTAAGACAGAAGTCGATTTTTAATTGGCTGTGTCCTTTTCAATGACTGCACCTTATTTCCCTGACAGATCCTTTCACCTTTCAAAAAAACAAAAGGTCAAAACCTATTATTTATAGCCTAGTACCTCTTAATATAAGGATTATTCCTTTAAAACATTAATGTTTGTGGAGGAAAGAACAGGATCATCCCTAGCAGAATATAAACACAATCTCCTGCTTGAAGTGTAAGAGGGAATCAGAGTCAGCTCCCAAAACTATAGAAGTAGCTTATTATTTATTACCTATATAACCATGCAGTTGCATAGTTTTACACAGAGATCTTAAAACTTACTCTACCAGGCTACAATTAGCTTCCCTGTCATCTAATATTATAAAAGCCTTAGTCAGTCTGTCTGTAACACTTTATTCACACTCTGATTAGTTATGTGAAACAACCAATTGGAATGAAAGTGTTTAGACAGGAGGTGGCAATTGTGCCACCATGACAGTGACAATGGAGCAGGGGGCAAGGCCAGCAGAGCTAGCCTCATCCCCCCACTGCCTGAGGCAACAGTGGCAATGGACCTGGTGCGGGGAGGAGAGAATCAGCCCTGGCCCAAAGCAATAGGGGGGGGAAGGGAAAATCAACCCCAACCCAAAGCAGAAAATGGGAAGCAGGGGCCCCAGCCCAAAGCAGTGAGGGGCAAGTGGGGAACAGCCCTGGCCCAAAGCAGCAGGGGCAGGGAGAATCATTCCTGGCCCTGGCCCAAAGCAGCAGTGGAGAAGGGACAAAAAAAAAATAAAAAATAAAAAATAAATAAATAAATCAGTCCTGGCCCAAAGCAGCAGGGGGAAGGCGGGGGGGGGGGAGGAAGCGCAAAGACACGCAGGCCTATCCCCACCCATCACCCCCTCCCCTTGTCATTCTTGGCAGGCAATTTGCTAGTTCTTATATAATATTTCTGTTGCAGAAATTGGCAGTGCAGCTACTTAAGTAGCTTTAGTTGGCACTCTTAAGAGTTCAAATTCAAGAATGCGCTCACACAGCACTGTTATCTAGTGTTTCTAAAGTTAGTTCAGTCAGGTAAAGATTCCAGCACTAGACTCTTGAAATGGTTAATTAGAGCAGGGGTGTCAAATATATGGTCTGCGGGCCAAATCCAGCCCATGAAACCACATGATCCAGCCTGTGGGTCTTGGATGGAACCTGTATATCATATGCAGAGGCAGTCTGGCACATGGGCTGGACCCAGCACCACAGGATCTGCTCACGGCACAGGGGGCCAGCATGAGGCACAAGATCTTTGCAATGCCTGCGCTGAACCAACCTTGCATGCTGTCTCCTGGAACAGTATGGATAAAGCCATGCTGAAGCCAGTGCATAAGGCTGTCCAGCAGGGTGCTACACAGTGTGAGCCCCGTGCCAACCCCCTGCATCGCAAGCAGCACCCACAGCACTGGATCCAGCCCATATGCACTACATACTGCCCTGCTACAGGGCTTGTACTACCTATGGTGCATTAGCTGGACCTAGCACCAAAGATGCTGCTTCTGGCACAGGGGCTAGCAGCAGGCATATGACACATGCAGCACCCTGCTAGACAGCTTTGTATCCTGGCTCTGGTGCACACAGCCTGGAGTCTAATCCTGACCATCCACAGAGCCAGTGCCCTGAGCTAGTCCAGTGGAGTGCCTCAGACAGTGTGAGCCCCGTGCCAGCCCCCCAGGCTCTGGGCAGTACAGTACACAAAGCCAGATCTAGCTCACATGCCACCTGCAGCACAAGCCCTAGAGTGGGGCCAGTGCTTGCTGCCCTCCAGAGAACTAGGGCCTAAACCCTTACACTAAACATATGAATATAGGAAAAGACACAATTCACCCCACAATAACTGCTTTCTAAGCACTTGTCCTCATTGCAACTAGAGGTGCACCAATACATTGGTCTGATATCAGATTGGCACCAATATAAAGAAAATGGACTATATTGGAAATAGGCCTGATGTGGCCGATAACTTGGCCATCAATGCCTGTGCATGCGTGAAGCTGCAGCGCAGCTCGCAACCAGGGAGGGGCACAGCCCAGCAGCTTGGAGAGCTGCATGCAGCTAGTAAGTCTGTTATGGTGTAAGGGGAGGGAGGAGCAGATCAACACCGCCCAGTGAGAGAGGGAGTGGGACTGGGGCAGTATGGGGTACAGGATGAAACTGCAGCTTGTCCAGGGGGTACCGGGGGGGGGGATGGCTCCTGCTGGGAGCCATGCTGGGGGGGCTGGGCCAGGCTGCACTTCAGCAGCACTGAAAAGGGCTACAGGGAGGGCTGCAACCACCCCAAGTATTGCCATAGCCTTTCCAATCCCCCGTCCCAGTGTCACCATCACCCTCCCCAAACACAGCTCAGCCCAGCCCCACCCCTCTACCGTGAAGAGCCCAGTATGGCCCCCAGCCAGCCCTGTCCCACCCTGCACAGATCTGGGGGCGCACCCCCCATCCCCTCCTGGGATGCACACAGTGGCAAAAGCCACCCCCCATCCATGCCCCCTGAACAAGCCGCAGCTCCATCCCGTGCCCTGCTCCGGCTGGGCAGTGCCTACCCTAGCCCCAATCCCTCCCTCACCACAGGTGTGTTGATCTGCGCCCCACACACCCTTTCCTTCCCCCTTGCTCTTCCACCACAGCAGACTTACCAGCTGGATGCAGCCGTATTGGAAATCGGATCAGTATCAGCCAATATGCGTCCTTAAAAATAAGCTATTGGTATCAACCCCCAAAATCTATCCATGCACCCCTAATTGCAACAGTTAGCTCAAATAATACATGCAAGTTGCATCTCAATTACTCTAAAGCCACTGAGAGCAACCACATTCTGATGCAACCCTTACATACAAAAGAGAGTACATACATAAAACAGAAATATTGTATTAGTACTGATGAGTTTTTGTAATTAGAGCTACTGTTAAAAGAGCATCAGCAGCACTGGGGCTTCAACTTCTCTCATGCCCCACATGGCAAACCTTAACTCATTACTTAACTAACCAGAGATTTTTTTGCATGAACATAAATAGAATTAGGACAAATTCAAATTACACCTCAAGTTCACAAGCAAAAGAACACAAGTCCAAAAGTAGGTCCAACATCTCAAGAATATGGTCCTGTAAAGGTATTATACTTCTAATAGTACAGTTATTGTACAAATAAACTTTCACCTGTGCCTGGAGCTGGAATCTGCTTTTCCATCCAAGTCATTTGTTTGCCAACACTAAAGACCTAAATATTCCATATGTTAAAGATACTGGCACATATTTCAAACCACAAACCTAAAAGCAATCTTTATGAATGCAGCCATTAACATTTTATTCATCCCAGCTACTTCCCACCAGAAGGACTATACCCAGAAACAGTCACATAACATAAGCCAATGTGACTCTTGAAAATACACATATTCACCAGCAGCCTGCTTTCAGCAAAGTACATAATGTAGCCTAGATGGTAACTTGTGTGCATGAAGTATAATTTTCTGCTTGATTAGACTTAATTGTAGATAAATAGCAGCTTTTAACCCATTGACTTCAATGACTCAATGACCATATTGTTAAGGCCTAACAGAAATTAGGGAAGGGTGTCTTTTTGGGTCAGGAAGTTGCAACAGTCTACAGCTGGTCAAGTAAACATATGAACTCATTTAATATGGTTAGCAACTACAGGTTTTGCATGTACTTACAGAATGTTAGGGCAAACTATATCTATTATTCCATAAATAATAATATGGTAACAAAACAAAAGTAGCAAAAGTTGGATGTATTAAAGCTGCAGTGAGTAGAAATTAAACCGTTATTAAATAAACAGAATATGTTCATTATACTCATCATCATATGTACTGAGCATAAATACAATTTCAAGTAATGCTATTTAATCACTGTTAAATGATCCATTTAAGATTTTTTTTTAAAATGACTAACCTTTATGGGTTCCTTCTAGGAAAAATGTCAGGTCTGAAAATAAACTCAGTCCTGGCAAACTAAGACAAGCTTTTAGGGTTTATTTAATTTACCCTGGGTAACTGGGATGCTAATGAAATAGTCATAGATCATAGAAAAGTATGGCTGGAAAGGACATCAGAAAGTCTACTCCAAACCACTGCTCAAAGCAGGATTCAAACCATCCTATGTAAATCCTTGCCTAACCTATTCCTAAAACTGCAGAAACAACCCTGCTGCATAACAAGGCATACTGCCCTAAACCACCAATAAATCACTCCATTTAAAACCTCACACTCCCAATAGAGAATGCTAGAACACTAATTAAAGTAACATGTCCCAGAGACATTTTGGAGAGAATCAGAGGTGAAAAGGATAAAGGCATTAAACGGTTTCTCAATTTCCCTGAAAAATATATGAGTGTAAGGCCGGGCCTGCTTTTAAAGTTTTGCTGCACAGCTATGTTGGGCAAGAGTTTGAGAGAATATCATATCCCCAACAGATGAGAACAGAAGTCTTGGCAAACAAAAGGCTACCTGAATTTGTAAAGCTTAAAAAAATAGATCAGATGTTAATTGCCTCATTCATTTAAATGTATACTCATTTGCCAAATCAGGTGCCAGTAAAGAAAAGTACCATCACCGCTCATTCTTTTGCTTTTCACATGACAGAACCAGAATGAGCCTGATTGGTTTCACATTTCTAAAAGGGATTCAGTTTTCCTAAGTTTGGGGAAAAGCTATTTAAAAGCTTCTTTCACCTACACAAATTTTTTTTAAGAATGCCAGATAAGCTTTCCTAGTGTTAGACTGATATTGTAGCCATGATGGTAAGGATGGGAGACGTAAGGATTTTTAAGGGTGGTATCTTTTATAGTTAAGTTTTCAGAATCATGCATGTATTCAGAATTTTAGAAAGGTAATATCTGACCATCTCTGCAGCCCCATTCCTGAGCCTTAAGACCTACCTACAATGAGAATTTGTATTCTTTTTCTAATAAATTAGGAAAGTGACTCACGTAAAAATCATTACTTTACAGTACACATCCAACAATTTCCAGAAAATTATCCAACAATTATCCAACAATTTCCAAAAAATTATCCCTCTACCAGCAAGACATTTGACCACACCAATAATGCTATCTTCTTCGGCAATCCCTCACAGTCAAGGATGATTGCCTTCCATGATTGTCTTATTTGTGTGGCCAGAGATGGCTGATGAAGCCTATCCAGGATCGACACGCACTACTGCAACTCAGACACGTATTTCCGTGTGGGGTAGGTGGCAATGGATTCTTGATTTGTTCCGCAACATGCTGTTTTTGCCACTCTCACTTGTCCATCTCCTATTGAGGCTTCAAAGTACTGAGATCCCTGCAGCAGACTCTTCCTCAATTTGGAGTGGTCCTGGGTTACATCTCCCACGAGTTGGCATTTTTTCAAGCTGGCCTTGAGGACGTCCCTGAAGCACTTTCTCTGCCCTCTTAAGTGTACACCTTGGCTGAGCTGGGAGAATACACATCCAGATGACGTGGCCAGTCCACTGAAGTTGATGTCAGATGATTAATCGCTTAGTGCTCATGGTGTTTGCTTGCAAGAGGACGCTAACATTGGTATGTCTGTCTTCTCACTGGATTCGGAGACCTTCTACAGGCAGCATTGATGGTATTTTTCCAATAGCTTTAAATGTCTCTTGTACATTGTCCATGTCTCAGTTCCATAAGGGAAGCGGGGATCACAACTGCTTGATGAACCATGAACTTGGTGTTGGATCTAATGTCACAATCTTCAAACACCAATTTCTTCAGTCATCCAAAGGCTTTCTTTACTTGCACATCCAAGGCAATGTTGGATTTCTTCATCGATGTCAGCCTTCTGTGAGAGATGGCTTGCAAAGTACGGGAAATAACATTTTCCAGAATCCCACCATGGATCTGGATTACTGGAGCTGGGGACTGTTCATTAGGAGATTATTGGTGGAGGACCTTAGTTTTTGAATGTTAAGCGTCAGTCCCATTTTCTTGCATGCCTCAGTAAAGACACCAACAATTGTCCAAAGGTCTGCTTCCAAATAAGCACACGCTACAGCATCAATGTATTGGAGCTCAGTGATTGAGGTTCAGGTGTTCTTAGTTTTGGGGCAGAGTTGGCTGAGGTTAAATTTGGAGTAAATATGGTTAAAAAAGAAACTTGTATGATAGTCTGCAGAAAACCTATCACTGACAAAAGGACTAACTGCAGTGTTGTATCTTTATAGCAGTGGAATGAATTGCTGCTGGGGCCATAATGATGATTTCGTTACGAGCTACATCAAGTGAGTTAGCACTTCAGCTGGTCTCATAAGTTATACAGGACAGAATTACTGCTGCGACTTCCAACTGTGTTAAATGCCCTGTCTCTAATTTGTAGCTATAGAAGTTTTAAAACTTATGTTGGACTTGCCCTAAGTAACGCTTTTATTTAGTTTTGAAAATCTGAGGGAAATGCTCCTTGCTTGCTATTTTACTATATATTGCTAATTAACAAATAGTTAATAAGCTAATACGGTCCAAGTTGCAAGACTGCTTCCCTGTTTTATGGATATAGTTCTTTTACTTTTAAACATTGTATAATTGGAATTGTGCTGAAAAAAATAACCTTACTTCGATGGTGATGAGATTCAAAAATACAATACAACTTAAAATTTGAAAAAAGTCTTTCTGTGAATTTTGATGATGTAGTGAAAAAAATTATGTTACTCTTTGGGATATATAACTTTTATTGCTTCTACCCACAAATAGCGCAAGTATCCCCATGCCCATAAAACCTATATACTGTACCATGTTATTATATATTCATACTTTTGTCTCTGCCTCAACTAGTCATCTGTCAGACTGGGAATTTTTCTTGTCTTGCCTCTGCTGTGACACTTGGACGAATCTTGTGAGAAGGTTGTAATGTGTGAGGTTGTAATGTGTGTAACTTAGAATTCCCCTAGACTGCTGAAATCCAAAGGCATGTGATTTATTGACCTAATCACTTTATCTTTGTGTTTACGTTGTTTCACCTATACTCTTTCCTCCAGTCTTTGGTTCTGCCTGTTTTAAAGGGAAAGCTTTTATAGGCAGTTGCTATCATTGTTTTTTTGGTTTGGTGAAGAACCCAGCATGTTGAGAGACTTTATCATATTATATTGCATATTAATTATATTATAAATATGTTTGTGCATATAGATCATTTAATGTGTATGAACTGCATTGTCCCATTTACACAACTCCCATATTTGCAAGAGTACTAAAACTCACAACAATATGAACGTGAAAGAGAAAGTAAATTAACTGAAAGCAGGGGTTATTCTCTAACATTAGCCTAGTACAAGGGTAGGCAACCCCTGGCACGGGTGCCAGAAAGCACTGCATGCAAAGGCATTTTGCTTGGCACACGTGCCACGTCAGCGGTGCTGTTGTAGGCAGAGACAGAGCAACACGGTGTGCCAGGTAGGTAGGTAGCAGTGCCAGCCCACTATCCTGACTAGTGGAGCATGCTACTTTGCCTCCTCACCAGACTGCATCTTGTGGCCCTGTGACTCCACGATGCTCGTTTTAATTTTCACTAACTGGTCAGAACAGCCTACAAAATCTGGTACTATCCAGGCCAAACTGGGACATATGATCACCCTAACTATAGCCACAGGAAACAGACTCTCTCATGCCTCTTCATAAACAATATCCTTTCACATATTTGAAGGCTTTTATCAAATCCTCTCTGTGTCTTTTCCCTAGTCTAAACAATCCTAGTTCTTTTAGTCTTTCCTCTTAAGTCACGTTTTCCAGGCCATTAATCATTTTTGTCCCTTTCCATTGGACTCTTTGTAATCTGTCCACATCTTTCTTGTAGTATGGGGCTCAAAATTGGACACAGATCAGGCCTCATCAGTGCCAAATAGAGCAAAAGAATTACTTCTCTTGATTTGTGAGTGACATAACTGTTACTACCACTCAGTTTGCTCTCAAAAAAAAGCACATTTTTGCCTCATATTGAGCTTCTTTAACAACCAAGTCTTTTTCTGCAGTATTGCAGCATGGTAGTTGTTAAGATCAGAGGCCCTATTAACCCATCTTTCTCTACATGCAGCTAAGTCGGAAGGCACACAACATTATTATAACATGAACACAGTTAAACCAGAAATATTATAATAGCACCCATAGTCTGTCACATCATGAAAGCAAGAAGTAGTTCAGTTGTTCAGCAGGATCAGTTCTTCTGGGATACAAAGATATTTTCAAAAAGTGCTATTTCAACACTTGCTGATGTCTTACTTCTCACTTCATGGTAGGTACAAGACTGATGCTGTAGCTGTTATGGTCCAGAAATTATGTAAAACGCAAGGATTACTTAGGGTGATATCTGTGATTATTCCAGCTACATAGTTGGCCCAAAGTTAGACAAGATTTCGGATACAAGACATTCTTCCTCAGGTCTCCTTGCATTGAAAAGCTTAACTAACTTTATCCCAACTACGCAGTTGGTCCAATGAAAGGTATGACCCTAAGAAATCCTTGACTTTCCCATTCATATTCTCATACTATAATAACAGAAAAGTCTTATTAAAATGAATCAGGCAACTAAAGGCTTTTTTCTTTCCATATTTTTTCTCAACATGTTCCACAGAGATGTTTCCACATAAAGTTAATATTATTACCACACTAACTATACAAATATGTCACTAAAATATTTTGATTTTATTTTGTTCTGGACTAGTATTTTCAACAGATATGCCAAAAACAGCAATCAAATACATTTTCAAATACAAAAAATTTTTTTTTTCTACTTGTGCTTGTGGATGAATTTTTAAAGAATGTCTTCTTATATACTTAACCATCAATTAGAAACCACAAACAGAGTCTAACTTCTATTTAGGAAATTCAAACTTAGAATTATTTATAATTAATTTAATGTATAAATTCCCAGAAATCCCAGAAAAGGCTATCCAGCAATGCAGAAATGGAATGATTCGTGCTTTTAGAATATTTCATTGCTATAAGGTAGTTTGTGCAGTATTATATATAAAGAATAAAGTACCTCAACCAGTAAAGGTTAAATGGTGATTTCCACTGATGCAGTAAGATTATAGATATACCCTTCTGTGTACTTTGAAAAACTACTTAAATGGAATCTTCTTCCTTTTTCAATAAAAGAAAACCTTGAAAATGAAAAGAGAAATCAGTCTTGCACACCTCCCATCATATTTTCTATAGTATTTCCTGTATTCAATCAGATCACTCAAAAGCACAATGCACCAGTAAATCACTAAGCCAATATAGTATGAGAGAGCTAAAGTGTTTCCATTTACATGGCATTAGTGTGGAAATCACAGAATATTTTTGATGTTTTAAACCTTTACTACAAAAATTGTAAAAACGAAGGGTTAAAACACAGAAGTGTGTAGCCCTCCCAGGGGTCAAGCGTAAGACTTTTTTTTAATAACTTTTTTCATGCTTAAAGGTATCTTGTTTATTTTTGAAGGCTGGCTTGGCTTTTATCTTTTCACAAATGCTCCCGGGGGGGGGGGGGGGGGGGGAGGGGGAGAAATCAGCAACAGTATTGGCTGTTCTGTGCAAAATAAAATGTAATTGTCAGTTAAAAATCATCATTTGTGTTCTACAACAAACATGAAACATGACTGTCAAGATGCAAAACATACAACGAGAAAGCCCAGGGTGGAGCAAAAGGGGCAAGAAGAAAAGATTTGTTGGTTCGTTTCAGAATTTATATCTCGTCTTTTTTTTTCCTCTACTCACCTCTCTAGCAACCACTTCATCTCCCACATCTCCTCTCCAACTATAACGTTGGAATTGCCACATTATACTCAACTAGAAGAAAGGTCATAGTCTTCATATTACAATTTATTTATGCCATTTAAAATGGGCGACAGATTACCTCCAAGGTGGGTTTTCCATCACAAACCATTGACAGTGAAGCAGACTTCCAGCCTTGGGTGTGGGGAAGAAGGATGGAAGACAGCGGCTATAATGGAGGGCCATGTCCTGGGACACCATGCTGTGATCCTCTGTACTGTCTACATAGAGGGATTAAACACCTCCCCATACTTGTGCTGAAAACGGAGCTTCCATACCGTGATGGCCCATGCTTCTCAATTGTGAGGAATGTTCTCATACTGGTGGCTTGCCAGTCCAGAAATGAGACCAGCTTGGCACTGATCACCATGACTGTAAGCTCATCCTAAAATTCTGTTCATAATTCCAGTCCTAACTTTAAAATAATAAATATTATCAGCAAGCCTAATTCTGTGAACACTTACTGCCATATATTGTGCTGTACCTGAGAAGAGATATTAACTTCATTGACACTTCTTTCTGTAGCAAGCACACGGTTACAGTAAGCATTTACCGTCCCATTTTATATTTTTATGTATGTAACATTTTTAGTTACTGATATAAGTAAAATAATTGTAATCACATTACATGAGGTATTGGTTTAGATAAACAATACTTGAGTACAGCCAGAGCTCTGGCATTCAACAAAATAGGG
Organism: Alligator mississippiensis; assembly: GCF_030867095.1. Taxonomy (NCBI): domain Eukaryota; kingdom Metazoa; phylum Chordata; order Crocodylia; family Alligatoridae; genus Alligator; species Alligator mississippiensis. The sequence continues at coordinate 51,595,919 of NC_081824.1, read as the reverse complement.
ATCAAATTCTACAAACATGAAAGCCCACAGGAAAAAGTTAATTTATGCTATCACCAGTCTGGCAAAAAAAGATGATCACCAACAAAGCTTTATGGAACATAACGTTATTTCCAACAATGCTTTTTCCACTGCATTTCCTAGGCAGCCCATCTTTAAAAACATGAGACTTGACAACGTTGTTCAGATGCCCCAACTCTTGACCATTCTTTTTCCTCCCTGCAACTGACAGGGGGAGTAAATGCCTCCTTCAGTACACCCACATTTTAGCTGCTCTATGGTTTCATAAAGTTCATACCTAATTTGCTATCCTATACCTTTGTCTCAGACTCCCCAAGCCCCTTTGCTACAAGTTGAGGGCAAAAACAGACATACAATTATGCTGATGGGAAAGGAAGTGTTTAATCAGTCAGGAAACCATCTGCCAAACCAGTACAACTGTTTAATTTTTCTTCTAATCCATAGCAACTGAAGGTAAACCACACAGTTTACCCCTTGGTTTACATGGGAAAATTTTAGTGGTTTATTTTCACTTACCACAGCTTAGGAACAGATAGGTGCAACTGTTTCACCCATTTCCACTGCTCTACAGTACATTTTCCCCTTTAAAGAGATATAACTGTTTCATCTATGTACTCCTTGAGTGCCAGCTGATGCTTGCTAGCTAATTGCTACCTTGTTCAGGGAACACATGCTATAATACAGTGTACTTCCACTTAGAAGAAAGCTACAGAGTAAGAGGCAGCTACAGACAGGTCCCAACAGGTACCTAATAAGTCTGAACCCTATTGGGCCTCTCACTGAACAAGCACACAGCGAGAGACAACCATCCGGGCCAAAGTTTACACTCAAAACTGTGAAGTCAAAGGATCTGAAAAGAAAAAAGGCACAGAGCTGAAGTGACTTATCCAAGGTCATAAAGCAGAAGTCAATGGCAAAGCCAGGACTAGAAACCAGGTCTCCCAATTCCCATTCAGTTCCCTGTTCACAAGACCACATTGCCTCAGAGGCACAATTTTGTCCCTCACATTTCCCTTGTTCCAGGGGGACATGGGAGAGGGGATTCTGTTCTGCCCCTGCCAAGAATATTTTAATCCCCACTCTGCACTCAGCAATGTGGTAGATGGCATATAGACTACACTGACTCCCACCTTCCAGGAATAGAGGTGTAACTAACTATAGAGAGCCACTATTGTTCTTAGATAATTTCACAAAATCCATATCAGATGTGCAAGGTGCCACCTAAGAAGCTCAATTGTTTTACTACAAATTTTTTATTGATTTTTAAATGCAATACAAAAATGGGAAATAGATATATACTACGATCTATACGTATCAACTTGAACTACATATAATATTTTGAACTTGATGACAGATCCTGAAGTTCACTTCTTTCATAGATGCCCTGATATACCTGAGGTACACCAATGGTAAAACTGTATGGACACATGGGGTAGAATCTCTACAGAAATTCCATCAGGACTTTAACAACTTCTACCCCTCCATTAAACTGACTCTGAAATAGTCCAACCAACAAATTAATTTCCTAGACATGGGTAAAGTTTTATCATGGTCACATCACCATTATATTGTATTGAAAACCTACCAACCATTATGTTGGCACTGGATTTATGACCCAGATACCTTGTTCCAGGCAGACCCAAACCCTCAGATTGACCACAACCTCTCCATTTAATAATAGGTGAATTTTATTGATGCACAGTGATAGCAAATAAGAATAATGCAAACAATTCTATATCTACCAGTTCTAGAGTTGTCAGAGTCAACGTACATCTGGCCAGTACATGAGCTTCACCCTGATGTTCCTTCTTGAATGTCAGATGTCAGGAGCCTGGAGGTCAAAGGCCAAAGCCCACTTCCTCACACCCGACAAGTGAGGTGGGTGAGATGGACTGGTGGTATGCCCTTGGTTCATGATGGCCTCACGACCCTCTTCTGCTCTGAAATCTCTCCTTTTGTATTCTTTCTAGAACTCTGATGACTATCTCTGGACATGGGTGACTGGTCTCCCTGTGGTTATCATGCTCTCCATGTTCTGTCCTGTCAGCACATTCCTTTGTTTCACAAGCCCTTCACATGCACACATCCTAATTTGGTTGTTTTACCAGGTCTGTCTACCAAAACCTGAAATCCCAAGGGCTGTGCAGTTGGGCACTGTGACCCGGCACCAATCCTACAGAGTCCCTTATCTCCATTATGGAACAGTGTGGTACATGTCTTCAGTTTCCCAGACTGTGTCTAGGGAAAGGGGCCTGGAAGGAAACTGTGTCACAAACAGGCTTTTAGAAACCAATTAACCCTTGCCGTTTCTCCGGGCCATTGTTCTAATGCAATATCTACTTTAACTACAAGCCAGTTCCCAAAAGCAAGCCTCTAAATATCATTTTCTAGCCATATTGGCATTTTCAATATGGCATTTTCAAGCCATATTATGGGTACCTCCATGCCACAAGCTTTCATCCTAAGCACACCACTAGATCCATTGTCTATACATTGTGCAAGCTCTACATTATAACCATATCTGCTCTGATCCCACAAACTGGAATGGCACACCTTAAAGGATCTGGAGCAGAGATTCCTATACTTACAATGCAAACCCAAAACCATAGCCACTCAAATCAGCAGAGCCAGACTCTGGCCCCACTCCATCTGGATACAATGCCAAACCCAAGATAAGGACAATGGAGCCCCTCTGGTTGTAACCTACAAAGTCCAGCTTGAACATCCCTGGACAACATTAATGACCTTCAACCCCTCCTGGAAAATGAGAACCATTTCAAGTTAACCATGGGGGACAAAACTGTCCTGGTTTACAGGCAGAGCCCCCCTCTCCACCCCACCCCCCGCCTTAAATGGTGTGTCTCAAGCAAAAAGCTACCTACCTCCTATTCCCACCAAGGTACCAGACCTTGCAACAGACCCAGATGCCAGCTGTGCCCCCTCCTCACCACAAAACGCATAATCACTGGACCAAATAATACAGATTATAAACATACAAAGTTCATTCACCTGCACCTTTACCAAGATCATATATACACTAAACAGCCAGGGTAATCCCTACTTAAAAGAATGAAGTGACACCAAAACAAGTCCAAAAACATACTAAAGCCTGTGGCAGAAAATCTTAATCTTCCTGGATATTGCTGACCTCAGAGTACCTGTTCTTAAACAACAGAAATTTAAAATCCCACTTGAACAAAAAACTGCAGAACAACAGATCATCCACAGAATAGATTGTGTTAAATGTGGTCTAAACAGTAATAAGAATCTATAATCCCATTACCTAGATTAGCTTTTTTGAACCCCCTGTCCCTTGTTTGTCTCTCTCCATACAGGCCCTCCTCCTCCTCCCTCTGTGTCTTTTGTATTCAAATTGCACTATTTAGAAGTCTAGTCTGTGCATGTCCTTTCATACCATATAATCAAGTGAGAACTTACTCGTGAAAGCTTACACATCTCTGATTCAGATGGCCTAAGGTTCATGTATACTCTAAACTTGTCTGATTCCAGACTAACGTAGCTAACTACCTTTCTCTATGTACATGTTTCTTATAATCAATAAACGGAAAAAGATAGGAAAAAGAAGAAAACAAGAAGAAGGGAGGGAAGAAGAAAAAGGAGTAATAAACTTGGTTACCAAAGTATTCTAAGAAAATTTTCAAAATTGTAACAAACTTGTCAGAACAGTTATGCCTGCAAAACGTGACTCACTTGCAGTGAGTCATGACAGTTGCACTATCTCACTATACCAGGTTTCAATCTTCAGAGATGTCCTACTTTCCAATGAAGTAATATAATCCTCCATGTCACTAATAAGGCTATTAGGGATATACCCAAGAATACACATACTTGCCAAAGGTATCAGCACTATGTTCAAAACCATATGAACTCTGATTATAATTTCTTTCCAAAAGGAATCAATAATAGGGCATGACCAAAACATGTGACCAAGTGATGCCTACTAAAAAATTTCTAACCAGTTACCACAGGACAGGGGTGTCAAACTCATCTGGCCATGTGTGCCAGGTGAGAAACATAGGGCCAGTCCACAGGCTGAATTGGGCTCCTGAGCTCTCCTTCTCTCCATACCAGATTCAGCACACATGGCATCTATCCTGTCCAGTCCAGGATCCACACTGCACCCTTACCCTTCCCGGCAGGTCCAGAACCACGCCACAAGCAGTGTCCACTCTATCTGGTCAGGGACCCACACTGCATGCAGCACCTGTGAGCATTGTATGCAGTACTGGTCCAAGATGGGCTGGAGCAGGCACTGCTAGCAGCACGCATCCTAAACCAGCCTGTCATATGCAGTGTAGACACCAGACTGCCTGGAGCAGATGTCATATGCTGTGCAGATCCCAGTCCAGCAAGAACAAGTGTCGCATCTGGTGTGCACCACGCTGCATGCGAGTCAACTCAGATCCAAGGACAGCACAGCAGGCTGGATGATAGGGCTCCATGGGCCATGTCCAGCCAAAAAGCCATAACTCTGGCACCCCTGCCCTGGGTAAAAGCTGAAGTGTCCAGTGGCAAAGCTGTTAAGGTTTGCTATATAGCTTCAAAGGTGCAAGTTTAAGTCTTCAACCAACCTGGCAGTTAATGGGCACCTCATCTTTTGCACTGGGAAGTCAAAAAGGTCAGATATGAGGCTATTCGTATCATTATGTTGACTGTCATTATCTACTGAATTGTCATAGATTTCATAGACATTAGGGCTGGAAGGGACCTCGGAAGATCATCAAGTCAAGTCCCCTGCCTCAGGGACAGGAAGTCAGCAGGGGTCATAGGATCTCAGCAAGATAAACATCCAAATTTCTCTTGAAGGTGTTCGAAGTAGGTGCTTAAACCACCTCCAGCAGCAGTCTATTCCAAACCTCGAGGGCTCGGACAGTAAAGAAGTTCTTCCTTATGTCCAGCCTGAAACGGTCCTGAAGGAGTTTGTGACTGTTTGATGGTTTTCATCCCCTGGGGCACTCTGGTGAACAGATGTTCCCCTAGGTCCTGGTGAGCACCCCTGCTAAACTTATAGGCGGCCACCAGATTACCCCTGAGCCTGCGCTTTTCCAGGCTGAAGAGTCCCATAGCTCTCAGCCTCTCGTCATAAGGTCTGTTTTCCTGACCCCTGATTATGCGCGTGGCTCTCCTCTGCACTCTCTCAAGCTTCTCCCCATCCTTTTTGATTTGTGAAGCCCAAAACTAGACACAGTACTCCAGCTGCAGCCACACCAAGGCCGAGTACAACGGGAGAATGACATCCTGGGATTTGCTTGAGAAGCATCTATAGATGCAAGCCAGCATTTTGCTCACTTTACTAGCCGCAGCATCACAATGAAGGCTCATGTTCATCTTGTGGTCAATCATGACCCCCAAGTCCTTTTCGTCCATAGTGCTAGCCAGCGTAGCACTGCCGAGCCTATAAGCATGCTGAGGGTTTTTCTTCCCAAGCTGGAGAACCTGGCATTTTTTGGTGTTAAACACCATCAGGTTCTCACCCGCCCATTTCCTGAGCCTGTCAAGGTCAGCCTGGATTGCACTCCTGGTCTCAGGTGAGGACGCTTTACCCCAAAGTTTGATGTCGGCAAACTTGGCCAATCCACTTCTGATACCAACATCCACATCATTAATGTCATGTTTTAACCATGCTAACCTCATATGCTTCTAGGTTTTGGTGGGCATCTGACCTTGACTTTCACATACAAATCAGAATCTGAATATAAGGAAGTAAATGAAGAGGGACATATATTTCCCCCCCCCCCCCCCAACTCATTTCTTTGTCCTTACTACCATCTCACTGACCCACATCTTTGGTTCCTTTAAATTTCCATCTGCAATACTATCACCTAACAATTGACTGTTGACTGCATTAGCTTTCAGCATAAGCAAGTGTTTAAATTATGACACCCAACAAACTCGTTACCTATTGGCCATAGAATACCATGTCACTCTTCCCTCTCACCTATACTAGTTCATCTGGAAGAATCATTTGTAAATAAAGCTATATTATTAAACCTGCTAAACAACACAGAGCAGCAATTTATAAGCCTTCAGTTATTTTGATGTGGTCTACAAACTTTGCTTTCACGCTGTGAAAACATCTGTAAAGCAGTAAGCTTTCCACTAGATACTTTAAAAATTCAGCTTTTCTTGATTTGACCAAGTAATTTCAAAAGAACCCTTCCCATACTGGTTGGCTTTTCCATATCTTCCATTAAGTTTCTTTTAGTATAAGAAAAACTGTGATTTAATCTGTAGATGACAAAAATATGTGGGGAGAACCAAACTGCAAAGAAATTTTCAAACAAGATTATCAGTACAGACAAGAAGAACTTTTTTTTAAAGCAAAAACCAGTATGTCTTATACCCAGGTAAATAATATGAACAGCAAATATATATGAATGGATTAGACAAAAAAGTTTTTATATGAATTTATTTTCATCTCGTTTCTAATACTATCCAGAATTACTCTACTACACCTCTACACTAAGAATTACTGTCATTGCAGAGAAAGTATAGACTAAAAGTGTTGCAATATAATAGCTTTTAAGAAAATGAGATGGTTACAAACCACTGCTATAGGTTATCTGAAATAAAAAGAGGAAAACTATTAATAAGAATTCATTAGCTCATTGATACCCATTCTGGAAAAGCATGTGTGGTTTTTTTCAAGATTTTTCCTCCCTATTTTTTTTATCTTCTACAGAGTCAAACCTTAAATTCAAAAAGCAATGTACCTCAGAAAATGAAGAAATAATATTTACTCAACAACTGGAACTGGTAGAAATTAATTCACATGACTATTTGGCAAGCATTCTGAACTCAGAAATGATTACAAAAGTCTTTTAACAAGTTTGGAACTTAAGAAATTAAAAGGACATTAAGTGGTAAATAAACAACTCTAAAACACTGTGGTTGAAATTATACTGAAATACAAGCATCCTGCTACGCTTACAGAAAACTTCAGCATGAAAGATTCAGAGAACAAAGTCATTGTAATCACATTTTTACACAATGCTGCCAAAGCTATTACCTTACTAACCTTGTATATGCATATTATAAAAATCATCCATTTATATTACAGAGAATTACTTTGGGTTAACACTGAGGACACAATACCTGAAATGAATTGCAAGTGACAAGTCCCTCATTAATCATATTTTTCAGACATTAATGCCACCACATAAAGCCTTCTAATTCACTATTTGAAGAATTTAGGCACTATCTGCAAAACAGTTTTTTCAGTCCCATCTCCCAACTAGCTAGTTCTCGGAAGCTACAATGTAAATTAACCATAACAAAGGCAGGATTCTTTTTAATATGAAAATGGACATTAGTGGCTTCAAAAGAATACTGAAGCTAAATATCAGCATTTGATCACCACTGCTAACAATGTTGAAACATACATCCCAAAACTGAGAAGATGGAATAAAAACATTCTGATCAATATATTCTTTAGTACTCAGCATCATATTTATGTCAAGCAGAAATTAATGGTTTGTGTGAATTGTAGTGCTTGCAATAAATGAAAAATCACTCTGCTTGACTAAGCAGCAGTCTTAAATGTTTTCAGGCAGAGATGAACAAAACTTATTTAAAATTTCTCTTTCAAAATATTTCAAGCAAATGTATCCCATTGCTGAAACCAATCGTACTGGATCCTAAAGACAGAAACTAAGTGACAGTCCATGAGTAGGGACAAGTATTTCTTTAAGAGAGATAACTGATCTAAAAAAAATAATTCAGAGTGTACAATATTTCCCCTTGATGCAAGAAATTTAAGTGAAGAACACCACCCCCCCAGCTAAATATTCCAAAATACTTTATTTTATTTGCAACCTCCACAAGCAACTGTCACAGTTTGTGTTACTAGAAAGTTGTCTCCAATTCAGGAGAAAAATATTGCTAAAATACTGATAAAAGATCTACCTAAAAATTGATGTTGCATTTGAATAGGTATACCTTTGGAAATAACTGGGACTGCATTATTAAAAATAAAAATAAAATCAGAAGACATTTAATTATGTCTTTTTCTGATATTCCTTTCAAAATAGAATCATACCAACGTGAAAGTGGAAACTGCAGCTATAGAGACTACATTTCTTAACATAAAATTAAAGTTAAGCAACCAATAGAATGTAAAATCTATTTCTGTACACATATAGGTCTGGATCCATTCTTCCTTATTCAACTGGTTTCAGATTAAACTGGCACCTTTCATCTTCTTTCTGCATCTAATATTTACCCTGCTATTTTAAGCCAAGTGTTTAGAAGAAGTATAAATTTACCTTTACAGAGCTAGACTACAGAAAGTCAAATAAAGCAGCAAAGAGAATATCAAAACTTGTCAGTGGTAGAATTCTGTCTTTTCACAAAAGCCAAATGTTTAGTAAGTTAACAGTTTAAGTGATAGTTTCAAGACAGAAAAAAGTCGAAATGTAACCAAGAGTGATGCAACTTAAAACAGCTACCATAAAACTAGCCTGGAAGAAACATAAGGAGGGATCATGCTACAAATAAAGATTACAAGACTTATACAAGCAAACTCTTCAAACCCACAATAAAAGCACAGATGTTACAAACATACTTAAAATCTCTAACATTTGCTTATGACTCGCAATATAATGTCTAATGGGTACTAAAATGTTAAGAGAAAACATTCTCTAAACTTTTACACATTGGAAATCTGCTGTCTCATTAAACCAAAGAATTTGATACCTAATGCAACATCTCAGCCTAGGCTAATAAAACTATGCAACGGGAATGAATGCATACTGATTGAAATTAGGTTCCAAACACAAGTCTTTGTGTACTATAACTGAAATAATAAATTGATTTTGAAAACCTGGTTAAAATCAGCAGAAAGCAGAGTTAAATTACTGCCATATTTAATGAAAACCAGAGTGCTGTACCTCCTCTTTGAGATTTATAATATCTCAACTCATAGAAACTGCAAGTAAAGAGACCTTCTCATGGAAAGTTAACATTCTTTTAACAAAGTAAATGTTTCAAATCTGCAATCTAGGACTACAGTCTACAAACAAAGAAGGATTTTCTGCTGAAGTACAAAAAGTAAACTACCACACCACCTTAAGATACAATAAATCTTACAGGTAAAGGATATTCAAATATGGGGTGGTAGTACTGGATGCTTTTTTACACATGCATGCATCCAGAGGGATGACTGAAGGCATTTTTACACATGCATGCACCACAGCGCTGCGCACTTTGAAAAGTGCCCAGTGCTTAGACTCTTGCACTTGCATTAGTGGAGAAATCCATGTCAGCACACAAAAAATGGCAGCAGTCCACTTTTGAACTAACATACAAAGGTGTTTTAGTTCAAAAGCACACCACCATTTTCTCCACGCTGAGGCGCATTTTGCCAGTTATACAACTTCAAGTAACGCAGCACAGTGTGCCTCAGCTCATGTGTGGAGGTGGACATTAGTGGCATTAATTGGACCTGCTGTGGAAGCATGAAAAAGTAGATGTGCAAAGGGCTGTGCAAAGCTTTGGGTGCTGATTCAATTAGAAGGCAATTCGGCCGGATTCGGAATGCAAATCAAATCAGGAGACCCATTAATCTCTCTGAACTGAATCAGAGGCTTCTGATTTGGTATGGAGAGATTTGATGATTTGGACATAGACACAGCTTTATATGCTTTTTCTACATACCTCAAGGTAACAGGTGGCTTGTGAAAGCTGAGATGCCGGGGTGGATGGAGTGTCCCACGCCCCCTCCCCCCCGGCTGAGCAACTGGTGCCTCCTGGGTCTGGCGGGGGCACCTGAGGTTCCCCCGCGGCCAATCGCCGAGCTGGGGGGGTGTGAGGTCCCCTGTGCGCTCTGCAGTGGACCTGGAAGTGGACCAGAAGTACTTCCAGTCCACTTCTGAGTCCACTGCCCAGCACGGGGAGGGAAGGAAAGCTTCCTCACTCCAGTGGGAAGCTCCAATTGCCCCACCATCTCAGCACTCATGAGCTGCGCCTGGTACTTCAAGGTATGTAGAAAAAACATATAAAGCTGTGTCTATGGCCAAATCACTGATTCTCTGAGTCAGAATCAAATCTTCAGATTTGGATTTGACCGAATAGAATTGAGACAGTGATCCAAATCAGTGAATCGAATCACTGTCCCCCAAATCGGCCGAATCTGAATCGAATACGGCCCACTTTGCACACCCCTAATAAATACCCTTAGAGAACCAGTTACTCTGAGGTAAGCTAGAATGCGATTCTACAGCAGCTTTTTACAGCTTGTAACTATTCCTGTGCATGCTTTACCCTGAGGCAAATATGACTGTTGTTGGAAGGGCGTCCAATCCAAAAGAATTTGAGAACTACTGTTCTAATCCAGTGTTAACAATGCTGTAGAAAGAAATTAGAGGATCCTGTGCTGTCAAGGATACTATTTTTCTACAGCCATCTTTTGCATTTCATTCCTCAGACTGCAAGCTTTACTTGAGGTTCTCTTGGTACATCACCCAGTACAACGGAACCTTGAGTCCGACTGGGCACTATTCCAATATTAAATACTAGATTCAGGCTATTTAGACTAGATCCCCAGACTACTTGTTTTTCCAAGACTAGGGATATTAATGCCCTTACCCTTGAATGAGTCCAAGGCTGGTAAGACAATTGGGGGTGGCCAAATGTTATATGAGGTTACAACTGAAATAGTTCACCTTATTTCCTGTCAAGGAATTGTATATTGCTCCTGCATACCAGCTCCCTCCGAAGATGACTAATATCAACATGAGTGCAGTGAACCTTGTGTATAACGTACAAAGAAGTTTAGAATAAATGCTAGCTATTACTAAAGCATCACCAAAAACTCAAGTTCTAACATGTTGTGAATTTATCTACACCTAATATTAAATCTTATGTTAAGAAATAAGAAATGCTGAACTTAGCACAACTACCACAAAAGACAAAAGCAGAGCTATTTACTTTCAAATGAGTGAGGAAATCTGAAGAGAAGATGCTTGAACAATCTATGGCATTGAGCCTGAACATAAAACTTAATAGCCATCATTAGCAGCATTTCCAACTGTCAAGAACTATGAAGGACCAACACAAGCAATTGTTTGATTTGACTGACAGGCACATCAGAGCTCTCCTCCACATAGACTGACCATAAAGAATTCATACCATGTGATACTATAAACACAACACTTGCACACACAGTAGTAGTGATTATTTGCTACTCTTCTGCCCTATCACCATGCACAGATTCTGCTTTTTGATTAAACTCATTTCTTTATGTTATTTAATGGAGTCTCTACTGTACAGAGATGTTGGAAGCATTAATCTATGTTCTAGTACGAAGTAGTACAGTATCATCCCACTAAGGAGGCCCAACAATACTTTGCAACCAAAAGGATGGTAACTTCAGTAAATGATCTCATAGCATGGCACAACTGCATGCTGTTCAGAGAAATCAAAGCAGGCCTTTATCAATAAACAGCCTTAATACTTTTTTCCAGGAGTATCTCTCCATCTAGCTGAATATATGCTACTTTGACATAACAGCAGCAGTTAATGAGGATACACTAACAAGTGTAGGATAAGAAAGAAGTTTCCCCACAGCTGCAGATCTATAAATGCATTTGTAATCTTCTGTGTTTTTCTCCAGTACATCTTGTATGGAGATTCCTCTCTAGCCTTGCCGTTATTCTTAGGGATGAATGGCTTGATTATGGAAATGATTTTGGGTCAGTTAGCTAGGGGCCTCACCTGCCACGTCTTTGATGATGATGACTGCTTCCAGATTGGGACCAAAACTTCATCCTCCCATCTCCCCTTAGCGTTCCCCCTTGGTCATTCCTGCTGCTCCACCTTTGTGGGGCTCCAACCTCCCCTACACCCCACCTAACGCGAACCTTGCTGTCATCACCTGTGTTGTTGAGGCTGACGTCCTGTGCCGTCTTTGATGCTTGGGGTCCTGGAATATGACAGCTGCCAGGTGTGAAAGATGTTGTTATCCCAAGCACTTCTCCCGGCCTTCCTCCTTCCCAATTACATGTTGCCTAGCTTCAGTACCAGTCCGTCCCCCACTGCGTCGCCTCTGCCCTGGGTTCGGTACTTGCCATCCACCTGACTTGCGCGTGTCCCAACTCCACCAAGTTCTGCTGGGCTCCAGTCTCTATTGCCAGCTTCCTCAGTCCACGTCAGCTCTGTGGACCACTTCTCAGGCCCCTTCTGGCTCTGCATAGTCGTGGAGACCCCTTCTTGGGGTCTCCACCAGGTCCCCTCGCTGGGACTGTTTACGTTCTCTGGCCCCTCCAGGCCGGCTGGAAACGCCACTTCTGGTCCCCACCGCTTGTCTTCCATTGGGCTTTTTATTCTGGATCCGGAGGTCTGGCTGCCCAATCAGTCCCGGAACACTGTTATAAAGCATGCCCACACCAATGGGCCTGCTAACCTCGAGAGTGTCGGGATCAGCCATTTTTTTTCTCCTTTTTTAATTTTTCTACAGCAGCTCTGCCCACCGTGTTTTCACTTTTGCCGCTTTGATCTCCCTGCGCAGTGTCCCACCGCCTCCACTCCATCTTGGGTAAGTCTTTTCCACAGTATTACACACTTGTATCCTCACATTATAGTTATAACTACCCATACATAACACTGATGGTTTGCTTGGGGAGAGGGGGAGGGAAGGGCAGGGGCCCTGTTGCTTATGGTAGCATTAGAAATATGGTAGCAGATTTTGCATTTGCTATTTCGATAAGATCCAATCCAGTTTGGTATTTGTTGGTGATCTGAAGAGAACACTCTGCTGATGAACTTAGCAAGTTTAGGAAAGCTATAAGGTGGAATCTCTTTCAAAATATAGTCTCTTTTAGTACAAGTTGTTCCGTAACCTTTCATACAAAGCCCAGTACTGGATGCATGTGACAACCAACCACAGGCATTCAACTAGTAGTGGTTTTCTATTCATACTATAGTAGGCTTGAGGCCAGGTAAAAGGGAAGCTCATTCAAAGATGAGGTTTATTTCACTGTGGTGTAATGCTCCTGTTGGTAAAAAGGCAGATTTTAGATTGGTGAAATAGGTGTTGAGAATATTTTTTCTCAGACAAGACTGACAGTATCTAAAGGCCTGGTGCCCGATGATCTCATGAGGTCTCTTCCAGTCCTAAACTTCTATGAATCTGTGACAGAGAACAGCCTTTTTAGCATGGTCACTGGTTTTATGGAACTAAGTAAATGAATTGTGGGGTTTTTGTATATAGTTGTTTGTAAAGAGTGATGCTTTATGTTGATCATGGAAGTATGATCAGTATTATGTTGATCTAGGAAGTAGACCATTCCAGAGAAAATGTGATAGAAGGCTGGTAAGTAAGCTGGAGAGACAGAGATACAAATCAACAAACAAAAATCAGTTTGGTCCAAATGATGAAGCTGTCATCTATGTACAATGGGTATAGCACTGGCTTAGGGGTACTTGTCTAAAAATTATTATTCAAGGTGGCTAATGAAGAAACTGACATATTGGGGACTGTCTCAATAGACAGAGAGCAAAATCAGTTGTTGAAAGAAAAACTGTTGTGGATGAAATGTTTGAGCTTAGCAATATATTGGGGCTGGATCTGAAATATGAATGTTGTCTACAGCCTGCTAATATATTTTAAGCAGGCTATAAAGCCTTCAGAATGGTAGTATAGATGCTGATAATATCCATAGTGGCAAGGATGGTATTGCTGAAGGAGAAAGCTTATATTGTGATTTTTTTTTTGAGGAAGTCCCCTGTGTCAGTAGAAAATGTGTTCTTTGAGGGACAGGCAGTTAAACACTTCTGTATCAGCCACGAAAGCAAAAGTGCCATGGATGGAAATGATAGGTCTGCCAAGATTTTCTTATTTATATAGCTTATAGCACCCCAAGGTGCAGCAGAAACCTTGGTAAGAACCACTGGATTAAATGAACTGGAAAAGTCCCTTCAAACTGTATTATTTTTATGATTCTGTCTGTGGCCTTGGCATTCAAAGTTCTGTGTTTGCATAAAAAATGCTTTCCTTCAAAAGTATTTCTAATACACAATCCAAAAAACTGGTGATAATACAAGACACGAAAAAAGGTTACAGCTACATACGCATTTTTCCCTACAATTCTACAGCTATGGAAAATACCATGAAATTCAGACAGCTACTGCCAGGGACTCTACTTTTAGTTTTGTCTCACTGGTTATTCACAGACTAAATGTGATGAAGATCTTTGTCTTCTGAGATAATTTTAAGCATCTGCCCAGAAGATTAGATCCCCAGTTTCTTTATAAATGCCAAACTGAAGTCTATAGGAAGAAGTCTATCCAGATTAATTAGCAACAGGAGAAGTACTGTATTTACCCAAATGCAAGAAAACTTTGAATTCAAGATAAACCCCCCAAATAATTAGATTCCGTGCATATAAAAACATATTTATAAATATGTACAATTTTCCATGTACAGAATCTAATTATTAGAGGTTCATCTTAACTTCCTACACCTCAAACCCCACCTCTGCAGCAGAGCAAGCAGTGGTAGGTGAGGAGGCAGCAAGGTAGTCAGTAGGGGAGGCAAGTACCCGGACCCCTGCTACTTGCCCCCTACCTCCTGTCCCTTCCACTACTTGGGGAGAGCAGGCAGCAGGGGACATGCTGCCTTTGCCTCCCCAAGCTCAGAGAAGACCAATCATTGAGAGCTTGCTCCCTCCCAAGCTAAAGAGCAGAAGCTGCCAAAGACAACCCTCCCTCCACTGCAAGCATGGCAGAGGCAAAGAGAACTGCTCTCCTCACCTCCACCACTCTCAGTAGTGCTAATGCCAGAAGCCCAGCTTCTGGAGATCAATAATGCTGACCTGAAGTCTGACCATGGACTCTGCCACCTCACAAATACTTGTGAGGTAGGCAGAAAAGGTAGGTTTAAACAGATTTGAGAAGGTTTTCCTTTTCAATCATTAATTACATACATTTTTAAATTACATTAATTAGAAGTACACCAATACATTGGTCTATATCATATCAGCACTGATAAAATTAAAATTGTCATTATTGGTAATCAGCTCTCTTGGGTGATGTGGCTGATAATGTCGCCAATAAATGCCACGTGCATGCACGCAACCAGCACAGCAGCTTGGAGAGCAGCGTCTGGCTGGTAAATCTGTTAAGGTGAACAGGCAAAAGGAGGGAAAGGGTGTAGGGGGAGCAGATCAAGGCCCCCATGGTGAGAGAGGGAGTGAGGCTGAGGCAGGTGCTACCCACCTGGGGCAGGGCATGGGATGAAGCCATGACTGGCTCATCTGGAGTGGCAGGAGGGCAGCTCCCACTGCTGCGCACACCCCTGGGGCAGGCATAGGAGGTGTGTACCCCTGGGAGCTGTGCGCAGGGTAAAGGCAGGCTGCCACTGAGGGTTGAGGCCAGGGGCTGTGCTGGGCTCTTCCCAGCAGTGGTGGGGCTGGGCCAGGGCTTTGCTCCAGGCAGCCAGCAGTGGTGCTGACTAGGGCTATGGGGTGGGTCCCCCCGTAACCCTTCGCCCCTTCCCCCACAACAGACTTACCTGCCAGACGCTGCTCTCCAAGCTGCCAGGCAATTGGATCAGTATTGGCCAATATGGCTCATGATTTTAAGGTGCTGAATAAACTAATCCTGAAAGGCGGCCTCGTAGAATAACCTTAAGCTAAAGGATGACAGTTTCGACACACAAGCTTGGGACTGGGCTATGAGGATATCACTTTCACCCTGGTATAGAGAATATCTGCACTAGAAGAACTTCCTTAAAAAATTAAACATACAGACCACTACAAATTTTAGGGTACTATGGAACTGAAGTATACTATTTCTAGGGAAGGTAACAAATTTGTTCAAGAACTAGATTTCAGAATTTCCAAGGAAGTACTGTAGAGTGTAAAAAGGTACCACTCTACCAAAAAGCTTTCAATATAAGACATCAAAAGTAACCCAATTAAGTAACAAAAACTTGTATGTCCTTTTTTTCCTGTTTAAAAAAATGACTACTCCCAAAATGAAAAGTCAAACAGACCAAGACCCTGACTCCAGAAATATATGGTTTCTTACTAATGGTTCTTTTTGTTCTTCAAACCTTTTCTCAGCAACACAAACAGACTACTTGTGGCAGCCCATTAAGCCTAAAATAATTAGTGTATTTTTTTATATAAAGACACTACAGTAGCTTATTTCATTAACAAATGCCTTTAAACGCACAATGACATATCATAAATATATACTTTCTACGTGTCTAAGTGTCCCAGCCACTGCCAGTCTGATTCATTATAACACTTAATTGTCTTGTATCATGGTTCACACTCCTAGGTCCTCCTGTGCAAAATACTTTAACTTTAGAACTATGGGTGATGCATGTGTGGGGGGGGGCTCCAAATATATTTTTGCTCAATGAAAGCGAAATGATCAAATAAATAAATTTACAAGCACAAAAAAAAAAAAAAAAAAGCAGCTATTTCAGTATTCTGCAGTTCCCTAGCAACTAGAGTCCGCTGATATTTTCTCGTCACAAGCTGGCAATATGGATAAAATCTGTTACATTTCTGTGCAGTCATGTGTCAATGTAAAGCAGGAAGAATCAAGCTGTAAATAATGGTGTTAATACACAATATGTTTTAGTAGAGGTGTATTTTGTCTTCAAAATTAAACTAATAATTATGGAGAGTTGTTTTTTTTTTTTTTTTTATATTAAAGAGTTTGCTGATCATGTCATGGGGGGGAGGGAGAAAGCTACTCCCTTTCTGATAAAGCCACAAAACATGGAGGTCAAGGGCCATATTAACAAGTCTTAGGTTGCTCACTGTAAATGGTAAAGTTCCAGTTCCCAGAAGTATATCTTTCAGACTGAGATCCAGGAATATCATCAAATACAAAACAAAAGTAACCCCCTTAATTAACTACGATCAACACTAGTTATTGGAGGAAAATAATGTTTTTGCACTTTAAATCCCTTTTTTCAGGGAAACATCTTCATGTTCACTACTGGGAACTGACATGGTAAGGAAAAAGGAAAGGCAGAGAACCCCTACTAAATAGCTCTAGAGCAATAACAACCTGGAACTCTCTAATGGATACTTCTATCTCTAAAGAAGAGAAACAGTTTTCATAATGTTTTATAAATAGTTATATATTTGAGTAAGTTTTAGCAAAATATTTCTTCTGAAGAAGCTGGCATTCCACCCAAGAAGCTACTTTTATAGAATGTTCTTTAGTCCTTTGCCAATAGAGAATCTTTTTGGCTGTATGACTTGGGGATAAGGAAGCTTAATCATATGACAAACTTTTTCCTTCTGCATTTGGAATGCAAAGCTAGGAACGTGTGTGCTTGCCCAAAACTCCATTCTTTTAAAAGAAGTTTTACTAGGGGTCAAGGTAGACATTACATTTATTGCAACGTGCAGTCTGCTCAGCCAATTCCCGAGGTGTGAGAAGCTTATATGCATATGTACAGTGTCTTCCTTAATAACTAACCAGAAGATACCTAATAAAAATTTATTGAAAGGCAATTGATTCTCCTGACAGACTGCTCCACACCTTTCTAAACACTCTCTCTTCTGGAGAAATGAGAATATACTTACAATGCTTAGTAACTATCAACAAGGCTTGCAATATTAAGTAGCTAATTGTTTCTTCCTGGTTGGTGTTTATTACACCTTTCAAGACCTTGCAAAGCTTGTTTCTTTTTGTTTCTTCAATATAATCATCTGAATGATGCTTTTACTTGGTCCTTCATAGCACTTTCTACTGGAGAATCCCAAGATACATTATTCCTTTAATGGGTTTTTGTATAAAAGGAAAATTAGTGATTTTATAATTTCCCTTCTCTTTAAACAGTTTCCAACAGAATATTCCCCCCAAAGCTTTAGCAAGAGGTAAGGAGAACCTCACCAGAAGTTGTGAGACTTTTTAGCGCCTCCCCCTCACCCCCCCCACCCAAAACAGTGGAAATGGGGCAATGTACTGGACGTGATTCCTTACTATGGGTCACATGTCATGACTACCTTCAGAACTTGACCTGTTGTTCCTGAACAAACAGGAAATGTAGGTGGGGGGAGGGGGGGATCTTTATGAAAAAATAAGAAACTCAGTGTAAAAGTGAAACAATTTCAGAATAGTTTCACTCCAAATTCTGAAATGAAAAGAGCAAACAAGTGAGAATGGTGTCTCCAGAGAAACTACATTCCCCTTTCTAAAGCAGGGATTTTTCAACTGGGATATAGCAGCAACCTGGGATGCTGCAACACTATTTCAAGGGTGCTGCGTTGCTGCTCCTGTCAGATGGAATTTCCCAGTGCCTCTGTTTCCAGGAGGCACCGTTCAAGCCTGGACAAAGAAGCAGCTTCTGTAGAGGGGAAAGAACTTCATTGCAGCCCAGCCTGAAGGAATCCCAATGTCATAGCTAGGGTGAGCAAGGGGGGCACAAACCCCAGGTGCCAACTTACAGAGAGCACCCTCAGGTCCCCTCCATGTGCTTGTGCCTTAGACCAGTGTTTCCCAAGCCAGGTGGGCACACACACACACACCCCCACCACACATCCCTTCTGCCTATTCTGTGCAGCTTGCTGACCATTGCTGCTGCCTATAGACATCAGTTATGAAGAGTAAGTGATGGCTGCAGCAGAGGTCATAAGAGCAGCCCTTGGTACAGATGAGGGACGGCTAGGGAGGCATCAAGCAGCTTGGATGTTGCAGAGTGCTGCAGAGAAATGCACAGCATATGGCAAACAGGGAAATGCCATAACAAACTACACCACAGGAGGTGGAAGAGACACATAGGAGGCATGAGCACATCCACCACGTTTGAGAAATACTGCCCTGGGCTGCAAGCTTTACTCATTGCATCTCTGGGAGATTGGGGAGCACACAGTGCAGTCAGTGCCATCCCTATCAGGCACAGCATGGCTCCAGACTCCAATTCCCCAGCTGGGGATTTCACTCCTGCTGTTCTCCCAAAGTGCTGGGCAAACTGCCCCCTCAGGTACCAGCTAAGCTGCCTGGCAGGCAAGGACCAGGAATTACTTGTGCAGGGAAGCAGATGAGCCAGAACAGACTCCCCCTGGAGCAATGGGCTCTCACTGACACCACGATAGAGCCCCTATTTCCTCATTTGCATAACTCTGCAGCTCAGTTGCATCAAAGCTGCCTCCAGGTTGACCATGCCATCTCCCCCTCTCTCAAGAGCCCCACGGGACCCACAAATTCAAAACTGAGAGACCCAAGGCAGGCCAGATGAAGATATTCACTGCCCTCTGCACTCAGCATGCTAGGGTAGGGGATGTCTCTCCATGGCTATGTCTACAGCAGACATAATGGGCCAGTATGGTTATATATTTTTACACTGTGCCTTGAGCTTAGAAAAGGTTGACAACCACGACTCAAGATGCACCATCTGGGAAAGCCTCTCACTCTTGGGGAGTAAATATCTTAAGAGATGTCCAAAAAGTGCAGCTATTATAGTTAGAGCTAGACCACCCGCAGCAAAGTAAACATCGTTGTTTCCTATGGGCAAACATGAAAAGGTATTACATGCTTACCTTGTAACACTGCCTGTCCAAAACATAAAAACTTCAAAATCTTCAACTTTATTAACGGCATACCAAAACAAACAAAACCCCAAAGTGTTGGGGATTACAGGCCTATAAACTTCAGGAAAATGTTCTAGAGCACTAAGAATCTGAAGCAAGATTTCTCAGCAGAAGCCAAATATAAATTAATAATACTATTTAAATGTTAGGGCAAGAGGCCAATGTACCTTTTGAAGATACATGAAATGGAAATTTCGAAGCAGGCAGCAATAGCTCACATATCAAACTAGCTTTCTATTTTGAGATCAGCCACTGAATTGTGTTATCAGTCAACAATTTTACATGGTCTTCCCCATGTGTCAAATGAAAAAAAATCAAGAGTAAACTTTCCTAAGAGTTTTCATTAGGACTTGAAAATCTTTTTTCTGATCAGGAATATAGACAAATAAGAAACTAATTTACTTTTTTTGAAACTGTATATTTCCAGCTGCTAACTTTTAAACACAGTCTGAAAAAACAGTGGTATCCAGGTTTCCAATTCAGATGTCAACTTCACTCAACAACAATTAAAAAGAAAAGTCATAACATCCTTAAAATTACATTTTATGCCAACAGAAAAGTCAGTTTCATTCTTACAATGCTAAGAAATTTGGAAGTATAAAATAAAGCCAAATTTAAATTCATGTGCACTTCCACCTGCAAGTCTTTCACATAATACTCTTATTTTTCAATTTTAGTACTGTGCAACTGAGATTAAAATGAACTGTGTCATTAGTTAGAAATGATATGTATAACTTACTTAAATATTTAATTTTTTTCAAAAATCATTATTTAATCCAAAATAGTCCGCCTTCTCCTTAAGACTTATTAGAGGGTCCATGTCACAACTTAAGAATTGTTATGTTTAACAAAGTATATTTTCCCTTCTTCATGCTGTCAATTCTGATCAGTTTAAAATAACTGCAAAATCATTTCTATTTAAGTGAAATCAAGTGCAGTTTTATAGTAAACAAAGATAGGATTCTCATGACTTCCAGGAATCTTTTGAGGATAGCCAGGCAATTTTTTTGCAGCAATTTGACCTTGATCACACTCAAGCTATATTGTAAATATTTTGTAAAGTAAATACGTTGTGACCTTGGAGATATAACAAAAATAAAACTTTTATTTCCCCAAACAGATATCACTTTAGGAAAGGTTGTTACAATAAAAGCCAATATGGAAAACAGTAAATATTATAAACAATAGGATACATGTAAACTAAAAGTGGCATTCTCCTGTACCAAATAAATAAGGCATAGTTACAGAACACACTTGGATTACCAAAATTAAGGAAAAGCTGCAGTGATTTTGAAAAGCAGAAAAAAAAATCAAAACATTTATCACTTAACCCACAGGTGGGCAATTATTTGGGCCCACAAGCCACATAGGGAGGTTTAGGGAGCTGTTGCAGGATGGCTCAGCACCGCCCTCACTCAACAGCTCACCAAACCTCCTGATGTGGGATGGGGCTGCAGGTGGGTGGGGAGCTGGCATGGGTGCAAGTGGGCTGGTGTGGGCACCAAGGCTGCCCTGAGGCTTCTCTAAGCATGGTAGCACAAAGGCAGCACTGGTGGCAGAGGAGAGGAACCACAGGGCAGCCCCAGGTCCCTCTTTTTCCCCGCTGCCACAGCTTATAATGGTCAGAGTGGGTGGGTCCAGAGTGATCACTGCAGGGACCCCAATCACCCACATGGGGTGGGCCAGGCCTGTGCACTCAGCTTAGGGCTTATGCCCTGCTTGTACTGGTCTCCATGCCCAAGCCCCAACCACCATCAGCAGCACCTCTGAGCTGCCTTCCAATCCTGAGGAGGGGCTGGAGCTGCTGCTTTAGCTTTGGTGGCAGTGGCCCAGGCATAGGAAGCAGCTGCAGCTCCTTCCAGCTGCCTTCACCACCAGCCCCAGCCCGGGCCCAAGCACTGAGATGAATGCACAGCCTCAGTCTCCAGTCCCAGCCCGCACAGCGGGTTGGGGTCCCTGCAGCGCCCATTCTGGACCCACCCACCCCAGCCATGATAAGCAGCACTGGCGGCTGGAAAAAACAGGACCCAGAGCCTGCACCAGGGCTGCCACCAACACTCATCATAGCTGGGGCAAGCAGGTCCAGAGTGCGCACTGCAGGCACCCCAACCCCCCCCAGTTTTGGCTGGGGCTTTGCACTTAGCCCGGGGCTTGGGCCCTGCCCAGGTGGGCTCCAAACAGTCTCCACTGGGCTGGTGGCAGCCAGAAAGAGCCACTGCTGCCCGGGCTGTCAGGAAGTGGAGTCTGGTCATGGAGACACCCCAGCCCCACCTGCATGCATAGGGGTGCTGGGATGCA
The DNA here is from genome assembly GCF_030867095.1 of Alligator mississippiensis. Classification (NCBI taxonomy): domain Eukaryota; kingdom Metazoa; phylum Chordata; order Crocodylia; family Alligatoridae; genus Alligator; species Alligator mississippiensis. The sequence goes on along the minus strand of NC_081824.1, from coordinate 51,574,026 downwards.
CCATGAGCTGAATGGCTCCTGGGCCAGGCGGGACCTACCACAGGCCAAACAAAAGTTCCTCCACAGGCCAGATACAGCCCACATGCCATATTTTGCCAACCCCTGACTTAACCGTTAAGCTTGTGGCAATTGCTTTAATTAGACTATTATTTAGCTTTCAAGAATATTACTCACGGACTCAAAAAAGGGTGGCTCTTGCTTCAATTATAATGTAGAGTGTTAATGACAACATTAGCCTAAAAACTGCACTATTTTTACTATATGTTACATCAGATACCACCTTCTGGAGATTCCCTTAGGGATTTGAATTAATAGAAAATTAGTATACTTTCCACAGCTTCTCCCAAAGTGATCTCATTTTTACTTCTCATAGTTTAACCAACATAAACTGCACTTAAGAGTAATTCTAGCGTACCAGTAACACAGGAAGAAAGTGCATTATGAATATATTAAAGAAAATACTTTGCCTGTTGTTAAGTATATTTTGCAAGGCTGCTAATTTTGTGACCAGGGCTTTTGTACAGAAGCAGTCCCTAATTCTACAACATTTTAATTGTTCCCTGCAACCTACTGTCATAAAAAAAAACCTGTCACGTGGGATATTTGATGTAGATACTTGCACTAGAATTTGATGTCCCATTTAAATCCCCTTGCATCAATGTAAATGTATTTTGCCTGCAAAGGGGTTGTAATGAACTGTAACAGAATATTACTTTACTTCTTGATTAAAATAACTACCTCAAATTTTTCTTTCCTGTCTTCACCAACCACAGCAAAACAGAGTAATACAAAAAAATGATTTAATCCCTGTTATGCATGGCAAGTCAACAGTAATAACTATAGCTATACTACAGCCATATAAGAAATAATTATAAAAACCTTTACACCTCTAGAAGAAGACCTGTGTATCACACAGCTAAGAGTGCTATTTAAAATCAAGTTATTTCAGCTTATCTTCACAATAAGATTTTTATTGTTTTATTTTAAGCTCTATAATTAATTTTGATCTTAGTTGGAATTCTGCAGATTGAAGCCAGTCTGCTAGAAACATTCTGGATGGCCGTTACATATGTTACTGCATAATTAACAAGTGGACCTCAAAAAGTACAAAATTAGATAGGAAAAAATGTATACTCACTGCCAGGGCTTTAGAGAGTTTGGTTCTATAGTTATTCAAGATAATTACAACCATATCCTGATGTGGCACGAGTGCAAATCCGTAATTAAGTAAAACTCTTCTTACTCTAATTAAATCCTGGGCATCCTGAAGAGGAATCTGAATTTAGAGATGAAGAGAAAGAAACGAACTTCAGAAATAAGACCTAAAAAATAGTCATGTTAACTGAGTCTACATTTACAAAAACTATTCAAGTCTGGAGAGAATAGAACTGTTAAAGAAAAGATATACCTTAGAAACAAAATTAAAAGAGCTACATCAAAACTGAAACCAAAATTATCAACGGACGTTATCCACTGGTTATTAGAATGATGCTGGAAAGAGCACTTCGGCCTCTAATAACCAGCGATTCTAGTAACTGGCAGCCAAGTTAGCACAGTGAAAAGGTCATGCATGTTAAGGAACTCTTTACGTTTTTGGTATTATGCTGCATTTCATTCATTGATTCGAATAGCAAGAAGGCGGATAACCTGGAGAGGGTCCAGAGAAGGGCCACTCATATGGTTAAGGACTTGCAGACCAAGCCCTGTGAGGAGAGACTAGGGCACCTGGACCTCTTCAGCCTCCTCAAGAGAAGGTTGAGAGGCAACCTTGTGGCTGCCTATAAGTTCATCACGGGGGCACAGAAGGGAATTGGTGAGGTTTTATTCACCAAGGCGCCCCCGGGGGTCACAAGAAATAATGGCCACAAGCTAGCAGAGAGCAGATTTAGATTGGACATTAGGAAGAACTTCTTCGCAGTTCCAGTGGCCAAGGTCTGGAACGGGCTCCCAAGGGAGGTGGTGCTCTCCCCTACCCTGGGGGTCTTCAAAAGGAGGTTGGAGAGACATTTAGCTGGGGTCATCTAAACCCAGCACTCTTTCCTGCCTATGCAGGGGGTCGGACTCGATGATCTATTGAGGTCCCTTCCAACCCTAACATCTATGAATCTATAAGGGGGGAGATTTAAGATTTTAGTTTAAGATTCTGATTCTATTAAGTATTGACTGTATCAAGATATTAATTACTGATGAGAAATGGATGGGGTATAATGTTTTTGGCATTTGATTTTAACCTTATTAGGCAACTGATTCTATCAAGCAAGATTCTAATAACTTGTGGACAACAAAAGTGCATCAATTGTGCAGAAAAGCCAACATCAATTCTTGGTACTTCAAGAAAATTAAAGCAAACCCAGCATTTATTAACATCTCTAGCCTCAAGAAACCAAGCTGAGATATTTGGGTTAACTAGAAGTAATAAATACATTTCAAATTTTATGTAGCGTTGTGTTTGAATTGAAACCTGTTCAAAACACCCTGGCTTCTTTTTCAGATTTTCCTGATACAATGTTGCATCTAACAAGTAGAAAATAGAAAGTTTTTCAGTTTCTCCATCCTTTCCCAGGGCCTTGTTTGTATTTTTTCCCCACTTTCTAACTTATTCACTGGAAACATAAAAGTGTTTAGAAAGGGGACACTGAAAATACATTCAATCTTTCCCTTGTTATTAAAGCTGACCGCTAGGCCAGGGTTAAAATGGCTGGAGCAAAAAACAAAGTATAGGGGGAAAGCAGATTACAGCTGTATTTTGTTAGATTGCAACAAGCGCTTCCTTCCCTACATCCCTGGGTCTTCTAGCCACCTAAGACCAAACTCAGTGCAGATGCATGCCATCATCCCTCTTCTGTTGACCATAGGCAGAAATCTGTGGTGGGTGATACAAGACAAATAGAGCAGTCATTCTCAACTAGAATGCCTTGATATACTTTCCTGGGTGCTATGAGGTGCCATGCAATGTTAGCACTGTTTAGATATGCAAACATTATTCACAAGATAAACCCAGAAATTTCAAACAGGAATGCACAGTAACCTGCTGCAGTCTTTGAACTATATGCAACAAAAGAACTGTCCTACTATCTTTCTGTTGTCAAAAATAGATGGAAAACTACAACCTGACACTTTCCAAGAATTCCCTTGAGTCTATCCAGTAGTAACTTGAGTCTTAAAAGGCTGAAAACCACTGAAATAGCTTCTGGAGGGACTTATACCTGAAGTCCTCTTGATGATTTTCCCTAATCCAGTCTAGGAAGTTCTGAAACCTACCTCATTTACCACCACCCCTTCTAGTAGGCAAGCCTGAATCAGTCAACTTGCCTTCCAATTTGAGGTGTAGAAACAAAATCTTAAGCTATAAGCAAGTACAGAAGACTACTACTGCAATTTTAGGAATTGAGGAAAGTTCTTATGACTTTTTAACGTTTTACAAAAGAGAGGAAGAGATACTGAAACTTTCCATTAACTCCAACTTACTTTATAGAAGGCCTGTTCTTTTACTTTTTCTGCACTCAAGCCAGGAGTTGACATAAGCAGTTCATCTTTGAGTCTCTCTTTAACTTCTTCACTAATCTAAAACAAAACAGTTGTATTTTAATTGCTGAGAAGGTTTAAGTTCTTCAGTTAAAACAAACATCATCTCTTTTCAGTTGACAAAGCAAATACAAGTGACTGTGTTGGAGCTCCACCCTTGGTCCTCTACCCCGTCCTTGTTGCTACAACCACATTTAGCTTGAAAGCAAGAATGTCTCTATTAAGCTGGAGGCTCCACACATTGTTTGGTTAGTTCCTATATGGTCCATATTTTATTTTATTTATATATAAAATATCACAAGTTTTCATGAGCTCACTTTATCAGATGCTGTAAAAGGACACAATATAAAAAAATTAAAATACAAGAGATAAAGAGGGAAAGAGAAGACCTTTAAACAGTATTATTTTTAAGAAGACTAGTATGAATTCACAAGGCCAAATTTACTGCAATCTATTTTAAGAAAAATATGCTAAACTAATTACAATTCATCCTACAGTTTCAATAATGTAGTTTAAAATTGCTTTTTTCCATATACTGGTTGAGGAAAGACATCTTCAGCTAACTTTTAAGGACACTATAAATACTGCAAAAAAAAGTAGTTGTGTACCACATTACTTTTCAGGGGTTTAGGTTGTAGCCGTGTTGGTCTAAGGATATAGGCAGACAAGGTTCCTTGGGTGAATTTGATATCTTTTATTAGACCAACCCAAATGGTTGGAGAATAGTTATTAAGCAAGCTTTCGGGTTCAAAAACCCTTCGTCAGACTAAGGAAGCTGCAGCAGTTGGTGTGTGCTCTTCCTGGATGGAATGAAAAGTAAAGAAGCCAGGGGCTGGGCTGGGGAGTCAGTTGCCAGGCAGATTGTAATGTATCAAAAATCCAATGTCTATGTTTAGTCCCTGATCTCTAGTATCCAGCAGGTTGATGAAATGGAGCTCATTGGCTCGTCTCTGGGAAGTGTTGTGTAAGTTTCCCTTGAGGATCAGGACTGAGAGATTGGAGAGAGAGTGGCCCTCCTGTGAGAAATGTGCCCCCACCGGTAATTGGGTGTTTCTGTCTTTGATGGATTTCCGGTGTGCGTTCATTCTGGTGCGCAGTTGTTGTCTGGTCTCTCCTACATATCTTCCATCAGGGCATTTGGTGCATTGGATGAGGTATACTACATTCCTGGAGGTGCAGCTGTAAGATCCTGGGATGCTGATGGCTCTGTTGTGGGGTGTAGTAATAGTAGAGGTGGTGGAGATGTGCGGGCAGGTTTTGCATCTCTTGTCATGGCACAGTCTGGATCCTTTTGGTGTGTTCTGGGCTTGAGGAAGTTTGCTTCTGGTGATGACGTTGGCAAGGTTCGGTGCTTGTCTGAAGGCTAGGATGGGTGGCTCTGGGAAGATCTTTTTAAGAATAGGGTCTTTTTCTAATATGGGTTGCAATTTTTTTGAGGATTTTCCGTACAGGTTCAAGGGATGGGTGATAAATCAGGTCATAACCAGCAGTGTGCGATTTGTGGGCGTTTTTCTTCTGTACTGCAGCAGTTCTTCACGTGGTATCCACGTGGCTCTTTCAAACGTGCGATCTACCTCTCTGGAGGAGTGTCCTTGCTGGGTGAAAGCCTTTTTAAGATTGGCGAGGTGGCGATCCCGGGTGTTCTCTTCAGTACAAATGTGGTGGTATCTGAGGGCTTGGCTGTATATCACAGCTTTTTTGGTGTGTTTCGGGTGATTGCTGGTTCTGTGCAGATACTTATGTTGTTCTGTGAGTTTCTTGTATACTGTGGTCTGTATTTTACCCTTCTGGATACTGATCCTTGTGTCTAAAAAGGGGATGTTGGTGTTGGAGTATTCTAAAGAAAGTCGGATGGAGGGATGGTGACTATTGAATTTCTGGTGGAACTCAATTAGAGATTCCAGGTTATCACTCCAAATGATGAAGATGTCATCGATATATCATAAGTACAGCAAGGGTTTGATAGTGCAGTTCTTGAGGAAGTCTTCTTCCAGGTGGCTCATAAGAAGGTTGGCATACTGTGGGGCCATTTTAGTGCCCATAGCTGTTCCCATCATCTGGAAGAAGCGTTATTAAAAGTGAAATTGTTGTGTGTGAGGATGAAGTGTATAAGCTTAGTGATATCTTTGGGTCTGTATTCTGGGTTGTAATCTTGTTCCTGTAGATATGTAAGGCAGGCATGGATGCCATCCTGGTGTGGGATGTTGGTGTATAGGCTGGTAACGTCCATAGTGGCTAGGAGTGTGTTGCTGGGAAGGTGGTCTATGTTTTTAAGTTTCCGTAGCAAGTCTGTGGTGTCTTGGACAAAACTTGCTCTGTGGGTGACAAGCGGTTTTAGGATGGATTCAACAAAACCTGATATTTCCTCAGTTAGGACCCCGTGGTTGGATATGATAGGTCTGCCAGGTTTCCCTTGTTTGTGGATTTTAGGGAGCATGTAAAAAGTCCCTGGGTTAGGTAGCGGGGGGATCAAGGTCTGTAGTTTTTCTTGTAATCTCGGTGGAAATGATTTGATGGTATTGTTGAGTTTTTTGGTGAAAAGGGGAGTAGGATCTTCTTGTAGTTCTTTGTAGTAGGTGGTGTCAGAGAGCTGTCTGTTGGCTTCCTTTATGTAATCCTCATGGTTTAGGATGACTATGGCTCCTCCTTTATCTGCTGGTTTTATTACTATTTGGTGGTTAGATCTTAGAGATTCTATGGCCTTTTTCTCTGGTAGAGAGAGGTTGTTGTGGTGGCGTGTGTTGCTGATTACTTTTCACATATGCATATATAAAACTAATACGTAACTATATATTACTAATGTCTTTTGCTACATAAATAGGCATGTCAGGATTTGATTTTTAGACAAACACTGATAAACAGTGATTTAACCTTGACACCTACAGACCAATGTAAAAATATTTCTATTGGTAGTCATCAAAAATTATAGAAAGGGGACGTAAAAAAAAAAGTTCAGGACAAGAGTAGGGAAATTGGGGGCAGAAGGTGCTGTTAGTGCATACACATGTATACACACACAGAGCAGGAGCTGGGGGCTGTGCTGGCAGGGAGCAGGGGCATTGGAGGGGCAGGGCTGTTGCAGTTAGGAGCCTGGTGCCACCACCCACTCACTCAGCCGAGATCCCAGCTGGGGATCAGGTGCCAAATTCCTGGTGAGCCCAGCCCAGCCCCTGCATGATTGTGGAAGAAGCCAAACTCCCAGAGAACCCAACCTGGCTCCTGCATGATCAGGTATTCTTTACTGATTTATACATATCTACCTTTTATATTTTAACATGGATTTTATAAAGCTTTTAACAGCATACTGTCATGATTGTCTGCCCCCCACCGCCACACCTGAGAAATCCTGAAAATTTAAGTAAATAAAAATTGACAAAAATCAATATACATGCTTGAAGATTAATATCAATTTTAGCCATTTTTTTTTTTAAACAAAAACAAAATTCTGCCAAGCCTAAACAAGCAATAAACAACAAACTGAGACTGGCACTGTGTTATGCAGTTGAGCGAAGTATGTACTTCTCCGAGATATACACATACACACACACACATACACACACTAGCCAACTGCCTATCGAGAATGATGAGGTGGGGTGGTATGAAGTGCCGCCACCAAATGCCCCATGCTACCACTTTTCTACATCTTTCAGGGAGCAGGGTAGGGGAGCTGCTGGCCTTGGCTCCCCGACCCTCTATATAGTCCTCAGCGCGGCTTCAGAATCATGGCAGTGCTCCCCCATACTTGAAGCACTCTGAAGAATGCCGGAGGGGGGCGGGAACAAAGCCCCAGCCCCCTTCTTCCCTCCTGCTGCTTGGGGTCCAGGCCCATTCCCCACCTCCCGACTGCAGCGGCAGGGGGAAAGGAGGAGCGGGCCCAGGCCTGATGCAGGAGAGAACTGGGCCCGAGGGCAAGGAGAAGCCGAGCTGCTGCAGCTGTGGGACACGGGAGCAGCAGGCCCAGGCCAACCCAGCAGTGGCAGGGGGATGGGAGTAGCGGGCACCCCCCCACCGTGTTGGGCCCGGGCCCACTCCTCCCACCCCCTTCCCCATTTACCTGCAGGGAGAAAGGCAGGGGGGCGAGGCCAGGAGCAAGGCGGGGGGCCTCACCCCCGCACTCCATCCTGTGTCCCCATCATCATGGCGGCAGGCTGCCTTCTTTGCGCTCTGATTGGCTGTTTATCAGCCAATCAGAGTGGGAATAAAGCATTATGGACAGAGACAGGCTTAGGATTTTATTATATTAAAATGTGCATTATCGGAGTAGTACATATTTTGCTCAACTGCGTAACACAATGCCAGTTCCAATTTGTTACCTATTGCTGATGTCGTAAAATACATTAGTTATATTCACATCATTTAAGTACATAAACTGTTTAAGTTTATAGCATCTCTCAGCCCCACTACTACTTTGTAATGTAACTGTACTCCAGTTAACTGCACAGAAATGGTGAAAAGAAAGCAGCTGTCAAAGGACTGTCATAAGAAGCATTCAAATTGATGCAAGGCAGTCAGTTTCACAGTTAATATGTTCCCCATTTTCAGAGCTTGTTACAGCAGCTGTGAAATTGACTAGTACCCCTAGTTTCAAGGCTTATAGCTGAAGTCCTAACAATTAGAACCCTTCAAAGTGACAAGAGCTAATCAGTTTCAAGGCTGCTCCTAGCACAGGACTGACTAACAGCACCTTGTGCCTAATGAGCACTGTTTACGTAAGGTAGATAAATACCTGCCTTTTTCAGTTGAAACTACCTACTTAAAATAGAATACAATATGTATTATTTTCAGTCTTTACAACAGAAATGTTAGTATTTACTTTTCACAGCTCTGTAATTGCAGTCTGTCTCATGGCCAACATGTTTAAAGCAGTTTTATTTATCTACTATAACGCACTTTAAAAAATACTACTTGTGAGTTTAATTATTATTTCCAGCCAAATACATCTAACCAGAGATCATGAATAAAAATGTTAATTATCTAATAAGATATTATGCAAATATAATGAATCAGTAGGGATTAAAAATCTGTCCGTGTATATATACACATGTTAAGCTTTATAATTAACTAAAATAAATACGTGTAGCTACAATGAGTTTTGCTGGTCAGCAAAATAATTATCAAACATAATATAAAAGCTATATTTAGTCGTAAATAATCAAAACATATTTTAATGATTGTACCAAACAGTAATATTTACTTCTCTTCTAGGACCAATTATATTTCCTGTTTGAAGTTTTTATTTTAAAGTTTCTCAATTTTAAGATTGAAATTGCTATTTAAAATTTGGCAATTTAAAAACCAAGCTACCCTAAAGAGAATACTATTAAGGCTGGTACATCAACACTTAAACTTTCTAGTTTAAGTAAGTATGCAGACATCCTTTATATTTATTATGTAACACGCTATATTTTTGGATCATGCTTTACAGAAGGTCCATACTCAAGTGTTTAATTGTTAAAGAACCCACAAGACTCTACTTACAATGCTGAACACTTAATATGGAAAAAGTGCCCACCATGTGTAAACAGTGAATTCCATCCCGGCTGTCCAACTTCTTGGGAGCCAAATGTAGATGCTGCATGTGCCACTTCACCCTGCCCCCAGGTGGGTTTCAGTTTCATAGTTGGTAGGGTCAGAAGGGACCTGAGCAGATCAAGTCCGACCCCCTGCCATGGCAGGAAAAAGTGCTGGGGTCAAAGGACCCCAGCAAAGTGTTCGTCTAACCTCCTCTTAAAGACCCCTAGTGTACAAGCCAGCACCACTTCTCTTGGAAGTTGGTTCCAGATCCTAGCCGCCCTGACAGTAAAGTAGCGCATCTTGATATCTAGCCTAAATCTACCCTCTGCCAGCTTGTGACCGTTAGTTCTAGTCGCTCCTGGTAGTGCTCGGGGGAACAGGGACTCCCCCAATGCCTGCTGGTCCCCTCTGACTGTTTTGTAAACGGCCACTAGATCCCCCCTCAGCCTTCTCTTGTGGAGGCTGAACAGGTTCAGGTCCCTCAGCCTATCCTCATAGGGCCTGCCCTGCTGACCCCTGATCATGCGAGTGGTCCTCCTCTGGACCCTCTTCATGTTGCCCACAACCCTCCTGAAGTGCAGCACCCAGAACTGGACGCAGTACTCCAACTGCGGCCTGACCAATGCCGCATAGAGGGGGAGGATCACATCCTTGGACCTGCTTGAGATGCATCTGTGGATGCATGACAAGGTGTGGTTGGCCTTCCTGACCACGTCCCCACACTGTCGGCCCATGTTCATTTTGACATCAATAATAAAGGGTGCCCCCTGTGAGCCATCTTCCCCCTCTGCCATGTAGGCAACCCAGTTCCTTCCGTTGCTGTGTTGCACATGCAACAAAAAGCACCCTGGGTCCCCTGCTTCACATACTGCATGAGCAACCCCTCCTCCTCCTTTCCCATGACACCCCACAATGCACAAGCAGCTCAGCTCCCCCTGGGTAAGCATGCAATGCAAGCAGCCCAACTCCCTCCCCGACCATGCACACACCACTGGCACCCTGGTCCCCTTCCCCCCGTGCCACCCCACCCTCAGGATTAGAGGCAAAAGGCGGAAGCTGGAGAGGGAAGGGGAACACAGACACCCTGGTCACCACTTCATCAAAAGGAATGAAGTAAGCAGAGGGTAAGCAGAAACTCACGGGCTGTACGTTAGTCTCTCACAGGCTGCCAATTGGAAAGCCCTGACTTACACTTTGTATGAGCCAGTCAGCATTGTGCACCAACTGTGTACACAACACTTGGTATACCAGCTCCACATGAACTACGCTCCCCAACTCAATACAGACAAGCCCTAAGCCTGTGGTTAAATATAGTGACATGGTATTTTTTCCTTGATCTTTTGGTCAGCAATGGAATTACTCTGAAAACAGTGCTACATATCAAAGGAACACATGCTCTTAGCTAAACTAAGCACACAGCATTGGCATTCCATGCTGCGTCTCTGAAAAACTATATGTATATTACAAGTCCCATTTCTCCAAGAACAGGGACTAGCCCATTGACCAAAAACTCCAGAAAAATACTTAAGTAGTTCACAACCATTTAAAACTACCCCCCACAACACACCCCACTCCACCCCTGCCCGGATCAAAATATGAAAGTCAGAGTTGACTAAAACTGAAAGAGAAATCTAAAGTCTCCTCTAGAACACTACTGGAAAGTCTTGAAACTACATGCCATGAGTAATCTTTCAACAAAATCCCTATATGAAACTGATGTGACAGCTGTGTCCATCATATCAAATGACCCATGGAGGCAATGCCTAGATGATTTAAGATTACACTGAGATATGTACAGAATAGCCTAATACATCTTCTCAGGCAGATTAACTGCAAAGGAAGAAAGAACTGCCAATGAAGATGGTGAAAAGAAAAAGACATGATAGCAGCATAATTACACATAGAGAAATCTAATGATCCACTGGGATTCTGATGATTTAAAAATGTAAACCGTGTTTCTTTAACAATGCAGATGTATTAAAGCAATTACAGCTACTTGTGGGTATGGTACAGTAAGATAATTATTGAAAATTAACAGATTAACAATGTTTTACCTTCATTAGGATTTTTTTATTTTTTTTTAATCAACCTTCCATTTGCTTTAGGACGATATGTTAACCTTTTAAAGTGTGAATACCAGAAAACGACAGTGTAGTCACCAAAGCCAGATCCGGTACTAACACTACCACCATCTATTTCTGTTTGATATTTTCTTATTTATACAAGGATCATATTTGCTACCTTAGGCACTACACAAATATGGCTTAAATGTTCAGTTCCTGAATGTATGACTTAGCATTTCAACCCGCAAACAAAAGTTGTTCAAACAAGCCCAACCTACCAAACCATGCACAGCACTCTGAAGATTGTACCCTACATCTCATGAAGCTACAGAAACTTTAAAACAAGTTACAGGGGAATTAGAAGAGCAAAGATTGATAAGACAGTGATTAGCACCTGATGTGGCACCGGTATGGCTCATTAGAAAGCTCGATGGAACCTGTAGATTCACCATTGATTAAAAGGGCTTAAATAAAACATCTAAAAAGGGAGCTGAGTATATCACCACACTCTGAACCTTAACTTAGATGCAAAAGCGGGGAAGTGAAGCTTCAGTAGCTGTTTCGATTCAGAGGAGATATGGCCCATTCGGGGACCGAATCTTTGAATTGAAGACCAATTAAAACCTCTGAACCAATTCAGCAAAGATTTGGCTGGTTTGGAGATTCGGCCATAAATTAAGCAGGCAGCTGACACAGCTGCCTCCAGCTGGTAAGTCTCTTGTGGTTGGGGAAGGGGGGAGGGAACTGATGGGATGTGGGGGAGGGAGGAATTGGGACTGGGACAGGTTTCCGGGGGGGGGGGGGGGGGGCCAACCGACACGGGATCGAACAGGATGCGGGCAAAGCAGCCTTGGGTCTGACTTGCTGCCACTCGCCCAGTGCAGAGCAAACACGCTGCAGCACCCAGTGCCCTAGTCTATGGGGAGGGGTGCAGACTAAGGCCCCCATGATGTTGGCGGCAATAGGGCAGGTGCTGCCCAGCCAAGGCGGAGCTGCGGGAGGCTCATCTGGCAGGTACATAGGGGTGGCCCCCACTGATGCGCACACACCTGGAGGAGGCATGGGAGCCATGTACTCCACAGATCTGTGACTAGGGTGAGGGCAGGCTGCCTGCTGCTAGCTAGGAACCGGGGCCTGTGCCAACCTCTTCCTGGCGGGGGGGTGGGTAGCAGCAGCGAAGGTGGGTACAGGGAAGTTCGGGGTGGCTGTAGCCTACTCCATAACTCTGCCTCCCAGTGCCACTGCCGCCCGCCCCAAACAAGTATTTCAATGGAGTTTATTTAGACCAACTGAGAGGGGAAGTTTTCCTCATAATTAAAAGTGTGGTTTACCTGCTAATCCAACACACAGATCTGAAAGTCAGTACCCTTTGTGCTTTCAGCCCACCCCTAATCCTAGCTCTGCCAGACTTCCAATGGACTTCCAATGTTAAATCTGCCCCCTGTCAAGTAAGAAATATTTACCTGAAGTATCTCATGGAATTAGATGACTTCAGAGACTATAAAGTATCTTTAAAAACCAATGGGAAAAAGCAGTTCAAGTGGAAGTTAAAATATTTTGTTTTTCTACCCGAAATAGTAAGAAATAAAAATCAACGTCTCCATGATCTGTGAAACTGCTTAAAAGAAAATTCCTAATGGACCGTGTGGACAAAATGTTAAGAAACAGAACACAGAGTGCAGTTCTAGATGCTACAAAACATTATTGAAAATTTGAAATGCAACACAAAGGTTGCTCCTTGCCCTAAACATACCTTAGGCATACAATTTCCATGTTACTATAGCTATCAATGATAACCAAAGAGTTACTTTATATCCCTCCTGTTCAGAGAAAGTTCTAAAAACCCAAGAAAAATCTAACTGAACTGCAACCATTTCTGTAATTGAAAGCACAAGACTTGTGCAAAATGCCAACTGGTTATTGAAACTCCTGACTGAAATCTGGTAAAATATGGGTGCATAAATACCAAGTCGTACAGCATGCAGCTGTGAAAGGGATGATCCAAACATATTACATTATGAAACTACTGCATCCTTCATTTAATGAAACTGTATACAGGCATGTTGCATCATACCTGCATTTAACTTGCACAAATTCAGCTATATGCGGGTGGGAAAGTGGGGCGGGGCTTGAGTCTGCACATGGCACTGCCACTTACCTGGAGGCCCGGCCACCACCACACTGCCAGCGGTGACTGCCTCTGCCTCCAAAATCTCCCGCTGCCACCATGAACCCGTGCTCGGAGCTGTGTGGCCGGCCGCCGGGTGTGGTGGTGGCCGGCATGCAGCCATCCCTACCACCACCCCACACTGCACCACTGCTGCTAGCCTCACAGCTCTAAGCACGGCTCCACCACAGCAGCGGGAGGTTTTGGAGGCAGAGGCAGTCACCGCTGGCACAGTAATATGCAATTTCACTATATGCAATTTTTGCCTTACGCGCGGCCTTTAGAATGTAACCCCCACGTAAGATGCAACATGCCTGTACTGATATATTACTCATATTTACAGTCCTGGGTATGACTGTAAACTGCATCCGACTGGGGCTTTGCAGCAATGTGGTGGGGCTGCTCATGGCAGGGTAGCTCCTATAAAATACCAATGTTGCAACCTCCAAGAGTAAGGAATGGGTAATTATTTGGGCCCGCAAGCCACATAGGCAGTTTTGGGGAGCTGTCGCAGGCTGGTCAGTACTGCCCCCATCCCCAACAGCACCCATCCTCCCTTCTGCAACAGCCCAGAGCCCTGCAGCTCCTCCCTACCACCAACACCCAGCAGCAGCTGAGCGCACAGCCCTGGCCCCGGCCTGGCCCCCACCCACTCCAGACTTGCCCCAGGCAGAGTGAACCAGCTCCAGACCAGCCAGGACCTACAGACACAGCCCTGACCTCGGCTCATCTCACACCTGCTCCTGACTGGCCCACCCACAATGAGCAGTGGCAGCAGCAGCCAGGCAGAAGCTGCTGCTGGCACAAGGGAAAAGTGGCCACCTCCCCCTCACCACTGCTGGACCCTTCTTGCTGCAACCACCCAGAGCCCATGCCCAGGCTGCCCTGTGGCTCCTCTCCACTGCCACCACTGCCCCGCTGGGGGTGGTGGTGAGTGGCAGAGAGCAGCTGCAAGGCAGCCTTGGCACAGGCTCTGGGAAGCCATGGTCTCCGGGCAGCCACAGCAAGAAGGGCCCAGCAGCAACTAGAAGGGTGGTGGCCTATATAACAATCCTAAATTCTCTGATTGAATTCCCCCCCCCAAAATTCATGGTTTTTCCATAATTAAAATGAAATGCCACTAGACAAACAAACAGACAGACTGTTGAACACAATGTTTTATTGATATATTTACAATTTTAAAGCAATTTGGAAGCCTACCAGTGTCTCAATCATTATAATAAATGAAATTCTAAATACCTATATATTTTGGCATTTGATTTTGGGGGTTGTTTTTATCAGAGGAAAATCAGAGCTTCCCCTGCCCCCTTCACTCACCAGGACACAGGTCCAGTTACAGCTCCCCCAACCCCCTACTTTGTGCCACTGAGCAGCCCTGATATGCCAGTATCCTACCTCTGCCATTGAACCTCACTCCCAACCCATAGCCCCCCACCCCCACTAGCCCTGCTGGTGCACCTCACTCCTGACCCACAGCCCCCTGGCCCTGCTAGTGCCCCTCATGCACAAACCACTGGCCCCAACCCCCCCCCAGTTTGTAAGGAAAGGGATGGGTATGTGGGCACAGGGTGGGCGTGGGCATAGGCAATGCATGGGGGGGGGTCATCTGACATCGCCTGTGCCACCCTCCCCCTCCCCACCATCCCTCACCCCCACAGACTTTTCTTTTGGAGCTGTGGGAGCTGCTCTCCACCATATTGCCTGGCTGCCATTACTTGTGTACACATGCACATGGTGCCTGCTGCATCCTGCTCCCCAGACTCAAGCAGCCCTTTGCAGGCTAAAACCCATGGTTTCCAAAGTTTCTCCTTTAAAGGAGAAAATTTTTTATTTTGCCACATTTTAACCCTGGATCCCTGCTCATTATTTTTGACAACTTGTAGAATTCCTTTTTATTGCCCTTCTTATGTCCCTGGCCAGTTGCATCTCAAATTGTGCCTGGCCTTCCTAACTTTTCCCTCCCATTCCCATGTGGCACTCTTTTATTTTTCCCAAGTTCTATGACCAAAGTTCCCACTTTCTACAGGATTCTGGTTACCTGTTACATTTCCTGTTTTTCTGTCACATCAGGATAACTCGCTCCTGCACCTTTAAGAGGACCCCCTTAAAATACAGGCAGCATTCCGGGACTCCTTTTCTCTATGTGGCCCCTCTGTGAGCTGCCGCTCTGGGTCGCACGTGCTGTGCTCTCGGCCCTGCTGCCCTCCCCCAGGCCCTCCGAAACGCAGCATGTATGACCTGGAGCAGCAGCGCACAAAGGGGCCACAGAGGGAAGCTGCCTGCTGCTGCTAGCTCCATGCTGCCTGGGTCACCCTTCCCCTGTGTGCATGGGAGCAGCGTGGGCAGCACGCAGGGTTGTGCCCCTTGCTGCTGCCCCCACCTGCAGGGGAAGTGTGGCCAGGGTAGTGGGGAGCTCACAGCAGCAGGCAGCTCTCATGTGCCCACTGCTGTGCCCTCCCACGCTGGGCTTCACATGCTGCTTTGCAGAAGCAGCAGCAAGGGTAGCTCAGCAGGAAGCATTGCCAACATCAAATTTGCCATAAATGCCTGTTCTCTCATTTGTATTTTGGTAGAGCCAAAAGGTTTAATCCAAAGAGGAACCCATTACAAATTGTGTCCATTGATATTATTTATAAAAAATAAAATTAAATTAAAAAAAAAAAATTACACTGCTGCACTGCATCAAGGGTGGTGTTATTGTACAGTGTTTGCATGTTTTAGCTTTACTTAAATTAGTTTGACATGTTGATTTTAGGCAATAAAAGCCATTTTAGAAGGGTCCATTTAGATTTCTGTAGATAATCAGCATCTGTTGCTAATCAAACTGAAATGATTGGCAAATTAAACCCTTTAATTAGTATTTTGCATAATCTGCACAAATTGTTGTTCATTATGTTTATGAAGGTAAGAAGGGATACCCATGCTACTTAAGTAATAAATGTGATGGAAGAATACCTATCTAACCCCATAATTTTATGCAAAGAATCACCAAAGACCATGTGTGCAGAAAGAAACATGCAATGCTAGAACTACTGCAACAAAATGCTGCAGTTTATTATATAGCCATTATAGTTTCATAGTAGTTAGGAGCTGAAAGGGACCTTACAGATAATCAGGTCCAGCCCCCCTGCACATGGGTGGGAAAGACTTCTGGGTTCAAATGATCCCAGCAAGATGGGTGTCAAGACACTTTTTGAAGATCACCAGGGTGGATGACTGTACCACCTCAGGGGGGGGGAAGCCTCTTCCAAACCCTTGGCACTCAGCTTGTAAAAAAGTTTTTCCTTATGTCTAGCCTGAAGCGATCTTCAAATCAGCTTGTACCCATTGTTTCTTGTCGTCTCCTGGGGGGCCTTGGTGAATAGCTGCTCCCCCAAACCCTGATGTATGCCCCCGATATACTTATAGGCTGTAACCAAGTCCCCCCTGAGTCTTCTCTTCTCCAGGCTGAACAATCCCAAGTCCCTCGGCCTCTCCTCATATGTCTTGTCTCCAGGCCTCTAATCATGCATGCGGTCTTCCTCTGGACTCTCTCAAGCTTCTCCATGTCCTTCTTTTAGTGCGGTGTCCAGAACTGGACACAGCACTCCAGTTGTAGTCTCACCAAGATCAAGTAAAACAGGAGAATGACATTTTTTGCCTTGCTCGAGATGCCTCGGTGGATGAATACCAGTGCTTGGTTATCAATAGGAATAGCATGCCAATTCAGAAAGAAAGCACAAATCTTCCCAGCTATCCTCCTGTAGCACAGAGCTAAAGCTCAAGTAGGGTTGGGCAAGTTTTCTTCAACTTTCAGTCTATTTGACTGTTTCTGAATCAGTTCACAACCAAGACTTCAGTGGTGTCCTCTGCCAATATACTACTGTCCAGTAGTTAGAACACTAATCTGAGAGCTGGAGATACAAGTTCATCAAGACTTTCTATATGGCACATGACAGTGCTATGACTACATTAGCATTAGTTCTGGAAGAGGAAACAGTATACCTCTCTAGGGCTAACACTTGTAAAATGGCTTCAATGGCAAATCTGAAGCTATGAACAAAACTACTTAACAGGAGAAGGGGAACCACAGTCATTAAGAGGTGCCTGTACCTTAAGGTGCTCCTTCAGTGATACAAGTTAGCAAAACCACTGTGAAATTATGCCTGAATGAAACAGAGTTAAGAGTGAATACAAGTACAGCCCGAGCGTGCGTGCGTCTCTCTCTCTCTCTCGCTCATATATGCAGGCAGGTGCACTGCCTCTGTTGTACCGCTTCCTTAATGATTCCAATGTGACTCTTGAAGCCAGTGGTACGTGGGCCAGTCACACCTGCTCACAGCAGCGTTTATTTCCACGTGGCTACTGCCACCACCGCCATAGGGTGAAACTGCCTCACACTTCTCCATTTTCAGGAAGCATCTCCAAGTCAGAGGAGAGATCCAGCACAAGTGGTGCAGCTGCCCACTTTAATGTGGGCAGGGATGGTTCTTTCAGTTCAGGCTCCAATAATAAGATTTAATTACTAATTAAATTATAATGTTTATATTATTATATTCCTAATGCATTCATATTCATTTTTAAATGCATTAACTGAAGGTACACTTTCTTTGTTAATGGATTTAATGAGATTGGCCCAGGACAAGGCTAACCTATGACAGGGTATTCTGGGTGGGGGGAGAGGGGAGGGGAGGAGGGCGGGGAGTTAAGTTGATGACCTCAAGGGGTGGGCTTCGACCTGGTGGACCAGGCAGTGGAGAAGTGACAGACTATCTATCTGTAAACTTGACAGAAAGAAGCTAAGGCAAAGAGGACAGCCCAACCCAAGACTGATGGCCTTAAGCCAGTACATACTGTTGCAGCGGATGTCTGTGGCCCTGGAAAGTGGACCCAGAGCTAATCAGGTGCAGCTAGAGTAAACTTAGGTGGGGCCACCATGATCAACCCGTCAAAGGCCTATCACCCAAAACCCCTTTTGCCTCCAAGAGGCAGCTGCCCTGTCGAATAAAAACATCAGGACATGGCAGGTGAGATAACAGGGCAGGACCCTGACGGGGCAAAGAGGCAGTACCATGGGATCCAGGTGATGTCAGAACTCACTGTTACACATATACAGTTGAAATGTTTTGTTTCACTTTATTATTCATGTTTCAGAAGCCAGAGTTAGTTTAAGGAGAAGTTGATTACTCCCTTTGAAATGAAGTACTCTGCAAAGTGAATACAACCTATTTTAATATATTAGTGTGATAATGTTGTATTTTACTGTTCCATTGTTTGTTTAACAGAACGTGTTTAAAAAAAAATATCCTCCTTTTATGGCTCTTTTTGTTTATAGCGCATTTCTTTTTATGCTTCCAATTAAATCTATGATGGCATGCATTCTTTCAAATTTGCCATAAATGCCTGTTCTCTCATTTGGTTTCAAGCATATCTCAGCAAATCTGGTGCTATTTCTGAAGTAAAAAGTAACAGATTCTGATCTTTGCTCTAGGCTACCAGACAAGCACAATGTTTTAGCAGAGCAAATTACAAAATTCCAAGCAGCAGAAAAAGAAATTAAATGCTGCTGTGATAAATGCAAGCTGAAGCTATGGTTATGATTAAATGCAACTTTCTACCTTAAGTTTCCACCAACTAAAATAATACCTTGGCACCATAAGTGGATGAAGCAGAAATTTTTGCTTGACACATCTACAATGTGAAGTTACAAGACTGCAATTAGAATACATTACACACCTGGAATCAAAATGGATAAAGGGTTTAATAGGAACATGATCCTTTAGTAATTAGGTAAGTTAAAAAATCCAGTATCACCTCACTTCTAACTCTTTAGCAAAACCTAGTTACTCTTCCATTACTCTGACTTTGGTTTTAGAAATTTCATAAGGGTATTCTTTCCAAAGACAGACATAATATACTTACATACTTGCAGTGCTAAATTACAAATATTTATATAAACCACCCCAATGCATAGATAAGTCTTCAAGAATATGCAGAAATGTGTTCTCTCATAAATTCTTTGATCACAGAACTAGAAATTAAAGAACTGTCTCATTTGTGTAACTTAAACCTTCTAAAGTTTTTCTTTTAAACTGAAACAAAGTTATCGGGGGGGGAGGAGGGGGGAAGTGAACCCCGCCAATGCATTTTATTCTTTCCTTCTACTCTGCGTAACATGCCAGCTGCTGGCAGTTGCTCTACAGAACATTAGCTCCTCCAGCTGACTATTCCAGGCACCTGTTATTCTTCCCCTAAGAGAATACAAAATCCTGTAATAAAATAATCAATATCAACAGCAAAACAAGGTTTTAACAATCTAAATGATTTTTCTACCAAAAAAAATAGTTGCCTCTAAATAAAAATGTATATGAATTTGACTGAAGTTAGGAAAGACATAATAATGAATAACTTGTGTTAGCCTGAAACCTTACTTTATAACCAGATCCTGAGCTAAAAGAAAGGTGAACAACAAGACAAGACAATCCATGGGCAGGGGACAGGGGAAGAGGGAGAAACGAATTAATTTTGTTTCTGGGGACATCCACAGAGAAAAGAAACCATGCCTGTCTTAACAAACTCACAATCTAGATCAGCAATTCTAAACACAAATCAGCACAAGGTCCTTTTAAGGGTACCATAGATGTTACACAATATTAGCACTACTAGATTTGCAAACACCTACACAATTCACAAGATAAACCCAAAGATTTCAAAAAGAAGTCCATAGCATCAAAAATATTCTGTCCTGTTGGGGTCTTTCTGAGTTCTTGCAAAAGAATTGCTATTATTTTTCTATAGTTAAAACTGAACAAAAGCTAAGAACTAAGAGCTGGCATTTTCCAAGGAGTGCCTTGAATCTAAAGAAGTTGAGAACCACTGACCCCAGAACAGGAAACAACATATAAGATCAATGATCAAAGTGCTGACTAACAATAGCATGATAGTATAAATTTGAATTAGAACAAGCTTTGTCCTCCCCCATCACTGGAAATTACTTGTTCCCAGTTACACCTTCAAATCAGCTAATTTCCCATAGGCACTACAGTAGAAAATAGTCTGGGCTCAATTAGCAAGCTCAGAAAAGGCGTTGTTTGGGATAAAGATGTACAAGGTTAACCCAAAGACTAATTGCATCTTGTGAAAGTTACTGAACAATTCAGAGATGGAATATAAGGAAGAGGTTAATATCAGGCCAAATTTTGAAAAATAAAAAAATACACTAAAACTTATAAGGTGGGTGAACGGGAAGAAACTACTGGAGGGATTTTCAAAAGTGGGCTTCATGGCCAGAACAAAATAACAGAAAAAAATAGGGCTAGTAGTTCAAGGCAGCATTATCTCTGTCTAAACCATCCCAGTCTAAACCTGTTCTTAAAATCCTTCCAAAGATGGAGATTCTAAACCTGTCTAGATAAGCCATTCTGATGCTTAATCACCGTCATAGTAAGCAAGTTCTCTCCGATAGCCCACCTAAATTTCTCTTGTTGCAATTTAAGACTGTTGCTCCTTGCCCTGTTCATTGCAGCAACAGAGAATAGCCTATCATTATCTTTTTTATAGGCACTCATCAGGAATTCTAAAACTAATCAAATCTCTCCTTCAGTCCACTCTTCTCCAAACTAGTAGTTTCAGATCATCCACCATTTTCTCATAAATCATATTTCTTAGAGTTCTAATCATTTTTGCTGTTCTTCACTGGACTCTTTTCAATTTATCCACATCTGGAAGTGTGGTGTCCAAACTCAACATAGTAGCCAGAGAGAGGCCTCAGTGGTGCTGAAGAGAGTGGAAAGATCAACTCCTTTGACTTGCAGGCAACACTCATTTAAAAAAAAAAAAAAAAACAACAAAAAACCCAATAATGGTATTTGCCTTTTTTGCAACAAAAGCACACTGGTGGTTCATATACAACTTACGGAACTCTATAACGCCCTCAAATTCTTTTCTGCAGTACTGCAGCCTAGTCAGTCATTCCCCAATCTGTGCATGTGATCAAGTGCAGGACTTTACACTTTTCCTTAAATGATAAACTGGAGAAGTGGTCCAAAATGAATCAAAGTCATTCTAAATACTAACCTTAGCCTGCAATGCCTCTGCAATTCTACCTAGCTTGATGTCATGTGCACAGTTTGCTAACCATGCAGTCAATCCTATCTGCCAAATCTTTAATAAAAGACCAATCTGAGAAAGATCACTGGGGGAGCATTTCCAATTGATTCAATGATGACCACTCCCTAAGCACAGTGATCTAACTGCTTATGTATCCACTCTTTAGTAATTTCATCTAGAATGTTTCTTTAGCTTTCTAATAAGATTCCTATGCATCTCCTGGGCTTTCCAGCTGTTGCTCTTCACATATTCCAGGCATTGCTACTTCTAAATCAGGGTTATCCAACTTCTCAGTGGCCAGTGGTGGCACCAAAAGGGCATGCCCACACAGGCTGCACTAGTGAGAGTCAAGGACCCCCCACCCTGGGACTACATAGCATGTTCAAGCAGCCCCGCTCCTCCCCCCACCCCACACATGGTGGGAGCTCCTGCCTGCCGCTCCCACCGCGCATACATGGAAGCAGCTCCCTCCCACGTCCCCTTCCCCACACCGCACATACATGGAGGCAGCTCCTACTCCCCTCAATTCACCAGCCTTAGGCTTCCAAGTACCATATCACCCCTGGGACAGGATCACAAAACAGAAGCCAGAAGGGAAGCCCAAAGCCCCAAACTGCTACTGCAGCCAAAACAAGAGGAGAAACAGTGGCCAGGTGAGAGCCTGGAGACTGCAGCTTAACTCCCTGTGGGCTTCATGCAGCCCAATGGCAACCACTTAAGCAGCTCTGTCCTAAATCATCCTCACCCAATGCCTGTCCAGTCTCTTCTTAAAAACCTACAATGGAGAGTCCACAACTACCCTAGGCAGTCTACTACCCTGCCTCAGTGTTCTAACAGTAAGGAAGTTTTTCCCAATATCTAATCTAAATTATGTCATACCCTCTGAAACAAGGGAGAACAATTGTTCTCCCTATTTATTGCAGCCTTCCATGTATTTGAAGATCACTAGTTTGTCTCCCCCTTAGTCGCTTTCTCTCCAAGCTAAACAAGCCTAGTTCTCACAACTCTTCTTCATACAGCTTGTGCTAACCGATTCATTCAAATTAGTCAAAAGCTCCTAACCCTCTCTAGTCATCATGACCTGCAGCCTTTCTTTCTTTTTGTGTAATTTTTGCTAGCCATCCAGTTGCAGCTTATTTTTTTTGTGACAGCAGAAGCAAAATAGCTGTTGAACAGCCCACCTTTGAGTCTTCTGTTATTAGCTCACCCAGGCTATTTAAACCTATATCTTGGCCACAGTTTAAAGATATAAATAAAGAAGAATCCTGAATTGCAGAGCTGAATATTGTATTATTAACAGTGACAGAGTAAACAAGACCATGTTAAATGTAAGCTAATGAAAATGACATCCAAGATGGAAAGTCATCAAAATAGATTGGAATACAGAATTAAAAATGAAAAAAAAAGAAAATTAAAGAGGGGACAGGAAGATCTGCAAGTCACCAGATTACAGATGACAACTGAAGTAGGCTGTACATTTATGCTTTTTGTTTGAGAAAGCATTAAGAAAGAGAGAAAATTCTTTTTGTTCAAGAAAGCATTAAGAAAAAAAAGGTACTTCACAGGAAGTGGAAAAATGAAAGGCGGCCCCCTAAAAAAAACAAAACAAAAAACAAAAAAAACTTTGAAAGCCTAAAGAGAATAATGTAAAAGAAATATGATAAAATGATTTAAAAGCCATAAAGACAGGGAGAAAAAGAAAAGGCCTTGAGATTAAATCTACAACCAGATGATTAGACAATTTGACAAGAACAGCTCCAGTGGAATGCTTAAGGCAATTAAAAGGGTTCCAAGATGCAAACAGAGTAGTAGAAGCAAGCAATGACTGATTAATTTAGTGACAAACAAGAAAAGATAAAGCAGTTGCACTAAAACATGAGGTCATCATACATATGTTGTCTGTCTCTGTCCTTTTCAGTGAAGGGTAAGAACACCAAAATAAATACAAGACTGCAAAAATCAGTGGGGCAGACAGGAGTCTTCAAAGCAGGAAGAGAGATAAAAATCACCTCTTATTTTATTTTTTTAGTTTTCTTTTAAAAAGTTGAATTACTGCAAAAAGAAGAGGATTTTAAAAGAAAGAGTAGTTGCAAATAAGCAGAGTGAAGAGATAAGCATCAATAAATGAGAAAAATATTCCTGGCCAAAAGCAGTATCACAGCGCTTAAGAACAAAATGGTGCACATGCTGGGGACAGAAGCAAGAACATGAGCTGTTAATGAATCTTTTGGGGAGTTATAGAAATTGAAGACACTAAAGATGAAAAGTAGAGACAGATGAAAGGAAGAGCCAGATATCTAATAATATCAAATAAAGGTTTGCTCAGATTTCACTATACAAGGGATATATGTAAAAGGAAAATTTCCTCTGTGGATAAGCAAATAACAATGAATTTTTGTTGTAAAAGAACCAAAAATGTCATTTCAAATGCTAATAACTACTTGTATGCAAGCTGTTTCAAGCTCCAATTCAGCATATTTCTTACAAAACCATTGCTGAGAAAGCTAAAAGTATTAATGTAACTAAATCAAAGAATCAAACAGCAATTAGCAATTGCTAATTACAAAACAATAAAGTCTGTACAGTGAACTTTTACATGAAAAAAGAGAGAGAAAGGAAGATATACTCTGACCGCATTAAGACAATCAGATTCTTAGAGAAGCTAATTTCATTTCTTATCTGTTTTACAGGATACTCAGAAGCCCCAAACAAGATTAAGTAGTTAGTTCAATTATGCATGCATACGTAGCATCAAAGAACATGCAATCCAAGGAAAGCAATACATGGAGTTGGGGGAAAGATTTAAATGTACATGGAATTGTTATGCTCTCATACTTATTATTGCCCCAATTAATGAATGCCTCACGAGTCAAGTTCCAGAAGCACTGACCTGGGATGGGAATGATCAGTAACCATGCATTATGGATAGGGCCCTACCAAATTCACAGCAGAAGCGGGCTGTGCTGCAGCTCCTTTCATCTTGCAGTTACCATATTCCCACCCACCTTTGATTGGTGGAAGGGTCCCACTCACAGCTTGCTCCTGTTCAGCGGGAAAGCAAAAACAGCAGTTTTAAATATGACACTGTTTTTGCCTCCCCATTGGTCAGCAGCAAGCAGCAGGCCCCCCTCAGCCATCAGCAGCAGGGAGGCAAAAATAGCGCAGGGAGGCAAAAATTTACAATACGTCAAAGCAGACCCAATTAATCAAGTCTGCTGAAAAATGCTAATTAGCATGCTCTAGCAGCCTCAGCATCTCATGTATTCAGCATCCCCACGCCGCAAAATGGCAACAAAGGCACTTTAACTAAAGCTCATTGAACAAACTTTAGTTAAAAACTGCCCCCATCACCATTTTGGAATGCAGGATGCTGAATACACATGACGCAGCAGCTACTTTAATTGGAGCAGTTCCCGAGATGCCTCTAGGGCATTTTTATACCTGTGTGCAATGCAGTGCCAAGCACTTTTGAAAGACCCTGGCGCTGCATCGTGTGCATTTGTATAAACGGCAAAATGTGCACCAGTTCTGAGAAAATGGTGGCAGCATATCAACACAAAGGTGTTTTAGTTCAAAAGTGCACCACTGCCATTTTCCAAACACTGATGTGCCACCGTTTATACAAATGTGCATGACACAGCGCCGGGCATGTCAGCTTCCATGCAGAGCAGACTCGATTAATCAAAGGTACGTTGCAGCATGATAAAGGTACGTGTATAAATGCCCCTAGTGGCCTGCAGAGATCTAGATAACCATGTGGTAGTTTGCCCTTGTTTCTGAAGACTAAAAAAAGATGCATTAAATGATTTCCCTGTTGGAAAAAAATTAGCCGATGTCAGTACTATGACAGTGAAAGGAGGCAGTCTATGAAACGCTATACAAGTTTCAGAATCCTTGCCTGCCATAAAAACACTATAATAAGCAAAACAAAGCTCAGGAATACTGCTGCACAGTATCATCTTTAATAAGTATCCAACACGAAAGATTAACCAAAAAAATTCTACTCCCAGGTTACAGTAGCTATACTTTATACACAACAGCTGCAATAACAAGATAGTGCAACAGTCACTGTCTTGCCTTCATAAGTGAATTCATACTTTCTGCTACCCCAAAAGATAGATTTTTAGAAACAGCACTAGCAAGATCCCTATGGCCTTAACAACAACATAATATGCTAGAGTGACCAGCTCCTACTTCAGGACAGAAGTACCTCAACAGTCAAAAGAGAACAGAACATGTCATTTATCTGTAAAATAGTATGCTGTTTTATACAACTGCCTCACACAGTATGACACTTGTTTTGAGACAAACATTTCCCTCAGATGTAAAAATACAAATCTTAATTTGAAAATACTAAATTGTTAATCACACAAAGCAAAAAAAATGAATATTCACCATTTCCCATTTAAATATCTTTAAATCTATTTTAGTTTCTTTTTCTGCCAGAAACTGTCAGGCACCATCATCAGCTGTAATTGCTCATTTCTAGTAAAATTTAATGCTTTAATCTCCTAAATTAAATGCAAATCTCACAACTGCACACCTGTGTTTGCATATTCCCTTTGATGGGCCCTGTCACCATAAATGTCAGTATTTACTTCTCTTAAGTGTTGCTTCAGGACTAGCTGTGCTCCTCTTGTAGCTGACTTTGCATGTAAATTCTGTAACATATTTTTGAGAGTTGAAAATTACAAAGCCCATTTGAAACGTTTAATTATTTATATACATTCTATTAGCATTAACCTTTGGAAAAAAGAAAAGCTTCTCAGGGACAAAATACAAGATAGACACCACAGTATGATAGGAGGAAAAGGGAAAAAAAATGCACTGAATGCTTCTGGAATGGAAAGCATTTAAAATTGAGATTTTCCTCAATTACCATTTTAGATAAAGTATCCAATAGATTAAAATAATTTTAAAGGTTTATTTCCCCCCGTTAAATAAGAATTTGCTTTCTATTTTACATACAAGTATTTCTTGTTCGCTAACATATAAAGCCAGGATTGTACAACAGGTACCCCTTCCCAATCTACCAACGCCATCCCATTAAACCTGGATTAAACTACCAGAAAAGATGGTCTTTGTTGTCAGAAGAAAAATGTATCAAGCAAAGTTACTCTGACAGCAAAAACATAAATGTAACCAAATAAACTCTCAACTACAACAGAGGCATTGTTCAGGATACATGCTTGAGTCTGGAGGCAGCAACTTGTAGAATCATCTATAATGATCTGTTGGGGGGGGATAAGGGGGTGGAAGAGAACAAATAACTAAATAAATGAGATTGACCCATTTTCCTTCAAAATGAAATTTTGTGCCAGCCAGTTAACTTTTCATGCATCACTTCCCCAAAGATTTAAAAACCAAACTTAAAAACAAAATTTCAAAATGTATTTTTACATTATATTTTGAGAGGAGAAAGTATCTGTAAAGTATTACTTGGAGTCACTTTCCATTTTTCTGTCACATCAAGATAGCTTGCACCTATGCCTTTAATACAGCCTCCTTATAGTACAGACAGCTGTCCTGGATTCCTTTTCCCTTCATAGCGGTCTCCTAGAGAATCCTGCCCACCTGTTCCCCGAGTTCGTTAGTCTTCTTTTCTGAAGTCCAGTGTCCCTATCCTGCTGCTCTCCTTTCCTCCCCTTATGATCTTCAACTATAATTTCATGGTCCCCTATCATCTTCTACCTTCACTTTCTGAACCATTTCCTCCCTTTTGTGAGCAATAAGTCAAGAAAAGCTTCCCTGCCTAGTTGGCCTCTTTACCATTTGTATCCATCCCTTACACCAGTGGTTCTCAACCTCTGGTACCTTTCATCCCCCATGCCGATCGACGTAGCGAAAGCAAAACTGGAAGTCCCACTATGGCACTTCCGGTTTCGCTGCCACAAACAGAGTCCCACTTTTTCCACCGCAGTGTGGGGCCTCCCTCCCTGTCCCCCAGATACTGACACTGGGGAGTGAAAGCCCCAGCGCACCAGACACAGTGGGAGGCACGGCAGCCAGAACTTCTGGCCCAAGCAGGCAAAGACCAAAGTGCAGCACTTGCATACCCCCTGCCCATGTCTCACATACCCCCAGGGGTATGCATACCACAGGTTGAGAAACACTGCCTTATACACTACAGGAACTTCCGGGACTGCTTTTGTACTGCTGTGTTTCCTTTCAAGCAGATAACATGATAATTAGAGTACCCCATGAAAACCAAGTCCTGCAATCTGTAAGTTTTTTAAAGGTTGCAATGATACTTATTGCATTCCTGACAATTCAGTTCTTTTTAATTAGATGGACTCAGAGAAGCTAAGGACACTAAGGTTTCAGAACACCATTTTAAAGCAATAAAGCACCTTTTTTTTTTAAGCAAATTTTTGCTTTCTATATACATATGGCATACCATTACAGAAGGGATGCAAGAGATACAGCTCACAAGTCTGATCTAGCCTGCAGAGCCCTCTTAATCAGTCCTGGGCCTGGGTCTCACAGTTTACTCACATGCCCTGTGCCAAACTAGACCCACATGATACCCATTCCAGCTGCTCCAGGATGCATACTGCACGTAGCTCGGGACCATGTTGCATGAGCTGCCCATTCCAGCCAGTCCAGGATCTGC
Source organism: Alligator mississippiensis (assembly GCF_030867095.1). NCBI lineage: Eukaryota > Metazoa > Chordata > Crocodylia > Alligatoridae > Alligator > Alligator mississippiensis. Next base: position 51,546,056 of record NC_081824.1, on the reverse strand, counting down.
ACTGGAAATAACACACACCCCCACCACCCCAGGACTTCACTGCACTGCACTGCACGTTGCACCCACTCCATCTAGTCCAGGATCTGTGCTGCGTAAAGTTCCCTGACAAATGCCACATGCAGCACACTTTCCATACTAGCCAGAATAGGTGCCACCATCCTGGACCAGTGGGGGCAGACACCATATGCAGCATGTGTCCTGGCCCAGCCAGAGCATGGAACACATCCCAGACGAGCAGGAATGGGCACCACGTGCAGTGCAGGTCCTGGAGCACGTGCTTCAGCTTGCTAGGGGCACAGTGGGGCTATGGGCCCACACCACACTGGCAAGATCAGTTTGACACCCCTGCATTAAAGTAATCAAGATGGTATCCCTATACAAGAAGAGTAAACATACGATTCATGATTCGCTGAGTGCTACTTTATCATCTTGCTGCTACTTACAGTGGCCCCATGAGGTTAATGAGGTTAATTAAATAACTTGTAGCTCAAAACTACTTAATCAATTCTCCTTATTCTTGGCTGAAGAACCAATTAGGTGATGTTATATAATGAAATCCACTAAACAGGATAAAGCTGAAACAAACCATTTTGTCAATAAAGCCACAGGAATCCACAAGGCTAAAACTATACACTTCTACCAGCTAAACAAAGCAAAACCAAAAATATTAAAAAAAAAAACCAGCTTCTCAGAAAGAAGTTTTTTTCACACTCCACCACAGTAGAACTGCAGCCAAGATCATTGATATAGCAGTATTATGCAATTTTTTAATATTAAATTAATCCTGACATGCATCCTTATTTGCCCAGTTTGCTCAACCCAGAAGTCCACCTAGAAGGGAAGAAGCTTACCACGAACTCATCAAGAATGAGGTTCTGACTACAGGCATGCAAATTTTCCCTAATGAGGAAGAATTAGGTGCGATAGATCAAAGAAACAGACACTTAACTTCTGCTCATAGTTATTTTACTGAAAAAAAAATACAGAAATGCAGTTTAGATGCATATTTATGCATCTTCAATATTAGTTTCAAGCACCCCAAATTGTAAGATACTCTGAATCCAGAACTTTGACAGCTTGTGTTGTAATTCTGAAATAAGGCTTTACACATAAGATTATATAAAGTACCTTCCTCCACATTATACAAGTTCACAGAAGTTAATAAAAAAAATAGTTAAAAACAATTAAAGCTTACTAGAAAATTCATTTCTGTGTTATCAACACCAGTTTCAGAACTTACATTCCTTTTCCTTAGGATGATTACTTAAAAAGCCAAAACACCACACAAATGCCATGTTCCCACAAGGAAAACTTTTGTATAATTTTTGTTTTATGCAATATGCACAAATGCTCCAAGTATCTCCAACCATTTGGGTTGGTCTAATAAAAGATATCAAATTCACCCAAGGAACCTTGTCTGCCCAAGTAAAACATGTCACTTTAGAGTGGATTTATTTTTCCCCTCAAATACATAACATCTCAAACAAAACAACATTAAATTAACGTAGGTTAGGCTCCAAGTGGCATTATAAAGAAAGAGAGAGAGCACCTGGCTCCATAACAGCCTGCCCAGCATTGAGCCAACAGGGAGGTTTGCAAACAGCCCTGTCCTGGAACAGGGCTGCCACCAGCAAAGGTAAGGGATAGCAGAGCACAGTGGGTTGGTGGAGGGAGCATGCCACACATTTAAATTTAAAACAGTATAAGCACCAGCCACAAAGATGTTCCATAGTGAACAAATGACATTTTTGTGGCTGGTTGCCATTTTATCCTGTGGGGTAAAATTGCCTGTGTGTGATTAACATATTATTAATGCACTTAATATGATATATTCTAGAGGCCTCACAGCACATCTTATATTAGGATCATGTGTGCAAATGACAGTAAGCATCTCATAGCTTGCTGGCAATCGCTTTCTATCCCCTGGGCAGAAGGACGTGGGGGTGGGGGGAAGGAATCAAAAGAATACAAATCTAGTTTCTCTTTAAACATCTTCAGTTTGATACTACATTTTAATGTATATTTATAACAATCAGTAAGGTAAGTCTAATATGAGCATCTACATTTCACTGCACTTAGTATACACAGTTCTATATGGAAACCGTAGCCACCTTTCCAGAGCCATAACTACTGTAAAATTGTAACTCTTATTTCAAGCTTCCATAAGACTTTTGTGTATGTTGTTCTCTCATGAATAGAAACGCATTTTTTTATAAATGAAGCAAAATGTTCAAAATGCCATTTTACTTGGAATTAATCAAACACAAAATAATGCTGCATAAGCTGCTATAATTTTTGTTGCACATATTTCCCACTCTCAAGTTTTGAAAGAATTTTTTTCCTCTGTACAAGTGTTCATAACTTCTACTGTGTAAACATTTCAATATACCTCAAAGAAAAGTTTCCTGAACCTATAAAATGAAAAACAACCAAAACTCCTCAAAGTACCATACTTACAGGTTCATATAACAAGTTAACATATTCCAGGAATTGTTGAACCAAAGAATCAGAGAGCTCATTGAACCGGTATCGGAAGAGGTCCATTTCTTGTTGAATGAACCAGCGTCTGAGATCCTCACTGTGGTGGTAGTCAAAAGAAAAAAAAAAAATCATTCATTATTTCTTGCACACTTAAAACAATATTTAAGGCTGAATGTGATCAGAAGTCTTAGCATGGTGCTCCTAGTGTAAGATGCACTTAATTTCACTTACAAGAAAGAATAATGCTCTACATGTGCCAAGATTATTCTCCCTCAAAAGACAAAAGAGATGTTTTTGGGGGGAGGGGGGCTTTGGGGGGGGGGTAGATAAAAAGGATTATTTAATGCTATATTATGGATATTTATACTTAGAAAAAGAAAATTCCTCTGCTTCACTATTCAAAAGACTGAATTCAGCATTTTATCTGATACAACAGCTCTTCAGAAAAGTAGATTTCATAGGTAATTTACTGGAGAAAAAATATTAATTTTGGAAAAACAGTTTTCAAGACTTCTAAAATAAATTCTCACATTTGATTTGGTTCCAGGGGGACAACAGTCTCCACAGACTCTATAAACTACATGTGCTTAGTTTTTCAGACATCAGTTTCCACCCTTCCCTTTCCTCCAGGTCCTCCTTGCCCACCCCCTACTTACCTGGACAGAGTCCAGGTCCAGCTCCCTGTGGTGTTGAGCAGGGATTGCCCGAATCGCCAAAGCTCTCTGAATCTTTTCCCAATCAATTCAGAGCTTCGAATCAATTCAGACCTCCTTACTGGTCTCCAGATTCGATTCGGATTTAGAGATTCGACCACCGAATCTCCTCTAAATCGAATCAGCACCTGAAGCTTCGCACAGCCCTATTAAGTATCATCTGCAACAGTTCAACACTGAATTACCGAAGAGTCTCTGCTAGGTCTTTCAGGAGCAAAGTTCTGCTTTGCCCTAGACAAGCACAGTTGTTATGGCAATGCACATACCAAATTATTTTATTTGCAGACAAGGCTTTAGGTCTAATTTTCAAAGTCATTAAAGGTTATTGTGCAGAGTTGTCAAGACACAGCAAAACTGAGCACAGGTGTAACATGCTCACAGCAGCCATGGGGGAGGGGCGCAATTACAATATGGAGACCTTGTATAATCTTGATTCAGCTTCCGAAAAACAAGGATTACAGTAACCAAGACTGAAGGTGACAAAATATATGAATTACTGTAGCAGGTCCTCATCCAGGAAAAGACAACATTTTAAGCTTAGATAAGTAACATGATGTATCTTTAGAAAGAATCAGAACAGATTTCTGTCAATTTTGACAAATGGAGGATGTCTCCTGCATAGAAAGTAGAGACAACATGCAGATTAGCCCTTCAAAATGTGTCCCCTCTTTGACCTGTATGATTTTCATCTTGCCCTAGTTGTTCTAGTTGGCTGTTCTTCACTGAAGAGCTCATTTCATGTAGGCATGCTGACATGTTAGTAGAGACAGTAATGCTAAGAGTTGAGAAACAATGCATTATTGGTAGCCAAGTCCATGACTTTATTTTCTCCCAATAGTCTAATGTAGAAGCTGAAAAGAAGAGCGGAAAGTTTGGATCCCTGTGTTATCCTACCAGCAAAGGCCTACTGTAGAGTTGTTACTAATACTAACGTGAATTAGTGTAGAGAAGAACTGGAGTCACTGAAGCATTACACTGTCTGTTCCTCTTGTCTCTTAGCACCTTTTGGTCTCACTACAATCACAGACTGAAAAATTACATGCTGAAGCTTAAGAAACTGGTGGGAAAAAGTCAACCTGTTCAACAGTCTGATTAGAGATCTGTGTCCATGGCCATGAAAGTCATTTTTAATGATGCTAGAAGAATCTCTAGGCTGTGCCTTAGTCTGAATATTAACTATGATTTTCATAATGTTAGCTGATATACAATTGTGGGAACTTGGTAATTTCCTCTGTTATTTTGCCCAGGAATGGGAGGTTTGAAACATGACACTAGTCAAAGTAAGGTCTTCAGGGTTAAATGCTGGCTTCTAAAGGACTGGGCAAATCACTGCCTTGTTTCAGGGCGTTTAGTAAAGCTGCTTTTCAGAAATCTGCAATGACTTCCCTGAGTGATGGGCAGATGGGCATAACTGCTCTTCATTGGCTTAAGCACATAGAACAGGCAAAACTGTTTAACACATTGACTAATTTTTTTACTTCCTTGAGTTTCAGCACATATGAGCAGGTCAGACAGGATGAGGTACCAATGGGCCAGATCATACAATCATCATGGAGTGTAATTTTCTTTCCCAGTTAACTGCATGTGTGTTCAATCAGTCTCATCACCAACAACCTCCATGAACTTTCTATAGCTGTCAATATTTAGGTCTGAGCTATGCACTTGGTTTAATTAGCTAGCTCAGTATACAAGAATAGCTCTCCTATTATTCTACAATGTACAACAAGCAGAAGATCCTTTTGCCTCCTTTAAGTGGCACAATCCTGCAAGTAGTTTCCTGACTGATGTGGAAGTAAGACTGTTTCTTTGTGTTCTGGTGTTATGATAATCTTGGTCAGAGGAAAGTAAGCATCCTGAGATAAACGCATCACAGTAGCAGATAGCATACTAACTCAGCACCATGCCATTGTAGCCGAGTATTTTGCTCTCCAAGGGAGAACTGAAACCACGAGGTTCAGGAATCTTTGGGATAGAAAGCATATGCTTCTTCCTTTGTACCAAAACACTAAAGGGTATTTTGTGCCTACCTAGCTGAATTAGTGATGAAATAAATCCACTTGTAATCCCTACATTAATTTCAGTCTAAAATCTTTTTCATGAGGAAAAAGTTCTTAAAAGTCATCATACCCTGCAGAAAGTATTAGAACAAAAAGCAGCAGCATTTGTTGTGAGCCCATACGCTAAAACTCAGTCCGTTCAAGAAGTACCGATTTATGAAAGCATCTACAGTTTATTAAACAGAGCCACCAATAATGGCATTTTGTAGCCATTAAGTCCAAACCATCATAAACGGTCATATATTAAATATCAGAAACTAATAATTGAATACTTAATCTGCGCTATAATAGTGTCTCGTGCCATGGATCAGAATGCCCATATGCTGAATACTATACAAACGAGGGGTTTCCAATCTAGAATATAATACGAAAGGTGAAAACAAAGACACGAGCACAAACAAAGCAATAGTGGTCGACATGATCAGCAGTGGTCTCAGCACACCAAATACATAACTCTTGCCAAGAGATTTTTCAGCCACCATAGCAAAAAGAAGCTTTCCAAATATTTACAGAGAACTTTTCCATGTGATGGAGCAGCACATATGAAAGTGCAAAGACAGTTATTTAAAATATTTTTTTAACGGAGAATAAAGGCTGGTGTCATTAAAGCAGAGCAAAGCAAAAAGCCAACATTTTGAAAGCATGTGGATGCTAGCAGAGGTATCATCGGGTAGATGGTCTTTTCTTTCAAATTCCTTTCCAGAAACTTTGCATTTGATGCAGTAAAGGAGAGTGACAAAGGAGATCAACAAGCTAGGACATTTATCTTTAAAGCCATGTTTTGAATTGATATAAGCAAGACAAAAGTTCATCTGTCATGGGCAAAGAAAGAAAACCTTGCTGTAATAGAGATACGAAATAAGAGCTTGGATAAGAGTTTTCATTACGCCAATACAGAAAAAAGTTTGTGTCTTACATAGTAACAACCAACCCGATTTAAAAGCAGCCTGGATTTAAGCACCTAGGAGAGTGAATCAGAGTTCACAACCAGGCTGCCGGTCAGGTGAGAAAAGCAGTGATATTATATGATTCATGTAGATTCCAACTATGGACGGTCAAGTCTAGCTACAGACACACCAGAAGATAATAGACCATGCATATTACAACCCAAGAATGAAGCAGAGAAGAGTGATAAATGCATATACACACCTCTGGGTGGCACCGTTTGCCCATAAAACAAAATTAAAAGATCACTATAGAAACATTTTAGCTACCAGCACATTCTTATTGCAGATTACTTGACACTAAGACTACACAGATTTGTGGTCACACCTTTGTGTAAACCCTTTTCAGCAAAATGAACACACAATCATAAAGCAACAGTTATTGATCTGTACCAAATGTTTATACCCTAGAACTATGAACTGGTGTACAGTAATATTTTGCTATACTATTTCACCTCCTGCTCTTATCCAGTGTGTAATGCATAGCATAATTATACCTCAAGATTGGCTATATTTTAATAGTGTATGAAAATACAGTGTATAGTTCAGATTTCAGTGTGGTATCTTTGTCTGCAAAGATACTACAAAGCTTAAGATGTACATCAGTAAAAGAAATAAGCATTTCCAAAACGAAGAAAACAAAGTTTGAGGTGAAAGCTAAGTACCAATCTTTTCTAATGAAACAGTACCCCTACTGTTGTTATAAGACGACCCAGGACAGCTTTTCTGGGTAAGTGCCTCACTTCTCAAGAAGCAAGGTTTTGTTTTGTTTTGTTTTTTAATATCTTTTATTGAACCAAACTGAAAGAAGAGCACAGCATGCCCAAAAGCTTATCTAATCTCTCCCCAAACTCTACAGTTGGTCAATAAAACATATTCCCAAAAAAACAAAATACAGCTTGCCTTTTTATATTTCCTGTACTATCACTAACCCAGGAGTGGGCAATTATTTGGGCCGGAGGACGACTTAGGGAGTTTTGGTAAGGTGTCACAGGCCAGGTCAGCACCCCTCACACTTGTAACAGCTCACCAAAACTCCCTAAGTGGCTCTGCCCCACACGCAGACAAGCAGATAGGATGGGGCTGTAGGTGGGTGGGGAGCAGTATCCGGGGGCAGGGCCAGGGTTGGGATTAAGACTGTGGGGCCAGGTCCTGGGACAGAGTCACAATCCGTTCCCTGCATGCCCCTGCAACAGGCACAGCTCCTCAGGCAGGGGCCTAAAAGGAACAGATCACAGCTCTGCCCCTCCCTGGCCCCACACTGTCATGGCCCAGTGATCCTAGGGTCTTTCTGGAGATCAGCCAGACCCTGCACAGGTAGGGCACCCAGCCAGAATGATGGGATGGGGCTGCAGGAGAGTGGAGAGCAGCATTCAGGAGCGAGATGGATAGGGCCAGGGCTGGAATTATGGGTGGTGATAACATGTGGCCAGTGCCTAGGGCAGAGCCATGATCCATTCCGCACAATCTCCTGCCCATGGAACTAGAGCCTATCGCAGGGATGTGTGGGCAGCAGATCATGGCTCTGCCCTGGGCCCGCCCTCCCAGATGGCACTCCTGCCTCCCTGTGGCACCACCCCTGCCTATGTAGGTCCCAAACCAGTTTCCATGGAGACCCCTCCCACCCACTCTCTCCAGCACTCCCAGAAATGAGTGCAGGGTGGATGGACTGGAGTGCCTGGGCAGCAGAAGCTAGCAGCAGCTGGAAGGGTCCCCAGGAGGCAAGTTTGGCTACCACGCCACCCCAAGCCCACTGCATTCCTGGGGGCAGCAGGACCAGTCACATGAGCCGTAACCCAGGCTGTCCCCTGCACCAAGGCCAGGCGGGGGGTCAAGGGACCCACTGCAAGCCAGACAAAATTCCTTAGCAGGCCAGAACTGGCTGCTGGCCGTATTTTGCCCACCTCTGCTAACCTCACTCTTCAGGAACTTTAATGCTGCAATAGTTAGAGTTTTCTTGAACAATCAATTCTTACATAGTATTTTTCTATCATTATATTTCAAAGTGAGAAGAAGAAGAATAAAATGCCTCTCTCCAGGTCCAGAACCCAAGCTGACAACAGAACTTACAACTCCAGAATATTAGGATAACATTGCCTGCTGCCAAAACTCTCTAAAAAGAAAACAAGAGGGAGACAAGTTTTGTCCAAAAATCACTTTGTGATTTAGGATAAATGTTTTATTTTTAAAAAAGTAAGAATTTCTCCAACAGAGAATTAAGGAAGAAAATCTGAAACAAGATGCTGTCACGTGTATGAAGGTGAAGTAAAATTGTATTCACTCAAATTTTTTTTTTTTTTTTTTTTTAGCTCTAACAACCTATGTTTGATTTGACACAACTCAAACAGTAATTTTTCTTGTAAAGCCAACATCCAATATATTTTTATATTATTATATTTTTTTAACTATTATTATTAGTGAAATTTAAGCTACATACCGTATTTACTCAATTCTGTTCCCCCTCTCCACCATTTAACCAGGGGGAAAGCCTCATCTTAGAATCAAGTACTAAGAAGTGGACAGGCAGCTGCTGTGGCCAAGGCTCAAGCTCCTACCTTGGGTCAGGGCCGTGGCTGCAGCTGCTGCCTACACCCCCTGCTATCTCCTCCCCACCAACAACCTCTCCTCCCTCATCTGCCCCTGTCCCACTTACCCTTGCCAAGTGCTGGCAGGCCCTGTCCATGTGCTACAGCCAGGCGTACTGAGCAAAGCCCCAGCCCAGCCCTATAAGCAGTGGTGTGCTATGGGGTTGGGCTGGACCATGCTCAGTGCCCCAGCCTACAACGGGAACAGAGCCTGCCAGCACAGAACAAGGGTAAAGGGAGGGAGAGAAGAAGCAGAAGCGGGGGCGGGAAAGGCAGGGGGGGCGGCAGGCAGGCACAAACAGGAAGCAATCTTCTTAACCTTCCCATACCACCTGCCTCAAGCAGTGGAGGGGGGTGAATTAAAGATAACCCCCCTCCCCCCCCAATAATTAGATTCCATACATGGAAAATTTATAATTTTTAAACTTAGTTTTCCATGTATAAAATCTAATTACTAGAAGGTCATCTTAAATTCAGTAGTGCCTTAGATATGAGTAAATAGAGTAGTAAGTACAGAGACTGAAAACAAAAGGAATTACACTAGATAAAGCTAAAATCTCAGAGGTTCTCACATTTGATCCCAGTCTACCTTAACCTGTATAAAGTGATCCATAAGACTTCCAGAACCAGTAAGGTTGTGTGGCTGCATTAGTACAGCACTATAGAAGTACATAAAAGCGCTATGAAGACCCACCCCAAGCTAACTCCACATATGAACCCTCCCAAACCAGAATCAGTACAGCTATGTTAATACGTGCACTGCATCCAGGATGTCTAGCACAGTCCTGAAGCAAAGCTAATTTTATCACCCACAGCACTGCACCAGAGACAGATGTACTATTGCCTGCTCAGGAAATAGCACACAAGGAGTAATATGGCATCACAGCACAATGCCACCTAGAGCCCCAGGAATATTTGATAAGATCAACCTACCCCTAACCCTGTACCTGTCCTTGCAGCATACCCATAGCAATTCTGCAGCTCATGAACTGAGAACCACCACTACATATTGATCCATGTTACAGACTATTAAAATTATTTCCTGAATTTAAAAGTTATGAAAATCCATGGCAATCAATCAAGGCTGGATTCAGGACAAATAGTTTGTGTAACAAATGCTTCAATACCTTTAGGCACAAGTTCTGTTGTTTCACCAGCTTCACCCTTACTGGTTTGACAAAGTCAAGGCTGTTTACATTGTGAGCTAGAGGTAACAGCCAACTATGTACCTAGACAATTGTTTAATGAATGAATACAGGCCAGGTACCAGGGAGTGATTTATAATTGGTGAGTTGCCATGTTTACTCAAGTGCTACACAGATGGCTTTTCCTGAAAATTAGCTAGAAATTGGGATGCATAGTTTAAATGAAAAAAAGCAGGGAACAGACAGTCTAATCCTCTGGTAACCATGCTGTCTCACTCTTCCCAAGCTGGGTACATAGCCAGTGTCATTAGTCTCATCAGCTGGGGGCTCACCTAGCTCAGGAGGAGTGGCTTAGTAGCTCAGCTAGAGCAAGACTGGGCCCTAAGCTGACAAGGCAGGCACTGCTGGATGAGTCAAACTGCCTAGCCCCTCTTCTCTTTTCAAGCTGAGCTGAGTGGGCAGTCAGTAGCACCTACAGTCAGGTGAGGGCCTGATCTTATTAGAGCCAAACTGTTCACTCCTTGAGTGGGTGAGCTCTCAGCTGACTCAGTCAGTGCAGCTGACTGTTCCTCTGCCTCAGCTTGAGAAGAAAGAGGACTCAGGAAGTTCAGCTCAGCCAACAGTGCCTGCCACATCCTGCAGCAAGGTAGTTAACAGAGCAGCCACAGGTTTTTGCTCACCCCCACCTCCATCCCAAATCCAGCTGCCAGTGTCTTCCCTGCAAAAATACCATACTTACAGCACTTTCAAGGGAAAGCCTCTTTTTCTTCATTCTGCCTTTCAAAAATAAGGTGCATGGGTATGGTATGTAAGACACACAGTATTTAGAGAGTGACCTGTCTAATACTGGGAACAATAGTCAAAAGCACTCAACCCTGACTATCAATGAGTACATAATAGGCCAATGAAGAAGACTAATCAATCCTGAATGCTTTTTAAAGAAACACACTGAATTGGTACATAATAATTGTGGTGATATCTATTTATGCTTCACCTGTGTATAAAAATAATTATCCTCCAGTTTTCATCCTGCACATCACACTTCAAATATGAAATTTTTCTTGACCAAGTTTGTAAACTGAGAAACTGAGACCGCATCTTTGCTTTTCTTTGACTCGGGTAGTCTCTTAATGACCAGCCATCACACGTTAGTTTTAGCGACATGCTAGAAATTAAAATACATACTAACTCAAAAACACACTTACGATTGACAATAAGCAAGACGCAGTATGAAATGAGAGATATGGTCTTTCCTCCTTGCATCGTAATCATCTTCAGCCAAAGCCTGTAATTTTCATAAAAGAGGACATGCATCAGCTTAAAGCAGAAAATTAAACTTTAAAAAAGTTAATTAAATGCTAAACCTCAACTTTCACATCACATAACTCAAAGATATTTATCCTTAAATACTTCGTAAACTGTAACACAGGTGACTGGGGGGGGGGGAGGACAAGAGGCATGCCCCCTCCCTGAGATTGGCCCCCCTACTTGGCACCATGCAGGACAGGGCAGTTTTTTTGCCATGTGGGCCGGTGGCATGTTGGGGGGAGGCACTAAGCCACAGCACAGTATAAGAGTGGATATGAGGCTTTTGGCCCACCCCTGGGTCCACTCACAAATTGTGCCCCACTCCCCAAACTTGGGAGGCACCAGTCACCCCTGGTAACACAAGGTATTAATTACTACAGTAGCTATCCTTTTGCTACTACTGCTACATGAAAACAGCAAGTTAGAATTTATTCTTCATATTACAAAGCCCTACAGACTGCAGAGCATTATCTTGCAGACTCTAGTTGCACTAACTTCAGTACAAATGAAAGATTCCAGACTGACCCAATTAAGTAAGAACAAAAACTGTATTTAAATTATACAGGAAAAAAAAGGAAAACTTGCGTGTATAAAATTGGTTGAATTCTCAAATGTAGTGCGCAGCATATAAATTCTTTAAGTGTATTATTATTCACAACTAGCAAATTTCCCATCAAGAATGACCGGGGCAGGCAGGGACTGAGCCCCATGTCCCACCCCGCTCCTCATCCCGGCCCACTCCACCCTGGCCTCACACCCATCTTCTCTGTCCCCTCCATCATGGCATCAGCACTCTGGTTGACACTTCCTGTACTGAATGCTCTTGGAGCACTCTGATTGGTTATTTCAGACAACCAATCTGAGTGCAAATAACCCGTTACAGACAGACAGACTAAGGCTGTTTTTTATATATATATATATTTTCCACAGGAGATACAATGTGGACACAAAGGTAGGAAAGGTTCTTGTTCCAATTACTTACTTTAAATGGAAATTTAAGTTTTCGAAGTTCATATTCCAGCTTGCTTTTATAGTCATCAGTACCTTTCAGGTATTTCACACCAAGATTCTCAACTACTTTGAGTACTAAAGTAATTTAAAAATAAAAACCACAAACAAAAAGCAGTATGAGCACCTAGTATAACATAGAACAGAAATCTAATTATTGTTTTAAAGAAAGAGAAGAGGGAGGGGGGAAGGCAGGCCAGCCCAGCATTCTACCCAATTTTGGTTTTGTTGAAATGTGACAGTATTGAAGCACAGAAAATTTGGGTTGGGAAGGACCTCAGGAGATCATCTAGTCCAGCTTTTCTCAACCCATGGGTAGCATGAATATATGAAAAGGTTGCAAACAAATGTTAAAACTGGATTCTCCTTCAACCAAGAAACACATGAGAAATGGTGAGTTTTCCCTTGCAAGGGGCTGCTTGGCCCCCCACCTGGGGGCTGGGGCTTGGGGGTCCTGAGTGCATCAGCAGGACCAGGGGGCTGTTTTCTACTTCAGCTACTCACTGGGTGGGGACTGGCCATCCATGTTTACAAATGGGGCTTGGTACAAAAAAAGTTGAGACCCACTGATACAGTCCAATGCCCGGCTCAAAACAGGACCACCCCCAACCAGATAACCCCAGCTAAGGCTTTATCTCCCAGGTCTTAAAAACCATTTGAGGCAGGGAAGGAGGGAGACAAGTGTTTCACATTCACCTACCCCACCCCCCGTACCAGTTTTAGGTCAGGGCTGCTCAACTCCTGACCGGCGGGGCCCCAGCCCCGGCCGGGACCCTGCTGCCCCAACCACCAGGGCTGACAGGGGCCCCAGGCGGCAAGCGAGGCCCTGCCGATGCTGGGCAAAGCACCAGAGCCCCTCCCGCCCCGACGTGCGCTGCTGGCCCGCAGCCGCCCCGGGCCACTCACGGCGCAGGCGGTCCACGGCAAAGCTCTCGAACTCGGCGAGCGAGACGCTCTCGGCCGGCGGCGCCAGATAGAACTGCAGGCTGTGCGGGTAACGCCCGCGCCCGCCCGCCCGCGCCGCCCGCCGCCGGCCCCGCGCGCTCGAGAACTCCATGCCCGCCCGCCCCGACAGCAACAACTGCGCCGGCTTCCCGCGCGCGCCGCCAGGCCCGCCCCGCTTCCGCGTCACGCGCCCCTGACTCCGCCCCCCGGCTGGGCAGCCCGCCCTTGGCTCCGCCCCTCCCGCGCCCCTGCTGCTAGCCCCGCCCCCAACCTGTCCCGGCGGGGCGCCTGCTCCGCCTCCAGCTCCACCCTCGGGCTCCTTTGACTCCGCCTCGCTGGGTTGGCTGACCGCGCGGAACGCGTGGGCCGCGCCATGGAAGGGTGGGACGGGGAGGAGCAAGGGGCGAGACGAGCCTTTTTGTCTACAAGCAAAATGGCGGCGCCCGCCGCACACAGCGACACGGTCCGCCCACGGCTTGTCTAGCGCGCTAGCGGAGACTATGCTTCCTTCTCCCGCGCCCTCCGGGGCAAAGCCGCCTGCGCGGCCCCCGGCTCGGAGAACCGGCAGGAGCTGCCGTACTACTTCTCCGTCGCGGGAAAATGAGTGCAAATGAAGGGCCGAGGGGATGCCAAGGTTGAAAACCGCTGGGCGAAGAGAGCTGGTGCAAGTGCTGGATGCAGACAGCAGTCCCACGAGCGTGTAGGCCAAGCAGAGGCAGTGTGCAACAGGGGTGCCCCAGCCAAAGGGGGCAGCAACCGGCAACATGCGTGTGGAAACGTAGCCTAGCCAGGTTGAATTACACTCCTGCTTTGAGGGGTCTGCAGGCAGTGGCACCTGAGCTGCTTCGAAAGGCGCTGGGTGGGGGAGTCTCATCTCTTATAGGGGGACTCAGTCATCCCCCTCCCCCATATTTCAAACCCTGATCCTAGCCTAGGCCTGCCCTCCCCTGCAGGAAGACCTGCAACTTCTACAGGCAGATCTGTGGCTCAAGGACTGGACCCACGATAGAGATCATCCTCCACTCAAGGGATTGCCAACAACATTGGCAATGCATAGAGGGTGCATGTACACCCCTGAGATTGGTGGTGCACCGCCGCCGACATCTGTGGGTGCTTGCTGATCACTGCCACCGATGCTGCTGGCGGCAGCGTCACTGACCACTGTGCTGCCCCCCCGCCCGCCATCGATGCTGCTGTGGCTGCCTGTGGGAGCTCCCTGCTCGCCACCACCACGCCCCCACCATTGCCACCACCTGCAGGTGGTCACTGTGCACCCCCCCCCAGCCCAGCCTTGGGAGGGCACATGTCGTTCATGGCCCACAATCTCTAAAATAATAAATGTTGGATGCACTGCACGTGTGAACTGCTGGGTCCTCTCCTGCTCCTTTCCCAGCACCTGCTTTCTACACTTCTCTGTCACACCTCACTTTAACCAGCTTCCTTAACACAGCAAATGATCAAGGAAGGGGTGCATGGAAAGCCAGAGCTGCAGCCTGAACCACGTTCACAGAGCATGGCAACCTTTGCATGCTCCAAAGACAATTTGTATATCTGAATGCGCTAGCTCTGGAAACCAGGACCAGGAGCCTGATGGCCAGTAGATAAACTGTAAAGCAACTCTCAGTTCTGTGCACATGACAGTGTAGCCACAAACTGCTCTCGTTCAAATACTAAAGGGTGATTTTTGTTTAATGTTCTGATTCGTAAATAAATGAGGCTGGAAAACTTTTGAAGTCAGTATCTTATCTCGCTTCTCACTCCAGCAGTGTCAGAAATTATATTTTTCATTATAAAATCTAAGAATACAAACCAGTTCTAGAATATATATATTTTTTTTTTAAATACGTTCTCTTTATTTTGAAAGGGTTGCAGTGTCAGAACCTATTAACAGGTCCATGCATTGAACTCAGGGGCAACCAGCACGGTTTCATTAGGGACAGGTCATGTCAGACCAACCTGACTGCCTTTTACGATCAGGTCACAAAAGCATTGTGATTCAGGTGTCGCCGTGGATGTAGTCTTTCTGGACTTCAGCAAGGCCTTTGACACTGTCTCTCACCCCATCCTCATTAAAAAACTAGGCGACTGTGGCATCAAGGTCTACATGGTCAGATGGATTGCTAATTGGCAAAAGGGTCATACTCAGAGGGTGGTGGTGGACGGGTCATATTTGACCTGGGGGGAAGTGGGCAGCGGAGTCCCCCAGGGCTCGGTCCTTGGGCCCGCACTGTTCAATTTCTTTATCAGCGATTTGGATGATGGGGTGAAAAGCAACCTGTTCAAATTTGCTGATGATACCAAAATTTGGGGTGAGGTGGGCACACTAGTAGGGAGGGAAAGACTGCAGAAAGACCTGGATAGGTTGCAAGGGTGAGCTAACAAAAACAGGATGTGTTTCAATATGGACAAGTGCAGGGTGCTGCACTTGGGCAGTAGTAACCGGCAACACACTTATAAGATAGTAAACTCCCTTCTTGAGATCACGGAGGCGGAAAGGGATCTTGGAGTCATCATTGACTCCAAGATGAACATGGGCCGACAATGCGAGGTCACGGTCTGCAGGGCTAACCGAACCCTATCGTGCATCCACAGGTGCATCTCAAGTAGGTCCAAGGAGGTGATCCTCCCACTCTACGCGACACTGGTCAGGCCACAGCTGGAGTACTGTGTCCAGTTCTGGGCACCCCACTTCAAGAGGGATGTGGACAACATTGAGAGGGTCCAGAGGAGGGCCACCCGCATGATCTGGGGACAGCAGGGCAGACCCTACAATAAGAGGCTATGGGACCTGAACCTGTTCAGCCTTCACAAGAGAAGGCTGAGGGGGGACCTGGTGACTGTCTATAAACTCACTAGGGGTGACCAGAAGGGTTTGGGGGAGACCTTGTTTCCTTTAGCGCCCCCCGGGATAACAAGGAATAACGGCCACAAGTTGTTGGAGAGTAGGTTTAGATTAGACATCTGTAGGAACTACTTCACAGGGCGGCTAGGATCTGGAACCAACTTCCAAGGGAAGTGGTGCTGGCTCCTACCCTGGGGGTCTTTAAGAAGCGGCTCGATGCCTACCTGGCTGGGGTCACCTGAGCCCAGTTTCCTCCTGCCCAGGCAGGGGTTGGACTTGAAGATCTACAAGGTCCCTTCTGACCCTACTTCTATGATTCTATGAACATGGGGGCATTCCATTGCTCAGGGAATTTCTCTTTCTGAATTTTATCTTTGAGAATGAAATGTTGTTTAACAGGTATTGGTGCTTTGGGAGCAATACATATATTAGCTTAAGCTTACCTAAATATTGTATTTTTAAACAAAGAGGCGTTAATGCTCATTTTACATACCTCTACTCAAGTAATCTAATGTGTGTTGCATATGTTGTTGCCAAGCCCACAGCTAACCATTGCTGTTACTGTCATAATGCACAACACTACCAGCTGAGGTTGACAGGAAGAGCTGACTACCTGTGATGTGTCTCAACAAGTTACTAGCTCTGCATTGTTCTCGGAGGCCAGTGAAGGTTGGGGAAATGGTCAAACTAGACAGTCTCATGATGTTTCAGGCAAAGTTCCACCCCAAATATATTTTGCCACATACCTTTGCTTACTTCGTGCAAGAGACGAGGATTTGTTAGGGTGATATCATTTACTGGACCAACTATGTAGCTGAGATGAAGTTAGACAAGCTTCTGAATGCAAGACCTTCTATGTGAGAAGCAAAAGACCTCACAAAATTTTTGGGCCATCACCACTACAATATCAGTCTTACCTTACCACACGCTTAACTTACTGCTTCATTCAAATGTCCGGAGTGGTACTGAGTCAAAACAAGGATATCCTGAAGCTTCTGACTTGCAGACAGTCTACAGCCTCATATGCCACCACTTCCCTACTACCACCACACTGCTGTTAGTGTCCTAGCTTTGCAGGCTGAATGGAATTGCTTGGTGAACCAGATTTGACCCCCAGGCCTTAAGTTGCTGTTCTAGACACTTACCACTTACCCATACTACTGCCTGTGTTTGTGTTGGCTTCGTTATCCAGTCTACAGTTATCCAGTCTACAGTAATATTTGATAGCAGCAAAGAGAAAACATAGCTCAGTTTCACATCTTTTTTGAACTGCTCTAGTTTCTGGTAATTGGTCCTTACAAAATATTTTATCCCTGCAGAAGACCTTGATGATGTTGATAACTTCAGTTAGGATTCCACAGGACTGAAGGATGTTCAACTATGTATGTCTGTGCAGGTTGTCTAATGCCTTTTAAAAATCAATGAAAGAAGAGATAAAGAAGTCTGTCATTCTGTGCATTCTTTGATACTGCTTAGGCCCTTGGTAGATGTTACATTTATCACACACCAAATTGTAACATGCTACACATTCAACAAATTTATTGTACCATAAAAATGTGAGACATTTAGACCCGGCTACGTATTATAAATATTACATGCTTAACTGTTTAACTGCACAATACACTTAGACCCGTTACACATGCAAAGTAATGATAACATGCTAAAAATGACTATCCAGCTACACAAAGAGCCAACCAACTATAAAGTTAATGCTTGAGAATGTGTAACTCTGTAGCTAGTTTCTACCCAGCTTTAATTTGAACTTGTAGTAGGGCCCTTCATGTGGAGCATATTTGTGGTGGGTTTGTAGGGCACTTTAATTGGAAACGTGGCGTGTTCAGTCTTGCTTGCAGCCTCGTATATAGCTGCAGGCACCTTTCTAGCTTTGCCCTGGACCCTGCATGCAAGCTGCAGGGCAAGGCTTTTAAAAGAGCCAAGGAGACACATACAGGGTACAAGGCAAGGCTGAAAACATGGCAGGGTGTGGGGAGCCAACAGGCTTTCTGTGCCGCAGCACTTTGACCTACAGCCAGATGCAGGGCTGTGGGGCAAGGCTGGAAAGGTGGCAACTTCAGGTAAGCCATGTCATCAGGATCAGGTAGAGGGCTGCCCCTGCATCTGGGGACACGGTCACTCTTTAGCCAATCCCCAGGAGCAAGTACGGTACAGCCCAATGTCTTGGTTTGGGACCCATGGCTGCCTTCTGCCTGATCTGAGGGCAGGCCTGAGACCGCTGTCTGAGACCCAGGGGCTTCCCACCAGCTGTCACACAACTGAGATCTAAAGAATATTATGCCCAGTTCCAAAAAACATATGACATATATGTCTGATGCTGAGATATTAATAAAATAGTGTCTGCCTTAGGGTTACTGGCTCCTATGCAGAATCTCTAGAGCCTGAATCCATGATACATCCAACTTTGAATACTGTTCCCCCTACTTCCTAGTTCTAATGTATCCTTTTGGAAAGGTACAAAAAGAGCAAAAACAATGATCATGAGACTTTCCCCAAAGGAAAGACTAAATAAACTAGGACTTCAACTTAGAGAAAAGATGACAAAGGAGGTCTATAATAACTGTTTACCATCTTTCACCATAACAGAAATAAGGGAAATTAAATTCAATTAGGAAGGAAGTTTAAAACTAAACACAAAGAAAGTGTTATTCCACCCCCACCTCCAAGTCCACACACATATACACAGCATGTCATTAGCTTGTGGAACTCATTGCCACAAGATTTTGTAGTCTGACAATTCAACCAAATTCAAGACAGGATTAGGCAAATTAATACAGGATAGGTCAATCACAGGATATTAAAACACAGTAGTAGGACTGCAACCTCCAAAATTAGGATTTCCTAAACCTGTAAATGGTTAGGAGCTGTAAGGGAAAAGGAGCAAGGAACAGATCAGTCTTCATAGGCCCTACATAAACACACTTCATCTTAGCATCTGTTCATGTCGTATACTTAGACTTCAGAAAGGCCTTTGATACGGTATCCCACCCCATACTGGTGAACAAGTTAAGAGGCTGTGATGTGGATGACTACACAGTCCAGTGGGTGGCGAATTGGCTGGAGGGTCGCACCCAGAGAGTCGTGGCGGATGGGTCGGTTTTGACCTGGAAGGGTGTGGGCAGTGGGGTCCCGCAGGGTTCAGTCCTTGGACCAATACTCTTTAATGTCTTCATCAGTGACTTGGACGAGGGAGTCAAATGTACTCTGTCCAAGTTTGCAGATGACACAAAGCTATGGGGAGAAGTGGACACGCCGGAGGGCAGGGAACAGCTGCAAGCAGACCTGGACAGGTTGGACAAGTGGGCAGAAAACAACAGGATGCAGTTCAACAAGGAGAAATGCAAAGTGCTGCACCTAGGGAGGAAAAATGTCCAGCACACCTACAGCCTAGGGAATGACCTGCTGGGTGGCACGGAAGTGGAAAGGGATCTTGGAGTCCTAGTGGACTCCAAGATGAACATGAGTCGGCAGTGTGACAAAGCCATCAAAAAAGCCAATGGCACTTTATCGTGCATCAGCAGATGCATGATGAATAGGTCCAAGGAGGTGATACTTCCCCTCTATCGGGCGCTGGTCAGACCGCAGTTGGAGTACTGCATGCAATTCTGGGTGCCGCAATTCAAGAGGGATGTGGATAACCTGGAGAGGGTCCAGAGAAGGGCCACTCGTATGGTTAAGGGCCTGCAGACCAAGCCCTACGAGGAGAGACTAGAGAAACTGGATCTTTTCAGCCTCCGCAAGAGAAGGTTGAGAGGCGACCTTGTGGCCGCCTATCAGTTCATCACGGGGGCACAGAAGGGTATTGGTGAGTATTTATTCACCAAGGCGCCCCCGGGGGTTACAAGAAATAATGGCCATAAGCTAGCAGAGAGCAGATTTAGATTGGACATTAGGAAGAACTTCTTTACAGTTCGAGTGGCCAAGGTCTGGAACGGGCTCCCAAGGGAGGTGGTGCTCTCCCCTACCCTGGGGGTCTTCAAGAGGAGGTTAGATGAGCATCTAGCTGGGGTCATCTAGACCCAGCACTCTTTCCTGCTTATGCAGGGGGTCGGACTCGATGATCTATTGAGGTCCCTTCCGACCCTAACATCTATGAATCTATGCTACCGAGGTGAACCATAGAAAATGTTCCCTATCACTGAGATTAATGTGACTCTTCATCTTCCTCCCTCGCAGATCTCCTTTTCTGGTATTGTTTCAGCTGTCCAGAAAGGGACTCTTTTGTCCAGACTTTATCATGCAGTTCCTTCATTTTCACTGGGGATGTAATGTAAAGTACTTTAGTCTTCTGCTGCTATTTGTCTCTCACTGCTTTGTTGTTTTTCAGCTTCTTGATTGCAACCTGTACTTACATCTCTAGGACCAGGGTTAACGTCAAGATATGCTGACAAAAGGCAGGGTAGATTTACATGTTATAGACTAAATCAGAGATATTCTGGTTCATAATTTCCATCAAAGCTGGTGAGGCTGAAATGCCCTGATTTTTTCTTTCCTATTCCACTTTAGTGGTAAGAATTCTTCTATTTTTGCTTCTGATTGGTGCATTTCCTGTTTGGAAATTTCCATTCTGGGCTTCTGTCACTTGGTAAACAGCTCCATGGTTTCCTACCATAGCAGCAGCTGGAGCTTAGATTTAAGTATCAGGTTTACAACCTCTTTCTTTTTATCATTCCTTCACTACTCCATCTGCCTTCTTGTACTCCTCCTTTGCTTTTTCCAGTATTTCACTGGTGCTAACAACCAAAATTTTATTTTCAGTGCTTTTTCTTTCCTCCTCAGCAAAGGAGGGAGGCACCTCATCTCTTGGCTTATTCAGTTCTTGGCCTGTCCACACTGATATTCAGCTGTGAATGTTGCAGCTTGAAGAATGTTCTGTTTGAGAACTGCCCATTTTTCTTCAGATACAAAACACAGATTTCTCCTATTTCTTAGTTGTCACAGTACTTTTCTCTTCCCTCTTGCCCCTTCCACAGGTTTGTCCTGTTGACTTTCTTTGTCAACTTTGGTTTAAAAATAATCTCTCAGACATTGGTATTTTTTGTTTGTTTGTTTGTCAAAACACAAATTTTGGTTGCTACTGACATCTTTCGCTTGGTAAGCCCTGGCACTTTAGATAGATGACCTGAATCTCAAATTGATTCAGACGTGGCCTGTTTGTTTTACCATCTGGTGAATTCCACATTTTTGTGTGTCCATCTTCATGCAGGGTGTCAGAAACCTCACTACAAGGGCCCCAGAGCCATGAGTTTCTTCCCCCTTGTGCTGCTGCTTGCCCCAAGGAACAAACCAAGGTTGCACTGGGATACCTCCTTGCCCCCAGTACACCTCAGTCCCACTGCTCTTACACTGGACCCTGCAGTGGAATCTCAGCCAACCCCAGGTAGCC
The DNA here is from genome assembly GCF_030867095.1 of Alligator mississippiensis. Classification (NCBI taxonomy): domain Eukaryota; kingdom Metazoa; phylum Chordata; order Crocodylia; family Alligatoridae; genus Alligator; species Alligator mississippiensis. The sequence goes on along the minus strand of NC_081824.1, from coordinate 51,524,627 downwards.
ATCTGTTGGGTCAAGAAAGAAATTTCAATTCCCCCTCTGTGGAGAGGGCCACCCTGGACCCCTTTTTAAGAAGGGGAGAAGGGAGGAGCCAGGTAACTTTAGGCCAGTCAGTCTTACCTCTATCCCTGGGAAAATACTAGAAAAAATCATCAAAGAGTGTATTTGTGAAGGCCCAGCAGGAGAAACGATGCTGAAAGGAAACCAGCACGGGTTCATCACAGGTAGATCCTGGCTGACAAACCTTATAGCCTTTTATGACCAGGTCACACACTGCCTTGATGCAGGAGCTGAGGCCGATGTCATCTACCTGGATTTTAGGAAGGTCTGTGACAGTTTCGCATCCTAGTCTCATAGGGAAGCTAACGGGCTGTGGAGTGGACACCTACACAGTCAGGTGGGTGGCCAACTGGTTTAGGGACTGCACCTAGAGATTGGTGGTGACAGGTCATTCTATGTCTGGAAAGAGGTGGGCAGTGGGGTCTCGCAGGGTTCGGTTCTTGGGCCGGTGTTATTTAATATCTTTAGCAATTTGGATGAGGATGTGGTAAGCACGCTCTCCAAGTTCGCGGATGATACCAAATTATGGGGCAAAGTTAATACACCAAGGTCAGGGAGCAGATACAAGCTGACCTGGACAGGTTAGATCAATGGGCAGAATGTAATAGGATGCAATTCAACAAAGATAAATGCAAGGTACTCCACCTAGGAAGGAGGAATCCCCAGCACACCTACAGGTTGGAGGATGTCCTCCTCAGCAGTTCAGAGGCTAAGAGAGATCTTGGAGTCATAGTTGACTTCAAGATGAACATGAGCCGGCAGTATAACAAAGCCATCAACAAAGCCAATTTCACCTTGTCATGTATTAGCAGATGCATAACCAACGGATCGAGGGAGGTGATGTTCCCCCTATATATGGCATTAGTCAGGCCGCAGTTGGAGTACTGTGTCCAGTTTTGAGCACCACACTTCAAGAGGGACACGGAGAATCTGGAGAGGGTTCAGAGGAGGGCCACTCGCATAATTAGTGGTCTCTATGAAAGACCCTATGAGGAAAGCTTGAGAGATCTGGATCTCTTCAGCCTATACAAAAGACCGCTGAGGGGTGACCTTGTAGCCACCTAAAAATTTATCAGGGGAGGACAGCAGGGAATTGGGGGTGCACTGTTTACCAGAGCACCCCAGGGAGTAAATAGGAATAATGGGTGCAAACTAGTGGAGAGTAGATTTAGGTTAGACATTAGGAAGAAATTTTTTACAATAAGGGTGGCCAGAGTCTAGAATGAGCTTCCAAGAGAAGTGGTGCTATCACCTAACTTGGAGGTCTTCAAAAGGAGGCTTGACAGTCACCTGGCTGGGGTCATCTGACCTCAGTCCTCTTCCCTGCCAGGGGCAGGGGGTCAGACACAATGATCCATTGGGTCCCTTCGAACTCTAGAATCTATGAATCTATAGAATATCACTCACCTAGAAATCACTCCACAGGTAATCAATGAGGAGCCAAACAACAAACAGATTTACTTTATTAGAAAATATTAAACTTTAAGTTACAAGGTTCAATGTACGAGTAAATACAGAGGACCCAAACAAGGGTCTACATAGTAAACGATTGGGGTAGGGGTGGGAACATAACTAAGTTATATATCAAGCATGCAGCCAACTAAGCCCAGGGGTGATGGGGTGGGAAGGGGAGAAATGGGTGGTGGTGTGGGCAGGGGAAACACAATGCTTATTAAGTCAGGAATATATCGGAGACCTCACACAATGATACCGCATTTGGGTTTGGATGTGGTTTATAAAAAGCACACGCTCAGTTACAGATAGTAGTATGCGAGATACAACTGTGGGGGTTGTCTTGATCTTAGCCCACAGGAGGCAAAAAAAATATGAGATTTAAACAAGCAAAATGGATTACAGATTTGGAGACAGAAAAGCAAAAGGAAAAAAGTTCTTCACCCTTTCATCTACCTTAGCCTTCCTGAGAGCCTTGCCGGCTTCACTAGAAATCAGCTTTCCTGCTGATTTCTGCCAGCCCTGACTGCTGGGGTTTCCCTGACCCTTCCTGCCTAACACCTTCCAATCAGCCACCCCCACCAGCATTTCAGCTGTCACCAGAACTCTGTAGAAAGCTCTGGTCTGCCCAAGGTACCTGGCCAATTCCTTTGGCTGGATGAGCCATTCCGCTCAAATGCTTTTGCTATAAAGGAGGTGATTTCTCCATTACAGGCAGACAATACCTCAGGGTACAAGCCCTTCTACCTGTGTCTGGGAATGAAATTCTTCTTGCCCTAGAAATGCAGCACCATTGGCAACACGTAGAGGGTGCACGGGGGTGCATGTGCACCCCGAAAGCACTGGTGGACTCCCTGACAAGCTACGCTCCCCACTTAGGTGACAGGCAGGGGAGGCAGGCGGGAGTGCTGGTGCCTACCCTGCAAGCACCTGCCGGGGAGTGGGACCACCGTATGAAGCACCGTGGCCACTTCCAGGAGCGCCGCAGCCATTTCCCAGTCGGTGCAATTGGCTGCGGGGGGGACTCCCCCCAGGTTGGTGAGACTGGCCATGGGGGTCCCCCCCTTCCTGTCGATGACTGGTCACTGGGGGGGGGGCATGTGCCCCCCCTGACTAAGGTGGCACCAGTCACCCATGTCCAGCACCTCCATTCACTCTGTTTTCTTGGTCAAACCATGAACAAAACTATAAAGGCATAAACAGACAACACAACATAATCTATATAGTGATAACAGTAGTATAAATAGATAAAAGAAAACTGACTTTCCAATGAGACCACATATGCCATATCAGTACAATAATGCACAAGCAAATATTCGAGATACTGCAAACCCCCAAAGCATAACAGGATCCATAACAAGGTGCAAGGTATTTGCAAGGATGGGGTCAAACACCAAGCTCAATCCAGCATATCTCAGACCATTCTGATGAATGATTCCCAGCCCATGCTTTCCCTTTAATCCTTCCACTTCTTGATTGTCACGTCTGTCTTTAATGCTGAAGTTACCCCAAATCACATTTTAATATTCTGTCTAACACATTTTGGTAACAATTGTAGAACACAGTTTTGTCCTTATCATAAAGGTCTTTTGTCAGATTATAGCACAGCCTGACTGATGCTTTGTTTGATAGGTTCCCAGCTAGTGAGTGATTTTTCTGCAAAGTCTGTCATAATGAGCACCACTACTTCTGAAAGCTCATTGCTGCTGTTCTCTCAAATCCGTACAGTACCCTACTTGTTCTGCTGCTGCATTGCCATGCTTTATTTATTCTCCTCTTCGAGTTATTTCTTTTCTTGCTTGACACACTCCTCACTGCCACCTGGCAGTCTTCCCTCATTTATGCTCAGGATTTCAACTTCATAGTTGTCCATCATCCTCATAATCTGACATGTTGGAAACATTGTTCCCACTTTCCAAATATCTAACTTTGAAGAATTTCTTGCTGCCAGAAAATGTTTAGGGTGCAGGCTTCTAAAGAATGGTGCTCACTAGTCAGTAGTGTTGTTTGCCAAGCAGCTATTTTTAGTGGTAGCTTGGTTACATTTCCAGTTAGATAGTTAGCCTGGCACTAATTACTCCCCACTCAGCCCTTTCAATGCCAGTTAACAAGCTGCAAGATGATCAGAAAGTTTGAGACAACGAGGCGGGTAAAAGAAAACCTTTGCCACGTAGAGCCTACAAATTAATTCTGCTTCAGAATTAAGGTGCTGCAACTCATACTTGTTATGAAGTCTTAAGAGAAAACCAAATTTTGCAGATTTTGTAAAATGAAGCCTTTAAGCTTTGTGGCAGATTTTCATTAAAAAAATGACAATGAGGAATGATAAATCAAGAAATAGTTCTTTCTCTTTCCTACATTGTATTTCTAAAATGTTACCATGCAAACTCCTTCTCTTCCCTATTGGACTTTTCCTAATCTCAACAGATGTGCTGAAGTCAAAGATTAATCTAATTTTTTATACTAAAATATTGTATTGCTGCAAATAGAGGTAGTCATCTAAAAAAGGGACTGATTTGGGGTATCTTCTGCCAATGAACAGAACTGGTGGTCATATTTGGTGCCTTTATTAAGGCTGGCATTTAAAGTTTTTAGTATTCAGCATTGCCACAATTTTTATTTCAAATTTTGTGCTATTTTTGTTTTTGTTTAAAGCCTTAGTTCCTGAGACTGTAGAATTCTTATAGTTAAAGCTTTCATTAAAACAAATCCCTAGGTTTCTCATTTCATGATTCTAGAGCAGTGGTTTTCAACCTTTTTTCATTTGTAGACCCCAAAAAATTTCAAATGGAGGTGCAGAACCCTTTGAATTGTAAGTGTGGGTATTCACATACTTTTGATTGATTATAATCATCTTTCATGGACCCCTTGGACATAGTCTGCAGACCCCCAGTTGAAAACCACTGTTCTAGAGAAGATGAAAACCTCAAGGTTCAAAATTTGTAAGGCAAATATAAAGATTCCAACATTTACTGTTTTTCAAATCTCATCATTTCGGAGCCCTCTCTCATAATTCCTCCTCTCCTCCTACCTTCTTCATTTGTTGTCTTTATGTACCTTCATTCACAGATTTAATCTTGCAGTGTGGTCTCTAGTTCTCCTTGGACTGTTACAGTCAGCCATCCTCTTGTACAAAGTGCAATATAGTGGTGAGATTGCAGATAGGACATTGGACCCAAAATGTCTTTATAGATTTAGCCTTCATCACAGAAGACCCACTTGCTAGTCTCCTCCACCCCACTTCCCTCCCAGCTTTTTGCTCCTCTCCTCTCCAACCTCCCAGTTCCTCTATCCCAACCCTGACCTTGCCCTGCTGCCTCCTTGGCACTCTTTCCTGGCATCCTCCAGTCCTCAGTTTCAGGAACTTCCATACTCATCTGCTGGGAACTTTTCACAGCACCTTCTGCCTTGGGAGCTTTGGTCCTTTCAGTCTCTTTCCAGCTTCCATATATGATCATAGAGAGGTGGAGCCAGAAGTGAGCAGATCTACAATATTAAAAGGCCATCTGCCTAGTGCTGCTGGAGAAAGAGAAACTCAAGTACAGAACTCCACTATTTCAGCCCTCTGCTATCTGTTTCATTTAGCTACATTAGGTTGATAAATGTGCAATTTGATATCAAATGCAATGTTATCAGTCCATAAGTTTGTTGATTTCTATGCAGCTAAGGTGCATCTCCTTCTAAAGGTGCATGCTTGACCTTCTAAAGGTGCATGCTTGATAGAGATAGCTGCCCTAAATGAGCTTTCCAAGTACATATAGGAGTCTACTTGTTCACTGCTGCTGCATTGCAATATATTATCAATTCTCCCTTTTCCTAGATACCACCACTTCATCTTCATGACAGTTATTGTAAGTCCAAGCTGATAACAACAATTTTTCAAGGTAGCAAATGTAGTGGTAAAGGTTATAATTTGGAGACACTCCCTAATTTAAAAGAGGAGAGTTTTGGGAGACAGTCCCTCAGTAAGGTGATAGCTGTTACTTGGTTGGAGCCAGGGTTTCCTACAGAGGCTGCCTACTGCTTCTTGATTAAAGTTTGTTGGTTAGTTCTTCTTATTCATTGCATGTCTATATTCATTGACCCTAGTGACCACTACATGGTGTCAGAAGTGGCACAGCGTCTTGAGATTGGTTGGGCAGTACTACTTGCTTTCCTCAGTTCCTTCAAAGTTCCATTTAAGGCAGTGGTGAGCTACCTTTTTCCCTGGCAAGCCAGGTAGGTAGCGCCTGTTCTGACTCCAAGCTGGGTGGTGGTTCCAAACTAGCACCAGAGGACTGGTACAGTAAGCATCATCCAGCCACACAGAGGAGGTGGGTGGGAAGACCAGCCTGAATCTGGTCTCATAAAAGAGGCAAGGGAGTCTCATGCCAGGGAGAATGTGACCTGGCTGGGGGTGATGAAGGGGGCATGGCTCTGCCCCATGGTGGGGAGAAGGTGTAGCTCAGCCCTCACCCAGCCCCACATGGGTAAGGGGGCTTGACCTAGCCCTGCAGGAGGGAAGGGAGTGTGATGCAGCCCAACTACAGGGAAAGGGAATATGGCCTGGTGCAGCCCCAACCCAGCCCCATAGGGAAAGGAAGCATAGCCTAATCCCACAGGAAGGGGGCATGGCCCAACCAAAACCCAGCTCCATAAGGGGAAGGGGGAGTGGCTTGGCTCCAACCAGGCATGTGGGGCTTAAGGTTTGGGAATTTGGCAATGGGGCAGAATGGTCATATTAATGGCAACTGCTCATCTGCCACCACATTCCCTGACCTGTGGGGAGCTCTGTGGACCAGATGCAATGGCTCTGTGAGCTGTATTTGACCTGCGGACTACAGGTTGAGCACCCCTTATCTAAGGCATTCTTTTTGTGATTTAACATAACAATTTGTTTGGCCTGATAAGTGGGATCAATTCAAATGAGTGCACCTCAAAGAAACCAGTCCTGTCTTTTCTGACCTGTTGGCTGAATATAGAGTCAGCAGTGATGTAGATCTTTTTTTTTAGGCTTCCCCACTTCTCTTCTACCATCTCGTACAAAGGCAGCTCTGAAGCAGCCTCCTCTAGAGCCTCCATAAACTGCAAGTTTTTCTGATGATTGGATGTATTGGTAACGTTAATGCATAGGAATGCTGATACTTAGAGCAGAAGATTTTCTTTGGTTTCAATTTGATCTTAGTGACCTCAAGTGAGTGATCAGTGTCACAATCAGCACTTTAGAGGACACAGAGTAAGGAGGACATAACAGGGAACCCCAACCCTGTTAACTGCAATCAGAGGGGGAGCAGGACTTTTGTACCCCACAGGGGCCAATGGCTACAACAGCCACCCCATTAGGAACACAATGTCACAGGGTACCATCTCCAGAGGTGGCTGTAAAGCCCCTGGAGACCAAAAAAAATTACTTTTACCCTCCTCTATGGGCAGTCCACACCCCTAGCCCACCACATCTTGATGTTAATTGCCATTAAAATATGGGAGGCTTCCCTGGTCTTAACTGAATAACCACCAGCTGTCTGTGGTCCAAGCTTTATTGGCTAATTGTGTGGGTCTGTTCTGCCCCTACACTGTGCCCCAAGCCTTGCAGATGTCATCCTCATTGATGTTCTTTCTCTTATTCACACAGCCCTTCTCTGGGCCCTCAGACCCCTCAGTCTCCCACTCAGAGCCTCCTTGATCTGCCAGACCCCTCTGTCTGCTGTCCAGCCCTCTCCAAGCCCTCAGACCCCTCAGACCCCTCAGTCTCTCACCCGGCCCCTTGCTGGGCCACCAGGACTCCACACTGGGCCTCACTCTATTCCTGGCCTCTTGCTGGGCCTCTGGACCCTTCCGGTCCCACTCTCTCCTTTGGCCCCACTCTGAGCCTCTGGATCCATCTGGTCCCCTCTCTCAGCCTCTGGACCCTTCTGGTCCCACTTCCTCCCCTTCCTTTTCTATCAGGGTGTGGTCCCTTAGCTTTCCCCCTCCACAAAGTAACCCATAAGGCAGTGGGAGTTGAGGCTTTCAGGCACCCCATGCTCACCTTTCCCTGGGGTATCCCATGCATGGCATTTTGTGGAGGATGCCCCGCCATGCTAACCAGCCCCAGTAGGGTGCATTTTCAGTTCTTACCCAGGACCAATCTCTGGCCATCCTGAGCTTACTCATGGTCCCTCCTGGGCTCCCCTTTGATGTCCTATGGCCCTCATGGGCTGCAGACCTCCAGACCTCCTGGCCCTGGATCAGTCTCACCTTCTAGCCCCTGTGGCCCCATCTCTCTCTAGGACCCCTTCTCTTGAATGATTTACCTCAGATGGCACTGCTCTAGTCATATTCATCCTGGGCTGCATGCCCCTTCCTCTCAACTGTGGCTACACATGGACCTTCAGTTTGTCCATTCCAAGGCCCTGGCCCTGCCTTGGGCCAGTCGAGATCTCCATGTTCCCTTGGCTCTAGCAGTCTCTGCAGTGGTCTGTTTCAACCTTCTGGCCCCTCTTGGACCTGGCCCTGCATAGGCCAATTAAGATTCTAAGGGTCAGTTCTTCCACTGTCAATCCTCCCTCACCTGAGGTCCACCCTCTTGGGTCCCTCCATAGATCTCTCACTCTGGACTCACCTGGACCTCTCAATTGGCCCCTATGCACTCACCCCCTCTCCCAGCCCCAGACCACACACTGGGTTCCAGGAACCTCCCTGTGACAGGGAACCCTAGCCCTGTTACTAGGAGGCAGGGTGGTCCCTTTAAGACCAGAGTCTTTAGGAACATGAAGTACCAGGAGGGCAGGGATTAAAAGCTCAACCACACAGGCCGGTCAGCTGACCAGAAGGAGATAGGGCTCTAGGCACATATAAACCCCAGGGCCAAGGCTGACAGGAGTTAGTTATCTGGCAAGCTGCCAGAGGAAGGAGCTCCTGCAGGGAAGAACTTCACTGGAATGCTGTGGCTGCTGGATAGACTGTTTACGTGGCTAATAAGGCTTCAGGAGTCTACAAGGTACTCAGGGCTGGGAGACACTCAATACTCAGAGAGCAGTTTGGGGTTTTCAAGAGGCAGAGCATGGCTTGCTTGACTCATATTATGTTATAGCCCAGGGTCTCATATTTATGCTGTTGTTTTAACCGATGGTCTGAACTGAGGCTATTGGGGAGGAGGAGGCCTCATAGGGGGGGCACACTATAGTGTAGAGCCCCAGTGCCGGAGAGGACACAGAGACAGAGCTGCAGCGAGCCCAAGGCCGCTCAAGGCCAAGTCAGATTTAAAAGTGCTAGTCTTTACATACCATCTGCAAGGCATGGGCCACCATGTAGGGAAGATTTGGAGTGGTGGATAGTGACCCCTGGTGTTGGGGTAGTAAATGGGCAGCCTCCCACCTGAGAAACATCATAATTATTGTTCTATCAAGGTGCAGCAGGCAAGAAAGGTGGGTGGTTAGCCCAAAAACAGAGGGTCAGGCCAATGTTGGACAGGCCCAGGAATGGCCCACTGTCACTGTTAATTTACTTAATTGCGGAGCACATATGACTACTTTTCTTTCAACATTCACAAAGTTCCCATAGTTGCCTGATTGTGTGGAGCTTTATAGTGCTGGAATTCAAGATTTATCCTTTTATTCTCTGAACAATGTTCCAGAACAGCATAAGGAAATCTCATTGCTTCTTCGCAATCTCTCTCTAATTCAGCCTTTCTTCTTCATCACGTTCTCTTCTTGGGTCTTTTATGACAATTTCACTTACTTCAGCACTTTCAAATTACCATTGTCAAAATGCTTAAGAAGTCATTTAATCTTTTTCTCCCATTCTGTCACACACTACATTTTAAGCTTCTTATCCTCACTTTCAAGGCTGCACATTGTAAAGTCTGTCTATACCTCTGATTTGGTCTCTCTCTGTCCCCAGTCTTGATTTCTCCAAAACAATACCACCCTCACTAACAGTCTCAATCCCTCTCTTGCAGACCTCTTCATCTTATTACAAGTTCCATATGCTTGTGACCTTCCAAAAATAATAGATTTTGGAAGGTCACTTCAAGCATTGAAGGCATTAATTCAAGTCTTTCCTACAAAGCCACTCTTTCAGCACTATCTACACAAAGAATTTATTTATGCCTGAAATAAATTAAAAATAGGAGCTAAGAGCTCATCTATAAAGGGGCTTACACATGATGAAACTGATCATTGCCATATCTAACCTTTCTGTGCCCAGCCCCAAAAACATAATCTACAGCCCATGGGTTGGTACTTGGCCTCATATGCCATGCATAGGGAGAATTAGATCCCACAGAATGGGGTTCACAACAGCCAGCACCCTAAGAAAGGGAACACTGAAGCTAGCCAATATGAAGTACTACTGAGAGGGTCGTGTCTTAAAACCCATCCCTCTCCAGACCTTGGGTATATGACTCATGACTGCAGGAAAGCACAGTATTCACAGCCCTGAGCTATTTCCTGGACTTGGTGCCTAAATCAACCATTTTAAGGATAGATGACTAGTTCACTCGTTTAAAAAAAAAAAAAAAAAAAAGCCTAGCAAACCAGAGTTGAGGCACCCACTTTTCCTATAACAGCCTAGCGGTAACAGCACTCATCCTAAAAGAAGGAAGACATAGAACGAGGTCTTAACTTAAAGGGTCTGAAACCAGAAGACTGTCCTACTGAATAAGCCATTTTAGGTGGGTGAAGGGTATGCTGCAGCCCTTCTGTTCTAGTTGTACCATTACCTAGGAAGGATTCACAGGATGAGAAAGCACAAGACAGAATCTGTCTCTTGTACCTCAGGGCCTATAAGGTATTTGTCTGGGTTATGGGCCCTGCTCCAAGGACTACTTATGCATTTCATCCAACAACCACTTAATGCAAAATGTTTTCATGCAAATGAAAATTTAATATTGTGCTAATAAAATACTACCTAGATCCACATAGCTAGGCTTTTGGTTTTGAATCATGGAAAAAAAAATCTGTGGTCTAAGACCCTTCTTCAAAGATCTCTTATTAGAAAAATCTTCTGTTGTTAATTAATTACAAAATATGGAATGATTTTAAGCTTCATCTCCATCTAATGAACAAAGTAGAACAACTGAAGAAAATAATTAAATTGTCATGGAAACTAGTTTTAAAAGAATATTGAATAATATAAACTGGGCCAGACAAATTTCCTCTTAAGTCCATGACTTGATTGAGAAAATATGTTCTACTTAGTGCTGACACATACTGAGTCTTCAGTTACCAAGGGCTTCATGTACAAAACACAGAATAGTCTACAGAATATTATGCTCAAAGCCAGTGGCCAGCTACTTTCTAAATCTTACTAAATCCTGTTGTTATTCTTATTGAATAAGTTATTCAAGCACTCCCAGTGATGTAAGTTAACCATAAGAAAGAATACTGTTTCATAAACATAAGTATCTTCCAATTCTACTTTAAGACAGCTTCATAAGTAGACAATATACAAGACTGGGTGTCCCCAGGTTTCCAAGTTAGTGTAAAAATGCCTTTACCAAGTATCAAGTTCCAACTTCTCTTTCCTCTTACGAAAAGGACCCAGGGGCAACATCTGCATTCCTTGCTCCAGCAATCTCCAGATGAATTAAATTAAAGTTTCCTGAGCAAGGGCTGCAGAATCAAGTCCTTGAAGTAGCCCTTCACAAGTCTAACACTTAAAAGTACTAATCTATTAAGATATTCTCTTAGTAGAAATTAAATATTTATATTAGTTGTTTATTTTTCCTTATGTTTTTCCAAATCTTTCCTTTGGCTAAAGACTTATGGAATTTAATTTAAGAAGCACCATTGACATATTCACAAACATACCAGTAACTTTCCATTGTAAAAAGTCCAAAGGGATGATCCTACTACCAGTGAAATCAAAGGTAAAACTGCCAAAGACTTCAGTGAACTACAAAATGTAAACTAAATCTCACTTCTGCTGACATGGCTGACACTGATTACTACTGTAACTATTTAAAAGTTGTTTTATGCTGATAAAGTCCTTGGCCATTTTCAAACTTTATATGAATTCCTGGCACCAATATTTTGGAAGGCTTTCTTCCCACTAGCTGTATGAGTATGTAGAAATCTGAAACTCCCATTAATGTTTGGGGACAACAACCTAGTAACTTCTTACATTGAATTTCAGAACTGAGTTTTAGTTTTGTTACTTATACATTTACATCCACTAAAATTCCTAAGGAATAAAAATATTAAAATAAAACAGAAGATTATTACTATTTTTGGGAAGGCCAACTTCTGCAAGCTGAGAGAACTGGTCAGTCAGGCAATCAGAGGCCGTACCCCACCCAGAAAAGGGAGTACACATGAGGAATCGCTCAAAAACATAATCCTTCAAGCACAGGGCAAAGCCATCCTCTCTCACAACAAATGCAGTCAGCAAGCAAGGAAGCCCCTATGGCTGAATAAAGAACTGTTGCATCTTATTAAGCTCAAAAGAGTAGCCTACACCAGCTGGACAACAGGAAGCATTACCAAAGAGGATTACTCTGCATTTGCACATACCTGCAGAGAGAGGTTGAGAAAAGCCAAGGCACAAACAGAACTTAGGCTAGCTATGGGGATCAAGGACAACAAAAACTCCTTCTTTAGATATGTGGGAAGTGTGGCAGGGCACTGTTGGTGCCTGCCACTTTAAGGGCTGAGCCAAGCTGCCAGCAGGTGATTGACTGCGGCAGCCATTTTAGATCCCTGGCTCCCTACATGAACAGGGCAGTTCACTGCTGGCAGGCCAGGCACTAACATCGCCTGGCTGCTAGACTGAATACAACAACCTGGAGGTAAGGGCAGGAGCTGTAGGGGATGGTTTGGAGGCTCCTGGTCCTGGACATGACCAAAAACTGCACCCTGCCAGGAGTGGGTGGCCTGGTGGGGCTCTCAGTGGTGCAGAAGCCCCCAGAAAATGCCAGGCCAGTTGTTACCCTGGTGAAAAGCGAGTAGGGGCACCTAAACCCTAGCCCTCACCTTTGGGTGGGTCATTTACCATCAGAGCAGGGTAGGCCAGGTAAGCTTCAAGAAGCACCTAAGCCTGCTGGGGGAGTCACCCTGCAGGGCCAGGCACGCTTCCAGAAGCACCTGAACCAGGAATGAGGGACCCCATTCCCTAAGTGCAGGCAGGAGGCGTAAACCCAACCAAGGGACTCAACTGGTCAATGCTGGGGCCAGGACCAGAAGGGTCAAAAGGGTCAGGGGCCCACCGTGAGGGATGCCCATAATAAGCAAAGAAGCTTGGGGTCCCAACTGGCCTGTGACAGGGCCAGGGCTTATACGGAAGCCGAAGGCCCCATGATTGGGGCAACAGCTAATGGGTGAAGGGGACAGTTGAGCCAACTGCCTGAGATGCCATCTGTGAGGTTTGGGCCATGGTGTAGGGGTGGAACAGAGCCGTGGATAGCCCCCACCCCCGATATCAGGGTGTACAATGAGGAGCCTCCCGCCTTAATTAACAATATAATTAACTCCAACAAGGTGTTGCAGGAAATACAGGTGGGCAGTGTGCCCAGAGGCAGGTGGGGAAACTAGTCCTGTAGCTAGTCAGGGACCCCACTTTGCCACGGGAAGTAGCAAAAAGAACAAGGACAGTATTGGGCCCCTGAGAGATCCAACGGGGCAACTGACATTAGATGCCCAAGAAAGGGCCAATCTCCTAAATGACTTTTTTGCATCAGTTTTTCATTCTCCCATGAGGATCACACTGCCAGGAATGGCACAAACTAATTTGGGAGTAGGTGACAGGCCCAAAATCGATGTGGACTAGGTGAGGAAAAATGTTCCCTCTAAGGAGTAGCAGTCCATGAGCGCACTGCCTCAGTCTGTGAGCATGCCATCTTGGTCCAGCATGGGACACTTATCAAAGGGGGCTGCGGGCCGGAGACTGGGGCCTGGAGGCCAGGGCCCAGAGGCTGGAGCTGGAGCCAAGAGGCTGGGGGCCGGAGGCTAGGGCTGGGGGCTGGAGGCTGGAGCTGGGGGCTGGATCCAAGAAGCTGAGGGCCAGAGGCTGGGGCCAGGGTCTGGAGCCTGGAGTTGGGGTCCAGGGGCCGGAGCCTGGAGCTGGGGTCCAGGGGCCGGAGCCTGGAGCCTGGAGCTGGGGGATAGAGGCTGGAGCCGAGAGGCTAGGGGCTGGAGGCTGAGGCCGGGGGCTAGAATGAGAGGCTGGGGCTGGGGAGCGGAGCATTTCCTCAGAGCTGACAGAGCCTGTGCCAGTCTCCCACCCCCACCTCTCCTGGTGTGCAGCCTTGAAAAGGCTGTGTGCAGCCACACTTTTAGTTGTGCACGGCCATGCACGCGCGCACCTTAGAGGGAACCTTGGTGAGGGAACACCTTGAGAAACTGAACATTCACAAGTCCACAGACCCAGACGGAATGCACCCGAGGGTCTTGAAAGAGATGGCAGACATCGTTGCATCCCCCTTGGCAGGGATATTTGAAAAATCGTGGTGCTCAGGCGAGGTCCCGGATGACTGGAAAAGAGCCAACGTGGTCCCTATCTACAAGAAAGGGAGGAGGGATGGCCCAGGGAACTATAGACCAATCGGTCTGACGTGTCCCTGGAAAAATCCTGGAAAAAATTGTCAAGGGATCCATCAATGCCAGACTAACGGAAGGCAAGCTTCTAAATGCCAGCCAACATGGCTTTGTGACTGGCAAGTTCAAGGTGCTGCACCTCGGTAGGAAGAACCTTCAGCATACTTACAGGCTCAGCAGTGGTACACTCGCTAGCACCATGACCAAAAGGGACTTGGGGTCTTGACTGACCACAAGATGAATATGAACCACTAATGTGATGCGGCAGCGGGCAAAGCTAACGAAACTCTGGTGTGCATCCACCAATGCATCTCAAGCAAAACTAGAGAAGTCATCCTCCCATTTTACTCAGCCCTGGTGAGACCACAGCTGGAGCACTGCGTCCAGTATTGGAGCCCCCACTTCAGGAAGGATGTGGAGAAACTTGAGAGAGTCCAGAGGAGAGCTATTCCTCCTATGATCCAAGGCCTGGAGGGAAGGCCGTACGAGGAGAGGCTCAGGGACTTGGGACTTTTCAGTCTGGAGAAGAGAAGGGGGGACTTGGTGGCAGCCTACAACTTCATAAGATGAGCAACATCAGGACCTGGAAGAACATCTGTTCACCAGAGTTCCGCAAGAGATAACAAGGTCTAACAGCCATAAGCTCCAGGAAGGCCAATTTAGACTGGCTATAAGAAAAAAGTTCATTATGGTGCGTGTGTCTAGGGTCTGGAACAAACTCCCCCCAGAGGTGGTGCAAGCACCTACTCTGGACTCCTTCAAAAAACAGCTGGATTTATTTCTTGCTGGGGTCACTTGATCCCAGCTGATTTCGCACCTATGGTGGTGGAGCTGGACCCGATGATCTCATGAGGTCCCTTCCAGCCCTTAATGTCTATTAAATCTATGAGTTTTAGCTATAAAATATCAGACATAATTCACTCAAAGAAACTGGAAACTTTTACAAAGTCAGATTTAAAAGTTTCTGACAGATCAAACTTTGTCATAGCAAATCTGCCAATAACAGCATTGCTAGGTGTATTGCACTGAGGGCCAGCTGATGTGTTTTAATCTGAGATCTCAGTTGCAGTATGTATTTCAAGAAAAAAAAAATACAAGAATATTTTCCAACACTGACTAGCCAGGATTCCTTGAAAAAAAGTACTTTCCCCCACCCTTATTTAGTCTTTAAAGATCAAAATGATATCAAGCCTTGCTTTAGTTTTGTGCTTGAACTTTTGCCACTTCTATTTTGTATATTAAATAATTCTTAGAGCTTTTAACTGGCCACTATTTTTGGGTTTTGTTTAAAAAGAACCAAATTGATCTAATTGGAAAGTGGTAGAGTCTTTTCTTTCCAACACATGACTGTCTACAGTGGCTTCCCATTGATAACAACAGAGACCTTGAACTTAACTATATAGGTAAATATTAAAATTCATGTTCAAGGAACTCAAGGACATGGGACTAACAACCTAAAAAGCCACCCTGAAATCCAAGATTAAGACATCAATCCACAGTTTGCTCCCCAAAAACAGATTATTTTTCTATTGTAAAGGTAAAGCAGATCTGTACAGAAGACAGGACTTGCTTGGGAGCTATTTTTGTATGCCTCTTATTCCAACAGTGGGACATGTTTCTTCAACTTTGCCTACTCTAATGTAAACACATAGCTGCGAGTATACCGAATGGGGAAAAACATCAAAGTACTGTAACAAAACACCATACTGCATCTACAGTACTCCCTCCGGGAAGACAATGAAAGAAAAAAAAAAAAACCACATGGGACAAAATTAGTCATGCTATTTAATGTGCCACTGGAAACTGCTCAGATCAACAGTCATGAATGTGATTTAAGATTCTATATGATATAAAGTTGTTGCTATGTTGAGTACTAAATGCCAAAACTTAGTAGTATATTTTCTGGATGACAACCTCATTTCTTCATTTGCAGTTGTAGGCGCTAGTGACAAAAGTAATTTAAATATTTAATTTGTGGTTCATTTTTAAAAGCCTAATTGCTTGAAGTATTTCAGTGAACCAGAACCATAAGTAGAAAATCAAATGCCTATAGCAAAAAGCAGTTTTCAAATTAAGTCAAATTTAGGGCCTAACATTTTTCAACTTTGTCCTTTTAACAAACTCTTTTATTAATAAAGAAACATTAACTCTGATTTTGATGCCAAATACACATCTGTTGAAATGCCAGCTATGTCAAAAGCAAGCCTGCCAGACGGCTAACTTTAGAAGATACTAAACAACGTTCTCCTGCGTAGGTGGACAGAGTCAGTTTTACTCAGTGATAAAGAAGAAGAAAATCTAAGATAAAATTATGTAAATGTACTTTATGCTGTAGTTGTTATTATCGTTCATCCTTCCAATTCAAAGATGACCACGACATCACTGGCTGGTTTAATTTCTGTGAACACATGAATGGCTGATCAGACCAATTTGTGCTTTGAACTGTTCATGGCACACAAAGCAAGAGATGCCGCTTTGGGTTGCTTGATCAACAGTGGACATGCTGCTCTTGTGAGATTTACAGTTTGTGCTTCTGCTCTGCCTCAGCAGTTCTTCTCCACTCATAGACAGTAGCCCCAGTATGGATGAGGCTTCATCAGGTGGAACGATCATGAGCAAGACCTTCCAAGACTTCAGGCCAATGTTGAAATGTTTCAAGGATGACTTGAGGGAGTCCTTGAAGCATTTCTTCTGGCCTCCCAGAAAGCGCTTTCCTTCCTTTAGCTCACTGTAAAAGATCTTTGGCAGTCACTCATCTGACATCCTGGTGACATGGCCTGCCCATCTTATCTGTGATTTCATCAACAGAGAGTGGATGCTTGGAATATCTGCCCATGTAAGAACTTTAGTATCTAGGACCTTGTCTTGCCATCCTGTCCTCACCAGTTTCCTCAGCCTATGTGAAAGTGGTTCAGCTTTATAGCATGGCATCTGTACCCCATCTAGGTTTCACATGCATACATCAGGATTGGCAACATAATGGCTTTGTAAACCTTCAGTTTTGTTTGTTGACTGATGCCTCTGCATTCCCACACATTTGGACATAGTCTGCCAGAGGCCATGCTTGCTTTAGCAATTCTGGCATTGGTTTCATCTTTGATACAAACTGCATGTGACAGTGCACTGCTGAGATAGGTGAACTTGTCCACTTCCTGGAGGGTTTGGCCATTCACTATGGTAGTAGGTTCTATGTAAGGTTTTCCTGGTGCAGGCTGGTGCATCACTTCTGTTTTCTTAGTGTTGATTATGAAACCAAAGTTGTCACAAGCTGAAGAGAAGTGATCCATACTCCATTGAATGTCAGAATCAGATTTGGCATTCAGGGAACAGTCATCAGCAAACAGAAGATCATGAACAGTCACTTCCTGTAACTTTGTCTTCACCTGTAGCATCCTTAAATTGAAGAGTTTTCCATCAGTCCAGTAACTGATGTCAATCTCAGTGTCACAGTCATGAAAGGCATCTGTAAGCATGTTGATTGAAGATGCTGTTGAAGTGTTCTGCCCATCTCTTCAGTATCTTCCCTTTATTGATGAGCAGTCTAGTGCTATCATCACTCAGTATTGGAGATGTTCTGATGACCATGGCCTGTAGATAATCCTCAGAGCATCTCAGAAGTTCTTCATATCATTCCTGTCTGCGTAGGACTGAATCTCATCTGCCTTATTGCTCAGCCATGAGTTTTGCATCTCTGAGTTTGCATTGGATAATCTTCTTGATGTTATCAAAGGCTGCCTTCTTAGATGTTGAAGTTCTGTCTTCTAAGCAGACCTTATGGGGCTGATGTTTCTCATTCAGTAGTCTCCCTATGTAACCTGCCTTGTCCGTTCTGAGTTCCCTGCTTAAGCTTTTCCCACCACCCAGAGCTAACAGCAGCCCTGTGGGCTGACAGTTTGCCCCTGGCACCAGTTACCTAAACCACTGATGCTTCTCACCTACCACATCTTTGATGGAATTTTAATCTTGAGGATTGTTACTCCCTGCTCAGTGGTGTTGTGGTAGGGTGACTTGTTAGCGTGAGGGTATTGGAGATCTACCTCCCCTACACTCCACCTAGTATCAACCCATTGTTACTCTGGTGTTGCACAGACGCAGTATTGTTACCAGTCGTCATTCTCATCTTGACTTATAGGTCCACCTCTGTCCCCTCTGCCCTCTCCACAGCTGGTCTTCCAGGTCTCTTCCTGAGGTAAGTAGGCTGACTGCTCCGAGTCACTTTGTGGGAGCAGCTCCTCACTGGGAGGCTGCCATCAGCCATCTCTCTGGTGATCTCCACTCCCACCGCAGCCTTCCCTTGGCCTTCCTTTGGCCTGGGACTTCCTTCTGGTCCCCCTGTTGGTTCATAGTGCCAGGCTTTTATCTCTACCCTGCTGCCCCTGCTGGCGAATTGGCACCAGCACATACTTACAAAGCACATCCACAGCAGCACTGGCTTTTTTTCTTCACCCCATCTCCGGGCTCCTGTTGCCTGTGGCCTGGGACGCTGCCAATAAGATTCATGGCTCAGCAAACCCACTGCCACTGCCATGCTTGGGGTTCTCGGCGGGCTGGATTGCCATCAACTGGGTTTGTGACATGGCAGTCCCATCCTTGCCACCCCATTCCTGCAGCTCTATGTGTTGCGGGGTCACCAGCGATGCTTATGGTGCAGTGATCCTGCTGCCACCATGCTTCCATGGCTTAGTGTGCTGCGATGCCACCAGCAAGCCTTGGTATGGGGCTTTCGCCATTGCCACCAGGTCCCCGCAGCTCAGCAGTTCCATTGCCCCTGCCACAGTCAGTATCATTTAAATTAAATCAAATCAATCTTGATGTTTACAAAGTGTTTAAAGGATGCCCAATGTTTCTCGGTGTTATTGGAGATTACATCAATTGTTACTAGTTGGCTGTGCAGTTCTTCAGTAAAGGCATGTTTCACATTCTTCTGTTTCAGTTTGGAGACATTGAGCTTTTGGGGTGCTTTTTTGCCTTGTGGTCATCCACTAGGATGTGTCCAGCTTGGAGACTATGTGGTCAGTCCAGCATTCTGCACTTCTCATGGCCTTTGTAACTCTGGCATCCTGTCTGTCTCTTCTCCTGATGATGACATAATCAATGAGATGCCAGTGCTTGGGGCATGGGTGCATCCAAGACTTCTTGTTGAGGTTTGGCAGGTAGAAGACTGTGCTGGTGATGAGGAAGTCATATTTTATGCATTTCCTTAGCAGGAGGAATGCTTTGCTGTTGTATTTCCCAAGGCTATTTTTTTCAATTGACACCTGGCCATCCCTAGTGATCTGTGCCAGCTCTAGCATTAAAATCACCAAGGATGATAAGCTTGTCTGCCTTTGGCACTTCTGTGATCAGAGACTCCAGATCTTCATAAAATTTGTCCTTAATCTCATCTGGGTTGGTCATAGTGGGTGCATAGGCATTAATGATAGTTGTACATATTTGTCCAGACAGTGGGAGTTTCATTGGTATGAGTCTGTCATTCACTCCCTGTGGGAGATTTGTAAGCTTGCTGGTTAGCTGTGTCTTGATGGCAAACCCAACAACAGTTTCACATCATTCTTTACTATAGCGACTTCAGGAGAAGGTGTAGCCAGCTCTTTTTTCAGTTAGTTGTCCTTCTTCAGCTAGGCGAGTTTCACTCAGGGCCACTATCTGAATGTTGAATCTGGCCAGTTCTCTACCAACAAGACCAGAGAGAACAATAGCTCTATCTGGTGTTATGTAGTCCATTTTCATGCAAACATTCCAAGCACCGATAGTGAGTGGTGCCACCTTTGTCTTTTTGTGTGGTTTTCAACCTCTATAGCAGGATCCCCATCAGCTGACCAGGGTTAAGGTGAAGCAAACAATGTTTAGGGCACCTTTTCTAGACCTTGCTCATGCTATAGAGATGAGTGGTGTGATCCTAAATAGGACTGTTCAGTCACCCAGGGGGCTGCCGAATTCCACTGCTGCTTTGGTCCAGTGAAAAGCAACCCTATGCCCTGAGCCACCTGTGTGCAGGTCTACAGCTCCAGCTCCCAGGGTATCCACACCTGTTGCTTTGCTGCTCACCCATCACCAAAGGACTTGAGTGTGTCTGTGTCTACAGCAATGTCATGACTTGCGTGAGTTTAAGTGAGAGAAAGTCGCACAGTCACCTTCACTGTCTTGTCCAGGCCTGTCTGAATCCAGTGGTAAGACAGAGTTGAGATGTCTGGATGCAGTGGATGGCCATCAGGTCTTGCAGCACCTGAACTGATGCCCTACAATGTTAACAGAGCTCTTGCCATCTGTCTTTACAGCAAGGGAAATGAACATATCTGCTCGGCCACCTGAGCCACCACAGAGGACATTCCAGAGGGAACCAGGTGTAGCTGTCCACTCTGGTCAACTATCTAGCCCTGCCCTTACTTTTATTTCAGGGTCAGGTCCCCTAGTCTTTCACTGCCAAGGGGTAACCTGCAAGGCAGTGGTACTGTGGTTTTAGGACACCACAGACTTGCCCTTCCCTGAGGTTTGGCCCTGGTGGCACTTTCTAGGGGCTGCTCTACCATGAACAGTCCCAACACAGTGACCCCAAGCCCCAGTACAGTGCAGTTTTTAGGTCATACCCAGAATCAGTACTGTATGCTGTAATTGTTGCCTACAGTGCTGTAAAATTCACATCACTGAAATATTTATATAATTTTATTAGAAATGACATTTTAGAAAAGTGAAATAAGTGTTTTTATTTTAAGACATTATTAAAAGGCAAGAATGGACATTATCTGGCTCCTCTCCAGCCCACCTAGAAATATGAAATTAGCTCAATCACAAAAGTTTGGAAACAGATCTCTTTCAATAGCAGTATGAAAATAAAATATTTGTAATTGGCTGAGAGTGGACTAAATGAAGAAAAAAATTCCAATTTTATAATTATTTTGGACTAAATGAAGAAAAAAATTCCAATTTTATAATTATTTTGTGATGTGCAGAGTTAGGGAATGGGTAAAATTTTATTTTGCTTTTCTGTATTATATACCAGTACCAGATACATTTTCTATTACATTGGATATATGTGAAATTCTCAGCAAGATCTTTTGTAAATCAAAATCTTTAAATTCAAACTCTACTTACATAACTGTAAAATTTGAGCTGAAGCACTGGAGCACTATTTTCTTGCACCTGAAATATTGAAGAATTTAGGGTCCTCCTCCTGTAAATCACCTTTAGTATCTAAAGCTCAAATTATGTTGTCTTACTGCTTTATTCTGAGAGTAGTCTCTTTTGAAATAATCACTTTCCTTTTCTGCTTGTAAGTTAAATGTGCAGAAATTACAGATTCATGCTTTTAAGCAAAGATATAGAAAGCTTTATTTCTACCATCTTTTGCATAAAGAATTGAAATTTTAGAACTGACCTATTTTCAATTGTTTTCCTTCTAGTATTAGCTAGCTCCAAATTCCCTATCTTGTCTTCTTTTCATGGGTGTGAGCATGGATCTAGTTTCTGTATCTACAGTGACTTGACTTCAGTCTGACAGCACATTATGGGAAGCTGAAAGATTTATTGGCAGGAGGAATTCCATTGGAAAAAAAATGAGTGTTATGGTAATTGGAGAATGAATAACTTCCAGAATCCAGCTATGTCTTATACACAGGGTTCAGTCTAGCTGAGTAATTTTAAATTGTTCAACTATCTGAGTAGACTCTATGTATTCTGGATTCATTTTCAGTTGCGAACAAAACTAAGTGTACTTTTTAATAAAACTGAATTTGTGTACATGAAGCAGTAAAAGTTGCTTATTATTTATTTACCTATATTATTGATGATGTCTAGCCCCCCTAGTCACGGCTATGACCCTCCTCATATAATGCACCACGTAAACACAAAATAGAAATATGTCCAGAACTGTGTACCATTTAAGAAGGAAGTGGGCTCTTACGGTCAGTTATGCTTCAGGTTTATTCAGTTCTCTTACCACTAATTAGAATACTTGTGACTGATTCCATGAGGGAATAAGTATGCTCATCTCCTGTTGCAGTTACGGGGAGTCACAGGAGCTCAGTAACTCTTGAATTAGGTCCCTATTCAGTGTTGCTTTACTTGATAAGTTAAATCACAAGGTCCAGTTCATCAGAACACTGAACATTAAAGTTCTGACCTGCAGCCTTTATAGTATTTTAAGGCAAAATGCTTAATAACTTTAAAGTGACATTTCTAACTGAAACTTGACTCAGACTTGGAAGTTTGTCAGAGTAGAAATCTTTATTTTTCTTTGTTTTTAACATGCTAAGGGAAATAATTATTTTTAAACAAATAAATATTCCCCTGAAGTTTTAGCATTAAAAACTGAAATTAGAAGTCTGTCTGTAAACAGAACATCCTAATTGATTTCAGGTGCAAACAGAAGTGACAATTTTCACATGATTTGGCCACAGAAACCAGTCTATAGCTATGACCAAACACAACTGCATGACTGCAGACTGCTGCAAAAATGGTCATCACCAGTGAAAATCTGAACCCTCATTGCATGGGTTTAAGACTAAGATGTTTCAAAACAGAGCAGCTTCTGTAACTTCTGTCTGCGCCTCTCAGTCTCCAAACTGTTTTCAAAATGGGAGGAGGAAAAGGGTGCAAAGGAAGTTCAGTCTGGAGTCTTTTCAGCCTCACACCGAACAGTGGGGCAGGTGTATTGGAACTCCCTGAGGTAGGGGGCTCTAATTCACCCAACCCACCTTCCAGTGCTGGCTGGGAAACCCCTAAAATGAGCTCCCTCTGCTCCCTTTCGCCCCCTCCCATTCTGAAAACAGCTCAGGCGGGCCATAAGGAGGGGCCATTGCTAGGGGAAACTGGCTGAAGTCTGGCAGCCAGTGGCTAGATTCCACCCCCTAGAGCCAACATGAACTTCTGTTTGCTCCAGGGGAACACTTCCTGCTAGGGATACACTGATAAAAATTTATTGACCGATACCTGAGTCATCCGCTATTCTGTCCCACTCCCAGCCCCGGGATTGCATTCACTGCCCTGACTAGACAGCGCCTGCCGCTTTCCCTGCCCTGCCCCCACCCCACTCCCTCCTTCACCATGGGGGCCTCAATCTACCCCCCCGACACACACAGACACCCCTTCCCTCCCACAGACTTACCAACAGGATGCCACTCTCCAAGCTTCCAGGCTGTATTTTTGGCCACGTGCCTGAAGCAGCTGCGTGCATGCACATGACATTTATCGGTTACATTAAATCAGCCAAAAAAGGCTGATTGCTGGTAGTGTTAATTTTCCTGTTAACAGTGCTTATCTGATATGTGACCAATAGTTTACCACTACTTCCTGCAAAGCTTTTTCAGTTACAGTGGGGAGCTGCACTTCTGTCTGCACCCTTCATTATCCAGACTCAAAGAAATAAGAGCATAAATGTAAAAAGTTATACTTCTATACATCTTTTCATTTTGATAATCTAAGATAGATTTAACTGTGCAATGCCAGGGTTGTCAGCTCGGCAGAGAGCCAGGCGGGGACCCACAGGAAGGGTCCCGGCTCCCCTAAAAGGAATACCCACCCAGCTCGGCAGGGCAGCTGGGTCAAAGAGGATGGTGTCAAGGGATCCTGAGGACCACAGATGCCAGATCCATGAGTGGGGTGGGCTGAGGCCTGTACCCCAACTGTTCTTTTCTCCTCTTTTCTTTTCTTTTTTTCATTTTTTTCATTTTGAAGGGCATACAGAGAGCCCCTCCCGGGTCAAGAGGAAGAGCTGAATCAATGCAGTGGATTGCAACACCTCAAAGGGGAGAGCAGACTCTGAGGTGAGGATGGTCCTGCACCCCATAGTCACACGGGGTAAAGAGGCATTGAGGGACAGGCAAGAAGGGATGAAAGCAGGAGTGAACACCAAGAGGACAGGCTGACAGTCCATCATCTGGTTGTCCTGAGGGCTGGCATATGGCTAGGGTGAAGGGGAGGTGGAGACCCAAAAATGCCCGCAAAGGGCAGCATCTGGTCTGTGAGGTTCCGTGAGGCAGAGCCCCACCACTGAAGAAAGGAAGATCAAGTCGTGGCAGACAAGTGTTGGGGCCTCCCTCAGGGGTGAACGCGACCCAACGCACAAGTCCCTGGGACACACCCCGCAACTGGAGCCGAGCATGCGCTCTAAGGTTGCTAGAGAGCACCTATACAAGACCGGATGGGTGCAGAGTAGAATCTAAAATATTATTATTCTAAAAATCTAAGGCACAGTTGCCCATTTTATCCATTCACTTTCTGGTGTAACCATTTGATTATAACTTCAGCATCATGTTAAATAAATGAATCTGAAGTTGGAGATGACAAGTTTGAACAGCTAATGTGTGCTATATATGTTACAGACCCAGAAAACACCGTCTTTTGCATTTTAGACACAATAATTTTAATTAATAAAACTAGAAAGTAAAAAAATCCCAAATAAACAAAATAATAGATTGCCCTTTCATCTCTGGCTACAGTACAACAGTTACATGTTGTGAAGTGGCCTGGTTCTAACTCTCTGTAATCAGTGGTTATGTCCCATCAGACAGAAATTAATCTGCAGATATGAAGCCAGGAGCACATCTGGGAGGGACCAGCAGGGGGAAGGATGCTCAAGGGCAACCAGCATAGGTTCATTAAGGGCAGGTCCTGTCAGACCAACCTGATAGCCTTCTACGATCAGGTCACAAAATCATTGGACACAGGTGTTGCAGTTGATGTAGTCTTTCTGAACTTCAGGAAGGCCTTTGACACTGTTTCCCACCCCATTCTCATAAAAAAGTTGATGCCTACACAGTCAGATGGATCGCAAATTGGCTAGGGGATCGGACCCAGAGAGTGGTGGTGGATGAGTCATATTCAACCTGGAGAGAGGTGGACAGTGGGGTCCCCCAGGGCTCAGTCCTTGGGCCCGTACTGTTCAATTTCTTTATCAGAGACTTGGACAAGGGGGTGAAAAGCACCCTGCTCAAATTCGCTGATGACACCAAGATTTGGGGCTAGAAGGGAGGGACAGGATACAACTGGACCTGGACAGGTTACAGGGGTGGGCGAATGTGAATAGGATGGTGTGCCCGTCTGGCCTCAAACATCCGGTCACATGCCACTCTGGCCTGGATGTTCGGTGGTGTTCGTCCGTCCATCCCTGGTGTTCCGTCGAGTAGATATTTACCTCCTATGTAGTCTTCCCCAATCTCTCCTGCCACGACTTTGAATCTTGCTTCAGTGGAGGGTCTGACCACAGGGGAGTCTCTCAACGGTGGGACGTCTGTCTGACGGTCTTCTGCAAGGCTTCACCTCCCCTCTACCTCATCCTTACACCCAGCCTTAACGGGTCACAGATGTTCTCCTGGCCAGATCACCGACTGTTGAGCCCCTGACTATGTTTGCCAGGATGGTCCTCTCAGCCTATGTGTTACCAGCCCGCAATATCTTGCCTGTGCCCCGAGGCCATCCTCCTTTCCCTAAGGCTACTCACCACCTTGAGACTTAAACAACAATCAGGCTCCATAAGCCCTATCCTACAACCCCTCCAACAGTGGGAAACATAAAATACAAATGAAAATTGCTGAAACATTCTAAGGGGCCCAGCTGCCTCTTTTCCCTGGCTCCCTGGGCCCTATCACCAATGCCCGTCTTCATGTACTAGGGGCCTATGCTTGGCTCTATATGCGGCCATGGTAGCCTGCAGGTTACTCCCCTCTCCTTCTCCCTTGTCACCCAGCCTTTGGTTCCACTGGACCCGAGGTGATCCTCCAGCGGGCATTTTTCCCCACACTACCTGCTGGGATGCCTCGATGCCCCAGAGGGCCGTCCTTCGCAGCCCCTCTCACTGCTCTTGTCTCCTGGCTCCCCCCTGGTGCGCCTCGTCGGCTCTCCCAGGGCCCTCAACAGTCCCACCTGGTCTGGTGTCTTGAGATGTGCTGATCTCTTCTGCTCTCCTGCTGTGGTTATTGGTGTAGGGATCTTCCTGCTCCCTTCTGATCTTTTGTCCAGGTTCCTGGTCTCATGGAGCCGCCTCCGGTTCCCGGCTCCCTTCACTGCAGCCAGCAGCATCTGTCCCCCTGCGTGCTCCGCAGCATCCTCCCCCACTGGGAGAAGTGGCTTCCAGCTCCTTTTGTCTCCACAGGAGCTCTGGGAAGGCCTCTCCTGCCGGTGCTCTCGCCAGCATTGATCTGCCTCCTCCCTCCTTGCCGGCGACCCGCTTTATTTCCACCAGCCGGCGATTGTGGCTGACGTCATCTGGCAGCTGCAACTGTATAAAGGCGCAGCTAATGAGCCACGCGGGTCTCTCCTGAAGTTCCAGCTTCGCTGTGGGTCCCGCTGCAGGTAAGTTTTCCCCTTTTTCTTTTCTTTTTCTTTCATTGCCCTCTGAGGGTTCTTGACCCCGGGGTTCCCCCTTTTGTTCCTCCCTGTGACAGATGGGATTCAATACTGACAAGTGCAGAGTACTGCATTTGGGCAGGAAGAACCAGCAGCATACCTATAGGCTGGGGAATTCCCTTCTTGAAAGCACAGTGACAGAAAGAGATTTTGGAGTTCTTATCAATTGTAAAATGAACATGGGCTGCCAATGGGAGGACGCGGTCAGCAAGGCTTAACCGCACCTTGTCATGTATCCACAGATGCACCACGAGCAGGGCCAAGGAGGTGATCCTCCCCCTCTATGCGACACTGGTCAGGCCGCAGTTGGAGTACTGTGTCCAGTTCAGGAGGGATGAGGCCAGCATCGAGAGAGTCCAGGGGAGGACCACTCACATGATCAGGGGGGCAGCAAGGCAGGCCCTACGAGGAGAAGCTAAGGGACCTGAACCTCTTCAGCCTTCACAAGATAAAGCTGAGAGGGGATCTAGTGGCTGTCTATAAACTTACCAGGGGGGACCAGAGGGGAATGGGTGAGACCCTTTTCCCCCGAGCACCTCCCAGAGTAACAAGGAATAATGGCCACAAGTTGATTGAGAGTAGGTTCAGGCTAGACATCAGGAAACACTACTTCACAGTCAGGGTGGCCAGGATCTGAAACCAGCTTCCAAGGGAAGTAGTGCTGGTTCCTACCTTAGGGGTCTTTAAAAGGAAGCTAGATAACTACCTAACTGGGGTCATACAAGCTTAACTTAGTGGGAGTCATATAAGCCCAGTATTCATTCCTGCCCAGGGCAGGGAGTCAGACTTGATGATCTGCTCGGGTCCCCTCTAGCCCTACATATCTGTTAAAGCCAGTAGAGCCCACTATATTACTTTTAAGTGAGTCAATAGGAAATCTGAGGAAGGGAGCTGCAGAAGCCTGTGTTCTATTATGCAGAGGTTGTTAGACTTTATTGCAAATAAATAGGGTCTCTTTCAAGCATCTGACATTCTGAATGATTCCTACATGCTGGGTGTGTCTACACAAGATGCTTTACTGCGCAGAAGATAAGTCTACTACACAGTAAAGTGTCACTGTCTCCACATGTGCACATACTGTGCAGTAAAAGAATATGTTGCACAGTTAGCTACTACCTGTAAATACAAGTAGTAAACTAACTGTGCAGTAACACTGGTTAGACACTGACTGGGAACAAGTTTGCCAGCAGGGGGCCACTGGGAACAGGGAGCTCTCTGCATCCAGTTCTGGTGCTGCTCAGCTCCCCCAGGAGCTGGGAGCCAATCAGTGTCAGAACTGGAAACGCTGTGCCCCCTGTCCCAGCTCCTGGCACAGAGTTGGCAGCTCTGGAGGGTAAGCAGGGACTGTGAAGAGGCAAAAATTAAAAGGATGTGTTCCACAGCACTGACTTAGAACTGGGCAGTTAAATAATAATAGGAGTTCGCCTAATCAGTATGTAATAGATTCTGTGAAATAATGATAGTGTGAGAGTGATGTTGTAGCTGCGATGGTCCAAAAGTTATGAAAGAGAGAAGAAGTTCTTAGGGTGATATCTTGTATTGGACCAACTGTGTAGTTGGAATGAAGTTAGATAAGCTTTCAAATGCAAGACATGCTTCATCTGGTCACTTGTATAACAAGAAACATTATTGAATTTTAAAAATATAAACTCCAAATATAAAGACTAAATAACAGATGGAGAGGAAAAGAGATCAGTTAAGTTTCAAGTTCTTGGCAGATTGGTATATATGAGTAAAGCATATCTGAACAAAAACATTTCATGTATGAAAAGCCAAACCAAACAAGGAACAACTCATAAAGCTGAGACAGCTATACATATAACTGTTTAATGGCTACATAAAGTTTGCCCCATGAGTGTTGAAAGATCAGAAGAGTCAGAAAGAAGAAGACATAATTAAGGCTCTTTCCCACAACCCATTTCAAAACTATCCATGTAAGGTCTTACTCTCAAAAGGCAGATTAAATTAATCCTAAAGCCTCTTCTGCAAGCAGGAGTTCCATTGGTTTAACCACAATCAGTCATACTTTATATTATTTCCACAGTTCAAATGGCTTATAATGGCTCAGAAGTGATTTATAGATGTTTTAATAAGTGTTTACTTATTAAAGTTTACTTACTAAGTCAAACAGGTGGCCTATAAATATCTTTATCATTTTTGCTGCTGTTCTTATAACCACTTTTATAGCATGCTATTTAAGTCTGGAACACATTTGTTGCATCTATTAATCAGTTACTAGCTCTTCACAAATGTGACCTAATACAAAGTGTGACCAAAATCTATTTAAAAATGATGCAATCAAACTTAGTCAATATATGTCCACACAGCAATTTGCACAAGTAGTATAAAGCAGTCCAGAGAGGGCCAAGTTCCCCCTGAACAAGAGATATCTCTGCTGGTAAAATCAACTCTGCCAGCTCCTGTGCCAGCCTGTTACTAAAAACTAAATCAGTTTAAGGAGAAGGAAGCAGAAGGTATGAGGGGGCTTTAGGCAGGACTGGCAGGAAAGGTGGCATGGCAAAACACATGGGAGATATACCTAATCTTTCACTTCTGTATACTTATGCTAATAAGTTAAGGTTATCTGTGGGTTTGGACATCCCTAGACAGAAATCCACAATCTTCTTGTGGCCCCATCTTGCTTCTCTGCTCCCCTGATACTTAGAAGAATATAAAGACTTGTATGGCCTGGGCCTGTAAAATGCTGAGACTGGGAGGTACTAACTGTATTCAACTTCCATTAACTTCCCAGGAGATAAGGACACTCATCAGCTCACAGGAGATGCTCCCACTCTACAAGACTGCTTACTCAATAGATAATTATGGCTTTAGTTATAAAATAAAGGCTTTTGTTCTAGTATTTAAGGATCTATGTAATGGGTACTAATGTCACAGCTTGTTGGAAAAAGCAGTTTTGTCAAAATAAATGTCTTAATTTCTCAAGAGGCTGTGAGAAAGAAAATCTAAAAGTAAATGCTGAAAGATTGTTATAATCTCTGTAATGTTTGTTCTAGTAAATAAAAGACTCTCTGGTGTGAGAGAGAGGGATATGCTGTAATCGGTATCTTAGTTACCATAATTCCCTTTTCTCTGTCCAAATGGGAGGATACATTATTTGTTATTTTTGAGCATTATGACAGATTTTATACACAAAACCTGGAAAAGAGATTATACAGCTGTCTTAAGACCGGCTTCAGTGATATTTTACTAATATGGTGCTACTGGTGTTGTTGCCCTGTGGGATCAGGCCAACTCTCAGGATCTCAATATTGTGCTGTTAGACAGACAAGAGGCTGTGACACAATTGCACATATACAAACACACAAATCAATTAGGTGCATACACACACATGCCACCAGCTCAGGCACATACACATCCAAACCAGCCTAGGCACATACACACCTATCACCAATTCAAGAACATACACACTATACACCCCAAAAGTTAGACAAAAATCAATTGTCCATACCCGCACACTCAGTACACATACACAGATCACTAATTTGTATATCATGCACACAATGATACACACACACACACACACACACACAACCCACCTACACATACACACAGGTAAGTTCCTAACTTGGATGGTATGGTATGTATGTGTGTGCTTGGGGTACCTGGGATACTTGGGGGAAGGTTAAGATGAGAGACAGAGAGTTAAAGTGTAGGGAGTAAAAGTTGCCAGAACCAAGATTAGAACCAGTGGACTCGAGAGAAGCTGGCTGAGGAACTGAGGCTTGGGTTTACTTAAGATCAAGGGGCCCCAGGGTTACTTGAGGTCACTGGTGCAAGAGAAAAGCCTGGTGGCAAGGAGGAGACAGCGAGGAAAGAGAGAGAGACAGAAACCTGGGAGCTTGGGGCTGGAAACTGAGCAGACAGCTGAGATATTGCGCGGGGGGGAGCAGATAAGTGGTGGCAAAGAGGAGACAGCCAGGAAAGAAACTGAGGCAGACACCTGGGAGCTCAGGGGAAAAGGAAAAGGCAGTGGGGATAAGACAGTAGCAAAGAAACAGGGGGGTTGGAGGCAGAGAGGAGCTCCAGACAGGTATTGGAGGGGGCGGTGAGCCAGAAGCAGGAGAGGGAGAAATGAGACAGAAGTTAGAGGGGCAAGGAGCAGAGATTGGAGCAGGGCAGAAACCATAGTAAAGAAAAACCCATATCAGGGGTCCAAATAACAGGTTTATTAAACAGACAACACACTACACAGCCCGATGAAGTTACTGGTTCACACACACACTCAGACACTCAAGCACTCACAATGTCAGCAGGAGAAAGACTCAGTGGAAGGGCTGGAGTCCAGTTAGGGAAGAGAAACAGAGTCCAAGTCCTTGGTTGAAGAGGGGGAGGAGCGGTAGTGATAGCTACCTATCCAGGCTAGAAAGGGGTCCTTGTCCAGCAGGTGTTATCCAGAGGGGGATCGCCGGCAGGGCTTCTGGGTGAATAGGTGGTGTGGCATGGTGCTGGTCCAGATGGAGAGGGCATCCCCAGGAGTCAGTCTTCACTACCTCTTTTATGGGGCAGACTACCTCTGATCTCCTAAGGGGAGGGCCTGTCCATAGATTCATAGATGTTATAGATGTTAGGGTCGGAAGGGACCTCAATAGATCATCAAGTCCGACCCCCAAGTCCGTCCAGGCAAGGTCAGTCCTGTTCCAGAGGGCTCCAGATGTTCTTACTGAACATGTGCAACCTGGCACAAGGGTGGGTTGCCTCATCTTTTTTTTCTTGAATGCTGAGGGTGGTTCCAAAGGCTGGGTCATTGGTCCAGGTATTGGTGTTGATGGTCTGGTCATTCAGAGGGAGCTACTTTTAGACCTACTGCCATTCTCTCTCAAGCACCTGCATTCATCCCCATTCATTCATGAACCAAGTTACATAGGTGGGGTAGGTCATAGGTTACACAACCAGGCCTGGGGACAGGATGGAGACTTGACAAACAAAATGGAAACTTGACATGACTTAGGCCTACATATGTAAGTCAGCATAAATCATATGGTACCAGTAAAACAGTAATATAGAGCAGTAAAAATCAATTGGTTTGTTGCGGGTAGGTCTTGCTTGACCAATCTCATTTCCTTCTACGACCAGGTGACCTATCACCTGGACAAGGGAGATGAGATTGATGTCATATATCTTGACTTCAAAAAAGCCTTCGATCTGGTGTCCCATGATCGTCTCTTGGAGAAACTGGCCAATTGTCGCCTTGGGTCCCCCACGATCCACTGGCTGGAAAATTGGCTCCGGGGTCGGACCCAGAGGGTAGTAATTGATGCAAGTCACTCATCGTGGTGTCCTGTGACCAGTGGGGTCCCCCAGGGCTCTGTCCTTGGACCCATACTGTTCAACATCTTCATTAACGATGTGGACACTGGAGTCAGAAGCGGACTGGCCAAGTTCGCCGATGACATCAAACTTTGGGGCAAAGCATCCACGCCAGAAGACAGGCGGGTGATCCAGGCTGACCTGGACAGGCTCAGCAAGTGGGCGGATGAGAATCTGATGGTGTTCAACGCCGATAAATGCAAGGTTCTCCACCTTGGGAAAAAAAACCCGCAGCATCCTTATAGGCTCGGCAGTGCTATGTTGGTTAGCACTATGGAAGAAAGAGACTTGGGGGTCATCATTGACCACAAGATGAACATGAGCCTGCAATGCGATGCTGCGGCTAGTAAAGCGACCAAAACGCTGGCTTGCATCCATAGATGCTTCTCAAGCAAATCCCAGGACGTCATTCTCCCCCTGTACTCGGCCTTAGTGAGGCCGCAGCTGGAGTACTGCGTCCAGTTTTGGGCTCCACAATTCAAAAAGGATGTGGAGAAGCTTGAGAGAGTCCAGAGAAGAGCCACGCGCATGATCAGGGGTAAGGGAAGCAGACCCTACGATGACAGGCTGAGAGCCCTGGGGCTCTTTAGCCTGGAAAAGCGCAGGCTCAGGGGTGATCTGATGGCCACCTACAAGTTTATCAGGGGTGATCACCAGTATCTAGGGGAACGTTTGTTCACCAGAGCGCCCCAAGGGATGACGAGGACGAATGGTCACAAACTACTACAAGATCGTTTCAGGCTGGACATAAGGAAGAATTTCTTTACTGTCCGAGCCCCCAAGGTCTGGAACAGCCTGCCGCCGGAGGTTGTTCAAGCGCCTTCATTGAACACCTTCAAGATGAAACTGGATGCTTATCTTGCTGGGATCCTATGACCCCAGCTGACGTCCTGCCCTTTGGGCGGGGGGCTGGACTCGATGATCTTCCGAGGTCCCTTCCAGCCCTAATGTCTATGAAATCTATGAAATATAAACATAATAATTATACAATATAAAGAAGGAGAAAAAACAAAACAAATACAACTTGCTACCAAAATAAAATGCTGAAGCTTATCCTAAGTCTTAGCTCACTTATCTATAGGGAATAGAGAGGGAGAGACAAAGTCAGAAATGGTTGGGGAAGGGGAGGGAATGCATTTTTTTTTTTTTTTTAAGAAAATAAAAATAAAAATGGGGGGTTTTGCTAGTGTCAATGGGAGTCTACCAGAAGCGCTAGCAAAGAAAGCTTTGCCCATAGCGTAGTATAATTTATTTAAATACTAACAACTGCATCTTGAAGCTCTTTGATCTTCATAATACTGGCCTGTCTTCTGCTAATAGTTGAAAATCAGAATTAATTTGAAAAAGATTCAGTAAACCTTCCTTTTCCCTCTTTGTTTAAAAATGGTTGAATGTAAGTAGCAATGTTTTTTTCATCTTTTCCTTCACAAATCACATATTACAACACTAACTTTACCAAACATCATTTTACCACCCCACTTCATCCAGACTCTCACAGTTAGGTAGACTGTTTTTAGTTCATAATTATTCTACCTGCTGCGAAGTAATGCCTTCATTTCAGTACGAATCCAAATACAATTACCTTTCTTTTCAGGCATCTCTCAACCTTCTCTAGCTTCCAGAGATTGCCACCATCATGTTTACTCTTCCATAAAATCATGTAAGGATTGTGGTTTAGCTGACAAAGATCCCTCATCATCCATGTAGCTGTGAAAACAACCATTATTATTATTAATCCTGTTTGTTGTAGGAGCCAATGGAGCTCCATTTTGTTAGTCATTGTAGACAGAGAAACTGCCACAATCTTGATACTTATCTGAAGTGCATCTATTTGTCATGTGCTTTATGCATATTTTTTAGTAGAGTACTGTATTTCCACTCCTGAGTTGTTATAGTTTTTGTAGTTAATATTAAACTACCAAAAACTGGTACCAAAAAGTGTCACCTAAGGTAGCATATCTTCTCACATACAACATGCCTCAGAATATAATACCCATCTTGTTTTTGAAAGGCAGAATGAAGAAAAAATCAGAGTTATGGCAGAATAGAGCAGGGACAGAGCTGATCTTCAGCTCTGTTTCCTGCATAACTTCATCTGAAACCCTAACTGCTACTGGAAACTTGTCTCCATGGGTGGATCTATGGTTTTGAAAAGAGCTAAAGAATCTCCAAGATTGCAAAACAGAAGGACAATGACCAGGAACAGCTAGCAGACAGCAAATTTACCCTAAGAAAGATTAGCATGATTAGTTGGAGATCAAGACCATTAGAAGGACACACAATCATTAATACCATTAGACTGAACAATGAGCTATTCAGTTAGCTGTGCTGCACTGTGAAGCAGGAATCAAAGCAGGGTTACTTCTATCCCAAGCAGAAAATCAGCTTCCACACAAAATACACACACCCCAATTTGGGGGCGCTGATTTTTGGGAGAAAAGGTTTGTGTTGTATGCACAATAATATAGTATTACTTATTAGACCCCGACTCCATGCGGCGCCCAACGAATAGGGAGATAATGATTCAATTGCTCATGGATCCTGGTACTCATTAGCCAGAGCAGAGCAGGGAGCAAACACCAGCACACATTGCTCGCAACAGCTTTTTTCAGAATGGAGACAGACTTCAGACAAGGGTCCCAAAAAACAACAAACCGGGGACTGGCACTGAACAATAGTTCTTTTAAAATTTTATACACCTTGGTTTATGCTCATTAACATTCATTCCACCCTCACTCCTCCTTTTGTTCCACCCATTTCTCTTCCCATCTCAAGCTCCATCTCGGTTTACTGTTTACTTCATTAACATGGAATTGCCTATGCATTTCATTCAATCACTGTTTTTTTCTGGTTTCTTGCTGACTCCTTCTTCAGCTCCATGGTCTTGCTTCTGCTTTATCTCCTGACGATAGCTGGCGGGCTGCATCTTGTTCTTTTTACACAATGGGCTCTAACACTATGACTTTGTTAGAAAACTGCTTACCTAAGCATTTGCAAGGTTATTTTTAATACATCATTCTGCCTTGTGACCAGCAGCTCTGCTGAGACACAGAAAAAAGGCCTTTATTCAGCTGCAGATCCAGTGCTCCCCAAAAATCCATATCATTACCCTAACATTACTGACCAAACAAAATACTTTCAAATATTTCTGGCTGGGGCTGGAGAATGAAGAATGACACACACTTAAAACAGCAGCTTACTGATTATAACAGTAATTCAGTAAGTAGAAAAACTAGGTCTTCCTCAGCCTATGAAGATGAGGGCTGGGGTGGTGCAGGTACTAAGGCACACAGATGACAACCCAGAGATTGGAAGTTTAAGGCCATAGCAGAAGCACTCATGGTGTGGTCCTGTCAGATTCCAATTAATCTGCAAATTCTGCTAAAAACCTTATCACAAAGACATGTAAAAGGAAAAAAGCCTATGAGGACTCAGACCCACACGTTCCACCTTCACGTGACAATAGTCAAAACTACTAGCCTATAGGACAGTCTGGATGAGGACAATCTCCACCTCTCCCACTGAGTTCAAGCCACTAGGCAAACAAGAAAGTAAAATCCATGGAGTCAGAAGAGTAATTAAAAGGAAGCATGTAAGACCAGTGAGAAGGACACACTGTTGGAAGTCTGTGTCTTTGGTTCTGGACCCCATTCCTAAGATTGTTTATACACTTTATGTTAAGCAGTCATTAGATTTAAAAACAGAAATAATCCTAGGAAAAGAGATCACTGCTAACATCCAGTCAGACACTCCCTTATGCCTAATGCCTTCTGATGGTTGGCTCCAAACTGTTCCCCACTCAGTGAGCATGCTCCCAATACTGTCCAATTATCAGTGATTCCTCGATGTCTAACTTATGTGTTTGTAATTCCATGCCCACTTGTCATATTTAGTGTTAGACCCTGACTCCATGCGGCACCCAATGACTAGGGAGACGACGATCCAGTTGCTCATGGATCCAGTCATTCAGTTGCCAGGGCAAACAGGGAGCAAACACCAGCACACATTGCTCGCAACAGCTTTATTCAGACTGGAGACAGCTTCGGGTCAGGTTCCATAAAAAACAACAAACCAGGGACCTGCGGTGAACATTAGTTCTTTTCACATTTTGTACACCTTGGTTCATGCTCATTACCATTTAACTCCACCTTTGCCTCTCCTTTGTTCCACACATATTTCCACCTATTTCAAGCTCCACCTCTGTTTACTGTTTACTTCATTACCATGGAATTACCTATGTATTTCACTTATCTACATGTCTTTCTGCTATGAGCCCATGTCTAGGACCCTGACCCCACTTCTTCGGTCACTGGGCAGACTTTGACCAAAACCTGAAAGCTTCTGGAGGCCTCATCACCAATCACCATACACCTTTTTGGGATTCTGTTACCAGTCACGTGTTGTCTTTCACATTCCAGTCTGTTTTTCCGTCCCAGGTTGTACCATCTTCACATTCCTAAGGCTTCACCTCATTCACAGCACACAGACTCACTTGCTGCTTTTTCTCAGAAAATAGCTGGTTAAGATGGTTACTTAGCATAAGCAAAATGGCTGGCTTAGCATAAGCATTCATAAGCAAAATCTGCCTTACTTCCTAATGATACATAATGAGCTATATACCTTATAACACTTTTATATTGTTAAAAATATGCTTGCCTAAGCATCTTGTAATATTACTCTTACTATATCATTCTGCCTTGTGGTTAGCAGCTCTGCTAGGCCACAGGTTAAAGCCTTGTATTCAGCTGCAAATCCAATGCTCCCCAAGATCCACATATAGTCACCCTAACAATTTAGGTCTCGTTGTGGATCTCTGCCTTCATGGCTAGCTGAAAAATGCACACATTGCATTATAATCATAATAGTTCTTGATTACATTACACCTTCTTTTTTCACTACTTAAACCTCATGTAAAGATTGAGTTATAATGCCTATAGGAAATTGCTACATTGGGAGGCCATTTAGGGGCCTCTGTAGTCCTGGCACATGATAATGGGAGGTCTATATAGGCTGCTAACATCATCTTTATATAGATCAGTGCAGAGAATAATCTGGAATATGAACTGGGAATAGGGTATATATCCTGACCCTTATTATGACTCTTGCCTACATAATTTATTAGCCCAAGATCAATGTTTCTATTTTCATTATTTCTTGGGTGAAATGAAAAAGTACAGATGTTTGCTGTTCTTAAAGCTTTTCTCTGCTTTGAACCAGAAGAAAAATCAATCATTAATTTAAAACGTAACTGGCTCAACAGTTCAGGTCTTTCATGTCTCTCAAAGCACCGTAAAGCTTGCTCTAATGAGTAGGTGATATTGGACAGCTAGGATAATGGTTTCCTGACTTTTCCTTGTTATCATTACATTAAATCATGCATCCATCTACAGGCTGTACATTTTGTGCGCCACTGAATGTGTATATAAAGAGCAAGCATTTTCTGATGTAGATATCCATTCTTTTCCTAAATATAATTTCTCAAATTAAGGCCACCACCATCCTGCCATTGTCAAATGCCTATGCTACACTTCAGCAAGCTTTAAGAGCCATATTATTCTATCTCCTTTGTCACCTGAGAAGTCCCACTTACCATAAAGATGTCCAGAACAAAGATATGTCCAATATTCACTAGAAATTTGCTTTTAGGTTTTATAACTAGTAATAATATCCCTGTACTATAAATTGTGGTATTTTAATAAAGCTAATAGTTTTAATGTATCAGCTCTAACATTCCATAAATCAAAAATAAAAGTCTGTAGGAACTATATCACTTATGTGTCTATCTTGCATTTCATTGTAAGCAAAGGTAGAAATTCAGTTAATGTTTCCTCTAAGTATTCATTCCCCAATTTACTTCCAGTCATCTGGTTTCTGATGCTCAAGTAGCCAATCAAGAGAGATGTGATTAGAACTTCCAATTTCTGTCTTAAGCCAGAAAAATACCTGCTGATTGAAACCGCTTATTATACTGTCATTCAATGGAAAAAATAAAAGTAAGATACCAACTATTTCTCAAGATAGAGCATCCTTTGTAGCTATGGGTACATCCTTGCCAAAGTTATACTTGAACATTCAAGTATAACACAGACTTTAAAATAGACAGAGGAGAAATCAGTATGAATCCATGATAAATTAGTACATTAACATGGCATTCATTGTCCAAAGTGGATAAGAAGTAAACTGCCAAATATTCCATTTTCAGGTTAATTGTTTTTATATAGCAACCTTATGTTTCCTTTTTTGTTCACAGTAGCCTTTTATGTGATGAAAGCTCGACAATTTAATTCTAAAGCCACATGAGATGGGTCTTTCATATACCCCTGGCCAAAACACTTATCATCATCTTGATGAGATATTCAACATATTCCAAGACTAAGGTATCCAGTGACAGAAATGTCTTTTCAGTCTTCTATGAATAAAACATTGTATATTTAGTAATCCTTAGATTGTCAGTCTTCCCTTCTTCCTAACTTTTTCTTAATGTTCATTTAGGTACATTTTTTATCTTTATTTTCTTTGGCTCTCTGCTAAAATGGCTGTTAGCTATAAAAACTAGCTTATAGAGTATTTCATTATCTGTCTCTTAATTAGACTAGACAGAACATTTCACAGTCATTTTCTCATTTCTTCTGTGACTCAGCAATAAAAATATTCCCCCTATTTCCAAATAAACTTCTCTGAGACTAAAATAATTAAAAAGGAGATATATTGGACTCTGTTATTATTGTCATTAAACTGGTACTTTTGACTCTTAGTCTTTTTTCAGAATGGCCAGAAATATATAGTACAAAAATATCAATCAAATATCCTCAGTGTTGCCTACTTAAAGGCTTTTATTTAAGAATATTTTACTGTTTTTAAAGTGTTTTCTTTATAGCACTGGTGGGAGTGGGTGCTATAAGGCCATAGTCCCTGCCTACCCAATGCTTTGCTGGAGTGAGCCATGGAAAAGCCAGATGGTCCTGTCACTACCAACCTCTGATGTCCTTCTTTTGCCTGCCACTCCTTGATGTATGGGTTTCTTTAGCTGAAACCTTGGGAGTTGGATAGGGGCTGGGTGACAACTCTGCTGGATCTTCTGGATGGGCTTTCTTTGTGAGGCTCCTCCTCTGCTTACACCCCACCCTAACCACATCCAAGATGATGCACATCAGGGCCTGGATCTTGCGTTGGCTAAAGACACTGCTGGCCATTACTTGATGTTTACTTAATAAGGTTTATGAGTGAAGCTCTGTCTTTTGGGATTTCTAAGTCCATCCTTGAATCCACTCATTACAGATGACCAGGCCCATCAATGAATAAGTCCATTTAGAGTCTGTGAGACATCTGCCTTACATCAATTCATCCCCAGTTCCTGGGCTAATTAATCCCAATCAATCTATTCAGGATCCCTTAGACAATCAATCAGGATCAGTTCGCCCCAGGTTCCTGGGTTAATCAAATCAAAATAGTCCCTGCCCCTCCCCTGCCAGGTTCATCAATTAATTTAAAACAAATACAAAATCAGTTCTTACCCAGTTCCTAGGTCAATCAAATTACCTCAGTCCTTCCAGGGTTCATGGGGCAATCAAACTAAATTAATTCCTCCCCTGTCCAGAGATCAGCCAGCTCAAGATCAATTTTTACTGGGATTTTCACCATGCTTTAACTCCCCAGGGTCAAGATCAACACCTTCATGGGGAGAGAGGCTTTCCCTCCTGCTGCCTTCCTGGCACATCAAGAAAGAACACAACCCTTCCCAAAACAAAAAACAAACAAAAACAAACAAACAAAACCAGAGGAAGAGAGTGAAAATCAAAGGGGCACTGCCCCTTTAAACTCACAGCCCCTCATGCGCTGGCTGCTCTCCTGGTATTCCTTTGTTCTGCCAGCTTCTGAGTCCTGTCTCCACTGCTTCAGTCATTGCCTGGCTGTCCTGGAGCAGCTCCTCACTAAGGCGTACCCCAGGTTCCTTTGGTGGTCCTCCAACCACCTTGACTGGTGGGCTGGCTTGCTTTTCCCATGGGTATCTGTAGGATGCTGTCAGCTGAGAAGAGCTCTGGCATCCCTCTCACTGGCCATGGTTCTTTCCCAGCTGCCCTTTCCAGGACCAGAAATGCCCATCCTGGTGCTCCCTCTGTATATCCGGAGGGAGTACAAGCTACGAAAATGCATGCTCCCTACTCTCACTAGGCTTCTCTTGGCACCTGAAGTACAAACTGCTCTAGATTCTTTGGGATTTTCTCCTGCCTCAATCTCTTCCCTTCACAAGCACCTATTGTATCTTTTCCTTTATTGCTAATCTAATATTTTACTACATTGTGCAGCAATGAGAGAATCAAAGGCCAAAGCAAAAAATAGTCCATTGCCTCACTTACTGCAGTCCACACCCCCTTCAGAACCTGCACTAGCTCCTCTCAGATTGAGGTGCAACTGTAAAACAGTCCCAGAAGGAAAGAGGCCAGGGAAGCTCCAAGAGCAGCAGAAGAAGATTATGAGGCAAGAGCAGATAAAGAATGCAAGAGCATGCTTCTTCTTTCTTCTCTGGATCCTTCTTTCCCTGGACTAAAATAACATTATTTGCACTCTATAGAAGTGTCCATCTCATGAGGAAGAGACCCAGGATACCAGCAACAGGAAAAACATGTGAAGAATAAAATGAACTCTAAGAACATACACTTAGCTGATGATATCTATAGAATTTTTTTAGATAGAAAGCTAAACCAATCAGTACTAGAGCCAAGGAAGAAGATTGCTGTACACTGCTGTACACCTGTATCATCACAGGAAGGGTTAAATATTTAACATACCCAAAACATTTAAATCAATAACAGTAAAGAGCTAGGCTCAAAATCCAAACCAGGACTCAGATCTGAATTTTGAGTACCTCAGAATTCAACTGTTTGGGTTCATGCACCTATGGTATAAACAAAACCAAAACTTCAAAGCAGTTAAATTTTCAACATTCAGGTAGTAGCCAAATGTCTAAAGATGTAGATATTTCAATTCAAAATCTAGCTGTGGAACAGGCCATAACATTTATCAGTGTGTGTGGCAACGAAAAGCCCCCACAGGTGCTGGGAATGCTGGAGATAACCCCCAGAGTTCCTGAAGGGGGAAAGAGAGCCCCCCACACCCTAGGAAACTTACCTTCTGGATGGTTGGGGGCAGAGCAGCCAGTGTTTCGCCGGCTCTTCAAGCAGCTGCTTCCCGGGCAGGATGGCAGCCAGCTGATTGCAGCAGCTGACGATGACGCCGCAGGAAATTAAAAAACCCTTCTGGAAGCTGGCAGGGGGAGAGAAGCCAGCTGGAAGCGTGCTGCCTGGAGGGGAGCTCCGGGCTTCAGGAGCAGAGACTCCATGCGGTGGTTGAGCGGGAGCAGTGGCTGGCAACAACCTGGGGACGGGCTGTTCCCAGCTTCTTCACATTAAAGAAATCCAGGCAGGCACTCCTCTTAGAAAGGACGCCTGTTATCTGAGGCTCAGACCCTGAGGCCAGGGGGTCAGGGATACTGGAGCAATCTTCATCTGGACAGAGAGCCAGAGCACTACCACCGACACTGGACTCCATGGTCAAGGGGTAGACATCATGTCAGGACACAGACCTGTGTACCTTAGCAGTTGGCATGTGGATGGGATGTAGGGGAGGCAGAGCCCCAAGGAACACTGTGATGCACCTGTGAGTACCCCACCCCATGACAAGGAGGGGAAGAAAGACACCACTGAACCCCCTCCTTCTTTACATATACCATCAAGACATGGCAGACGAGTTGGGGAACCCCAACCTTGGGGCAAAGCCATACTCATAATGCCAACTCATGGAGTGACAGTGTGCTAAAATCTTTCATACATTACAGAAAAACAATAGTGTAATTATAATAATCCAAGTTCAATCCTGTTCTAAGTCAACTGATATTAAAAAAAAGTTTGGCCCAATACATTTCAATATATCAATAAAAGGTGGGTTTTTACAGGCTGCTTCTCTACAGTTGCTTTGAAGTTATGTTATAATCAGTTGGCAGAAATTCAATGACTCATTGTACTATTATGAATTCAAGCAGTGAACTGTATTCATTTCAACAAAGGTAGTTTCAAGGAAAGCCAATCCTTATGTTGACAGATACTGCAGACAACCTTTTTCTTTAGACAAGCTAGAGCACTGTACTGTGTTACCACATCTCTTGGTAAGAGCCATGCAACAGTTTCCTCCTCTGTTCAGTAACATTCTTAATTGATAGTATATCAGTTTTAGTGATGAAGCTTGTTCAATGAATGGTAAATTACGCAAAGCATCCAACTTGCGCTGTGGAAAAATATCAGTTTTCCTTAGTTTTATAGTAAGGTCTCAATCTCTATATATGCAACAAGCAACTAAAGAAACAGGGTCCCTGATCACATAAGAACTTAAAGTATCAATAGACAATACGGAGTTATAGGAAAGAAGGTAAGTAAATAATTGAGTGCAAATGGTCAGCAGTGATCTGCTGCTCCGTGTGTTTGGTGTTGGTTTTTTATATCGTTTTTGTGTTTTTCAGCCCAATGGTTAGAACACTTATTTGAAATGTATGTTCATATTCCTTTTCTGCATGATTTGAAGGAGATTTGTACTCAGTTATCTGGCCTGTTTTATTCTGAATGAAAACGAAAACAAAATTTGAATACTTCCTGTGATACACCATTAAAAAAACACAAAAACACTGTAAGTTAATTGAGCAGACAAGGTTCCTTGGGTGAATTTGATATCTTTTATTAGACCAACCCAAATAGTTGGAGAATAGTTATTAAGCAAGCTTTCGGGTTCAAAAACCCTTCATCAGGCTAAGGAAGTTTCAGCAGTTGGTGTGTGCTCTTCCTGGATGTAAGTTAATTGATGCATTTTGTT
This sequence comes from Alligator mississippiensis, assembly GCF_030867095.1. Taxonomy (NCBI): domain Eukaryota; kingdom Metazoa; phylum Chordata; order Crocodylia; family Alligatoridae; genus Alligator; species Alligator mississippiensis. Next base: position 51,482,097 of record NC_081824.1, on the reverse strand, counting down.
TATAATGTAAAATAAAAGGTAATTGCTGTTTAAAATGTTATTATATTTCAAATTGAGAAGACATTCTGAAACTATAAATAATTCCCTTCTGAAAATATTGGAAAAAAACAAAAAATTTATATGTTTAATTTTGACTTGGGGGATCATACTGCTTTTTATCTAACTATATTACAACAGACATCTTCTACATTGCTTATACATTTTTTGACAGAAAAAACATTCCAGAAAGTTTTCAACCAGCCCCAAAAGATATACATTTTCCCATACAACCACCCCCAAAACAAACATTAAAAAAAATCGAGGCAATCCATGATGTAAGTTTGTCAAACACACTAGAACATCTGATTACCAATATAAATGAATGATTTTTGTTCTGCCTTAACATGTTTTTCATTCATTGTCCCTCTCTAACAAACAGATCATCATCAAAACAGTTGTTCAGTCTTTACCAGACTGTAACAGGGTGGCTGAAACAACCTGCCATGGGAACACAAAGAAGAAAACAAAAAAGAGGCAAACTTACCAAGGGGCGCCAGAGAAACCGTGGCCAGCCAGAGGAGGAAAGATGCCACACCCAGACCAATTAAAGGAGCCAGCTGGGGCTGCATAGATCAAAGGCTGCCATGGCAAATTCAGCTGCCAGGGTTTGAGACCAGAAGAAGGAAAGCAGCATGGACAAAGAAAGGAAAAAAAACCATGCCAAAGAGGGAAAGAGAAAACAGCTGGGTCAGGCAAGCAGCGAATAGGAGGCTGCCACGGCGGACCCAGTTGGGCAGAAAGGAAATTTAAAGCAACACCAAGAGGGTGTTCGGCATGGGGCAGAGAGAAGGGGAGATGAGGTGAGGAGAAAGAAGACAAGAGACACTACAGAGAGAGAGAACCGACCCCAGGGCTTAGGGAAGAGCCCCGGTCCCACGATTTACCTGGTGAAAGCCAGTGAAGAGTTTGCTCAGATGGCGAGACCCAGCGTAGGAGCGGAGGAAACTGGTCTGCTGGTGAGTCCAGTCCTGCAGGGTGAAGGTAACCACTTCAGGAACCTGGGACAAAACGAAGATACAGATGAGATTACAGCCCAGGATGGGGAGAGTCCATCCTGACCCTGAAGGTAAGGGTGGGATTAAAAGTAAGGATTCATAGATTCATAGATGTTAGGGTCGGAAGGGACCTCAATAGATCATCAAGTCCGACCCCCTGCATAAGCAGGAAAGAGTGCTGGGTCTAGATGACCCCAGCTAGATACTCATCTAACCTCCTCTTGAAGACCCCCAGGGTAGGGGAGAGCACCACCTCCCTTGGGAGCCCGTTCCAGACCTTGGCCACTCGAACTGTGAAGAAGTTCTTCCTAATGTCCAGTCTAAATCTGCTCTCTGCTAGCTTGTGGCCATTGTTTCTTGTAACCCCCGGGGGCGCCTTGGTGAATAAATCCTCACCAATTCCCTTCTGTGCCCCCGTGATGAACTTATAGGCAGCCACAAGGTCGCCTCTCAACCTTCTCTTGCGGAGGCTGAAAAGGTCCAGTTTCTCTAGTCTCTCCTCGTAGGGCTTGGTCTGCAGGCCCTTGACCATACGAGTTGCCCTTCGCTGTACCCTCTCCAGGTTATCCGCATCCTTCTTGAAGTGTGGCGCCCAGAATTGCACGCAGTACTCCAACTGCGGTCTGACCAACGCCCTATAGAGGGGAAGTATCACCTCCCTGGACCTATTTGTCATGCATCTGCTGATGCACGATAAAGTGCCATTGGCTTTTCTGATGGCTTCGTCACACTGCCGGCTCATGTTCAACTTGGAGTCCACTAGGACTCCAAGATCCCTTTCCACCTCCGTGCCACCCAGCAGGTCATTCCCTAGGCTGTAGGTGTGCTGGACATTTTTCCTCCCTAGGTGCAGCACTTTGCATTTCTCCTTGTTGAACTGCATCCTGTTGTTTTCTGCCCACTTGTCCAACCTATCCAGGTCTGCCTGCAGCTGTTCCCTGCCCTCCGGCGTGTCCACTTCTCCCCATAGCTTTGTGTCATCTGCAAACTTGGACAGAGTACATTTCACTCCCACGTCCAAGTCGCTGATGAAGACATTAAAGAGTATTGGTCCAAGGACCGAACCCTGCGGGACCCCACTGCCCACACCCTTCCAGGTCGAGACCGACCCATCTACCACGACTCTTTGGGTGCGACCCTCTAGCCAATTCGCCACCCACCGGACTGTGCAGTCATCCACATCACAGCCTCTTAATTTGTTCACCAGTATGGGGTGGGATACCGTATCGAAGGCCTTCCTGAAGTCCAGGTATACGACATCCACCCCTCCTCCTGTGTCCAGGCGTTTCGTAACCTGGTCATAGAAAGAGACTAGGTTGGTCAGGCACGATCTGCCCGCCACAAACCCATGCTGGTTTCCCCTCAGCATAATTTGTCCTGCCGGGCTCTCACAAATGTGAGCCTTGATAATTTTTTCAAATATTTTACCAAGGATGGAGGTGAGACTGACCGGCCTATAGTTGCCCGGGTCCTCCTTTCTCCCCTTTTTGAAAATGGGGACCACATTAGCCCTTTTCCAGTCCTCCGGGACTTGGCCTGTGCACCACGAGCATTCGAATATTCCCGCCAGTGGCTCTGCAATGACGTCGGCCAGTGCCTTCAGCACCCTGGGATGGAGCCCATCCGGGCCTGCCAACTTAAAGGCATCCAGTTCTTCCAAGTGACTCTACACCACCTCAGGATCTACGCATGGAAGTCTGGCGCCTTGCTGCTGCCTCTCTACAACCCCAGTGAGAGACTTGTCGTGCCCCTCACTTAGGAACACTGAGGCAAAGAACTCGTTGAGGAGTTCAGCCTTGTCCCCTCTATCTGTCACCAATTGCTTCTGCCCATTTAGCAGGGGTCCTATTCCTCCCTGGGCCTTCCTTTTACTCCCTATGTATCTAAAAAACAATTTCTTGTTGTCCTTTACTTGGGTTGCCATCCTCAGCTCCATGGTAGCTTTGGCCCGCCTAACTGCCTCCCTACAAGCACGAGCAGAGGAGGTATATTCATCTTTAGTGATCTCACCCTGTTTCCACTTTTTATGTGCTCCCCTTTTGGCCCTTAGGCTGCCCTGGATTTCTCTGGTCAGCCATGGAAGCCTCCTGGCCCCTTTCCCTCTTTTGCCTCGCTCGGGGATCGTCTTGCTTTGTGCCCAAAGGATCGTTTCCTTTAGGCACAGCCACCCTTCTTGGGCACCCATCCCATCAAAACTCCTACTCTGCAGTGCTTCCTTGACTAATCGCCTGAGTGCAATGAGATCAGCTTTCCTAAAGTCTAGCACTTTCACCCTACTAGTTACCTTACCCACTCGCCGTCTTATGTTGAATTCTATCATAAGGTGATCACTGTCTCCCAGATAGCTACCGATTTGGAGGTCCCCTATCATGTCATCTCCCGTTGCCAATACCAGATCCAGTATGGCATTCCCCCTAGTGGGACCATACATTCCCCCTGGAATGAGTAGATATCTTGGAGTAGATATCTTGGGACCCATGCAGGGAAGATTGGGGCAAGCAGCTGAACTAAGAAGACTCCAGTCAAGGGGTCCTTAAGACCGAGATGGGAGCATCAACATCAGAGGCAAGTAACAACACACCCAGAATATCTGGTGTGGTTAGGGCAGGAGATGGGATGGTGGAGCACTGCAAAGACCAGTCAACATCTTAAGCCTATAACTACTCCTTTTGTCTCCCAAGAGTGTTTTGACCCCTCTCTCTCAAAACATCAAAGGCGTGGCAGGAGATTTTCCAAATGACGAAACTCTACCATTTCAACAGGGAGATAACTCGGCTCTAGGTGGCACGCCATCGAACTCCTACACAAATAAATTGTTACTTGGTGCTCCATTTAAATTTACTTCAGAGAGGTTATGCAGTAAATTAAAGTACAGTGGATTCCACTTTATAGAATCACTGGTTAATGGAATCAGCCACTTATTTGAATCAATATGGGAAAACCAAAACTATTTGTATATTATTACATGTAAAAATCACTCATGTTATAATTGTAGTTTTTAGTTTTTGGAATCATTTTGCCGGAGAAGCCCAGGGATTTCACAGTTTTGTGAGGAGCCAGACTGCAGGGTGCTGGGACGGAGCAGGAAGGTGGTCAGGCAGGGAGCATCATGTGCATGTACTGTACATGCACATGGCCCCAGGCAGCCTGAAGAGCAGCTCCCACAGGTAAGCGGGGCAGGGGGGTGTGGAATTGAGCCCCTGTAGGGAGAGAGGGAGTTTGGCAGGGCTGGGGGCCCAGCAGAGAGTGGGAGAGGCAATGTGCCCTCTGTGTGTGCAGTAGCTTTGAGGGGTGCAACACCAAACCAATGCCCTTTTTACCCACCCCCACCCTGTACATAGATCTGTGGGGCACAAGTCATCCCCTCCCCCCGCCCCTCTGGAAGCACACACCACACCAGGGAGCTGGCCCCACCCCCCAACACTTGAGCCCATAGTAGGCAGCAGCAGCCATCTCCTCCTGGGAGAAGGGGACTGCGGACCCAGGTCCTTGGCCCCATAGCCCTGGCAGCTGAGGGTCCGCTCTGGCAGGGCTGGGGGGTAGAGGGGGAGTGAGTATCTACCATCTTAAAAAAATGGATCTCCTTTTAATGGAATCAGCCAGTTGATAGAATCAAATCACCATTTCCCAAAGTGATTCCAGTAAAAGGAATCCACTGTACAAAAACACAGCACAGAGAGTAATACAAATAAGCATACATCTTAGAAGGGTCCAATTACAGTTGCTGCGGGTAATGTATCCTGGAATTTAGTGTCTTTTATCTTCAGACATATTTCTGCCTTTGTCACAGACTAGTGAACAAATCAAAAGGCAAACTTTTAGCCATTCGTAATTAAAATGCTACATCAAACATCAGAAAACGTTATTAAAATACATTCTCACTATAGTTAAATTAATGACCCAGTACTTATTGTTGCAGGCTTCCAGTTGTTATAACCTAGAGCTCTTTGTCCCTATGAATGAGTTCTCTAAAATATCCTAAATTTTGAGCACATCAGGAGTGTTTTAGCTGAAATTAATCTGATTTTTTTCCCCATCATATTGTGTTCTGCTCAAATTTAATGTGCTCTTAGGGTCACAGAAGTTTAGAATAGATAATGTGGGACTATGCTAACATCAGCCTATACTTCAATTAACTAGAGAGAAACAAACCTTTGTAAGTACTAATTGAAATGAGAATAAAAAAGGTTCACTTGATAGATAAGGATAATGTCTCAAAAGACCATAACTGCTGAGTTCATAAAATGATTAATTTTTTCTGGGAGATTTGAAAGTATTTCTCTCTCCCTTATTGTATGTTTATACATGGATTAAGAGTTAATTCCTGTTCAATACATTTTCAAACTCTGGATTTGAGCAAAATGGTGTGCTGTCTTTGCATGCTCAAGGGACATGTTGTTAAGTAACCAAGAGATCAAAGGACCTTCAATTTACTTAGTGCACATCTTACACACCTAAACTGTTCTTATATTTAAGTGGACAAAAACCATAATATACATTTGTCACTTTCTTGATAGACAAATAGAAATTGTTTGGTTGGATTCACCTGCAATGGTAACCTTCTTTCTTGTCCTGACCCAGCAATTCCAGGGAGAGTGCAGGTGATGGCATATTATACATCTGTGAGATATTTTGCCTTTGTTCCATGTTATAGATTCATAGATGGTAGGAAGTTGAAGACTTTCCCCCCAAATGCCTGACATATTTAATAGACTCTGGATAACCAAGATTCCTTCATTTTATTATTTTTCTAATATTTTCCAATATTTGCGTTCTATGTCTATATCAGGGATACAGACCTGTTTCTTAGGTTTTAATACCATGGACACGAAAGTGATATCTGACCTCTTAGAAGCAGTGATTGCAGAGGAGATCAAACTCATGGAGGTATCTTCATCACACCCCACAGCAGAGTTTTAAAAAGGCTTTATTTGAACCACACCTAATGTCTGAGTTAAGAATTGTTAGGTTGATTTAATTGTGACTCAAAGTCATTTCTCCTACAAAAGTTGTGTGTTTTAATTTCAGCCAATCCTGATAGGCAGTTCTTTGTCACAGAAAATGTGTGATAGTTTATGAAAACTTTTGGAGGGCTAGCCCAATGCATAAAGTACATCAGCAGATATCATGAGGGTGTCAGGGCAGAGTAACGGGTGAGAGAGAGAGTTCTCGAGTCATAGTCAATCAAAGCCAAATATCAGACATAAAGCAAGATCAAGAGTTGTAGTCACTAGCTGAGGGATAAGCAACATAGAGCAGACTGCTACTGCTTCTTTGAAAATGCCTTAAATTTTGATCTGTTTCCTTAACCATGGTGTGTAAACCAGTCAGAAACAATGGCAAGACAGTTAATTGAGCCACAAGGGCATAAGAGTGAGTTATCCTACCTGCCTGAGCGGGTAAGACCTCACAGGAGGAATCGGTGTGCTGTAGCACCTACTGCCATGCACAGAACAGCTGATCTGGTACAAAGATACATGAAAAATAGTAATAGTTTACTTTTTAAATAATTTTCTCTATCAAAAATAACAACACGTACCAATTATTTTGCATGTTATTAATCTAAAACAACATTCTCTCTCAATTGCAATATAAATTATTTTATTGGAGTAAAAAATGAAAGTAAAATCCATTGCATGTAGATGTTTGCAAAAGTTTCTGATCTTCTTCTGTAACAGGCCTAACCTTCCCACAAATGGCTTCCTATCCTATCCCTCATAACAGCCCCTCAAGTTGAGACCTTGTTGATAAATGTTGTGATGCAGCAGGTAACTTGCTGTACATAACCCAGTGTCAGCTTTAGCATAACCATTTCAATTCAGCTGGTTTTGATTAGTGTAATTATTGAACAGGAAAATAAGTGGAATTCCATTCCTTGAAATAAATATTTAATTAACTATTTTTGTATTGTTACTTATTTATGTTATATATCTTACAACATGAATGTCTAGAAGAGAGTTTTCAACCAGGTTCTGTGGCATTCTGGGTTGCTGTGAGCAGTGGTGTCAGTATATGTTGTGCTGAAAGGCACAAGCACTCCTGCCCCTGGGGTGCCGGCTCTTAGGGCCAGACAGTTTGATCCTTAATGCCTCCTGCTAACCAAGTTCACCCCTAGCTTGACCTGCCATGCCTTAATTTTGAGGATTAGAGGGAGGGTCCTTGGTCATACTTGGGAACTAATGTGAGTGGCACATGCAGGTGTCATTCAGGGCTCCTCCTCCCCTTTCCCTGCTTCTTCAGAACACCCAGATCTTAAATTGAAGTCTGTTCCACAGCTCTAAGGTAAGGTGTTCTGGGCTATTCACTCAATCAATAGAAAACTTAATCAGGTCGATCTCACTCAGTGGCAATTCATTGAGTCCTCTAGTTGATGGACAAATTAATTCTTCCAATAAACAGATAATTCATATAATCTCAACCAATTCATAAATTAATCAGTGCAATTAAGCCTGGTGGCGATTCATTAAATCCTCCAGTGAACAGGTAAATTAATATTTCAATGAGTAAATAGTCCATGTAGTCCCAATAGTCGACTCCTAAACAAATTAATCAGGTCAATCACATCCAGTGGCAATTCATTAAGTTCTCCAGCTGATGGGCAAATCAATTCTTTCACTGACTAATGAGTCCATATAATTTCAAACCAATTCATAAATGAATTAAACAGATGATTCCCAGTACCCAAATGCCTTTGGGTCACTTATGCATTCAGACTCGCATGCAGCTCTCTTCACTCACAGGTTCAGCGGAGTGATCATGGGGAGTAGTGGATCATGCTTTGCTCCTGCAAGGCTCTACCCAAGTCACCTGGGCTTTGTGGCCCTACCATGCCTCTCAGGGCTCTGGTCCTCTAATGCCAAAGGCCTCTCCAAGCCTTCAGTCTGTGAAGCTCGTCCCTTCACCTGCTTGTGTGGCACCAGCTGAGATCTCGCCACTGTGAGCTTCCTCCACGCTTCTCCTTCCCCTCTGCTCTCCAGCTCCGGGTGCCCGAATATAACATCAACCCTAGCATGCCACCAATGTGCAGCAAGCAGGAACTTACAAAGTGGGGCTGCTGCTGTGCCTGCCACTCTGCTGCCACTGTTGTCACCCCAGCAGGTACGTAAAAACTATCTCCCGCCCTTTCCAGGCTCTCATTCATTCCCCTGGTGTTATATGGGATGATCCGTGGTCCTGCTTCACCAGTGCTACTTCACCAGGTACCTCCCACTATTACATTTGCCTTGAGATCCTGTCAGTAGTGCCATGCAATGGTAACACCATGAGGTATGCAAACATGATTCACAAGATAAACCCAGAGTTTGCAAATAGGAATCTCTAGTGTTAAAAACATGCTGACCTGTTGTGGTCTTTCTAATATTCTTCATGAAAGAAGAATTCTCCTATTATATTTTTGTATACAAAACTAAGAGCTGGTATTTTCTGAGCGGTGCCTTGTGTCTACTAAGTGGTGCTTCAAAATTAAGAAGGTTGAAAACCACTATTGTAGAAAGGCATGTAAATATAGTACTGAGGAAACCAACAACTTCATGCATAATTTCCTGAAGTTCTTCCATGTGGTCAAAATAAAGTCATATAGCTGCAGACAGTTTCTTTGGCTCAAACATGAGAAACAAAAAATTCAATTAATTACTTCTGGCATCTAAGTGTAATGGTTGCTGAGCTGTATTTAATTCAGTTTAATAATTTGAAAAAAGGCATCTTAAATTGTATAATTAATGAAATAGCATAAAATACCAGAGCTCTGAGGTAAGTGGGGAAGTGGATGACCTAGAGGAAGCACAAGCAGGAGGGAATAACAAGGTAGGCCATCTCATTCTTCCTGGGAAAGTAGGGCAATTGGCTAATTACCTCAGGTGTCTGTACATGAATGCATGGAGCCTGGGAAACAAGCAGGAAGAACTGGAAGTCTTTGCACAGTCAAGAAACTTTGACTGTTATTGGAATAACAGAGACTTGGTGGGCTAGCTCCCATGACTGGAGCACTGTCATGGATAAACTGTTCAGGAAGGACAGGCAAGGGAGAAGAGGAGGAGGAGTTGCACTTTATGTAAAAGAGTTATATGATTGCTCAGAGCGCCAGTATGAAACTGAAGATAGATAGGCCTCTTGAAAGTCTCTGGGTTAGGGTTAGAAGGGAGAGCAACAAGGGTGATGTCACCTATACACATGATGGACCTCTGCTCCAATACATGCTAAATAGCGTTGGCTACAAAGGACCAACTCACAGGATCATCATAAAATTCTAGTTTATTGGACGGATCCAAAAGTCAGTCCATAAACGTTGGTGCTGATCCCCTCAAACACACACTCATTCACACACACACGCACACTCACAGTAGCTAGATATGAACACTAAGCTCTGGTGTCAAGATATACCTATCCCCAAGCACTGGAGTCCACCACTGATGGCCAGCTGAGGCTTCTTTCAGTGTGATGTTGCTTCAGAAGGGGGTCACCAGCTGGTCCTTCTGGCTGGACAGGCAGGGTGCTGGTCAAGCCAAAGAGGGTGCCATTGGGGGTCATTCTTCACTGCCTTTTATCCCTCTCTGGCAGACTTCAGTGACTCTCCAATTCTTGGGCTTACCCAATCCAGGGGTCATTGCCCTCAAGGGATGTCCTTGGAAGCTGTCAGCCCCAGGGGTCACGCCCACAGGTACATGCAGTCTTGGGAGTCTGTTGATGAATTTTGATTGATTCACTGCCGTGATGAATAGAGCTCTGGAAGTGGTTGATCAGGGGGTATTTCAGCCCCAAAGGTCTGTTTCCAGCACTGATTAGTTCAAACCGGGGCTTCTGTACCTTTAACAGTGAAGTTTCAGGGAGTTCCTGGCTCTGTATTGATTCTTTCCTCTTCTTAGTCTGTAGTTTTGTAGGTGTTAATTGCCACTCATTAACTTGCTTATCCAGACTAGCTACTATGTTACACAATCAACCATGATTCATTCAGGGACCCGATCCATACAGAGATTCCTGCCCTTGCTAACATTGTTACATGGTACAACTTACTTTCAAACTTAAAGTACTTTTGTAAAAGCATCTCCAAGCTCTATTTTCACTACAAGTACACCTTATATAAAAATTATAATATAATAAAAAAGAGTGAGAGAGGAAGGAAGAAAATGTAGAAAAGAGAAAGCATCCCCAAAAGGGGGCAAATACTGCAAAAGGGGCTTTTGCCGTATGGAGGAGCTTCACATTTGAGGGGAGAAGTGGAGCCCTAGGAAGCATGGGGCACGGTGCAGCCCAGCAGCTACAGGCAGCTAGCATCGGCTGCTCCTGGGGTGAGTGGGGAGAAGCAGAAGCCTTGGGCTGCAGCAGGCAGCAAGGCAGCAGGATCTGTGAGTGGATGCAGGGTGCGGGGCATGGCTCTTGTTGCTATGCACCCCTGGAAGGGCTGCGCCGGGCTCTTCCCAAGGGGGAGCGGGCCCCTGGATCTGTGCATGGGATTACAGCAGGCTGCCACTGCAGGTTGGGGCCAACAGTGTTACAAGGCCACCAGTGGGCAGGTTTGGGGGGGGCTATGGCAAATTTTGGGGTGCCAGCAGCCCCCCCTTCCAGCGCTGCCATCACCATCTGCCTGGAGTTCCGGGTAAATCCCAGTGCCATCAGCGGCCCCAGGCTTGCTTGTGGGAATGAAGTGACAGTGCTGGGAGGGGGGCTGCTGCCACCCCAAAATTCTCCGTAGCCCCCCACAACCTGCCCGCCAAGTGCTGGGGAGAGCCCAGTGGTGCCACTGGCCACAGCCTGCAGTGGCAGCCTACTGTCATCCTGCACACAGATCCGGGGGTTTTGCCCCCGCAGGAAGAGTCCGGTGCAGCCCCCCACTCCCCAGCCCTCCCAGAGGGTGCATAGCAGTAAGAGCCATGCTCCCCCGCTCTGCGCCCTGCACCCAGTCACAGTTCCCACCACTTTGCTGCCTCTGCAGCCCTGAAAGCTGCCGATGGGCTGTACCACACCCCTCCCCTAGTTCCAACTTTACTCCCTCCCTCCCTCACCACCATGGGATCATATCTCTATCTGTTCCATTGTAAACTGGGTTCACTTTATGCAAATTCAATTTATGCGCCATTCTCCAGGAATGCATGTACCACATAAATTGAGGGAAACTCATAAAGTGGTATAAGGTGGGTAGAAAACTGGCTGGATCATCAGGTTCAGAGGGTAGTAATCAATGGCTCAATGTCTGGCAACCGGTATGAAGTGGAGTGCCCCAGGGTCAATCCTGGGACCGGTTTGTTCAATGTCTTCATCAACAACCTGGAAGATGGGACAGAGTGCACCCTCATCAAGTTTGCAGATGATACCAAGCTGGGGGGAGTAGTAGATACTTTGGAGGTTAAGATTCAAAGAGACCTTGACCTATTGGAAGATTGTGCCAAAGAAAATCTCATGAGATCAATAAGGACCAGTGCAAAGTCCTGCACTAAGGATGGAACAGTCCCATGCACTGGTACAGGGTGGGGACCAACTGGCTAAGCTACAGCTCTGCAAAGAAGGACCTAGAGGTTACACTGGACAATAAACTGAATATAAGCCAAGAGTGTGCCCCTGTTGTGAAGAACGCTAATGGCATACTGGGATGTATTAGTAAGAGAGTTACCAGCAGATTGAGGGAAGTGATTCTTTCCCACTATTTGACACTGCTGAGGCCACATCTGGAGTACTGTGTCCAGTTTGGGGTCCTCCACTATAGAATTTACCCAGTAACATAGTGGGTAAATTGGAGAGAGTCCAGCAAAGGGCAACAGAAATGGTTAGGGTGCTGGGGCACATGACTTCTGAGTAGAGGCTAAGGGAACTGGGCTTATTTAGTCCAGAGAAGAAAAGACTAAGGGTGTATTTAATAGCAGCCTTCAACTACCTGAACGGTGGTTCCAAAGAGGATGCAGGTAGACTATTGTCAGTGGTGGCAAATAACAGAACAAGGAGCAATGGTCTCAAGTTGCAGCAAGAGAAGTTTAGGTTAGAAATTAAGAAAAAATTCTCTCAATAGGAGGGTAGTAAAGCACTGGAACAGGCAGAAGTTATGGAATCTCCATCCTCTGAGTTTAAGACCCGGCTAGACAAAACTTTTGATGGTATTATGTTGTTGGGGGTGGTGCTGTTTTGAGCAGGGGGCTGGACTAGATGACCTCCTGAGGACCTTCCAACCCTAATTTTCTATTATTCTATGTTTTATTTTGTTTTTTAAATAGGCCAAAAAGTTATAGTTAGAAGGAAATGGATGAGCTAGGAATGGAGAACTAGAGTATATGAATTTTCTTCTGTGCTCCACCAAACATGTCCTGTGTTATCTTCAGCAAGCCACTTCTGTAACCTCTAAAATATGGAATAATTACACATTTCAGTCTCACTGGGCATTTTAAGACTTACATCAATTTTTTTATGTAGAGATTTTTTGGCAGACACACAGATGCAAGCTGTTATAATTTCAAAGTTTGATTAAGTCTTTCAGAGACATCAAACAAAGGGTGGTGACTACAAAGAGTAGTTAATAGTTCTCTTTTAACTATTAATATCAGAAGGTTAATATCCCACAACTTTGATATTTCTATTCCTCTTAGATATTCAGCAAAAGAATAAAGGTAATAACAGATAAGGTGAATAATGTAAATTGGCTACAAATCCAAAGAATAAATATTTCCTCAAAACTTTGCCTACTTGCTGACAAACCAATTAGTAGTCATGGAATTCAGAAAATGTGTTGTTATCATTTTGGTTTTGAATACAAGACTATGCTATACCAGATGGCATTTTACATTAAATAAAATCGGGAGATGAGATATTGTGTCAATAAATTTGTAAGAGATTCTAAATTCAAAAATCCCACTAAATGTAGTGGAACATATTAACATTTCCCTGAAACACTTACTGTAATTCTGGACAGGAGCAGTGCAATATCACAGAGGGCTGTTCAAATGGTAATAGTCAGTGTCTTTGATTTACAGAGGGACAAAAGCTATAAGCATACCCCCCTAAACAAATTGTTTTCAGATGTTCGAGCAGATTTCAATTGTTCCATAATGTGTTTTGCTTAGAATGGTCTAGCTTTCACAGGCTAAACTGGAATAACAACAATACTGTTAAGCAGCATATTTGTTTTAAACAGTTTTTAGTAACAGATGTGTGTACGAAAGCAATCAGGCAGCAAAAATTGCAAGGTGGACAACAGATGCTTCCAAGAATGAGAAAGATATGAAGTTGCACCTGAAGTTTTATGAGTGCAGTAAATTAATGCAGTCAACTTAGTAGACTAGATTTTCAATAAAGTTAACCAGCCCCACCTAATTTATGTTACTGAGTTACCTCAGAAAGAACAGGCTTGTACACATTTGCTCAAGTTTCTGCTGCAGCCAGAGATGTATTTGTACACTTCTAGCCAATGTACAATTCTGGAAGATACTTGGCACCTTCAACTCCCTTTGAGTAAGTGGCTTCTAAAAACCAGGGAGGTAATTTAAATGCCTTGCTAGAGAGATCTAAGTGGGCAAATTTCATTTCTAATTTCCGCCATTCCCAAACTTGAATTCTACAGGAGTTGACAGTGCTCACCACCTGACAGGATCAGGCCATGAAAGAGACTAAAGCTCACACAAGAAACTTCATAAATCACATATTTCCTATTAAGTCTTTGGAGTATTAAAAGAGAATAAATTAAAATAGTTTAGGAACTAAATGTTTGATGAATGACAAGGTTCAATTTCTACAAAGAAAGGAAGCAAAAATTGCTATTTTTGTGAGAGTCATAATTGCCAATGAGAACTCCCTTATGGATCTGTCATTTACTAAATTCTCATGATTAAAGTGCCCAAGTGGCATGAGTTTATCACTAGGGAGCTTTCACACCTAAATACAGCATTTTCCTGTGATTTCACATGAGAATTAAAATACAGTTTCGTATAAAAAGGTGGCATATTATTTATAAATGACACATTTAGTAGAAAAAAAATATCTTTACAGTTTAGAACTCCAGGCTTGTTTGTTGTTGTTGGTTAGAGTTTCTTTCATAACAGCCTGGGGCAGCCATTGGCAGTTTCTAACTTTTCTCTTTGTCCAAGGTGTCAAAGTTCTTGCTTTATTCACCCATATAAAAAGGCAGGCTAATCCTCCCTCAGGGTAGGGATGGAAATTACACATAACCCAATATAAGTGATTGGAAATCAGTCTAAACCTGTAACAAAACAGAAGTTCACTGCACATAGACTGGTTTCAAAATGGTGGAACCCAGTTTCAGGTAGACCTGGATAGATGTAGTACCAGATTTAATCAGTTTAGGTTAGAATCTATCAAAATTCTGTTCCCAATCCCCTCCTGATAAAAGTTATGTCACAGTTCCCTAGCATCCCAGGATGCTTTAGGACCCCCTGCTAACACCACTGGCAGAGCGAGCAGGGTAGCAATGCCAGTGCTCCTCTGGTCCAGCTGAGCCAGGCCAGCCCCACCCACCACCAGGCGGTCATATAGCTAAGGCAGCAAAGCCTCTGCTCCCCAACTTGGCAGGAGAAAAACCATGTATCTGGGTCCAAGAAGGCAGTTTTCCTTAAGCCTCCTGGGGATAATTGTTCTTCTACAGTGGTTTAGTACCTGCTGAGGTGTTGTGGCGTAATGACCAGTTTATGGAAATGGGAGGCTTCTCCCTAGCTTGTTCCTGTGACCATATGGCTGAAGGCAGGCGAAACTTGGGATCATCCAAACCCCAAGCTTCCGGGTTTGGGCCTGCAGGTAGGATGCCTGCCAAAAGACTTTGGAATATCTGAAGCCCCTGGTGGGGGTGGAGGATGTTTGCCGGTTGTGGGGCCACTTATGGTTCTGGACTGACTCATGGATTTGGCTTGGAACACAAGAAAAAGCAACAAGGCCTCTGCTACCCAGCCCAGCCGGCACAGGGCATGGGCAGGTTGGGGAGGGGGTGGGAAGAACGGACCCCCCCTGCCCCAATCCTGGCCCATGAAGCTGGGCTCTGTATAGTGCAGGGATCCTTCAGCAGCAGAGGCTTTTCCTCCTGCAGCCCAGCTAGGCAATTGCCCTAGGCCCACCCAAGCCAAACTTGGCTTCTCAGTCACAAGGGGTTGAAACAGGATCTTTTCCCCCTGCCTGCATCCCACATCTGAGAGGCCAGGTCTGGTTGTTGGGGGCAGAGCTGAGGTGATTGCAGAGCCAGGCTAGGGGGTGGGGAGAAGCCAGGTTGCAGGGAGAAAAAGCTCCTGTTTCAGGGCCCCTCCCCCATGCTGTGGAGCCCCCTGCTGAGAGAGGGTGAGGCCAGGGGGTTCTGTTCTCCTCCCACCACCCCGCACCATGGCTGAGAGACTGGGTCTGGCATAGAGGTGGGGCTGGGGCAATTACCCAGCCAATCTCTGTGGAGGAAAGCCAGGCTGTGGCGGAGGGGGTCTCCACAGCATGGAGTCCCCACTGAGGAGTCTCCCTAGGGTTGCCAACTGTGTTTGAATCTATTTTGGATGGTTTCAAGAATACCAATGTGCCTGTGACAAAATGCAGATGTGCCTGCATATGCCAGTGCAACAGGGGGCAAGCTCAGGGCCAAATCTTATGCTGGCTCACCTCTTTCTATGGGCAATCTATCCAGTCTCACCTGCCACAACTTTGTTGTTTCCATAAACTCTTGGTATAATGCGGGAGACTGCCCATTACTGCCCCGATGCCGAGGGCACTATCTGCAGCTCTGTTCCTTCCCTAGACCGCAGCCCAAGCCTCACAGATGGCATCCACATGTTGCAACCATATCCCGGCAACTAACTTCAGCCTCTCTCATTGGGCTCTGTGCCCCTCACTCACCCTGGGCTCCTGGCCCCACTGTGCACACACAGTCAGGGCTCCTAGCCTCTGGGCTCCTTGCCTCTCACTAGGCTCCATGCCCCTTCCCAAACCCTAGGCTTCTTGCCCTTCATTTGTTCTGGACACCTTGCCCCCCTCTGGACCCACTTTGGTCCTACCAATCTCCTTGCTGACTTCCTTGCTGGATTACCCACTAGGATGTGGGGGCATGGAGTTAAAGTGCCCCTACCCACCTTTTACCAGGGTGGTAACTGGCCTGACATTTCCTGAGGACTCCTGTGCCACCGGGAGCCCCACCAGGCCACCCATTCCCAGCAGGGTGCAGTTTTAGGTCATGCCCAGGACCATGCCCCTCCTATCCATCCCCATAAGCTCTTGTCCTTACCTCCAGGATTGTTCCTGCTGTACAAAACATGCTCAGCTAGGCAATGTTTCTGCCTGGGCTGGCAGCAACAGACTACAGCCTTTATATACTAGGTTCTCAAAATGGCTGCCACCATCAGGCACCTGCTGAATGCCTGACCCGGCCCTTAAAGTGGCAGGCACCAACAGTGCCATGGCACAATCAGTTGTGGATTAGGTGCATAGACTTTACATCAGAAAGGCAAATGCACATTACTATTACATTTTAAAAACTGACTGGTCAACTGGATAAATTGGATTCAACATTTAATATTTATTTTAATGAATGCTCTATCATTTATCTCCCAGGTGACTCTTGGCAGTCTCCTGGAGATTTATATCTAATTCCTGGAGACTCGAGGGCAATCTTAGATCTTCCCGGTGTTGTGCAGGCTTCACCCCCCACCTGCCATCCCCTGGGGTGCCATGGTGACCAGCTCTGGAAGCGTAGGCCTGGGTGCAGGCACGGGGTCTGCAGTGAGAGAAGGAGGTTGGGGTCATGTGCCTGACAGCCAGTCAGGGACAGCTTTGTTTGGCTGGGTTCAGCTGCTCTCAGCAAAGATGGGCAACAGGGAGGTGTGCAGGAGCACCCCCTGCCTTTTGGCCTGGACAGTCCAGGCATTTGCCTACTGCCCCCTCACCCCTTCCAAAGGTGAATGTTTGCTCTTGATTCAATCTTCATAGCTTAGAGAAACCTGCCTTGGACTTTTTGACTGTACTTAGCCTCTGTAACACCAAGTGCTGTTAACACATGAAGGCATTCTTTTAGACATATCATACATTTTAATTACTACTTTATGTACATCCTTTTTATTTCAGAGAATATCTGTCAACTTTTTAAAATCTTATTTGTACTCTTCTTCCTCCTCAGTTTCTCCCAGAAAAAAACAAAGCAATAAGCCTGTCGTAGGAATATTTATCCACAAAATACACCTTCAAGCTAAGTTGCAAGTGCTTGGCACTTTCAAAAACCAAACTGCCTCCATTTATTGTACTTTATATGGGTTTAAGTACCTGTATTTAACATAAATATTTTGCTTCTTAATTCTCTCATCCTAAATCTTGGAACTTAAACATTAGCATTACAATCAAATCAACATCCTATAAAAACAATACTAAAATTTTCTTCTAATACTGTGAGCTCCAAACAAAACTAGGTTTTGTATAGCATTGTGTACATTGTGAGCTTAAATAAATACATGGTGGAAATGAAGGAAAAAATTAAAAGAACAACAGTCCCAATCCTCTGTTCTTCATTGAAGTGTTTTTCCTTGCTTGACTTTGGTGGTAAACTTCCTTGTTCACAAAGAATTCTGTTTTAGGGCTTCTCATCACACTACTGGGTCCTTGAAACTCTGACTGGGAGATTCATTCACATTTATATTGTTTGACACCACTATTCAAAATCTGCTTTCCTGGAGGATTTATGACTAGTACTATAATACTATACTATACTGAGTTTTTTAAATACTCATTTTGAAGTCCCTTAGGTTAGGAAGAGAGATTCAAAAAGCCTGAGCCTGAATTGATTCAATCTTTGCAGGTTAGTCTAACCTGGTATGGTGGAGCACCTTTGGGGTGCTCGCCATTTGAGTGCTCTCAGAGGCGCTGAGGGGAGTCTGCTTTGCAGGAGCAGCAGGGGAAACCTCCCCCAGGATCTATTTAAAGGGGGAAGGTGTGTGGCAGGGCATTGTTGGTGCCTGCCACTTTAAGAGTGGAGCCAAGCAGCCAGCAGGTGCTTGATTGCAGCAGCCATTTTAGATCTCTGGCCGCCCATATAAACAGGGCAGTTCACTGCTGGCATGCCAGGCAGTAACATTGCTTGGCTGCAAGGCTCTATGGGGGTAAGGGAGGAGCTGTAGGGGATGGTTTGGAGGCTCCTGGTCCTGGGCATGACCTAAAACTGCACCCTGCCAGGAGTGGGCAGCCTGGTGGGGCTCTCAGTGGTGCGGGAGCCCCCAGGAAATGCCAGGCCAGTTGCCTGGTGAAAGGTGGGTCGGGACACCTTAACCCTAGCCCTGACCTTCGGGTGGGTCTGGTAACATCGGAGATAGTGGGGGTCAGGCACGGCTGTGGCCACCTGAGCCCTGTGGGGTGCAAGACCCTGAGGAGGGAGAGTGAGGCCCAGGCATGGCTGTGGCCACCTGAGCTCTGTGAGGTGTAGGACCCCGAGGAAAGGTAGTTGGGGCCAGGCACAGCTATGGCCACCTGAGCCCACTGGGGAGGAAAGCCCCACGGCCCCAAGTGAGGGGGCTATGTGGAGCCCCAGTGAGGGGGTGGAGATGAGGAGCCCCATTGAAAGGGGGAAAAACCAGAGGGCTGAGAGCCTGGTATGTTTATCTAGAGAGAGTTGCCCCCGGAAGGGGCCAGAGCAAGCTTAGACCCGGTTGGGTAATTGGCTGGCCATTACCCTGGTGAGGGTCACAGGAAAGGCCCAAAAGACTGTACGTCTGCCACCCAAGGTATGAACCTAGCTAAGCCTATAGCCTAACGGGCCTGCTCCAAGAGGGAGCAAGGTAGCATAACTTGTCGATGCATGAAAGAGACCCTGTGAGAGGGGGTGGAGTGTGAGAGACCCTCGTGAGAGGAGAGCGGTATGAATGAGTGTGTCTGAGGCCTGACAACGAGGCCTAAGCTTGGTCCAGCTGAAGGCCGGAAGCACTGTGTCATCTGGATGCCATCTGCGAGGCTTGGGCTGTGGTGTAGGGGAGTATCAGAGCCACAGATAGCGCCCCTGGCACCGGGGCAAGAATGGGCAGCCTCCCGCCTTAATCAACATCGTAATTAATTAACAACAAGGCATGGCAGGTGAGTCAGGTGGGTGGCGTGTCCAAAGGCAAGTGGGGAAACTAGCACTGTCGCTAGTCAGGGAGCCCCACTTTGCCACACCTGGCTAGGCTGAATCAGTTTGTAACTGCACAGACATCCCAGAAATGCAGGTACATGCCTGCAGTGGCTCAGGCTAGAAGCTGGGGGGGCGGGGGCACACTACAGCAGCCCTCCTTCCCTTCTGTACTACTGAGCTGAGGGTAGTAGGGCCAGGGCTTGGCAGGACACTCTGATTAAAGAGGGGTTCCCCACCATTCTGACCAGTCCAGCACGGAATTGATAACACAGTGTTTATCATCCCTAACTTGGTGTTTATCACGCCATTAAGAAAACAAAAGAGGGACATTACCAGCTATCTGTTGATTCTCCCTTTGTCCCATCTGCCACAGCAGGGACTGTAGCCAGCATGTGGTCTGCTAGCTAATGCTGAGAGGTGTCTGTGTAAGGCAGAGGGGACGGGGGAAGCCAGGCAGACACCTGCAGTCTCTGCTGAGCTCCAGTCAAGAAGTGCGGAGGGGGCATCCCTGTGGTGGAGCAGAGAGCCCCACCCAGGCAAGAGAGCATGCCAGGATGCTGGGGGATTCTGGTTAAACCAGCAAGGGGTCTGGGACAGACATGGCATAAACCAGTTTGACCCAAATCAGTTAAGTCTGATACTACATTCACCCAGGTTTATCTCAAACTGGTTTCAGCCATTTTCAAACTGATTTATGTGCACTGAATATCTCTTCTGTTACAGGTTTAAACCAGTTTCTGAACCAGTTTATGTGTCATGTCTGTCCCTAGCCTTATTGACAATTCTGACAAACAAACTAACATGGGTCCTCACTTCTTTGCTAGCTATGACACTCCAGCCTTGTTTATCAACTGCAAAGCAAGGTTTTCCAGACATTATCTGTAATTTTAGAGGGCATTTCCCAATTGTTAATCAATTTAGATATCATAAATCCCTTTTCCTCCAATGCCAATTTTTCGTTGTCAAGCAATCTGTCAGAGGTGCTTGCCTTTATTTAATGGCTAGATCTATATACAAGGTCATTTACTGCACCACCAGTGTAAGTCCCTGCCACCCCACATGTGTGAGTATCTGTATACACCCTACTTTATCATTCATTATTTAAGCACCTTCATCATATTATTTAAAATGCACATTTCCAAATAAAGTGACCCATAGCCAATGCTAAAACCTGACATAGACTTATCTGAATTCATGACTCAATCCCTAATTTTTATTGTGTAAGTTTTAATGTTACCCACATATACTTAACAGTTCTTCTATTTTCATTTTTATCCCACAAGGAATATATGCAAAACACACAACATATATTTTGAATTCTAGAGATTCTGCTATCTTCACTAGAGTTAACAGAGTATATATCAATATTTATAAATCCTGCTTTTGGCAACAAATGATTCATTGCCTGTACCTGATAATAAAAACAGCATCTCTGAACGCATCGCTATTAGCAAGTAATCAAGTTATATTTATATCCTTCACACCTAAGAATCTGAGCACAGAAACTACTGCTTTCAGGAGAATGGAAAGTATTTTCAGAACTCTTGATAACCCAGAAGACATTACATTCCAGTGATAATCACATATTTCCCTTAGAACCCTATTTTTTTAAATGTTGTTTACTGATACCCTAAAGACAGCATTTTTCACATCCCAATTTTTTAGTGAAAAAATCCTCTCTCTCTTGCTCTTGCTGTCTCATAAATATAACAGACACATATAAAGAGTTACCATGGTATTTATAGACATGTTTCCAATGTTTTTCAGTCTTGACTTTACTTTTCCCAGTATTCTAATCTTGGCCCTAACATTGGAGAGTGAAAATATCAAATTAAATTGTACTATATGATTGATTAATAGCAGAAATCTGAGAAAAATAATATTGTATTTATTCATGTGTAATGAGAAGCATTATGGCTTCTAGGATGTTTTGTTTGCTTGGTTTTTCATTAAGTCCCAAGTAACATTGGATAAACTTACTAGAATAAAAAATCTAAATATATATTGTTTTATAAAAATAGGACTGTATATCTGTATTCCTCGCAGCAAGAAGGATTCAAAGTAAATAGTACATACTGACAACTGATTTGTAAATATGCCAGCAGGGTTTCAGCTTCTTCGACCATGGGAAGGTCTTCTTGTTCCAAGAAGGATTCCTGGGAAGAGATCCACCTGACAAAGAAAGGGAAGACCATCTTTCCAGACAGGCTTGCTAACTAAGGAGGACTTTAAACCAGGTTTGCCAGGAGATGAAGACCAAAGCCCTGGCATAAGTGGGGAAGCAGAAGACCTGGAGGAAGATCAAACAGAAGAGGGCAACAGGGGAGGGGTTCTCATATTTCCTGAGGAATCAAGGCAATCGGACATCCGTAGTGATGCCGCCACATGCAGGTGCTCTAAGTTGTTCTCTCTGCCACCCTCTGCCTATAAATTTATTAGGGGAGGTCAACGGGGAATAGAGGAAGCACTGTTTACTTAGGCGCCCCAGGGAGTGACTAGGAATTGTCACAACCAAATTAGATAGTGCCCATGTCACAAACAAGTAATAACCATTTAAAACAGTTTTTTCTGCACTAGGTTAACTAAGGGTTAACAATAATGATAGTAACCGCTTTTTTCTGCGCATGTCAAAAAGAAATTTATTGCTGCGCCACTAACAGAGATAAAAACTTTTGCCTTCTTTGCTTTATATAAATCATTATAATTGGTCAAAGAAAACAAGGAGTAACCCTGTGAAAATAACACCCTAGCAAAGACCGCTAGATAATTGGCGATTCTAATTAGATTTATGACGCGGCGAAAAACAATTGGCTATCATACAAACAAAACCCGCTTACATTTTTCGCAAAGTCAAAGACAACTCTGCCCACACCTTGGAGTAAATTTGACAATTTGATCAGTTGTCAGCGTCTTCCCACCGCGACCTCCCTGGCGTACCCTTGCCCCGCATGCCCGATAAGCCGACCGCCGGCCCATATATATATATCTGCAGAATAACTGAACGACGATCTCTAAGCTGTAACTAAGTATCTCTGACCTCCGTCTTACACCACCTTGACGTGAGTAAACAATCTTGCTTTGCAACTGATAAGCGTCTGCCTAATTAATTCCACTCCACGCGTCACAAGTACCCGCCTAACGGCCTTCTAAGGCCCCGGACCCTTATCTGCCCGGGTGGGAGTCAGGGAGAGCTGCTGGCCGGCTGCCCTGGGTCCCGACAGGAATAACGGGTGTAAACAAGTTGAAAGTGGATTTAGGTTAGATATTAAGAAGAAATTTTTCACAGTAAGGGTGGCCAGGACCTGGAATGGGCTTCCAAGAGAGGTGGTGCTATCACCTAGCTTGGAGGTCTTCAAGCAGAGTCTAGATAGTCACCTGGCTGGGGTCATCTGACCTCGGTCCTCTTCCCTGCTAGGGGCAGGGGGTCAGACACGATGATCCATTGTGGTCCCTTCCAACTCTACAATCTATAAATCTATGGTGGCAGATGACAGAATAAGGAGCAATGGTCCAAAGTTGCAGCAAGGGAAGTTTAGGTTAGTTATTAGGAAGAATTTTCTCACTTAGTAAAACACTGGAACAGGTTACTCAGAGAGGTGGTGGAATCTTCATCCTTGGAGGCATTGGCGACACGTACGGGGTGCACACAGGTGCTCATGCACCCCCTGAGCTTGGCAGCTCACCCCCTGTAAAAAGCACCCCCCCTTGCCAGCGATGGCATCTGCGGGTGGTCCCCAATCGCTACTGACTGCCGCCAACACTGCCAGTGGTGTCTGTGGGTGGTCACCAACCACTGGTCAGTGCTCCCCCCACCTCCACCAACACTGCCACTCTCTGCCACCCTCCCGCCACTGCTGCTGCCACTGCTGCCTGTGGGAGCTCACCATGCCCCTCTAGCCTCCGGGGGCATGTGGCGTTCATGCTTGGAGGTTTTTAAGACCCAGCTAGACAATGCTTTGGCTGGGATAATTTAGTTGGGGATGGTTCTACTTTGAGCAGGGACAGGGAGTTGGACTAGATGACCTCCTAATGTCCCTTCCACCCCTAATTTTCTATGATTCTATGATCTGAAGTAAAGGCAAAATTTTCAAAAGTATTTCTGTTGCTTTCATGGAAAAATAAAGCTGAATATTTGCAAAGATCTTTGGATTAACTACCGAGTCACACTTGAACAGATTCAGATGCAAATCCTAACACATGCACATGTCTAACTAGCCTCTTTCATATCTTATATGGAAGAAACATATTAGCACCGCACACACACACATATATTTAAATCATGATAAAATAGCACATTTAAATGTGACAAACATGTTTGAGCTACATATGGACTAGATATCTTCCATAAAGTATATCAATTACTACTGTAAATTTAAGCAAACCAATTATTGCACCTATGCACAGTCAATTTTATTCAGAAACAGACTTAAACACATTAAATTAGTTAAGCAGATATTTAAGTACTTTCCTGATTAGGATTCTTTCCAGAATTGCAGTCATAATGATTAAATATTTTGAACAGACATTTAACCATTACTGCAACTGAGAGGGGTCATGAGAACACCAACCCCAGATGTCAACTTGGAGGGTGGCACAAAAATAGCAGCTGCTGCTCCTGCTGTCTCATTCACCATGTTACTACTGGAAGCCTAGCTGCAACTGCTACCCAGTGTAGCAGCACTGCCCACAAAAGCATGAATAGCCAGTTCTGTGCCCTAGGAAGTGGCAGCGCACAGTGCACGGGCAGTGGTCAGAGGTTTGTTTCTTCAGGCAAATATGTCACCTCCTTTTTTTTTGCAACTGATCCATGTGTTGAGCATCCATAAAACACTGATTTGCACTGGCTATACCATTTGCTCCCACTGCAACTCTTCCTACTCCCAACCCCACCCTAGAGCTGGAACTGCTGCAGGGAAGGTGCAGGGTGTGGGCAGGGTGGGGGAATGGAAGTGTGAGGCATCCCCCTAGTTCCATTCTGGTACTTTGCCCCCAACTTTTAGTCAGCACCTGGGGCGTGTCCCCTATAGGCCCACCCATTATTACATTTGTGACAAGCGGCAACTCTTGGGGACGGGTCTCATGTTGGCCCGCCCACCTATCTCTATGGGGCAATCCACCCAATCCCGCCTGCCATGATTTTGTTGTTCCCCTATATGGATGGTATATGCAGGAGACTGCGCATTACTGCCCCGATGGCCAGGAGGCACTATCTGCGACTCCGACCTTCCCTACACTGCAGCCCATGCCTTGCAGATGGTAACCAAATTAATATTACTCCCAGTCTGAGACCGGAGCAAACCGAGTCCAAAGTTGGTTTCCACACACACACACACACACACACACACATTCACACCACCTCCCCTCTCACAGGAGGCCTCTTCCACTCCGCCCCTCTCTGGTGGCCTCTGGCATACTGCCTTTTACCGGACCACACTCCACTGCCCTGCTTCTCCTTGAGCGGCCTCTCTTGGGCCATCAGGCTTTGCTACTCTCATATTGGCCTTGCCACGCAGAACCTTCGGTTCCTGCAAGTTCCCCTACTCTACATGGTCCGGCCTTATGCCAAACCCTGGGCTAATTCTGCCCCAAGCCTCTCACCGGGCACAACTTCTCATGGGGCTGGCCCTTTCACTGTCCTTCAAGTTTACTGTCATTTGATCCTACTCAGAGCACCCCTTGGGCTGTCCTTCAGGCCTACTTCCGCTTCAGCCCTACTCTGTGCAGGGCCTCCCAATGCTCTCCACGCTAGCCCCTCTGGGGTCTCCGGGACCTCATATCCCTGCTGGGCTCAGGCGCCTACATGTGGACATACCTGGCCCCCACTACTTCCCCAGCAGCCTACAAAACCCACCCAAAGATGGGGGCTGGGGTTAAGGCACCCCTCCTCGTCTTTCACAGGGGAGGTAACTGGCCTGGCATTTCCTGGGGACTCCTGCACCACTGGGAGCCCCACCAGGCCACCCCTCCCCAGCAGGGTGCAGTTTTAGGTCATGCCCAGGGCCAGGAGCCTCCAAACCACCCAAAGATGCCCTGCTACAACATTAATGGCCATCCTTGGCATAAAGCTGCCCAGTTATGCCTCTGCATTTAATCTTCATGAAAGTTGACTTAAGTGATTAAAAAATTAAACAAAAACTATTAAGCAAGATGCCTCCAGCATAAATGTTGTCTCTTATCTGTTAATTTGTCTGTCCAGTTGTAAGCTCATTGAGGCATGGACCTTTTCCATTGGACACTAACACAGCAGTTTGTTAATTATATAAATAATTAAAAGCCTATTTTTAAAGAACGTTATGGTTATAAAATACAAAAATCAGGACATGCAGACATTTAAAAACATACTAGACACAAAAACATCCCTCTGTCAACTACACATCTGTTTGTAAATGTAGATGATAAAATCATTAACAATACTGTTCAAAGTGCAAAAATATTCAATAGCTGTTTCTGCACTGTATTTGGAATAAGGCATGAGGATACTGTGGATGGAATTGTAAATTTACCTTTGGTAACATAGGAGGATATGAGTAGATACCTACCAGATTCACAGCAGAAATGGGCTGATCCCCTTGCATCCCCTGTCGCTGATTGGTGAAGGGGCTCCATTTGCGGCTCACTCCTGATTGGCAGGGAAGCAAAAACCATAATTTTAAACTTGGCACCATTTTTGCCTCCCTGCTGCTAATTGGCCAAGGGGCCCTGGTGGCCTTGCTGTTTGCTGCTGACTGGTGGGGAGGCAAAAACATCACCAAGTTTTAAATTATAGTTTTCACTAACCTGCCAATCGGGATTGACCCACAGGGCCCCTCCACCAATCAGCAGCTTGGGGGGGCACACAGAGACCCTACAAAATTAAAGGAACGGTAGTGCAGAATCTTGCCCATTAACTTATAGTCCATATTGAGTGTAACCCGTCTCCGGTTTTTCAGGAGTTCCTTCTCCCTTTTCTTAAAAAGTAAGATCACAAAACCTCTTGTAAAATCTTTCCCTGCCTCTCCTATTTCTGCTATTTCCTCAAAAACTTCCGCTATACCCATGCCTAAAACTTCTCATAAAATTCCATAGTTAGTTTATTGCTCCTGGTGATTTCCCTTAAAGGTTTTTAAGTACACTTCCACTTCCTTTAAGTTTATCTTTTCTTCCTACTCCTCCACTTCCTCTTCAGTCTCTTCCAGCAAATCCATCATCTTCTTTACTATTTCCTTCTTCTGATTCAGCTCTTCATAAAATGTTCTCGTTGCCTCCAACAACTCATTCTGCTTTTCCACCTGGGGACTACCACCTTCAGGGCTGGATTAACTCCTTACTGGGCTCTAGGCCAACAAACTCATGGGCCCTGGGCTGGTCAAGATCCCCCTCCCACCCCAGTGCTGCCACCCATGGGGAGTGGGGCTGGAAGCAGTGTTGCCAAGTCTCACAAGAAAAAAAAAGCAGCACCGCCTTTAAAAACAAGCCCAAAATAAACCCAACCTGTTCCAGTAAGGATTGCCAGAATCTGGAATGGGCTTCCAAGGGAGGTGGTGCTCTCCCCTACCCTGGGGATTCTTTGAGAGGAAACTGGACAAGCACCTAGCTGGGGTTATCTGATCCCAGCGCTCTTTCCTGCCCAGGGCAGGAGGTCGGATTCGATGACCTACTGAGGTCCCTTCTGACCCTAACATCTATGAATCTATGAAGCAAAGAAAGGGGAGAGGGGTTGGGAGGTGTGTGGGTGGGAGCAATAGGGTATGTCAGGGTGTATATGTAGGAGCGGGGTTGCGGAGACAGGGTGTGAGTGGGAGGGTGTGGAGACCCCCACACACTCCACCCCATGGTGCACAGCCCCCGCCACCAGCAGCAGCTGCCCTCGCGGCCCACGCAGGCACCAGCACCCTATGACATGCGGCTCTGACCAGCACCGTGCAGCGGAGGTAAAGGGCACAGCCCCACCAGCCACCTCTCTCGTACCAGACTCCGTGCAGCTCCACACTACCAGGGTGAAGCAATGTGGGCTAGAACATTGCTGCCTACCCTGCCCCTGCTTCCCACAACCTGTACAGCAGGGGGCAGGGAAGGCAGAGGCTCTAGGCTTTCCCCAGTAGTGAGGAGCTGCACATGAGCCACATGGAGAAAGAGAGGCAGTCAGCAGAGCTGTGCTCCTTGCTTCTGCTGTGCAGCACTGGCCAGAGCTGCACCTGGGCCTGTGCGGGCCACAAATGCTGCCACTGCTGGCAGCAGGGCTGTGCATCATTGGGGGGGGGAGGGGGGGAGCGTGGGGGGGCATCCACATCCTGGCCCAAGGTCCGTACTCCCGCTCATCTGCAGCCTGCACCCCCCACCCCCTTGGTGCCTGGAGCAAGTCGGAGGCTGGTGAAGGCATGCAGGTCCCTGGGGCAGCAGCAACCCCACCTGGAAGAGAGGCCGATGGGGCCATTCACACCACTGCCGTGGAGGGAAGTTCCGGCCCTCCGCCCACAGCTCAGGGCCCTAGGCATGTACCTAGTTTGCCTATGCGTTAATTTGGCCCTAACCACCTCACACTGCTTTTAGCTCATTTTGCCATCTTCACCCTAGCTGAAAAGTACTAGGACCACTCTTTGCTTTCTCCCACTCGGGGTGCTTGTGCTAAAAACATTTTCTCATTTATCTTTCTTTTAAATCATCTATCGTTTGCTCTGTTTCTTCTAATTCTTTTTGTACCTGTCTTCCTTCTGTGCCTTCCTTCTGTGCCTTCCTTCAGTAGCCCCTGCATTTTTCTTTGCAGGTCTCTCAGCTCTTTCATTCTTTTGCCTGCAGTTCTTCACAAAAGACAACAGTCTCAAAGTGAGGGGGATTACAGCACCAGAGAACAGTCTCAAAGTTGAAGCTTCTGAACGGTTCCCTAAAGCAAAGGTGTCAAACATCTGGCCCACAGACCAGATCCAACCCACTGAGTCACTCCATCCAGCCTGCCAAGCTATGAAGTCTGCATGTGTGGCCAGTGGTGGACGGGACCGGCTACAGAATTCAGAAACCTGGGACCCCAGTGAACACGGACCTCAGTGGCAGGGACAAGCAAGGGCTGCATAACACAGACTTTCGTTGCCCTGCAGTCACCTAATCTCCTGCTTGCAAGCCCACACCATGTCTGCTTGCCCTATAGCTGTCAAAGCAGCTACTGCAGCAGCTCTGCAGAAAAGGTCCTGGGGGTTACGGTGGACAAAAAGCTGAATATCAGCCAAAATTACCTAGAGAGGTTATGGACTCTCCATCCCGGGAAGTTAAGACCCAGCTAGACAAAGTCTTGGCTGGGATGATCTAGTTGGGGATGGTCCAGCTTTGAGCAGGAGGTTGGACTAGATGACCTCCTCAGGTCCCTTCCAACCCTAATTTTCTATGATCCCATGATCCTGCTGCAACTGCTGTTGCTGTCCCCATGAGGCACCCCACTATGCCCTGGGCTGGATCCGGTCCCCAAGTAGCCCCCATAGTCTGGATACAGCCTGGTGCCCAATGTGAATTTAACACCCTGCCCTAGATAATTCGATTCTATCCCTGTCTCTGCTGTGCAGTTATTATGTGACACTGGACAAAAAGATTTCAACCAACATTTCATAGGTAGCAAGAACCAGCCTCTTCTTCTGAGTGCAGGGCTTCATTGCAGGTTTAGGCTTGGGGGGAAAAAAAGAGGCCTTTCCCCATCTAGAATTGTGCATTGTTAGTAGAGCCCTAACGTCTTCCTGTCTCAGGTCCCCCGCTATAAAGCAATGCTGCTGCACTGAGGCATGGAAAATAAACTCAGGGGCCTTGTGGCTCAGATCAAGCGTAGATCCCTTCGGCCTCTTGTGGGCTAAAATCAAGTGTAGTGGCAACACTGCTCTGTTGCTTAGACTGAAATGGATTTAAATAGCACTGTGTAGCAAAGGGTCATCAAGTCCAATGCACCGCGGGCAGGACGCCCTACGAGTCTTGTAATTAGCTTCCCGCTGGCCGGCTTCCAGCAGGAGGATCTTGGCACACACCTACGTTATGGAAATGGGCGACTTCTTGTTAGCTTGCTCCTGTGGCCACTGGCTAATGGCAAGCGAGACTCGGGCATCTGAACCCCAAGCCTCTGGACTTGGGCCTGCACGTAGGACGCCCACCAGTGGATTTGGGAGTATCTGAAGCCCCCGGCTTCTGAGCCGGGGGTTGAGGATACTTCTTGGTAGTAGCGCCACACAGACCTCGATTGAACGCTGCTCAATCAAAAAGATTGAGAACCAATTAGACTTAGAACACAAAACATTTACCAGAAAGAAAAAGGAGTGTGCACCCCACTCAGACAGCGCGGTGAAACCCCACTACTGCAAGCGGCGGTTTGTGGGGTGTGTAAAGCAGGGCCTAAGCGCCCCCCACACGCCGCCGCGGATCCTGATCCTGATCCCGCTCCCGTCCGTCCGAGACCCGGCGCTGCGGCGGCCTGCAGCGGGGTCACCAAAGCCGGCGCCGCCGGGGTTTGGCTGCGGGCGGACAGGCCTCCCCCACGCGGCCCGCTGAGGAGAAGCCGGGCGGGGCGGGCTGCAGCCGCTGCCCGGGGAGGCGGGGGCGAGGCTGAGGGCGGCGAGCGGGCGCCTCCCCAGCGGAGCCGGCGGCACTGACGGCGCTTCCGGCGGGGCGAGCCGGGATGTGCGTCCGGGTTGGGCCGGCCCCGCCGAGCCGTTTTCTCCGTGCGGCCGGGCTGCGAGGCGGAGCCGCCACCGCCGGGTCAGTGCCGGGCGGCGCGGGCGAGCGGGCGGGCGGGGGCCAGCCCGGAGCGGGGCGAGGCGCATCCGAGCGGGGGCCCCTTTGTGTGGAGCTCCGGCCCCGGGCAGCGGTGCTGGCAGCGCCCCAGGGCCCCTCGCGGGCCCCACTGCTGCCCCGGCCCGGCGGGGCCACCCAGACTGGCCGGAGTCAGCGGGGCATGTGGCACCCGGGGCCGTGGGCCGGCTGCTGGCCCGCGGTCTGGCCCGCACCACTCCTCCCGCTTGCGGGGCCAGACGAGCCGGGCGGGCGGTTCTGACCCGGCCTCGGGAGGCGGCGCAGCGGGCGCGTCCAGCCCCGGGGAGGGGGCAGGGAGCGGGCTTCACGGAGCCCCCTGCGGTTTGGGGAAGGCTGGGGGGATGTGGAGGGGGTATGGCTGAGCGCCGACCCGGCCCCACAGGAGCAAGGGGGCTTGACCCAGTCCTGCAGGGGGGAAGGGAGTGTGATTTGGCCCCAACCAGGGGGAAAGGGACCCAGTCTGGCCCTAGCCTGGCTCCTGGGTGGAAGAGGATGTGGCCTGGCTCCAACCCGGCACATGGGACCTGGGGTTTGGGAATTTGGCAGGGCGGCCATATGAACGGCCACCACTCCCTTGCCAAATTTCCCAACCCATGGGGAGCCCACAGGCCAGATACAATTGCTCTGCAGGCTGCATTGGGCCCACGGGGTGGAGGTTGAGCAGTTATTACTTATTCACTTGCCCCCTTCACTTATTTAAAGTTTGGGGACGTAATTAATATTTGTTAAGTTCCAGTCTGGCTTGAAGCTTTTTTATATACCTACATACAGGCATTCCGCATCTTACGCGGGGGTTACATTCTAAAAGCAGCGCGTAAAGGCGAATATCGCGTATAGTGAAATCGCATGTTACCGTGCCAGCGGTGACTGCCTCTGCCTCCAAAACCTCCCGCTGCTGCCGCGGAGCCGTGCTTAGAGCTGTGAGGCAGCGGCGCAGCGTGGGGTGGTGGTGGGGATGGCTGCGTGCCGCCCGGCCATCACCACAACCGGCGGCTGGCCGCACGGCTCCATGGCGGCGGCGGGAGGTTTTGGAGTCAGAGGCGGTCACCGCTGGCAGCGTGGTAGTGACGGAGCCTCCAGGTAAGCCGCAGCGCTGCGTGCAGACTCTAGCCCCCCCCCCCCCCCCCCCCGCGTATAGTTGAATTTGCGCAAGTTAAATGTGCGTAAGATGCGGGATGCCTGTATATGTTTGTATATGTATAAAGTAATGCAGTCTCCTAAAATTAAGAGAGCATGAAAGCGATTGGGAATTAGCGTTATAACATTACAAAAACATTTGATAGAAAATTCTGCTTGGTGTGACACATGTATGATAACCAATTGCATACAGTAACTTTTCTCTATTATTTTGTATGCAAATATGTATCTCAAGTGATCCAAGTGGAGCATGGATGTTGTACTAAGCAAGTTTGAGAAGCCTGGGTTTACAGTTGCTATGGTTCAAAGACCTTTTTAACTCCCAACAAATGTCATACCTTTTAGACTGCCTAGTGCTTTTAAGGAAGTTTAAGGACCTAGGTAACATGTTGAAAGATAAGTAAACAGTTTCAGTACCCAGCTTCTTGCAAAGATGATGATAGTTTACTTCCTGGGGGGAAAATGCCCTTCACGCAGGAATCAATTTATAAGCTGTATGGTAATAGACTCAATAAAGCTTATGAATTAAGTAGTCAGATATTTTCCAAAGAACTGGTATCCAAATACTGTCAACAGAGGTAAAAGAAATGCATGTAGAATTAGGTTCTGTTCCTGTTTTTTATTTAGATAAGTGACACAGGTGTGATTTCAGTGGATGCTTGGTGGGACATCAACTACGGGACTTGGTGGAATATCAACCATAAGAGCTAAAAACATCTCTTGTAACCAAAATGCAAAATTTTCCTGTTTACACAATCTGCTAAGATAATTTTTTCCCTGTGAAATGAAGGAGTTTGAACTCATTATAGGCAGCCCTTAACTTGGAGGAAGAATTCTGCCACAAGGAGACAAAAAAAATTAAGTCTTTGAAAATAAACAAGCACCAATAACTTAAATGTATTTGACTATGTATTTCAGATGTGTATTTCCAGGATTCAAAAGCAATACAATATAGGGTGTATATTTGCCAGCTAGGATGTACCTCAAGTTGTTCAAGACTTAAAGTGAATCTAGTTTCATAAGCAGCTTATGGCACAGGTAACCATAGCAACATACATTAGTTCTGTTTTTCACAGTTGTGAAATGCTAGAGTGGAACTAATACTAAACTTTTGTTTTCTTTTGCAAAAATAGAGAGGGGTGGGTAGCCATGTTGGTTTGAAGTCAGGCAGAAGGCAGGGCAGGGTGGCATCTTAAAGACTAGCTGGTTTAGGAAGGCATAAGCTTTCCTAGGCTACAGTTGATACTTGTTTAGATGCAATGAAAGCATCATCATATCTGATGATATAAGCTGTAGTGTGTGCAAGAAAACTTATGCCTTTCTAAATCAGTTAGTTTTCAAGGTGCCACCTTGCCCTCTTTTGCAAAAGTAGAGGATGCAAAGTGATGCCTTGTTATTACTGCCATATATTATTCATATCTTGTTTGCTTCTAAATACCCAGAGATAGGAGCCCATTGTGGTCAGCCCTGTGTGACTATATCCTTACCCTAACAAATTCACAGTCTAAATAGATAGACAAAATAATTATTTTTGTTCTGATTTAACAGATTGGAAGCTGAAAGGTAGTGATTGTCCATGTCCTAGAAAATATTTGCTATTCAAATGATTTATCAATAAACAATATAAGGTGTATGTATGATTTTTAGAATTAATCTTCTAAATTAAATAGTCAAGTGAGAGAGATTTAATGACTTGCCAAAGGTCACACAAGCAACTTGTGACACCTGGAAACTAAAGCAAAATCTTGTGAATCCCAGTCTAGTACCAAGCCACAGGACTATCCTCATTGCTTTTTTATTCACAATATTTTTTTTCAAATATAACATTTACTTCCATTACAGAACTGGGACATAAAATTCGAGATCCTGAGGTACCTAAAGAATCTTCTCGGTTGCAAAGATGTTGGAGGAGGACATGGAGGTGGCCATCAAGGTGGTGGTAGTAGGAAATGGAGCAGTTGGGAAATCCAGTATGATTCAAAGATATTGCAAAGGAATTTTTACAAAAGACTACAAGAAAACCATTGGAGTAGATTTCTTGGAGAGACAAATTCAGTATGTATTAAGTAGATGTTGTATTATTTCTTTTTCCTTTTTTCGTTGCTGTTTTGAAGCTATAGGTTTATGAAGCTTGAGATCTCAAGGTTTAGTGTTTCTCGGACTAAACCTAAGGCGTTCTATTTTGCATACTTGCTTAGAAAGCTAAAAATTAGGCTAATTTATTAATTGAATAATTTTGTTTTTTTTACCTAAGAGCCAAATTTATAGTTGCAAATCTAATAGAAAAGGAAACTCAAAAGTACTCCTACATGATAATTATTCTAAAACAAACTACAGCATGTACTAAAAAAGTCATTATACTACATTTTCTGGCTGTTAC
Organism: Alligator mississippiensis; assembly: GCF_030867095.1. NCBI lineage: Eukaryota > Metazoa > Chordata > Crocodylia > Alligatoridae > Alligator > Alligator mississippiensis. Next base: position 51,448,745 of record NC_081824.1, on the reverse strand, counting down.
ACTATCGTGCAAACAGATGACATTTTATCATATTTAACAGAGAGAAAAACATTAAGATAATTCCCGTATCTTCTTGTATATAACATACCTCAGGATATGACACACACCTGGTTTTTGAAAGGCAGAATAAAGATAAAAAGATTTGTCCAGAGTTATGGCTGCATATTGCTGGGATAGAACCTTATCTTCAGCTTGCTTACCCCTCCCTTTCTTATGTAACTACAGCTGTAAACCTGTCTGTTGCTGAAGACTGGTTTTCATGGATGGATCTGTGATTTTGCAGAGAGCTAAAGAATTGTCAGAGCTGTGAAACAGGAAAAGAGCGATCAGAAACAGTTAGCAGATAGCAAATTTGCCCTAAGAAAGGTTAGGCATTAAAACGGGGAGACAATCATTGATACCTCTTGAGTGAAGAACAATGGATCATTAAATCAACTGGCTCTCTCAGCTGTCTGAAGAGTAATGTAACAGCTGCTGCATTGTGAAGCAGGAACCTTAAGCAGGGTGCTTCTATCCTAATCAGAAAACTAGCTTTCCTGCTTAATATATGCACCCCATTTGGAGGAGACTTTTTTTTTTGGGGGGGGGGGGGGGGGAGGTTGTGTGTTGTGTATGAGGAAAATATGGTAAGTTGACTAAAAAAAACATTAACAGAGCAATGTCAGGTTTTTCTTTTAGTAATGTTTTTATGCCTTCTAGGGAGAAGGATTTATAAGCCCTGATTGGAATTCCTTTTGTAACTTGTTTTCACTCTTCAGATATTTTCTGTAAAAGTGGAAATTAAGCACCATGATGTTGTACTAGATTATTGTAGCATTGCACTAGACAGGGAGGTGTGCGACAGTGCTTACTTCATTGACTTTGTCCAAACTCAGTGGAGTGCACATATTAACAATGAAAAATTAAATTTGGAGTCTCTCTCTCCAGTGTATTGATAAAACATTTATACCTTTTATTTCAGAGTTAATGATGAAGATGTGAGGCTGATGTTGTGGGACACAGCAGGTCAAGAGGAGTTTGATGCTATAACAAAGGCCTATTATAGAGGTAAGTACAACTTTATAATTTGGTCTGTACTTTTTATAGATAATAAGAGAAAAACAATGTAGTTTACTTAATCTTTAAGTTTTCTTCTTATTTGAGTAGTAGGGATACAGGTTTTTTAATGGCTATGCAAAACTGGTTTGATTGCTATACTATTTCTTATTTTCAGATGAGGGGAAATGAGTGGTACTTAATGTGCCTTACTCATTTGCATGAGTAAGGACTATATCTGCCTTAGCGATTTTGACTGTACTCTGGTAAGAAAAATACCAGCTTCAGAAGAAAGATCTTCTGGCAATGTTTATAGCTAAATAAGAGAGAATTTATTAATTGGTGTCTCCTTTCTTAAATAGTGAAAATGAAGCCTTATCAAGCTTTTACAGGCATTTCTTACAGCCAAACTGCCTAAAAGCTTCTACTGAGACATGAGAATAGTAAATTACATATGTATATAAAATCTCTCATTCAACCTGCAGGTATACTTCTTACCGATGGAAAACTTTCAACCATTGTTGTCCCCTGGAAGGGGAAATGGTACATTACTGTCTTGATTAAAAGACTTCAAGTGCCAGTACCATGCATTTTTCCTCAGTAAGCTCTGAAACACAGCTGTTTTCAAATGAGCAAGTGAAATATTCATGTTTAGATGTGATGTGCAACATATACCTAAAATATGGAGGGCAGCTATAGATCACAAGCCATCCTTCTTTTCATAGCTTGGGCCAGCACAATCTAGAAACCCTCTTTAAAATCTGCTGTTACAGATCAGTTCTCTTCTGTTATAGTTGAAAGGAAATAGGGATGGGATCTTCTGAGAATTAGATCAGGAGATGAAGATACCTTAAAAGAAGCTGGAGTCATGGAGGTTTTTGAACCCAAAACTGGGCATGGTAAGGCTCCCAGGGGGATGTGCCTGCTATGTAGAACTCCTGAACTCCAGAAAGATGTAAGATAGACGGATGGGTAACAAGACGGCAGGTAAAGTTCTAACTTGGCAAATGCAAAGCAGTGTGCATTGGAGAAAATAATCTGATCTTACAAGGCAATGTTGGCATGAGAACAAATAGGTTTAAACTGGTCATGAATAAATTTAGGCTAGAAGTTAGACCAGAGTTTATAATTATTAGCACAATGACCAGAGTTCCTAATAATTAGTACAGGTTTTCCAGCCTTCCAGTAGTGGAGGGTGCAAAACATCCAACTGCTTTTAAAATGAAGCTTGATATATTTTTGAAAGGAATGATATAGTATGATGGCTATGATAGGAGACTGGACTCGACCTAGAAGGTCTGTTGTTTCCATGGGACATGAATCATTAAGTGTGTACATATTTTTGCTCAGCGTTAAGAAGGCTTTTTGCTGATGGCATTGGGATCCCAGACAAGACTCAGATGAGATTTTATCACCACAGTAGCAACAGTATACCTGGCACTGTGCACAAAAGTTAGTAAATATTCCCCTACAGCATCCTGATAGAGTAAATGTGAATTAGAATTTGAATAATTATTCTGAAGAGTGTTTAAAATATTAACTCTGAAATTTAAGAAAGGCTGAAAGTGTTAATTTTGAACCAAAATTTCTTCCAAGCTCTCCAAACCAGATTTCTACTGAATAATTTCACCCAAATTCGTAAATTAAAATTTATGATCCCAAAAGCAGATTGCTAAGTGACAATGTGAAACACTTGTAAAGATATTAAAGACTATGTAGGTACTTATTTGCATTCACTATCTGAATGGTGGTCCTGTACTAGTGAACATCACCTAAGACCCCTTTTTTCTTTGACTTCTGGAGTAGCTTAGAAGGTATCAGAATAGCAATTACCTTGAAAACTGACAGTAATGACTACACAAAACCTCCAGTTAGTCTCCCTTTTGGTGCTCCCTATCAGTTTGACACAATCTAATAATTAAAGTTTTTGCCCTTCTGGAATAAAGAGAAAAATCTCCATTTTCCAAATACCTTTTCATAGGCTTGTTTTTATTCCTGTCCATTAGTTGTATAATTGCCTTGTCTGTTTTTAGGAGCCCAGGCTTGTGTTCTTGTGTTCTCGACCACTGATAGAGAGTCTTTTGAAGCAATCCCCACCTGGAAGGAAAAAGTGGTGACTGAAGTTGGAGACATCCCCACAGTGCTTGTACAAAATAAGATTGATCTTCTGGATGATTCTTGTATAAAGAAGTAGGAGTTTCACCATGTTGTTGTTTGAAAGCAGTAAAGTCTCTTTTGTATACTTACTTCTAGAATGGGAATCTATAGTGAAAACTTGGAATTATATTAATTTAAACTTATATTAACTAAAGTTCCAAACCAAGTGCCTAAATCTGAAAATACGTACAAATAATCCTATGCAGAAGTAACACACAATAATCCTATGCACAAACGTTGTGCCACTTCCATGAGTAAAGTTACTTATGTGTGTAAATGTATGTGGAGCCTTGTAAATAATCTGGTTGGGTCACATGACAACCTTATTTTGTGGGCAGGAAACTGTGAAAGGACTCTCTCTGTGGTCCAGATATTATAATCTTGGTTTTAGACCAACCAGATTATATAATCTAGTTTCACTACCAAGTGTTTAAGTGGTTAAACGGATGTGCTTATTAGGGGTGTGCAAAGCGGGCCATATTCAGTTCTGATTCGGATTCGGCCCGATTCGGGGGATAGTGATTCAGTTTGCTGATTTGGATCACTGTCCTGATTCAGCTCAGCCGAATCTGAATCTGAAGGTTCAATTCTGACTCGGAGACTCCGTGATTTAGCTATAGACGCAGCTTTATATGTTTTTTCTACATATCTCAAGGTACCAGGTTCGGCTCATGAATGCTGAGATAGTGGGGCAGATGGAGCATCCCACAGGAGTGAGGGGGGGGCCCCCCCATGTGCTCAGTGGCTGTCCTGGAAGTACTTCCGGTCCACTTCTGAGTCCACTGCTGAGCACACAGGGATCCCCGTGCCACCCCAGCTTGGCAATCGGCCACGGGGAGACCCCAGGTGTGTCCCCCCCACCCCCCACCCCCACCCAGGAGGCACCAGTCACCAAGCTGGGGGGGAGGGGTCCCCCATGCACTCCGCTTCTGGACCTGGAAGTGCTTCTAGTCCACTTCTAGGACTTCTAGTCCACTTCCACTTTCAATCCACAGAGCATGCTGGGGACCCCCCTGCGTTCCCATAGGATGCTCCATCCGTTCCACCATCTCTGTGTTCACGAACCACCTGGTACCTTGAGGTATGTAGAAAAAACTTATATAACTTTGTCTATGTCTGAATTGTCAAATCGTCAGAGTCTTCTGATTCAATTCAGAGAGATTAATGGGTGTCCTGATTCAATTTGGAGATTCGGCTGCTGAATTGGGCCTATTCTCCTCCAAATCGAATCGGTGCCCAAAGCTTCGTACAGCCCTAGTGCCTATGTACAATATGTTCTTGCATACAACACACCCCTTTTTCCCAAATATCAGCCCTCCCAAAATTGGGTTGCATGTACTAAGCAGAGAAGCTAATTTTCTGACTGGGATAGAAGCAGAAGCACCCTGTTTTGATTTCTTCTCCACAGTGAGCAAGTGTTGCATTACTCTTCAGGTAGCTGAGGGAGCCAGTTGACTTAATGACTCACTGTTCTTCACTCTAGAGGTATTAATGATCATCTCTCCTCTTTAATGGTCTTGATGTTCCACTAAGCAACCTAAACTTTCTTAGGGCAAGTTAGCTGCCCCTGTCCACTTTCTTGCTGTTTCATAGCTCTGAAAACTCTTTAGCCCTTTCCAAAATCATAGAACTACCCATGAAGAACAGGCTTCAGCAGCAAGTAGGTATTCAGCTGGTTAAGCAGGAAAGGGAAGGTGAGTGCAGTCAGTGCATATTAGGTTCTATTCCTGCTCTATACAGTCATAATGCTGGAAGAATCTTTTCTTCATTCTGCCTTTCAAGAAACAGATGTATATAACATTCTGGGGCGTGTTGTGTGCAAGAAAATACATTAATTGGCCTTCTTTTTAATTCTCTTCCATTTTTGTAATTGTTCTTTATGCTCATGTTTTATCAGAATCCAATTCTGTATTGTAAAATATTTATAATACATTACTATCCACAAACACAAACTCTGTTTTTTCAGTCCCTGTTCCCTGCTCTTTCCCCCATAGAATCCATTGTCACTTTATATTCTGGTGATCTCTGCCCCTCAAGCTAGGCTCATTCTTGTGGTAATCAGACTCTGAAATCCTGACTCAGTCCCTCACAGCATTTACTTCCTCCACACCTGTTCATACCTCTTTGCTCAGTAGTGTAACCAGAGGTGGGCAAGAGAGGTGCTAGCCTTGGGCACCAACTTAGGACAGGCATCAGAATCTTCCCCCACCCCCATGGAGTCTTTGTCCTGCCAGCAAGAGCAGCCCCACAGCATTGTTCTTGCAGCCACAGCTGAAGTATGGACACTTCAATGCTGCTTCTTTAAAAATAAGAACTGGGGTGGGGAGAACCTGTAGCAGCAGCAGCTGTTTTGGGCAAGACACCTCCACGCTCCTGCCCACCCCCCAGTTCTTGGAACCACAGACCCCTTCCCACCCACCAGCTGTCCCATACAGTTTGCCCAGAGTGCAAACCCTGCTTGTTATGCCACTGTCCATGCTTAATCATTATACTGCTAATACTTTCTTTTCTATCTTTCTTTCATTTTCCTTTTCAAACATGTTCACCCCTTTTCTTCTAAAAAGCCATCCTTCTTCAGCAGGTACCCTATGTCTTTTCCCTTTCACCTGTAAACTCACTAAACATATCATCAACTATTGTCTCAGATTCCTTTTCTTTAGTTCTTTGTTTCCCTTAAGTCTGGTGTTCCCGTTCTCTACTCTGCTAAAACATGCCTAAGAATTGCCTTAACTCTCCCTCCATGATGTGCTAATTCTTATTCAGGTTCTCCTAATATCCTGTATTGTGCAGTGGTAACCACTTTTCCTCTGCCTTTTCTAATATCCATCTTGCTGTCCTCTGTGGTATTTTTATACAGAATCAAAATAAGCAAACTTCTACCTTAACAGGAAAATCATAGAAAACATCTCATTGCTAAAGGAAAAATGTGAAACAAAGATCAAATGCCTTTTCACTGTTTCAGTGTTCTTATACCTTTTTTTTGGCTACTTTAAAGGATACTGTCAGTAGCATTGATACATGTTACAAATTGGCATTTACAAGGCTTTCTTTTATGCAGTGAAGAGGCAGAGGCATTGGCAAAAAAGTTAAAATTAAGATTCTACCGAGCATCAGTGAAAGAGGATCTAAATGTAACTGAAGGTAAGAGATGTGGCAAGAGTAGGACTGTCCTCTGTTGTATAGAATAGAATTGCACATCAACGTAACATGGGAACTAAACTATCAGCTTTTGATTTTTACAGGGTTTCAGTTTGGCTGTACTTTCCAGAATCGGGACTGTCAACATAGTAGGGGTGACTTCTTAAACTTGACTAATATCATTTGAGATAATTATATGCTTTTTTTTTCTCTCATTTTTTTTTCTTCTACACAAGGGTAGGAATAACATTTTCAAAGGTGTTTAACTGATTTGGACCCCTTAAACCTCTAGACTGTAAATGAGAAGGTGGGGGGAGGGTTAAGAAAAAACCTTATGTAGAATGAATGTTAAAGACGGAGAAGAGCATTTTAGGCTAAAAAGCAACACCAGCACAATATCAAATGACTACTAACTGGCTATGAACAAATTTAGATTGAAAATTAGAAGACTTGCATTTATTTGAGGGGTGAGATTTGGGAATGGTCTTCCAAGCAAATAATTGCTTTTTAAGAATGAACTCAATAAGTTTATGGAAGGAATGGTATGGTAGAATAGGAAGTTCTTAGTTCAACCCTCAGTTTGTGTGATATGTAAGATCAAGTATTTGCATTCCCCTTATTAGGGTATAAAGGTAATTGTTTTGCAGTGTGGTAGGTACATGACAATCACATGCTTCAGGGCTTTTGCTGGTCACTTGCAGGGACCAAGAAGAATTTTTTCCACTTTCACGAATGCTTTATTGATTTCTGCAGGGGTTTAGGTTGTAGCCATGTTGGTCTAAGGACATAGGCAGACAAGGTTCCTTGGGTGAATTTGATATCTTTTATTAGACCAACCCAGATAGTTGGAGAAAAGTTATTAAGCAAGCTTCGGGTTCAAAAACCCTTCGTCAGGCTAAGGAAGTTTCAGCAGTTGGTGTGCGTTCTTCCTGGATGGAATGAAAAGTAAACAAGCCAGGGGCTGGGCTGGGGAGTCAGTTGCCAGGCAGATTATTGATTTCTGTGATTTTGTTTTGGATTTTTTTTTTGTTGTGGTTTTTTTTTCTTCTTGGTTTGGGATTTTCTTTGGGGTGGAGGGAGTCGTCTTCCTCTGAAGCACTGGACATTAACCACAGGTAAGGATGTGGATTTTGACTGGGGTATATTTGTGCTTCTGTCAGTACTTAGGGATTCCTAGATAGAGGGTCTGGTTTTTCCTCTCAAAATCAAACTGAATGCTGAATATGGGATTAGGAAAGGATTTTTTCCCAGGTCAGGCTGCCAAGGATCTATATGGATTTTGCATTTCTCTGTATTGTAGGATGTGGTCCTCTCCCTAATGTCGTTTGAGAATACATTAACCAATAGCTTCTCTTCCATTGCAGTGCCAGGACACTGGGACTGCCTTAGCCTCCTCTGCTTTTACCTGTGGCCTTCTGCAAGGTGTTCATGCATATTTGTACCTTGTATGTGAGAGTTTGAAGTGAGCAGTTTCTAGGAATCTAGATAAATGGTTCCCTGTTGTTTCTGGGACAGGGTTTAGTGGCCCCTTGTGGTTCTATGTTCTTATCACTAGGAAAGATCAAGAAATACACTTCCTCTCACACTAGAAAGCAAACTTGCTAGAAGAAAAACAACCTAAGTTTAAAAATCCACTTCATGTGTACTTTAGTAAACACATTACTTACTACAAATGCATACTGCTGTGCTTTGTGTCAAATCAGCTGCTTATAGAGCTCAGATTTGTTATCAACCCAAATTTGTAATACTAGAGTTGATGGTCTGAACTTGACATGAAACTTTCATAGGTATCTGTGTGGAGATCCCTCACTTTGTACCCTGACTTGGCTCTCTTCGGCATTTCAGTTTTTAAATATTTGGCTGAAAAATATCTTCAGAGGCTCAAACAACAAACAACTGAAGATCCAGAACTAGTACATACAAGCAGTAACAAAATTGGTAAGTTTGCAATAAACTGGCTAGACTGTATTTTCTGTTGATAGAGCCTCCTATTAATTACTGGGAGGTTTTGATCCAACACTGAGTAAATGCAAATTGAATCACTAATTGTCACTTTCTTAACATAGTCCCTATAATTCTTTATTAAATTACTTCATGATCCCATTATGATTTATGATAGTCAAACTAATGTACCAGAGACGTTAGTTAGTATTACTTTAATTATCCTTTTAATCTAATTCCTATGAACATATATTGTGTAAGGACTTGAAAATGGATGTTTCCTTGATGCCTGCTTTTTTTAATGTCATTAGTATGAGTCGTGCTGGTGCAGATGTACAGGATAGTAACAGTGAAAAGATCTGGCATTTAATGAGAAGGACTTTGTATTTTGCGAGGAAACACTGAACTTCTGTTGCTCTTCAAAGCACTCCTGAGTCAGTTGATTTTTTTTTTCTTTCTTAAAGCACTTCTTTTTATGTACTGTTTTTCCTCTATTTATTTCAACAAATTTTCTAATTTAAAAAATCTGTCATGTTTGTGTTACTCAACTAAGCATAGCCTTGTGATGTGAGTAGCATCTCAGTATGTATTAAACCTTGCAATGGCATCTATTTAACTTCATCTGGCTCTAATACAGAAACTTAGCATATTGAACTCTAGCAGCAGGTGAACACACTGGAATAAACAGAAACTATTCAAGAATTACAGATTGAATTTGAGATGTATTACTAGCATTAGTAAATGTTTTGGCTTAAAGTTCATTATGTTGTACTGCAAAGATATGAAGAGATTCAAAGTATTTTTTTGTCTTGAAATTGCATAGGTGTTTTTAACACAGCTGGAAGTCACTCTGGCCAGAATACTAGCACACTTAATGGTGGAGATGTCATCAACCTTAGACCAAACAAACAGAGGACGAAGAAAAACAGAAGTCCTTTTAGCAACTGCAGCATACCTTAGAACCACTGTGGATGAGGAAAAGAATGACAGTTCATGGGATGAAGCTGTGCAATTAAATAAGGAATGCAGCCAGCTATAGTGGTTTTTTATCAGTGAATTTTGCACCTACAGGATCCTTGATAGATGGTGGATTTAAATAAATTGTGGTTGCAATGTTTCTTCAGTAAGTCGAGTGAGACCCCTGGTGGCAAAAAAATAGAACCATTGTTGCCCCTGTGCACCTCTTTAAATTAGATAAGCTTTTCCTGTTTGAAGGAATGATGTACAAAGCTATGTGATAGGTATTGCTGAATTATAAAGCACACTAAAATATAAACATAATGTTTACAAGTATTGGTACAGACCATAATATTGTGGCCCAAGGTAAAGTAGCTTCTTTCCAACTAAATTTACCAGCACATTTGTTAGAAGACTGTTGATTAACCAGTACCCTTAAAAATAAAATGAGGTGCAAGAAGGAGATATGCTTCCTATGTCAGACTATACCGATAGGGTTTTGGCAGTTTTTTTTCTGTGCAATATAATTGTATAATGTATGAATGTTAACTAAGGTGTGCATATAGGTACAAAATGTTTGAGCTAAACAGAGAGGAAACAGTATCTGATGAGTTGTAGGGGACCAGGTAATTTTCTTAACGAGCACCCTTAAAACTAACTTTCAGTTCTTTTATAAATGTGCATTTCAAATGAGGCTTTCCAAAGTAGTACTGTTTAGATTTAACACGCTATACTTTGGGCCTGAAAGCTTCAATTAAAAAAAAATGTGTGGTGCCAAAACATTTTTTCTTCTTAACTGATGCTGTACTACAGATATTTTGGTAAAGTTTTTGTTTTTCTTAGTCTTAGCTGGATAAACAGCAAGGGTCTCTGATTCTCACATATTCAGTCGGAAGCCCTTAAATAATTTCACTTGTGCTTCAGTTCAGAAATAGATTGCTGGCAGCATCAGCTCTGAGACTTGTTGAACTTGAGGAACAGTTTCAATAAAATACTCGGCTCTAGTAAGAAATTTAGATCCAGCAAATTCATTAAATCCAATTAATAGACTCAGATTTATATTGCTGATTAAATCTAATATGTAAGATCTGGGGTAAGGGATAACATTTTCAGAAGTGTTTAAGTCCCATATTTCAGAAGTCATTTAGACATTTAGGAGCCTAAATCTAATGGGAAGTTAATGGTAGTTAAGCTCCTAAATCATTGAGGTGCTTTTATAAAAAGTTACACAAGATAGCTTTTATTTACCAAAAACATACATTTTCCATTCTCCAAGAGCATGCATTTTTTTTTTAAATATCCATTTTGTTTACATGTTTTTGTATGGTATTGTATCATTTTAATCTTTAGGATTTCTCTAACAAAGGTCTGTCAGCAGTAAATGCAAATATTCTACTTTAAGAAATTTGGAATTGTAATAGTTTCTAAATAGCTGTAGTAGAGTGCAAATGACGTGGCCTTCTTTATTTTGGAGGATGAATATTTCATTCTATGAATTCATATAAATTTAAAATGTTTAATTTTAAGATCTTGAGCATGAGAGCTGACGCACTTTTGTCCTACCATATGTGGGCAAGAGAAGTGTGTAAGTGGGAGGGTGATAATTTTTCATAAACACTAAATTAGAACGTTTCTGTTGTATATTAACATATTGACTTCCTATGAAGTACCTGGATTTTTTGGCTGGTTGTTATGGCATCTCCCATTGCTGGCAATGAGATGTGCATCAAGGTACTCAATCCTCTCTGCTATTGCAACAAAAGTGATTTACCACAGCATTTCTTACATACCCTGTTCAATAAAGGCCTTTATTTTTAACAAGTGCATTTAATTGATGTATGGATATGTACATGGGGCCAAATTGTACCTGTCTTGTCTTGTAAGGTAAGCAGGATTTGGTAAGGAAAGGAATGACTATTGTAAATAATGGGGCACATCTTAATATTTCAGGATTTATGATAGAAGTAGGTGTGAGGGATTTTTCAAACTTTTTAACATGGACAATTTTAAATGATGCTGGTAGTCTAAAGTTTTACATTTTTAAAACAAAATTAGTTTGTAACTTCAGTTTTTGCCTTGTTTAACTGTGTAAAAAGTACTTAAGAACCTTTAGGACACAAAATTGCCATTTGTATAGCTGTACTTATAGTCAGTCATCATAACCACTATTTTCAGGACTGAAAACTCAATAACTTCTGTTCAAGGCTGAAATTTGACAGACCTCCTCAGTATGAGAGAAGCTGAAATTCAGTATTTGCATGCTTGAAGTTAAGTGTGCAAGTGTTCACAGGATGGAGTAGTAGTGTTTATTTCCTACCCCTCAATCTAAAGTGGTTTTCTATTTTTATATTTCTAGAAGACATTCTCCAGAGATGCAGGATATAACACATTAGTTTACTGGTAGTTTACTGTACATATATACTAATTGAAAAATAATTTATTTTTTAATGATTTGAACATGCAGATATGCAGCAACTGATTTCCATATAGCAGAGTTCCTTAGGCACTCATTTAACTTCTCATACAAAATAAGTTTCTGACCTTTGGATGAAAAATAGGAATAAGCCCTTAGCATTTGTACATGCGATTTGTACACATGATTAACTTTAATGTGGACTAGCATTACCAGAAAATAGTGAATCGTCATTTAAAATAATTCTTGAAGACAACATAGTTTATTCACAAACTTAGATATGGAGAGCCGATAAGAAAATGCTATATTTAGTGCATCTCATTGTGACTTTGTAGAACAGGATGTTGTCCTCATATTTACAAATAGCAGTAATCCTGCGTGCTGTACTATGAGCAATAGAGGCATTTGTACGCATGCTTGTGCAGCAGCACTTTGCTGCAACGCATACATTTGTATAAACAGCAAAATGCACATCAGCGCTGAGAAAATGGCAGCAGCGTGCTTTTGAACTAAAACACATTTGATGTATTCAACTCTATTAATAGAGCCTGCTCTGACGCACTGGATTTCTGGCATATTGGAGCAAATATGTGTGTATAAATGCCATAAGTGCTCCCATCTTAGCAAAGGAAGTTGTATTTTGTTGGTACAGTGAAATGCAGGCAAACTGCTGACTTCTCTGTATTGGGTAGTCTAACTGGACCTTATCAAAACCATTTATGCTATCAACTGAAGAGTCTCCTTACAAGGAAAGCCTCAGTAATTAGTTGGGCCTTAGCTAAGTGAGTATTCATTAAACTAGTATTTACACTAAAGCAGTAGTTTAAGCATCTTCCATTATTTCATTGTATCCATTCAGTGAATGAGCTTGTTTCTCTCAGTGAGGTCTGCCTTTTTAATGAGCCTTTTAAACAATGGTACCATTTGATGCAAAGTAGGATGGATATGTTTAATTTTCCATTGGAAATAACAAAGCTCAGAATTTGAAGTTTAGTTACTTTTAAGATTTCTTTTGGTTAATCTACCTTGAATCTTGTAAAGTCTAACTTTAAGGCAGTTTTAAGGCTTTCTGGTTTTCAGTGCTTCTTTAAAGGCAAAACTTACACTTTCAGTCCCAATGTGCATCACCATACTGTCAAGCTGATTTCCTGTTTTGTTTACACTTAAGATAAATTGTTTTTACTCTTTATAATTAGTAATTAGGATACAGCTGATATTACAGGATAGGGAGCTTGTGTCACTTCTGTAGATATCTTTATAATAAAGGGAATTGAGCTGCTGAACACATTGTACTGCTTAGAACTTGTGCTTGTATGCAGTGCATAATGCTCAATGAACGTGCACTTTGAACGTATTAATTCATCAGTTAAAGCTGGTAGCTATCAGTTAATGAGTAATACGAGACTTCATTATTTGCACTGGTATGCCTGCTTGTGGGTAATTCAAGCTTACAACTACATAAGAAACAAGCTTATTGGATTCCACTGACAATTCCTGAAATCACATTAAATTTCTAAATGTTGTCATATTTTGTTGGCCAAAATAGTTGACGTACAACTAGTGTTCAGTAAGATGAAACGCAACCATGGTCCACTTAGCCTGCCTGGCTCCATCAAATTACATTGCTATATTGCTTTAATCACTTCTACAGATTTTCAAATATTGTGAATGAATTTGAGGCTTATAAATTCAAACTATAGTCTCTAATGCCAAATAGGTATTTTAGTTGCAACAAAGTTAAACAGGCAGCAATAAGAATTAACAGCGTACCACAAAAATAGCAAATTTGACTTCATACACTGTTTTATGAGAGTAAGGGAAAATGCTTTAAACAATTATAATTCCAATAAATTCTGTTAAATAGGAGCAGAGAGACACTGACCTTAAAGCCATGTGAATCTTGTTAAGGTAGAAAAAAGGTCTCAGTCTCAGGGGTGTGTCATCTCTCTTTTGAGATAAGTGTTTAGAAGGCTGCTGACTAAAGGCTTTAAAAACAGAAAATGGTTTCATTTGGACCAAATGGAATATTGCTCTCATTGCTACAATAACAACCCATTGTTACTTAAGTGACTTAGATGAGCTGAAAATTTCTGTGAATTGGGATGGTAAAAACAATGTATAAAACTGTTCTATCATTGTCATATACTTACATGTAATAAATATCATACTTATTTTTTTTAGAAATTCATGTCAACATGACTTGCACTTAATCCCCAAACAAGTGGAAAAATAAATGTTTCACCATGAATGCCCAGTATATGCTCCTTTTTATAAATGCTATTTTTCATAGATTTCATAGACATTAGGGCTGGAAGGGACCTCAGCAGATCGAGTCCAGTCCCTGTCCCAGGGACAGGAAGTCAGCTAAGGTCAAAGAATCCAAGCAAAATATGCGTCCAAACGTTTATTCCATGCCTTGGGGGTTCAGACAGTAAAGAAGTTTTTCCTTATGTCCAGCCTAAAACAGTCTTGGAGGAGTATATGACAGTTGGACCTTGTCATCCCTTGGGGTGCTCTGGTGAACAGGCATTCCCCCAGATCCTGATGCACACCCCTTATATACGAATAGGCAGCCACCAGGTCACCCAGGAGCCTGCACCTTTCCAGGCTGAAGAGTCCTATGGCTTTCGGCCTCTCTTCATCAGGCCTGTTCTCTTGCCCTCTGATCATGTGTGTATTCTTCACAGTAAGGTTGCCAAAATCTGGAATGGGCTTCCAAGGGAGGTGGTGCTTTCCCCTACCTTAGGGGTCTTCAAAAGGCGACCGGACAAGCACCTAGCTGGGGCCGTCTGACCTCAGTGCTCTTTCCTGCCCAGGGCAGGGGGTTGGACTTGATGACCTACTGAGGTCCGTCCTGACCCTAATATCTATTAATCATGTGTGGCTAAATACAGTGGGAGGATGACATCTTGAGATTTGTTTGAGAAGCATCTATGCATGCAAGCCAGGATTTTATTCATTTTACCAGCTGTGACATCGCATTGGTGGCTTATGTTCATCTTGTGGTCAATCATGACCCCCAAGTCCCTTTTGGCCATGGTGTTAGCGAGCATAGCACTGCTGAGCCTATAAGCGTGATGCATGGGGGTTTTTTTCTGGTGGAGTACCTTGCATTTATCCGTATTGAATGTCATCGGGTTTTTATCCACCCACTTTCTAAGCTTATTGAGGTCAGCCTGGATCACCAGCCTATCCTTGGGTGTGGACGCTCTACCCCCAAGGTTGATGTCATTGGCGAACTTGGCCAGTCTGCTTCTGACACCACTGTCCACATTGTTAATAAAGACATTGAAGAGTATGGGTCCAAGGACAGAGCTTTGGGGGACACCACTGGTCATAGAGCGCCATGATGATTCACTTTCATCAACTACCATTCTCTGGGTCCAACTTCGGAGCCAATTCCCCAGCTGACTGTGATGTAGCCACAGCCCCAGATGGCCAATTTTTCTGTGAGGAGATCATGGGACACCAAGTCAAAGGCTTTTTTAAAGTCCGGATATATGACGTCAATCTCATATGACGTCAACCTTGTCCAGGTGGTATGTGATCTGGTCATAGAAAGAAATGAGATTGGTCAGGCAAGACCTACCCACAAAAAACCTGTGCTGGCTGTCCCTCAGGATGTTGCCATCAGCCAGCTTGTCTAGAATGGTCTCTTTAAAAATTTTGTCCAAAATCTTTCCAGGGATTGAGGTCAAGCTGATTGGCCTGTAGTTCCCTGGATCTACTTTCCTTTCTTTCTTGAAGATGGGCACCACATTGGCCTTCTTCCAATCTTTGGATACTTCACCTGAGTGCCACAAGTGCTCAAATATCCTTCCAGTGGCTATGATGCCTGCCAGCTTAAGTACTCTGGGGTGCAAGCTGTCGGGACCAGCTGACTTGAAGGTGTCCAGCCTCTCAAGGTGTTCCTTTACAAGGTCTACACTGATGCTGGGTAAAAATTCATCCTCATCCTGGCCGTCCCACATCATGTTAGGCAGGGCAGTCCCTTTGGGCTAGTGAAAAACTGACACACAGTACCCATTAAGCAGGTTGGCTTTTTCCTGGGTGTCAGTTGTCCCATTTGGTTTAGCAGGGGTCCAGTGTTACCCTTGCTTTTCTTCCGACTCCCCACATAGCTGGAAAAGGACTTTTTTATTGTCCTTGATACATGTAGCCAGCTGGAGTTTGGTTGCAGCCTTGGCTTTCCTGGTTCACTCCCTGAAGGTGCAGACTGGTGCAGAATACTCCTTTGTGGTGTTTCCTGTCTTCCATCCTTTATAAGCCTCTCTTTTTAGACGTAGGAAGTCCACAAGTTCCCTCCTTTATTCTGTTTTAAACAATATTACCTGTTTCAGAATATCTTGTCTTTAAAGCATGTTGCCCCCTCTGTGATTATATTTATTCAATAAGGTATCAAATTGCTAGAAATTGTTATATCCTTGTATAACTAAGATTTCATCTTCTTAACAGTCTCCTATGAAACAATGCCATCAAATCTTGGTGCAACTATTTTCTAACCCTTATGCTGTTACAGCTGGATTAGAGGTGACATCTATTTATAACTACTTCAAAATTAACAAGTTCAGAGGGGAATCCAATAGAAGCACCATCTCTGACCTCTTTGTGCTTGATTTCTTTTCCCGGGCTTCACATACTTCTACTCTTTGCGGTTGGCTCTTGACTTTAAGGTGATTAAAAGTTCTGTTAGTCTGAGATTACATGGTCTACAATAGGGCTGTCCAGGTGGCAGTTTACAGGCTGCACACAATCTCAGAGGGTTTGATCTGTGTTCCCTGGGCTCCCAGGGCATTTTTACATGATCTGGGATGTGGTGCCAGGCACTTTAATTAGTGAGCCATGCTAATTAAAAGCTTGCATGTCACGTGTGTCATATCCATCCCTGTGCTGAAAAAATGGCTGTGAGGCGCTTTGAACTAAAGCTCATTGAACATGTTTTATTTCAAAGCACCCCACCGCCATTTTTTCAGCACAGGGACACTGATGCATGTGATACAGAAGGCTGCTGGAGCACATCAATTTCCATGCTCATGCAGACTCAATTAATCAAGTCTGCTCCAATGCATGGGATTTCCAGAGCATAGGAGCGGGCTCCCCACATGTTTGTGGGAGCCCCTAGTAAAGGCACCACTCCCTCCATCACTTTCCTATTCCTGCTGCTAAGGTCTCTGGACTCCCCCATTCTCCTTTAACTTCTGCTACCTGTCCCTACCCTGGGGACATGTCCCTTCCCCTTCCCATGGGGCTGAGAGAACATGCAACCAGGGAGGGGGCACTTAGGAGGACCTGAGGACCCAATGTGTTGCAGTACAGGTGAGGGGAGGGTGGGGGAGGATATGACATGATGCAGCAGGGGAGGTTGGTTATGTGAAGTGGTGTGGTGCAGAGCATGATAGTGATGCAGAAGGTGGGGCCCACATGGGCCAGCGTGTGGCCACAGGCCCTCAACCACTCAAAAGTTGAACAGTCTTGATCTACATAGTGGAGGTTTACGTTACCATTTTGGATTAACAAGTCTTTGACTGATTTTTCTCTCATCTAAAAGGTAAAAAAAAGTTAAGAAAAACAGACCAACCAGGCCTTTCATTTTCTGGAAAAACTGAAGAGGACTGGTCCAGCAATGCAAGATACATCTGGGAACTTCTGGGCCTGATTCTTATACAGGCGCTGTGGCTTTCCAGTTGATTATCTTTGCTTCCGCTGTTCTCCAGTCTCTACCAGGGGAAAAATGCTACCCTGTTTCACAGGCTGTTAAAGATAAAAGGGAAATGTCCATGAAGAATTTTGAAGACAAGACAGCACTTTGAAGTGCTCAGGATTATTAAATTATGAACTTGGACTTTTTGGTAAGTGCTTACTAAGAATTGTCCAATGACTTGATATAGCCTGGAGCTTTCAAACTGTCAGTTTGTGCCTTCTACCTTTATGATGCTAACCAAATACTGTTCAACTTTAGTCGCTACATCAGAAACGATATCATTGCCAAGCTTTGAAGTACCCACTTCTAATGCCATATGTACTTGATAATTAGAGAAAATGTTTGGTGCTCATAGATCTCATATTTCATTACATGTTTTTGTCTTTTCTCACTGCAAATTAAATAGTAGAAAGGTTCCTAGGGTGCTCTTGAGCAGATTAATATGGCTATGAAGATAAACAGAGAAAAACAAATTATTTCAAATTTGGAATAGTTTATTGGACCCACATGGTAACATATTTACTAAGCATTTTCTCTGTTGAAAATATTTTATAAGAAAATAACACATTACAGTATTAGTGTTAGATTATAGTTTCTACCCAGAGATGTGGTTGATGTTGCTGCCTTTTTCTATTTCTGCATCTTTGCTAAACTATGACTAAATCATTGGCTGGATTACAACCTCAAAGATAACTCAAGATCCAAAGATCACCTAGTATATTAAAATAATCTAAGGTTATATACCTAATCCATTTGCTATCATAGAAAATTAGGGTTGGAAGGGACTTCAGGAGGTCATCTAGTCTAACCCCCTGCTCAAAGCAGGACCATCCCCAACTAGGTCATCCCAGCCAAAGCTTTGTCTAGCCAGGTCTTGAAAACCTCCAAGAATGGAGCTTCCACCACCTCTCTGGGTAACCTGTTCCTAGTAAGAAAATTCTTTCTACTATCTAACCTAAACTTCCCTTGCTACAACTTGCGACCACTGCTTCTTGTTCTGTCATCTGCCACCACTGAGAACAGTCTAGCTCCATCCTCTTTCAAACCCCCCTTCAGGTAGTTGAAGGCTGCTGTTAAATCCCTCCTCAGTCTCCTCTTCTTTAAACTAAATAAGCCCAGTTCCCTCAGCCTCTCCTCATAAGTCATGTGCCCCAGTGCCCACATCATTTTTGTCACCCTCCGCTGGACTCTCTTCAAGTTGTCCACATCCTTTCTGTAGTCGGGGGGGGGGGGGGGGGGGGGGGGGGGGGGCAAAACCTGAACACAGTACTCCAGATGTGGCCGCACTAGTGGTAAACAGAGGGGAATAATCACTTCCTTTGACCTGCTGGAAACACGCCTATCAATGCAGTCCAGGATGCCATTAGCCTTCTTGGCAACAAGGGCACGCTGCTGGCTCATATTCAGTTTATTGTCCACTGTAACCCCCAGGTCCTTTTCTGCAGATCTGCTTCCCAGCCAGTCAACCCCCAGCCTGTGCTGGTGCATGGGATTGTTCCATCCTAAGTGCAGGATTTTGTACTTGTTTTTGTTGAACCTCATGAGTTTCTTTTGGCCCAATCTTCCAATTTATCTAGGTCACTCTGAACCCTAGCCCTACCCTCCAGCGTATCTACTACTCCCCTCATCTTGGTGTCATCTGCAAACTTGCTGAGGGTGCACTCTATGCCATCTTCCAGGTCATTGATGAAAACATTGAACAAAACCAGGCCCAGGACCAACCCCTGGGACACTCCACTTGATACCGGCTGCAAACTAGACATTAAGCCATTGATTACTACTACCTGAACCCGCTGCTCCAGCCTGCTTTCTATCCACCTTACAGTCCATTCATCCAGCCCATATTTCCTTACCTTGCCTATGAGAATGTTGTGGGAGACTCTATCAAAAGCCTTGCTAAAATCAAGGTATCCCACATTCACTGGTCTACCTGCATCCACAGAGCCAGCCACCTTGTCATAGAAGGCAATTTGGTTGGTTAGGCATGGCTTTTCCTTGGTGAATCCATGCTGACTGTTCCTAATCACCTTCTTCTCCTGCATGTGCCTAAAAATGGATTCATTGAGAACCTGCTTCATGATTTTTCCAGGGACTGAGATTAGGTTGACTGGTCTGTAGTTCCCTAAATCCTCCTTTTTCCCTTTCTTAAATATGGGCACTATATTTGCCGTTTTCCAGTCATCTGGGGCCTCTCCTGGTCACCATGAGTTGTCAGAGATGATGGCCAGTGGCTCTGCAGTCACATCAGCCAACTCCCTCAGTACCCTTGGCTGCATCCCATCTGGCCCCATGGACTTGTATATGTGTAGCATTTCTAAATAGCTCCTAACCTGTTCTTTCACCACTGTTGGCTGCTGACCTCCTCCCCAAACTGTCCTGAAGACTGAGGTGAAAAAGGCACTGAGGCGTCAGCCTTTTCTGCATCCTCTGTCACTAGGTTGCCTCCCCCGTTCAGTAAGGGATCCATATTTTCCCCGATTCTCCTCTTGCTACCAACATACTTGTAGAAACTTACCCTTCTTGTTACCCTTCACATACCTTGCTAGCTGCAACTCCAGTTGCACTTTGACCTTTCTGACGTCACCCTTGCATGCCTAAGCAATGCTCTTATACTCGTCACTAGTTATTTGTCCAAGTTTCCACTTCTTATAGGCTTCCTTTTTATGATTTATTTTACTGAAGAGTTCCCTGCTAAGCCAAGCTGGTCTTCTGCCATACTTGCTAGTCTTCCTGCACATTGCGATGATTTGTTTGTGCACTCTCAGTAAGGCTTCTTTCAAGTACATCCAGCTCTCCTGGACACCTCTCCCTTTCAGACTGGCTTCCCAAAGGATCCTGCCCATGAGTTTCCTGAGCGAGTCAAAGTCTGCTTTTCTGAAGTCTGGCCAGGTCTTGAAACTTTCTTTTTTAACTTTTTTTCTTATTTTTTTCATTTAGAAGATATTCCCAGCTCTGCTGCCCTCCCCCAGGCCCTCCAGAGTGCAGCATATACAACCTGGAGCAGCAGTGCACAGAGGGGCCAGACATGGAAGCTGCCTGCTGCTGCAAGCTCTGCACTGCCCTAGTCACACTTCCCCTGTTTGCACGGGGACAGCGTAGGCAGCAGTGAAGGGTTGTGCCCCTTGCGGCTGCCCCCTCCTGCAGGGAAAGGGTGGCCATGGCAGCAGGGAGCTCAGAGCAGTGGGCAGGTTTTGTTTGCCTACCTGCTGTGCCCTGCCACACCAGGTTCAACACATTGGTCTGCAAAGGCAGCAGGAGAGGGCAGCATGGTTGGGGAGCATCGCAAACAGCCCCAGTTGCCTCCTAGCCTCAGCCCAGGCTCCAGGCTCTGGGGAGGCAGCAGGGTGCCAGCACTGTACCCATTGGGGTTGGGAGGCAGCAGCTGTTTGCAGCCTCCTGGCTGCAGCCGGCCCAGGCTCTGGGGTAGCTGCTGCCAGCCATGGTGCCCAGGCTGCTTGCAGCAGGGCTTGCAGCCTCTCAGCTGCCTGCTGGGAAAAGCCTGGGCTTCATGGCTGGCAGCAGCTGTCTAGAGCCCAGGCTGGTGGTGGCATACTGAGCAAAATGGCCTTGTGTGCCATGATCAGCATGCATGCTGGGGGTTGCCGATCCTTGCACTAGCTATTTGAAGAAAGCCTCAACCAGCACTTCTTCCTGGTCTGCTGGTCTATAGCAAACACCTACCAGAACATCACACTTGTTGCTCTCCTTTCTAACCTTAATCCAGAGACTTTCAACAGGCATATCTCCAGCTTCATACAGGTTAGCGAGCCTGTCTGTGAAGACAGGGGACGGGTCAATGTGGCGCACAGAGAAATGAGAGTGAATCTGGGACTGTACAGATACATGGTGCCTCGGGGGGTGGGGGGTGTCCACATGGGTACATGGTGATATAGCAGAGAGGAATACCTACACGATAGCTACAGGAGCATTCACAGATCTTCACGCTCTCTAAGTGATTTCTCTCCAACTTGGGCGGAAGCCACCCGAGCTCTTTATACAGCTAACAAGCCAATCGCTAGCCATTACGGGTGCATATATTAGAATTGGCCAATAATGTGGCATGAATCTTCATACAAATGGCGGGACCTCCTCTGCACCGTGCATTTCTGAGATGCAAAAGAAATGCACCATGCAAAGAAAGCTGCAAATTGGCGGGAAATTCCCCATTGCACCGGGGCTCTCTTCTGCAGCAGAGAACTCCACCATGCAAGGAAGCTGCAATTTAGCGGGAACATAATTTAGCGATGCCGAAGCACACACAAACAAAAACTCACAACTTTGGGTTGTGACAAGAACAACCGTGAGTACGTCCTTTGTTCAAGCGCGGGGAATCTTCTGAACCCAGTAGTTAATTCTAAGAAAGCGGCCCATACAACATATCTGGCCCTCATTGGCATGGCCGGCAGGGTGTGTGGCCCCTAGTCACTTGTAAATTGAACGGCTTAGTCTAGTAGGCACTTGTGTAAGAAATGGGGGAACTATATTTTAGCTTCCCATGCACACAGGGCTGTGAGCCTTCATTCCTTACTTCCCAGCAAAAGTCCTGACTGCCTGGAGCCAGAGGGAATGTAGCTCTCTGAGATGATCACTGCTTTTGAAGGGAGGAGCCTAGGGATTCTTGTCCCCAGTGCTGTTTCTACATTTTGTATTTAATAGTCATTGCATAAACCAGATAGAAAGCAGTGGGATAGAAAGCTCCTGCCCCATCAAGGTAGAAAGGTTTTATAATGAAGGTGCAGAAACCAAAACCCAGAGCCTCCATATTCCCTTCCAGGGCAGTGCCCTTTTCACTGAGACACAGCCCAGAAGTAAATCTATCTCAGGTAGCCAGCTTAATCTTGGCTGGTGGGTAGTTGTAATAGCCAAGAGGACATTAAATTATCAACAGGAGGACAGGGTGTTAAGATAACAAAGGATATAAAGTAAAATATAGCATACTGCAAGTAAACTGAAACAAGGTGGCAAAGGAATATAAGGAAAGAAATGCATCTAGTGGGTAACAAGAGAATGGAAATTTGTTGATTAGAAGCAATTTGAAATAATTGGCATTAATGAAACCTGGTGGGACAATTCACATGACTATAGTGTTCAGAAGATTACAATGAGTGAAGGGGTATGTGGGCAGGTGCCATTAAACAGTAAAGACTGTATTACTTGTTTTAAAGTTTGCAGTAACTGAGAACTGCAGGATCTTAAATACATGTGGACCATTATGTTAACCAACAGAGCACAGGAAAGGGTACTATTGGGGGTTTGCTACCTACAACATGTAGTTCTGATATTAAGTTTAGGAAGTATGGGACAAACTCTAGAGAGCTGGCTAATACACTAGTAACCTAGTAAATCAAGCCATTTTCATTGCATCTAATACAGGCTTCTCTTATTTGTAGTATGATGTATGGTCTTTGTGAACAAAACCACGAACTGTGTGTTAACTGATAAGTACAGTTAAATGAGTTGTTTTATATTTCATTTCTCTCAAAACACTATTATTTTTTATTTAGAGAAGATTGTACAAGTTTTGTTACAAATGTATTTTTAATAACTGCCATGAAGGACAAAGATCAAGCATAAGATGAATTATGACCAGTAAGACCTCTGTGCATGAGCAGACCCAAGGCATTTTCACCAACATAACTGTGTTCTAAAGTGAGAGAACTGGGAATAAGCCTGGGTAATGCAGAATAGTTATTGTTGGAGTCTGCCTTTTGCAGAGCTCCCACTCCAGTCGAACAGAAGGGAGAAAGAACTCTGCAGTTTCTTGTTAAAAGTAACAGGTAGCCACAACTCAGGGTTTTGGGCTGCAGCAAAATCTATATTCTTTTGGAATTTAGTTTTGTTCTAATCCAGGCCCAAACACTTTAATTTCTCACAAATGTTGCTTGGGAAACCCCACTCTTGGCACTCCTATAAGCAGTCCCACTCCCTTGGACTTTAGCTGCCTGAAACTTAATATTTTCTCTCTTTTTAGTGGTGCTGATATGGACAAAAATATCAATTTCTGGCAGTTGTTGCTGGAGCTTTTAGAGTCTACAGTTGGGGGGCCTAGCTGCTACATGGCTGCACCAGAGTTCAAATCCAAGAAGCCTATGCCAGGAATTCCTGTTCTGCAGCAAAAGCCTGGATGCTCCAAAACTGTCTGCACTGCCCAATACAATAACTTTTAGCGTAGAGATATCTAAGTTAACTTTAAATGAGATAGAGCTCCACGTAAGCTAGTTTACCCTGTGCTACTGCAGTTAGACTGCTTTCCAGGTATCTGTGGAGTGCACCAGAATATATTATAGACATTTCTTGAAAGCCCTGTCTCTAGCTGGGGTATCTCAGGGCTTCCAGGTTCCCTACAGTGAAGCCAAGGACCCAGGCACTGAGGTATGTCAACATCACAGTGGCAGTGAGTCCTAGCTACAGCAACTCCATATATACCCCAACCACACACTCCTACTCACATGCTGTGAACTTGGAAATGGCCAGAGAGGTTGCTTCAGGGTGTGCTCTGCAGTTGGTTGAGACCTCAATCTCCCATGTGCTTGAGAACAGCCATTGGGGATGACCCAGGGCTGGTCTTACAGGTGGACGACCACCCAATGCACTGCAGTCAGGGGGTGCCCCACACACTTGCATGCATATGTGCGCACGTGCACACACACACACATGTGGAAAAGAAATAAAAAAAATAAAAAAATGACCAAACACCAACGTGAGAGCAAGCCATGCTCATAGCATGGGGAGGAGGAGTGATGGGCACGGTTAGCAGTGTTCCAGCTTGTGCTGATTGGCAGGGGGCGGGCAGACACTGCCCGGTTAAAAGGGGAGCGCACCAAAACAACAGGGGGGGACCCGCGTAATATTGGAGAGGACTGATCCGGAGGTCCTGCGTCCGTGAAAACCTGGACGGCCCCATCACAATTTGGTATACCACATGAATATGCTCAAGAGCTCCCGAGGAATCGGCGAACTAGATTCCTGACAGCTGTACGAGATTGTTGCCTGAAATAGTGAGTAAAGCGATTTTCTTCTCTCACTGCCTCCCTGGTGTGTTTCTGTCGATGGAGGGAGAGACAGAAGAAGGAGGAAAGGCCCAAACCCTTTTGTCCCCGACCTACTCGAGTGGATTGGGCTCAACCACCCATAGTTAGGTTGCACATGGCGACGAGGATGGGATCCTCGGGGAAAAGGGGAAACGGAGATGCCGACGAGTTAATTAGGCATTGCCCATGGGGAAACCATCAGCAGCCCCCAACCACGAACGCCGACGATTTATGGGCTCATGTGGTGTATCATCAAGCTGGGCAGGACGGGAAGATGGGAGGCTATGTTTCCATCTGCCCGACCGAAGACAGTGAGGAGCTGCCTAAAGAATGGGTCGTGTCGGGCCTCAGTCCCGTGGCCCTAGGATGTCTCTTTTCAGCCCCACAGTTCTTTATCATCCACCCGATAAAAAGCCCGAGGCGTTACTTAGCCGTGTCAGGCTCGCAGGCACGGATGACTGTACTCCCGCAAAAGAGTATGCCAAGTGTATACAGTACCTAAAGGAAAGGAGCGGCTGCGAAACCCCTCCCGATAAATTCAATTGCCCCGATCTCGATCTCGGGGGCACCGAGAATGAAATCCTAATGGCACTCCGTGAGAGTCTTGAGGCCGATGGACGGGATGCCGCGGGGTGGATGGGACAGAGGTGGAACAAGGGGAAAATAATTAATATCCTGTTTCGCTCAGTGACTACCTTGCTGCGGCATGCGGCGTACCAAGCCATCATAATAGATACGCTGACTAGAACGGCTGAGCAGCAGAGCGCTGCACAGCCTGAGCCGCCGCTTAAAGATGGCGCTGCGGGCAAAGAAGAAGGCGTGGCCAAAGAGCCCCAGGCGGGAAACCCCGACGTTAGAGAGACCCTGTCGGCCCCGCCCAAGGAACCGCCTCCATATAACATCCCGCCAGAGCCATGCTCCGCCCTCCCCACCGATGCAGGCACATCCGTTCTGCATGTGAACTCTGTAGCCATAGTGAAGACTTGTCATCGATGGCACAGGAACCCACACCCTCACTACCTTCCGCACGCGCACTAGAGGGGAACTCCAAGAATTAACAAAGGATACCCGACTAAATCCGGGTGAGACACTGGCAATATGGTTAGGACGACTGATACTAGAGCACGGGTCAGACCTAGTAGACCCAGAGGAGTGTGCTATCCTAATGCGCCAGCCCGCATGGAGTGGAGGAGCGTGTAGCGACATGACTCAAGTACTGCGCAACCAGGCTTGACCAATCCCTCTGTGTGCCTCCATGGTTCCAGCACTGCTGAGCCGAGCTCACGCTTGGCACGCGGACCCGCCTGATGATCCATCACCCGCACAGCTCCTGTACGCGATAGCGGGAGTCAGTTACTTGACTTGGGACGCTGGACAGAACCCACTAACCCTGACTTAACTTCAGGCGAACAATGTTTGGCCGCATCGCTGGTGTAAGGATCCTGGTAAAGTTCCTGTATCAGCGTCAGCAGTGGAGGCCTGCGTTGAGATTTATGGAGGTACAAATACACCCATGTTCCGCTTGTTATTACACCCACTGGTAGGAGGGCTGATAGGGAATGTTCTTAGCAGTTTGGGAAAGCTCACCACAGCGCGTAAAGCAGAAAACAAGCCTACCTCGCCAGTGATAGTACAGGAGGTACAGGCCATAGGAGTGTGGAAAGCAACGCCTAGAAAACCCTGAACTGATTGTTCACCGCGTGGATGACCACCAGACCACACACTTAAGGAACGCGCTATGTTCAGTTTCCTGCTGAGCAAGAGCGGTCTGACAAAGAATCAGCTTCGTGGGTTAGGAGATGAGGGGCAAAGGATGCTGGCACTGAACCTAGGCTTCAAGCTTAGGGAGCAGGAGCTAGACAGGGGAAAAAACGAGTAACGGCCGTTGAGATGGGCAACAATGGCCGACCTACCGATGACGAACGCCCGCATGCAACTTATGATGTGAGCACAACTGCAGATTCTTCTCCTACCCCTATATGCTTTTTGCTAGATACGGGAGCTCAAATAAATGTATTGAGATCTGAGACACCCCACGTTAAGACATCCAAGGTCGTCTTCGTACAAGGGCTGAATGCCATGACATCTGCGCCCAGTTGATCCAAAACGTGGTCAAGTTTTGGATCAACAAAAGGGTATTGCATGGAGTCTTAGGGGGCATAAATATCTTGGGTATCCCTGCGATAAAGACGTTGGCCTTAAAAAACGTCATATATCTAGCACTCCCATTAACTGTGACATCAGGGGAAAAACACCATCCAGCGCTAGAGAGCTCTACACCCTGGCGGTATCAGCCAATCCCGACGCGCACTGATTTGCAGCTCCAAATCCAAGATCTTCTGGCTGATTTGTGCAAGCGAGAATGCATCCAGCCCGTGAAGTCCTCCACCTACCTCTCAGCTGGATGGGGAATCCCCAAACTGGGAAAGCCGACGGAGGTTCGTCTAGTGGTGGACTACCGACAAGCGAATCGTCGCTGTAAGCCACTCCAGATACCCGCCATGCAGACTGTCTCGGACATCCTCGATGGCATGGCTGAGATACAAAGAGGGGGAGAGTGGTTTGCCACCATGCTAGATTTAAAGGACATGTTTTATTCGATTCCTATACATGATCTGTATGGGATCCTTAATATGTGTGTAGGCGGACAGATGTTTTCCTGGAAGGTTTGTCCCCAAGGTTACCGCAACGCACCAGCCCTAGCAGTTGCAACAATGAATGATACAATCGACAGCTTTGTCCGTACCCGCCCAAAGACTGCAGACGTCCACATCTGGACCTATGTCGACAATGTTGTTATTATGGGGCACAACCGTGCCGCAGTCCGCGTCACTGCTGCAAACCTAAAGGACCACTTGAGCGATCAAGGATGGACAGTGAATCCGACAAAGTCCATGAGTGAGCCGTCCTCGGACATCAAGTTTTTAGGGACACGATTCACTGGACCATGGCGATCGGGGACAGCACACAATGCTACCCCGAAGCTGTCCTTGTCTTGGCTGACTACGCAGGCAGACTTTCAAGGCTTGCTAGGCCAGCTAAATTGGTTCCGTAACTTCATGACGCCATCACATCTAAAAGTTATCCAGCATCTGCAACAGCAAATCCGTAAGAAGACGCGACGTAGAGTCCCATGGAGTGAACATGACCAAGCTGCACTAGAACAGGTTATGGCAGAGGTCAAAGCGATGTGCCTGATCGTGCCCCCCACCGGTAGCCTCCTGATGATCCATGTAGGCTACACCATGGAGCATATCTGGTTTACAGCCAATGACACCAAAACGGGGGAACTCGCATATATGGGTCATCGCACACTAAAAAGCCACCAACATCGATATGGTTGTCTAGGGAAGGTTATGCTCGCAGCCCAACTGGGGGAACACCTCGCAGCAAGCCCAGGTGTGTTTGTCGCACCCGGCGGCACCACATTAGGACTGCTTAATCCTAGCAGGGTCCATCCAGAGTATCAGGGCACGGAGAAGACTTGGAGCGCCCTAGTCCTTCGTCACCAGTATCACTGGTCGGCGTGGCAAGTCGCTGATGGAGAGGTGATCTCGGTCACTGAAGAGGACAATTCCAGTGCCCCGCGATTGTATGAGACCACGTCCCCGGCATGGATAGCTTCAGACGGTACATCCCGCGATGGTGGAGGATATGGATATTATTGTGACCCTTGCCATGACTACGAGCTCAAAACGTCCCATCCAGAGGAGTCAGTTCAAGCATCTGAACTACGAGGTTTCCAACTAGCTCTTGAACATGCCTACCGTCACCACAATGGGACACTTCTGGTACCTGTTATAACCGTAGATTCAGAATATATATACAGGATTGTCACCGGAAAGGCGCAAGCTACGGAACACACAACTCTCTGGGACGATGTCAAGACCATTTTGTCACACTTCTCTGTTCGCCCCTTAATTAAACACACATGGTCTCACCAACCCGATACAGATCCTGTGCATGCCATTATAGATCAGCTGCTGGCACACCAAGGATCCATGGATGAGAAGGAAGTGCCTCAGTTACATGTCGCCGATGTTGTAGATATTGATCCCTTTCTCGTTTGGCTCCACGAACGCTGGGGACACCTTGGAGCAAAAAGAGCGCAAGCACGCTGGAGGGAAGAAGGCAGCGAAGGACCAAGTGTAAAACAATGGAGAAAGATAGTCCAGGCCTGCTCCGCTTGTGCACGAGAGAAACCAGTGCATCATAAGCACCGAAGAGGCGTCTATAAGCCAGCACACTTTGCTCCAGGAAAGGTGTGGCAAGTGGACCTGCTCGGGCCACTCCCAGGAGCCAAACCACCGAATAAGGGATTAGTAATTGTGGACCTGGGAACTCGTCAAATCCTCGTTCTCCCCACGAGGAAGACCGCCGCTCCTGTAATTCAGGGATGTCTACAGCTTGCCTTCGTTCATTGGCAAGTACCCCATGTCATACATTCCGATGGAGGACCACCTTTTAACTTCAGAAGTTTAGAGCAGTTCGTGACAGAGCACAATATTCAGTGGCATCATCATCTACCTTACCATCTGCAGTCGAATGGTGTCGTGGAGTGCCAGATAGGACTGTACAAGGAACAGCTAAGACTGAGGGAAAACAGATCGTTTAAGAACTGGACCAAGTAGAATAACGATGTACTAATTGCCATGAACGCCACTAAAACTTTATGGGATGAACGCACACTGGTGCCACGTCCGGCCTGGAAGCCATGTTACTCATCCCAAGAAACAGTGTGGCTGACCATTCCCACGGCTACCAATAAGCGTCCGACTCCAGTTCCCGGTGTTGTACTTGAGCCCGGCAAGTACCCAAACACCTATCTTGTTTCCCTTGAAGCAGTCACACCCACACACACCGTCTTAGCTCATCATAA
This sequence comes from Alligator mississippiensis, assembly GCF_030867095.1. NCBI lineage: Eukaryota > Metazoa > Chordata > Crocodylia > Alligatoridae > Alligator > Alligator mississippiensis. The sequence goes on along the minus strand of NC_081824.1, from coordinate 51,419,493 downwards.
TTAGCTAAGTCAACGCAGTACAGTTTAGTACATGTTATTAATAAACCCCGAGTTTTGTTTTCCAGCCCGAAGCGGCATGAAGTCGTCGATGCATAACACGATGTGAGGTTCGTCGCCGCTAGTGAACCCATTGGCGATGACCTCCCGGCAGAAACATCGTGCTGCATCCAGACAGACTTGATTGGACTTAGTCATTGCTTAGTATTTTATTATATACCTGTATTAGATGCTGCATTTGAAGGGAGTTCTTGAGCCCAACCATGCTCGAGATTGGCATTTGGTCAAGGGGGCATGTGGAAAAGAAATAAAAAAAAAAATATGACCAAACACCAACGTGAGAGCAAGCTGTGCTCATAGCATGGGGAGGAGTGATGGGCGCGGTTAGCAGCATTCCTGCTCATGCTGATTGGCAGGGGGCGGGCAGACGCTGCCCGGTTAAAAGGGGAGCACACCAAAACAACGGGGGGGACCGGCGTAATATCGGAGAGGACTGATCATCCTCGCCGGAGGTCCTGCGTCTGCGAAAACCTGGACGGCCCCATCACGATTTGGTATACCACGTGAATATGCTCAAGAGCTCCCGAGGAATCAGCGAACTAGATTTCTGACACAGCTGTACGAATTTGTTGCCTGAAATAGTGAGTAAAGCGATTTTCTTATCTCACTGCCTCCCCGGTGTGTTTCTGTCGACGGAGGGAGAGACAGAAGAAGGAGGAAAGGCCCAAACCCTTTTGTCCCCGACCTACTCGAGTGGATTGGGCTCAACCACCCATAGTTAGGTTGCACAACACACACACACACGTGAGCACTCCATGCTCATAGCAGCAGTCCCCCCTTGCCCTGGGCAGGGGGAGCAGTGCCCAGCTCAGCCCACTCCCATCTCCAGTCACTGCTCAGGAGGAGCCAGGGCAGGCATGTGCAGGTGAGGTGGTGACTGCTCCAGTCTGTCTGCATTACTCCCACACAGCAGCAGTGGTAACTGTCTACAGGGAAGCAAGTCTCCCAGTCCAGCTCAGCTAGGGCTTTATTTCTGAAACTCACCAAAGTTACTACTTACTTAAACACAAAGAAAGGGTGCCAAAATACAAGGTGGCCCTGGACCCAGCCTCAGTGGTATATTTACTGATTTGAAAGGTCAACAGGAAAAGGTGGGCAGTGCCTCCTCAGGATCAGGCAGGCTGGTACACGCTGCTGTCATAATGCAGCTCAGAAGCCCTGAGATCATTTCTCTCCCCTGCTCCTAGGTCTGCAGCAGGGACCTCATAAAGCACAAGTGCTCAATCTCTTTACTGGGGAGCTGAGCCATGTCTGGAATCAAGGCTCCTATTTCTGTAGGAGCCCTGGTTCCAGACACAGCTCAGGTCCCCAGTAAGGAGCTGACCCAACAATATTTTTGTGTTTGACTAACTGGGATTTGTTGGAAAGCCTCATCCAGCTCTATCTATTTTGATAGTTAACCTTTGGCTAGATCTTGGTATTAAGAAGCCAAGTGTGAGAATGGGCAGATTTTTTTTATATATATGTAAGAGCAAGGCACTTATAAATAAATAAATAAAAAAGCCTTGCTCTCAAAATGGAAGCACCAATGATAAGTAAAATACTTGCTTGTTTTCTTCAAAATATGGCTCGTATTCCACTTTGGCTTAGCTAAAAGCAACTCACATTGACTTCAAAGAGAGCAGCAACTGCTGCCATCAAAAAGGAATCTAATCTTTTTCTGGAATGTTTCATTTCTGTTACGCTTTCATAGGCGGTTAACAGAAAACAAAGGATTTGCTGCACAAAAATCAGTTTATAGAACACACATTCTTCTTAGAAGTTATTTTGACATCAAACCTCAGAAACTTCACAATTAGCATTAGTTATAAGACACTCTAGGAGGCAACATGGTTCAGTGAACATGGTATAGAATTGAGAGTGAACAGAGCTTGCTTGCATCCTCTGTCTGCTGTGTGAGATGGGTTATTTCACTGTTCTTGTCTCCAGCTGTAAATTGGGGAGGATACTTAGCCTTTTCTATAAAGCATCCTGATCTACTGATAAGATGTATCAACTTTTAATTAGCACTACGGCATACTCATTACAGAGAAGCATGCTGTGCTGCAGCTCAACTTTTTTTCTGGTTTACTGCAGTGACTTGTTTTTCTCTCATAAAGCAAGTTCATGCACAGTGAATTCACCAACAGCAAATTTTGCTAGGTTAAATTTCAATACATGACAAAGAAATTTAAGTTTGTAAAAAGTTAGGAGAAAAAGAAAAGGCTTGATTCTAACTAGCTTTAATTTAGCAGACACATGTTACCGTTTGCAGTAGCAGTACTAACGATGTTTAAGCTACAGGAGCAAGCTCAACAGAATTCTTAGATTTGGGATTTTTCATTTCAAAAGAAAAGTATCTTCTTTCTTGGTGTTATCTAAGACACTGTTACCAACATCTATTAAATGTTTGTGCCCAAAAGTACTATTAGTTTAGTGTTTTAAAAGTAAATTTTCTTAGCTTTCTGTATGCTTTGTATAGAGACTTGATTTTTATCTGTCAAAATGGGAGCTAGAGTTGTTTTAATCCTGTTTATTGTTACAGGGCTGTTGGGTTGATTTTGGATGCTCTAACAATGTGATTGACTTGTCAGAGTTTTCAATATGCCTAAGAAGAGTCTCTAGTCTCCTTTTGATTTTCTTCTGATCTTCAATAGCACATCCAATAACAACAGACTGAAATTTCTGATCAATAGGTACAGATGGTACATCAGATGTACATGCACCATAAAGCATCATTAAATGGCTTCTGGAATCTTCCAAATCATTCAGAAGTTTATCGACTATTTCATCAATCATCCTTGTGGCATGTGATAGGGATTCCTGCTGCTGTGGATTTCTTATGGTTTCCACAGACACCTCAACAGTCAGGGTTCTGCCCATCAGACGACTGGCAGTCAGATTAAGTTCTTCTCTTTCGCCTGTTTAATAAAACAACACACAACATTTTGGGTTACGAGCTAGCTATTTCAGATGCAAATTATTTACACATATAACTAATAACAGGTAAGACTGTCTGTTTGCAATGACAAATTAATTTTAAATGTGAAACAGGAAATTTAAAGGGTAATTCTACTCTAAAAAGTGAATTTTAAAAAGGTTTTGTAGAATCTTGCATTTCTCTTTCAAGAGTTTGAGACCAAATGTCTTCACAGATTCACAGAAGTTTAGGGCTGGAAGAGACCTTGTGAGATCACTGGGTCCAACCGCCCTGCTCTGGGGTCAAATAACCCCAGCAAGGTATGCATCCAGTCTCCAGTTTATAAACAGGTTTTTGCTTCCTATGTGCCAGCCCTGTAATCATGACCTGGCAATTGAGTATCAAACTGGGTTCTTACTAGTAAATATCATTCTTTCAGCTGGCTTGTATGGGTGTCACTGAGTGGAGCTTAGTGCACTGTTGTGAAAAATGGGAAACAGTTCAGCTCTCTAATACAAGGTCCATTGGGTCCGCAATGCAAACAGAAGTTAAAAAACCTGTAAAACCTTATTTTTATCACTGCAAATCAGGCATTTATGCTTCTTTTATTCAAACAGAATTGTAGCTGGATAGAAGTTTGCTACTTTCTGTCACAACCCAATTAATCAGTTCCCATGCCACTAGCAAGAGATACCATTCAGACCATCCTCACTTCGCACACAGTAGTCAACTAAGGGTTAAAAGAAATCCTTGCCAGAAACTTAAATTTATGCCCACGTCACAACCAAAAAATAAAACTTAAGCCTACTAACAAGAAACGAAATTTAAGCATGATTTATGATTGGTCAGAGTAAAAGGGGGATAGCCCTGCCATAAATCCCTACAATAAAACCCGGAAAAAAAACTGTATATAATTGGTCATAAAATAAGCGTAAGCCCCTCATCGTAACCTCATACGTAACAGGCAAAAAACCTGACCCACTACCTTATAACCTGATAACACAAAGACCTGCTGCTTGCCAGAAAATTAAAGATTCCACTTAACAGTTCATCATTGGATATCCCGTTAGTTACCTGTGTCTATAAATAGTTTAACAACTTCCGCCCAAGCCGGAAAACTCTGGGGAAATCTCTGAGGAAAAACCTGAGTCCATCACCAGAATGGCTTGGCGGTCTGATCACCCGTCAATCACTCCCCGTCATCATTAATCTTGACGTATTAAAGCCCTACAGGCACGACAGCTCGTTCCGGCGCCACATTTGTCATTGATTAATTGACTGTAACCCGAACCCGTACGCTTAACTGTAATCGATGCAACTGTAACGGAACAAAGGCTCAGCCTGTGTCGCACGTCACTATCTGTGCGACGTAAATAAACAATCTCCTGTAACCAACACGCGTCTGTGCCTGGTTAATTTCACCCCATCCATTAATTACCCGCCTGTCAAGGTGAAAGTTTTACTGCTCTGGTGGGGGGGGTCAGAAAGCAGCTGCAGCGCTGCTCTGATCCTCAACACTTTCATGAAAAGGACTTGGTGCCTCTTTGTCTTGATGATAAAGTATGAACAAATCTATTCCAATCACCGTATGTATGTACATTTCTACCAAAATGTATGTACATTTTGCCTATGCAGGGGGTCGGACTCGATGATCTATTGAGGTCCCTTCCGACCCTAACATCTATGAATCAAAGCTAGAAGAGGAGGAAAATTTTAGAGGTGCATCGATACATTGGTCCGATATCATATCGGTACCGATATGAAGAAAATTGTCTATATCAGATATTGGCCCTAGGGGCCAATAATTTGGCCAATAAATGCCTGTGCTGCGTGCAGCTGCAGCACAGCACAAGCAGAGCCAGCAGTGTGGAGAGCTGCCTCCAGCTGGTAAGTCAGAAGGGGAGAGGGGAGGGAAGGGGCATGGGGGAGCAGATCAACGACCCCTGCTGCGAGGGAGGGGGCAGGGACTGCCCAGCCAGGGCAGGGGGTGGGGGCATGGGATAATGCTGCAGCCCATGGGGTCGGGAGGGCTCCTGCCACTGTTTGCACCCCTGGAGGGTTGTGTGTGCCCCTGGATCTGCGCAGCATAGGGCGGGCAGCAGCTGCGGTGTGGAGTCGGAGCTGGCGCTGCATGGGGTTCCTCTTGTCGGGGGCTGGGCTTGAAGTGGGATCCAGTGGTGCTGGGAGGAGGCTACAGCCACCCCAAATTTTGCTGCAGCTCTACTCCCAGTCCTGCACTGCTGCTCAGCACATGGTGCAGCCCTGGCTTCTCTCGGAGCTTGGGTGGAGATGGGGGGTTCAGTCAGGGCTGCAGTGGTGCGGGGCTGGGAGCGGAGATGCGTCGAGATCTGGGATGGCTGCAGCCTCCTCTCCAGCAAGAACAGCCCCACACAGTGCTAGCTCTGGCTCCAACCCACAGCTGCCGCCTGCCCCACACTATGCAAATCCGAGGGCACCTCCCCCCCCCGGGTGCAAGCAGCTGTCCCGTGCCCCCCGCCCTCCCCTTCCACCACACAGGACTTACCAGCTGTATTGGATATTGGATTGGTATTGGCAGATATGTCTCCTTAAATATCAGCTATCAGCCCCTAAAATCTCAATCGGTGCACCCCTATGCAAAACAGGTGGGCATAAATAATGGCTTATGATGTTAGTGCATTAGTTTGCGGATACTATGCATTAGAACAACTAGGCCTGGGGAGACCGTATAGACTGGCAGGTTTTATTATCTTCATTTTTTTGTTACCAGAATGAAATTGGAGGAGAGCTCTAAAGATTTGACCCTGAACTGCCTGAAGAAACTGTACTTTAGAGAAAATGGATAGCCACTTACTCACAGGAGTATCATGAAAAGTGAGATTTTTTTCCAGGGCAAATGAACGAAGTGAACCTAGACTTACTCTGAGGTTTCTCTGCAAAGCTGCAACCATTAATGAATCAGCCAAGTTTGGGAGCTACTTAACACTAGCCTAAACAGCAACACAAACAAACAAATGAACGAACAAAATCAAACACCTTCTCAATAACTTTACCAGAAAGGGATACTTAAAAACAAGGTGATAACCTGCAAGGTTGCCACCGGCAAGGTGTGCATGTTTTTAAGTGGCTAACTACCTAACAGCTGCTTGAGAGAACTTAGTCTTTATTGTGAAGCTCCAAGGATCGCCACTAATGATGAACATAACACTTCCTTGCTTGACTTTTAATAAAGAGGACACCTGATTGGGAGAGGGGGGGGCAGTGATATGCCCATGCCCTGGCTCTGCCCCTCACTCCTAAGCCCGTCTCCCCAACTCTGCCAGCCTCCCCTCACTTCCAACCCCCAGCCCCCTGCCCCCCAGCCCTGTCGGTGCCCCTCACTCCTGACCCGCAGTCTCCTGCTCTCCAACCCTGCCAGTGGCCCTCACTTCCCACCCACAGGCCCCTGCCTGCCCCCGCTGGTGCCCTGCACTCCCGAGCCGCAGCCCCCTGACCCCCCAAGCCCTGCTGAGCCCCGTGCCCCCCAAGCCCTGCTGCCCAAGCAGCTCCTGCGTTGTGTGCGTGCACACCCACCCACCCACACACAGTGTCTTTTTACCTGGCCAGGGTCCATGAGGGGAGCACATGACCCCTGATAGCTAATCACCTTGCCCACTGCTCCCAGCCCCAAGCAACCAGCCTGAGAGAACAGAGGAAGAGCAAAAACCTAGACATTTGCTCTTGTTTTAAAAATCTGCCCAGACACGAGGACAGGGGACCAAAAAAAGTACATGTCCGGAAAAACCCAGACATATGGTAACCCTAGTTCTAGGTTCTCTGACAATGAATTACCATGTTAGGATATGTATGAGGGGATGCTATGGGGCTTCTCTATCAATGCAAGAATATAAAAAGGAATAAAAGAATTGCCAAAATATACCACCTCAAAAAAAACAAAAGGTTAGCATATCCATTACGGCTGACTAGAAAACAACATTTCTGTTTTGTAATATATTTTGAAACTTGAACAAATATTTCACAAAAAAGGGACACACACAGAGTCCCCAGAGTAGCCAATAGCTTTGTGGTTAGGGCTCCTGCCTAGGATCCAGCAAATTCAGATCCCTGGGCTTGAGTCAAGGCATACATGCGCTTTGTCATACTCTGGCAATAACTAAGGCAACCCACTTATTAGGTTGTTGCCCATTTTGGGTGTTTGGCCTCTCCCTCCTGTTTTGACTAGGATTCCACCCTAGCCTGAGAAATTTCCCAGCAGAATGCTCATCTAAACCACTACATTTCCATGAAAAGTTTGTTTTCAACAAAACAATATTTCCAACCCCCCCGATTTCATTCAATACTCCTGACCAGCTCTAGTTTCCATGAGTCCTCCTCCGTCTAGGACATGTGTAAGGAAGTGCTGAGGTAGGTGTGATAAAAATACAATTTGTACATAATGGTGATGCTGGCCCCTCAGGTGAACTAAGGTGTGAACTTGAGCAGCCAAGTGTAAGTGGATATCAAGGTAATAGGAGCAACCTAAGTAGCTTTAGTTGGATCAGGCAGACTGGCATTTAATTTGTTTCAACACCACTTGGTAAGCAATTCAACTAAGCTGCCCCTAAAACATAACCTACTTAGACTCGGAGTTGTATGAATTGTTTTTTTTCAAAACAGGCTTAAAATAAGAACTTAGGAACACGCAGACTCTTACCTTCACTGATGTTTCTCATATCTTGGCTGTTCTGTATACTGTGAATCATTTCTAGCAAGATTTCCTTTTCTTGTTCCATAGCAGATGCTGCATCACGAAAAGCTTCAACCCTAAGTAAAGTTGAACCAAACAATAACAAAAACCTTTAAAAAATAATAAAAAGACTAATTATAAAAGACATACTTTACAACCTGTGTGCTCCCCAGGTTTCCTTGATTTATTTTGTTTTAAGCTGGATTTCAGAAACTCTGAAAAGTTGTAAGAAAACTAAGATGACTGCCAAAGCAAGACAGTAACAGGCCTTCTACATTAAAAGGTACAAGGAGGAAAAAAACACTTGTAAATGTGTAAAAATTAGTGTAAAGATTCTGGAGAGTGGGGTATTCTGGTATTTCCTCATATTGTACAACATCAGTGTCGAGTCATGGTCAATCACAACATGGCCACGCAGCCCTTAGTAGCTCAACTATTAAGTCTGTATCAGCCGGACACCCACCCTCTCATAAGGGAGGAAGAAGCTAGAGTTAAAGCTAACACTGTAAGCATCAGTATTCACTGCAGATGGGATATCTTGCTGAATGACATACCTTTTTGTGAGGGGAGCTTACTATGCTCATTGCTCAATGCCTTTCTTTGCAATCATCATCTCCTTAGAAGTGGTAAAGCAGGCTGAATTCTTCCCCGAGCATTCAAAAAAGCCCAGCCAGCACCTCATGTTTCTGAGATCTAGGTAATACACTGAACAAGACTCCTCTTAAAAGTTGACTATTCTTCAGAGAGTGGTTGTCAGCTGTGTATTATTCATAGCACCCACATGCACGTGTACCCAGTATTTACGTTTGTTTATTTTTCCCTGCCCCTGGTTGCATACTGATTGGATTTGACTGTCAAGGGTCTAGAAGTACCAAGCTGGCAACTTGGGTTTGAATTCTTCACTTGATTTCTGTTCCTTTTTTTTGTTTAAAGGCAATACAAAACCACAAAAAATAGTTTGGGTTGGCAGTTGATACATCTGTCACAAACAAAAAGGAATTTAAAAAAAGGAGGGATAGAAGAGAAGCATGCAATGAGCAACAATCTAGTTACCAAAATATTCCAAGAATTCCTTCCAAATGTCACTAAACATTTCAAAGCAGCTAAGCCTGCTAAACATGATTCTCTCCAAGGATGGCAGCTATGCCATCTCCTGGTACCAGATTTCAACCTTGGTCCTACTTTTCCAATTCACCGTAATAATCCTACATGTCATTAATAAGGTCCACTGCAAGAGTGCAATTTGGAAGGTTTGAATCCCTTGGGGATGTGCCCAAGAACATATGTATTTGCAAAAGGTATCAGTGGTATGTTTCAATTTCCACCCATACAGGAGAGTTATCAGTTACATCAGTCATCCAATACATAGTCTGACTTACTAAAAAGGCATTGTGATAACATCAAAGGTTTGGAAGATGAAAGCCACTCATTTCAACTGGTAGTTGCATCGTTTTTGATGGAAATCAAGCCCTTTTGTCCTCTTCCCACAGAAACCTGTTGAACATTTGCTGGTTTTTAACAAAATAGGATCAGGGGATTATAATGGGTATACTACATAATAGGCAAATTAGGCTATGTGAGACGTTCATTTTTAAAACGTTAACATACCCCCCAGAAGGATTTTGCTGAACTGCCTCATTTGTTCAGATCCTGGAATATAACATTGAAAAACTTCTCAGAGTTTTGGTATATAAAGCAGGAGACAAATCAACCAGCAGTTCAGTCAATTTTCTTCCAGTTTGTACATGAAGAATTTGAATGCTATTCAGGAGGAAAGAGGTAGATTCCTGCACTTTATACCCATACAGCAAATTTTAGAGATGGAGAAGGAAATATTAAAGGCTTCTTTGTCATTAGGTGAAATAACTGTGGCCTTAAAGAATATGAACAATAATGAACCTCCAGACAGTGATGGATTTCCTGTGGAGTTTTATAATAAAAATGTAAAGATATATTGTATATTGTTACCTCAATCACTGAATATATACGATAGAAAAAAACCAAGGTACACTACTAGCCACTTTGCGTGAAGCTATTATTTCTTTAATTCCTAAAGCAGGCAAGGATTCTATGAATTGTTCGAACTATAAACCAATTTGATGAATGTTGAGTCACTTATAGATGATACTTCGTAAGGTTGGATTTTACTCTTTAGTCTATTTGCAAGTGACCTTCCTGCACATTACCTGACTCCCAATAATTTTGGCATAATTTATAAAAAAAAACCACACTCTACCTTCTGGAAGTTTTTTTTTTGTCAATTCATACCTTATACCGGTAAGGATGTGTAGTTTAATCAGGCAAAAGATTTGTGACAATCCTCATCTAAAGACTTATATTTTCTTATGAAATTTATATACTGTAAGCCCTTTGAGAAAATTCTAGCATTTTCACATAATACCAAAGCATAGGAAGCAGTAGGTTGATTAATCTCCATAACATTTTTTAACTCCTTTAGAATTAATGCTTCAAAGTTATAATAATTCAACAGGGAGGTGTTGAGTCACCAATAGGTATTTATAGCTGGTCTATCTGCCAGAAAGCTGAAACTCCAACTCAGCACAGTCCTAGACAGTCACAGAGCCAATAGAGGTATTAACTGTAGTCAAATATTGTTTGAGAAATTAAAAAATAGTCACTTCCAGAATATACGCAATGAGGCATTGAAAAAAAAAAAGATAAAGAAAAACAAACAACCTCTATAACCTCTCATTGCTGGATTCATTATTTGCCAAAAATCTACCAAACCTAGGTTTGACAACTTTTACTGATTTTCTTAGAAGCAGATTTAATGGATAGAGGGTCATGAGACCTATCAGTGACAGTATCCAAATATTAAATTCCAGTCTTCCTCCAAAATATAATGGTATTTCGCAAATTCAGAGGTTTACAAAAAATAAATAAATGATAAAGTGTTGCACTGTCTGCATTGGGACCACAGACATATCCCAAAATAAAAATGGAATCCATATTTTTAAAATTTGCAAGAAAATCTATTCTCTGGATCATCAGCTATGTCAATTAAATGGGGGCAGAATATTTTATGCACTAAATAGAAACTCTGTTTTATACTATGCACACTAGAGATTTCGAACCCCATTCAATCATGCTCCGAGTTTGAGATTCCTCTACTGACAGATGAATTTCTTGGGATCATAGCAGTATCAGCCCTGTCTTTTAACAAAATATATTCTTTTTAATATGGCTGTTAGGGCCCTCAACACTCTGAGAAAGACAATAGGATTGCCCATACTCAGTGACTATCTTCCATGTTCAACAGCTAGCACATTCCCGAAACCAAGTGTACCACACTTACCTGTATACTACCACAGCGTGTAATATTGACATTCTCCCATATATTTAGAGCTTACTGTAGTGGGCAAACTGAGTTATGCTCAGGCTCTTGGCATAACTTTAGGCCTTCTTAGAACTAAGCAATTAAATTGTACAGAGTGCTTTATAAGGCACTGGGGAAAGTGAGTGCTGTGATTGGTATGATGGGCTAACCAGGTACAGTAGTTTCCCTAGAAGGAAAGGAAACCAAAAACAGAATAGGATTAGAGTACCTTATCTAAAAAGATGAGGTGAGAAACTTGAGGATTGGACAGTTTGAGATGGGAAAGTTACAAAAGTAGTGGACAAACAAAGAGACAGCGTGAGTTTGGTGCCACACTGGGGATACAGGAGCAGCCTTGGACTTCTTGTTTGAACAACGAGGAATCCAGTCACTAACATCACACACACCCAGCAAAGGATCTGAGGCTGGTACCACCGAAGGTCGCTGTTGTAACATCTGAAGGGGCTGCTTGCTAGATTGTATTATAAGGAGGAAACTTGTAATAAAGCCTAGGGATTTACTATTAAAGTTCACTTGATACCAAATCGGACAAAATCCTTGGGGGTCTCTGGAAAAAGGAACCCTAGGCGCAACACTTATAACAACATATACTCCCAAGCGCACTTTCGGAAAAAATTGGGGGGGCTGGGAGGGGAGAAGGAAAAGAATGGAAAAAGAAAATTATATAAGGTGTCACGACCCAGTGAGTTTGGTGCCTCGGCACTATAAAATTTTCTTGTCACCTGAGAGCCTCTTGCACAGCGAGGGTTTTTGCTGCATAAAGAACCCGCATGCAGGAGAGAGAGTTCCCGCCAATTTGCAGCTGTCTTTGCAGGGTGCATTTCCCTTTGCAGCACAGAGGTGCACGGTGCAAAGAGTTCCCGCCATTTGGATGTAAATTTGTGTCCCGCTATTGGCTAGTGCTAAATTATTCACACGTGGCGACCGGTAATTGGCTTGCTGGCCGTTTAAAAACTAGCGCGACTTCCACCCAAGTCGAAGAGCTTTGAGCACGCTGCAGAGTGCCTCTTAGAGATCCAACTTGCAGCTAGCTGATCGATAGACTGATCACCTATCGATCCTTCTTCCCGTCGCCAAACGCAGTCCCAGACATACCCTTTTCCCGCCGGCTTGAGTTACGGACGGATTTACTGGCATTGGCCTCGCCAGCGGGAGCAACTCACATTGTTGTCCAGACGACCGAACTGTTTCCGTCGCAGCCACCCGCGACGTAAGTAGTTTTTTACAACCATTAAGCCTTGTCAGCCTCTCCATTCACCAGCCCGCCCTGATGAACGAGTAATTTCTGAATCACCACGAGTCAGCTCAGCCCGGCCGAGACATGGCGACGAGGATGGGATTAAAGGGCACGGTGATGGAGAAGAACTTAATTGGGTGCTGCCCCTGGCGCACCGGGAACCGCCACGTAAAGAACGCTAACGATCTACGGGCGCATATCGCTTACCACCAGGCGGTAGAAGGGGAGGAAAGAAGTATTGATGGTTACTTCTCTGTAAAAAGAGTGAAAGAATGGAGAACAAAGCTATCCCTAGGGGAGTTCGGATGCATAATGGGGAGCGACCGGGTTTACTATCGGCCCCCGGAGGAAACATCAACCATATCCCTATCCGGGGTAAAAGCGCGGAAGGCAGAAAAGCTGACCCCCCCCGCTCAGGAGTTCGCCCAATGCACCCGATACTTGAAGGAAGGGGGGGAACCCACCCCCGCGGACTGGTTCAACTGTCTGGATTTGGTGCCTGAGTCGCGGGGCCATGAGCTCCTCGTTCAGCTGCAGGAGGATTTGGAAACTAAGGGCCGTCACAAGCCGAAGTGGGGTCTAATTAAATGGAAAAAGGGAAAGATGATAAATGTACTGTTCCATGCAGTAACGGGCCTATTAAGGGAATACGCGAATTTGGAGGCTCAGATGCATACTGCGGGTAAGGAGTCGCTGGAGCGGACAGCAAAGGGCTCCGGAGCAGCGTTTGTTAACAGTGCCAGCCGCATGATGCTGCTAGCAGAAAATGGCGCCGAAAAAAGCTCGAGCTACCTGGGGAACCCGGAAAGGAGGGGCGGAGTTTTGGAAGACCCGGCGGGGATTCCCCTGGTGACTCCACCTCCTGAGGTGACGTCATTCCCTGCAGCTATGCCTCTTTACCACGGGGAGGGGGCAATGGGAGGAGGGATATACTCAACGCTCCCAGATACAGAATTTAACCCTCTCTCTGCCACAGCTTACCCGATAGTTGTGACAAAGCATGTCGAGGATGAAGAAGGTACCACGCGTACCACTGTTATCTCTCGCACACTCACCAGACCAGAGATTCAAGAGCTTTGCAAAGAATCTAAAATAAGGCCAGAAGAAACCTTGGCCATGTGGTTAGGAAGACTGATAGTGGAATTTGGATCCGACACTCTGGATAAAGAAGAAGCAAGTGCCCTGACACGACAAGCAGCGTGGAGCGGAGGGCGCGCTACTGATTTGAATGTGGTCATGGACAGTGCCCACTGGCCCATCCCACTCCCGGCGCTTGTGGTAGGATAACCCACAAATTTCACACCTGGCACGAGGGTTGCCCGAAGAAGGCTACTGCAGAACAACTTCTCCTGGCTATAGTTGGAGTGTCGTATCTCTCATGGAGCCCAAGAACAAATCCTATGGGACTAACAGTAGTCCAGCGTAAAGAGAGATAGGCTCATCGTCACCTATCGGATCCCGGGGCAATTCCAACGCCCTTGGAAGCCATAGATGCCTGCGTGGAGGTATACGGAGGAGAGAATGCTGTTACACTCCGACTCTTCTTGAATCCGATGGCAGGTCAACCAGTGGGAAATCTTTTAGGCCATCTCCCACGATTGCAGGCACTTATGAAGCAAGGTGAGGAAGCTTCTAATGACACAAGGGATCGATCTTCAGCGTACCTGGCTGCAACATTGAGGCCTAGACGTCAAGGGTATACCCCTCGGTGAGAGCCATGGGGGTCACCTCCAAGGACCCCAAAAGAAAGAACCTCAAAGGAAAGAACTCTGAAGGAAAGAACTATGTTCGGATTTCTTCTCGCTCACTCCGGATTAACAAAGGCTCAATTGAGACTTTTGGGAGACAAGGCCCAGGCCAGTATGGCTGAACCATTGGGATTTAATTTTGAGGATTCGTCAAAAAATGAGTAATGGCCATCGGCTCTGCCAGCGGCCTTCCCCAACTCAGACCTGATGCTACTGATTCTCGACCATACGCTGAACTCACTGTTTACAACCCTACCAATCCGGATGACCAACAACAGGTATTCTTTCTTCTTGATACTGGAGCTCAGACCAATGTGATTACCTCAATGATACCTCATCAAAAGACCACCAAGACAATCAAGGTACAAGGGCTTAACGCTATCGCCGTCACAACGAAGGTCAAGTTTTGGGTTCAGGATCACCGATATCCCCTAGAGGCTGTTCTAGGGGGCATCAATATTTTAGGAATCCCAGGGATAAAAGTGCTTGACCTTAAGGAACAAGTGCTACAGGCATTACCTGTAATTATCCCAGAGCAGGACTGGCATCGACCAACGTTTCGTGACACTTCCACCTGGCGATATCGGCCAATCCCAACTAAGGATTCTCTGAAACAGTCCCTTACTAACCTTCTGCAGCGACTCGAGCGACGAGGCTGTATTAAGACTGTAACAGCCAGCACCTACCTATCATCAGGATGGGGAGTTGCGAAACCTGGGAAGCCTAATGAAGCCCGGTTGGTCGTGAACTATCAAGAAGTCAATAAAAGGTGTCAGGTACTTCAACAACCTAATCCGTCTACTCTGCCACAGTGTATGTTTGAAATGGCACAGTTCCAGCAAAGTCCATGGGTCGGAGTTACATTAGATCTGAAAAATATGTTTTCTATCCCAATAACTGACCCGGAAGGAATACTGAATATGTGTATTGATGGCATCATGTACAGGTGGACAGTTTGTCTGCAAGGATATCGCAACGCTCCATCATTAGCCACTGGTACCATGAATAACACCCTGAAGAATTTTTGAGCCTTGCACTCTCTTCCCCCAGAAAAAGAATTAAAAATTTGGAGTTATGTTGATGATATTGCCATCATGGGTCGCGATAGCTCCGTAGTTGCCAGTGTAGTAACCAATTAGTTGCTCACCTTCAAAGTGAGGGATGGACCATCAACGAGGAAAAGTCAAGCCTACATCCTGTAGATGACATTACGTTCCTTGGCACTCGATACACCGGTTCCATCCGCCACGGAGTATCGCATGAGGGTCCTAACATCGATCCGCTAAAAACATTCCACCCTGTCACTAAGAGGCATTTTCAACAGCTGATGGGTCATTTAAATTGGTATCGACATTATGTTGAACCCAGCGATTTGGCACTCCTCACTAAATTACAGCGACAGATTCGTGACAAGTCCCAAAAGTCCACGCCTTGGACGGAAAAGGATCAGTAGAATCTGCTTCGCCTGCTAACCACGGTTAAAGGTACACAACTCCATGCCATCGATATGGGTGAGTCACTAACCGTAACCCTTGGATTCACCACCAACCACGTGTGGGCTGTTGTGCACAACCCCTGCGATGAGTTGGTATATACGGCCCATAAGACTCTTCAAGCGGCGCAACATCGATATGGAGCTATAGGAAAGATTCTCCTAGCCGAACAACTGGTGGAGCCGTTAGCAAGGGGACATGGGACGTTACGCGCTCCTGGTGCCACATTGTTACCCTTGCTAGACGCGGGAAGAATCGACCCACATTTTCAAGGGGAGTCTAAGACCTGGAATACACTAGTACTAACCCACCATTATAATTGGCATTGTTGGAGGTTGGAAGACACGGTACCTGATCCAAGCCCAGAAGATGAGGAAAAGGTTCCTACACTGTATGGAACTTCAGCCCCAGCGTGGATGGCCTCAGATGGAACCTCCCGACATGAAGGAGGCTATGGATACTACTGTAAAGCTTGTCATGATAAGGTAATTTTCCAAGCCGACCCAGATGATAATTCGTCCCAAAAATGTGAATTATTAGGATTCCTGAAGGTACTAGAACATTGTTTGATGTATCATAACGATACACTCCCAGTTCCGATTATCGCAATTGATTCGCAGTATATCTATAAAATTCTTACGGGCATAGCTTTTCCCTCCGAAAATTTGAATGATTGGCGAGAAATCTGGAGGACGTTAACTAGATTTGTACGCCTTCCGTTGATTAGGCACACTAAGTCCTATCGTCCAGATACTGATCCAGTGCATGAGGTTATTGATAAGCTCTTGGAGGATCCACTCCGGACCGACATAGTCTTGCCTGTCACATCTACCACCGATCCTGAAGCCAATCCATTCCTCGCGTGGCTTCACGAAAATTGGGGTCACCCAGGACCACGGGCTTGTTATCAACGTTGGTGCCGAACCATTACAGAGCCGGCCTCATATGGAGCCCGGCGGGATTGGGAAAAGGTAGCTCAGGCTTGTGAGACATGTGCTAAAGAAAAATGTCATAAAACCAAGCATCAGATCGGAGCTTTCGATTCTTCACAGTTTCAGGCAGGAAAAGTTTGGCAGGTAGATTTACTGGGACCCCTCCCAGGGTCTAAACCACCAAATAAAGGACTAGTTGTGGTTGATTTGGGGACCAGGCAGTTGCAGGTTATTCCTTTAAGAAAAAGCAATGCCACTGCTGTTATTGCTGCCTTGACTGCTGTATTTGCCACCTGGCAGCCTCCTCATGAAATTCAGTCTGATGGAGGACCTCCGTTTAACTCTAATGCTCTGGATAAATTTGCTCATCTTCACAATGTAGCATGGCATCTTCATCTGTCATACCACCCGCAGTCCAACGGTGTTGTGGAGAGACACGTAGGTCTATACAAGGAGCAGCTTCGCCTTAGAGGAGGAGGGACGTTTAAAAATTGGACTAAATTTAATCACGATGTCCTTATTTCACTAAACACTGCTAAACCATTATGGGATGAAACTAATGTCCAGAAACCCCCACCTTGGGAGCCCAAGTTCCAACCTGACGAGTTAGTGTGGATTTCAATACCTCACCCTCATCAGTCTCATCCACAAGTTCACAAAGGGACAGTTCAGCGGTCAGGACAGTATCCCAATACCTATTCTGTCCAACTGGAAGAGAAGCCTGATTTTCCCCCTATTATCGTTCATCACAACTGGATGACTCGCCGTTCCGACATTTAACCAGTATCCTTACAGTGAAACCGATTATGATTCTTTCTCATTGTGTTTTGTCTTGTTATTCTGTTTTCTTCACAGGTTTGACCACAGCAAAAGCGGTAATCCACAACCACCTGATTATGAGACCAGACTGCAGTCCATTCGAAGCCAAAGAGTGATGGTTGTGAGGGAGGCACTGAGACGGCAAAGAACCCATTTGCTCAGGACTTGTTATGGCACTATTTTCATTTTGTTAAGTGTTTACTGACATTGTCTGTTATGGGAGAAGACGGACCGAAGCGGCTGTTCTCCAATCAGACAATGATCAACTGTTGTTGTTATGTGTTCAAAGTTATTTGTTTATGTATTTATATATATATATATTGGTTGTGAAGACTTTGCCAAGTCAGTGAATCCTCTAACAAAGATGCCGTATGATGTGCTCATGTGTCAAAAATTCCAGTTGTGCCGTCGGCAAGGGGGCATGTCACGACCCAGTGAGTTTGGTGCCTCGGCACTATGGAATTTTCTTGTCACCTGAGAGCCTCTTGCACAGCGAGGGTTTTTGCTGCATAAAGAACCCGCATGCAGGAGAGAGAGTTCCCGCCAATTTGCAGCTGTCTTTGCAGGGTGCATTTCCCTTTGCAGCACAGAGGTGCACAGTGCAAAGAGTTCCCGCCATTCGGATGTAAATTTGTGTCCCGCTATTGGCTAGTGCTAAATTATTCACACGTGGCGACCGGTAATTGGCTTGCTGGCCGTTTAAAAACTAGCGTGACTTCCACCCAAGTCGAAGAGCTTTGAGCACGCTGCAGATTGCCTCTTAGAGATCCAACTTGCGGCTAGCTGATCGATAGACTGATCACCTATCGATCCTTCTTCCCGTCGCCAAACGCAGTCCCAGACGTACCCTTTTCCCACCGGCTTGAGTTACGGACGGATTTACTGGCATTGGCCTCGCCAGCTGGAGCAACTCACATTGTTGTCCAGACAACCGAACTGTTTCCGTCGCAGCCACCCGCGACATAAGTAAAGTTTTTTACAACCATTAAGCCTTGTCAGCCTCTCCATTCACCAGCCCACCCTGACGAACGAGTAATTTCTGAATCACCTCGAGTCGGCTCAGCCCGACCGAGACATAAGGTACAAGAAATAATAACAGTAAATTTAATATATGACACATTACATCTGCCAGGAAGGGCGAGGAAAGTTGTTGCCACTCTGTAACAATAAAATAAAAAATATTAACAAAAACCATATGAAAGCCACTCATTAATAAGCAGGGTTTAACAAGGTAAACACCCTGCTTTGTTGTTTTGGGGGTTTTGTTTATTTGCTTGTTTTTATTTTTTACAAGTCAGATTACTCTGTATGATATAAGTGTAATATAGGTTTCTGCTTCCTTAGGGTCAGAGAAAGTGCAGGATTTCCCTCAGTAAATCATAGTTCAGGAGGTATCCTGCCATCCTGGATGCATCAGCTGTTTGTGCCTGGCCTCTGGTCTTGCTGGTTTAAACAGAGCCTGCTTTTCAGCCACCTCACAGGGAAGATGAGGAAACAGTATTATAGAAAAGCCAGGCTCAGCCCCCATCAGCTTTCCTAGCTCTGGCAGCTTTGAGCATTCTCTCTCTTTGGTGGAAAAAATCACAGGAACTTGGTTATAAAGGCCCTAGGTTTCCTCCCAGCTCAGACCTGTAAGGCCTCCATCTCTGGTGAGATGCCTGATGTTGTTTTTAGCTTGTCACCCCTGCCCCTGCACTTCCCAGGGCATCTCTGAGCTTCATGCATGAAGGCACAGGTGAGGAAGGGAAAGCCTCCTTTGTTCAGGGAAAAGGAGGGGCTTCTTCCATCAGCATCCACAGAGGGAACTGCTAATTTCAGAAAAGTTATGGAGGAGACCTTGAGTCTAAAAAGGTTAAGAACCCCTAATGCAGAAACTATACTTTGTGCCACTGAGTCACCATTTAGGTTCAAATAACTTGGTCAAATACTTTTTCTAATAGTCCATGTAATTTTGTCTTGTATTCCCAAACTCTTCAAACTGAACAATTTAATGGGTCCATTTTGGACAGCTTTGAGATGAAAAGCAGAGTGAAGCCAGGATGTTTTCTTGCCCCTACACTCTTTGGAATCTTCTTCTCAGTACTTCTGAGCCGCGCGTGTAAAGACAGGGAAGTACCTTCACCAAGCTTGGGTGGGAAACTCTTCAACCTGTCATGCATGACTTAAGGCAAACACTCACGTTAGAAAGGCGCTTATCAGGGAGCTTCTATTTGCTGATGATACTGCCCTGATAGCCCACAATGAAGATCTACTACAAGAACTCATGGATTGCCTCTCAAGAGCTTGCCAAGCATTTGCTCTCACCATCATCATAAAGATAACAGTTGTGCTAGGACAGGGAGTTCTACAAGATCCATCCATCACTCTTAATGAGAACCAGCTAGAAACAGTCCAAAAAAGTTCAGCTACCTAGGCTCCAGTGACCACCAATGTTTCACTGGATGAAGAACTTAATGTTTGCATAAAAAAGGCTGCCACCACCTTCAGCAGACTGACTAAAAGAGCATGGAACAACTCAAAGTTTACCAGCAAGACCAAAATGCTAGTGTACAAAACTTGCATGCTCAGCACTCTCATGAATGGTGGGGAGATATGGACAACTTATGCACATCAAGAGAAAAGGTTAAACAGCTTCCACCTGTACTGTTTACGCCACACACTCAACATCAAATGGCAAGATAAAGTTACCAACGTAGAGGTTCTTCAAAGGGCAAATTTACCAAGTGTGACAGCCCTACACAGAGATGACTGTACTGGCTAGGCCACCTGAGCAGATTGGAACATAGACATATACCCAAGGACATGCTATACAGGGAACTATCGGAGGGAACAAGAACAACAGAACATCCCAAGCTTTGTTACAAAGACATATGCAAGTGAGATACGAAGAATTTCAAATTGTTGCTCCTGACCAATTGGAAAGAAACCTTGGCAAGTGATGGGAATAAGTGGCATTACCGTCTTCACCAGGTCACTGAAGTCCATAGCAGGAACTGGCTCCAACAGCTTGAAGAGAAAAGAGTCTGCAGGAAGCAAGCACCTCCCGAACCATCCAATTATGATGCATACGCTTGCAACCACTGCCACAGATCATGCAAATCTCGGATTGGACTATTCAGTCACATGAGACACTGCAAACCATCTATGCCACAGGCTTCACTATCCATTCTCTCTTGCAGACAAAATGATGCCAATCATTCCCACACTAAATGTTGAAATTTCAACATTCCTTCTGCATGCGTTTTGGAAAAGGCTGTGGGATAAATGATCTTTTCATGTATGGCTATACAGGCCCTGGACTACTCGGGCCTGATTTCATTGCATTCCACTCTTCTAATCACAGGTTAAGCTAAGGAAAAAGCAATCAACACAGCCTGTGATGACTGGGCAATGGGATGGGTGCTTAATAGTAACATAATCTGCTCCCTTCTACAGATCTCTAGATAATCTGGATATGAATTTAAAACCCTGATGTTCCCTGGCATTAAACATCTTTTCCTGTTATTAGTTGTAGGGCATTGATGGTGCCCTCACATTCCTACTTTATAACTATACTATAGTATAAAATGTTCTGGGTACTTTGGCTGCTGCCCCTTGTAGTTGCACATGAGAGTTTGAGGTAGAGATTTTAAGGATTCCTTGGGTACATGACTGCTTTTGAATTCAGGGGATTTGACTTGTGAGCCAGGGAAGTCCTTTCTAGTCCTATGTTCTATCTTATATTATAGTCCACTATGCTGTGAATAGATTCATAAGTTTTTTTCTGATTCCCAAGCATTAGGGGCATTTCATTCCTCTCAAGGCTTTTTACTCACCATTCTTGTTGTAATTTTACTGATAAATGTTTCTCGTGTATCCCAGTGTCCATTAGCTATACTACCAAGCACAATCCAAATATAGTTCATTATTTCTTTCCAGCTCTGAATCCACAAAACAGTCAATACAGCTGATGCTCACGACCATTACTGGATTTAGCCACAAGATGGGGTTCACTACACACTGTTTGTAATGTAAGCCTTCAGCTACATTAAAAAAACTACACTGCTTTAACTAAATCAATTTAAAACTGATCTAGTTACCTTGGAAAAACCCATAATCTAGATATACTGGAAATGGCTTAAGTCTTGCAAATTAAAAATGTCTTTATTTAATTATAAATCAATGCAATTTTTCTAATATCAGTCAGATCTAAGGAGTTTGTTCTGATAAACCTGTCATAGTGCTGGAATATAAGCTATAATTCATCATTTTTACAGCTATATAAATTCTGTGTTATAGTGTGTCCAGCAGGTTGGTTATAAGAAGCTTACTCAAAAGGAAACCTGGATGTGAGCACACAGAGGCAGAAATGCAAGCTCTTCAAAGCAGGAAATGCTTATTTGGATCTAGTACAGGGTAGAAAAAAAGTTGATGTTAATAAACCAAAAAAAAATTACCTAAGTCTACACCAGTGGTGCTCAACCTTTTTTCCCAGTGGGCTGGATGGGCAGTGCCTTGTCTGACTGTGGGCTGGATGGTCCCAGGTTGCCATGGCAGTCACCATCCAGCCACACAGAGGGAGGCAGGGGGCAGCCTAGCCTGAGCCCAGCTTCACAACGGGGAGGGGGCTTCACTGCAACCTGCAGGGGGCGGGGGGGGAGGAGGCGGAAAAGGAGCTTGACCCAGCCCCACAGGGTAGGTATGGGGCCCAGGTGGGGGCGGGGGGAGGAGGAGGGGAAGGCAGCTTGGCCCAGCCCCATGGAGGGAAAGGCACACAGCCTGGCTCCAACAGGGCATGCAGAGCTTGAAGTCTGGGGATTTGGCAGAGGGCAAGGCTGTCATATTAAGGGCCACTGCTCCCCTAATGCCAAATTTCCTGACACTATAGGCTCCATGGGTCACTTATGGCACACTAGCTAGAAGCTGAGCACCCCTGGTCTATCCCACAAGGTAAACCTACAGCTAATATGCCTGGCCCAAAGACTGGGGGCTCTACTGCAACTAGAAAATCAGTCATGGGTTACAGGAGAATGGAATGGAAGCTTAACATAGGGCAGTGATTCTCATCTAGGGTTCCAGAGCACCCTGGGGTGACACCAGATCCTTTGAAGGGTGCCACAGTGTGTGACAAGACAATCAAGGTGTGATGACAAAGCAGATAAGCTAAGTAGGTAAGTGCAGGCTTGGAATTGCCTGGACAGTCCCTTACCCCCACTGGCCAGCCCCTCCGCAAGGAGGTAAGCATTGTAATATGTTTTTTAAATTAGGTGTCGCTCAATTTACAGAAGTTATGGAGGAGTGCCTTGAGTGGTACTTTGAGTCCAAAAGGTTGAGAACCACCGGCATAGAGGAATACAAAAGTTCATTCAGATTTCTCATCATACTTGAAAAAAAAAAAAGACACTTTAATGAAAGAATCTATTACTAGGAAAACAGGAAAATGTCAAGTTAAGCCTAATTATTGCAAGTGGAAGCACACATATAGAGTCTAATTTTTTTGTAATTTATATAAAATGGAGGAAAATGTAATTTACTGAATATTTTTGACAGAAGCAGAAGTATGTATCATCATTATTATTGGCTAGGTGAGTAGTAGGATTTTTTTCACCTTTTATTGTAATAATACAAGATATACTAACAGATTTTGTGCTATAGAGTTGCTCAGATTTTCATGAAATTAATATCAGGACATTTTAATTAGTATGACAGTCCACCTGTTGCTTTTACAGACTGATGGTTAAAGCATTTCCTCATTAAAAAAATAATCCCTTAATTGTGGGATGAAAATTTAGAAATCTAGAGGTTTTTTTAAACAAATGTTCACACCATTTCAGTTGCACATCTCCACTAATTTAATATACTCAGGAAGGGTCTGATCCAGTGTCTACTGAAGCCAATGACATCCTTTTCAATTACTTTACCAGGTGCTGGATCAGGTCCTTAAAGGAATTTGAAAAACAGTGTACTGAACATAGAGATGATTCCTTACAATAATAACTGTTGGTTGAAGTAGAAATTTATGGGCACATTTAGCAAAATCTGATGTAGCACACAGTTGATAAGTGCCCTTAAAAACTAATGCTTTGATAAGTGTATCTCATTTAAAATCTTTTAAATAGATGAAGAAAATTAGTTTATTTTCAATAATAGGTGGCTGGTGGCTACTCATGCCACTCGTATTTGCTGCTTTATGGAATATTTCCAAAGCTGCGTCCAGACAAGCGTGGATGTTTGGTTCCCTGGGGACAACCAGCAGCAGAGCACCTTGTGCTGCTGCTAATTATCCCTGAGGAACGCCCATACCACCTGCCCTCTGGTGCACAGCAGGTTACCCTGGGTGGGGTAGGAGAGTCTGGGGCCAGCACTGGGCTGACCCCAGCAGCCTTACTAGGGTCCTGGGGGCCTCCCGGGGTTGCAGCAGCAACAATCCTGCCACTTGGAGCCTGGCCAGCAGTCGCAGTGTGGCTCTGGCTGACCAGGATCTGGTTCTGAGCAGTGTATGTTGGCCCTGCATATGCCAATCCACGTTTTTCTTGAGGGTTTTTTTGATCCAGGGGTCAACCCCCGCCCTGAACTGCTCCCTTGCAGAGCAGAGAACAGATGAACATATGGTATATGGTACTGCAGACCCATCTGCGCAGACACATACCACATGGATGTGGCCATCTGGATGTGGCCCATAAGTGATGCTAGCCAGAAAATTGTATTTATTTTAAGGAGACAGCAGAGATTAAATGAGTATGCGAAATAAAGAAACTTCTTACGCTAGAGATGTAACCTCTTCAGGTCAGGATGTATGTTGGGAGAACATGGTAGGTTGTTGTTGCTGTTCATGCATTTATTCTTTAAATAAATGAAGGACTTCAGCATCCAAGGCTAGGAACTATCACAAGCTCTAAAATATTAAGCTGCTCTTCCTCACCTTCAAAACACTGTGCAATTTCAATCCTCACTTGGCGCTCAGTACTACCTCTGATGAAATTCCCATCCAGCATTATTGAAGGGACATGCATGCCATCAAAACCTGTGAAAATTCATTCAAAAACAATGGAGGGCTAATTTTTTCAATGCAGTAGCAAAGGCAGGATCTCAGCATTATGTAACAAGCAAATCTGAATTACATATTCAAGTTGGAGGAATGGTATATAACTCTTAACTGGAAAGAAGATTAAACAAGAGAAAGACTAGAGACTAAGGGCGGGAGGTACTGCTCTTTCGTATCTAATTGGGGCCAACATGAAAAATGGGAAGTGGCACATTGTTAACCCTAACTAGCCAAGAAGCATATGCAACTACTCAGGAAGAGGTAGACACTAAGTTCAGTGTCATATTTCACATGACATTCTGGATACTAGCCCCTGGACGAATTTTCAAGAAAAGTGAAACCAAAAAACCAAAAACCAAAACCAAACTAATTTGTGATTTACACCTGTACAATTCTTATGCAATTTTCCTTTTGGAACAGAAATGCTGAAGAGATAGTTTACTAACAGGAAATATATTGAATATAGCAGTTTTCCAAGAAAAGTATAACATAGACTTACCCCCAAATAGCTGAAGGTATTACAACCAATTTAGTGATTTTGGCATCAGCAGATAAATCAGCAGCAGACCATATAGAAGCTGCCATGTGCTAGATTTATTTTTCAGTCCTTTGTTCCTGACTACACAGACACACAAAAGCATTTCATTGGTCATTTTTACTGACTGATTGCTAGCCAACTGCCTTGCATCTCTTTAGTCCTATTAACTGCTTTGCTGTTTCTTCCTTTTTCTATTGAGATGTAAAGGACTGTGGGTTATCAAGGGAAGCCGTGAGCCTCTGGCTAGTTCACCAGGATTTGAGTACATCTCTTCAATCTCTTCCTACTAACAAAAATATCCTAAGTAAATTCTACATAAATGGCCTCCAGCTACACCTTTCCTGTGGAGCCCCAGAAGCCCTTTGAATCCATATACCATTATCAACTCTTATAGTTTTTAGACACAAATCTTGGGAGAGCTCTTCTTAAACCCACATCTCTTGGAATCATGAGATTAGATGAGGATCTTGGTTTTCAATTTTTAAACAGTTGCAGAGAAAAAGCTTGAAAATGTGACTTGTGTACCCTTAGCAGCTTGAAAACAAGGAGACAAAAAGAAACCCAAATATCCAAATGAAGTACTTAAAGAAAATTTTCTTGATACCACAGTGATATAGCACTCCTTATATATCTAAAAAATAGGGTAACAGGTTGCATTCTATCTTCCAATATATATATCATTTTGAATATCATGAAAACACTGTTCTCTGTATTTCTGATTTTAGTTGGCCTAAGAGTGATTAAAAGCAAATTCAGGATCCTCCTCTAGTGCTACACTCCTTACCAGAACACAGCTTAACCCAGTGCAACAGATGCAGGTTGCACTGTCGTTACCAGATGAGAAACTTGGTATTTGTTTCTTTGTGAGAGCTGTTAAGAACTCTCCCCATGCTACCACATTTAATCATTTAAATTACTTCTATTTAAAGCTTATGCAATATAATTTGAGGTACATTTTTTAATTGGTTAGCGGCTCTTTGTCAGTTCTGTCACTGTGTGCATTTTACTATGTGGTCTTTTTTTGAAACTAGGATAAACACAATGAAGCACTTTTTCAGTTGAATATCATGAACAATTTAGAAGCCATGTTTCTCTGCTCAGGTAATTGATTTACTTAATAAAATTACAGATAAACAAAAAAGCTCCTCTATAGTGTCAAGAAGACAGAAGATGGCATGGGGGGGGGGGGAGGAGGGTGATGGACAGGACAAAAAAAAGTACATCTGATTTTATATATGTAAAATATAATTTAGAACACTGCATTAATTTAAATACAGCCCAGAAATAGACACTTTCAACCTGTTCTCAATTGCAGTTGACATTTCTTGGAGAATACTGAAAGTTATGGTGATACTCAGGCTCAAAGAAACAACTAATATTCCAAGTTAATGGCCACCTGTACTCCTTTTCACCAATTTTCTCTGTGCAGCAATTCCCTAATGGCCAAGCCAGCACATCTAAACAACTGTTGCACTACAGCCCGGTTTCAAAGGGTGATCCTCTCTCTTTCCCTTCTATGTCCGTTTACTAGCTTCCATCTTTGGACCCTTCTACGTTTCCACTCCCAAGCACAATGCAACAAGTATTCAGTCTTAATATGGCACGCATTACTCTCTTTCCATCCTAGCCCCTCATCAAAGAAAAATTATTGGTGTTACTGTCTAAAAGAAGTACTTAATTCTTCAAGGCATTAACTATATAGTTCTATAAATCCACTGGCTGCATGTCTATGCACAGACCCAAGCAAGTCTGACAAGCTTACGAGAGCAAACCCTTGGGACGTAGTAGTCAAAGTTGTATCTGGGGAGCAGCAAAGGAGAAGCTGAGACTATATATACAGCACAGTATTTTTAGGGGTGGTGATAGCCAAGGAATGTAATCAACTGAAAGACCTTATTTATATATGAAAAGTTTTCATTTACTATAGTTACAAACCCACAATTTCAGTTACTGTAACTAAAACAATGTGTGAAAGGTGAGATTTCTCTTCTTTTAAGCTGCTTTACTACAGCTGGGTAATTTTTTTTTAACAGTCTGTGCACCAAAAAGTGCAGCTTTAGCTTAAAGGGGAAAAAAGTAAAAATAAATTAAAATGACATTCTGGTTTGATGGTTTTTTAATGACACATTTTAACTTTTCCTTTTGGAAAAAAAAAATTTTTTTTTTACATTGGAAGACCACCTAAAAGTGACTTCAAAATTTACCATTCGGAGTTTGAAAGAGGTCTAAAAAAACCCCAAATTTAGTGATTGTTAATTGTATTCAACCCAAAATATGGAGGACTTTTTTTTTTTTTTTCCAATCAGGTATCCAGATTGTTGCTGTCTTGACCAAGAAGCAAAAGGAATCAAAACTTGTGGCAAAGGTAATACATTTTATTAGATATTTGCAACAAAACTTCTTTATTTGCAAGCTTCTGGGCACAGGCACCCATCACCAGGCACGGAAGATCGTAAAGACTGTAAACATTCTCCTAGGTAGAAATGAAAATGTGTATGTCATTTTGGGGGGGTTGAGGGTTGTTTTGTTTTTCGGGGGGGGGGGGGGGGTTCTCCACAGACAAAATGGAAATAAGATGTTTTGCAAGTGCAGGTGGAAGACCCCAGGGTGGGTGAAGTTTGGCAGTGACAAGAAGTAATGCCAGACAGGGAAGAGGCAATTTTTTAAACATTTTTCATGTTCCAAGCCAAATAGAGTCCAAATCCAAGAGTCAGTCCAGAACTGTAAACGGCCCTAAACCGGCAAACATCCTCCACCCCCACCAGGGGCTTCAGATACTTCCAAAGTCTTTTGGGGGGCATCCTATGTGCAGGCCCAAGCCTGGAGGCTTGGGGATGGGCGGGGAAGAGGTGCCCACTGCTGCAAAGTAGGAGCGCGAGAAGGGGAGAGTGCCATGATGAGACCTGCTTTCCTTTTACAAAGCTAGTCTGCCCACAATTAAGGGCTGTTAGTAATGTGAATTAAGCTGAAGAGTGAGAATTAGGACCAAAGCGTATATTTACTCTTTAAAATGTACAATAATATCTCATGCATAAAGCCGAGCCCTGAATAAAGAGCTGCGGACTAAGTGCGAGAGCTAGAGCTGGAGCCGAGCCGAGCCGAGCCGAGCCGGGCGGCAGGAGCCCTCCCCGCCCCGCCCCGCCCCGCCCGCACCTGAGCTCCAGCTGGTCGAGGCGCTCGAGCAGGCGGCCGGAGCGATCCGCCATAGATGTGGAGCGGTAGAAGCGGCCGCGGGGCTCGGCCGCCTTGGCGCTAATCTTTGCCTGGGCCATGGCGTTGCCTCACCCGGAGCCGCCACCGCTCGGAGCCCGGCGATGCGCCACCCCCGAGCTCCGCCCGCGGCCAGGGGGGCGGGCATGGGCAGCGCAGCCCAGTCCCAGGGGCCGCTGCTATGTAGCGGCCCGCCACGTGGGCGGTGCCGCCCGGCGGCTGAAGGAGAAGCCGCGCTGGTGCCTGGGGGCGCGGGTGGGTTCCGCCAGGACAGCCCGTCCTGAAGCCACGTCGCCGCAGCCCGGCCCCTGCGCCAGAGCCTGACGGCCCGCAACCCTAGCCTGCCGCACTGCAGCGTCTCCTCCGCTCTCCGCAGACGGAAACCCGGAGAGAAACAAGCACAATCCCGGGTCCGCCGACGTGTGAGCTCTGCCTAGAGCTGCCATAAGCAGACGAGGTTTTTTGGATAGCTCTATTAATACTTCGTATTAGATCAGCTAAATAGTTGCAAAAATAGTTCTTTGCAAGCTTTCGGGCACAAAGATCCTCCCTCCTTCAGGCATACCGAGACCCTGCTCTGCCTGGGGAAGGGTGTTTATCCGGGAAAGCTTGTAAAGAATTTTTCCAATGATTTAGTTGGTCTAATAAAAGAAATCACATCTGCCCCAAAATCCTCCTCCGCTTGTGTCCTTAGGCTACAACCACACTGGTAAGAGCTGCCCTAAGGCCTTCACTCCTATCCCAGTACCTGTGGCTGGCCTTGGACCAGGGCTGCACCAGCCGCCCACTGGTACAGGAAGTCTTCCTTTCCCACCTCCATTTTAAATGATCGTTTTACTGAAGTCCGGCTTGAGTCCTGAAGGCAAGTAAATCCCAGCTAAAAATGTGAGCTACAGCTGCAGTTTCAACCAGCTTAAGGAGATGCAATAAAAGAAAAAAAGATGTAAAAAAAAAAAAAAAAAAGAGCAAAATGTGTGCCAACATGTTTAAAATTAGCATGGAAAGAAGTTCAAACCATGCTACAGGAACAAACAGACTCAGACATTTTATTTACATAAAGCGACTTCCCAATTCTAATCATAAAGGCTGCTTCATGTTGCCAGCTAATAGTAACATTACGAAAGAGGCCTGGTAACACTACCATGCTTAGAGAAGCTGTTGTGTGGTCAGGGGCGATCCAGGAATAGCTGTACCTCCAGCTGGAAATGCTGTCATTTTGCTTGATCTTCTGGGTTCCCCTATGCTATGGTGCAAGTAATTCATACAATTTATCTACTTCACAGAGGATGGATTAACACTTGGTTACTGGGTCCTTCTACACCAGTGGTCATCAACCAGTCATCAATCACGCTGGACTGGTCAATCTGCCAGTTGATCTGAGGTTGGGGGTGCTGAGAGAGTGCATGCACATGCCACCCACCACATCTATGAACAGGGTGGAGGTGGCTGCCGCTGCACACTGGGCTTTGCTCCCTGCTGCAGCTGCGCTGTGCTCCCTGCCAGCCCAGTGGCAGGACACACATGGTGTTGTGTGGTGCTTGGGGCAGGGCTCAAAGCACAGCATACAGCGGCTGTCGCTTCCACCCTCACTGCACACAGATGTCCCACCACCCAGCCTGACTGGGGCCCCACTCACTCCACCCCTGCTCCTACCTGTGCCCTGCTCTCTCCTTCACTGCTGGAGCCTTGATTTGCCCCCCTCCCCCCATAGCCCTTTCTACTCCCCCTGTCCCTTCTCCCACAGACTTACCTGCTCAGGGGGGCACCCTGAGAACCCAAATAATTTTTTCTCCCTCCGCCTTGATTTACCCTTTCCCTTCCCCTTCACCACACAGACTGACCTGCAACAGGGGGGGAGGGGGGGGGAGGAGGCACAGTAGATCTTGGATTGTTTTTTAATTCAAGTGATCTTTTACTTAAAGAGGGTGGAGATCAGTGTTCAACGCATTCATTAATGCACTGTTGGTTCAGTGGTTCTAAACCTTTTTGTACTGGGACTCATTTGTAAGCATCAGTGGCCAGTCCTGACCTGGTGCCTCCAGGCCCCAGCCCCCCAGTGTCAGGGGGTGTTTGGCCTTGGGAGCTCTAGGTAGCCCCTTGCAGGCAGGAGATCCACCAGCCTGCAAGGGAAAAGCACCGTTTCCCACATTTTTCTCCTTTAAAGGAGAATCAATTTTTAAAGTTTGTTTGTGCCCTTTTCATATATTCTTGCAACCCACTTTTGGGTCATGACCCACAGGTTGAGAAACACTGCTTTAGGTAATACACATTAAGTCTATTTTGATGTGCATTAGCTAAAGAGCACTTTTTGTGAGATTTAATGTGCATTAGGAGAGGCTAATTTGCATTAAAGCCCACATGTAGACACACCCACTGGTGTAAAACACCACACAGCCCTACCTTGCCTCCACTTATAGGATAATTATAACAGAAATAAGGAGGAGTCAGGGAGCGCCTACTAGTATCTAAGAAGAGTGTGCTATTTGTAAGACACAATAATTGACTTAAGAAGCAACCATACACAGGTAAGTCTCCTCTGACCTCACTATTACACATGGTTCTAATAAGTCACATACAGGGCCCAGTTGCCATTCCTTTGTATCCATTTTAGATCAGAGACGACAGGAGTTTGAAAACCCCAATTTCTTTGGAAGGATACTACTTTGTCCACCCCACTGGTGGCCAACCTATGGCATTAGCAGTCATTATGTTTGGCGCACATGCCCTGGGCACTGAGTTGGAGCGGTACTCTGGAAAGGGAAAGGGATTGGAGTGGCAATCTGGGACCAATGCTGGCTCAAGGGTTTGGGCTCACCTGATTCAGTGTTGCCACATCCTGGTGACAAATGATGGCACTGGATGACAGCAGTGGCTGATAATCACAGTAGCACTACTTTGGACCTAACTTCCAGCACACTTCCCAAGAAGGCTGGACACACTTTACCAATCAACTTTTGCCTTTCAGTCAGGGAAACTGATGTTGCCCATGCTTAATGCATGCTCACAGTAGTATGAATCAAAGTGTTCTCTCAGGCTTGTCCATTAAAAATGACATCATTTCCCAAATGCTTTTGATTTAAAACCAAACCACTCAGCCAGCCTTGGCCTAGTTTACTATAATGCCCTTCTTCTCTGAGTGGCTGCCCTGTTAGATTGTGCAACAAATTTCCTTGTAGCACTTGCTCTATTTTGTTTAGTCATGAAGAACAGGTACCTTGTATCCCCAGAAATGGGATAGCAGACACATTCAGTCTGGATCTGCCACTGTGTATTCTTTTTGAGATGCATTTATTCCATCCAGGCTATAATTTATTCTAAATGGATAGTGTATAAAGAGTAAAGAATTAAACAATGTAAAAAATGTATCCTGTAAAATGCTTTATTACCATATTTACCTGAACACAAGACAACCCTTGATATAAAATGGGGTTGTCCCCCCCAATAATTAGATTCTACACACAGAAAATGTATACATTTATTATAATTATCCAGGTGTGGAATTGAATTATTGGAGGACCATCTTAAATTCATCTCCCCCCACTACTGCAGGTGGTGTGGGGAAAGGTGGTAAAGGGGTAGTAATGGGGCAGGCAGTGGAAGAGGAAGGCAGCTTGCTCCCTGCCACCTCTCTCCCCACCTATGCTTACCTCCTATTATGCTTTCCCCCACCCACCCCAGCCTCAGGCTGCCCCCAATCCCTCCTTCTCCCTCCATGTCACTTCTGGCTGCTGGTTGAGCTGGGGGCACAGCAGCAGTGCCTGCTAGGTAGGCTGAGCTCCTGATCCTAGCTGGCAGCACCTGCTGTGCAGCCTTACTTTCCTTTTTCCTACAGCAGAGGCTTATGCAGCAGAAGCTGCTATTACTATTTTTCCTCACTTAAAACATGCACCTCAAGTTCCAGCAGCTGTATATAAGAAAAATGTGGTAATTTATTCTGTAATAATTCTATTTCTTTGTCCAGTTCAGTGGTTCTTAAGCTTTATCAACTAAAGACTCTGCTCCATAACTTTTGTGAGTTGAGTGGTATCCCATTTAAAAAAAACAAACACATTTATTACTGTGTTTACCTCCTTGCACAAAGGTCAGATAGTGTCAGGAGAAAAGGGGGGGGGGGGGGGGGGGGGGGGAAGAAGAGCAGCCATGCAGGGACCAGCATGTAGTTCTCTCCTTGCAGAGGGCCCAAATAGTTAAGATATTGCGCTTTTCCATCCAAAGAGTTATTGTAGAAAAACAGTGTTACAACTCTCTGTCCCCACACCTGAAATTATTATTGTTGCTATTTCTAAGAAGGAGAGAGAATAGCAGGGAAACTTTCCTTCTATGAAAGAAAATGTTGCGACTTCATGGTTCTATAAACTTAACCATGTTTGGTAAAGATTACTATGGCCTGCGTGACGCACAGTATTTACCATAAAGATTAATCATGGGTTTCCCTTAAGACTCCGAAATTATTTGACTTCTGTAAAATTCTGTAACGTTAAGCTCTGTGCATTTAAGAGAATTAACTCTGTTTATTACTTAATATATGTTGCTATATATGTGACAGTTCAATTAAAACTAACCCTATTCTCCTCTCCCTTCTATGGATTTATTCCTTATGAAGACAGCTAAGCAAGGATCTTACTTTAGCTTATTTGGCATCTTGTCTTCTCTCTGAAATTGGCAGAGGGAGCAATTACGTACAACCCCAGCAGAATGCAGACCAAATGAGTATCAAGAACCAAGAAGGTAAAGAATGGGTGACAAAGATTTTAAAGTCAGAGATCCAAGTTAATATGTACTTGTGGAAATGCAAATTTGCCATTTTAATTCTGAAAAAACTCAGATTACTAGTATTTCTTTATGTTTTACGTACGAGTTATATTTGAAGGTAACAACAACACTGAAGCAACAGGCAAAAGAATACGATGAAAATCAAGGCGGAAGTGTTGTTTTTTTCCCTTTCAAAATAGGCATATTAAACAGCAATCAAGATATACTGCAAATATTCTGAATGCTTGAGAAATGAATTTTAACATAACCTTGCAAGAATGATGTCTAATAAAAAGGCTGCTTGCATGGCTTGATGTTACAAACCCTATGCAGTGACTGTAAGATTTACCCTATGCAGTGACTGTAAGATTTGAAGAAAGGTTTTATTTATGAATATTGTAGAACGTGTGGCTGGAGTATTCAGGGTTTGAAGATTGTTAGCATGTTTTTTTTCTGGCTTGTATTTCGATACCCAAGGCCAGGTACAGACATAGACCCGAGCCAACACAGCTGAGGAAGAGGGGTGCACAGAGGGAGCTCTTACCCCCCTTTCCCCAGCCAACTGTCAGGAGCAGCAGAGGGTCCTACCTTGGTCCACCTCAGACCCAAGCCAGCATAGCTGGGGTGGAGCCCATGCAGCAGGGCCTTCTCTCCCCTGCTGCCTGGCCCAGCTGGCTAGCATGGTCCCCAGCCCCACCAGCAGCTGGCTGTCAGGTTTTGCAGGGTGTGGAGGCCACTGATTCAGGTCTGTGGGGGCCAGGTCCATTCAGCAGGGGCTTCCACTCCTCTCCTGCCACTGCTGACAGCTGGCTTGGGAGGAGCCATGCTGGCCAGCTGGGCCAGGCAGCAGGGCAGGTGGGGAAGCTTCCACCAAACACCCTCCCTGCCCAGTTGTTGGGGGGAGAGGGCACTAGTAGGCGGCTGGGTAGAGAGGCCACACTGGCCAGAGGTGGCGGCTGCTTGGCTGGGCTCACCATTCTCCAGCTGCCTGCTGGGAGGCCTGTGGGAGCACACCTGAGCTCAGAGAACAGTTCAACGTGCATGTGGCACCACAGACATGTTTGCTGCAACACAAACTGCGCAGCAATGCTTGTCTGGACACTGCCATTGTGAGCACAGAAAAGGACCCAACTCACTGAAACAAGCTTCCATAACAGACACAGTGGTAATACTGAAAGTGCAACTTAAAGCCCTAGGCAGACAAGGTTCCTTGGGTGAATTTGATATCTTTTATTAGACCAACCCAAATGGTTGGAGAATAGTTATTAAGCAAGTTTTCGGGTTCAAAAACCCTTGGTCAGGCTAAGGACGCTGCAGCAGTTGCTGCGTGCTCTTCCTGGATGGAATCCCTAAAAAAAAAAGCCCTAAAATTTTAAAAAGTTTGTAACAAAGCCCTTCCCTAGCCAACCTTTACATTTTTATATGAATTTGTCTAGTCAGTTTGTTCTTCTAACTTTGATACGGAGGTGGCTGCATAGTGGTGGCGAGACCTACCTCCCAATCCTCTTAAGTAATGCTTTCCTTAACTGGGAGCTGCAGAAGCAGATAAAAATATGCAGAATAAAACAAATCTGATCACTATCTCCTGACAAAGATTAAGAGTTGCAACGTCATCGGGCTCTATGACCCTGTTCTACTTCCAGTACTCTAACTTTCAGGATTTTTTTTTTGTTTTAATACTGCAATAAAAGCTCTTTCCAAACTGTTTTTGGGTTTAAACCAGTTTCATCTTTCAACTATCTGCAATATTGTCAAACAGATCAGAGATCCTTCACTAGGTGTAATAGATGGCTTGCTTGAGGTTAAGCATTTGCTCTAGGGATATTTTGGATCATGTTTCCCAGAGAAGAGTGAAATGTCTACCACAATTTTATAGATTCTTTAAGCATAAGCAATCACAGTCCAGAGTAATTTTGCCTTTTGGAAAAGGTTTTAAATCCAGTCAAATCTGTGCTCCTTTTTAACTTTTAGAGGTATATGAAATATTTAGACTTACACTAGTTGCATACAGTGTGCTTATGCCAAGTCAAGTGGTGACATCACACCTTATTACACTACCGTTTCATACCAATTTACCTACAAAGGACCACATAAGCTAGAAAAACTGGGTAAAACCAGAGAGCTTATATAGGTATTTTGTAATAGGGAAGGAGGGAGTTAAAAAGCTTGATTACAGAGAAACAAGAACAGAATTCATCAAAAAAGTAAAAACATAAAATAATTAATGTTTAATTATATTCAAATATATCAGCTCTCTTCATAAAGAAAAAAAAAGTGTGCGCAACAGAGAAAGTAGAATACAAAAATTATTTCACTTGTACCTCTAAGAGGTAATTGCAAGGGAAGTTTGCTTTATTTACAAACTATGCTCCAGCCTTTATCAAGACAGGGATAGAAACATTAAATTTTAACCCAACTAGCATAACAAATTAAGATACCACATTTATTGAAAATAAAAATAGCTATTCATCTAAATGTCCTGATCTTGCAAAGTTTTGCGGAGGCACAAGGGCCTGCCCATGCATTATTAGTTGAAGGAGAGGGGTCCAAACTCCTCATTAGAAAAAAGATCGGCAAGGTAAGCTGCTCTGAAACAATGGAGGCTTACTCATTTTTATCTCCTGTAAAGGTACATGGAAAAAAAGTAACTACATTTAAAAAAAAAAAAAGATAATATTTTACAAAAGAAGAATTAAATGCAAGAGCCAGTAGGGTAAGAAGAGCCTACTTCTTAGGCTACAAGTTATGATTATGTCAGCAGAAACTCATGATTCATTACCTCACAGTCATCATTCGTTAGAAAAAGGAACATGAAAGGCTTTTAAAATTTATTTTCTTCTATCACACATAATAAGTTGCAGTATATACATCTATAAACTCCAGATGTTAAATTGCATGACTCAAACAGCAACGTTATATTACAAATCTAAACATACAAGTACTATTAAAGCAGTATTTCCTGACCCTTTGTAAATGGATGAATATGCGCCCATTTCCATAAACAGCTTAGATGGCATGCTACTAGCATACAGTAGTAACTTCATTTATATGTCCTCCAGACTTCGCTTGATAGCTTCTTGCAATTCTGCATCTTGCTCTGAATAAGAAGATTAGATTTTCAAATTGTGGGTTGGCAACTCATTATGTACATACTTATGTCAATATCACTTAATGAAGAAATACTTGCTGCTTTAAAACTGCTGTGTGCAATCACAGTCAACCTTATCAAGACAGGATGTAGCACCAATAGGTAAGGCAATTTTCATACTATGTATTCAGAATTCAAAAATGTGCGAAGCACCATTGACTGGAATGTGCCAATTCTTGCATTAGGACACTATTAGTTAAAGGTATGCAGTAGAGGCATTTGTTATAAATATTAGATTGAGGAACAAAAATGAACAGAAAAAGCCAACTATAAAAATAAATTAACAAACTCAAAAGATGTGTAAAATAGAAGAGCTTCAGTAAAACAGTCCACTTCCCAGTCAATAGGTATTCTAAGCACAAGATGTGCAATCATAGCAGACACTGTTGCTGCTAGTTTCATTAGCAGGGCCAAGAAATGAGCAGAGAAAGAAACAATGAACTCTAGCTTTTGTAGTGCTCCATCCAAATCAGAAATAGAACATGTTGGTAAAGAAGTGCAGAAAAGCTGGTACTGCATTGGCCTCTGCAGATAAAGTTGACATATCTAAAACTACTATTAAAGCTCCTTTCATAACCACAAAATACACACACAAGTGTACTGAACTTGTGCTTGTTCACATAGTTTAGTACTGCTTCAGGTACTGAGCTAATTAATCAATAATATAATTACGCCTCTGTTTTAGAGGGCCACAGCCAGGCTCCCAATTACAGACAGTTTAAAATGAAGGCTGAGTAGTTTGTGACAATGATGGTAATCTAATTATTGCCATGAAAGCGTTGATCATATTTAGTACAATAAACATTTAAAACTTTTTTTTTTGCCAAATTCAGGTTATTATTCTAGACCTGGTATAATCTGGATTTAGATCAGGACATGGAATTGAAACCATTACAATTGTACTGATGGACAAGCTCCTGCTCAACTACATTTAATACTGCCAACAGTGAGGATCAACCATGCATTCAACTGGTTTAGGTCCTGCATGGAGGCAAGGTCCAAAAACAAAGAATCTACCACAGCTAGGACTCCTCAATGAAGTCCTACATAGATGATTTTTTTCTCTATTTCCATTCAACTTCTACCTGTAGCCAGTAGCAGAACTGTTAGACCTACTAAAAGTGTCCACTGATTTTACTATACCTTATTATTTATGATGTGCCAGACACGAACAGTTTTTTTATTGTAAGAAAATTTTTAAAAAAAGGTTATGGAGAGATGAGTGTTATACCTAGTTAAGGGAAGGAGGAGTTGTCAGCCAGTCCAGTAACGGATCACTTAAACAGCACTAAGTTACTGTGGGATAAGTTAGGGATAATGGACCCTCTGTTCATGTCTACTTACTGCGGGGAAAGGAGCAGAGACAAAAGAGCTACCAAAAAGTAGACTGTGGATGGTTAGTGTCCCTACCCCCTTCCTGTGGGCTTCTAACTGTATAAACTACTTGTCTGTCCATTCTCTAAGGAGGGGCTGAAAATCTATTTAACCTAAGAGCCTACCTTTAGTTTTTCATATGCTGCCTTCCTATCAATTGGATGTTTCTTTTTGAGAAACTGATCAGCAGCAGCATAATACATTACATGGCAAATGAAAAACAAATCACAGAATGAGAACACTGATTCTTGCAACTAAATCTAGAGTAATTATACCAAAGTAGCTCCTGAACTCTAGCCATATTTAAAGAAGCAATACTAATATTCATAAAGCAGTCTAGAATACCTGCCAAGACCTTTAGAAGCTATGCTTAGTAGTATATGGAAAATCTAACTGTTGGCAGTTGTAGCCAGCCTGGGCTCTGGGCAGCTGTAGCAAGCAGCAGGCAGGCTGCAAACAGCTTCACCAGGCTCCGCAGCTGCAGCATCAGCTCCATGCTGGCAACAACTGCGTGTACACCTTGGGGCAGACAGCAGGGCAGCACAGCCTGCCCCAAGGTGCATGTGCAGTCGCCACCAGCACAGAGCTGATGCTGCAGCTGTTTGCAGCCAGCCCGGCACAGCCGTCCAGAGCCCAGGCTGGCTACAAACAGCTGTTACAAACAGCTGTGCCGGGCGCCAGAGCCCTACCATCACCTCTGCGCCAGGAGCGGGGGAGAGACCGAGGCTGTGTTGCCTCAGGCCCCTCCCCCACTGTCCGTTCCCACGTGCGGGTGCATGCGCTGGTACAGAATGGATGCCAGGGCTCTGGAGCCCGAAACAGCTGTTTGGAGCCTCCTGGCTGCAGCCAGCCCCGGCTCTGGGTAACTGCTGCCAGCCACAGAGCCCGGGCTGGGGGGCACTGGCTGCCCCAGTACACTCCGGCACCTTGCAAGGTAGGCATTGTGGGGGGTTTCAGAACGCTGACCAAAAAATGTTGCCTACCCCAATCTAGTCCAATCCCCTACTCAAAGCAGGAGCATCCCCAACTAGATCATCCCAGCCAAAGCTTTGTCTACCTGGGTCTTCAAAGCTTCCAGGAATGGAGATTCTACAACCTCTCCGGGAAACCTGTTCCAGCGCTTTGCTACCCTCCCGTGAAAAAGTTTTTCCTACTATCCAACCTAAAATTCCCCTGCTGCAACTTGAGACCATTACTCCTTGTTCTTCCATCTGCCACCTCTGAGAACAGTCTAGCTCCATCCTCTTTGAAACCCCGCTTCAGGTAGTTGAAGGCTGCTGTTAAATCCCTCCTCCCTCAGTCTTTTTGTCTCCAGACTAAATAAGCCCAGTTCCCTCAGTCTCTTGTCATAAATCATGTACCCCCCACCCCCTAACCATTTTCAATGCCCTCCACCAGACTCTCTCCAATTTGTCTATATCCTTTCTGTAGCGGGAAGCCCAAAAACTGGACAATACTCCAGATGCAGTCTCACCAGTGCTGAATAGAGGGGAAGAATTATTTCCTTGGACCTGCTGGCAATGCTCTTACTAACGCAGCCCACTATACTGTTAGCCTTCTTTACAATAAGGGCACACTGTTGGCTCATAGTTGGCTTATTGTCTACTGTAACCCCCAGGTCCTTCTTTGAGGAGCTGCTGCTTAGCCAGTCAGTTCCCACCCTGTCCTGGTACATGGGCTTGTTCTGTCCTAAACGTAGGACTTTGAACTGGTCCTTATTGAACCTAATGAGTTTTTCTCAGTCCAATCCTCCAATATGTCAAGGTCTCTCTGAATCTTATCCCTACCCTCCAGTGTCTCTGAATCTTATCCCTCCC
This sequence comes from Alligator mississippiensis, assembly GCF_030867095.1. Taxonomy (NCBI): domain Eukaryota; kingdom Metazoa; phylum Chordata; order Crocodylia; family Alligatoridae; genus Alligator; species Alligator mississippiensis. The sequence goes on along the minus strand of NC_081824.1, from coordinate 51,380,382 downwards.
CACAGCTTTGTATCATCTGCAAACTTGCTGAGGGTGTACTCCATTCCATCTTCCAAATCATAGATAAAAATATTGAACAAGACAGGCCTGAGGACCATCCCCTGGGGTACTCCACTTAATACCAGCTGCTGACCAGACATAACTATATACACAAAGGGCAGGTTAAGCTAACTGCATGCAAATTTACAGCTTACTTCTAAACCAGCTAGAATTGCTCAGCCAAGATCTATTGTTTAACTCTGAACTAATTAAATACATGTGTTTCAGGAATAATGCCACTGAAGTTAATGGAGTCAAACTAATTAAGACTGGTATGAAGTGACATCCCCAAAAATCAGGCCCTTGATCCTCTAGGGAGGGCCAGTGAAAGTTGAGTCAGTTGGCATCCTTTTCTGACTAGTGCACACACTTTTCTTTATTTTGCAATGGTGCTTATTGTTCATAAATGCTCAATGAACCAAAGAAATGTAATTAAACTATTTGACACTGCATTCTTTAACAGACGTTTGACACAAATTATGATTTATAATTCAGTTTCTAATTCTCTAATCAACAGGTACTCTCTGAAATAAGTGAAATGAAAATTAAAACATACCTTCGTGTTTCTTTGTTTCTTCTAAACTCATCTGCACTGTCTTTTTAATATCTTCATCTTCACTGTCTGAAACAAATACATAGAAAAAAATATCCGTTCAGATTTATATGCTGCCCTCCCAAAATAAAAGGTTGAAGACAGCTTAAAAATGAAATAAATCAGGGGTTTTCAACCTTTTTCAATCACTGCCCCCCCAGGCAGCCAGCCGCAAAGCCGTGTACCCCGGCTGCCGAGCTAGAAGAAGGGTGGGGTTCATGCGACCATATGCAGAGCAACAGCAGCTGCAGCGTGCAATCCCCCTCTCATCCCCCCCCTCCCCCCGTGTCCAAGTGGGCGGGCAGCACCCGGGAGGCAGTGTGGGATGATGCATGGTAATGCTACATCCCCACACGCCCATGCGTACCCCCTGGGGCCTTCTCAAGTACCCGAGGGTAAGCGTACCCCCGGTTCACAACCCCTGCAATAAATTATAAAAAGTTACATATGTTAAAAGATGTGTGTAATACATTCTCTAAACAATGCCCCAGAACTGAACTCCACCTGCTCAAAACCTGGGCTCTAACATTACTTTTAGATGTCCAGGACCCAACGTGAGGGGGTGGCTGATCAATTCCATGGACAGATCATGGGGCCGACCACCATTTTCAAGGACTCATGTCAGCACCCCCCACCCCCACACACACACCTCTGGCTGGCCAAGGGGCCCTGGTGACCCCACCTCGGATTGGTGGAGGACTGTCCATCTTACAACCCCACTCCTTGCCACTGACTGCATGAGGGCTGTCATGTCACCCTGCTCCTCACCACAGACTGGAGGAGAGGGTGGGGCTGCATGATAGGCAGCCCTCTCAGCCAGTCAGTAGCAAGGGGTGGAGGCAGCAGTCATCTTGCTTGCTCACCTTCATGCTGGCAGCCCCCTTTGTGCCAGGCTGCGTGGTCAGGACTGCTGGCTCCCACTGGGAAACCATGATTTTATTTTTAGCAGGTTTTATGTTTTTCTTCTCCCCCCAACCACAGATTTTGTGGATAATTGCCCAATTTTGCAATTTCTGCAAAAACCATGCAAGCATGATTTGAGTAGGTCCCTATCATAGTATATGATAATGCAACCTGCTAAAGAGAAGTTGCCCTGAACTTACACTAGGAAAAGTGGTTGTTTTTAGGTTAAATTAATTTAGCTCACATAAGCTAAACGCACTTTTTCTATTCTAGGTGAGGACTTCCTAAGGCTGGCTTATCACTGGTATTTTTCAGGTAAGAGGGAGCTGACTCGCAGAAAACAATGCCCAAGGAGTTTTCAGAGTCTTTAGGCCTGCTTAATATTGTCATCATCTCCCAGACAACATCATCTCTTGAATGTATCATATGTAGTTCTGCCTGTATGGCTATGAAGTCCAATTTTACACAGGAGGAGACATATTAAGTTGCAGATGATTGTCTGCAATATTAAAAGACATTTAGAGACACTGCTGCTTAACCATCAGATCACAAAGATACGGCTGCCATTCACATGAAAGTAAGTGACAGGTAGATTGCATTCAGCAGTGACAAGAGCATAACCGCAAGGCTGTTGGATAATGAAGGATATCAGGGGATGGTAAGGAATTCCAAAAGCTCCAATTCCAGAATTTCCACAGTATATCCAAGTGCCTGGTGGGCATTGGTTTCGGTGTATTCCCCACACCTCACCCCCTGCAATTTTTCCTTTAAAAGGATCTCAGTAAATAGGCCACATGCCTGAGGAATCGGGAATGATCAAGATCATTAGTTACACCTTATATCATATTCCTTGGTTTTATTTTCATATTGTTAGCAATTACTATTGTGGGGATTATCTTCTTGGATAAGGGGGTCTTATACTAAACCAGTGGCTCCCAACCTATTTTTGCTGTGACCCTAAATCCAGGTTGCAACCCCCTCCCCTGCTGCCAACTCACTCATGCCCAGCAGCACCAGCAGAGCCTGGGCTGGGCCAGGATCACAGGGGGCAGCAGTGGATAGAGCTGTATAGACTGTGCACTGGGAGACCCCCTGCAACCCAGATTTGGGTCATTCCCCGAGGTTGGGAGCCACTATGCTGAATTAAATAAAGATCAAAACCTTTTTTTGCTGCGACCCTAAATCCAGGATGCAACCCCCTCCCCTACTCCCAACTCACTCATGCCCAACAGCGCCAGCAGAGCCTGGGCTGGGACGGGACCACGGAGGGCAGCAGCGGAGAGAGCTGTACAGACTGTGCACTGGAAGAGACCTGCAGGCAGCAGGGGTGGACCCAAAAAACAGAAGAGTTGAACCAATTACTCCACCCCTTTATTTCCTGGGATGAGCACTAATAGCTTCTGGCATTTTTACATGTGCTCTAAGGGTGAGGGGAAGCGCTTTAATTAGAGCAGTTCTCAGAGACTCTAATTAAAAATCGCCCATAGTATCTCGTGTATCCCTGGGCTTCCAAATGGCAGAGGGGGTGCTTTAACTAAAGCTTGAACGAGCTTTAAAGTGCCCATACCTTCATTTTGAAGCACAGGAATGTCAATACATGAGATGCAGAGGCTGCTGGAGACATGTTAAATCAGAATCAGTAATTATAGTGCGAAGCAGCCTCCCCACACAACTACAGGTACCCTGAGACTCTGAAAAGACTGACTCATGGCAAGTAGGAGAACGTAGTTAGATCAAATATGTCCTATTTCAAGCCAAGGTCTTCCTGATAAAATCCTCCGAGCAAGTTATCTGGGAAACCTGACAGAGGACCCTCCTGAGTAGGTGAAGCTGAAGACTTCAAACTAGTGACTTATCTGTAGAACTAATCAGCATAAAGCTATACCAATGCTATCTTAAAAGTAATCAGGTAGGGTCACTTGATTCAGTGGTCCCCTTCAAATAGCTGATGAAGGTATCAGCTTCCTGTGAGGGGACTGCCATCATAACAGGTGTTAACAGATCACGTCAACTGTCTGCAAAACTCCTGTATTTTCTTAGCTCGCCCTTAGATTACTCCAAGACTCACCTTTTCACAAAAAATACTGTGGCTTTAGTGACTGGATGCACTATACTGATGATCGGGGTCAGCAACTTATGTTCATGGGCTGACTCTACGGGGCAGCCACTCTGCCCGTTCAGGGGGCTTTGCTTGTGTTATGGTGTGGCCAAGTAGCAGGGAGGAAGTAGCAGTACAAACAGCCAGGTGCTAGTACCAGCCTGCCACACACCTGAGCTGGGTTACTCTGGCCTACCACTGGAAAAATATCGCTGAATGCTGATCAGAAGCGACGTGAATGCTCCTATTTTTCATTTGAATATGAAGGCATAGCATTATATTCTGAAATAAGAATCAAGTAATTGTAAGGAGGGGCAGGATTAATTTGAGATTTTGAAGACGTGCCACATTTAGCCTTGCCTACCTGAGAAAATTTTTGCCAGTTGTACAAGCAAAGCCTCTCTGTGAAACAGTTATTCTAAAATAAGAGCAGTTTTTTGAGTTATGATTAACCAAATTAAGATCAGAAGAGCATTAAACAAGGGTGGAGCTTTACAGAACAGCAGGTGTTCCACAGGAACTGCCCATGTGTCCAGAACTTATTCCATACTCAATGAAAACTAAACTGTACTAATTAAGCCCTCAAAAGAGGAGCAACTATTATAGGTCAAGTCCTGCCTTTTACTTCAGCCTAACTGGTTTCTGTTCTTATGCCCAAAGCCACTTTTATACCAAGAATAAGAGTACCTGTGGTGGGGTATATTAGTATAGGTTTAAAATAACACCAAAAGGTCCAATCTCTTTTATTGATCCTCAACAAGATAGGATCAATAAAATATGAAATAAACCTGTATTCTATAGGGATTAATCAGTAATTTTCCCCCTTCTGTAGAAACAAAATAATCTAAGGGTCTCCTATACATTCCACAGTCTCCCCAAGAACCACATTTACCCCCTTTTCCTTTTTCTGGACAGTTTATACCATAAAGGGAACTACATGTGTTTATTTTACCCAAGTCTCCGCACAAGCTGCCACCACACAGTCCTCCCAGGGTGATGCTTGCTTCCAATCAGTGCCAACTTGTCTGGTCTCAGATGGTAACATCACACTACTACCATTTCATTATGCAAATAAGTTCATGTTTGTCCACAGACCATCGTCCCCCCTGAGCACACTTAGAACAAGGATTAAAGGCCCCAAGTGTGATAGCATTCTGAAAATTGACAGAAAATCCTGAGATCACCTGAAAAGGGGTGTATTAGGAACAGAAATGTTAGACTGTCTACATCAGAGGGGGCAAGAATTTTTGTGGGTGACATCTTCTATGGTTGCATGGCTAATGCAGAACAAAGAAAGGATTAGGGGCCTGGGAAGCAAGACTTACAAGGGAAGACTGAAAGAACTAGGGTTTTTAGCCTGGGAAAGAAGACAATTTGGGATTGGAGGGGGGGGGAGAGGGGCGGTGCACACGGGACGACACTGATAACAGCTTATTACAAAGAGGATGTAAATGGGCTTTTTTCTGGGGCTGTAGGGGACAGGGCCAGGAACAATGACTTCAAGCTGCAGCAAAGGAAATTTAGAATGGAGATTAGGAGGAACTTTCTGACTATGAGGATGATCAAGTACTGGAACAGGCTAATTAGAAAAAAAAAATCTCCATCCCTTGAAATTTTCAAGAGCAGGCTAGACCAATGCTCGGCTGGGATTGTTTAGTTAGGGATGTTCCAGCCTTGAGCAGGGGGCTGTACCAGATAGATGTATAAGCTTGTGAGGTCCCTTCTAGCCCTGCTTGCCTATGAAACTATAGTTGGAATGAAGTTAGACAGGCTTTCATATGCAAAGCATTCATGAGATCAATGCCTTCTTCCCTGTAAACAGAACTACTGGTTGATGAGGATATTTAATGCTTGAGAAATTCAGGAACATCGTCTCAAATCAGTGAAATGTAAGAACTCAAGTTTAAGCATGTATTCCTAAGGAAATAAATGCGTTGTTTGGACATGTGCCATCCATAATCATTTGATACTGCTCTGCAGTTTGTTTTTTAATTTGGTTCATCTGCCACTCATCCCAAGCTCTCACTGAGCCCCGTTATTAGCTATAACTGTCCTTCTCCTTAGCCACCCTTGTTACTCAAACTCCACAATTCCACACAGCTTTACTTGCTCCTCTCTAAATCTCAATCTCACTTCTTTCCAACATTATCGCAGAGTAGAAAAACCATTCTGAACTTTGTGAATACTAGAATTCACAAAGTTTAAGAGTGGACGTTTTCTGGATATTAGAGTAGTACATAAAATTCAGCCTGCATTTTTACAACCCACTCATTTTGCTCCCTCAGCTGTCTGAATAGAAATGCCACTGCTGCTCCCAGCCAGTTGGTTTTCGAGCAGGAAATCAAAATGAGGTGCTTATATTTTGGGCAGAAAAATCAGCTTCCCCACTTAAGACATGCACCCCAATTTTGGGGGCTTGATTTTTGTGAAAAAAAGTGTGTAGTATGTGGGAAAATAATGGTATACCATTATTTTGGATGTGGGAATATTCCTTGTTAGCTATTCTTAGAACAAGCTCATAAGGAATTATAGAATTATAAAACATATTGATGCTATTATTCTTAGCTTCCTGTTATTCCCCTATAGTTAAACAGTATAATCAAAAGGTATCATACATGCATAAATTAACATATTTTATAGCAGTTACCTTAAAAACCCAGCACAGTTATTAATGACTCTATGGGATGATTAAAACTGGCATGATGAGCAGCCACCTGTAGGTGCCTGAGTGGGTGAAAGGCTGTTGGGAGATGGAGCCCTGTGCACTGGAACAGGAGCTGCCCAGCTGCAGCTTTGCCCCTTCCCCCACTGCAGCTGGCTAGGCCTGTGAGTGTCCCCACAGCCACCACCCTTCCCTGTACTACAGGGGCAAGGAGGAGGAAGAGCCACTTTGGGTTCCAAAAAAAACTGTGAAATTCAGATCAACACAGACTACAAATTCAGAGAACGATGGTTATGGTGATTTCAGTTGAATCCTGTTACTGGTGATTAGCATATCAGAAGTGTGGGAACAAGGAGTACCAGCCACTTTAGTCAAACAGGTTGAAAATACTACTTTCCCAAATTCAGCACACAATTTAACAAGCAAGTCCAATAAATAATGGGTATAGCTTATTAAGACTGTGCAGAATGCAATTCTGAACCCAAAGGGTGTACTGAGTAAGGCCAGGAAACCCAGATGTTATATTCTACAAGAAGTGGCAGGCAGGAACAACACAGCAGGGGGAGGGGGAGTCAGAAATATGAATATTGGGTAATAAAGCACCAAGGATAAACAAATCATAGCTGTTGTTCTCAATGTTAGTATCCATTTATTTTACTGGATGGATTCTGCTCATTCTTTATGTACTACCTTTTGTGGTATCTGAAATGCTATTTAATAAGGCACACATCATGTCTCCATCTATGTGATGAGGATTTAGAATGTGAGCTGATCGATGAGTCAACTTAAACTGCTTCTCCAGTTCTAGAAAACTTTGGTCTCCAGAAAGAACGGTAAAAGGAATTTGTTTGGGGAGGTGTTCATCCAGACGGCCAGCCTAGATAAGAATAAGGAAGAAATTAAAACATTTTAGGTGTCAGACAGTATTTTGATATAAATAAGTTTTCTGGAGAAAAATTTCTTCTTAAATGTCACATTTAAAACAATTTCCTTTTCTATTGCCAGACTCTGCTTTGTTGTTGTTATAGTATGAATTCTACTAAGTAATCAGAGATCCATACAAAAAATAAGATAACCATATAAATGTCATTAGAGAATACATTCACTCTGAATATTCAGTTCTCTGCTTAGCATAAAACAAGACTCTCCACTAATATTTGCATTTCTAACATAACAGAAGGAACACACTCATGGAAACTGTTGACATCTGAACTTAATATACAACATTAAAAATAAATATATCTTGATGCAAGCACTAGCATGATTTACATGGACAAGAACAATGGTATGAAACTTACTGTCAGCATGGGATTTTCATAAATACTTATCAATGGCTAAACTTTGCTCTTATCACTGCTTCAATATTTTCTAATATTGAACAAAAACGTTTGCAAATTCCACCAATGAACTCAATTTAATTGGCCTAATCATCTCCCACCCACCTTGTTCCAAATAGCAAAATAACCAGCAACCAGACACAGTATTATAACATACTTGCATGCAGAGTGCAAAGTCTGCGGCTTCTCTTCTGGTCCCACAACGTGGATGAAGGAAGAAACATCCTATCTTATTAAGATAATCAAAGATTTTGCACTTATCTGGAGGCTTCCAGTTGCTACATCCTCCTAAACAGTGAAGCAAAAATAGATGCATGTCATTACAAGCCAACAGTAAAAAGAGCAAGTTACTAACATTTTTTTTAACCAATTGTGGTGTATTATTAAATACAAACATTGACAAAAGTAGTATCCTGAATTCTCAAAAGAACTTGCCTATGACCCTCAGTAAAACTTTTCAAGTTAGTTTTTATATCAATTTCTTGGTTACTCCTGGACAAGCCATCATATTTATAAACATGAACCATTTCAATTTATCTCAAATCACTGCGTCACCAAAATAAAAAATGCTTAATGCAATTTATCTGAAGTTACTATCATGCAGTGTTATTCCCACAAGAAAACTGGGTAATATATTTTCAACAAAACTATTTAAATGGTGGGAGGAGGGGATTAGCATAATTAGTTTAATAAATGTGTACAGCCTGTTTCTGTTTATAATATCCATAGTTCCAAACACTGAAGCTTCCAGAAGGGCCAGCCTGAAGGAAAAAAGCCCTCAATAAGAGTTGTGATCACCTAATACTGTAAATCAAAGTATCTTATTGGTCAGAGAAAATATGCAGAAATCACCAAGGAAATTCCTCAAATCAGTTCTCTTCCCATTATCCCTCCTACTCTCCAGGTCACAGCTATGTGTTATTTATTATGCACAGAAGTGAAAACTTCTATTATGAAAGGGTTATTCAATAATTTAAAAGAAAATGCAAGGGCATTTTGTAGCTATCATATAATAGTATTCTTTATCAGTTGCATGAGTATGTTAATAATTTGCAATACATCATTTTACGTTTTTTGTAGGTTGCTGCTAACTCCATAGGCTACATCCTATTCCACCAATTAAGCACGCAAGCAGGATGACTTAGAATTACGATTAGTGCTGTAACAACAGACTTAAGAAACTTTAAACAGCAGAGAATAGGCTCCTGCCCCAGGTTGGTTTATTCAAGTGATCTAACTCTGGGTATGAAGAGGATCATGTTCTTTGCCCTTCTTGGTTCTACAAAGCTCTACTAGACCATTTGTGCCTTTTTGTTAAGCACTTATTGGTGTTTCCTGAAATAATCTTTACCTTGAAATCCCCAGATAAATGTCCCTTGGTTCAGGCTAGCCGGAAGACGAGTGAAAAAACTTCCCCAATTGTCTAAATCCACCAACACAATGTGAGTCATGGTCTTGAGGTAGTCAAAATCTGGCAGCTCACTGTCTTCAACTGTATAAAATATACACTGTGAGTGTACCCAAATTTGTTTAAACTGAACATTAAATTTCAGACATGTTTGCAAAAATAAACTCCCAAATAACTGTAAACGAGAATTATGGTCAGTACTATTACTACTATTGTAGTACTATTACTACTGATATTACTCGGGCTAGGTATCAGGAGGAGCTACTTCACAGTCAGGGCGGCTAGGATCTGGAACAAACTTCCAAGAGAAGTGGTGTTGGCTCCTACCCTGGGGGTCTTTAAGAGGAGGTTGGGTGAACACCTTGCCAGGGTCGTTTGACCCCAGTACTCTTTCCTGCCATGGCAGGGGGTCAGACTTGATGATCTGCTCAGGTCCCTTCTGACCCTACCAACTATCAAACTAAACAGAATGATTTCCCTAGCGATTTTTTAGTCACTTGGAATTTATATGTAGCACTGACACTGCTCCATGTAGAAGTCTGTTTGGAGCTCTGTATGTTTCTATGTCTGTCTTGATCACAAAATTGGAAGTACTCAGCACTGCTCCATTGATCTGGACATCAAAGCCAAGTCTTGAATCACACCTATACCAGCTATTTGCTTTTGTTTCTAGAAGCAATAAAGTAGTGAGGGTGGAGTAAAAAGAATGTTCAAGTTTAGTTCTTAGAGTTAAAATTACAACTTTAAAACTATGAATGGAACCATTTTTTCTGTGTGCAAACTGGAGATGTGCATGATAGATAGTCTTCTGCATTTTTGGTTTTTACCAAATTTCACCGATAAATTACCTGATTTTTTTTGATTTTTTTTTTAACTGAAGTTATTTGGTTTTTACTGATTTAAACCTGTTTTCACACGCCCCCCCGTGCCTCGTGGGACCTGTGCAGTGGCGGGAGCTGCGAGACCCTCCCCACGCCCCCAGACGAGCCGCAGCTCTGCCCTGTGCCCTGCCCTGGTTAGACAGCACCTTGCAGGGCAGGCATGAAGGTCCTGAGGGGTCCATCCCCACCAAAGCTGGCCCCGCACTGGCCCCCCTGTTCTGGGCCACTGAGTGGTGCGGGGCCAGTGCCGAGCTGGGGGGGGAAGGGTTCTCCCCAACAGACTTTCCCACCCATGGGGTGCATGTGCAAATGCAAACTTGCTCTCAGCGCCCCCAAATTTATTTTTTTCCCCAATTTAAACCAATATTTTTTTCTTTTCTTCCTTTTATCCTGATTTCAACCTGGTTTTTAAGTTTGGAATATAAAACCTGAAAAATTCCCCCAATTTTTTTTGAAAATAAGAACTGAAAATACAGAATACTAATGACAGAATACAGGTTCTACTAAACAACTGCTATACAAGTGAACTACAGCAGTGATTTTTCTACAGAGTATGAAAAATACAAAGAATTTCCATATACCTTCATTAGGTTCTGGCGAATGCGTTTTCTTACTTCTTCCTTTCTTTCCATCTATGGGTCCCTTTAAAGAGGGAGATATTGATCTTTTCGGAAACTTTTCAGAAAGCTTCAGTTTGTCGGGCTTCTTACTCACACAAGCACCGCTTGCTGTGAATTTGAAGACATTGCTGTCTTTTTTTGAACTGAACTGTGTTGTATCAGGCTTCTGCAAGAAGCAATGTTTATCATGATAGTGTTGATGGGCACTCTTAAGATCAGTAAAATTTTTGCTGCATGCACTACACTTCACAACATACATCTCTTGGTTGCATTTCTGTGTTGGGTGACTGCTGAGGTGGTCATTCAAGTCTGCATAATTTTGTGCTGTTGCTGTACAGAAGCAACAGCGAAACCACAGATTTCCTTTTTTTAGCATGTTTTTCAGACAAATATCATAATCTATCTTTCTACTTGCTTTTGAGATGTAATCTTCTCGGCAGCCACAGCTTAGATAGTTTTCTTCTTCTAATGGCAAAAAATCTTCTTCAATTTTTATTGATGCTTCAGTTTGGTCAGACACAAACATATAATCCATGCTATGGGAAGACTTATAATGTGTTAGAAATTCTTCTTCAACATCAAAAAAGAGATTCCCACAAATACCACAATAATATTTAACCTGTACTTGTTGATTGTGGTGCGTCTGGCAGTGTCGGTATAGTGTTTCTATTTTACGAAAGTGATTTTTGCACAATCCACAGCAATACCTGTGAAATTCATGGCTTTCTAAAGACATGCAATGCTTTTTAACACTACCTTCAGAATCAAACATTTCCTCACAAATGCGGCACTGCCATTTTCCTAAAATGGGATTTTTCCCAAGGGACTGCTCCATAGAGATAGTAACGGTTTCTTCACATTTAACTGAGGTACTACAAACTGTGTCAGAAGATAGCATAGATTCATCTTCTAGAGCTTCTTCCTGCTCAAAATAGTAACCATGTCCACCATGAAATTCAGTCACATGTGCCATAACATTCTCTTCTTTTGATAAATCTGCATTACATGCTCGACACCAGAAAAGGAAATTAGTCAAGTGTGCCCCTCCGTGGAACCGACTCATATGGAGACTGATAATGCTTGAGTTTTCAGCAAGCTTCCCACAAACCGCACATTTATAACAGATTCTATTTGCTGAAAAAATGTGTTTTTCTACTGACTCTTCAGAAGAAAACTTCAAAAAACATTCACAAAACCAGGCTTTTATTTTGCATGTATCATCTTGACCTAGTTTTACTCCAACTTCCTGATTTTTGTTTTCTAAATTATTCTTCTGTTTTGAAATGGCAGACTTATTTTCATTAGCGGACTCACTCAAAGTCAATGGTCTCTTAAGTAGTGATGATTTTGACCGATTTATTGTCTGGCTGATGCGAGACAGATTTTTCTTTCTTCCATTGATATGACAGAAAATCAAGATAGACTCTTCGATTGTGGTAATAATTTTAACCTTGTGCTGAGTTGTTTGGTTATGCTGTTTGATCTGGTTCTCATCAGCAAAGAGCTTATCACAATTTTGACAGCGACCTCTTGCTACAAATATTTCTGCCACCTGGGAAATGCTCTTCTCCGACAGTACTACAGGGCCAGAATTTCGACAACGAGTTCTAAATTGGACATAAATATAAAGACACATTCAGAGCTTTAAACACTTCAAATTTCAGCTGCACCTACACAGTAAGCCTCTTAAATACCCATCCATTTCTTACCACCAACTGCATTAACAGAGAAATAATATTCTTTCTATATGTATTTTAACAGGTTTAATTGCATACTGACAAAATGATCCCATACCTAGCAATGTTTTATCACTGTACTAAATGAAGTGCTAGTACCATATATAGACCACTGAATATTCACTACCTAGAAAATACCTGTTAAAGAAATCAAGCAACCAAAAACCCCTCTGTATTTCTGTTGTACATTTTTAACGCCTCAGTACTCTACCAAATTAGGGCTCACCCATGCTGGGAACAGCATCCTTTGCTTCCAGATTAGAGGCACTTAAGCACAACATTGAGGGAATATACTCAAGCTGAAAGGCCTATTACGGGCACTCACTGGCACTAGGCTGTTGAGGATAACGATGTTGCTGAGGAGGAGTAAATTGAAAAGGGATGACAGCTGGTCTGGAATGGAACAAGAAATCACTTATATATGTAAGCATTCTTCAATCTGTAACTGGGACCAGGTAGGGAGGCATATTTTTTCCTCTTTCCTGAGTGTTATATGATCAAAGCTCTCTAGTGTTTCACTCCTGGGGTAAAAGTGGAAGGACTGCCCCACTTACTCATCCTCTCATATTTTTGTAGGACAAGCTCTACACAGCTCCCACAAGGCCTAAAATAGCCTAATTTGGGGATCAGTTTATCTATCAATATATCTTACTCAAATGATCCAAACATTTTCCTCCTACCTCTTAAACCAAGGAAGGAAGCAGTAGATTGATCAGGACCTTCAACTGATCCAGCAGTGTGCAGAGTTCAAGCAAGGTTACAATACTAGGCACTACTAGAAAAGCAAGTCTTAACATGATATGCAAAATCTTATTTGTAATGGATCTGTAGCCAACGCGCAAACCAACAACTAACATATATAAAATTTAAGGGGAAAGATAGATAGAGGAAAAATTATTGCTACTACTGAGGCAAGGTTCTTTGGGTAGATGTGAAAACTACCCAAAGAACCTTGCCTGCATATGTCCTTAGACCAACACAGCTACAACCAACAACCTTGCTACTACTGAAGGATTCCAATACATCTCTGAGACACTGACATCCACTATCCCCATGTGATTTAGAGGATGAGGGTTGTCTTTGCCTTATTCAGCTTGTAGTTTAGTCACTGTGCTTTTTACCTTTCCAAACCTGCCTTTGCTGAACTCTCTCATTTTGCACCCAAAAAGCCCCTAATGAGTTTTTCCCCTTTTTATTAGTCCTAGACATATTACATTCCCCCTTTTCCGCAAATGAAATGCTTTCATTAGCTCCTGGCCTTGCACTTTACATATAAACAATATGCCCTCCCTTCTATAATCTTGCTCTCATCTACATCTCTGCTATCCTTCTCTTCATATGCTCTTTGCCCTTTCAAGTCTTCTCTCATTACTGTTCCCTTGCTCACGCCTTTCAGGCCTCTAGCTCTTTATGTTCTATGCTTTAAGTCTTCCATTTCCTGTTTGCCCACAATCTGCTCAGTCTCCTCCAATTCTTTTCTTAAAATACTTCTTTCAAGAACACTTCCTCCCCACTTTCCCCAACTAAGTCAGCTCTTTGGATGGGAAAAATTTTGCTCTTTAGAACTACTGTATAAAATTATGGCACATGGTTTTAATACACAACAGTAACCTATAATAAGCAATCCCAAATGCTTATGGTATTTTAAACAGGTCTATATTACTCCCCAAAGGATTATACTTGAGCCAATACTAACACATCACCAGCTGAAACACCTAGGGTAAAAGTGGAATTTGCAACACATTTGACACCAAACTACGGAGCTATCTGATATTTAAAAACATGAGAATAACAAGTAGCTACATAGGCACATTCATTTCCTACAGGTAAACTCTTGCAAACCTGAAGTGTGCTGTTAGCTCCATATGTGACCGTAATGTCTGGCGGCAGGATGTGCACTTAACCTGGAACGGGACCTCTTTGCATAAGGATACCAGAAGCTTCTTTGCGTAGGTTGGGAAAGGCAAAGGAAGTGCAGTTACTGCTTCATCTGTAATATGACATGGTATAAAATGAAGCCACATTCAAAACCTTAACATGAGATACTTTAATTCTATGAACAAATACTATTCATCTTCCTTGCTAATTGGTAGGAGCATGTTCCAGTCTCCTCTTCTGAATTCCATTACTGATCCCCTCTTTGACTTTGGCAAATTATGCTTCTTTCCTCTGTCATTAAAGCCTGCTCCCCTAACTTCTTTGCTTTTATAATATTTCCATATTTTGGGGGAAAACACATCAATGTGTAAGAAAATACATAAAACTACATACAAGCTTGTTATAGTATCTTTGGAGTATCTCCATTTCTTCAACCCTTCATACTATGTTTCTTAGACTGATTCTAGGAGCAGAACTATGTCTAATAGATTCTCTGTACTGTAGGACTAAAAATAAACTAAGAGTTTTTAATGGAAAAAAAAAGGAAGTAGTTTCTGAAATAAGCTTTGTGACCATTATTATACAAGACAACATCCCCTGCTATATTGTAAGGAAGTACTATCAGAGTTAACTGTGATAATGCTATATTTGCATGGTTAGTTTTTAGGCTAGAACTACACTTTATGGTCATAAGGAATATATTGCACCTTTCTCATTCAAGAAATCAATTCCATAATATATTTTTGCAGTCTCATCCATTTGCTAAGTGTTATTATATACTATACTTATTATTATTATACCAAAACTCAGAAGTTGATTAACAGCTAACACTGAGTGAGCTTCAAATAACAGTCATCGCCACAACTATTTTACAAGTTCCCATCTGTACAACTGTGCAATCAGTTGAATTGTACAGGGGGCAGTGAGGGCTTAATTTAACCACTAGGCTTTGTTATTGGTGATGTGGGAGTAAGGGCCTCTCTACACATTACATTTATGACACAACTAATATGTTAATCACAGTATCAAGGGCAAGGGTGCTAACACATGTATGCCATTTTATAACGTCTTAAATTGGAAACAGCAGCTGGAAAACTTTTCAAGTTGCAGGTAATAACCCAGCTCTGGTCTGGCACAGAACATCAGCAGCAAGGGCTTTCCCTGTGCCCACATGGGACCAGACAGCTCGGAGCTTTGCTTATGCAGCTGTGGCTTCTCCCAGAACCCTGCTCCCCAGCTGGGGCATATGCACAGCTTCCAGCTGGTGAGAAAGTGCACCAGGGCCAGGCATGTGGAAGCTGTATTCATGCTGCTGCAACTTCTGGGGTGAGAAAAAAGAAAAGTGGGGGGAAACAGGAGGGGTGGCAGCATCAACAGCTTGGCTGAAAATTCCAGCTGCCTGGTCATGGCACAACTCCCAACCAGTTGGAAGCTGTACCCAAGCCACAGCTGATAGGAGTTTTGGGAGTAAGGGGAAGGAGCAGTGGCAGTAAGAGCACAGCTGGAATTTGCCCAGACCCAGCACAGCTCCTTACTGCTTAGCCCTGGCATAGGCATGAGCACGCACAAAGCCTTTGGGCTCTGTGGGCTGGATCCAGCCTGTGAACTGTATGTTGCCAACCCCTAACATAGGGTATTTTATGGCCATTTTGTACAGTGCTTTAAATTGAAGGTGTGGCAGTCTAGCCCAAGCAATTCGCCCATTGGTGGGCCCCCTCCCCATGGTCTGCAACCAACCATGATAATTTAGGGTGGTGGGTCAAATTCCATACAAGGCCCAAGACAGAATGAAGATGTTCTGTTACAGCAATGAGGAGTATAAATCTACTTCCAATTTGGAAAACGTAATGAGAACCACTAATGCACAAACAGATATGGAATCCTAAAGCATCTCTCTTTATACTAGCAAAACATCAAATCTTGGAAAAGGACAATGCAAGTCATACATACAGCCTTCATATTTTGTGCATTTCTTTCCAAATTAAGATTCATCTTAGAAAGGCACAGAGGTAATAGTTTTCCTTCATTTACCGTTGAAAATACATTGCCTCAAACTGCTCAGATACAACATCAGAAGGACACGAAGTAAGTCACATTCTAGTTACAACATACCACTCAATTTAAAAACCTGGAGGAAGTGATTCTTCTCAGACATATGCTTCAAACATTCATCTCTTTTGCTGAAAAGGAGGAAGCAGTGAGGACATGCAAAGCACTGAATAAGCTGTGGAGGGAGATCTCTTTTATGCCCATCATTTTCATTTATCTGAAAGATAAACAACATAACGATTAAAATAAAATCCAATGATATTAAAAGAAAAGGTTTTACAAACAGGTATTTAAAATATTCAGTAGAGTTTTAATAGACCACTTAAAATGCTGTAATATTTCTCTATGCTACAGTTCAGTACAAGTTTCTAATAAAATTCTCTTTTGTAAAGGACATTTAAACATTTTCCTTGGTTTTATGTAATTTTACTACATAAAATTACATTAAAATTGTTAATAGGTGTAAGCAATACAAAAAAAAAAGATTATCCATGCACTCTCAGTTCCGTCTCTCTGTGTATATGTATTACTACAGCATCCTTAATTACATAATATCTTTCCTTGGGAACCTCTACTACATTCAGTAAGCAGGATAGATGGTAATTCTGTGCTCAGTGAACTGCTCCAGGCCTTATTTACTGAATGTTCCTTGAAACTCTCTCTAAAGGCCTCATTATTTGTTTCCTCATAATCTAACAAGTTTGGCACTTATCAACCATAATACCTGATTTTCTCAAGTATTAAATGTGAGGTAGGAAGTTATTACTATTTTCATTTCATTGGTGTATAGATTAAAGCCAACATTGTCAAGAATCTCAATCAGTTGTACATATCTATGTGAGATTTTCACAAGACTTTAAGATTACTTCACATTATGCAAAGCTTTTCTTTTTTTGTTTTAAACCATGTAAAAAGATAGCTCCAACCCAATTGAGATACAGCTACAATGGCTCATACTTCTGCAAAACAGACCAGTGGATTGAGATGATCACACAGAAAATATGTAAGATGCAATTCAACACCACTTTTTAAAAGTCTGGCTTAAAAGTTTGACTGAGCATTACACAAGAATTCAGAAGAGAGGTAGAGAGAGAAAACAAACACTCCAAGATGATAAACTTCTGTTTAAACTATATACCCATTCTTTCACTTCCTGAAATCCTCTGCCTTATCCCTACTGGAACAAACAGACAACATCATTTTTCACTGCACACCCCCAGCTTATTCCCCAAAACCAGTTCCTTCCCATGCACTGAAACAGCTGGGGGAGATTATGTAATTTAAGGTGTTCACAATACAAATGTGGAAGAGAGACAAAAGGTTGCAGTTGCTAGAACCCCTACACAAAAATGACCTTTTAAAAAAAAAAAAAAAAATGAGAGAGAGGTGCAAGAGAATATACATCCCTCCCCATACTTTTTGTTAAGAAGTATTTTTTTTTAAACTTTAATAGAAATGTTAAAAAAATTTTAACAACTCACACATTTTGCTGGAAGCCAGCATCTACCATAGAGAAATTTCATCCCCAAGAGTGGGAATTTATAAGCAACTGAAAACTGGACCAAACAATGAAATGGATTAAGAAACCCTATCTGTATGCCTCTCTATCAGTTCTGCTTAAGTACTTCCTTCCTAAAGATTATGTACATGTATAATCTTAAAATTATGATGCTGGCAAATCTGAAGCGAAACCAAGTCAGGTGACAAGGAAAATCTGCAAAATGTTGTTGACCCTCTTGCTCAGAAATGAATTAACTTTCTATGCATGATCACATGCCACAAGTTGTCAGCCATGACAAAAATCTAAGACAGGGTTAACACATTGTCTCTGAATAAGCATAACTAAAGGTAATCTGAACTCGGACTCAGTACAGAAGACACATGGGTTTTCAGCGGATAGAGGTATCAACTAGACAAGCATTTCCCAACCTTTTTCGCCCCACAGCACACTTAAATAAAAATGCACTGCAGCACACCAGACATGGAGCAGGACACCAGGAGCAGGTAGCGCGTGGCCAGCTGGGCAGCATTTTGGGCTTGAGTCACACCCCGCCTGGCTGGAGCCACGCTCCCCATCTGTCTGTGTCCGCAGTAGCAGCAGGCAGGGGGTGTGGCTCCAGTCCAAAATGCCACAGCACACTGGTTGGGAAATGCTGGACTAGACAAAGATCTAAACAGGGGACCTCCAAAAAGGGCTGTAGTTATGTCAAAGATAACAGTTTGAAGAACTTTACATTTAAAATTAGATTTTTTTCTTCTTTTAAAGGCCACATTTTACCCTAAAACACAAGTCCCTAATGAAATCACTGGGAGCCAAGTAAAATGGTCAAACTCACTTAGATGCACCTATCACCATGAAATTAATACCAGGTACAAAAAGACAAAAACTTGGTCCTGATAGTTAAGAATTCTATAGCCTTACTCGCAAGTGACTAGGCTCAAATGGACTCAGCAGGTGCTTACGTAAGATGTAGGTGGAAAATCAAGTTTTAGCAATTCAAATTTCCTGCCCTAAAAACTCATTTTGTAGGTACCCAGCCCACATCTCCATTTTGGCCTCCCAGGGTCCCTAGGCAGTCAGACCTGGGCATATGCATCTGTGCAGAAGGGACTCAGAGTGAGACACTTCTGTAGTTAACTCCAGCATGCTCCACAGATTCTAATTGACCCTGGGAAGTGGCCAAACTCAGTTAAAGTCCCCAGAAAGGGCTACTCTTGAGCAGATAAAAAAAAAAAAACAACAAAAAAAACACATTCAATTTCCACTGACCATTTAATTCAGCTCAGAGTTACTCAGGGGTGATGCCACTTCCCACTGGCTGCCCAGTATCTTAGGGGCTAGAGCTTTGCCTAGGAAAGTGGGGGCCAATCTTTTTGACAGACATGCCCCAAAATTAGCATTGCACCCTCTGAGCGCTGCTCCAAACCCCTTCCCTTGCCTCATCAACTGCTCTGCTTCCTGCTCCCTGCCCAATCTGCCTCTGCTTTCTAGCAAGTTCTAGTTTCGACTTCCAGGTTTATGTCTGTTTTTAAAACTAGCGACTGTCTACACGTTTCAAGTGATGGGAAGTAGGGACAAGAACCTACAAGATAGTCCTATCCACTGGGCTACAGAAGATCATTTTAAGCTTCTTCAGGCTTGTGCCCCTTTATTCATAGATTCATAGATGTTAGGGTTGGAAGGGACCTCAATAGATCATCAAGTCCAACCCCCTGCATAAGCAGGAAAGAGTGCTGGGTCTAGATGACCCCAGCTAGATACTCATCTAACCTCCTCTTGAAGACCCCCAGGGTAGGGGAGAGCACCACCTCCCTTGGGAGCCCGTTCCAGACCTTGGCCACTCTAACTGGGAAGAAGTTCTTCCTAATGTCCAGTCTAAATCTGCTCTCTGCTAGCTTGTGGCCATTGTTTCTTGTAACCCCCGGGGGCACCTTGGTGAATAAATCCTCACCAATTCCCTTCTGTGCCCCCATGATGAACTTATAGGCAGCCACAAGGTCGCCTCTCAACCTTCTCTTGCGGAGGCTGAAAAGGTCCAGTTTCTCTAGTCTTTCCTCGTAGGGCTTGGTCTGCAGGCCCTTAGGGCTTGGTCTGCAGGCCCTTAGGGCTTTAACTCTTGACCCTTGGTTGCCCAGTGACTCCAGTTGCTTTGACATAGCAATATTCAGTCACATGAATACCCATAAGATATTCTTACCTTAGATACAAGATGTTCGCAGTACTCCTGTGAAGTAACAAATCTTTTAAAGCATATCACACAGGCAACGGCACTAGCTGGAGCTCCATGGAGTGTAATTGTTGGGTCACAAGGAGAATGATCAAATCTATAAAAAAAAAGGAAAACAACAAAAATGATTCCGCTAAGCAAAAGAATAGGTTTCCTTGGAAGAAAGTAAAGTAATTTGAAACATCAGGGCAAGAACACACCTAATTAATTGTTGATTCAAGCAAACAAAAACAAGATTGTTAGGCAGTTTCACTGAGTACTGGCTAGTATCATTCAAATCCCAGTTTTTGTGTCATAAGAGCAATGACGACTGAAATTTGCTCATTTTAATGCCTACTAAGCAAGGGAAAAATACATAGGATTAACTAGGGGAGAAAGCATCAGTTTTTAAAAATGCAAGTTTTAAGGCAACAGCAGAAACACTGAAAAGTTCCCGATGTTCTGCCTGTATAAAAATTAATTGCACACTGGCAGCCTCTTTCAAAAGGAATACTGAAATTACAGAGCAGTACGATATAGATCTGAGGCAATGCCCCACAATCACAGATGCTCAGTGATGTTCTCTTTTGACCTATGATATACTCTTACCTCTTCAGGTGACCTAACAGAAGATGCCCATTATCAAATTTTCTGTTGCAATGCATTACAGGACATAAAATAGGACTGCTCTTCACTGGTGCCTGGCCTGTCCTCTGGAATCCACCTGCCCTCTGGAATCCACCTCTTCCATAATTAACCATACCTGGCTTGAGACCTGTATTGTAAGACAAAAACTTTCAGGTACACAGTCCTGATAATATTTGAAGCTTTTCTTTTCTTTTCTTTAAAATGAAGCAACTGAACATTTATCATCAGATTATACTGACATGGCAAAACAAAGCTGTTATATTACACAAAAAGAGGGCTCTGATGAACCATAAAGGTTTTATTTTACCCTAGGAAAAACACTGCTATTTCATAAATTTTCAACTGTTTATGATAAAATGATTTATGTATGCCGATTCCAACACCTACTCAATATATACACACACTATACAAATGGATAGGGATATTTAAAATCCACTTTGATTCTTTATTTATGAGGCTTACATAAAGAAAGAGGATTTTTTTCCCCCAATCAATAAGTTATGCAAAGTAGATTTCTACTTGATGTCTTTGCAAGTAGCTAACGTTACCCAAGTATTTCCTATACCCAGCATATGGAACATTAATGTTAAATAGTAAGAAAAACATGTGAAGAAGAATTTTAAAGCAACAATTGATTGTATACCTCTATCACACAGGGAAGCATTGCGCTGAGACACACCATACTAGCTTCTGGACCGGTGATATAAATATATAACTGACTTGCTTGCAAAGCTACACCAACTTGAAAAACGGAGCTTATTGGTAGACATGCAGCACTGCCTCTGGTCAGTAGCTAGTGCATGCAGAGTTAATGGGCATGTCTAATAAAACATGTATTGCATATCAGTATTTCAAGTACTTTGCTCCAGGACAAGAGGAAAAAAAAACCCCAAACAAGAAACCCTGTTTTTACTAGACTGCACACTTCAAAGTTGTTAATAAAGTGCACTGTTAGTTTTTCCCACCTCATAAGATTCTTACCTGTTTCTTAGAGCACCTCATACCTCAAATAGCAGCCTTGAAACTGAAGTTTCACAATTTATATAATTGTAATGTAACCATCCTCCATTTGAAAGTAAAACAGTGTGGCCAAAGGGTTCCTATACACGTAAGCTGTTTACATACTTAAATGATATGCAATTATACAGTTTGTTATAATGTAAGCGTGGCAGGCACCAACAGTGAGCTGAGCCAAGCAGCCAGCAGGTGCTTGAGTGCAGCGGCCATTTTAGATCTGTGGCCACATATATAATCAGAGCAGTTCTGCTGACAGGCCAGGCAGTAACACTGCCTGGTTGCAAGGCTGAACGCAACTCCCAGGAGGTAAGGGCAGGAGTGGTAGGGGATGATTTGGAGGCTCCTGGTCCTAGGCATGACCTAAAACTACACGCTGCTGGGAGTGGGTGGCTTGGTGGGGCTCTCAGTGGTGCGGGAGCCCTCAGGAAATGCCAGGTGCAAGACACCAAGGAGAGTGGAGGCCAGGCACATGTGGGGTGCAAGACCCAAGGAGAGGAGGAGCCCCAGTGAAGGGGCAGAGAAGCAGAGCCCCAGTGAAAGCGGGGGGAACCCAGAGGGCTGGGAGTCCAGTCTGTGCATGGGTGAGGGTATAGAGTCATCCTGGAAGGGGCCAGGGCAAGCTTTAAACCCAGCTGGGTAACTGGCTGGCCACTACCCCAGTGAGGGTCACAGGAGATGCCAAAAAGACGGTACGTCTGCCACCCAAGGTATGGGCTAGATACAGCCTATGGCCTAAGGGGCCTGCTCCAAGAGGGAGCAAGGCAGTACAAGTTGTTGAGGCGTGAAAGAGACTCTGTGAGAGGGGGTGGAGTGTGAGAGGCCCTAGTGAGGAGGGCGGTATGAATGTGTGTGCGTCTGAGGCCTGACAACGAGGGCTAAGCTTGGGAGCCGGAAGCATTGTCATCTGGATGTTATCTGCAAGGCTTGGGCTGCGGTGTAGGGGAGGAATGGAGCTGCAGATAGCGCCCCCTGGCATCGGGGCAAGAACAGGCAGCCTCCCGCCTAACTAACAACATAATTATTAGGGCTGTGCGAAACAGAAGCATTCCGTTTTGACCAGTGTTTCGACGTTTTGACGGAACAGTGTTCTGTTTCAACTTGCGTTTTCAGTCAAAACGGCTGTTCCATTCCGTCGAAACATTTTGCCATTTTGACCCTGTTTCGACGTTTTGCTCACTGGCTATAATGGGGAAGGTCAAAACAGGCTATAACTTTGTCATTTCTGGCCACACTTGGATGAAACTTGCAGGAATGGTAGCTCCTTCTGGGGGCATGAAGCGTGCTAAGTTTCAAGAAGATAGGTGCAGGCGGCACGGAGAAACTGCATCCCAAAATCTTGAAAGCAAAACTCATCACGTGTATGTTAAGCCACAGTGAGGTCAAAACTGCAGCTGTGCTAGGCCCTGCTGAGGCCACAAAGGGTTGTGCATGAAGGGAGAACCCCACTTTGCCACAGTAAGCAACAGGCAAAAATTGGAACCAGCAAAGTATTATGCAAGCAAGTAAGCTAGGCAGACAAGGTTACTTGGGTGAATTTGATATCTTTTATTAGACCAACCCAAATGGTTGGAGAATAGTTATTAAGCAAGCTTTCGGGTTCAAAAACCCTTCGTCAGGCTAAGGAAGCTTCGGATTTCCAGTATGCATTCATTCTGGTGCGCAGTTGTTGTTTGGTCTCTCCTACATATCTTCCGTCAGGGCATCTGGTGCATCGGATGAGGTATATTACATTCCTGGAGGTGCAGCTGTAAGATCCTGGGATGCTGATGGCTCTGTTGTGGGGTGTAGTAATAGTGGGGGTGGTGGAGATGTGTTGGCAGGTTTTGCATTTCTTGTCCTGGCACGGTCTGGATCCTTTTGGTGTGTTCTGGGCTTAAGGAAGTTTGCTTCTGGTGATGAGGTTGCCTCATTCAATGCACCAAATGCCCTGATGGAAGATATGTAGGAGAAACCAAACAACAACTGCGCACTAGAATGAATGCACACCAGAAATCCATCAAAGACAGAAACACCCAATTACCAGTGGGGGCACATTTCTCACAGGAGGTCCACTCTCTCTCCAATCTCTCAGTCCTGATCCTCAAGGGAAACTTACACAACGCTTCCCAGACAGGAGCCTATGAGCTCCATTTCATCAATCTGCTGGATACTAGAGATCATGGACTAAACTTAGACATTGGATTTTCGATGCATTATAATCTGCCTGGCAACTGACTCCCCAGCCCAGCCCAGCCCAGCCCCTGGCTTGTTTACTTTTCATTCCATCCAGGAAGAGCACACACCAACTGCTGCAGCTTCCTTAGCCTGACGAAGGGTTTTTGAACCCGAAAGCTTGCTTAATAACTATTCTCCAACCATTTGGGTTGGTCTAATAAAAGATATCAAATTCACCAAGGAACCTTGTCTGCCTATGTCCTTAGACCAACACGGCTACAACCCAAACCCCTGCAGCAAGCAAATTATGCGCTTAGCCAATATGTATTAGGTGGAGTACATTAGAAAAGCTACCACTCAGAGTACAATTTTACACTGAACTGCGTTAGTACTTTAAGTGACATGTATTTGTTTACTACTGACATTTAAGGCAAATACTGAATAATTTATTCCAAACGTTGACTGAATGAAGTGACAGAGACAACAATTTCTAAATTTAAAATTATTTCAGCAATGGGTCTGAGTAGTCACTCTTCAACAGCCATTGTTCACCATTTCATATTTAAAATTCCCTCCCTTTTAATTAGTTACCTGGCATTTTTAACCACTGGTCTACACACAATTTTGCTGCTTCTGTATCACTATGCCCCCGAATAAATTCCAGCTCCTGCAATCCATGAGCATACTGGGAATCCATTTTTTCCTGAAGGGAAGACAAATTAAAATTAAGGTAATTTGGAATATTAAATTAACTCAAGTAAACTAATTAATACATCAGAAGCCTCATATTTATATCTATCAGGAAAAGTACATCCATCTATATTGTACTGTGACCAAATGAGATGGCCTCTTTACAATTTAACAATGTTTATTCATTAATA
Organism: Alligator mississippiensis; assembly: GCF_030867095.1. Classification (NCBI taxonomy): domain Eukaryota; kingdom Metazoa; phylum Chordata; order Crocodylia; family Alligatoridae; genus Alligator; species Alligator mississippiensis. The sequence goes on along the minus strand of NC_081824.1, from coordinate 51,355,772 downwards.
AATTAGATAGAGGAAAAGAATCAAAGTGCAAAACTCTTAAATTCCATCACTTCTCCATATTAGCTGAGACAATTCATTATGACAAGTGTACTGCAGAGCCCAAATCTCTCTCTTCCACCACTGACATTAATCTTCCTGAACTTGTGTTGAATGATGTTCATGTTGGTTATGAAATTGCACTTTGGAGATATTCAAAGTCAGAAGTCAAGATATGATTTTATGTACACTAGCTAATTTTTTTTAAATATAATTACAGGTCTCAGTACCAATAACAAAGCACACAAAAGGAGTTAAAGTATTTCAGGCAGTAAATTAAATCTGTTAATAAAAAACGGAACTAATAGCTAACGAAGGTACACTGCTCCCCTTGATGAGTTATATATACACATTAACTCAGTTTACCTTGCCACTTAAATCAAAATAGTTTACTCCGTTTTGAATCATGTTATTGCACCATGTGGACTCCGAATCATCTGTACTAGATATCTCTATTTATGTGAAGAATACCTGCTGGCACTTAAATACTTTTATTTGGCACAAGTATAGAGATCCTAAAGTCACTGCCATCTTTCATATCTTTGGTTTTCTGTAACATCCCATAGAAAGGTCTTGTATTTTTTTCACTCTCCAGTGGAAAGGTTCCTCTCTCCAACACCTCCCAGAATGCTAAGTTTCACCAGCAGCTATCATAGCAGATGAAGACCGAGCAATATTTCCAGAAACAAAAATCAAGGAGCCACATCAGAAATTGAAAAAACCCTCATAAAAAACAGTAACACTACCTTTGGGAACACAAGTTACAGGTTTCCCTTGCTTTATGAGGGTTCTGTATGCGCAAATTTGCTCTTACGTTATGGTCTTTTTATACCAAAAATTTCTTATGTGCAAGGTAAATTCATATGTATGTGATCGGTGTGGTGGAAGCCCACAGACAGCTGCTTTGTGCAATGCATTATGAGAGTGGCAAACACCAAAATATAGCCTCCTGTGTGGATCTATGCTCCTTACTTGTTGTCTGCGACACGTGTTTCTGTACAGTAGATCCCCGATTTACACGATTCCGACTTACATGCGTCTCATGTTTACATAATTTTTTTATTAGGGTCCGGACTGAAAAATGCCCCTCGAGATGCATGTCATTTGTGTATATATGCGAACGTGCGCAAGATTCGTGTATATATGCGAATGCCTCACAAGATTTGCAGGCAGAATCAAGCAGAGCTGCACTGCCATTGCGGTAGCAGCATTGCAAGATACATAGGTGAGACGCAAGATGCACTCCTAAAGGCGATTCCACCGAGAAAAGGGGAAAAAAAAAAAGCTATGACTAAGGTATGTCTGGGATACACAACCCCTCACTATTTTATTATTTCCTATGGGAAAATTAAATGCCTTAAGCAGCCTAAGAGTGCCTAAAAGTGCACTGGCTCATTCTAGGTTTTGACTTTGCACTGTCATATCTTTATAATAGTGTGGATTTAGGTATAGGGAAGAACAGAAGTATCCACAGCTCTCTAGCTCCCAGATGTACCACTTGCCTTCCCCAACAGGTTACGGCACTGACCTCATATATATATAAATTAAACATAAATTAAGAGCAAAAACCACATGACCAATTTTACACTGCCTTGTTCCTTGTTGTGCATGAGAATGGATAAGGAGTGGGGAAAAATATATCAGAGACTATCGCAACTTCACTTTGGCTCCCTTTTGCTGTACAAGACTAATGAGAGAAAGCTTGCCAGGATACCTGAAGCCCCAACTCAGTTTGTATGCTAAGCAACAACAGCACTAAAGGATTCAATAAATCTAGCATTGATAAGGCACCTGAGATTACACAGATCCTAAAAGATACCTCAGAGTATACAAAAGTAATATACACAAGCATGGAAACAGTATATGTGCCTGTACCACATACCAGGTTACAGGCACTGCAGAACATAACTTTCAGCTGTGAAGATGATTAGTTTTAAGGAATACTCAGAGAAATACTGGTATTATAAGCAAGATAATTTTTTGCATACATAAGGCAAAACCAATTTCCTAGTATTAAACTCCATTCCATAAATATCACTGGTAACACCAATTCCTGTCCATCTCCTATGCCTTAAACCATATCCTCTCTGCCATTTGGTTGACATCCTCCACGTTAGATCAGTTTGCAAAAGTACAACTCCTATTACTAAAAAAGCGCTACATATAATCTCAGGCTCCAGCACCACAAAAAGGAAATAAAAACATAACTCCAGCATTGCGGTACAACTTTAATTAATGTACTTAACATCCCAGAAAGCAGATATATATTTAGGGATAGGTATTTCAGGTTTCGAAAAAAATCACGCGCCTCCTCCTTCTTCCTCCCTCCCTCTCCAAGTTTCTGTTATTGGGTTGGCCACATTTACAAATGTTAATACTATGGTTTAGCTGCATTAGGACATCAAACTTTATCTACCTGCAGTAACGACTGTGGGTACATACATCTGAATGCCTTATTCCTCAAAGAAGAGAAAGAGTAAGAAGGAAATGCTCCTCTCTACCCACAAAGGAGAGGTCACAGCACTCTATACCCAGGACCAGTGATTCTCAAACAAGGTGCCATGAGATCTTTTTAAGAGTGCCATGGGTTGCTGTTTATTAGCACTGTTAGGTATACAAACAAGATTCACAAATAATCCCGGAGATTTCAAGTACAAGTCCACAGTGCAAAAACGTGTTCTGAGTTCTTTGCAATAAAACAATTATTATTCTTCTGTAGTCAAGTAAAAGTAAAGACACAGCAAATAGATCCTTGTGAATGTCACATCACAGGCAAGAGAGACAGAAGGAAATAACTATCTACCTCCTGAGTGAAAAGAGTTTGCTCAAAACCATCAATGAATGCCTTGTTGTACATCACAGCACCACTGGGGATGATTCAGTGCTTGAGTCTCCCAGGTACTTATGTTAATATTGCATTTCTTCAGATTGCACTTCAAGATGTCCTTGAATCTTTTTTCCCCAGCTCTAGAGCTCCGAACTCACACTCCAGTAGCTTTGTAAAAATACACATTTGCAGGTCCAAAAAAAGGTTCAAGCATTCACCAAATTCCATATTTGCTGACAGCTATTTGAAAATTAAATAGATTAACAAGAGCCATATGATTTGCTGGATACAATGGGATGGAATTACCAGAAGCCTGACTCAAGTTCTGAAATTCCTTCAAGATCCAGCAAGGCTAGGGACAGACATTACACATAAACTGGTATAAGTGATCAGAAACTGGTTTAAAGCTGAAACAGAAGTTCTGCACATATAAACTGTTTCAAAATGGTTTCACAATGGCCAAACCTGGTTTTAAAATAAATCTGGATGGATGTAGTATGAGACTTAACTGATTTAGGTTAAACTGGTCTATCAAACTTCTGTCTCAGATCCCCTCTCAAGTTACCATGCAGCCCCCCAGCATTCCAGGATGCTTTGTGGTTCTCCACAAACCCCCACTCACAGGGTGGTCTGCTGGAACACAGCACACGCTCTGCTGCTCCAGTCTAGCACCTAGCTGGCCCTGCCCCCAGACTCTTACAGAGCTGCCTGCACAGCTCCTCTGCCCAGCCAGGGCTCCCAGCTCCAGGCAGCACAGAGCCTGGAGCAGGTGGCAGGACAGGGGCATGGGGAGCCCTCCCTCAGAATCCACACAACCTGGCTTGGCCAGCATGCAGCCTGGAGCGGGGGGGCGGGAGGGAATATGATGTGTGGGAGCTAACAGAGGCTTCCCTAATGGTCCCTGTTGGTTTCCCACACCAGCTCCCGGCCGCCTGCTGGCTGAGCCAAGGCTGTGCAGACCCTGAGGGAAGCATCTGTCTTGGCCCCTGCATGCCCTCTGCCAGCTGGCCCAGCTGGGGCTGTGCAGACACTAATGGAAGTGTCCACGTTGGCTCCTCATGCCAGCTCTACCTGCTCCAACCAGGAGCCAATTCTGGGCAGAAGAGCTGTTGTCCAACAGCCCTGAAGCCTCAGTTCCCTCTCCCAGCCCAGGTCTGGCTTCCCCCATGCCACTGCTGGCAGAGCTGCCGAGTGGGCCAGGACCTGCTCTGGAAACCTAGGGCTCGGTGCAGGGAGGATCCAGGGTGACAGCAGACAGGTGGAGGCGTGTGCCCCTCAGCCAATCAGTGATGGCCCCAGCTCAGCTAGGCTCACTCAGGTGTGCCCCTCCAGTTTCTGGCTTTGGACAGTACAAGCATTCTCCACCCCGCACCGAAGGAGAAACATGTTCCGATCTCTCCTGACACAATCTACGCAGCTTAGAAAAATCCACATAGATTGAATCAATCCCTACTCAGCTTTTTACTGCCTGTACTTGGCCCAAGTGTCTCACTATTTGCTGTGACAATGACCCAGATTATGGAGACTTTTGCAACAGCACTTGCACTAGGTTGTGTGGAAACAATGGGCACTTTTACACGTGCTCCAGGGGTGAGGCAGGGGCACTTTAATTGGAGCGGTTCCAAAAGCCGCTCTAATTAAAGTGCTGCATCTTGTGCATCAGCATCTCTGCACTTCAAAACAGCAGCAGGGTGCTTGAACTAAAGCTTGTTTAATAAGCTTTAGTTCAAGTACCCCTGCTGCCATTTTGACGCATGGAGACACTGATATACAAAATATGAAGGCTGGCTGGAACAGGGTAATTACCACGTTCCAGCAGACTATTAATCCATCAGATGTAGCCTTGCAGCATGTCTACCCAGTATTTCCTAGTCATTTTTTTTCATGCAGACACAGCAGTGTGGACTGACAATCACTTTAATTACCTCAACATAAAACATGCTTTTTTTTTTTATATATAGAAGAAAGCTACAGCTGTATGATATTCTCATTAGTGAGCAGTGAAAATTTTATTTCTGGAAACGTTTTAAAATTAAACTAGGTAACAAATTCAAATGAATATGTAACTAATCCTGCTCCAGTCAGGGGACAGGCTACGTAATTCATTAGAACAAGAAACTTCTTAAGTAATAATTTTCTGTTCACAGCTCTTCTCATCATTCATCACTAATAGGTTAATGCTCCCACCTGTGGCATTTGGAGGTGATCCAATATTGCTGCTGACAGTTCCAGGACTAAACCCCACCCTTCATCTTACACCACAAGAAGAATTCTTCCAGAGCTGTAGAAACACTCCAGCACTTGATTATTTGCATTAGGACAATAACCTGGAATACAACATTAATTAAACTCTACCCTTATGAGAAAATTCCAATGGATTACAAATGTTATTCTAGCCATTTACCGGACTACCAGGGTGTGTTGAATGAGAGAGACTGAGAACAGAAGGAAAATTGTCAGACAAGAAATTTCACATTCTGCTGCACAGTTTCTCTCCTCATTCAACACTAATGGGAATAGTGAGGCACAAAAGTGGGAAAAGCATACAATATGCTTTTAACAGAAAGAGGCAGTAACAGAATTCCCCCATATACAGCACCTTTTTCTGCAGAACAGCAGCCTTTCTTCCCCAACTCCCAGGCCAAGATGGACCATATAGAGGAAGCTGTGACTGGTATATCATAATTTCTTGAATGCCTAAACATGTTAAAATCCTGTACCATTTGACATCTTGCCTGCAGCAATTCTGAGGTTTTAAGGCCTTAGTATTTTGGATGGACTGAGAGGAACAGGATATAGCTGACACATACATGCCATATGTTTAAGACATCTTAAGAATGCTATCTTGAGAACAAATTTCCAAAAGGAGTGCAAAGAGTTGGAAGAAAAATGACCAAATTTCCAGTACTTGTCAAAAGTACAACTTTGGCTGGAAAGCTGGAACTACAGAATGTCCTTTAAAGCATCAGCAGCATGGTCATTCTCTAGGACCCTGGTTATCAGAAGGTAAATGAGAACTAGAAAGCCTGGCCATAAACTTGCCTAATCTATCATCCTGATTAATCTGAATAAATGATGATGCTCTGATGGGGAGTTCTTGTACTGTTTGATTCCAAGATTAATCAACCGTACTGGAGAAACTCCAATACAATAGGATCACTGGAACCCAAAGATGATAAATGTTATACTACAGATACCAAGGCCAGGGCCATCCCTACCTCAGATATTTATGTTCATGTCCATAGAAGCTTAAAATTTACCCAAGTCAATACATAAAATGCTTAGTTGTGCTGTGGCTATATGCCAGAGACAGGCTGATGGAAAATCCTTACAGAACTACATAGTTCTTTTAATGGCCAAACTATTAAAAAGCAGACGGTCCAGGCCATGTGCAAAGTAGTCCCTGGGTCAAGAATCTGCTCTTGTAGAGAAGACCAATGGCAATTCCTCTACTGCCTATAGAATCAAGAGCTGCCCAAAGAGTATTTGAATGCTCTCTTCTCTTTTTTTTCTGTACTGTTTATAGAAACTGTCTTGAAAAAGTTGCAGATTTATTTCTACCCATAAAAATATATCCACTGCACAGGGAAACAATGACTTTCCCATACTATTTGGCTTAGGAAGGAATATAAACATTTAGTCTTCATTCTTAAGCAAACCTCAAACAAGAAATACAGTAAAGTTGGCTAAGCAAACAATAAAATTGCTCACTAAAATTTTGTTGAACCTTCTTTTGAAGCAGCTGATACTGCCCATTGTCACAGACAAGATACTCAACAGAACACTTGCCTAACCCACTTCTTACAGCCATGCTTTAGTTCTTGAATGATAGAACTATCAAAGTGAACTAAAACAATGTGTAACTGGAGGATCTGGAAATGTCTCTTCCAAGTACACTCCAAGTTGTGCAGTTTTATTTCCAAAGTGAGTATAAAAAAGTCTTCAGATGATTTTAATCATCTTTGTACTCACCTGTACATAAAGGTAACTGGATATGTTCTAGAAATAATATTTAACTTAGCAGCACATTCTCAAAAATCATTTCAGAAAATTGAAGCCACTGGAGGTAGGTTACCATTTTTACACAGTAACTGATACTGTTAAATTTTTATATGTTTCATAAATTTTTATGTCTTCACTAGGGTAGTAGAATTATGGAAAGAGCCATGCCTGTTTTGACTGCTGATTCTGAACAATAAATGGGCATAAGAACCTAAGAGCTAGTCAGTTATGAATAGGCCTGTTTCTCTGAACACAGCAGTGATTGTGATGCTGTCCATGAATGGACATAGGTGTTTAATTTGTATAAGAAGTCTTGCTCTGATTACTGACAACAATTTCTTCACGCTGTGGGTGCAGGCAGGCAGATTTAAAAAAACAAAAACCCACCAAAAAAAACCAAAAACCCAAAAGAGGAAATCTTAACCCTCATGCACATATTACCTTTCCCACCCCCTGTAATAGTAGTATTGTAGTTGTGATGATGCAGTGAATATATAAAAAGCAAGTTTTGTTTGGCAAAATCTTTTATTGGATCAACTTTATAGTTGAGAAATAATGTTAAAATAAACTCTGAGGAACAAAACACTCTTCCTCAGAAAAAAAGATGCAAAAAAAGGCACCTGCTTAGGTTGCTCCACAAGATCATTAAGTGCTCTCTCAGTAGGAGTAGTCTAGTCCCAATAGAGTTTCATGTGGTAAATCAGGAATCATTTCCATCTCCTGCTTTTCTCCCTCTAATCCCATGATTGCGCAGCTGCACAGGAAATGTCTCTTTTTCTGATCCTATATCAGGGGTGGGCAAAATATGGCCCGTGGACCGGATCAAATCTGCCAAGTGATTGGATCCAGCTGGCAGGCAGGCAGGCAGGCACCCACCAATTGTATCCGGCCCCCACAGTACTCCACATGGGGCTCAGCCCTGCCCAGGGCAACCCACTCCATGCTCCTGCCTGCACCCGCCAACGGCCCCGACCCCAGGCTGCATGCATAGCTTCCTGTCAGGGCTGTATCTGCCTGGGTACTACTCGGCTCCCACCACATCCAGCAGGTTCTCCTGTCCCTGCTGCATCACTCTGGGAAGCAAGTAGTGTGGGGAAGCGACGGTGGCCATGGGAATGCGTGCTGGGCATCCAGTCAGGTTGCAGCAAGCAAACTGAGTTATGCTAAGGCTTTTTAGCCATAGTCCAAGCCTTCCCAGAGCTAAGCAACAAAATTGAACAAAGCGCCTTCTGTGGCACTGGAAGATGCAAGTGCTGTGATTGGGCACTAGGTGAGCAAGGCACAAGTTTCCCCATAAGGAAACATTGTTTGTTTAGCCAACTTTACTGTATTTCTTGTTTGAGGTTGGCTTAAGAATGAAGACTAAATGTTTATATTTCTTCCTAAGCCATAAGGAATGTGGCTGGCATAGTACCAGGGGATTGGTGCACCATATAAGAAATACTTAGCACAGAGTCAGAGGATTGGACAATTTGGGATGAAAAAGTTACAGAAGTGATAGACAAACAAAGGAACATGTGTGTTAGCATGCTGTGACCCTGGGACAGGGGCGGGCAATTATTTTGGGCAGAGGGCCGCTTACTCAGTTTTGGCAAGCTGTTGAGGGCCACATGGATAGCTCTGCCCCTTGACAGGTGTCCCACCCTCTGGTCCCCATCTTGGGACCAATATCCCAATGTCTTGGGACCAATGTCCCAGGGCCAGAACCAGTTGGGCTCAAAGCAGGACACATGCTGGCAAGGGTCTGTGGAGCCAGGCTGGGCTGCACCAGCAGGGAGAGGGGGAGCTGACCTGGCTCCATAGAGCCCCTGCTGGCCGGGACCCTGTATCCCTGCTCTGGGCCCTGCTGGCACTGGTCCTGGGACACCGGTGTGAGCCCTGTGCTTCCACTCACTCCCAGTGCCCCCCCAGCCCCATAGTACAGGCGGGGGGCAGCGTGCAGCCTCGACCCCCTGCTCACCGCAGGGAAGAAACTAGCGCTGAGCACGGGGAAAAGCAGCCCCTCCCCTGCCCCGTGGCCAGTGCTCCCTGCTGCAGCCGCTCGCAGCCCACACAGGGCTGTCCTGAGAAGGCAAGGGCAGCCTCACGCAGGCTGTGAGCAGTTGCAGCGTAGGGCGCCGGATAAAGGAACTTGTCCTCCTGCTTAACACAAATAATTACGATGTCATAGAGATAACGGAGACCTGGTGAGACTCCACCCACAACTGGACCATGGGTATAGATGGCTATACCCTGTACAGGAGAGAGAGAGTACGTAAAAAGGCCGGGGGCGTAGCTCTCTATGTTAAGGAAAGCTATGCGTCCCTCCAAGCTGATGTTGGCAACCAGGGTGGACAGCTAGAGACCCTCTGGGTTAAAATCCGTGGGGAACATAGCACAGGGGACACAACAGTGGGAGTCTACTACAGCCCTCCCACCCAAAGTCAAGAGCTTGACCAGGAGTTCGCCCGGAAACTGGCTGAGGCCACATGCTCCAGGACCATGGTTGTCATGGGTGACTTCAAATACCCAGACATCTCGTGGGAGATCACTCAGCAAAATCCAAGCTGTCGCAAAGCTTCCTATCGGGCGTGGATGACCTCTACCTGACTCAAAAAGTCTATGGGCCAACAAGAGGTAAAGTGCTGCTCAACCTGGTACTGGCTACTGGGGATGATCTAATCAGCGACCTAGTGATCGATGGGAAGCTGGGTGACAGCGACCACAAGCTGATCACCTTCACCATCTTCCGTAAAGCTGACAAGTCAGTCAGCAACACGGAAGTCCTTGACTTCAGGAAAGCCGACTTTGACAAGATCAGGAGGCTTGTCAGTGAGGCCCTAAGGGACCACGACCCCAGGGGGAGGGGAGTTCAGGAAGAGTGGTTGATCCTCAAGGGACTGATCCTCAATGCACAAGCTAATTCTGTTCCATCTCAGGGGGAAAGGCAGCAAGAGGACACAGCAGCCCCCCTGGCTCTCCAGGGATCTAGCAGACCTCTTAAGGCTAAAAAAAAAGGCCTACAAAAGATGGAGGATAGGATTCACCTTCAAGGAGGAATATTCTGCACTGGTTCAGTCCTGCAGGGAGCAATCCAGGAAAGTCAAGGCTGCAACTGAACTCCAACTAGCTTCGAGTATCAAGGACAATAAAAAGTCCTTTTTCAGATATGTGGGGAGCCGGAGGAAAAGTAAGGGCAACACTGGACCCCTGCTAAACCAGACAGGACAACTGACGCCCAGGAAAAAGCCAACATATTAAATGGGTACTTTGCATTGGTCTTTCATCAGTCCCATGGGATGCCCATGCCCACTACAGGACAGGGAGGTCCAGGTGAGGGAGATCCCCTACCCTCCATCAATGCTGATCTCACAAAGGAATACCTTAAGAGGCTGGATACCTTCAAGTCAGCTGGCCCTGACAATCTACACCCCAGGATACTCAAGCAGCTGGCAAGCATCATAGTCCAGCCTCTGGCACGGATCTTTGAGAACTCCTGGAGCTCTGGTGTAGTGCCCAAAGACTGGAAGAAGGCCAATGTGGTGCCTATCTTCAAGAAAGGGAGGAAAGTGGATCCAGCAAACTATAGGCCCATCAGCCTGACTTCTATCCTGGGGAAGGTCTTAGAAAAGTTTATTAAAGAAGCCATCCTTAATGGACCGGCCGACACCAACATCCTGAGGGATAGCCAGCACGGGTTTGTCACGAGTAGGTCCTGCTTGACCAATCTCATTTCCTTCTATGACCAGGTGACCTATCACCTGGACAAGGGAGCAGAGATTGATGTCATATACCTTGATTTCAAAAAAGCCTTTGTTATCCCATGATCACCTCTTGGCGAAACTGGCCAAATGTGGCCTTGGGTCCACCGTGATCTCCAGGCTGTGGAATTGACTCTGTGGTCACACCCAGTGGGTGGTAATTGATGGAAGTCAATCGTCATGGTGCCCTGTGAACAGTGGGGTCCCCCAAGGCTCTGCCCTTAGACCCATATTGTTCAACATCTTCATTAATGATGTGGACATTGGAGTCAGAAGCAGACTGGCCAATTTTGCCAATGACACCAAACTTTAGGGCAAAGCATTCACACCTGAAGAGAGGAGGGCGATCCAGGCTGACCTGGACAAGCTCAGCAAATGGCCGGACGAGAACCTGATGGTGTTTAACGCTGAAAAATGCAAGGTTCTCCACCCTGAGAGGAAAAACCTGCAGCATCCTTATAGGCTCAGCAGTGCTACACTGGTTAGCACTATGGAAGAAAAGACTTGGGGGTCATCATTAACCACAAGATGAACATGACCCTTCAATGCGATGCGGTGGCTAGTAAAGTAACCAAAATGCTGGCTTGCATCCATAGATGCTTCTCAAGCAAATCCCAGAACGTCACTCTCCCCTTGTACTCGGCCTTGGTGAGGCCACAGATGGAGTACTGCGTCGTTTTGGGCCCCACAATTCAAAAAGGATGCAAAGAAGCTTGAGAGAGTCCAGAGAAGAGCCACGCACATGATCAGAGGTCAGGAAAACAGACCTTATGGTGACAGGCTGAGAGCTATGGGGCTCTTTAGCCTGAAAAAGCTCAGGCTCAGGGGTGATCTGATTGCCACCTATAAGTTTATCAGGGGTGACCACGAGTATCTGGGGGAATGTTTGTTCACCAGAGCGCCCCAAGGGATGACGAGGTAAAACGGTTATAAACTACTGCAAGACCATTTCAGGCTGGACATAAGGAAGAGTTTCTTTACTGTTCGAGCCCCCGCGGTCTGGAATAGCCTGCCATCGGAGGTGGTTCAAGCACCTACAGTGAACACCTTCAAGAAAAGCTGGACTTGATGATCTTCCAAGGGAGGTCCCTTCCAGCCCTAATGTCTATGAAATCCCACACACCCAGTGGAGGACCCAAGAGGCCTGGTACCCCCAGTAAGAAGCCGCTTGCCAGGTCATATTATGGGGAGAAAACCTATAACATTATCTAGGAGTTACTATTAAAGTTCACTTGATACTACGTCGGATGAGTTGCTGTGTCATTACTTGAAGGGCTCTGGCAAAAAGAATCCCAGTAGTAATGGGGCGGGCGGGCAGGGAAGCTGCAGCCAGGCAGCTCCCGCCCCAGCATATGGGGCTCCAGCTGCCTTCCATCCACTCTGCCTGCCTGGTACTGTGAGCAACCTTCTGCAGGAAGTCGAGTGAGTAGAAGATAGCTGGCAGCTGGAGCCCCACACGCTGGGGCAGGAGCTGCCTGGCTGCAGCTAATTTGATTGGGCTCCACAATGTCTGCATATACTGGGCACTTGAGTGGGGCTTTTTGGCATTTTTAAAAACTTTAAAATATATCCCACAAATGCAGTTCCACAAAATGAACGATAGAAGCCTCTTATATATGACTACAAATTTTAACTAATAGCTTCAAAATGAAAAACTAAACACTTTAAAATTTGGAATTCATAAGATTCAAATTTAAAGCCTTATTAAGGTGCTCCTCCTAAACGAGCTTTCATTAAAATCAACTATTTCCACAATGTGTTTTGCTTTCAACTTATTATTTTCCAAAAGAGTCTTCTGATAGACTCTTTTGCACACCCAAACAAAGGAAAAAGGATTTAAAGCCCAATTTTGCCCCTCTACTTCATTAATTACACAAGTGACTGCCAGGGAACATGTGATTTGTTTTTGTGGGGCCCAAAGTATCTATATAGTTTTCTGGATTTTCTCCCACATTGGTGGCAAGAAGGTAGCTTGTGCAATATCCATAGGAATTCTCACGGACCTGACTGTGAGCTACGATTTCACCACATGGAAACAACACTGCATGCTTATTCAACTCAAAACCCAGCTATTGTAGTAGGAGTCACCACCTTATGGCTTCAGGGCATAGGTCAGCCACAGAGACTCCTGAAAAGTTTCCCTATAACAACTTCTAGATTTGGTACAGCACTTGAAGGGCATCACTTGCTGAGACAGGACAATAAATCCATACAAAACAGGATGTTGTAAAAAAACCCAAGAGGAATGTCCCAGGGGAGCCGGGGTTACAGGAGGGCCCCAGGCCAAAGCAAAAGAAAGCCCCCACTTACCTCCTGCAGGGTCCGAAAGGCGTGGGGAAACGCACACGGTGAAACCACCCATGTGGTTCGTTAGCCGCGCTCATATTCAGCTGGGGCCGGGTGACGTCAGTTGGAGACGCCACACAGCGGAGACAAAAAGCTGCCCTGAGGGCACAGGAGGTGCGAAGGCGAGCGGAGGCTCGACGGGAAAGCCCACACCCTGAGGGGCGCAGTTGCTGTGTCCGGGCAGCCCAGGACAGCAGGGCGGAGTCTGGGGAGGCAGCGGCAGCAAAGCCGACAGAGGAGCCGACAGTGAAGCTGGCAGCAGAGCCGGTGGAGGCACCAACAGCAAAGCCGGCAGAGGAGCCAGCAGCAAGGCCAATGGAGGCAGAGGCAGCGAAGCTGGTTACAGAACCGGCGGAGGCATCGACAGGCAAGCCAGCAGAGGCACCAACTGGCGAGCCTGCAGGGAAGCCCCGGAGAGGAGGTAACAAGGGCGGGGCCAACAGGAACCACCAACGGGGATTGCCGCGGGGTGCGGCAGAAGACCCCAAGCAGGGACAGATTAAGTGGCAGACGGGCCCCACTATGTCCCAAGGATAATCGGCTGGGACGCCATACCCAAGCGGGGCAAGCAACTGGGGCTGGGGCACCTAGGCACAGGGAAAACACGGGGCCCATAGGTTAAGGGCACTCTTTATTCCTTTGTGGCCTCCAGGTCCACTGACCACATCGCTTCGGCTGTCATGGTGGCGGGGATGGCACGCTACATCACAGGGTGGTTGGGATAGGGCACTAGGGATACGGGTTAGTCAGATCCAGGTCCAAGGGTCTCGAAGTCTTCACGTTCGAGCTGCAACCCAGGGACACAGACTCGTGGCTGGAGGGCCACAGGAGTCTGGAAAAGAAGCCGAGTGGAGCCAAGGATACCAAAGGGCCAGAAGACCTGCGACCCAAGGTGGCGAGTGGCCGGGGTGTAGGGGAGGTCGGAGCCCCGTGAGTGCCCGCCAAGGGGCATGACGACCCTGGAGGCTGCCTCGAAGGGGAACCCCTCCACTGAGGTACCATTCAAAGTCGTGGCAGGCGAGTTAAGGGGATCCCCAGATGTTAGCCAGGGTAGCCTTTGGGGTCCACTTGCAAGCCCGGGACAGGCTAGATCAATAGTCCGGGCTAAGGCAGCACAAGAACGCCTGGTAGAACAGAGGTGGGCACAAGGAGTTTGTGTTTAATATTGAAAACAATATAAAGCTTTAATATGCTGGTGATTCCTCACCTCAGGAGCTAGGAAGTGCCAGATGCTGAAATAAAGTCACTACTGCACAGAAAAATAAATGAAAATTAAGAATTACTAAACAAAATGCGGGGCAAAAGCTAAACTATCAACATGTTCTACTACCAAAGCAGAAATTAAAGGATGCGCATGATACTCCTACATTGAACCACATCTAAATTCACAGGCAAGTGGCATTAATCTACTAGTGATGAGAGAAGCTGTGCAGCAGAACCATGTTCAACATTGAAATAACAATTGTTATCCACAGCTCACATACTACCTTACAAAAGCTAGGTAAATCACTTCTACTTCTGTTCTACACGACAACAAAACTGGAAGGAGGGACTTGCAAGAGTTTGTCTGGAAAGAGGACTAGAACCTAGGCTTCCAGGGTCGAATGTTCCATAGCAACTTATACCTTTCCCCATCCTCAATTACAATAGTTCTATGGCTTATGGCAGAAAGTTACCAGAGATCCTGGTTTTCTCTGATAATAAAAAAAAAAAATCCTCACTTTTCGGATTTAAAGAAGTAACCCCAAATCCACATTTTCCATGATTAAAATTAAACAGCATATATCTATCTATATATTGCTGGCATTTCATTTTAATCATGGAAAAAATTGGATTTGGGGTTACTTCTTTAAATCTAAAAAAGAAGTGAGGATTTTTTTTAAATTAGAGAAAGCCAGGATCCCTCGTTGTTATTGACATTCCACACACTATATAGGAAAGTATGAAGTTTTGTCTAGGACAAAGATTTTTCAGAAGGTTTGGGGGGGGCTTAAATGCATTTAAAGTATATTTTAAAGCAACTGTAACAAGTTCTATGCCTTTCAAGTTATTGCACTACATAACTTTACTTTAAAACACACATCTCAGATTAAGAAGTCTAGTCCAGTTTAGTTATCAGAAAATAGTTATCAGAAATATTGATAAAGCAACAAATTTATACCCCTTAAGATCTTCAATTACAGCATGTAGACCTAGGCAAAAAAAAGAAAAATCTATTCAAGTGATCTAAAGATGCCAATAAACTATTATTCAGTATTTTGTCTATTCCATACAAGATGATTGGCACAACAGATACCCAGGTCTCTGCTGAGCATATGAACAAGTGTACGAGATGGTGCCCCTGGACTGCATGAAGTTGATATCTGCTCTCTAAAAACTAAGCTGATAGTAGAATTCATTAGGCTGAAGAACCAACAAGGACTTTTGGACATTATCAGACTGTGCTATATTTGAAAAGTTTAATATCCAATTTTAAGCCTCAATCTTTTTATTATTTAATGAGGGAAACAAATACAAGGCACAGAATGTCTCTTAAAATATCTGCCGTACCTTGAAAGCTTTGTTTTTCTCCTCTTTCTGCTGAATCTCTACTTCCACATGGCGTGCTAGGCGAGCTAGGGTTGAAGCAACCCTTTCTTTCTGATAGTCAATGTGATCTTTATGTTTTACTTTTCTCTATAATTAAAAGAAAAACAAGTTAATTTCATAACTGCTATACAGTGAAAAAACAAAACAAAACAAAAGACCACCACTGGGTCAAGAAAAGGCTATTTTACACACGACTCGCAGCTGGAGATGGAGCTCAGTACTCCCTCCACCCCTACAGCAAGCAACATAATCACCAGTCCACAAAGTCTCCTTCACTCCCTTTCTGGTTCTATATCCTGCATTCTGTTTATTTATTTATTTAACACATGACAGCTTTGGTAGGACACATACCTCAACTAGTTTTGACACTGCTTTTAGAAAGCAGGAAAGGTGGGTTTGAGCCTTCTTGAGCTCAGATGGACTTTGAAACCAAGTCTCCCGCTTTTAGAATGAATGCCATGCTGTTATATAAAAGATGGGGCCACAGGGCCACCTCCTTCTAGTGCTGTATTTCACAACTCAAACAGCCATTACTGCATTTTGTTAAGAGATGGGAAAGAATCCTATTGGTATGCATGGAGTACGCTCCAAACTTGCCAACCAGACTGGAACCAAGAAGATTTCTAGTTTTTAGATCTCATTAAGCAAGGGATCAGCAACCCTGTTCTTCTGATCTGTCCAGATCTTTTCAGCCTAAAATGAAACTCCAAGTCTACAGGAACTTACAAGGCACCTTCCTGTTTGATCTGAATGTTCACATACTTGGCCATTAGGAAGGCACTGAATGAGTACTTTATGAACTGCAATTCTGAACTCAAGTGCCCCAACTCCACTTAAAATCCCTTTTGGGACCTGGCCTAAGCACCGCTAGGAGGGAAATATTGCAGCTGGTGCTACTGTGAATACATTTTCAGCCAGTGAAGGAACAGACAGTAGCACCAGCTATGAAAGTAATGTAATGTACTATTGACCTGTCTGTAAGAGGGTTTTAGGTTTTATTTGGGGGTGGGGGTAGGGGAAGAGAAGAACAGATTATCCCCAATACTTTTGTTTAGTAACTATAAAAAGATAGCTGACTGCTAAACACTTTACACATCTTTTATTTTCACTGTAATTGCAAGTCAAAACTGCGAAGAAGCTACATAAAAGACATAAAACCAGGGCATTTGGAGAAGTACTATTTGGAATTATCATCTGAAAAAACACTTTATAACATACTCACATGAATGCTGGCACTGCTGCTAGGCTCTTCATCTTCACTACTGACAAGGTCAATACATTCTAGCACAGGTCTCAAAGGCCCTTCCTAAACAGGGTTGAAACAAGAAAGAATAAATAAAGTATATTCATATATATTAACATTTTGTATATCCTTCTATATTATCTATCAGGGAATTTCATGGGGAATTCAGGAAATTTTACTGATGGTTATCCTTAGCACCTGCTACAACAAAATCATAAACAAAAATAAAGCTGGAAGGGAGCTCAGGAAGTCATCTGTCATCTATTCCAACCAACTGCTCAAAGCAGAAACAAGCCACGTAAACATTTAATCTGCACTTTCAAAAAAAGAACAACACTATCTTCCAATCAGAGATGTGGGGCAGAAAATTTTCCAGTGATTTACTTTTTCATGGGAAATTTTCCATTTCTAAAAATTCATTGTTTCATAAAATTCATTAGTAACAATGAATGGATGTCAATACAATATTAGGCAAACTTGGCAGTTTCAAAGTTGTAATTAATGTTTTTCAGGTGATTATCCCTAGGAAGTGTACGCAAGAGGGTACATATAGGTTTTACTGATTTGTAAACAGGAGGGTAAATACACTTGCATAATAACCCAAACCAAAAATCAAGTTATGAATTCACCTAATTGGCTGTTCAGGTCAAATCAAAACCAAAGCACAGCATATCATGCACAGCATATTTTAGCACATTTGGGTGTGCTAAAATGAGTGTGTCAGTTTTCATAGATTCATTAGGGCTGGAAGGGATCTTGGAAGATCATCAAGTCCAGCCCCCTGCCCCAGGGGCAGGAAGTCAGCAGGGATCATAGGATCCCAGTAAGATAATCATCCAAATTTCTCTTGAAGGTGTTCAAAGTAGGTGCTTGAACCACCTCCGGCTGCAGTCTATTCCAGACCTTGGGGGCTTGGACTGTAAAGAAGCTTTTCCTTATGTCCAGCCTGAAACAATCATGGAGGAGTTTGTGACCGTTCGACCTTGTCATCCCTCGGGGTGCTCTGGTGAACAGATGTTCCCCCAAATCCTGGTGAGCACCCCGACAAACTTCTAAGTGGCCACCAGATCACTTCTGAGCCAGTGCTTTTCCAGGCTGAAGAGTCCCATGGCTCTCAGCCTCTCATCATAAGGTCTGTTTTCCTAACCTCTGATCGTGTGTAGTGCCTTCGCTTTTTTTCTTAAATTTAAATCAAATACGTAAGGGAAGTACATGCTATTCTGTATTGTCTTTACATTTTTACAAATATTCCAATACAAGTAGTTTCTGTCTACATAAAGCTCTGAATGTTTGAATATAACTTTTAAACCACATTAAGTGTGCTGTATTCAATTTTCTCTTAATCAAATATTTCAGATCAAATACTTGTGGCTATTGGGACATAAAATTAACATGGGAGTACTTTTTTAGTTTTTTACTCTATTTAGGGCACTGTAAAATTTTCCAGGAAACCTACATCTCTGCTTCCAATGACAGTGATTCCACCCCACTGGAAATCTGTCACAGTATTTAACCACCTCTCAGGAAAAACTTTCTATTTTGTATGCAATCTAAATTTTCCTTTACTTGGACCACTTGCATACCACATCTCCTTCTTCATTTCTCTTTTCTATTGCTTGTGCATTTCTTTCTCAATATAAATGTCAATTCATAATACCAGTTTGAGACCACTAATTTTATTTCTCATCCGTTTACTTTCCACACACTACCCCTGCCCCAGCCGTCTGCGGAGGGTTCGGGATTGAGAGTGTGGTCGGGGGTAGAAAGGTAAGAAAGATTTATTGACTTAACAAAAACACAACTACGCGTAGTAACAAGACAAAAGCAATTTGCGTCAGCAACTTATCGACAGTCCCCTCTGATGCCTGATATACGGCAAGCTTCTCTTTCCACAAAGTTCAGCCAAGTCAGGCGTCCCTGAACAACTCTGTCCGAGGGGTACCGGGAAGGACCCTGGAATGCAGTCCTTGGTCTCCTCGAGGTCCACGGTCCCACTGATCGAGGCAACAGCTAACTAATCCTTTTCACAGAGCTGTATCTTCCTTCTGAATGGTTTGCAGATATTCCAGTCAATTTAAAGCTTCTGAATGGTTCTGATAACGTACAACCACTCAGATTCCTTTTACTTCAACTGTCCTTAGACTGACCAATTAGCAGCACAAGCCTTGCATTCCTTTGAGAAGATAATTTTAACTACACCACAGGGCCTTACTACTTCTAGGCTTTGCTAAATTTACTAGGCCTTACTTTATACAAGGCATCACTACATCTTAAACTTTAATTAGGTTTTTAGCAACAACATATAGCTTAATATCTAAACAAATACAGAAAAACACTTGGTCTAATCTTCATAGGGCCTTCAGCAAGCACCTTTATCACACAGGCATAATTTCAGCTGTCACAACCCCCATTTTTAATTAGGTGTGTGATGTTTAAGGGCAAGGGTGTCAAGTTCAACCCTCCTCACAAGCCAGATCCTGATGAAACTAGGAGAGGAGGAGGAATGGGTGATGATGACACACCTGTTTCATAGTTTCATAGCTGGTAGAGTCGGAAGGGACCTGAACAGATCATAAAGTCTGACCCCCTGCGCCATGGCAGGAAAGAGTACTAAGGTTAAAACGACCCCAGCAAGGTGTTCATCCAGCCTCCTCTTAAAGACCCCCAGGGTAGGAGCCAGCACCACTTCTCTTGGAAGTTGGTTCCAGATCCTAGCCGCCCTGACAGCGAAGTAGTGCCTCCTGATATCTAGCCTGAATCTATCCTCTGCCAGGTTGTGACTGTTATTTCTTGTCACTCCTGGTAGTGCTTGGGGGAACAGGGACTCCCTCAATGCCTGCTGATCCCCCCTGACTAGTCTGTAAACGGCCACTAGATCCCCCCCCTTAGCCTTCTCTTGTGAAGGCTGAACAGGTTCAGGTCCCTTAGCCTCTCCTCGTAGGGCCTGTCCTGCTGACCCCTGTTGCTTGCTCCCCGACACCAAAATATCCTCAACAAGACTAAATGCCAAATTTTGGTAACCAGCCCCATCCCTGCTTTACCACCCTTGAATTTCCAGCCCCCTTGGAAGTCCTGCAGACCTGAAAACATGGCTCCATGAGCCGAATGCAGTCTGCAGGCTGTACACGTGACATGCCTAATTTATATCTATTTACTGTTAAGGAGCCCTATTATTTGAACAACTCCTGCTTACTTCCACTGTATCAAGGGAAGAGTTTCTTATGAAGAGCTGGAATGCTGGACATACTAACCAATGAAACTCAATCCAAAGCAAAAGTCAGTCTAGAACCAAAAAGCTACTCATCAGAACAGTTAAGAGTGAGGCAACAGAGTGTTAAGTAAGTAAGAAGGACGTTTGTAATAAATCTTCAGTGCTTAACATTGGAAATAAGTTTATGATTCCCTCCTCCTTAAATCTACTACTTCCACAAGCTGGTTATGGAGACTTACAAAAGCAACACTATCACATTCTTCTATGCCACCAACCTGCTAAGCGAATTGGCCAGAATTTCAGCTACCAGTAAAACATCTAAATTTAAAACAACACAGGGCTGTATTCACGTTCTAGAACCCTCCAGTCTCTGCTGTTATTGAGAGTTTGACATGGGAACAGAGTGAAATTAACAAAACTGGCATTAGTCTCATCCCTTCTATCCATGATCCCAGTTAAAACAGCAAAAATAGCCAGTCACTCAATTTCCACTGACCTTCAGCAAGAATCTTGTATCTAATTCTCCTTTGTAACTTTAAAGTATGACAAGGAAAGCTAATTCAGTCAAACCAATGACTGAATGGAGGTCACCTCTGGAAAGGTCAATAAGGAAGCCCAAGTATTTTAAGACAGAAAAGCAAGGTGTAACTACAGGCAGCCCTCGGACTTGCAACACAATTTGTTCCTGAAAACCGGTCTGAAGTCGAAACGTTGTAACTTGGAACCAATTTTCTCATAAGAAATAAAATTATAAACGGGGGGATTCATTCCTGAACCAAGGCCTAATACCCTATTTTCACCAAAAATAGCCCAGAATTTTGTATTCAATCAATTATAGATGAGTAATATAGCTACAGTATAAATACATTAATGTAAATAGCAATCATATTGATTTGAAAGGACTTCTTTGAGGTGACTTTGCTGGACTTTTTGAAAGGCTCTTCGTTGGACTTTTTGAAGGGTTCTTGGCCGGAGCCTTCTCAGGAGTCTTAGCTGCAGGTTTTTCTGGAAACTTGCCCGCTTTCTTTAAGGAAGTGTCCAAGGAAGTTTGGACAGATGTTCTCCAGGAAGATGAGCAACTCAATGAGCTTGTTCACTGGAGCGGCATCGCATCGGATCTAACGGTGTAAAGTCGAAACTGATGTCATAAACATTGAAACAGTGTCAATTTATACATGTTGCAAGTGTGAACCATTGCAAGTCAAAACCTTGTAAGTCGAGGACTGCCTATATAGGAATTATATAATTCCTATATAATACAGATTCTGAATACTGCTGAATACTGCTATTCAAGAACAAGTTCATATTCAAGAACTTATGGTTATCCTTACTTAAATTGTGATTCATATAATTTGTTCAAAGTAAATAATGTGCAAGGCAGGAGTGCCATGCGTTCATCTCTGAATAAGATGGCCATTAAGGGTGCTGACAGACATGAAGGAAAAAAAAACCCAAGAAAGAGAAGCATGTTAGTTCAATCTGGCTCCTCAGAGTCTGTATAAATTGGGCGATTCAGCAGGGCCTTATAGCACTTTTATCAAATAACTGATTTAATCATCTATTAGGTAAAAATGCTAAATAGCCCCACTGAATTGCCTGATCTATATTAGACATTGGGTGAGCTGGGTCAAAATAATGCAATGCCTCTTGTGGGCATAAATACGCTGCATTTGGTGTGAGGGCACGCCAAGCTGAAAGTAAAGAAACAAGTGAAAAACTAAGAGGTTACATTTTCTGAGGGGTG
Source organism: Alligator mississippiensis (assembly GCF_030867095.1). Classification (NCBI taxonomy): domain Eukaryota; kingdom Metazoa; phylum Chordata; order Crocodylia; family Alligatoridae; genus Alligator; species Alligator mississippiensis. The sequence goes on along the minus strand of NC_081824.1, from coordinate 51,334,034 downwards.
CATCAAGTCTACCAAGTGGTTTCTTGAGTCTAAAAATGTTAGGAACCACTGTTCTAGAAGGTGTACTAAACAGTTTGTGCTTGTGGATTGTGTCAGAGTAACCAGAGCTATAAACTACAAGTGCACCGATACATCAGTCCGCTATCGGAAATTGGCACCAATATAAAGAAAACTGTCTATATTGGAAATCGGCCTGATGTGGCTGATAAATGGCCCGTGCATGCACGCAGCTGCAGTGCAGCACATAGGCAGTGAGAAGCACAGCCAGCAGCGTGGAGAGCTGCATTAAGCTGGTAAGTGTGTTATGGTGGAAAGAGAGGGGAAGGGGGGGGGGGTGCAGATCAAGGACACCACAATGAGGAGGAAGTGGGGCTGTGGCAGGTGCTGCCCAGCCAGGGGGCCGGGGAAAGCATGGGATGGAGCCACGGCTCATCCAGTGTGGGAAGTGGGGGGGAGGACAACTCATCTGCTTACCTGGCAGTTTCGCTGCTGCTCCCATAGTTCCTCCTGGAGGGGCCCCTGGATCTATGCAGGGTGTGCTGCAGCGGCACTGGGACGGGGGTTATGGGAAGGGTATGGCAATTTCTGGGGTAGGTGCAGGCCTCCCTTGTAGCCCCCTCCTAGTGCTGCCGCCTCCCCAGCACTACCCCAGGCTGCAGCTGAAGCCTGCCCCACCTATGCCTCATGCAGATCCAGGGCACATGCCCCTCCCCATAGAGCGAAAGCTGCCCCCCCCCCCCAGACAAGCTGCAGCTCCATCCCATGGCCTGCTCCACCCCAGCTGGGCAGCACCTGCCCCAGCCCCACACCCTCCCTCAATGCAGGGGCCTTGATCTGCCCCCCCATGCCCCTTCCTTTTCCTCTGCCCTTCCACCACAACTTACCAGCTGTATGCAGCTGTATTGGACACTGGGTCAGTATCGGCCAATATGTCTCCTTAAAAATTGGCTATTGGTATCAGGCCCTAAAATCTGTCAGTGCACCCCTACTATAAACAATAGCTTGAGCTTGCCCAATATCCAAGGGGAGCCTTGTGTGGGGGTCCAATACAGCCTTTTAAGGGAAAGCATGATTAGTCGCAAAACAACATCTTATTTCAGTACTCTGCTTTGAAACACACATGCTGTCACTGCCATCCAGTGGCAATGCATAGGGGTGCTGGCAAAAGCACCGGTGCCCCCCCTGCAAGCACTGGCTGATCCCAGAAGCGCCTGCAGCCAATCCCAGAAGGGACCACCCCTGGGCAGCGAGACTGGCCACGGGAACCCCCGCAGCAAAACTAACACAGGAACCCCCGCAGCAAAACTAAGTTGGCACCAGTTGGCCATGCCACCATCCACCACCCTGCACCACTGCTCCTCATGCAGCCACTACTCCCTGATGGAGTGTATTTTTAAAAAGTGCCAGATTTTTGAGAATTCTGAAAAATGGATTTATGAGGTTATATTCCATCATAAAATCCTCCAAATAAACAAGTTTTTCTCTTATTCCTATTACATTAATTTAAGGTTGGAGTCTTGTTGTAGCCATGATGGTGCAGGAAATGCATGAGAAATGAAGCTTTTTTTGTGGTATTTTCTACTGGACCAATTGAATGATGTCCAGCGTTGTCTCCTAACTATGCAGTTGGCCCAGTAACAGATACCAAAAAAAAAAAAACCTGAGTAATTGTACAATTATTTTAGATGGAAAATATTTTTTAAACGATTAAACTAATTTCTACAATGCAATACCATCTTCTATTGGTAGGGTAGTATGTATACAGGAATCTTATCAGCCCAATGATAAATGCAGTAAAGGGGTCTTCAGTATATCAGTCCAGAGCATACACAAAGTACAATTTCAGAAACCATACTCCCAACTTCTGAAACATTTCATGCTGTTTCTAATTTATTCTGTATGGAATAACTCACTTTATGTATAGGCCAAATATATTATAAATCAAGACTCTGGTGAACTTTCAAAAGTAATGGCCAATAAAGATACAGAATATGTCATATTTTAAAACTTACTTTCACCATTACTAATCATTTCAAGTTAATATTAAATAAAAGTAATAGATCTGTGATTAAGTTTTAACCTTAATAAATAAGCCTTATTTATTTCCTGGTCAGCAACACTTCCTAGTTTAACACCCAGTAATTGTAACTGGATCAAGGAAAAAAAAGAATCTCTATATACTAATTGCCTACCTATCCTGCTGACAGCCTACAATAGAGAAAAGTATTCTTCCCTGCCTCATGTACCAACCTATGGAGCACCAGGTGAGCTCCGCCACTGAACAACTGACATGTGAAACCCAGTCTGCTATAGCACTTTTTGTTTAAGTGAAAGATGGTTTAGTAAAGGGGGAACAGGATGGAGTGGGGGTACAGACATGTTGTACTATGTACTAAGTCTGCTGCTGTTACCCATCATGGATCATGCTGCTTTCAGGGAAGTCCTAACACAGAGCTGCCCCTGAGAAGCCTTGTGCAGTCTGCCTGTCCTGATAGGACCCCCTCAAGCCAGTCCTGGGATGAAGTCAGGGCGCTAACCCACCGTGCCTTTCCCTTGTGTTTATTAGAAAGCACAGTGATTGAAGTGCTTGCTTATTAGCTTGGTATTAAGGAATCAATCTTCCCATCAAACTGTTGGGACTCCAGGTCCACAGTCACCACACTTACCAGGACTTTAAAGCAGGCAGATGGTAATGAAAAAAGTTTTTCCCCTCTCTACAGTAATCAACTAGTGTAGTAGTTGGAAGCTCGTCATTACCAGTTAGTTTTCATCACACCAAACATTATCCTGTGCACAAGGAGACTATATCCTCACTCAAAGTGTGAGAACAAGGGTAATTACAGAACAGACTCATTAAAAGTGTGCACAATTCACTGTAAAACTGAACTGTTATTTTAGTTACAGCTTCCTCCCACAGTCCTTCAACCCACTGCAGATGCAAAATTTCCCTTATTTAAATTTTGTTTGCGTACAACTTGTTCTTAAGCAGCTTCCCTGATAACTAAGTCATCCCTCCATTCTTCCTTGTCTCCTTCCACTACTATACTGTTTCACTGATAGTAGTGAGACCAACATAAATGCAAAATTATCCACACCTCATTTCCCTCATAAGCAAACTTCTTGCCACAGCTTTGCTCCTACAGGGCAGTCACCTGCAGCCCAGCACACCCAGCTCTAGCCCAACCCTGCCACTCCCACCCCCTGCTCCCTCCAGCTGCAGTTCTGGTCCTATGGGGCAGTCAGTAGCAGTCTGGCACCTGCCCTGCCTGGCCACAGAGAAGCAGCAGCAGCAGCAGCTCCTAGCCTGGCAAGATTGGGGCTAAAGGAACCAGAGCAAAAGGGAAGGAGAGCAGGGGATAGGAGGGCTCAGCCACAAAAATGGGGGAGAACGGGGTGGGAGAGAGAGGCTGCAGGCCCTCCCCTCTCAAGTCTCCCCATGCTCCTCCTCCCCTACCAAACAAGTTATTCCAGCCCAAGGCAAGCCATGGCTCAGCTTCATCTTCAGTCAGGGGCCCAAAGTCAAAGCTGGAGCTAAGCTAACCCACCTACCCCAAGCTGGTGTTCAAATCCATGATAAAGCTTTCCCTCCCCAACCCCCAGGCTGACTGGGGGAAAACCCCCCATCTTGGATTCAAGTAAATATGATAAAACCTAGTAATTTTCCTCTCTTCAGCAGGTAGCGCCACAGAGCCAGGTTCTGGCACCCCAGGGAGAACTTTATTCCACAAACAAACAGTCTCAAGGATTTTAAAGGGACTGGGATTGCTTGTGGAGTAAGAAATGCACCCTGTAGGATTACACCCGCTACTGTCCCAGTGAACCGTCCAGTTTTTCCATGCACCTGCCTGACAACTTTGCTCACCTGGCTCCTCTGCTCAGTCATTTGCTCCTACCAGAGGCAAGTAATCCCCAATACAACCAGCTTTACTGCAATTTCTCAAGCTTCCATGAAGCCCTCAGGCACCACCTGTCTGAACCTGCACAGAACTCAGCAGAACCGTGGCCTCAAGTCAACAATGCCCTGTCGCTATCGATTTCCTTCTCCCAAGTCCTGCAACTCCTGGCAAAGACCTGGTTTTTTCTTTCGCAGTAAATGAAACGCAAGCCTAGGGAGCACGCGTGAGAGGGGGGGAAAGGGGCAGAGGGTGAGGAAGGGGCTCCACTTCCACAGTGTCTGGACTGACACTGAGACCTTGCTTTGGAGCAGCATTTTTCAACTCATGGGTCAAGACTCAAAAGTGGGTCTCAAGACTATTTAAAAGGGTCCTGAGCTGCGGCAGGGTAGAAAGATAGAAGGAAGAGGCAGGGGAGAGAGCTACATCGCAGCACTGGCACCGGACCTGGTGCCCATGCCTGCTGGGGCAGAGCAGCCAGGAGGCTGGTGGGGGCAGGAGGGGCCAGGACCAGGCTGCTTGGCATGGTGCAGCCTTGCAGCCCCAGCCCAGGGAAGGCTCGGTGCCACAGGCCTCTCCTCCTCCCCGCTCCAGCCTGTGCAGGGGCCAGACCTGTTTTGCTGCCGCAGCTACTGCGCGAGTGGGATGGGGGCAGCTGGGGGCCCCTGTGGCAGAGCGCAAGGGGGGGGGGGAGCAGTGGGCTGCGGGTCAGGACTGAGGGACACCAGCATGGGAGACTGGGGCCCAGGCCCCAGCGGCAAGACTCACGCTGACGAACTGCACGTCCTCTTCGCTCTCCGCCGGCGCCTCACGCTTCGGGGCCCGGGCGGGGCCCACGGCCTCCATTGCCTGGACGCGGCCGAGCTGCGGGGTCCGCCCCGCCCCGCAGCTCGCGCGGGTAGGACGCGAGGCCGAGGGAGGCCCCGCCCCGAGCCCGAGGGCGCAGGGGGCTGCAAGTGTCAACCCCCGCTCCGGCGGCGGCTTTCAAAGCGCCGGAGGCCGGTTGCTAGGACACGGCCGTGGGGCGTCTCCCGCCGCGTCACCGCAACAGAGCCGCACAACCCAGTTCCAGCAGCGCAAAAGAGCAACCCCGCCAGCGACTCGCGCGGTGGCTACTGGGATCGCCAGGCCCCGCCCCCACGCCGCGGCTCGTTGGCCATGTGCCTGCCTCTTGCTTTCGAGGCGCCTGCGCGGTAGAAGGGGGCGGGGCAGGAACTGTTACAGGCGCGAGCCCCCCACCACCTCATGTCCCCAGTAGACAGCGGATAACATTTAAAGGACCCGCGGCCCCGCTGGTGCGGGGGTGGGAAGCGGTCTGAGGCCGGGGCTGTAGGGGAGGCGCCCTATAACGCCCACCTTGACTGGGGAAGAGCGGGCTCGGGGTCGCGCGCAGGCCAGGCCCTGCGTCGCTCCCTCCGCTGCAATGGAATGGGAGGAGCGGGCGGCAGAGCCGTGTTCCTGGTCCCGCCCCGGCTCCCCGCCGCGCCTGCGCAGTGAGAAGTGCTGGTTGGGTGAGGGCAATGACGACGATTACCGTATTTACACGATAATTTCAACCCTTGTGCAATCAAGACTAGCTAAAGTGTTCAAAATTTCCGGCAACTTTGGAGGCACTTAATTGGTGAGCATACACAAAACGTGACTTTCAGGTTTGCTATCAGCACTTTCTTATGACACTTGCTTCAAAATAAAAAAAATGCTTCAAGTTTGAGGATCCAGTTCTCACTCACTCATTGGCAATTTATAGCAAGCGATAGAAATGAATAAGACTTATTTGCATAGTTTTTTCAGTGTATGGTAGTTTTTCAGCAAATATCATAATTTTGAGCTTCCTATTGGATAATTTCATACTTGCCACCTGGCAATGCTGGATGAGGGGCTCAATTTGCAGCCGGCAGGGCCTTGCCCTCAGCCCACTGGGCTCCCTGCGGCCCTAGTGCTGGCTGGCTAGCAGGACGCGCTGCTGTGTGCTCCGCCGCGTAGCTGCCACCTACAATTTTGAAGCAAGCGCCTGGCAGTGGCGCCAGCGGCTGTAGTCAGGCAGCACTGTGGGAGTCACTTGACTTGACAGCTTATTAGTTTCCCTGGGAGCCCTTCTAGGGGCTTCGTCCCTGGGTGTTAACGGCCCCCCTCTCCTTTGTAATGGTCTCGCTGTGCCACCAGTCCAATTAGCCTTTGCTTTGCCATGCTGCTGGCTGCTCCCCACTCCTGCTGACCCTGCAAACTGCTTTTTTACTCCTTCCAAAGAAGCAATATTTGTTTTTGCTTCGGTCTTAAACTGAATGAGGCAGCCCTTGGCCCCTGGCGTATTAGTAAAGCTTCTCATTTCCTTTTTCCAGGAGAAAAACAGCAGTTGTGTTACACGGGAGGATGTGCCTCACCATCTCCACCCCACTTCTCAAAATCCTAGATACTTGTAGTGGTCGTCACCTCTCTTTCATTCCTGTTCCACCCAAACTTGAAACCTACCTGCCTAGGAGAAGCAGTGGCCTTTCTGTGCGGGCACCCCTGAGGGAGTCAAATGACTTGTTATAAATCAGGGATTCAGGTTTTCTGTTTGCCGCAGAAATATCCCCTTTAAAAGAGAAAAACCCAGGAAAACAGGTTTCCCCTTGCAGACTGACAGTTCCAGCCTGCAAGGAGCTGCTTGGGGCTGGGGGGAGTGGGGCACAGCAGGTGCCACACAAATGTGCACATGCAGGTGGCAACCAGGAGGCATGGTAGGAAAGCAGTTCTCTCCGGGTAAGTCTATGCAGGGGGTCACAGGAAATGCATTGGGTGGGGGGCATGTGCCCCCGCAGATTTCTGCACTCATAGTGGGGTGCAGGGCATGGGGTTGCAGCTGAGCCAGACCAGCTCCAGGCAGGAGCCATTTCTGCAGCTCAGCAGGGGGGACCCAACACACGAGGGAGTGCTGCACTGTCATGGCTACCAAGGTGAGGCACCCCCTGCCCGCCCAGCAGCAAGGTGCAGAACTCTGCATCAGCATCTCACCTTGGCAGCCATGGCAGTGTGGCGCTCCCTCCCACTCGGGTTCCCACCTGCTGAACTGCAGAGGCAGCTCCTGTATGGAGCTGCTCTGGCCTGGCTGCAGCCCCCATCTTGCTGTGGGTGTAGAAATCTGCGGGGCACATGCCTCCCCCTCACCTGTCTGTGCCCCCCAATGTGCTACTTGTGCCCACACCCCCCACTTCCCCACACACCCACCCCCTTCCTCACACATTGGGAGCAATAGGTCAGGAGTGATGGGGCACCAGCAGGGCTGGGCTTCAGGAGTAAGGGGCACCAAAAGGGCAACAGCGTTGGCAGGTGCAGGGCACCTGCATATCAGGGCTGCTCAGCACCACAAAGTAGCAAGTGAGACGGCCGCAACTGGACCCGTGTCTTGTATATATGTATTCGTATAGTGGCATTTCATTTTAATCTCGGGAAAAAAAAAAAAAAACAAAAAAAACAAAAAAAAAAAAAAAACAACCCACAAAAACAAAAGATTTGGGGTTTGTTTGTTTTTTTTTTAGCAGAGAAAGCCAGGATCCCTGGTTATAATCCATCTAACGCCTGCTAATCTCCCTTTGCTTGACAGGTATTAATGACTCTTTTTTAATGGTCTTGCTGTTCCACTATTCAAACTATCCTTCCTTTTGCTATGTTGCTATTTGTTGGCCATTCCTAGTAATGTCTCTCTTCTATTTCACAGCCCTCCAGACTGCTTTTAGCTCAAGCTAAAACCCTTAGGCTCAGGTGTAGTAATGAGTCAAGGTATTGGAGGTATTCAAGAACATGAGATTTTGTTTTCAGAATCTGAATAAGAGATATAAATTTCACTATAATGGCTATATGACTAATAAAACTATTTTTTAGCTACTTTTGCCTAGTCTGTATTTTTAAAATTTTATATATGTTCCAAGACATTAGCGCACATCCTTGGAAGGTTTCTGCTTTGATCTTAAACTGAATAATGTAATGTTTTTCTAGCTGTTTCTGGTCTCTCTGAAGCTGCACTGTCTGCCTTGCCATAACCTGTACCCTACACCTGATGGAAAACACACAAAACTTCTCTTGTAACCATCCACAAAAGACTGTAACCCTTCCCAAGGACCTTAGAGTCAAAAGGGCCCTGCTCATTCACACAGCCTTTCCAGCAGGGAGATGAATTTCCCTGCTCTCTAGCTTCCTATTGCAAACACGACAGGAGGTTCTTACTTAATCCCAAGAGGACCATAGCATGTAACCATGTCCATTACTCTGCCTGACCTAGGCAAACAAAGTCTCCCAATCAACAGTAACAAACAACCTCTCCTGCACAAAACTTACAACCTTAGTCACAATTACCATACAGTTCTACTTTACTACAAGCCTTAGCTAAACCCTCTAGAAAGGGTCACCCTGTACCAACAGATTCCCTGATCAGTCAGGTTATTGCCCTTGTGTCCTGGCTAAGTGGCCAATTGTTGGGCTGAATTTTAAGAACCAGCCCCTATACCTTTGTTCCAGGTGAGCACAACCCTCAGACTGACCACAACACATGCCAGTTGATAATAGGCGAGTTTATTGATACAGAGTGATAACAAAAACCCACAACACAAACAGTTCTATATCTACCAGTCCTAGGGCTGTCATCAGAGTCAAGGTACATCTGGCCAGGATGCAATTGTCACTTCTGAGGCTCCCTCTTAGGTGTCATCGGTCTGGAGGTGGGATTTCGAGGCTCACAGCTCTCCTTGGTGGGGTACATAAGACAGGCTGCTGGTATGTCCTCTGTCCATGGTGGCCTTGGGGACCCTTCTCGGGGAACGGGGATGGGGACCATCAAGTGTTTCCTTTTGTCTTTGGCATAAGAGACATCTGCAAAGCTTCAACAAACCGCTGACATCAAGGATTTTTCAGTTGCTTAACCCGTTTCTCTAGATGTTACTTAATACATTCCTATACAGTAGAACCCCAACTTATGCATACATTGCGTTCCTGAGAAGCTTCACGTATCGGAAATTCATGCAACTTGAAGTGAATTTTCCCATAGGAAATAATAGAAAATTGAGGGGTTGCGTTCCTTGGACCTCACATTTATGACACCAAAGGCACCAAATGCAACCTTTTTCCAACCAGTGCTTTATTTATTGTCAGGGGATGGGGTCCCCAGGGATGGCCTAGATACTCCTATGGCTCCTTGACTATGCCAATCCTGCCCAACGGGCACCCTGTTTCTCTCCTGCCATGTCTTCTTGGTAATTATTATGAATAGGATGGCTGCTCTCAAGATTGTTTGGACACGGTCCTGATGGACCCCACTGAACCCTGTGGGTTCTTGGACCCATTTTGGGTCCTGCACAAGATGGTTGCTTCATAGAGCACCCTCAGCCTTATGGGCTCCAAAACCACACCTTTGCCATCTGCGAGGCTTGGGGCATGGCATTTACACATTGCCCCTCTGGGGCCTTAATTAGCTTGGCCTCCGATCATCACTGGGCTCTCCACAGCCCTGTCTCCACACCCCTGACGCTGGGGTCTGTTCACCCCGTTTGCCTCCACTCCCCCTGGCACTGGGGTCCGCTCAACCCCTTTGTCACCGCACCCCTGGCACTGGGGTCCCCACACTGTAGTGCCCCCCCGCCCCAAATGAGGCCTCCTTCTTTCCCAATAGCCTCAGCCCAATCCACTGGTCTATAAACAGCAATTAAAATGAGCCCCTGGGCTATAACATAACACCAGCAGTTTAGGTTGTGCTCTGTCCCTTTAAACAAGTCAAACCCGCACCCCCCCACCAAGTGCCTTGCAGGCTAGGGTACCTGGTGGGCTCCTGGAGCCTCGTTAGCCCTAAGTGCAGCATATCAGGTAGCCACAACATCTCTAGGCGATTCCTCCCTGGAGGCTCCTTCCCTTTTGGCTGCTGACAGAGAACTGACCCTCTCATCCCAGCCCTGGGGTTTATATGTACCCAGGGCCCTGCCTCTTCCCATCAGCTGACCAGCTGCAGGTGCAGGCCAATTCCCTCCTTAGCCTGCTGCCACAGTAACCTGCACCTGTGAGGTTCCTGCCTGACTGCTAGGACCCTCTCTCTAGGCAGTTTCTGCCCTTAAAGAAGCAGACACCTTAGTGCCCTGTGACAATTGTATTACAAAAACAAATTGTAAACATATTTATTCATTTACATTATAAGTAAAATAATAAAAAAATACAAAATGGACATGCAACAATCTTTAATCCATCCATCAATGGGAAGCAAAATCTTCATCCAGGTCGAACACATCAAAAGATGGTAGTGATATCTCTCCCCCAGAAGTGGCTGGCTTTTCCGCAGAAGTGAAGGGCTGGGAGTTGGTTGATTGAATTGAGATAGTGCTGTCCCGCTTCCTGAAGAACTTGCCCAAGGAAGACTGCACTGAGCAGCGCTGCTTCTCCCTGTAAAGCTCCGTGTATCAGCCATTGGCTTCCTTCATCAGCCTGGCATCCTTAGCACTTCTTTCATGATTGGGGTTGTTTTCATAAAAGAAAGCGAGGTAACCATCCAAAAGTTTGAACACATCAGCCATGCCTTTCATCGTGAGAACTCGGGGGGGAAGCGCCTTTCATTTTCTTCCATGGGCTTTTCCTCTTCATGACTCTTCCTATCCAGCCCAAGAAGATCCTCATTTGAGAGTTCCTCCCTATGGGAATCGAGCAGCTCAGCCACGTTTTCCTCATTGACCTGCTCAAAGCCCACACTTTTAGCCATCTCAACGATGTCATGTCTTGCATCACTGATAAATTCATCAGCAGCAAAGCCTTGGAAATCATTCATAACAGCAGACCAGATGTTTTTCCAGACACCATTAAGGCACTGCTGTGTAACATCATTCCAGATGTCTCCAATAATGTCTATGGCCATTTTGTTGTTAAATGCCTTCCAAAATTCTTTGACATTTGCCTTTTCTTTTGACTCTGTCTTATTGATAAGCTTCTTGAAGGTCCTCCATAGATAATAGCTCTTGAAAGCTCGAATAACACCCTGATCCATGGGCTGGATGGGCGACGTTGTGTTCTGTGGCAAGAACAGCACCTTAATGTTCTCACTGATGTCACCAAAACTTGGCGGGTGTCCTGGAGCATTATCAAGCAATAGAATTTTGAAACTTTTAAGGCTGTGTCTATGAATCAGCATCGAATTTTCAGATACGGATTCACCCGAATTGAATCAGGGACGGTGATCTGAATCAACAAATAGAATTGCTGTCCCTGATTTGGGGCGAATCTGAATCTGAACTGAATAAGGCCTGCTTTGCACACCCCTACTAAATTTCCCCTTCTAACCCTCAGGGACAGCTACAGCCAAGGATTAGTGGTAGGAGCAGAGATCCTAAACTCCCTCCTTAGTTTCTCGGGTAATCTACAGCCAAGAGACATCCATAAACTTGTTTATAACTCATTCCTTCTTTTTCCAAAAGAAAAACATCTCTGAATCTCTGGATTGGCAAGAATCCAACTTCTCCTGTAAGCTCAGGGAATTCTACAGTCTGAGTTGTGTACACCAAAAGAAAAATAAACATGGAGCTTCTTCTGTATCCCTTCTTTCGCAGTTCTCTGCCACTTAAATGTTACATAAATTGCCAATTGCCCAAATCACAAGCAAGACCTTATAAAGGAGGATAAGGCAAGATGTCGCATTTATTGATTAAGTGCTTAATACACGCACACACCACATTCATACTCCAATTTGTGTTCTGCGCTGGTATACGTTACCAGTCTTATCAGTGCTTGGATAAACTTAGTGGCCAGCCAAGGTGATCATGAGTAGGAGCCAGGATTCTGCCAGTCCGTCTTGTCAGGCGATGCTCCAGGATGACATGCAGAATAGGACCCAGAATCAATATATCTTGCCTCATCTTCTATAGCCTTGTCAATTCAGCCAGTCCTCTGGGCTTTTGCTGTGTTCTTTCTTGAAGGTCGATTGCCATTGTTCCCTCACTGTTCTGGGGCAGATTCTTCTTGTTTTGGTCTGCATTCTTCAGCAAGTTGCCACCTGATGTTTTCCTTTTCCACAGACACACTGTCACCCATTCTCTCACACATACAGCATACAAAGATTGAGCACTTATGTCAAGCTACAGATCAATACAAAATGGAGTTTCTTAAGGCAATGCAAAACTCAGGAAAATACATAAGATTAAAAGCAATTGGCAAAAGGTCTATTTGTATAACACTAGGCCCCTAGTATATTAGTAAAGTTTCTAGTTTAACTAGAGACAGATATTTTTTGTGTTACACAGTTAAGTGCCACACCATCTGCACCTGCATTTTCAAAGTCCTAGAACTTCTCATGGCTCTGTGCTATAGATTGGCCACATGGAGTGGGGTGAGGAAGCAGAAGCAAGATCCTGGCAGTGCAAGGCCCAATCCAGGCAGTGGAGGGCCAAAATCTGGGCATGTGGGCCCTGATCTAGGCACCAACCCCCCAGCATCCAGTTGGTGGACTGGCGCCTTGCACTGGTCATCCAGCCTATGGGGCCAAAAGGTTGGGCATCACTTGCCTAGATAATGTTGGTTGAGGTGCAGGCAAAAGAAGCTATAATCCACACTTAGCATGTTTGTGTTCCAGGGGCTGCTGTGATACTCTGTGGTAGTCATGTAATCCCTGCCTGGCTCTAACTCTAGGGTGCCCTCCCCTCTCCTACTCAGCCACCATGCCTTTGGTGCAATTCTTTTTTTAGAAAGAAGACTACCTAAGGATTCTAGAGTGAGACTAAACATGGGTTCTGTCCTCCCCATTACCCACTCCCATGCTTCGCAAGCGATACTCCCACATGCTTCCCCTGGGCTCTGGGCTCCCAGCCCCAGTCCCTCCCCCTCCTGGGCTCTGGGCTCCTTGGCCCCTTTGGTCTCTGGCTGTGGTCCCTGACCTTTAGTCCTGCCCTGGTCCTGCTCCTAGGCCAATTGACTCCCTGACCCCAGAAGTCATCCCTGACTTTTGGTCTATCTAGACCCTGGCCCTACTCCTAGGGGAGTGAGACCTGCAGGCACCCAGGCCCTGCTGATGCTCACCCCTCTTGGGTTCCAGACCTCTGCACTCTCTGGCCCTGCTGACACCATTCTCTCCTTTCCTGGGCTACAAGCACCCAGACCCAGTCCTCGCCCCCTTCCTGCACTATGGGCTCCTTGCCCCCCTCAGCCTCCAGCTCTGGTCCCTGCCTTTCAGTCCCACTAGACCCTGGCCCTGCTCCTAGGCCAGTGAGACCTTCAGGCTTCCTGGCTCTGCTAACATACACCCCACTGTGGGCTACAGATCTCTGGGCCCCAAGCCTTCTCTTCTCAGCCCCTCCTGGGCTCAGGCTCTATCCCTGTAAGCCCTAGGCCTATTGTTATGCAAATGAAAGGAATGTTATGCAAATGGAATAAATACCAGCTTTAGATTAGGTAAATAACAAGGGTATAGACTTTTGCCTATTGCCTTAATCTTGTGTATTATTTTGATGCTTTTTTGTGTATTTTCTTGAGTTTTGCACTGCCTTAAGAAACTCCATTTTGTATTGCTCTGTAGCTTGACATAAGCGCTTCTCAACCTTTCACTCCTTTGTACGCTGCATGGGTGAGAGTGTGTTTGTGGAAAAGGAAAGCAACACTTGGTGACTGGGTGAAGAATGCAGACAGATAAAAGACCAAGACAAAAAGAATCCTCTCCAGAACAAAGAGAGAACAACATCAATCTGCCTTCAAGGAGGAACACAGTGATAACACAGCAAAAGCCCAGAGGACTGACTGAATTGACAAGACTATCAAAGGTGGGGTGAGACGTGTCAATTTTGGGTCTTGTTCTGCATAACATTCTGGAGCATTGGTTCAGCTGATGAGATGGACCGACAGAAGCCTGACTCCCACTTGTGATCAACTTAGCTGGCCTAAGTTGACTTGAGCACCAATGAGACTGGTGACATATACCAGCACAGAACAGAAATCAGCATATGAGTGTGTGTGTGTGTGTGCATGTACACTAAGTACTTAATCAATAAACATGTCTTGCCTTGCCCCCTCTTACAAAGGTCTTGCTCATTTTGAGCTAACTACTTAACACTATCTCTGTCAAGGCGTGCCTCTGCCACTTACCCAACTCCAATGCTAATCCAGGAGCTCCTCTCCTTGTGGCACTCAGGAGAAGACTGCCTGACCAGCTCAGGCCCTGGGTAGGGTTACCATATTTCCAAAAAAGAGGACACCTGTTGGGAGGGAGGAGGGGTGGGAGGGAGAAGAGGGGGAAGGGTTATATGATTGGGCAGAGGGCAGTGATATGCCTGGGCCCTGCCTCTGCCCCTCATTCCTAAGCCACCTCAGTGCCCCTGGGCCTGCTGGTGTCTCTTACTCTGGACCTGCAGCCCACTGCCCCCCCCCAGGCCTGCCAGTGCATTGCACTCCTGACTTGCAGCCCCTGCCCCCACCCCAGCCCCGCTGCCCACACAACTTGCATGCAAGCGCATGTACTCTCTCTGTCTCTGTGTCTCTCTCTTACCTGCAAACAGCTTGTAAGAGAGGGGATACCCCAACAGCCAATCACCTTGCCCTGCTGCTCCACTGCAGAGCATGTGATCCCCTGACAGCCAATCATCTTGCTCCGCTGCTCCCAGCCCTAAGCAGCCAAGCTGGAAGTGCCCAGGAAAAGCAGAGGCAGAGCAAAAGCCCAGACATTTGCTCACATGGTGAAAAAAACCTGCCCACACAGGGGGCCAAAAAAGAGGACATGTCCAGGAAAACCCAGACACATGGTAATCCTAGCCCTGGGTTTATATGCCTCAAGCCCCACCCCATCTGATCAGGTGACTTTCTAATCACCCTCCTCTCCCCCTTGCCACCTGCAGGCTACTTCTCCCCTAGCCTTTCCTCTTAAAGTAACAGATATACCAAGCTCGCTGTCACGCCACATCATTTTGTTCAGTGATGATGTGGTCTGTGCTGAAGGAACACAACCAGCATCCAGGTCCATTATAAGGCCTGGTGCCATGGTGAGAACAGGAGGTAGGTAGTCTGTTGCTTGAGAGATACCATTTGAGCCTGAGGTTTTGTACGTGTCATACCAAAAGGAGTTCTAGGGAATAGAGGTGTTTTTCCCAAGTGTTAATGACATAAATGTTTGCTTATGCCATCAGCCAGTGTCACTGGGGACATGAAAATACAAAAATAGAGTTCATGTCAGTTTTTGGGTTCTTTTTTCCCCTCCAGTGTCTCTTTAACATAATTTTTTTTCAGCCAATTAAAGCCTTTTATTAATTAGTTTTTCTCTTATTACCATTGTCCTGATATCCTGCTTCTTTCTATTTAGTTGGTACTCATTCTGAACCACAGAGTGAACTTTATTTAAGAGCATTATATCTGTTCAGAAAGAAGTGAACGGCACCCTCTATATGGCTGAATGACCTAGCAGGTAATTCAAAGCCAGGAATCAGGCAAAATGACATGAGATTCTATGATGTGCTTAAAATACCATATGAACCTCTTCCAATTAGTTACATTTGTGTTATGAATTTGGATGGAAACACCTTTTAAAAGGAAAAAAAAAACATTAGAAATGTCATCTTACAGTTTTAATAGTCTACTCAACTTTAACAATAGGATGCATGAAAGCATCAGTGATGAAGCTATTGATAAAATACCTCAATATGCTATCAGAGAAATTCTTGCCAACTACCTTATTTTAGAAACTGAAAAGGTAAGCACATTGCTTTCATCCAGCAAGGCACTTTGTTCTGATGCTAATCTCACTAAGGCTTGTACAACTGGACTGCTAAAATTCAATGTTCTACCAAGCTCTTTCAGCTGGTTTACCATAAAGGAACTGTCCCCCATGAATAGAGCTGCTTTTATTGTCGAAGAAAAAAGTAATAATTTCATATGTAGGAATTTCCTTGCTACTGGCTGCTGGCAAGGTCCTTGTAAGAAATACCAGTATACTGCATATAGCTGAGAGAGTTTTACTTAATAGCCAGTCTTTCAAATACAAGAGAAACACAGAAAGCATCTCTTGGTTGACCTAAACCAACTATGCCTTGTTTGACAGAAAGCTCATGAAATCGAGGCCATGGCGCAAACTGGTCTATGATGGTTCTACAGGAGGGATAGAGAAGGAAGGAAGGGAGGGGGTGTGGAGCTCTATGTCAAAAGCAATACACATCTTCTGCCAGCAAAATGGGGTCAGAGGAGGGGAAAGCTGAAGTGCTCTGGGTCAAGATACAAGGGGGTCGTGGGGAGAGGGATTTAACGGTGGGGGTCTACTACAGACCCCCCAACCAAGGGGAGGAGCTGGACTGGGAATTTTTGGGCCAGCTTGCAGAGGCACTTAAGGCAAGGGATGTAGTTGTCACGGGTGATCTAAATTACCCGGACATCTACTGGGAGGAGCAGTCAGCCAGGTCGGACCGTTCCAGGAGGTTCCTGGCCAAGATACAGGACCTCCACTTAACCCAGGAGGTACACAGTCCCACCAGAGGAAATGCCCTGTTGGACCTGGTCCTGGCCACAGCCAATGATCTGGTAAGGGGGCTCCAGGTCCTTGACCACCTGGGTGACAGCGATCATCGCTTGCTGGAATTCATCATCCAGCGCAGGGTGTCAAGGGCCTGCAGCAAGGCGGTAGCCCTAGACTTCAAGAGGGCCAACTTCAAGGAGTTGAGGAGATTGGTGGGAGAGGCGCTGGGGTTCTCGAGGGCAGGGGAACTCAGTGCCCAAGATGAGTGGTCGTTCCTTAAGGAGACGATACTCAGGGCCCAAGGGGTGATAATCCCAACAAGAAGCAAGGGGGGCAAGAGCGCCCTGGCTCACCAAGGAAGTCCGGGAATGCCTGGTTGCCAAAAGGGCGGAGTACACCCAGTGGAAGGGGGGGCTATCTCCAAAGAAGAGTATACCTCCACGGCTCGGGCCTATAGTGGGGCTGTTAGGAAAGCTAAGGCGGACATAGAGCTAGGACTAGCGTCCAAGATCAAAGATAATAAAAAGTCCTTTTTCAAATATATAGGGAGGATGAAGAAGGTACCTGGAAATGTGGGGCCCCTGCAAGATGCGCTGGGCAATCTGGTGGTTGCGCCAGAGGAGAAGGCAGACCTCTTTAACAAATTCTTCACCTCCGTTTTCTTGTGCAGAGACCAGGACTCCCCCACCGTGTTTCAAGACGGACTCGAGGGGAACGCCTCAAGACCTAAGGTTGAGGAGGACCGGGTTAGAGTGCTTCTGGAGGGGCTGGACGTGTTCAAGTCAGCAGGTCCAGATGCTGTCCACCCCAGGGTGTTGAGGGAGCTAGCAGGGGTTATTGCTGGGCCCTTGGCACGGCTTTATGAGCGCTCGTGGTGCTCAGGCCAGGTGCCAGATGATTGGTAGATAGCCAATGTCGTCCCCATCTTTAAGAAAGGGAGGAGGGAGGACCCGGGCAACTATAGGCCCATCAGTCTTACCTCAATCCTGGGGAAACTCTTTGAGAAGATCATCAAGGAGCACATCTGTGATGGGCCAGCATCGGGGATGATGCTGAAGGGCAACCAGCATGGTTTCATTAGGGGCAGGTCATGTCAGACCAACCTGATTGCCTTTTACGATCAGGTCACAAAAGCATTGGATGCCGGTATCGCCGTGGATGTAGTCTTTCTGGACTTCAGCAAGGCCTTTGACACTGTCTCCCACCCCAACCTCATTAAAAAGCTAGGTGACTGTGGCATCAATGCCTACACAGTCAGATGGATTGCTAATTGGCTGAAGAGTCATACTTAGAGGGTGGTGGTGGACAGGTCATATTTGACCTGGGGGGAAGTGGGCAGCGGAGTCCCCCAGGGCTCGGTCCTTGGGCCTGCACTGTTCAATTTCTTTATCAGCGATTTGGATGACAGGGTGAAAAGCAACCTGTTCAAATTTGCTGATGATATCAAGATTTGGGGTGAGGTGGGCATGCTGGTAGGGAGGGAAAGACTGCAGCAAGACCTGGATAGGTTGCAAGGGTGGGGTAACAAAAACAGGATGTGTTTTAATATGGACAAGTACAGAGTGCTGCACTTGGGCAGTAGTAACCGGCAGCATACTTATAAGATGGGAAACTCCCTTCTTGAGAGCACGGAGGCAGAAAGGGATCTTGGAGTCATCATTGACTCCAAGATGAACATGGGCCGACAATGCGAGGTCACGGTCGGCTGGGCTAACCGGACCTTATCGTGCATCCACAGGTGCATCTCAAGTAGGGCCAAGGAGGTGATCCTCCCCCTCTACGCAACACTGGTCAGGCCACAGCTGGAGTACTGTGTCCAGTTCTGGGCACCCCACTTCAAGAGGGATGTGGACAACATTGAGAGGAGGGCCACCCGCATGATCCGGGGACAGCAGGGCAGACCCTACAATGAGAGGCTACAGGACCTGAGCCTGTTCAGCCTTTACAGGAGAAGGCTGAGGGGGGACCTGGTGACCGTCTATAAACTCAGTAGGGGGGACCTTGTTTCCCCTAGCACCCCCCGGGATAACAAGGAATAACAGCCACAAGTTTTTGGAGAGTAGGTTTAGGTTAGAAATCTGTAGGAACTACTTCATAGTTAGGGTGGTTAGGATCTGGAACCAACTTCCAAGGGAAGTGGTGCTGGCTCCTACCCTGGGGGTCTTTAAGAAGTGGCTCGATGCCTACCTGGCTGGGGTCACTTGAGCCCAGTTTCCCTCCTGCCCAGGCAGAGGGTCGGACTTGAAGATCTACAAGGTCCCTTCCGACCCTACTTCTACGATTCTATGATTCTATGGTGCAACCCACTCTGTGAAAGAACACATCAGAAATGCAGAGTGCACACTAGGCAAAAATTTGAATTTTCAGCCATGAAAGAATCTAATGCTATCTCTGTCATGAAAGGAAGTATGAAGACAATAACAGTTACTTAAGTAGAACTTTGTCTTCTGTCTGAATGTCCTGGTGGGTAACTCAAAGCCCAGACTGATTTGCAGTGCATCCTCTTTAACTGAAAGATGAATTTGGACCCGATCAAAGCAAATGTCTTTGGATCCAGTCTAAAATGCACTGAGCTATCCATCTCCATTTAAATAATTGATTTAATTTAGAAAAAAGGAACAAAATGAAGGATGGCTGTGTAATAGTAATGCATTTACTTTAGTAGGAAAAATCCAAATGTCAAATGTAAGACATCAGTATCAATAGCAAGCAAAAGGAATCATTTACCCAAGGCCATTTCTTCCTTTCTACAAAAATCATATACCAGCTTGTATTATGGCAAAAATTATTTTCCTATGTTCATGTATTTTCTCTTAATTATGGTAGTTGCTGTATCTCAATGGGGTGATATTTAATCTTGTACCAACCAGTGAGTTGATTTGAGGTTCAAATACCCAACCTGAATATTTAGATTCAACTCTTGGACTGGGTTGGGGGTTCACATTCTCTCACACATGTGGATGCATGCACATGCAGATAGTGTATGTAAAATCCTTGTATTTTGAGAGTTTTGCAAGAAGAAAACTGATGTATGAGCAATTGAGCACTTCATATGTAACTTAATATTGTCATGTCTTGGATGATACATTCCATAGTATAGTATGTATCTTCTTGTAAATAAAGACTGAGTGGTTGACTAATTTTAGTTTCTACCTCTCCACATATTACCTGTTGGGCCTTATTCTCTCTCAGATGATGCTTGTATCATATTCCAGTATCATAGGATAATGAAAGTGTGTCAGACTTGACTATTGCATGTACTGTTTTTGTTTTTTTCCAGTGTCTAATGGGCTTAAATCAGTGATTCTCAGCCGTTTCAGGGTCACAGCACCCCACCTCCACTTTTTTTAATGTAGTGGCATGCCTGGCTGAGAACCACCATTTTTCAGAAACTGCTCCAGGAAGGGCTCTTGCATTAGGTCTCTCTAATCAGCCTAAAGCTGCCTTGTGCTGTGTAATCCTATCTGGTCTGGTCCTCTTGGAAACAAAAGTGGATGGGACAGTTACACCAGCACGTTTCCAGGAGAAATGTAAGGAGTGCTAGACCAGGAAGCTATGAACAGCAAAAGGAAATGCTGCCTGTTTTAGGCTGATTAGAGAGCCCTAGTGTAGAGGGAACGTGTGAGGCAATGTAGCAGGAATCTTGGTGCTTCTGCTACTTTAAAAAAAGGCAGGCTGTGTGAGAAGCAGTCTGCAAGTGTGGCAGGGGATAACAAAAGCTAAAGGGGCAGGGCTAGCAGAATATAAGCCTAGGGCTTGAGCTAGGCAGGGTAGTTGAAAGGGAGGCAGCTCCTGAATGAGCTGCTGGGAAAGTGACCCTGACTTCTACTAAGTATGTCTGGGGTAGGCAGTCTTAGGTCTGGGAAGCATCTGGTGGTTTGTGAAAGGGACTAAGGGAAGAAAAGGAGGTTCCAACAGGCCCAGAGAGAGAAGAGAACAGAGGGCCCAGGAGCAGCTCAGGCCAGGGTGCCCGTAGGTCTCACTGCCCTAAGAGTAGGGCCAGGGCTCAGGAAGGGCCAAAGGCCAAGACAAGCCATAGCCAGAGACTGGTGTGGCTGGAGAACCCATGGGTCTCAACTGGCCTAGAAGCGGGGCTAGGGTTTAAGGAGAAGGACTGAAGGTCAGGAAGGCCACAACTGCAGACCAAGATTGTAGCCTGAAGAGGCGGTTATGATTCATTAGTATGTGGGACATCTGTGAAGCATGGGCATGG
Source organism: Alligator mississippiensis (assembly GCF_030867095.1). Classification (NCBI taxonomy): domain Eukaryota; kingdom Metazoa; phylum Chordata; order Crocodylia; family Alligatoridae; genus Alligator; species Alligator mississippiensis. Next base: position 51,313,504 of record NC_081824.1, on the reverse strand, counting down.
GTACTGGGAAGGATGGAGACCATGTAATTAGCCTTTAAGGAGATGAGCAGAGACATTGGTGCTTATGAGGACATCTGATTTGGGAAGCCCTGGGGTAGCTTCTCTTTTTTGAGAGTATCATTTCATCAAGGTGTGGCAGAAGAGAAGGGGAGAGTGCCCAAAGAGAGCCGGGTTGGCAAGGGCTGCAGGAGCTTCAGGAGCATCATGGCCACCCTTGGAGTTGAGCCTTATTACAGACAGTTTTTCCTGTTTACTGTTGCCACAGCAGCTCTTAGGGCAGCCTCACAGTGCACTAGTTGAAAACTACTGGCTTAAATACTTCTCCATGGATCTGTGTTTGGTAAAGTGCATAACAATCTGTAGCAGGGCACTAAGGTGCCTACTCCCCTTAGAGCAGAGATAAGAACCCAGGTGCAGGTTGCCAGGACAACTGGTTAATGAGGGAATTGGCCGCACCTGCACCTGGTCAGCTGGCAGGAGGAGGCAGGGCCCTAGGCCCATATAAACTCCAGGGCTGGGACAAGGTAGTTAGTCTTTTACCAGCAGCCAAAGGGGAAGGAGCCTTTAAGAGAAGGAAGGGCCCAGAGATGTGGTAGCCAGTAGATACGCTACCCTTAGAACAAAGGGGACACCAGGAGACCATAGGGTATCCTTGCCTACTAGGCACTCAGCCTCAGAGGGGGTGAGGCTATTAGGGGAAGGAGGAGGCTTCACTGGGGCCCACTGCAGGGTGGGGACCCCAGCACCAGAGGGTGCAGCATTTTGGGGGGGCACGGACTCTGGTGCCAGAAAGGGCACAGCATTTTGCTGGGGCACAGATCCCGGCGCCAGAGGGAGTGTGGCACTTGAGACAGGGGTGTGGGGAGCCCGGCACCAGAGAGGGCACAAGAGACAGGTCTGCAGAGAGGCTGACGAGGACATGGGGCCGAATTAATATGAGGCTTAGGCCAGACAATGCCTGTATCATCTGCGAGGCTTGGGGCATGGTAAAGGGGTGGCTGGAGCCATGCATACGGCCCATAAGGCTGAGAGAAGCGGGAACCATCCACAGTGAAGCAGGACATCAAAAGAGGGGTAGAAACAACAGAGTTAATAGGATCTAGCCCGACTGTGTCCAAAACCAAAGCTCAAGGGCAGCCTCCCTATATTTATTATACCAAAAGACGTGGGCGAGAACAAGGGTGTATGTAGGGAGAAAGACTGGCACGGTTAAGGACCTGGGAGTAACACAGCCACCCCTAAGTACCCCATCCTGCTACACCATCACTTCTCACCCTCTTGAAGGCTCAGATCAAGCGTAGTACTTAAAGCAATGTACTCTAGTCAAATTCCTATATTGTTACTGTTTGACTATGAATTAACACATACCAGTTAACAAAATGTATACCTTAAGAAACCGACTATTTGACATTAAAAGAAACAGTATTGGTTTGTTCTTATGAAAATTGAAGTGTATAAACATTAGGGAAGTTAAAACCATAATCTAGTCCTGCTTAGATTGTCTTCACTTTTTAGTTTATGTATGTAAACAGTGCAACTGAAATGCCTGTATCTTGTTACTATTTATTGACAGAATAGTAATTTTATTTCTCTACATCATTTAGCATTGTAGATGCATATAAAACAGAGTACACTTCCCAAACTTTACAGCTGCAGGAATATCATTAGTAATATGCCATCCCAAAAGACCACATTATTTTTCTGCTTGTGATATCTGACATGAAGAATATTCAGGATAGGTATACATCTGTCACCCTTAGATCATGGGTAGACATGGCATAATCACATTTACTCCCAGGATGACATCTCCTATGCTTTCCAAATGTAATAACAACACAGTTATTAAGATAAAAAAATAACACAGAATTCATAGCAAGTGGAAAAATAAACACTGAAATCTGGATGAATGACTCATTTATGATTTATTTTAAACCACATGTAGAGTGCATGAGCAAAAGTTGTCACAACAATTAATTGGGGCCTCTGGTAGAACAGGTAGCTTTAATATTGGAAGTTCTTTTTCATCTCTAGGTGTCATGTTAAAGGTTTTTCCTTTATTTTACATATGTATATACAAACAGTTTTATATATACGTATGTATGTACATACGTACATATACATACAGACAATTGACAGAAGCTTCCAAAATCACAGGACCGGGTTCTCATGGAGGATTTTAATTATTGGGACATCTTCTGGGAAGGAAACCCAGCAGTGCACAAACAGTCCAGCAAATTCTTGTGTGTTGTGGATAACTTTTGATATAGATGGTAGGCTGTCGCAGGGCACTAGGGTGTCCTGCTCCTTTTAAGGTCTGGAAATGCAGTCAGTTGGGAGCCCCCAGCTGCTGGTTACCAGGGCAGCCAGGACAAGCTAGTTAGCCCACACCTGCCAGCGATCAGCTGACCAGAAGGGGCAGGGCCTGACTCATATATAAACCCCAGGGCTGAAGCCGGGAAGGCAGTTCTCTGTTAGCAGCCAAGGGGGAAGGAGCTCTCCCAGGAGAAGCAAAGGGGAGAGGACTGACCGCAGGTGCAGCTTGTGGTACTGTTGAGGGACAGAGCATGCCCTGTGTGGCTTGAATTATGTTATAGCTGGGCAGCTTGAGTTATGTTATAGTCTTGGAGCTTGCATGTTGATTTCTGTTTATAATACCGGTGATTTGGGTGAGGCTATTTGGGGAAGGAGAAGGCCTCAATGTGGGGCCCACTGCAGCATGGGGACCCTGGTGCCAGAGAGAGCACAGCATTTGGAGTGCACAGACCCTGGCATCAGTGAGGCACAGTGACAGGGCTGTGGAGAGCCCAGAGAGAGGACAAGGGGGCCAATTACAGCAAGGCCTAGACAGGACAACATCGGTGCCATCTGCGAGGCTTGGGGCATGGTAAAGGGGCGGTTGGAACCACGCATATAGCCTATAAGGCTATGGTGTCTTGTAACATCTATTTTGAAGCGGGACTCACAAGGGGTCTGGGAACCCATGGGGTTCAGAGTCCATCAAACTGTGTCCAAGAGGACTTAAAGGCAGCCTCCCTATACTATAAATCCATCAAGATGGGGCGGGTGAGAACTGAGAGTGCCCAGCAGGCCAAATTGGCACGGTTGAGGGGCTTTAGGGGTAACACAGCCATCCTTAGAGACCCCGTCCCGTGACATAGGCCAACTAGGGGGAAAGCTGCTCTCAACCTGTGAGGATCTGTGAAGGTGGCAGGCAACATAGGTGGCAGTGACCATGAAATGATAGAGTTTAAGATCCTAACAAAAGGAAGAAAGGAGAGAAGCAGAATAAAGAAACTGGACTTCAAAGAAGCAAACTTTAGCAAACTCGGGGAACTGGTGGGCAGGATCCCTAGGGAAGCAATTCTGAGGGGTAAAGATATCAAGGAGAGCTGTCTGTACTTTAAGAAGGCTTTTTAAGGGCACAGGAGCAAGCTATCCTGATGCAAAAGAAGAATGGGAAGTGGAACAGTAGTCCACCCTTACCAGACACCATCTCTTCATTGAATTGAAACTCAAAAAGAATACTGTGATAAGCAGAAACTTGGTCATAGTACTAGGAAAGAGTCTAAGACTGCCACACAGACATGCAGGGATAAAATTAGGAAGGCCAAGGCATAATTTGAGATGCAGCTGGCAAGAGATATAAAATGCAGTTGTTGCCCTCAGGGGTCAGGCCAACACTCAGGATCTCAATATTGCGCTGTTAGACAGGAGGGTGTGGTGTACAATTGCACATGCACACATAAAAATCAGTTAAGCACACATACACTCACTAGGTGCATACACCCCTACTAGGCATACATACACTAGCAGCTCAGATACACACATGTTCAAAATAATTAGTCTAGGTTCATGCACACCTAGTACCAGTTTAAGCCCATACACGCTACACCCCCCCCCCCACATTTAGACAGAATCAGTTACCAGTTACCAACACCTGCATATCCAATACACATACATGGATTACTAATTCATATACCACACACACACTATCTATATATATGTATATTAATTCACACACATACCACCCACCTACACATAAACATAGGTGAGTTCCTAAATTGGGTGTTGTGATGTGTATGTATGTATATGCTTGGTGTACTTGGGATACCTGGGGAAAGGTTAAGGTAAGAAAGTAAAAGTGTAAGGATTTAAAATTCCCAGGACTGAGATTAGAACCAGTAGACTGCAGGGGCCTGGGCTGAAGAACTGAGGCTTGGGGGTAACTTTAGGTTAATTGATCTTAATTGATTGAAAGACAACACCCAAAGCCTGCAGAACAGGGAAGCATGCCAGCACAGAGGCTGGGACTGGAGCCAGAGCTACGGGGGAGCTGAAAAAGTAGGTGCTAGAGAGGGAAAGTGGGACTAAGGTAAAGTGTGGGTGTTGAAGAGGGGCTCTGGGTGTGGGGGAGCCAGTGGATGGCTCCAGGGCAGCTAGAGAAGTCTGGAAAGCTGCAGGGGGGGAAGCCTGAAACCAGAGAAACAGACAGCAGAAAATCACAGAAAAAGCAGCAGGAGAGACTGAAAGGCGGCAGGGGCAGCAGGAAAGCAGAGAAAGGCAGCAGAAGTCACAGGGAAAAGGCAGTAGGAGAGTGGGAAGCAGGGGGACAGCAGAAAAATCACAGGAAAAGCGGCAGAAGAAACTGAGAGGCAGCAGGGGCTGCGGGAAAGCAGAGAAAGGCAGCAGAAAGTCACAAGGAAAAGGCAGTAGGAATTGAGAGGAGATCGTGAAACTAGTGGAAGGGGTGGGGGCTGGAATTGAGAGAGAGAGAATGAGGCTGGAATTTAAGATAAGGAAGAGACTGGGATTCAGTAAAACATGACCCAACTCGGGGTTGCAAATGACAGTGGTTTTATTGAACAGGGCAGATGATGACACGATGCCAAATTGGTTCCCTTGCACCCACACTCACCCATACACACACCCCCACACCCACAATGGCAGCACACAATGGCAGCAGGGGTTAGAGAAGCTTGGTTCAGGGGCTGAAGTCCACTGAAGTCCAAGAGGAGAGAGACGGAGAGAGAAAGAGAGTCCAAATTGTAGGAGGAGGTGTGCAGGTAATATCTACCTATCCCAGGCTGGAAGTTGGTCCTCGATGGTCAGTCGGGGTCTTCTTCAGCTTGGTGTTGTCCAGAGGGGGTTGCCGGCAGGGCCTTTGGGGTGGATAGGTGACATGAAGCTGGTCTGGTCTGGATGGAAATGCCGTTCCCACTGGGTCTGTCTTCACGGCCCCTTTTTATAGGGGTAGACCGTGTGTGACCCTAGCGACAGGAGGCTTGCCCAGGCAAGGGTCAGCCCCTGATGTATTAAGCATGTGTGCTCCATGCATGGATGTGCAGTTTTGGGTGTCTGTAATGGTGGGGTACAATGACAGAGTTGCTGGTTCTGCAGGGTCTTTTGTTTTTCAAATGCTGGTCTTATGTCTGTTCCTGGGTGAGGTCCGTGGTTCCTGGGTGAATCAATGCGAGGTGATGGCCCAGTCATTACAGGCCATTCAGTAGAGGCCTGCTACCATTGTATTTCAATCATTCCCAATCACACTCATTCATGGGGGAACCAATTTACATGGGAGGGGTAAATGAATCATATTATTGCAACATAGGATGCCCAGGCAGAGGACAGAAGATGGAGGCTTGACATATAAAATGGAAACTTGACATGACTTTGGTTCACTTAAAAACACAGGCCTAAACCATACAATATCCATATGAAATAATAAAAATCAATACGAAAAGGATAATAATACAATATACAACAGTAAAAATTAATACAAACCTAATAATTATATGATATAAAACAATGGATATCCAAAACCAAAAGCTTGCTAGCAAAATAAAAATGTTTAAAGCTTATCCTAAGTTTGAGCTCACTTATGCTTATCTATAGGGAATAGAGGGAGAGAAAAGTCAGAAATGGTTGGGGAAGGGGAGGGAATGCATTTTAAAATTAAAAAAAAAAGAAAAAAACTGGGGGTTTTGCTACACAATTGTCATCTGGGGTTATCAGTGCCATCGTTCTGTTGTCCTTGTTGGGTGTTGAAATCTCAGAAACTGCAGTGTCAACAAGTTGCAGCCAGAAGATTCCAACACTAATTTTGTCTTAAAGAACGACCACACACTTGGTTCAGTAGCAAAGATTCAGCCAGGTTTATTGCTTACAAGCATAGTCCTAACATGTTTTGGCTTAGTAAGCATCAGACCAGGAGTTAAGACATTTGTACCTTTGAGAAGGTAGTTGGCACAACATCATGTAGGCTTCTGCAGGTTACTACCAAATTCCCCTGCTTTCCCATTTTCATTTTATACAATGATAAAAACAAATTAGGTATTGCATTCAATCTGTATCTTGAACGTCTCAAACCATCTTGTGCCGTGGGCTTGTTTCACATTCTGACCTGGGTATTCCCATTCCTGTCTTATTTTCCTGGTGTACTACCCTATACCATCATCTCCCTGTCCCATCTCTTGGTAGGAAGATACAGCTAGCTCACATGCCATGTCTTGTTTATATGAGGAGTTCATGAATTGGTCAGGTTTGCTGGTGAAGCCTACTTTGGGCCAATGCATTAGCAAAGCCTTTGTGTGACCAGCATATATTGATCAATACCCCTGCAAGGCCTACAGCAATAAATAGGGTTTTACAAAGAATGTCAGATGAGGAAGACCAAAGAAACCATAGGCCCCTTACAGAATGGGGAAGGCAACCTAGTTATGGATGATACAGAGAAGGGTGAAGTATTGAATGCCTTTTTTCACTTCAGTCTTTATAAATAGGGGCAGTTACCAGATGACTAGTGCAGTTGGCAGATAGGGAAGGAGATGAGCAGCCTATAGTAATGGCAGAACAGGTTAGGGATTCCTTAGAGAAGCTAGATGCTTTCAAGTCAGCAGGGCTGGATGGGATGCATCCTAGGGTACTGAAGTATTTGGCTCTGGTAATTTCAGAGCCATTAGCTATCCTCTTTGAGTACTTGTGGAGTTGGGGTATGAACTTGGATGATTGGAAAAGGGTAAACAGAGTGCCCATTTTTTAGAAAGGGAAGAAGGAGGATTTAGGGAACTACAGACCACTCAACCGGATCTCAATACCTAGGAAGATCATGGAGCAGCTCCTCAAGAAATCTAGTGTGAAGCACCTGGAGGATAACAATGTGATCAGGGACAGCCAGCATGGATTCACCAAGAGCAAGTCATGTCTGACCAACTAGATTTCCTTCTATGATAAGGTGAAAAGCTCTGTGGATGAGGTGGGGAGAGCAATGGATGTGATACACCTTGACCTTAGCAAGGCTTTTGACACTTTTCTCCTACAACATTCTCATTAACAAGCTAAGGAAATACAGCCTAGATAGAAGTACTGTAATGTGGATACATAACTGGTTGGGTCATCAAGGTCAGCAAGTAGTCCTCAATGGCTTAGTATCTAGTTGGGAGGAGATGTCAAGTGGGGCTCCCCAGGGGTCTGTCCTGGGTCTGGGACTTTTCAACATCTTCATTGACTATTTGATTGAGTGCATGCTTGAGTGCATTGATTGAGCGCATGCTTAGCAAATCTGTGGATGACCCAAGTTGAACTGAATGGAAAATACTCTGGAGGGCAGGGCTATGATCCAGAAAAACCTGGATAGACTGGAGACATAGTCTGCAATCAATCAGATGTGATTTAGCAGGGAAGTGCAAAGTCCTATTGCACAAATACAGACTAGGGGGCAACTGGATAGGCTGACGGACCTGGGGATTACAGTAGATCTAAACAGTATGAGCCCAACAGTGTGCTTTTGTTGTGAAATAGCTAACAGCATACTGGGTTGTGTCAATAGAAGTGTCACCTGCAAATCAAGGGAAGTGATTCTTCCACTGCATTCAGCACTGTTGGAGCCTCACGTAGAATACTGTGTTCAGTTTTGTGCCCAGTTCAAGAAAGATGAGGGCAGTTTGGAAACAGCCCAGTGCAGAGAAACAAAATGATTAGTAGGTTAGCAAGCAAGACTTATGACCAAGGATCCTGGTTTACTCTGTTTAAAAATCACAAATTCTCTGATAAAAAAGAAAATCCCTTTTTTTTTTAAATTAAAAACCCCAAATCCACATTTTCCCACAATTAAAATGAAACACCACTATATATATATATATATATATATATATATATATATATAAAAACACTGTTAAATTGATACATACATACATACACTAATTTAACACAGTGGTTTATTGATATATTTACAATTTGAAAGCAATTTGGAAGCCTAACAGTGCCTCAATCATTATGATAGCCACCTTCACTTACCAGGATGTGGGTCCACCTGCAACTGTCTCCCCCACTGCTTTGTGGTGCTGAGCAACCCTGATGTGCTGAAGCCCTGCCACTGCCCATGCCGTTGCCCCTCACTCCCAACCCACAGTTCCCCTGGCCCGCAGTGTCCCTTACTTCTAGCCCATGGCCCCACCAGGCCATGCTGGTGCCCCTGACTCCCAAACCACAGCTCCCTGTCCCCACTAGTACCCTTCACTCCTGACCCACAGATACCAGTGCCCCTGACTCTTTACTGACAGTTCCCCACCTGCCCAGGCAAAGGCTAGTGCCCCTCACTCCTGACCCATAGGTTCCTCGCTCTGCTGGTGCCTCTCACTCCCAATCCACAACCCTCTGTCTCTGCCAGAGCCTCTAATTCCCAACCCACAGTCCCCTGGCCCTTCATTCCTGACCTGCAGCCCCCGACCCTGCTGGTGCCACTCACTCCTGACACACAGCCCCCTGGCCCTGATGGTGCCCTGCACTCCTGATTCACAGTCTGTTGCTCCCCCTGGTGCCATTCATTCCTAAGCCACAGCCCCCGGCTCCCCCCCCCAGCCCTGCTGGTGCCCCTCATCCCACTGAGGTCAGAGTGTGGTGGCTGTGGTAACTCTCTAACTTGTGTGGGTGGTGGTGGAGCGAGTCCAGCACAGAGCAGGCTAGAGGGGGGAGGGAATGCCTGTGGCAACCCCTGCCCTGGGCTGGGGCTCCCACCCTATGCCACATGGCTTGGCCTCAGCACCTTCTACTCAGCATCTCTCCTGCGAGCATCTCTCCTGCAAGCATGAGCCAGTGTTGCTGGCGAGGCCACGCAGCTTTCCACCACCCCTCAGGGGCGCCCCGTCCCCTTCGTCCACCAGAGGGCAGGTGCCTCCCCACTTGCCCTCCCTGCCCTGCCACAGTGTCAGCTCCTGGACAACTTTTCCCAGTGCCCGCAGGCACCCCCTTGCACACTCATCCCCTCCACACACCCATGCCACACACACACCCCCACAGCCCTCTGGACAGTCCTCAAGCCCTGGCCCTCCAACCCCTCCTCCCACCATAGACTTATCTGCATCCACCTGCTGGGGATGCTCCCGCCACCCTGCCTGGCAGTATGTTGCCCACAAGTGTGCGCGCGCGCGCGCGCACTCACACACACACACACACACACACACACGGCGCCCTGTTATTGCGTGGGGCTATGAGGTTCTTGGGTACCTCAGCAGCAAGGGGGATTCTCCCCCAACAGTCCCCGACCGGCGGGGGATCATGACCTGGAAAGGGATGAGGGTTGGCTTCCCTTATCTACTGCAAGCCAAGCCCCAGAAGCAGCGACGCGCGCAGCACTCCCACGTTGTTTTAAGAGGACACTTTCCCTGTGTGTGGGGAGGTGTGAGGCTGAAGGTGCCATAAGAAGGCATCTGGGGCTCCAACACAGGGCAGCAGATGGTGAGGAAGCAGTGGCAGCCCCAGCTGCAGCTCCAGTGCAAGCCAACGAGGTTGCCGGGGAGCTGCCAGAGAGCTGGATCAGGGGAGACCCAGGGGGGGTCTCTACCCCTGAAGACAGAGGGGAGGGTGAGCGTCTGACTGGTGGGACCTATCCACAGATTGAGCCCGGGGATTGAACGCTGGATGTGTGACTCCAACCCCCTCCCACCCCATGTGTGACAGCTGAAAATTATGCCTGTGTGATAAAGGTGCTTGCTGAAGGCTCTATGAAGATTAGATCAAGTGTTTTTCTGTCATTTGTTCAGAAATTAAGCTATATGTTGTTGCTAAGAGCCTAATTAAAGTCAAAGATTAGTAAGGCCTTGTATGTAGTGAGGCCTAGCAAATTTAGCCTTGAAGTAGTAGGCCCTGTGGCATAGTAAAAATTAACCTTATCAAAAGAATGCAAAGCTTGTACTGCTATTGGTCAGTCCTAAGGACAGTTTGAAGTAGGAAGACTCTAGATGGCTGTAAGTTATCAGCATAACTCAGAAGTTATAAATTGGCTGGCATATCCAGAAATCATTTAGAAGGAAGATGCAGCTCTGTAAAAGAAGCTCCTGATTTAAGATTAGCTGCTTGCCTGGATTCGGTGGGCCCATGGATCTCGAGGAGCCCAAGGACTGAATACCAGGGTCCTTCCCGGTACCCCTCGGATAGCGCTGATCAGGGATGCCTGACTTTGCTAAGCTTTGTGGAAAGGGAAACTTGTCGTACATCAGGCATCAGAGGGGACTGCTGATAAGTTGCCGACGTGAATTATTATTGTCTGTGATTGTAGCCTTATAACTATGCGTAGTCGTGTTTTTGTTAAGTTAATAAACCTTTCTTACCCTCAACCACACTCTCAATCCCAGACCCTCCGCAGGCAGCTGGGAGACCATGCAGCTCATTGGGGATGCTCCAGGGTTTTTCTTTTTCAGTTCCTTCTGTTTTGGGTTCCTTTTTTAATTGGAAACGGGAGCAGGTAAGGGAGAATCCTGGCACGGCCCACAGAGGGCCAGAAAGGGAAGCCAGGGGGCCTGAGTTTATCCTAGGGAGAAAGCCTGAGCAAGGGAGAGACACTGGGCTATCCCAACTGCTGCCTGGGGAGCAGTCTGCTACCAAGATGCCTAGGGGTCACAGTCATAGACTATAGAAACATGTGGACAGTAAAGTTGCTGTGCGAAGTTTCGGTCCCTGATTTGATTCGGTGGAGATTTGGCCCAATTAGGTGGCTGAATCTCTGAATCTGAATTGAATCAGAGGACCTTTGTGTTGTAGGGCACTAAGGTGCCTGCTCCTCTTACAGCAGAGATTGCCCAGGGAGGGAACACAAACAGCCAGATAAGAGCCCAGGTGGAGGTTGCCATGACAACTGGCTAATGAGGGAATTGGCCGCACCTGTACCTGGTTAGCTGGCCGAAAGAGGCAGGGCCCTAGGCCCATATAAACCCTAGGGCTGGGGTCAGGCAGTTCAGTTCCCTGCCAGCAGCCAAAGGGGAAGGAGCCTCCAGGAAGGAAGGAAGGGCCCAGAGATGATAAAGCCATCAGATATGCTACCCTTAGGGTTAATGGGGCAAGAGGAGCCCATAAGGTACCCTCGCCTACTAGGCACCTAGCATTACAGAAGAAGTTTTACTCATGGGGGTCATCATTGACCACAAGATGCACATGAGCCTGCAGTGCGATGCTGCGGCTAGTAAAGCGACCAAAACGCTGGCTTGTATCCATAGATGCTTCTCAAGCAAATCCCGAGACGTCATTCTCCCCTTGTACTCGGCCTTAGTGAGGCCGCAGCTGGAGTACTGCGTCCAGTTTTGGGCTCCACAATTCAAAAAGGATGTGGAGAAGCTTGAGAGAGTCCAGAGAAGAGCCACGCGCATGATCAGAGGTCAGGGAAGCAGACCCTACGATGTCAGGCTGAGAGCCCTGGGGCTCCTTAGCCTGGAAAAGCGCAGGCTCAGGGGTGATCTGATGGCCACCTATAAGTTTATCAGGGGTGACCACCAGTATCTGGGGGAACGTTTGCTCACCAGAGTGCCCCAAGGGATGACGACTAGGTCGAATGGTCATAAACTATGACAAGACCGTTTCAGGCTGGACATAAGGAAGAATTTCTTTACTGTCCGAGCCCCCAAGGTCTGGAACAGCCTGCCACCAGAGGTGGTTCAAGCGCCTTCATTGAACACCTTCAAGAGCAAACTGGATGCTTATCTTGCTGGGATCCTATGACCCCAGCTGACTTCCTGCCCTTTGGGCAGGGGGCTGGACTTGATGATCTTCCGAGGTCCCTTCCAGCCCTAATGTCTATGAAATCTATGAAATCTAAAGGGGCAGAGCAGGCCTTAAACTTTGTGTTATGCATATAACCCAGAAGGCTGAGAGACTCAGGAACCATCCACCGTAACATGGGACGCCAAGGGGTCTATGAACCACAGGTTTCAGTAACATCTAGTCAGACTGTGTCTAAACCCAAAGATCAAGGGGAGCCTCTCTATATCGATTATACAAACAAGACATGGCAGATGAGATAGAGGGTGCCTGGAGGACAAGACTGGCAGGGTTAAGGAGCCTAGGGCTAACACGGTCACCCCTAGGGACCCTACCCTGCTACACCTTGAATCTCCCTGAATTAAATCGGAACCCTCTGAATCGATTCAGACATAGAGACTTTAAATGCTTTTTCCATATACCTCTAGGTAACAGGGGCTCATGAATACTGTGATGCTGGGGCGCCTGGAGTGTCTCACAGAAGCATGGGAGGCTCCCCAGCATGCTCGGCAGCAGACCCAGAAGTAGACTAGAAGTACTTTTGGTCCACTTCTGGGTCTGCCAGGGAGCACGTGGAGGGCTCCCCCACAGCCCTCTGGCTTGGTGACTGGTGCCTCCTGGGTCTGAGGGGGGCACCTGGGGTCACCCTACAGCTGATCACCAAGCCGGGGAGGCACAGGTGGGCCCACAGCTCGCTCCCTGGCTGACTTGGAAGTGGACTGGAAGTACTTCCTTGTACTTCCAGTCCACTTCCAGGTTCACCGCTGAGCACGTGGAGGGCCCCCCTGCACTCCTGTAGGATCCTCCATGCACCCCAGCATTGCAACATTCCCGAGCCGTGCCTGCTACCTCAAGGTATGTAGTAAAGACTTTTAAAGTTGTGTCTATGTCCCAAGTGCTGATTCTCCAAATCGGCATCGAAACTTCAAATTCAGCCAAATTGATTGGGGACAGTGAATCAACTAATTGAATCACTGCCCCTGATTTGGGCTGAATCCAAATCCAAATCGAATAAGGCTTGCTTTCCACACCCCTAAAAGTTGCCCCACACAGCAGGGGGCAACATGGGTCTCTGCCTTGTGTGGCAGCACAGCACATTATCATTGCTGTGACTCCATCTGGTTGGCAAGTGGACAGGGTATAGGAGAGGTGGAGCTGCAAGCTACTCAATATAGCGCTGAGCCAGCCTGAGGGTGGAAGGTCACCCTATCTCTGGAGGAACCTCCCTTTCCATCGATGAATTCCTGACTTACAAGATGTGGCAGGTGAGCAGAGGGGAGACCCACTTTGAGTCAGGAGGCTCCAAATGCCTAGCAGGTGTGCAACATCAGAGGGCCAGGGGGAGGCAATTGGCCTGGGGACTCAGATATTTGGAACCATGCCCTCACCACCACTCCCACTTCCCCCTGTCTCTAATCGGCTCTGCCCCACTCCCAAACAGTTCTTTGCAGGCTGGAAGGCTGCCAGCCTGCAAGGGGAAACCCACAGTTTCCTGCAGTTTTTCTCCTTTAAAAAGGAAAATCTATGTTTTTCTCCTTCATAAGAGAAAATCCACATTTTTTTCCACAGCAAACAGAAAACCCAGAACCCTGCTTATGAGGAAAGTCTGAAAACCTAGGGTTCTGTAATCTGAAGAACATAAGAGTGAGGGGGGATTTGATAATAAATAGTCTTCAAATACCTGAAGGGCAATTAGAGAGGATGGAGATGGGCTTTTCTCTGTGACTAGAGTCCAGGACTAGGAGCAATGGCATCAAGCTACAGCAGAGAAAATTTAGGTTGAAGATTAGGAGGAACTTCCTTACTATGAGGGTGGCCAAGCATTGGAATAAACTACCAAGAGAAACTGGAATCTCCATCTTTGGAAGCTTTCAAGAGCAGTTTAAATAGATACTTGACTCGAATGGTTTAGTTGTGTACAATCCTGGCTTAAGCAGGGGACTGGACTAAATAATTTTGTGATGTCCCTATTACCAATAGGATTTCTGTACCAGAGTCCTAAAGGATAGACATGATTGCTCAGTCAATTTGGCATCAAGTGAACTTTATTAGTAACCTCTATACAATATTACAGGCTTCCTCCCCATAACAAGACCTGCCAAGTGGCTCTGGAGGTATCTCAGTGATGACTGTTGGGGGTACCGTACCTCAGGTCTTCCACCAAGTGAGTGATATTTTGGAGCCTCCGTAGTCCAGCAGAGGATGCAGCAGCTTTGTGCGTCTTCCCATATCTACTGCACACTCACACACCCCCTCCTTTGCATTAACTAGTTTTTTATACTTTTTTTTCTAAGGAATTGTCCAATCCCCTGGCACTGAGCCACACATTCCTTACATGGTACGCCAATCCTATTCTACTTTTGGTCTTCTTTCCTTATAGAGAAAGTATTATACATTGCTCACCTAGCACTTCAATTACAGCACTTGCTTCTTCCAGTGTCTTATTAGCCACTCTGTAAAATGTTAATGTTTAGTTCCGGGAAGGCCTGGGCTCTTGCTAAGAGCCTTACCACAACTCAATTTGCCTGTTACAGTCCCTTCCAGCCCTACTTTCCTAAGAGCCTATGAAGCTGTATCTCATGGATATAAGCACTGAGCCACACCCGCTGTTGGGATACCTGTGTGCAGGAGGGCACAGTATGACTTGAGTATTTTTAACATAAATTCCTCTTGCATGAGGGCCTAGCATTTACAAAGAACTTTTCCATTTATCTTGCTCTTGCAGTTCCTTCAAGGGGGAAAAAAAGGAAGAAAGAACAAATCTTGGCAATTTTACCTCCTTTAACCATTTATTATTTTATTTCTCTATTTTGCACTTCTTTCATGTCTTTTTTTCAAAACTAAACTATTTCAAGTTCTCCCTGTATGAAAAAATTTACATGCCTGAAAATATTTTTTGTCATTTGTCTTTAAATTCTTTTTATCCTATATACATTTTTAAGAAGCGGGGACAAGGACTCAATACAAAGGGAATACATATTACTGACTTATTGAATATATTTGGCATGATTTTATGCTCTATATGCTCACACATTGGAATGTATTTTTCCTTTGCAGCGAACAAATGTTCTTATGAATAGACTGATAAAAACAATGTCCCTGCCTTTTTCTCAAGAGGAAATGATAGGTCCCCCTGGCATTCTTTTTAGTTTTGATTAATTTATATAATTTTGTGTCATCTATGAATTTCATCAAATTTCTGCTAACCCCTTTTTCTATATATAATATAGAGATAGATCCATAATCTTTCCTGTGAGATTATGATGAAAACTGATAATTTATTACTATTTTTTGTCTAGTTTTCTAGCTTGTTTTGTTTCTATTCTGTAATTTTCATTAATAGTCTGTTGTCTCCATGGCCTTTTGGGGTGGCCCAATAAATTATATTGAAAACATTTTCCTTTATGCACAATTTTACTGGCATGCTGAAAAATGACAGTAGATAGGACAATTATGATTTTCAGCTAGTCACCTACATGTCACCTATGATGTAACTATGTTTAATTAGTATCTCATTCTTTTTCTGAAAACAAAGAATAACAACAAAATAGAACAGTAAAACACAATAAGTTTTTGTATTTTTATTTTATAGAAAGCTGTTTCAAAAATATGGTTAACTATATACATTAATGCTATATACACAAGTACATTTACAATATATATACAATGGCAAAATATCCTTCCATTATATTTTATATGATGGTAAACATCATTAGATGCATCCATCAGGCATGCTGTTGTATCTGCTTCCATCTTAAACCTATATATTAGGAAATTATGGAGGTTGGATAGAAAAGACCTATTAGACCAGGGGCGGGCAATTATTTTGGGCAGAGGGCCGCTTACTGAGTTTTGGCAAGCCTTTGAGGGCCACATGACAGGCAGCCCAGGGCAGATTAATTAATTTTCTAAATTTTTTAGGGGCCCCGCGGGCCAAATAGAATGGCCTGGCAGGCCACATCCAGCCCCCGGGCCACATTTTGCCCACCCCTGTATTAGATCATTTAGTTCATACCCCTGCCCATGCAAGAATCTTTTCCATAGTGCATTTATTAGTGCTGTGTCATAAATAATAGCACTCAGTACTCCCCTTAGATTATTTTGCAGTCTCATGCATCAGACCTTCAATTAACCCTAAATATTCTCTCATTTTCATCCTATTATGTATATCTCTTTAACCAGTCTAAATAATTAATTTGTGTCATTCATATTTCCATCCTCCAAGTGTTTGTAGACTATTATCAGATTCCCCCCAACTTTGGTCAGGTAAACTAAAGCAGAATCCCTCATTCTCATGCTTAGTGAGAAAGATATATTTAAGACTTGTGAGTCATCTAAAAACCAATAGGAAAGAGGCCTCAAGAAACCATGACTGTGGCCCCCCAGAAATGTCTGGGACCTACACTCTCTCCCCTGAGATAAAAGGGACCCTTGCATCTATTCTTGCCCACCTACAGTCCTATTTAGACCAGGGTGGTCTGAAGTTTTAAAATACTTATTCCAGGGAGCTGGTATTATAGAAAACAGGCTTAGCCTATCACCTGCAAAAAAGCATCTCAAAAAAGGCTACCCTTAGCCTACTTGCAGTGCCTGCCACAGCTCCCTCCCTCTGCTCACTATGGGCTCTCACCCTGCTCCAGTTCTCCTCAGAGTCCAGATGATTTTTCTCTCCACGCTCTCTCTAGAGAAATTGTATCCCAGGTTATAATAGGCCTACAAGCCAAAAGGAACCTTCCCAACTCCTTTGGGGCAAAAAAGAGACTTTTCTTCTCCTTCTCCCATTCCTCCCTTTGTAGGGCAGTTGCATTGCCCCAAACTACAACCTGCTTGCCAATTCAACAGCATCACTGAGGTCTTGTTTTCTTCCCCTACATCAGCCTAACACTTTATTGGATACAACCTGCATTTTATTTACTGATCATGTTTCAAATTTCTCTGTGTCCCTTTATATCATAGTAAAGAAATTTCTGTTTGAAAGACTAAAGATACCTATAGCAGGCTTTTCATTTGTTATCGATGTGAATGCAAGGACATAACATTTTTCTTGAATTTATATTTCTCTTAAATAATGTGCCTTTTATTTGACTTCAGGGGAACCTTTGTTTTATTTTGGAACAAGTTATGTTCTGAACTACAGTATAACATGCACATATTTAATAATCTCTTATCTGAATATATTGAAGTGCCTTGAATTTTTTCTATACTGTGGGAATTTCATCAAGCATCAGAAAATTGTTCCAAAACCTCTAACCACTTGCAGTATCCTAGCTTACTGTTGCAAGCATCTGAACACACCATTAAGTATCATTACTGCCTACCTGTTTTTTAGTGTCCCCAATATCCATGACCTTTCTGACGAGCTGCAAGGGCTTACTTTTACTCCTTGTCTGAGTTCCTGAGATCCTGTCTGCAACTCTGGTTGGAAGCAAAAGCCGGAGAACTTCTGCCTTGGTGAGACTCTGTGCTGGAAGGAGCTGGTTTGAAACTGCCCTGCTGAGCTTGCAGCATAGGAGATGAAGGAGCCAGAGAACTGTCACCTTGCTGAACTTGCGTGTTAGAGGGAGGAGCTGGTGAATCATCATCCTGCTGATCTTGTGTGCTGGGAAGAGGAGCCGAAGGGATGGTGCCCTGAGTACTGGGAGGAGCAGCAGGTAAGCCACTGTTGAGACAATTCATATCTAAACTAGGGGCACCAAAAATAGTTTTGTGATTCCCACTGCTGTTACTTTCTGAGCAGCAATTGGCTTATTTATTTAAAGTTAACATATTTCCTTCCTTAGCAGTCTCTCTTCCCCTGCGTCTCCTTGGCCTGATGGACTTGAAATGAAGATTTTTCTCTCTGTTTCAGACCTGACAGCAAAGCACTTTTAGTTCTGAGTTGTAGTCTATATTTGATTTTATTCTATCTCCTGCTTGCAATACCACCAAAGTGAATTTATTGTTGGAGTAAGTTATTACTAGAGCTTTAAATATGTTTCCTGGTTTCTCCTTTCCTTCATTTTGGAGATGTGTATTGAAGGAGCTGGGAATCTAGTATGTACTTCAAAGTTTTTTCCTAATTTTGGAAAATATCTTTGCTTTGTTGGCTGAAGATTTTGGAAGTAATTGTCCAGGGATATTGCCCCCCATCCTGTTTTTTTAAAGCAGGTTTTATGCAGTTGAAATGTATTAGAGCAGGGATGGCCAACAAACATATGATACATGTGCTATAAGTGGTGTGGGCAGCCTTTGTGTGGCACACAGCAGAACACAGAGGGGACAGGTAGCACAGAGGAAGATAGGACAGGAACCAGAAAGCAGAACAGCAGGTCAGGCAGGGACCATAGGGCAGGAAACAGAGTAGCCAGTTAGGCAGGGGAAAGGAACTGGAGTGGCACCCAAGAAGGGTGCAGGGCTATTTTGTGGTATGCCTGCCAGAAAGATGGTCTTCACTGTATTAGAGGATGCCTAAATCCTTGTTTTTTTGTTTTATTTGGGGCTGCCGCTTCTGTTGTTGTTATTGCATCAATACAGACTTATTTAAATGATCATGGAATGATTCACTTTACATTAAATAAAAAAAAATCACTACAAAGAGAGAATATATAACTCTATAAACCACAGAGCACTCATAGGGAACAGAGAGACCTGAACTCCAGTCCCTGTGCCAGTCAATATTTATATTAAATATTTGTTGGAGTAGGGAGTGTCTTAACCAGCAAACATGATGTCATGCTTTCTTCATCTCTCTTAGTGAAAATTTAAATATTCCATGGGAAGTGGAGCAGCTTCAACAAAAGGAACTGAGATAATTATACTGTAGAACATATAGCTACTTGGTGGATATGCCACTCTCTTTGAGAATATAAATTCAGCCCTCCTCATATACCTTCTTATATCCTGCATCCTGGGTGTTTGCTCCCCTACTAGATAGTGCAAAAGGAGAATGGTGCCGCCTCCTCCAGCAGCATTTTGTGATTTAGGGGTGATTCAGATGCCAAACTCTTGAGGGCAGGGAGGGGGTGGTGGCGTTCAGAACTGTGAATCTTCAGTGAATACAGATAACTCTCATTAATCTGGAGCTGGGTGTCTCACTCTTTTTTTGGGAGCTGAGGCATAAGACATAATCTTCTCCTTGGCATTTTCTAATGGCTAGTTTAGGCATCTTCCCCCTTACAGGGCTGACTTCTGTTTATCCCCTTCTTAGGCACAGAGCTGTCCCTATGTATTGTACAGGATACCTAGGTGCAGTGGGTTATCATAGGCAGGAAGCTACTGCAGCTACTTTTGTGGATCTAGCCCAATGATCATTATTTAAAGTAGCTATAGAATACCATTCATGTTCGATTAAAAAATAAGAATACATAGCTCTTCCAGATTCTGATGAACATCCACTGAAGTCAGTGGAGGCCTTCCCATGGCTTTCAGTGAGCATTAGATTAGACTTTATGTAGAATTTTTCAACCAAAAATATAAAAGCAATTTATAAAGAAGGGTAATTTTAAATATTTAATGAAAAGGGAAGATCTTTTTGAGAAATTTATGATAGTGCTGTATACAACTCCCCCCTGCCAAGGCTTCAGAAATATTCCTATTGCTACCAAACACAGTAGGTAAGGTAGCAGCAAAGCTTGTGGATTGTCAGGTCTAGAAAAAGGAGATGAGTAGGATTCAGTATTCTCAATAGAGACTATGTCCATTTTTCTTCTAATGTAAGTAGGGCTAAATCCTGTTTTGCTTTATGCATCTAAATGGTATGTAGGTAGCCATGTTACTGTAGTCTGGGGTATTTATACACAGTTTATATTTCAACAAAGTCCATGCTAGCTTACTGACCATGTTCAGTGGGGCTGCCTTGTGCCCAGGCAGCTGCACAGGGAAACAGAATCATCGAGACACATACAGAAGGCTGGGCACATTCTGGAATTTTGATTGGAGAAAAACCATAAAGAACAGGGGAGGGGGCCAAAGAAGGACTCTCCTACCTTCAACCTTAATTTCAGTGATGAAGGTACTGGCCCAAGGAGTGGGAGACCCAGGCTTTGCTCACCAAGAGAGGGGGTTGAACCTGTATTTTCTGTTTCTCAGCGAAGTGCTCTAATCAAGCCAGGGGGGCCAGTCTCGAGGAGGGATGAAGAGGGCCCGGACACTGCTTGGCTCATGGCCTGGTAGTCTGAGTACTTTGCTAGGAAGCATGAGATACAAATTCCACCCTCCTTTGGAGAGGGGGCCTAGAACCTTAGATTCATAGATGTTAGGGTCGGAAGGGACCTCAATAGATCATCGAGTCCAACCCCCTGCATAGGCAGGAAAGAGTGCTGGGTCTAGATGAACCCAGCTAGATGCTTATCTAACCTCCTCTTGAAGACTGCTCATCTAACCTCCTCTTGAAGACTTGGCTTGGTCCTGCTCCTTGGATAAATGCTGTAGCCTCTAGAATAATGAGCTAACAGGTAGGAGGGCCTTCCTCCTCTCTGTGCACAAGGTGATTAGTTTCACAAGGTGTAGCAGAAAGCCCCCTTTTTCTCTTGCCTGCATTTGCTCTCCCCTCTTTGGATATGTTTCTCTTTTTCTACCTTTTCTTCCTTCTTCTCTCTTTCACTTTAAGATAAGGAAGTGTATTTTAAAATTTGTATGTGTGCATTTTGTATCTCCCCTTGTAGTTTGGTATTTTTATCTGTTTGTGTGCCATGGCATTTGTAGCTTATATTTTATACTCCTCACCTTTCAACTTTCAACTGAATGTGTTTAGTTTCATTAGTAAATTATACATTGTAACAATGTTAACAAGGGCAGGAATCAAACTGCCCTTCCTTGTATCAGACTGGCCCCTGAAAGAGCGAGTGAATCAGTGATTGAATGTGTAACGTGATTGAATGTGTAACACAGTAGCAGCAGACAGCAATTATCACCTGGAAGCTGCAGATCAACCAACGGAAGAACTCAGTAGAAGACAATGTAACAACAGGGAAATCGCTAAACATCACTGATCAAGGGCTAGAAGCCCTGGCCTGAGTTAATCAACGCCAGAGACCAACTTTTGGGCTGAATATCTCCAGATCGAGCACTCCCAGAGCCCTATTCTAAATTCATCAACGGACTCCCAAACCTGCACGTACATGCGGATGAACCCTGGGGCTGACAGATGCCGTCCAGTAGCCACTGGGGGGGGGGGGGGGGGGAAGTCCCATGAGGGTCAATGACCCCTGGATTGGGCAAACCTGAAAACTGGGGAGTCACCAAAGTCTGCCAGGGACAGATAAAAGGCAGTGAAAAGTGACCCTCAGTGGTGCCCTCTTGATCTCCAACTCGACCAGACCTGTCCAGCCAGAAGGACCAGCCAGCGACCCTCTTCTGGAAGATACCACCACGCTGAAAGAATCCTCAACGACATACTCCAGCACTTGTAGGATAGGTATACCTGACTCTGTAGCTTGCTACTGTGTGTGTGTGTGTGGACCAGCCCCAAGGTTTATGATTACAGTGTTTCAATCTGCCTAATAAACTAGAATTTTAAGGATCCCGAGTTGGACATTTGTAGCCAACATTATTTGGTGGAGAATGTGGGCATTATTCTAGGATTATTAGCGGATTGGTAATTGGGGAGACTGTGTCTCCAGATAGAACCCATGTCCACGGAGGTGGGTGGGCAATAGTCACCCAAGGGGGTGGACTAGGATTTAGACTCACCCAAGGGGGTGGGCAGACTCAAGGAGGGTCTGGATTTAGTAGTCACCCAAGGGGGTGGATTAGGATTTAGACTCACCCAAGGGGGTGGGCAGACTCAGGAGGGTCTGGATTTAGTAGTCACCCAAGGGGGTGGACATATCTCAAGGAAGGGATTTGGTTGTAGAACTGCAGGGGCAGGGACAGAGTCGGTTGGGAGCGCGAGGGCTCAAGGAAACTGACAGGCTTGAGGCATGTTGAGGAAAATGTCTTTGTTTAGGAAAAAAGCCCCTAAGATTGGATCAGGAGGCCAAGAAGATAAGTGGGTACAGAGGGAAGAAATTTCCCCTCTCCATAGGGAGATTCTGAAGGGTGGACCCAGCCCATGGAAGGAGGATGTGTGCACCCCAGGCTTTTCCATAGGGGACACTGAATCCCAATTTGAAAGATTATGCCTTTGTGAAAAACCCTCGGTTCAAAGGCAACACAGTGCTTTGGTCTGGCTGCTATGGCATGGTGTAGAAACAGCAGTTGAGGAAAAAGCTCAGCGAGCCTCTGAAATTGAGGAAAAAGAGGAGCTTATCCAAATTCTAAAAGATAGATGTACTCAATTGGAAACCAGTAATCAGACTCTAAAGGGGTTGTCTCGGAACTTGGAAAATGAAAATGAGCAATTGAGAAAAATAAATCAAGACAATGCCCGACAATGGGAATTATTGAACCAAGAAAAGGCTAGCCAAGAAGCCTTGCAAAAACTGGAAAAAACAATGGCTAAAGACCAAGCTGAGAAGGGAGCCAAGGTCAACCATGGCCCCTGTCTAAATACCATTAACCGTTTAAAAAAGGAACTCCAGGAGTGCAGCAAGCAAGTAGCAGCTGTCATCCGGGGACACCAAGCCAGGGATCCAGACATCCCCTTCAATCCAGGAGAGATTTGGGGTGGGGAGATGTAGGGAGATCCAGAGGATGCAGGGGAGCCCTCTCCTGAAGACCCTAAGTCTGATCAGGAAAGGACCCTGGTGCCTGAGGTGAGCGCAATCACGTGGACCTCAGTCACTTGGGATGCTCAGGGAAAACCCACAGAAACCACACAGGTAACAGTCCCCCTCAGTGGAGCTGATCTAGCAGCCCTGGGCAAGACCCTGGGATCTGGTAACATTAGGAATTTGGGACAGTGGTTGCAGAAATCCCTGAATGTAGTGGAGTGTAAAACTCTGAGTGTCCGGGAATGGCACTGCCTACTAAGGGCTTGTGCCACCCCAGAGATTCAGGCAACTATGAATCAGGAGGACAGCTTTGGGGGAGACAATATTCTCCAGAGCATAGTGGGTTTGGGGATCAGTTTGGGAAGAAAGACATTTAAGGGACAGTTTGGGGCTAGCCACCAGACACCTGGGGAACCTGTTAGGGACTATGTGATTCGGTGTGTTATGTTGGGATTGCTGTCAGGGATGGTTCTGCCCCTAGACAAGGAGAACAAACGGACATCAGACATAAGAAGTATAGATTACCCTCCTGGGTTTTGGAAGGAGGTACAGGAGGGCATGCATCAGCCCATAATTGGACTGATGAGGCCGCTCCGAGAGACTGGGAGATATGTGCTGGGAGAAGTCCTAGCCGGGGCTCAGGATGCAGAGAGGTTAATTGGATGTCAAGGGGGGTGATTGCAGACACCCAGTTCAGAAAAAAGCTTAATGATACACCGAATTATATGGTTACCTATTTTAATGAAAGTGCATACCCCAAACCTGATAGGGGGGTTGGGGGCCCAAATTATTGCCCCAGCCCACACTGGGTTAACCCCAGGGTATCAAAGGAAAGAGAGGGGGAAAATGGGATTCGGTCAGCAGTGTGGAAGTTTTTAATGCAGCATGGGGAACCGAGCGGGAAATGGTATGGAAAGCCTCTAGCCGAGCTGCTTATCAGAGTGGCAGAGCTGACTGGGGAGGGAGCAGCACCTCCCCATTCTAACAGGGTAGCAGCCTCAGCCCTGGTCTCCGAAGAGCACTGACGGAGCCCCCGTAATGGGACCCCTGAGCAAAGCCCTGGCTCATGGGAGAAATTGGGGACCCTCAATTGGGATCCAGGAGGGAGACCCGAATACCTGTTACGGTGGGAACTCAAGGGTATACCAGTACACTCCTGGACACCGGAGCTGCGCTAAATGTATTCGGGAGGAAATGGGACCTAAATCAGGAAAATGGGTACATGTGTCCCAAGAAACTGTTTAAGGGGGCAGAATAGATCTAACCCTGAATCTAGCCTTGTTAATAGGATTCCTTGTGTCATGAGCAGAGCATCCCAGTGACCCAGCTTGGAGAAAAAAAAAAAAAATGAGCCACCAACCACCTGACCTTCGAGGAACAGGGCAACCAATCTTTTAATCCTGCCAGCCACCCTTCTTGGCTAGCAGGAAGGAATCGCTCTGAGCCATTGGAAAATACGCATCGGACGGGCTGATCAGTGCCCACCCCGATGCTGAGGCAGGAAAAGGCCAAAAAAATCCTTAACTTAGGATGGCCACCCTCCTGTAAGTAACTGCTCCACTTTTTCACTATAAAAGAAAAGCACCCCAAGAATGGAAAATGATGTGTGCGCTGCCACTGCACATGTCAGCATTGTACTTTGTAAATATGAATAATCAGCCACTGCAAGGAGTTTTCCTTGGCAGGTTTGTGTGTGTTTGTTTTCTTTTGCAGAAGCCACAGTGTAGTCAAAGGTGACCGACAAACCATGAGGCCTCACTACCATCAGCAGCATCTTACTCATTGTCACAACCCAAAGTTGTGATTTTTTGTTTGTGTGTGCTTCGGCACCACTAAATTATTTTTCCTGCTAAATTGTAGCTTCCTTGCACGGTGAAGTTTTCTGCTGCAGAAGAGAACCCCGGTGCAATGGAGTATTCCCGCCAAATTTGAAGCTTTCTTTGCATGGTGCATTTCTTTTGCATCCAAGAAATGCACGGTGCAAGGAGTTCCCGCCATTTGTATGAAGATTCGTGCCACATTATTGGCTGATTCTAATACGTGCACACGTGGCGGCTAGCAATTGGCTTGCTAGCCGTATAAAGGGCTTGGGTGGTTTCTGCCCAAGTCGGAGAGAAAGCAATTGGAGTTCGAGGGGGAGAGCGTGAAGATCTCTAAGCGCTGCGGATCCTTTCGGACCCAATGCTTTTCTTAAAAGGCAATAGAGGTCTGATAACCGAACCCGCAGAGTTTCAAGAACTCTGGGGAAAAGAACGAACAGCCTCTAGCCTCTCCCCATCGCCGATAAATTCCTAGACGTATCCCTTCCTGCATCTTAAAGATACGAACCCACGGAGCTTTAACAACTCCGTGGGAGGGAACCGAACCAAACCCACGGAGCTTCAGCAACTCCGGGGGAGAGAAACTACTGAACCCGCGGAGCTTCAACCACTCCGGGGCTAGAACGAATTTGTCGTAGTCCTCTAACGAGGATTTAAGCGGAGCTGAACCTGGAAACTGTCCAGCCTACACCACGACCATCTTTGGTGTAAATAAACAATCTTTAAATCAACCACTATGTGTCCGTGACTAATTCTAGCTCGCCCCCGGTCTTCTCCGGCCCCGTGTGCCCTGGCTGCTAGCCACAGCCCGCGTGCGCAAAGACGGGCCCGGCTCGCCCCCAGCCCGCACACTCATCACAGCCATGGCAAAAATTGTCTTGTCTGTTTGTGTTGTCTTGTTATATATTTTGTGTTTGTTTGTTTGGTTTGTTTTAAGTTGTCAGTTTAAATAGATATGATATCATAAAAATATAATAAAAGTAATTGGTAATACCTCCTCTAAAAATTGGACCCGTCTGTGGATCCCAGACCAGAACACTTCTGTCCGGTTGGACTGCAAAGTTGTTCTGATATTTGAAACAAGGGCAGCAATTCTCGAAAGGTTTTATATTCTATTTGGTTAGCAAAGGGATATTTATTAAGGGTCATGTGTACTTGGTTTTTTGGGTTTTGTTTTGTTTTTTCTCTGTACTTCTCTTAAGGATTTAAATGCTATTTAGAATATCAGTATAACAAAATGTGTGTAAAAAACAAACAAACCTGCATTCAAAGTCATATTTTAATAAGCAAAGAGACAACTATACCATTGTAACTGTGCAAATCAACCTCGTTATGTTATTTTCTCTCTCTGCCCCCCAAGGCTTTTCTCTTTCAATATCTTTTAACTGCCTAAGTTTTGTTTTAAACTTCAAACCAGCTGAAGATGACACACCTCCTATCTATATAGCTGAACAATGGTGTTCAAACAATATAGTGACATCACCCTTGTGTAAGGCCGACGTCAAGGGGGGGAATAATGTAGCAGAAAGCCCCCTTTTTCTCTTGCCTGCATTTGCTCTCCCCTCTTTGGATATGTTTCTCTTTTTCTACCTTTTCTTCCTTCTTCTCTCTTTCACTTTAAGATACGGAATTGTGTTCTAAAATTTGTAGGTGTGCATTTTGTATCTCCCCTTGTAGTTTGGTATTTTTATCTGTTTGTGTGCCATGGCATTTGTAGCTTATATTTTATACTCCTCACCTTTCAACTTTCAACTGAATGTGTTTAGTTTCATAAGCAAATTATACATTGTAACAATGTTAACAAGGGCAGGAATCAAACTGCCCTTCCTTGTATCAGGCTGGCCCCTGAAAGAGCGAGTGAATCAGTGATTGAATGTGTAACGTGATTGAATGTGTAACACAGTAGCAGCAGACAGCAATTATCACCTGGAAGCTGCAGATCAACCAATGGAAGAACTCAATAGAAGACAATGTAACAACAGGGAAATCTCTAAATGTCACTGATCAAGGGCTAGAAGCCCTGGCCTGAGTTAATCAACGCCAGAGACCAACTTTTGGGCTGAATATCTCCAGATCGACCACTCCCAGAGCCCTATTCTAAATTCATCAACGGACTCCCAAACCTGCACATACATGCGGATGGCCCCTGGGGCTGACAGATGCCATCCAGTAGCCACTGGGGGGGGGGGGGGGGAGTCCCACGAGGGTCAATGACCCCTGCATTGGGCAAACCTGAAAACTGGGGAGTCACCAAAGTCTGCCAGGGACAGATAAAAGGCAGTGAAAAGTGACCCTCAGTGGCGCCCTCTTGATCTCCAACTCGACCAGACCTGTCCAGCCAGAAGGACCAGCCGGCGACCCCCTTCTGGAAGATACCACCACACTGAAAAAAGCCTCAACAACAGACTCCAGCGCTTGTACGATAGGTATACCTGACTCTGTAGCCTGCTACTGTGTGTGTGTATGTGTTCATGTGTGTGTCTGTGTGGGGACCAGCCCCAAGGTTTATGGTTACAGTGTTTCAATCCACCTAATAAACTAGAATTTTAAGGATCCTGAGTTGGACATTTGTAGCCAACAAAGGGAAGGTAGAATCCTAAACTGTGTGCAAGTGTGCAGAAACTGCAATTATATGGCTAGGTATGCACCACTTTGGCAAGTAAAGTGAAACAGGCTTTAGATCATAGTGGTTGCATCTACATGAGACACTGACTGCACAGCCATTATTACACAGTCGCTTAGTTTTTGCATTAAATAACTGTGCAGTAACTGGAGTTACTATGCAATAGTGTCTCCAAATGGCTTTTAGGTGATGCCGACTACACAGTAGTTCGTTACTCCTGTGCAGTAGTGTCGCATCACACTTCATTCTATACAACGCTACTGCACAGTAGCAATGAGCTACTGCACAGTCAGCATCTTGTGTAGATACAGCCAGTGTTTATATTAGGCCTATATGAATTTCCAGAAGACATAGTGACTTTAAGATATTTTTAGACTACTGTTTGAAACTATTACTGTTTTGATGTTTTTGAGGAAGTGTATTTTGGAGAAATGATATATGGCATATGCAATATTCTCTCAGATAACATGCACCATTGTTTATCAAAACCCAGATGCTGAAAATTCAAGTGTGTATTATATGTGAGAAAAACAGTAAGAACAAGTTCTCCTCCTTACTGTGTGAAATTGAAAATAAAATCTGTAGGGATCCACAGGGAGCAGAACAATATGCAGGCTTGGCTCCCTAGCTGCTGCTACTTAATGGGTATGTCTACATGTTCGTTAATGTGCCTTTGCTAATGCACATTAAAGAAAGTGCCTCCATTACGAGGTACTAGAAAAAGGTGCATTAGCCTATTTTAATATGCATTAGCAAAAGCACATGGTTTTTCTGTGATGCTTTAATGCCCATTAAAATAGCCTAATGCACTTTGAAGTGCACATGTAGATGAATTCTTAGATTCCGAGGACTCTGCTTTGTGTATCTATAAACTGATGATTGAAATGATACAACCAGTGTTGGGGTATCTTGCTGTTCATTTCAGGTTTCTCAGTATTTGGGATTAAAGTTAGGTGTTAATCTATTCTGAGAAATTCCTTGGAATTCATTGATTGTAAACCCTTTAGCAGCAAGGACTATTTTGATTATAGGTGTCTATGCCATATTGCATAAAGGAGACCCACCATAAGGGCTATAAGGTTGTAACACAAGTAACAACGAAATAAGAGAGTCAGCAAAGCATTCTTGATAAAGAACATACTTATTCAAATAGAGCAAAATATGAACAAATGACATAACCAAAACTAGTATACTTATCTAACATCATTCAGTTAGTTATTGAACTAGGTCTAATTGGTAGAAGGTTGGTTCCAGTTATGAAACATGTTTGCTAGACCTGAAGTCTATGAAAATGTATACTTAATGTAGGAGTCCTGTCAGTTTCTGAAAGGTTTGTATGTGGCATTTTGTATACTGACTTTCATACTGTGTTTTGAATTTGTGAGCATTTGTAATTGATAATAAATATTTGTTATTCAGTATCTAAATTTACAGTTACATATACAAAAGATACTGTTCTTTCACTGATAATATATACATTCTACAATGAAATTAGGGAAAAGGAAGAAGTTAATAGCAAACTGAATTTTTCCACTAAAAGAGGCAATAATCCACCACATGGCAATATAGAAGAAAGCAAAAAACACCTAAAATGAGGTATGGACCCTTTTAGGTTGCCCCTAGTAGGAGGCTGAATCTATATTGAAGGTTTGCCTCACAAGTTTAATGGATGGGGAGATGCCATAGAAAGCAGATGTCTTTCCAGCCCTGTCCCTGGCTCAGTGTTTCCAATCTGTGGTCCAGATCCTCCTAGAGCTCCTAGAAAAGAGCTTCCCTGAGGTTGAAAAGAATATTGTTGAGACTTGTAGAAGCTGAGGGGTTAATAGGGGCTTCAGATTTTGTTACATGGGTATTTTGCAGCAAACTGCTCCATCTTCATGATAGAGATGACACAGAGATGTATTGTTGGAAAAAAAAAATATCACACACCACAATGCCTAAATGTATACCAGGGGTATCAAAGATATGGCCAGCCTATGGTCTAGCTTGCTGGGGCTTGAATCAACCCCCACATGCTACATACCGCAGGCCCTGGGCCTGCACGTTGCCTGTGCACACACAGACAGTTTAGCACATGCTACACGCAGTAAATGGGGCCCGCCTGTGGTATGTACTACATGGTCTGGTGCAGGCATCACAAACTCTAAAGTGACCCTATGTGCTGTGTGCAGCGCATGTCATCTCTAGTCCTGCATTCGTGGAGCATGTGCCAAACCAGGTTTGCGCTGCATGTGGTGCTCGCATTGGACCAGCCCTGCAGAATGAATATGATGCGCACGGGGCCAGATGAGTTTGATACCCTGGTGTACCCTATTCTAGACTTGGTAAAATTCCATTAAAAAAATGAAATGCCATGCAAAGAAACACATCCACTTGTTTTATTACAGTTTTGAAGCATCAAGACAGCATAGTGTCTTGAAGCTGTGGGGTGAGATTCTGCAACAGAATTCAGAATGCCACTGCATGAACAAGCCCCTTGACACGATACAGTGTAACAGCTCTGATTCGCATCTAATTGTATTTGACATTAAAGTCAGTGCAATCCATACTTACTAAAAAAGTAATACTGAAAAGCAGTAGCAGTCTAGCAGAGTTCCAGATGTACATATTTGTCTGTTACACTGAGCCTACAACTGATCTGACTTTCAGTGGCTGGCACAGATGGAGGTGGATGTAGATCTTTGGGAGGATATTTCTTTCCAAAAGTTCTACCTTACTGGAAATTGCTGTCTCTCTTTAAATAGATACTTTCTCTTTTGAAGATTTCCATAGCTTCCTATTGGTTTAATTTTATGTGAAAATCTATTTTTCTTTCTTCGAAAACCCCTGTTATGCAAGCTTATGACTTAATTAACAACAGAGATGGGTTTAGCATATTTAGACTATGCCCATACATAAAGCAATGAGAGAATAATGTTAACAGGACATATGACCTAATTGTTTAATCCACCACCGGAGGGCAAAAGAACCTAATATTCAGCCCTTCTATACTGCTTTTCACCAGTACATAAAGTAGTTTACAAAAGAAATTAATGTTATTCCCATTTTACAGATGGGGAAAATGGAGGTATAACTTTTCCAAGGTCACCAAGGAATCCAGTGACAGACCTTAGAATAGATTACAGATCTCCATGGAAGCCTGTCTGTGGAGATCATCAGGAGTCAGGCTGCACAGCTGATAGAATGAACTAGAGTAGATGCTACAACTAGAAGGATGATTCTCCATGTCATAAATCCACTTCAGACATGCAGTTCTTTTATATGTAAATTAACATAAATTTTGTCAAGCTCCCTATGAGCAGCAGGAGTCTCAATGTCATAGATCTGGAAAACCCTGTAAATGCACCAGGCTTCTGACTCTACAGATCTCCTAAGATCTGTGTAGACCTTTGAGACTCTCCGTTTTTGATGGCCAAATTTATGAAATTTTAAATAATTTATTAATTTAATTCATATGACGATTACAAAGTTTCCCTATAGTACCAACTAAATAATGTAAAATATATAATAGATGCAGCAATTAATTTCACTTTTGTTATTTACTTTTGCCTTCTACTCCCCTCACCTACTTTCTCAAGGTGTCTAGAATGAGTAGCTTTTTGTGCTGCAATGTTAACAAGGGATATTTTTCTCTTATACCATATTTGTGCAAGAATGTGAAAGGATCTCCCTATTACAGATATGAATGTATATCTGAAAGATAATTTTGAGATGATTTTAGTTTCTCTTACTGCACAGACAGACACACATACCAGTACATGAGATGCGACTGATTTTTTTTGAAGACTTACCAAAAGGTATGCTTCTGAAAAGTAACGGAGTTAAGATCTTTGCTTATAATTGGCTTCTTGGTGCAATTGTTTAACTTTTGTCCCATCATTCTCCTAATTAAAGCATCATCTGTATTTGGAAACAACTGCTTTGTGATTCCTGCAAAATATAAGAGATGATATTTATAAAGCCTTAACATGAAATGGCCAAGTGAGGGGAAAAATGTGTGTGTCTTATATAAAATGCATCAATTGGGCCCATGAATTTCCAAACAAGGTTCTATTTTCTGTGTTTTGTGGCTGCTAGTTCCATCTCCCCCCTGCTCATCACTTGCCTTCTCTGCTAATCCCAATTGTTTTCTTTGGCCTCAATATTACCATTCTTGCTCTGGCAACTCACAGACCTCTCATGACCGTGATGACTTCCTATACTATATACTTCCTATGTTTGCTCTTTCTGTCTTCCTTTATCTCTGTCCTGTTCCTGGCCAAGCAATTCTTCTTCTATCCTCTTATCCATTTTTATGAATCTTGACATTTCATTGCTCTCTCAGACTCTGAGCACCTCTTCCCCTTCTACATTTGTTCCTCTTCTCTGCCTGTCCAGTAGCTTGCTAACTTCTTTGAAGCAGCAATTTACCTCCTGTTCTTATCCTCCTTCATGATCTTTACTTCCTCCTTTGATTTTTTTTCTTCTTTTAGACATTCATCCCATTCTGGAGTATTCTAGTTCTCATCTTCTACAGTCTTTAACGCCTTGGTCTCTTGCAATCAATTGCTCTCTTTATTTGACTTCTTCCCGTCTTTATTGAGACAAATGATCATTTCCTCTCCTCTCTTACCTGTCCTATATGCTCAAGTTTCCTAAGCAGCAGTTTATTACTAGTGTCTTGACTGCCTCTTTCTCAGGTCTCTCCCATCTGGCTTCTGCCTGCTCTATGCCACACTTAAAAAGTCACTAATCACCTCTCCCACCTCTCCAAGTGCTCAGTCTTTGCTGTCTTCAACACCATCAGCCACCACACTGTTCCTTCATACTAATTCTTGAACATGTTTAGTCGCTCTTGCCTCGTTCTTGTCTGTCAGTGTTGCCTTTGGTTATATCCTCCATCTTATCCTTCCACTCCCTGCTAGTAATTCTTTGGGGGGGGGGGGGTCTGTCCCTTTTCTTTTTTCACCTCACTCACTGGCACTTCCTGCCCCTACTAATGACTATTAAATGTACCAACCCTATCTGTCCAGGCTTCCTAGTTCTCTGATACATCATCACAGATGTTCTACCACTTTTAAAAAACTAAACATGTAAAAAAATCCTGAATTTCTAATCTGTTCTCCTTTAAATACTTTCCCTCTATCATTTTTGACAGCTCCACAAATGCTAACAAACAAGCCTTGGGATTTTGGCTGCTCTTTTTTCCTTCTCACTGAACGGTAGCTACTTTCTTTATGACATCATTCCTTCAAACATTCACGTCCTTCCTCTCCATCTTTGCTTTTAAAATGCTGGTTCATGCCATATATTTCTTTCATCCCAACTATGGTAAACTTCTCTTTGCCCTTCCAAATTGACCTTTCCCTACTGCAGTCTAGCCATTTGGCAACTACCACTCTGTCATGATAAATATATTACCACCCCATTCAGTCCTTTCACTGGCCTCATGACTCTTTTGGCATAAATTTCAAGCTCATCTTTTCTTAGGGAATTGTGTGCAGAGGTGCTCTGTCTCATATCTGACTGCCCATTTCCAAATCCTCTCACTCTCCCTACATTCTACTTACTTTTCCTGTTAAGGTGTTTTCTCTCCTCCTCCTCCTCTCTGACCTCTGGGTTTTTTTCATGTTACTCCTTCCACCTGGAATGAATTACTCTTTTCTTGTGCACCGATCATTTCCTGCCTTTAAATCCATTTCGTTTGCCTTGCTTTCCTTCCTATGTCTTCCACGTCTTCCTTCTCACCTCACTTGAAGCACAATTTAAAAATGTCAAAACTCATAACATTCAACAACTACAAAATAGACCTTACATGATTTCTTTCCCTCTGTTCATAGAATCAAAAGATTGGAAGGGACCTCAAGGGTCATTTAGTCCAATCTCCTGCACAAATGCAGAATCCATTTTTCTTAGACCAATCCAGATAGATGCCTATCCAGCCTCTTTTTGAAAACCTCCAGTGAAGAAGATCCACAACTTCCTTAGGGCAAACTGGGGACATCTTCTCACACAAATCCAGAGTAAGACTTGAGCTCAAGCTTCTAGAACAATATCAAGATGCCTTGACTTCTCTGGCAGCACCCATTATGGTGCCACATAAATGTTTAAAAGTTGCATCAATAAGATGCAAAATCCACATATTAGGAACATATATTATTTTGCTTTCTACTGACACTGCATTTGTAACAAAAATTAAATTAAAACTGTGAAAATATACAAAGAAATACAAATGAATATTCAATCTTAATGTTTCTTGAAAGAATAACTAGAAAAAACACAGTACCATATATATAATTATGTAAACTAGTGATTACCTATTATTTCCTGAACTTCATTCTGATTCATAGCTGGTTTTGCTGCTTTATCCTTTGAAGAGGAGGACTTTGCCCCTGTTAGGCTGTGCGTGGCCATATACTCATGTGTATAAAGTGCTTGCATCAAATCATTTATAAACTTCTGAGGTTTGCTCTTATTACAAAGGGCAATCTGCCATTTTTCAATTTTAAACTGAAAAATAAAATTGGTCATAGACACAACTGTTCCAATCATTATAAAAAAACAATCATATGAAACCCTACTCTTTTAAAAAAAGACATTTCTGCATTTTTATTTGCAACACTTTAAAAATATTTTTTAACAGTCTGCTGGCTAGGAAACTGGCTCCGAGGCAGGACCCAGAGAGTAATGATAGATGGAACTGAGTCAAGATGGCGCTTGGTGACCAGTGCCACCTCAGGGTTCAGTACTCGGACCGGTGCTTTTTAATATATTCATTCATTATTTGGATTCGGGGTGTTAAAAGCAGACTGGCAAAGTTAGCAGATTACACCAAATTATGAGGGACTGTGGTCAAGTTGGAGGATAGGCTGGGGATACAGGTTGACCTGGATAGGCGTGTAAGGTGGGCAGATCAAAACCTGCTCAGTGCTGAACATCATCAGTGTAAGGTGCTCCACGTGGGGAGAAACAACCCACAACATGCTTACAGGCTTGACAGTGCTACACTTACTAGCACCACAACTGAAAGAGACCTGGGGGTTTTGAGGTCATAGCTTGGTGAGGTCATAGCTGGAGTACTGTGTCCAGTAGGCCTGTGTGAAGCGGCTAGTATTTGCTTCGGATTCAGCCAATTCAGGGGACAGTGATTCGATTTGGTGATTCGAATCATTGTCCTAAATCTATTTGGCAAAATCTCCAAATCATCCAAGCCATCCCCCATCCTCCACCCCCTCTCCCAGCCTGGCAATGGCTGCCCTGCTGGCCCAGCTCCTGGCACTTTGAAAAAAAAAAAAAAGCCCCAGCTCACCGGGTGCTGCTGGGTGGGGCGGTGATCCCTGCTGCCCCAACCGGGTGCCCCACCTGGGCCAGCTCTGGCCCTTTAAGAAAAAATACAAACCATGAAAACCCCTGCACCATTCCTGCTGGTGAGGGGTGATCCCCGCTGCCCCCCACTGCCCTGCACCACGTGGGGGGCTCTTCCATAGCCCCTCAAAACCCTGAGGCCACTGCAGGAGTGGTGAGTCCCGGGGCTTTTCTCTGTTGTTTTTTTTTTTTCCTTAATGGGCTTGAACTGGGATGAGTGGGGCAGCTGGGGGGAAGCTGGAGTAGTGAGGGGAGGGTTGGGGGGCTTGTGGCAGAGCCCCCCATGCAGCGTGGGGATCACCCCCTGCCTTGCAGCACCTGGTGAGTTGGGGCTTTTTTTTTTAAAGGGCCAGGAGCTGGGGTGGGTGGTCTGGCAGGGGTCCCTCCATGGTCCCCTCTCCCTTGCCCCTAGTACTTACCAGTTTGGATTCTGGCTGCAGTTCCCTGCTGCAGCCACCAGGGACTGCCTGAATCACCACGCTCTCTGAATCTTTTCCAAAGATTCGGAGACCTTTGAATCAATTTGGACCTTTTAATTGGTCCCTGTAGCAGGGCACTAAGGTGCCTGCTCCTGTAAGAGCAGAAATTGCCTGGGGAGAGAGCCCAAAGAGCCAGACAGGAGCCCAGGTGCAGGTTACCATGGCAACAGGCTAATGAGCAAATTAGCCTGCACCTGCACCTGGTCAGCTGGCCAGAAGAGGCAGGGCCCTGGGCCCATATAAACCCCAGGGCTGGGACTAGGGAGTTCAGTTCCTTGCCAGCAGCTGAAGGGGAAGGAGCCTCCAGGTAGGAATGGCCCAGAGATGCTACAACTACCTGATATGCTGCACTTAGGACTAATGAGGTACCCTTGCCTACTAGACACTAGTGCCAGGGAAGACGTTGAATTCTTTTAAAAGGGGCAGAGCATGCCCTGAACTTTGCTGTTATGTTATAGGCCAGGGGCTCATGTTTTGTTTGCTATTTTATAATACCGGAGGATTGGGCTGAGTCTCTTGGGGAAGGAGGAGGCCTCATTGGGGACCCACTACAGTGTGGGAAACCCCAGTGCCAGTGTGGGCGCCGTGACAAGGGGCAGAGTGGACCCCAGCACCAGAGGACGCCGTGACAAGGGGGAGAGAGCGGACCCCAGCGCCAGGGGGTGCAGTTGCAGAGGCTGGACTAAGCTGAGGCTGCAACTTGAGGAGACCACATTGGTATGACATCTGTGAGGCTTGGGGCATGGTAAGGGGGCAGTTTTGAAGCCACACATCTAGCCCATAAGGCTGAGGGTGTCCCAAGAGGTACTCATTTTGAGCGGGATCCAAAACAGGATCTGAGAACTCATGAGGTTCAGAGGGGGTCCCACAGGACTGTGTCTAGACAATAAGATCAAGGGCAGCCTCCCTATATCATAATTACGAGCAAAGACATGGCAGGCGAGAAAGAGGGTGCCTGTTGGGCCAGACTGAAATGGTCAAGGGGACCTAGAGGTATCACTGCCATCCCTGAGGACCTCATCCCGTGACAGTCCCCTGATTCGATTTGGAGATTCTGCCACTGAATCAGGCCGAATCTCCTTCAAATCGAATCACCACCTGAAGCTTTGCACAGCCCTAGTGTCCAGTTCTGGGCACCAAACTTCAGGAAGGATGTAGAGAGGCTTGAGAGAGCCCAAAGGAGGGTTATGTGTATGGTTAGCAGTATGGAGAGTAAGCCATATGGTGATAGGCTGAGAGACTTGGGTCTGTTCAGCCTGGAGAAGAGAAGACTCAGAGGGGACTTGGTGGCAGCCTATAAGTATATAAGGGACCCACATCAAGGACTGGGAGAACATCTGTTCACCAGGGCTACCTAGGGGAAGACTAGAACTAACTGTCACAAATAGCTAGAAAACTGCTTTAGATTACACATAAGGAAAAACTTCTTTGCAACTCAAGTGTCCAGGGGCTCAAATAGACTCCCCCCAAAGGTGGTACAATCACCTACTCTGGATATCTTCAAAAAACTTCTGGACACTCACCTTGCTGGGGTCATCTGGCCTCAGCAATCTCTTCTGCCCAAGTGTAGGGGGGCTGGACCTGATGATCTCAAGAGGTCCCTTTCAGCCCCTAACATCTCTGAACACATTTTTCAAAAGTAGCTTTTGCAGTTGTGTGCTCACAATTACACTCCCAAGGTGTACACACCTCAAACTTTGGAATAGCATATGCAAGATAGCATCCTGCAGATGCATGCGAGGGCCAAACTGTGGACTTCTACTCATGTTAAGGAACACTTTATCGAGCACTCCCAGCAGTTTCACTAGAAATATTAGCTTCAGTACATGCTTACCAATAGGAGCCTTTACTGCTCAAAGAGTTCCAAAATCTAGGCATGAAATCTAAAGTATAAAATGCATAATCCATGTACTACGTATAGAAATCCATGTATTAATGCTCCCCAAAACTTAGGCATGCAACTTTGAGCTATGTCAGTCTAAACCAGTGGTCCTCCAACCTTTTTAAGTAGGAGTCACCTTTGGCATTTAAAAGCAACCCAAGACTCACTGTGTGCCAATGACACCCCCCTTCCCCCACTCCACCCAGCTGGTAAGTCTGTGGGGAGGAAAGGGGGAGGCAGATCGAGGCAGAGGGAGAAAAAATTATTTGGGGATGCGCCTCCCCAGCAGGTAAGTCTCATCCAGTCAGGGCCCCACTCAACCGTGCTCCTGCCTCTGTGGCACTGTTACTCACCAAGGGGGCCTCAATCTAGCCCCCGGCCCTTCTCTCTCCCACGGACTGATCTGCTGGGCTAAGGCATGTGCGTGCATACACGTGGGCACTCAGCCCCTCCACCCTAGCCTTGGATCAACTCCAAGAGGCTCCGAGATGTACCAGTGGATCGATATCCACTAGTTGGTGACCGCTGGTCTAGAGGCAAGGTTAGGACCAGTTAAAAAACATGAGCCTCTGTGTTGACTTGGAGAAGCAAGGGTTGATTTTGGTCACAATAGTTGTTTCATTCAGTTAAGACATCATGCCTGGATAATTCTTAATAGATTTCCCCAATTCTGTGCTTGCAAGTAACAATCCTTATGGATGATTTGTACCAACTAGGATGACTCATTACACAGAAATGCTCATGTAAATTATAAATGTAGAGGATACTGGAGTTATTCTTTTTAGTTAAATCATTAAAATGATATTTTTCTCTTAAACTCTGCCTGTGACTTATCAATAATGCTCTATTATTATTGTAGAGAATGAGACATCATTCCATGCAAGATAAGAATAATTCCCTCTGATATCTGGCCAATCTCTGTAACAGGGCAGAAAGACACCCTTCTCCCTCTATTTATGGTTGGAAAGAAAGATGCAGCTTTTAAAAAACAAACAAGCTGTCATTTGAAAGTCATTTTTTTCCTTTAGATATCTTAAGTCAATAGAAGTTCCATATGTATGCCCAAGGGCATAATTTATTCTTTGGGTTGAAAAAGTATTTTCTTTACAGTTATCCACACACTGCCCTCTGTTACATCCATACAACTCTACTGAAGTCACAGGTAGCTCAGGAGCGTACATGAAGGCTAAATTTTGTTGAATATGTCTAAGGAAACCTCTTATATGCAAAAGGAGTTTATTAGTAAGTTCCTCATTTTTTTTCTAGCTATGGTCTAATAATAAAATACCTACTCCTAATGCTTACTTTTACATTGCTTATAAAGCTTGTAACACATTGTTTGGTTTCATTCTTATTACCAAAATAAGCTTTTAACCAACCTGTTTCTCAGTCTGTTGTTCTTCGTCCTCCACATTTAAAGCTATTGGTGAATTTGAGTTACTGTGGATAGTTGTGTATGAATCAGCTAAAGAATTGCTGGATGTTTTCCAGACAGTCTGTGAATGAAGGCTGGATGTAGATGTATTCACTCCTCCTTTAAGCAGTGCCTCAGCCATACCTACCAGTTCCTCAAAATGTGTTACTGCCTGTGGCAACACTGAAATTGGAAAGAAAGTCACCATTAAGAATACTCATTAAAGCTTCTGACTTTGGATGTATTTGTACATCAGCTTGATGTATTTTTTTGTAATCAAATTCCTGTCAGAGTAAGCAAGAGAACAAGAGGTTTGGTATCATTTTAGGCCAGCAATAAGCAGCAGTGCCATTAGAATAATGTTTGTGTTTCATTCTTCTCCCACCCTTTACTTCCCTAAGAACAAAACAAAAAGGCCCCAGTAGAGATTAGGTTTCTAGTGCTAACAACATGCTAAGTCAGCTCTCTTCAGATGGTTAATGTCTCTCATCTACTTCACTTTCACCTTCAAAGGGCTGCATGAATATGGCCCAAACTCTAAAGGGCTGGAAACAAGTCCAATTTAATTCACTTCAGTGGAGTGACCTTGTTATGTCTGGACTGCATTTAGCCCTCTGGATATCTACAGAGTAGATGTCCTATAACATGTCCCCCTATTTGGTTAATATTTTCTTTTCGCAGACTTATGCAAGTCCTGCAAAAACAGTACAAATCTGCAAAGTGGTAAGGCCTGATCAGATGAGATACTAAGTGATAAAGATTAAGCCATCTGAACAATAATTAAATTAATAGCAAAATATACAGCAAGGGGGAAATGGGAACACTCAAGATGAAAACAGAAATAGACCTAGATATATGAAAGAACTAGACAGGCATTAGTAAAATCAGATTAAACCTGAAAAAATGCCACTAGTAGATTTGGATAAAAATAATCTAATACAAGTTGGGTGGGAAAAGACTGAAATATAGGGGGAAGGAGAGACAAGCAGGTACACAGTGACTGCAAAAGCAAATCACAAATCAGGTTTTGACTACTGCTTCCAGTCTTGGCTTCCTTAGACCAAGAGAAACACTAATTAGAAGAGAATACAGAAAAGGGCCCTAAAATGATTAATAGTTCACATTTATAGGAAGCAAATGTATAATAACTTGGATAAAAAAACTACAAGCTGTCACCTTGAACTAGGTAAGGGTTATCAATGTAAGACATTATTTGATTTGACAAAAAATAATTAGAATTCAAGATACAGGGCTAAGTAGGGGAAATCCTAGGTTATCAAGAATGCTTGTCTAAAAATAAGTTTAATTAAACTGACCAGTGGAGTCACTGGTGGAGTTGGCTAGAGTTATGCAAGTTTAGCCTATGGAAAGCACATGGAAATGTTCTATACAGAATAATTTGTGCAATTTAAGAGTTCCTTCCTGTCTTTAAACTTGGTGATGTCTTGGTCTCTGTTTAAGAGAATTTAACCTATTCCCCCCTTGCATTTACAAGTGGTATCCTGCTGCAGTGTATTAGTTTTCTCCAGCCTAATAGCCCTGCATGTGTAGACATGAGATACTTCCTATGGAGCTAATTAGTCTACTCCGCAATAAGCATCTTGTGTAGATGTGCTCTGTTTGCACTTAAATGATCTTATTTCTTTCTGTTTAGTACCCCAGCTCTCTTGCAAGCTAGTCTACTTTGTTAGATACTGTGAATGGACTTGAAAAGCTCATGCCTCTCTGAATGAGGCAATCAGGTGCCACACTGCCCTACCTTCTGCTTTATATGCCTCTGTGTTGTTAGACTCTTGTGCTAATTTGGAGCTTGAGCTTGACAGGTGCCTAAGCATCCACAGTTCCCTTAAAATTCTCTTAAAGTAAGGGTCTTCATACATTTAAAGCTCTCTTCTTCATCAAAAAGTGATCTTTTCACAAACTTTACCTTGAAGCATGACCAATGACTGCCTTAGACGGCAGTTCTCTCTCATTGTGTCTGTCAATTTCCTTTTTAGACTTTTTATTTTGGCGCACAGTTCCACTTTGGATAGTTGAAACAAGGGTTCTTCATCATCACTGCTGCTTTCACTATACAGAAAGGAATTTCCAGAATATGGTTCTCTCTGAAAATAAAGAAAGAAATAGGGCTACCTAAGGAAACAACAACAGAAAATTAAAGCATCTATTATTAGCCTGGCTAAAGCAGGGGATTCTTTTTTATAATCAA
Source organism: Alligator mississippiensis (assembly GCF_030867095.1). NCBI lineage: Eukaryota > Metazoa > Chordata > Crocodylia > Alligatoridae > Alligator > Alligator mississippiensis. Next base: position 51,273,078 of record NC_081824.1, on the reverse strand, counting down.
CTGTTGATGAACACTGATCATATTTATACTCAAAACAAACTAACACAGTAAGTGCTAACAATACCTACCACATATATTTATTTACATCTTTCAAGCACTATATACTTTTCTACTAAAACAGGACCTTTCATGAGCATTACATGTACTTATATTTTAAAATAAATTATTCTTAACAAAAATGAACTTTAGGTGTGTTTTACTTACTGACTAAAAATACTTAAATTAAGATACCTGCTTGTTAATTAAAGATGTTTCAAGCTGACTCAGGATGTTGGCAGAGGCAGAGGCCTGTAATGATTTCTTTCTTTTTATACTCTTCATAATTTTCCCCTGAAAACAACAGCATAACAATACCTTTAAACTTACAGTGTGTTCCATAATAAGACTTCAGTGAACACTACAAACATTCATTTGTTTTGGCTTTACAAAAATCAGAAAAAATATGCTTGGATCCTTTTGTTAGTTCTGAGACCAGCAGAACTTCTGAGTGCTCTGCAGTGCCAACGCTTAGAACAGACTTTAACATAGGGACAAATTTAAAGGAGATGCAGCGGCATCAGCATGGCCCTCTGCTTTGGCTGTATTGCAAGTGAGCTCTCAGTCTGGGGTCTATCCAGAACCTCTGCTTTTGCATGGCTCCAGAGCCCAGGGTGTGAGTGGGGCCACTGATGCTCATTGCCTCCATTCCCTTGTTGCTGAATTTAGTGGGTAGGGGGAAGGACAGAAAGGGCAAACAGCAGCAGTGTTCACCTGAAAGCAGGGGCATTAGCCTGACTGTCTTGCTCAGCTGGTGAGCTCAGAGCTCACTGCTCATGCAAGGCTGTGGCAGGAGTTCATGCTGACCAGGCAGTGAGCTCAGAGCCCACTACGCATGACCAGTACAGCCAAAGCAGGGCGATGCAATGCCCCTTGTCCTGTTCCTGGATTTGCTACTGCCTCAGCACAAGTGTCAAAAGCCATGATCCCAGTCCCTAACAGAGTTGTCGCACCTATTTCTCATTGGGGAAGATGCAGGACATCACACACCTTTTTTATTTTTCTACAACTTTTAATATGGATAGAGAGAAGATATGGGCCTAGGTTAACAATTATCGTGACAGGTCACTGAGCCAGGACATGATAAAAAGATTGCTTTGATCCCAACGGCGTGCGCGCACACACACACACACACACACACACACAGAGTCAGGCACAGCATAGATTCATAGATGTTAGCTCGGAAGGGACCTCAATAGATCGAGTCCGACCCCCTGCATAAGCAGGAAAGAGTGCTGGGTCTAGATGACCCCAGCTAGATACTCATCTAACCTCCTCTTGAAGACCCCCAGGGTAGGGGAGAGCACCACCTCCCTTGGGAGCCTGTTCCAGACCTTGGCCACTCGAACTGTGAAGAAGTTCTTCCTAATGTCCAATCTAAATCTGCTCTCTGTTAGCTTGTGGCCATTGTTTCTTGTAACCCCCGGGGGCACCTTGGTGAATAAAACCTCACCAATTCCCTTCTGTGCCCCCGTGATGAACTTATAGGCAGCCACAAGGTCGCCTCTCAACCTTCTCTTGCGGAGGCTGAAAAGGTCCAGTTTCTCTAGTCTCTCCTCATAGGGCTTGGTCTGCAGGCCCTTGACCATACGAGTTGCCCTTCTCTGGACCCTCTCCAGGTTATCCGCATCCTTCTTGAAGTGTGGCGCCCAGAATTGCACGCAGTACTCCAACTGCGGTCTGACCAGCGCCCTATAGAGGGGAAGTATCACCTCCCTGGACCTATTTGTCATGCATCTGCTGATGCACGATAAAGTGCCATTGGCTTTTCTGATGGCTTCGTCACACTGCCGGCTCATGTTCATCTTGGAGTCCACTAGGACTCCAAGATCCCTTTCCACCTCTGTGCCACCCAGCAGGTCATTCCCTAGGCTGTAGGTGTGCTGGACATTTTTCCTCCCTAGGTGCAGCACTTTGCATTTCTCCTTGTTGAACTGCATCCTGTTGTTTTCTGCCCACTTGTCCAACCTATCCAGGTCTGCCTGCAGCTGTTCCCTGCCTTCCGGCATGTCCACTTCTCCCCATAGCTTTGTGTCGTCTGCAAACTTGGACAGAGTACATTTGACTCCCTCGTCCAAGTCACTGATGAAGACATTAAAGAGTATCGGTCCAAGGACCGAGCCCTGCGGGACCCCACTGCCCACACCCTTCCAGGTCGAGACCGACCCATCCACCATGACTCTTTGGGTGCGACCCTCTAGCCAATTCGCCACCCACCGGACTGTGTAGTCATCCACGTCACAGCCTCTTAACTTGTTCACCAGTATGGGGTGGGATACCGTATCGAAGGCCTTCCTGAAGTCTAAGTATACGACATCCACCCCTCCTCCTGTGTCCAGGCGTTTCATAACCTGGTCATAGAAAGAGACTAGATTGGTCAGGCACGATCTGCCCGCCACAAACCCGTGCTGGTTTCCCCTCAGCATAATTTGCCCTGCCGGGCTCTCACAAATGTGAGCCTTGATAACTTTTTCAAAGACTTTACCAAGGATGGAGGTGAGACTGACTGGCCTATAGTTGCCCGGGTCCTCCTTCCTCCCCTTTTTGAAAATGGGGACCACGTTAGCCCTTTTCCAGTCCTCCGGGACTTGGTCCGTGCGCCATGAGCGTTCGAATATTCCCGCCAGTGGCTCTGCAATGATGTCGGCCAGTGCCTTCAGCACCCTCGAATGGAGCTCATCCGGGCCTGCCGACTTAAAGGCATCCAGTTCTTCCAAGTGACTCTGCACCACCTCAGGATCTACGTATGGAAGTCTGGCACCTTGCTGCTGCCTCTCTACAACCCCAGTGAGAGACTTGTCGTGCCCCTCACTGAGGAACACTGAGGCAAAGAACTCGTTGAGGAGTTCAGCCTTGTCCCCCCTGTCTGTCACCAATTGTTTCTGCCCATTTAGCAGGGGTCCTATTCCTCCCTGGGCCTTCCTTTTACTCCCAATATATCTAAAAAACAATTTCTTGTTGTCTTTTACTTGGGTTGCCATCCTCAGCTCCATGGTAGCTTTGGCCCGTCTAACTGCCTCCCTACAAGCACGAGCAGAGGAGGTATATTCATCTTTAGTGATCTCACCCTGTTTCCACTTTTTATGTGCTCCCCTTTTGGCCCTTAGGCTGCCCTGGATTTCTCTGGTCAGCCATGGAAGCCTCCTGGCCCCTTTCCCTTTTTTGCCTCGCTCAGGGATCGTCTTGCTTTGTGCCCGAAGGATCGTTTCCTTAAGGCACAGCCACCCTTCTTGGGCTCCCATCCCTTCAAAACTCCTACTCTGCAGTGTGTCCTTGACTAATCGCCTGAGTGCATTGAGATTAGCTTTCCTAAATCAGCAGTATCAAAAAAGAAACTGATAACGCACCTGCTCTTTATCCAGGTCACTGTCTTCACTTTCTGAGAATATCATCTCAATCCTCTTTCTCTTGCCTTTTCCAAGCACTTGTATTTTTGTGATTTCATCTGCCTGCAATATCTTTTGCATCATTTCAACCAGCTCCTGAGGGTCATCTAAAGTGGAGGAAAAAAATGCCCAAGCAGATGATGCTACTTTGGAGTTAGCAAGTGAGATCTCACAATTGAAATAAATCTCTTATAAACTGGATGCTTTGTAGCTGCACTCACCACTCATGTATATAACTTTAACAAGGTGCTTCTCTGTCTTTCTTTCTCCCACAGGCCAGTTTACTAGCACATGTTCATTTAGTTTCAGAAGCCTTTCTAGTTCACTGTCATCCTTAGGAAGACCCTGTATCCATGAGGTCTCTCCAATTTGCAGGGAATTATCATTTACAAAATCAAAGAGTGTGAACTTTTTCATTTTTAAAGGATTGTCTTGTCACCCAGACACAACCTGCAAAATTTCATAGAAAAAATAGTTGTTACTGCACAATACCACAGCTGTACATGGTTCTTTACAGTCAGATTAAAAAAAAAACAGTCCTCTTTCCACTGAATCTTAAGATATGATGGTGTCAGTGCCCTGGGTAGCAGGAATGAAGACTGAATCTCATCTTAAATCTTCCCTCGAAGGGAAGAGAGGAAGTATTTGATCTACCTCTGTATGGTCATAGAAATAGAAGAGAGAGGGTCTCCAAATTCGAAGCCAAAAAGCGGATTCCACATAAAGGGTGTCTTCCTCTACACTGCCTTTTCATTTTTTAATCTATCTGCTGCTTCCTCACCCCATCCATGCTAGATGTCTGCCTCGCTATGAAGCATCCTGAAAACAGAGGTGAAATCCCAAGCCAAAGGCTGAAAAGTTCCTTCCCTGCAAATTGAGGCGTGCTTATTGTGCATGCTATTAAGAGAGACATATGACTTAAATGACTGTATTAATCATCCCCTGGGCTGCAAGATGTACAGTACAATTACAACCATGTAAAAACACCCAGAATAAATGACCTGGACAAAGTATGACACATTCTGGAGGGGAAAAGTTGACATACATAAGAAATGACAGTCTGAGACCTGTTAGAAGATAGGGCTGTTTTTATAAAGTACAAAATAATACCTGGGAGGAAAACAAAGACCCACATAGTTGGATTCCTCATTTCTCAGACTAAACATTACATCTTTGACATAAATGACTATTTTATTCCCTTTAGAAGCACTAAAAATCCAGACTGGGATCCAGTAAAAGGGAACAAAATGCTAAATGCAGTACATTGTATTTTATTTTTTTAAATTATAAATTAATGCGACATGATTTAAATAAAAGTGCAAAATGTGACCAACAGGTCATCATTAAACAAATCACTGTAACTGTAAGTCAGTATTAAACTTTAGAATTAACAATAGAAGTTTTAAAAACAGTGATTCTACCAAATTGTATTCTTCTTAGACAACTATAGGGATATATCTGTTTAGAGAGTTAACTTAATTTTACAGAGTTGCAAGCCAGTGTGTGCATCAAGACTCGAATGCGACAGTTGAGTGATCTGCGTGGCCTCATTCAGTCTGAAGCTTGTACATGCATGGGCTGTCATATAGGTAACTAGGACTTGGCTAAGGAGAACAATTACCTGGGGCTCTTATGACAAATTGAGGCAGTCTAGCTGCAGCACTATAAAAGGCAAATTCCCTCCTATGCAGAAGCCCAGTTCAAGACCTATGCACCATGCATGAACCCCAAAAGAGCTGGCCCTCTGGATGAATTTCACCTGTTAATCTGCAAATAGACCTTTTTGACAGATTAACTGACATGAAGCTGTAGCCTGGGGGGAAAAATACCATTAAAAAGGCAGAGAGAATGATCATGAATACCCTTTATGGAACACTGAGTGAAGATGAGATGCATCACAAGGCTGGACTGAAGGTCTGTTTTCTTATTTTTCAGGGATGTACAATTTCAAGAGTTTACATTTTATTTGACAACAACGATTAGAAAGCTGCAGAGGAAGATCTGGAAAACAATATAAATCAGAAAACCAAAAACCAGCCAACCAAAAAAATCCTTTCTATGTAAAGTCTGTAGAGGAGGAAGCTCCAATATCTGCACCTTGCATGAATAGCTAAAAGCCCAATTCTACCATCATTACTCATCCTGAGTGGATCTTTACTTTACAAGAAAAACATTACTCAATTTGAGAAGAGGTGGCTGAGACTAAAGGCCTGCTCCTGCTCCCACTGAAGTTTTCTTATTGACTTCAATTGGAACAGATAGAGCTTAAGATTTGTCTGGTGTCAGGCTAATGGAATAATATGTGAGGTCAAAGCAAATATACAAGACGAGAGGCTTGAAAAAAGCCCACGATCAAACTTGAGCTACTGTTCTTCATTTTCAGAGTCCTTCACAGTCTATCCCCCCCTGTCTACCATCTCTCATTCTGTATGTACTAAGATACCAGTTCACACCTCTAATTAGCCTGTGGCACCCACTTCATCCCCTGCTTCCATCACCCACTTCATAGATTTTCAAATACTTTCATGCTTTCTCTTATGCTCCTGCTCACAGTTAGCTTGAGCTTCCTGTAAATGTCCATGACTACCTCGTTTTCTTTCTTCAAATCCCTCCTTAAAACTTTGTTTTGCTTTGATGCTTATAAAGAACTTGAAAAAGATTCAAGTTGATGATATGCTACGACTACAGTCTATTGAACTGACCCAGCGTTTCTCTGTCCTTCACTATGTATCTCTTGCTTTAGACTTCAGCTGTAAGCTGTTTGGTGTGGGGACCATGTTTCATATAGTGCCTTCACAGTGTGGTTTCAGGACATTATTTGGGCTTGTGGGCACTGCAGTCAGACAAATAATAATCATGCATGTTTTGACAAAACCCACTCTGCCAGTCAGGGATAATTGGAGCTGTTTATCATGGCTATCACAGGAATCATAGATTCTATTTATATTTTAAAAAATATATCAATGAGTTATGAGCTTTCAGGATTTTTGCATGTGGTGTGCGGATGTGATAGTAAACAGATGAAATAATTTCACTGTCAGTCTTAAAAGCTGCCAAGTTAAAGTATAAACTACCGAGGCTACTGTGAGAAGTTAGACACTAATAGTCACACAACAGTAATTGTTTCCACCTTCCTCTTGGTTTGGAGAAAGAAGTCATGAAAGTATCTTAATTGCTTTATTAAGGCAACTCTGAAGTGCTGTGCTCTTGCTGCTTTTCTAGAAGGAACATCAGAGGACCCACAGTACCCACTTCTATTTGCTGCTGCAGTGTATCTACAGGGGCGACAACAGGTCTTTTAAATACATAGGATATGGCTGAGAACAGTGTACTTGCAAATTAAAGCAAGCCACATGAAGTAACATAATCTATTTAAGTATTTTTCCCTTATGGTTTCATGGACTTGGCATCCCCCACCACTGATCAGACTTTGACTTTTCTTGCAATTTATTGTGACAGTCCCCCAAAGATAATACTTGCCCGCCTGTTAGCATCCTCGCCAACAAGTGCTGAAAGAAGTCAGAAAGGTAAAACTAAACATCTGTGATGAAGGAAAGGAAAACCCCAAGATCCTCTACCTGTAGGAGAGAAAGTAAGGACTGGTCCTGCACACAAAATTCTCTCAGAAGTCAATGAGAGTCTTGCTTGAATGAGGGCTGCTGGATAGTCATGCCCTATCTAAGAGATTCTGCCTGCCATAAACTCATAGAAGACAAAATATTGCTCAGATGCCTGCGCAAGTAAAAGAGTTGTTTAATGCTGTATCATATATACAGTGACAAGAACTAATAATAATTTACATTAAAGTAGTTAATATTGTTTGTCAGTAGCTGGCTTTGTTTTTCCTTTTGTATTCATTAGCAGCTATAGTGAACAAGCTGTACAAATACTCTGTCAGGATCTCCATTAATAAAAGCAACCCACAACATTATTATGTTTAGAAAATAAAGTGTAGATATCCACTTAGAAGCTTGAAATAGTAATTGTGTTATTTAAGCATGTGGGGAGATGCAGCCATGCTTTATACTGATGGGATCTAGGGTTTCCTTTGGAAGAAATGTCATCATATGGAAAGGGGTTGGCAAGCAGCACTCCCTTGAAGCCTTCCCATTTCTCTACAGAACACAACATTCATATGTAAGTTAGACAATACCATCTCAAAGGCAGCTGGTGTTATCTAGTATAGAATCATGTGCTAATTCATCATCTTCGTTCATGGGACTGGAGACCTGGAGTAGTAATGTCTTGGTACGAAGATGTGATAAGGATACAATATGTATTAGGGCCAGATTTAATTTTGTGTTCCTGGGGGAAGTAGAGTAGAGGAGAGCTGGATAGGAAATAGTCTTACAAGACAAACTCGGAGACCCAAAAAGCTGAAATATGGAAAATGTTAATGAACTAAGTATCTAAAACTTCCACTTGGATCAATCAGAATGTTTTGTTTGGTAATTCCGAAACATTCCCCTTCCATTTTATCCTTTTTTAATGGTTTTTAAAAAAAATACACTTTAAAAAAGTGTATACACATTAAAAACACATTAAAAAAGTCCCTTTAGAACCAATGAAAAATCTACCTTTTAACTGAAATTTCAAAAAAAGGATTTTTTGTGACTTTTAACTATTTTCCAAAAAGGTTTTGAAAGGGAAAATTTGCCAAGACCTCCCTTTCCATGGAAGAAAAAAAGTTTCAATTATGATGCACTGGAATTTTCTGGTTAAAAAAATCAGCACATCAAAAAATCCCTGATCAGTTTTACCTATGAACTTGTAACTGGAACAGAGAAGCTTTATTACCTCTTTGGGCCTGCCATATAGCTCCACTGTTATGAGACTTCATAGTTCGACACTGAATCTACATGTACCAATGGGCTTACTCTAATTGATCGGAAACTTGCTCCCCACTTAGGATGCTGTAGTAGCTGGTTCAGGTTCATATTTCTGTGGGAATTTCCTCACCGGGCTCTCAAAGTCTGGATTTAAGTGTGGAGTGTACCTGGTCTCCTGTTCAACATTCTTTGCTTTACTGCCTGGGAAGCTTGAAGTCAAATGTTTGACACTGAATGTTTTGGTGGTTTAATTGGAAAAGATGTAATTGTTCACAAACATTAATTAACTAAAGAGGGTGGGTTATGTATGGTTTATTAAAAACCAAATGTATATTTTCTTTTATAAGTTTACAAATACCATATTATCTATCTGAAAAGACAAACTACTTATTTCAGAAGTACTATACCTCAAACTTACTGTTCATCTCTGTTCACAAATACATATCTCTCCCTGCTTCTCTAAAACCACAGCCTGCAGAAGGAAAAAATGGAAGTGGCCATTTCATTTAAATACTGTGTAGAGCAAATGTATATTAATTGGATGCTTAAGTTTTACCAACCTGTTAAAATTTCACATACTGCAGTTTTGCACAAAAAAATGTTTGTTACTAAGCAACCAGAAAGCCAGAATAAGACAAATAAACAGCAAAGTCACTTTAAAGACAGCCCTCCCTATAACTGACATAGTCCATTCCATTCAGCTTCAAAGCTGGCAGATGGCATTATAAGATTATTTCTCCTTCCTCTTGTAAAATATTACAAATTCACAACATGAGAGATTAGCCATTCAATAGGTCTAATTCCATTTTCAATTAAGTCAGTGGGAGCTTTGTCATTACTTCTAGTAGGAGCAAGATCAGGTCCATGCTACGCAATCATATAGTACCAGCATAGTATTACTACGACATAATTGTTATTACATGCATGTATGCTTTAATTAACAAATTTTGATACTGACTACCATATGTATGCAACCAAGAGTTTCTACGCAAGATGCTTACTGCGCGTTAGCCTAATAACACTGTGCAGTAGCGTCATACGCGACATGTGCCTCCCGAGGCTGGGGGGGCAAAATGACTGTCTGCAGGCAGTGGTGGGGCGTGTCGATGGACCGCCCACAGGCGGCCATGCTGACATCAGTGGCAAGGGCAGACCAAGCGGAGACTGTCTGCAGGTGGCCACAGCAGTGTCGGGGCTGGGCAGGGGTCTCCCCACAGCCAGATGCTGAGCCTGGAAATTCCAGTGGCACTTCTCCGGAGGTGGGGCATCAGTGTTCTGCCTGCCTCCACTACCCATTGCCTAAGCTGAGAGCACTTGCTCTCGGCGGGTGCATGTGCACCCCTGTGCGCCTCCTACACCTCTGAGTTGTGTGGTGGTTAAAAATTGTTGGCCTACTGCGCAGTGTTATTAGACTAATGTGAAGTAAGCATCACAAAATAACCATGTGCTAGTGCACAGTAACTCTAGCCACTGCTCATTTAATAAGTACTGTATTAAGCAAGTACTAAATTAAATGCGCAGTACCTAAGACGCATTAATGAACTGGTCAACGTGCCCACTGCTAATGATCCCAGTTCTCTTTGGAATGTTCCTCTACCAAGCAGCTATGAAGCAGAACATTTCACTTCAGGTTGTTCCTAGTGACAGTCATTGATTTTTATTGCTTTGTTTATGGCACTCTAAACTGAGTTAGTCAGATTACTGAAAGACATCAGTGCAAATTACCTTGGACTAAACTAAAAACCAAAGAGAATTACAAATGTTCTAATACCAAATGTGTAATTCAAAATAATGCCTTTGTTATTCTGTATACCTCTAGTTGTAAGGTCTAGTCCTGTTCCCATTGCAGGCACTGTGAGATTTACCAGAAATCTCAGTAGGAACAGGATTAGACCCTGCACAAGGAATGTTGAAATGTGATTATTGCAGAAGAGATTTATAGAATGAGTGAGACAGCTTAGTCATTTTATGGGAAACTATGACTCTTCTAGAAGCAGGATACCATAGCTTTACATAGCACAGACTTCTGAGAAATACAGGATACTATCTTACAAATTCAGTTGGAAAATTAGGGAAATATCTACAGGAAATTACTGTAGAAAGACTCTGTAAATACATTAAAATTATGCCTTTTGTTTTCCAGAAGCAGTTGGTACAAAGTGGGGTAAATTTTCAATGCAACATGGAAGGGAATTCTGCAGTATCATTCTTTCTTATTAGTTTCTATCAACTGCATCAATATTACATTATAATGGATGGTCATTTTGGTATGACTCACTGTGAAACATTTTGAGGTACTTCTGTATAAAGTGTCATTCACAATAAGGCAAAATGTTCTAGCCTCATCAGGTAATCTAATTGATTTCAAAGTCTCATTGGCATTTGAAATCTGCAGCACTATTAGTAATAAGGATTTGACCAATAACTGGTCCTGAATGTGAAAATCTTGAGGAATCTGTGAAATTTTATTTTTCACAACAGTTTCCCACGTGCTTTGAGTTCTAGCAACCTAGAAACACCATAGAGTATCGTTCAGACCTAATATTTCAAAGCCCTTCATAGGAAAAATTTAAATGATAAGGCTGAACTATTTTCTTGGAAATGCTCTATTTCTTGCATCAAACTATTTACCTATTTTTGTCAGCCTAAATAATGACAGAGGAAGAATAGGCTCTTTACTAAAGCAGAACTATATAAAGATTCTAAGGTTATAATTTGTTTTAAATTATTTATTTTTTAATTAGTTCAATTCTTGTTCATGTTTCTAAAGATTAGAAGAATGAGCTTAGTGATGTGCTGTCATGATTAGATTTTCTGTGAAATGACCACACAAAGCTAGCAAGAGTACCAAGAAAGGGATGTGACATGTTATCTTAGTTCTACATTCTAAATATCTTAAATGGATATATAAGAGCTCTTAGATGGCATATAAAAGTTATATCTTTGTTCAACTTGTAATATTTCAGTCACAAACCAACAAAGCCATCATGAATACCTTGTGACACTAGGCATAAACCAACAGGTAGAGCAAGGGTGGGCAAAATACAGCCCAAGGGCCAGATCCGGCCCACCAGACAATTTCATCCAGGCTGTGGGAGGCAATTGACTAATTGTACCCTGCCCATCCTGCATACCTTGCTCCCACCCTCGTGGGCAGAAAGTCCTGGCTCAGCCAGAACCCAGCTTTTGCAGCAGCTGGGGGCCCTGCTTAGCTTCCTTGGCATCCTGCTTGCTCTGGGTACCAGGTACGGAAGCAGCGGGGGTGGGGGGAGGAGAGGGGGTGTTGTAGCTGGGCAGAAGTGCAGGAACCCCCCCCCCATGGTGCACAGATCCCACTGCCAGCAGCAGCAGCAGGGGGCTGGTGCTTGGGGGCCATACAGGCACTGCTGCCCGGTGGCATACGGCACCAGCCAGTGCTGCACGTGGTAGCAAGGAGCGCAGCCTGGCCAACCTGCCCAGGACTCAGTTGGGAAGCAAGGGTCAGGGTTCCCCTCCACTCCCAGTGGAGTCTTGGGACCTGCATGGTAGTAAGTGGCGAAGGCAGCTGGTTCCAATCTGCGGGGTTTCCCCCAGTGGCACATGAGTGCTGAGAGCTGCACATGTGCCGCATGCAGCTCCAGCTGGGTTATACTCCTCGCCACCACATGGAGTGTTGGCTGAAACCATGCACCTCTGGGAGACAGCACCTCTGCTGGCCCCAAGCACCAGCCTCCTGCTGCTGCTGTTTGCGCTAGGGGCTATGCAACATGGGGGAAGTGTGTGGGGGTCCCCCCCACTCTCACTCACCCCACAAAGCCACCTTGCCAACACAGCCCCCTCACATATACACCCCCTCAACATATCCCATTGTCCCCCCCACACACAAGCACACCCCCTCACAACCTCCCCCACACACTCCTTCAGCCCACCATAACCCCCCCACCCCCCAATACAATATACAAATAAGACTTTATTTTTTAGTCTTTTACAATTTGCCCTAAAGCACCTGGTTTAGAATGCTTTCTGGAAAGATGCAAACAAGTCTGAAAAATCACTAACCATGTTATATACAATCTGCTTCAAAATTTGGCTGGTAAAAAACTAACAATCCTCTAAATCTGTCAAGCCTTGTGAGTGACCTTAATGCATGTGGCATTTAAATACAGTGCCTATCTCCATCTCTCAGAGCCCCCTATGCACTCAGATACAATTTTGATGAGTGTATTGTAAAAATATTCAAAATCAGCAAAGCCTGCTTATACACAGCAACAGAAGCTATCTTCTATTTTGCTAAGCTACTCTGTTTTAAAGCATTATTAATAGAGAATATTTCCTTCAGTTATAAGAGCCTAGTAGCAAAGTATTGATGGTCAGTACAGGACTGTCCAACTTCTTAACCCCCCCACGGGTCATAAATCACAGAGGCTGCACCAGCAGGACTCTCAAACTCTGTGGACCTCACCAGGCAAGGCATGGACCACTAGGCTGCATGTCACATGGATGCTTCATCCAGGTCCCTGCTGAACCATGCACCAATGTGGGCACCTTCATGCAACTGCTGCACCAGATGCCTGTGTAAACGCCCTCAAAGCTGCACTACATGCCCCCAATCCACCCTTCCCCCCCCCATATGCAGCCCTGATCCTTGCCCCCACATGTGGCTGAAGAGCAGAGGTGGGCAAAATACAGCCTGCTGGGAAGATCTGGCCCACCAGTTGATTTTATCTGGCCTGCAGGCAAGTGGCGCTGGCGGTGGCACTGCACAGCAGGCCCTGGGCAAACCACACTTGGGCCCTGGCCTCTGCTGGCGGGTGGTACAGGAGCAGGTGGTGGTTCTGGCTCCAGCCTCTGCTGGTGCTGTGGGAGATGCTTGGCGGAAGCAGCCTTGTCTGCATGCCAACACTCCACAATGTGGGAAATGAGTCTGGCCCACCCAAGGACTTCACCTCCCAAGTGCTGCAGGGAACACTAAGTGGAAGCAGCCCCACCTGCCCCCTAGTATCATGCAGCATTAGCAGAGGCTGGGGCCTGAGCGTGGCTCCCCCATGGTGCCAGGTGGGCAGGGCTGCTTCTGCCCAGCATCCCCAGTGGCACCTGGGAGATGCAGTCCAGCTCTGCAGGCTCTGTGGCGAGCTGCACTCAGGCCCCAGCCTCTGGTGGCAGGTGATACCCATGGCCTGTGGGCACAGACACCACGGGGGATACTGGGCAGAAGCAGTCCTACTCACCTGGCACATGGCAGGCCTGGGCTAGCTGTGCTCAGGTCCTGGCAGCTCTGGCTGCCACGCAGCACCAGGTAGGGCTCCTTCCACACAGCATCCCCCATGGCACTGGCAGAGACCACCCTCTTCCCATGGGGGATGAAGCCTGGCTGTGGACCTCTGTGCTATTTAATTCGCCTTGCCATTGGGGCTCCTGGGAGCCATGGGGGTGGGAGAGAAGATATGTATGTATATGCATGCCAGGACCCCTGATGGTGGGGTGGGACAGCGTGGAGACCAGTAGCCAAGCTCCAACCCCTGCCACCCCAGCTGCAGATGCAGTTGGCAGGTGCTGGCTTCAGGCTCTGGCTGGGGCCAGGGGTGGGAGGGAGGCAGGCAGGCTGGCTCGGCTAAGGGGAGTGTGTGCATATGTGTGTGTGACTCTTAACAGGTCACCAAAACTAGTTAAGTGGCTCGCCATGCCATGCCATGCCATGCACTGAACTGCCCTGCCCTCTGGGACAGAGGCAAGAAGTAGCAGCCAGAAGAGGGATGGGAAGCTTGGAGAATCCAGTTGCCATTGCAGCCAGAGCAATGAGGGAAACCAGGGCCATCCAGGAGCCCAGAGGCCACAACTTAACCTCTTGTGGGCAATGTGCAGCTTGCAGTATGCCAGTTGGACAGCCCTGAGTTAGCATATGAAGTCCTGGCTTTATACCAGTATCTAACTGCTACCAGTTATCTCTAACATGCTGTCTGTCCATACTTACCCAACTTTTTGCCTGTATATGTAAGAGACAGTAGACTTAGAAGGGCTTCCTGGTTAATTCTTCAAGTACCTTCTCAAAACCAGTATGATATGTACTGAGGACTCAGTTCAGGAGCAGTTCCGTGCGCATTTCAGAGATTTGCAGGAGGACATCACTACTACCAACATGATGATTACAGCTATCAGTCTTGCTATTGTCACTCTTACCAATTCTAACAATTACAATTCCTTTTTAATATATATAAAAAATCAGTCCCGATTAATCTAACATATCAGTAAAATGGCGTAAGTGTTGTATTTTTATTTACAGTTTGTGGTACCTTTTGTGCTGAAGCATCTTACAGTTATCTACACATGATCTGAATGAAATGCCAGTGCTTCCTGGGTGCAGACAACCAGCATACAGTACATATTGCACAACAGTATAGAGAGAACAAATTTAAATCGAGGACATGGGAACATGTTACTGGTCTAAGAAAAATGCAATAGGGCTATTCCATGGTATATTCCCATCCAGGCTCAGGCACAGCCTCTCTGTCTGCCAAGTCATTATGTGGACAGGGAATTTGTGTCTTGTAGAAACACCTCGCAGCATCTGAGCTGGTATTTAGAAGTCTTGCCATTCAGATCGGTGCAAACAGTTGAACTCAGGGAATAAAAAATGCTGGAGCAAGATTTGAATGAGCAAAATGAACCTACAAAGTGAGAGTGTCTGTGTGTAACAGGGGGCCTTCTCGGGGCTGATTTCCCTGTGGCCCGCGCGCCTTCTCATCTGCCACTCGTTGTTAATAGTTTAATTGATCTTAATAAGCGGGAGGCTGCCAATTTCTTGCCCCGATGCCAGGGGGCGCTATCTGCGGCTCCGTTCCTTCCCTACACTGCAGCCCAAGCCTCGCAGATGGCATCCAGATGTTCTCACAAGCACCAGCCCCCACGCTGGGCCCCAGAATCCTACGAATTGAACCCCGCCTGGATTCCTCTCCTCAGGCGGCCTATTCTGCCTTCATCCTGGGCAGCATAGCTCCCTGAACTGCTTCCCCTTCTGGGTGTGGTACCCCCAGGTCCTTTGGCTACTAGCCCTGGCCCACCTCCAGACCAGCCGGAACCCCAGGCCCGCAGCTCTTGGGCGTTCCTGGCGGTGGGCCCCTGCCTCTTTGACCCTTCCGGGCTTGGTCCCAGCTTGGACCAGTCAGGGGAAGTCCAGACAGGCGTGAGTCTATGGCCCCACTCTCTTCCTCTGGGGTCCACCTTCCAGACCCTACAAAAAGGGGTAACCCACCCAGTTGTGGGAGCTGGGGTTAAGGTGCCCTGACCCGCCTTTCACCGGGGTGGAAACTGGCCTGGCACTTCCTGGGGGCTCCCGCACCACTGAGAGCCCCACCAGGCCACCCACTCCTGGTAGGGTGCAGTTTTAGGTCATGCCCAGGACCAGGAGCCTCCAAACCATCCCCTACTGCTCCTCCCTTACCTCCAGATGACACCAGCAGCCAGGCAATATTGTTGCCTGGCCCCCAGCAGTGAAACTGCACTGTTTATATGGGCAGCCCCAGGTTCAAAATGGCTGCTCTCATCAGGCACCTGCCAACAGAAGACTGGAAAAGGGCTAACGTGGTCCCCATTTTCAAAAAGGGGAGGAAGGAGGACCCGGGCAATTATAGGCCGGTCAGTCTCACACCTCCATCCTTGGTAAAGTCTTTGAAAAAATTATCAAGGCTCACATTTGTGAGAGCCCAGCAGGGCAAATTATGCTGAGGGGAAACCAGCATGGGTTTGTGGCGGGCAGATCGTGCCTGACCAACCTAGTCTCTTTCTATGACCAGGTTACGAAACTCCTGGACACAGGAGGAGGGGTGGATGTCGTATACTTAGACTTCAGGAAGGCCTTCGATACGGTATCCCACCCCATACTGGTGAACAAGTTAAGAGGCTGTGATGTGGATGACTGCGCAGTCCGGTGGGTGGCGAATTGGCTGGAGGGTCGCACCCAAAGAGTCGTGGTAGATGGGTCGGTCTCGACCTGGAAGGGTGTGGGCAGTGGGGTCCCGCAGGGCTCGGTCCTTGGACCGATACTCTTTAATGTCTTCATCAGCGACTTGGACGAGGGAGTCAAATGTACTCTGTCCAAGTTTGCAGACGACACAAAGCTATGGGGAGAAGTGGACACGCCGGAGGGCAGGGAACAGCTGCAGGCAGACCTGGATAGGTTGGACAAGTGGGCAGAAAACAACAGGATGCAGTTCAACAAGGAGAAATGCAAAGTGCTGCACCTAGGGAGGAAAAATGTCCAGCACACCTACAGCCTAGGGAATGACCTGCTGGGTGGCACAGAGGTGGAAAGGGATCTTGGAGTCCTAGTGGACTCCAAGATGAACATGAGCCGGCAGTGTGACGAAGCCATCAGAAAAGCCAATGGCACTTTATCGTGCATCAGCAGATGCATGACGAATAGGTCCAGGGAGGTGATACTTCCCCTCTATAGGGCGTTGGTCAGACCGCAGTTGGAGTACTGCGTGCAATTCTGGGCGCCACACTTCAAGAAGGATGCGGATAACCTGGAGAGGGTCCAGAGAAAGGCAACTCGTATGGTCAAGGGCCTGCAGACCAAGCCCTACGAGGAGAGACTAGAGAAACTGGACCTTTTCAGCCTCCGCAAGAGAAGGTTGAGAGGCGACCTTGTGGCTGCCTATAAGTTCATCACGGGGGCACAGAAGGGAATTGGTGAGGTTTTATTCACTAAGGCACCCCCGGGGGTTACAAGAAACAATGGCCACAAGCTAGCAGAGAGCAGATTCAGACTGGACATTAGGAAGAACTTCTTCACAGTTCGAGTGGCCAAGGTCTGGAACGGGCTCCCAAGGGAGGTGGTGCTCTCCCCTACCCTGGGGGTCTTCAAGAGGAGGTTAGATGAGTATCTAGCTGGGGTCATCTAGACCCAGCACTCTTTCCTGCTTATGCAGGGGGTTGGACTTGATGATCTATTGAGGTCCCTTCCGACCCTAACATCTATGAATCTATGAAACTGCTGCCAGCTCCAGGCCCTTAAAGTGGCAGGCACCCGCAGTAAAATGGGAGGCACCCGCAGTGCCCTGCCACACTGTCCAAAATGTTGCTCTTTCACCTCCACCTAGAGCAGACAGGACCTCTGTTTTTGAAGTGTTGTCTGACTGCAATGATGGTTTTAAAGTAGTGCAGAAGCCTTGAGGAATGAGCACACATGTAATATACTGATTGTATGTCTTTTATTTTGGCTTTGGGCAAATCAAATAACCTGGCTTCTTTAGCTTCTCTGTCTATAAACTGAGGATGGCAATGAAAATTCACAGGTAGTTGGGAGAATTAACTAATGCTGATATGTCCTTCATGCCTGTGGAACACTATATCAAATCTCATTGTAGCTACCTTGGATGAAGGGTCAAGGTGATTGCTGAGAGTATAGCATCAGTTTTAAACTTGTCACTTAGACTACTAAAGCACACTCTCCACTTGACAAATAAAAAGTATATCACATAATTTACTGAACCACTATAAATCCCCACAGTATATACTATATAAAAACTCAAACTGGTAGAAAGCACAGTTGAGTATATAAGCAAGTGTGGCAGCTTAAATGTAGGCACCTAACTCTATATTTGTATATCTAAATTAATGGTCCTAATGTGATGGATAAAGAGTAACTAAGCACCCATGGATGTCTAAGGCAGTCAGTTCCAGAGCACCCAAATTTCAGAGTTGCAAGATCAGTAGAATATGATACTGAGGATAAAGGCCAATTGTTCAGTAGCATGCATGTTGAAAAAATCCACACAGTCTAGGCTTTTTAAAATATTTTCTTTGGCTCTCTGTGAGTTCAGGTTTTCTAAAAGAACTAGATTGTAATCAAGATATTTTATAAGATGAATCACTCTCTCAGCTAAGTAATCATTTAAATATATTTTATGATTATTAAACAGCCAATAAAGTTACAGTCCCCCATATTATGTCTATACAGACATATATTAAAGTAAATGAAAGTAAACGTTTCTATTTTTTTTTATTTACTCCCTTTTTGTGAAATCATTAACATCAATTTTTAATCAGTTTCATACACCAAGGTCATGAGATAAACCAATTATGTGACTGTATTTTTTAGCACACTAATAATATATTTTATTACCAGTGGGGACCAACCTTTTTAGTAGGTTATTAGCTCCACACCTTCCCAGAGTGCCACTCCAATCCCCTTCCCTTGCCCAATCTGCTGCTATTCTTTCTGCTTCCTGCCAGAGCTGTTGCTTTGCTTTCTGCTCCCTGCTGAACTGTTTTCTGCCCAATCTGGCACTGTGCTACCTACCTTCTCCCTGATCTGCCATGTACCACACACAGACGCTGCCAGCAACATCTTTGGCATGGGTACCATAGGTTGGCCATGCCTACTTTAAACTGAAATACACAGGTTCTTAATCTGTAGGTTGCTCTGTCTCTTATCAGTGGCTGAATGCCCTGATCTCTCAAGAATCTCACTCTTTGAGATGTGCAGATCTTTGAAGGGGTAGAGATCCCTTTATCAATGTGTAAATTATCCAGGCTCTTGGCTTAGCCCGTGAACTGGACTTCAAGCTCACAAATGGTGGTGGAAATAAAAGGAAAAGTGCTGAAATCTGGGTCTGACTGCACCCTCCCAAACAACATTCCTGAGCCAGCAGAAGGATGTATTGGGACAGCACTTGAAGAGGGTGTCAGAATTCACCACTGGTTTATGTCAGAACAATTTACTACCTATCTCAAATCAGGAAAAAGCAGGGGTGGAACTGTGCTTCTGAGGAGGGCTACTTCTGGAGAAATGCCATGCCTTGCTCAAGGCTGCCTTAAAGGCACAATATTGCTATGCAACTCCCACTCCCCTTGTTCCTTCTCTTTAGAAGACAGAAAAATCCACTGTGTGGAATTACCATGAGGGTAATTACCCTTCGTCCCTCTTCCAGTCGGACCCCCATTTCCCATGAGGTCCTTGATTAGGAATCTTGTTCTCTCTTCTTCTCAAGTTGTTAGTTAAAGTGCTTATTGCAGCTGACCATGTATAGCACTGCTTACAAATCTTCCTTGGTAAGATCTCCCCCCAAGCCTTTGTTTCCTTTCACTTCAGCTTCTGCAGCTTCCTTTCTCTCTGGAGCACAGACTCCACTATGTGGAAGCTGGTACCTTCTTCCCTCTTAGACATATAAAGAAGTCCAGCCACCTCATGCACATTTGTAAACACCAGCATTGTCCCCAATTCATTACAAGATCCAAATCAAAATGACCTTCCTTGTCCATTAAACTCTCTTTGGACTTGCTTCAGTCTCTTTCAAGGACCTCCTTTCTATCTCCTCCATTTCTGGGTCCCCTCAGTGCTGGTCTCTCTGTCATTCCACACTTTCTTGACACTCTTGGTCCTCCTTTCTGACTGCTTTCAATATCTCTCCAACCTCACCAAGTCCTACTCGGAGGTCAAGTCTTGGCTGAAAGCAAGCTTTCCTTTCTTAGACAATGTAACTGTCAAGTAGATATCCTCCCTGAAAAGCATTCTGGGAAAATGTTGTTATAAAATATTCTTTTTTACTCTAAGTCATAATTTCTCTCACTTTCAATAGTTTTGCAACTCAATAATAAGAATGTTTGATTTTTTTCTAAAAGCTAAATTCCTTCAATGCTTGGAATTTGATTGGTCTTTACAAGAAATGGGAATAATCCTATAACTATACTCCTAGAATGCAAGGGTGAAGACAACATAATGATCTAATGTGAATAATAATACAGGCATAGCAGAGTGTCAAGGTAGATGAGGGCTCATTCAGTTTGCCAGTTACTTGTAATGATTTATTGTATGGTCATTGTTAACAATAAATCTCCTAGAATCTCCCAAGATCTTAAAAGAAACCAATGCAGAGTGAAAGACATTACAAAATGTCTTGTTAATGCAGGTACAGCAGGCCAGGGTGCTGTAGCAGAGGTTACCTTGCTGTAACACGAAACAAATCAAGGTAACAGAAACCTCTGTAATAATTCCTGAATAATCTGCATTAATACAGTCTTACTGCAGTGTACTGCGGTATCAGGAAACATTTCAATATTGCATCACATGATGCAATGCAACTTGATAGTGTCTGTCAGTTTTCTGATACTGAAAAGCAGAAAGTACAGTGATGAATGCTATATATGCAGTTAAACTTTCTAATTTATAATGTGCTATTAAAGATCTTTGGATAAAACATAGGATAAATGACCGCAGTACAAAAAATGGGGTGGGATGCCACAACTCATAACTAAAAAATATATTTTTTCTTTCTTGCCTAGAGCTGATACCTACCATCAGTCTGAATAGAGAAAAATAAAATCTGTCTAAAATAAAAATGGATCTCCATAATAGCCTTCTAAACAGCGATACAGTAGTTCAGTGACAAACAGGCTGAATTCCATAGATTATTTTATCCATTCTTATTTAAAGAAGCATAATCACATTTCCTTCTGTAACCATTTAGCATGTATAGTAATTTAAATCCATACATATACTTTTATGTTAAGTTTTCCTTTGTACTGGTTCCAAAAAAAACACAAATAGCCTTGCAATTTAACTCTGCAATTTAAAAATCAAAGATCACTCGTTTTCATAAAACAGTTTCATTTATGTGGGCACATATAAACTGCATACAATTAATATGCGAGAGGCAAGAATTTTTGTAGGTGACACTTTTTACTAGACCAACAGCATGGCTGGGAGAAACTTAGACACGCTTTGGGTATCACTCTACCCTTCCTTGGGTCTCTGGGAGCAAAAGCTTGTATCACCCACAAAAATCCTTGTTTCTTGCACCTTTCCTGGACTGTAACAGCTTGGACATCACTTTACACTACCATAAAATGAACAGTAATTTCTTCCCCAGTTAGTTCTACTAATGAATGGCAAATTCTTCCCCAGTTAATCCTAGCTTCTTAGGGGGGAAGGGGGTGCGATGGTGCAGTTGCACCCCTGAATCCTGCCCCACCCCAACTTTAAAACAAACTGCCTGACCTCACACACTATCTTCTGACCATTTTTGCCTGGTTATGGTATATATAGTTTTAAACTTGACCTCTAAACTAGCAAAGCCGTGTGCTCTCCTCTGGCTATACTGGTCTTTGATTGAACTGAACACCTCAGTCCCAGCCCCAGCCCCCTTTTCTGGTTCAACTAGCAAAAATCAAATAAAAAATAGGTGTCGCGCCGTGTGGGAAGAGGCCCCGCGCCACCTGCGTCCCCTTCCCCAAATCCTAGCTCTGCCTATGCCTCTTACACCTGGCAGCGGTGACATCAGTGTCCTTGATGGAGCATTTCGTCACGCAGCGGCATGACATCACTTCCAAAGGAGAGGGCTTCTCTGGAAGCAGCAGCTAGGGCGGGTGGCAGCGCCCGGCGCCCGGGGGAGGCGCAGCTCGGGCTCCCCGCGACCCCTCGGCGGGGTGGCTGCGGCAGGGGGCCGCGCTGCGGGGACGCCTCCCGGCGGGCGGGATGCGGGCAGCGCCCTGCCTCTGCCCCAGCAGCTGTCTCAGGGGCGGCAGCAACGCGAGGCACCGGCGGCGTGTGGCCGTGCCCCGTCCCCGCCGCACCTGCCCCGCAGCGCCGGAGCCCGCGGGCAGCCCCGCTCCCCCGGCCCCATCCCCGCCTCCCCACGCACCCTACCTCGCAGCAGCCATTTTCACTCCCCTTTGCAGCAGCGGCAGCTCCCGCCCGTGATGGCACCGCCGCCCGCGTCCACACCAAACAGCAACCCCCCCCCCGTGTGTGTGTGTGTGTGTGTGCGCGCGCGCGCGCAAGCCCGTGCGTGTGTGTGTGTGCAAACCCGGGCGCGTGTATGCGTGCAAGCCCGCCCGCGCGTGTGCGTGCAAGCCCGTGTCCGCGCACGCGAGTGCCAGCCCCAGCTCGCCAACTCCGGGATCAGCCCCCGCCCCCGCCCCCGCCCCGCGAACTAGGGCATCGCCGCTGCGGAGCAGGAAGCGGCCGGCGCGGGGCGATGCTGCAAGACGCTGCCGGGCCGGGCGGGGCGAGGAGGCGGGGGGAGTCGCGGCGCCTGGGCGCAGGACTGCCTGCAGCCGGGTGCTGAGCCAGCCACGCTCTTGCGGGAGGAGAAGCCCCCGGCCGCCGCCGCCGCCCGCTGCTGAGTCACGGCGCCCGGGGCTGCGCTCTCCTCCGCGAGCCCCCCGCCGCCCCGCGCTCACCATGATCGCCGCAGCTTTCCTGGTTTTGCTGAGACCGTACAGCATCCAATGCGCCCTCTTTTTGCTCCTGCTGCTGCTGGGCACCATCGCCACGATTTTGTTCTTCTGCTGCTGGCACCGCAGGCTCCAGAAGGGCAGGCATCCGATCAAATCCGTCTTCTCGGGGCGCTCGAGGAGCCGAGGTGAGACCTGCAAGGGCTTCGCTCCTGAGCCGGGAGAGGGAGGGACACCCCCTTCTCGTATCCCCAGCGGGCTCATTTTCCGCCCAGGATTTGCCTTGTAACAGGAGGGCAGCATCTCACCAGCCTGGCTGTGTCAGGGCAGAGGCTTTTCCGAGCCCAGGACTGCGGCAGCCTAGTCTCCACCCATCCCTTGCCAAATCCCAGGTAGCCGGGGGGAAAGTGAAGGACTAGAAACCCCCTTGATTTCTCAACCTGAACTTTGCCATCAACTTCTAGCCCATGAATTCCAGATAAAGGCCGACGCTGCTGTGCAGTCTGGGCCTGCATTCAAGGGGTTGCGCAAAGCCCCCAAGCAATTCACCCCCCCATACAACTTCAGTGACTCTGACCCTGAGCCACATCAAATCCTCCCCCTCTCTCTCTTTTCCTTCTAGATGCTGTCATGAGAACTCATCACTTTCGTTCTGAGGTAATTTATTTAGCGCGCAATTTCAAGGTCAGACGTCGTTCTCTTACCCGAGTACATATTGTGAAAGTCTTTTGCTTTTTGGTTTTTTGTTGGCTAAATAATAAAATTGCTTGCAAACTTTTTTTTTATTTTTATTTTGCATGCCAGTCGCAATGTCTTCCGGAGGCGTCTCTCAGAAAATGGCACTTTTTCTTTGATGCTTACGTTAACTGACATGTTATTTTTGATTACTGCTGAAACAATTGCTTGGGTTACTAAGAATGTTGCTTATTTTACTTGTCAGCCCCAAACAGTTCAGGACAGCACTGTAGAAGTAGGCAGGGCTGTTACATTTTGAGGTAGCATGGCTTCCATTTGCTTGCTTTGCTGTCAGTCCTCACCTCTGTTTGCCTGCTTGCTTTTTCAAAGTTGTATGCACGGCTTGAGCACTCATATGATAGTTGGGGAACCCCTAAAGGTCATTACTTCAAGTTAGGATGAACAAACATTTTGTTTTCAGTCCACTATAATTATCATAAATCTTATGAGTCAAAGGTGAGAAATCACAGAGTTGCTTTCTTCTAAGCCCTCCAAAAAGGAGGGTTTTTTTAGTATTTAATTAATAGAAGTGTTATTCTAAAGGCTTCTCTATTTCAATGTTTCACTGCAAAACTTCTGCCTAGAATACTTCCCTGCCTGGGTTCCTGCTACAGATGTAAGGAAATGAATAGGTCTCGTCCTCTTGTCTATTAGTTCTTTTGGAGCCACTGAATCGGTGTTACAGTGGGTTGACCTTTCCCTCCACTTTTTCTTTATAGTATTTACATGGTCCCTTGAAAATTAAGGCTATAGGTTAAATTTTCCAAAGTGTCAGTGACTTTTTGCAACAGGGTCCCTTTTAATTAAGCCCCCAAGACATTCAGGCACTTTAGAAAATGCTGTCCAATGTCTCCAAAGGAAGGCCATCTAGGAATATAGTGGGAGAGGCCTCTTTTCTTTAGGCTGCCACAGTGGTGCTCAAACTTTTGGGTCCATGTGCTGGATGAATGGCATGGACCTGGTTTGTGGGCCAGATCCTGTAGGTGGGGTCAGTCCATGAGCTGGATTCACCATGGGGTCAGTGCACGGGGCTTACCAGGACTCATCCCAGCATTCGGCTTTATCATCTGGCCCATGGGGCTCTCCACGGGTCTGGAAATTTGGCAGAAGGGGAGCAGTGGTAGCATTAATAGCTCCCAGAGCTGCAGCAGTTAATGCTGCCACTACTCCTCTGCCAGACTTACAGGGAGCCCTGGAAGCTGGATGACAAAGCCCTGGAGGCTGATGGTTGAGCTGGACTATATCGGTTCCATTTTACCATTGGACTATAGCTTGTTCCTTTTTACTTCTAGTGCAATAGGATCGTTGCTTGTGTATTAAAGCATAATGCATATAATATACATTGGACTGATAGACACAGTTTTCATTTGGCTTTTTTCATCCAGGCTAGCTATCCCTATGCTCTGCTATGGGTATTTCCATGCTTCTGGGCTTTGCTGGTTGCCACATGGAGCTGCGAAGGAATTCTTTTCCTCTTTGGTTGCTACACAATAGGGTCATTTTTTTTTCATTTTTTTTTTCCATTTCACAGAAACACTGGGTGTTGGCTGCAGCTGAGGCTGGGGATTTTGACTGGGTGAACCAGCGCTCCCACTGGGACTAAAATGGAGTGTCAGTTTTCAAAAAAGCAAAGAATTGTATTTGGAAAGCTGGAATTTATAGTTTACTGCTATAGTAAAAAGTTACACGTCAGCTGCTTCTAGTTTAGCATGGGGTCTTTTTTCAAACATGGCTTTATATACACTTTCCTAGTATACTAAGATGATGATAAACAGAGAAGTATAGTAAATACTATACGAATACTATAAGAAAGTATGGTAAATACTAGAATGAGTTTATAGATTAGATATTCATCTCTGAAATCAAGTTCAAAAGTGACTTGCATCACACAGAAAGATACATTTAATAGTCTAACTGTAATCCTTAGAGAAATGATAATTGCCTTACCTACAGAACTATGGGCAATTTCTTCATGATTGGCTATCTGCCACAAGTGAGAGATGTTTGGAAACACAGGGGTGTTGCAATTCAGGATTGAAGTGCATTATAAGAGCTGTAGTTTTCTTGGTACATGCCTACATTATGACTGTCTCCGACAAGTACTATTAATCCCTTGTTTCCTTGAGTACTGAAAAATTGACCCCAGATTAAAAAATGAGGAGGGTGCCACACTGTAATGTAATGGTAATCATATCTTTGATTTATAGAAGGTAAAACTCTAATTTTGAACAGTTATTCTGCATTCCACTGAGTTAATTAATCAAAGAATACCATGTTCTTTTGGGGATATGATTACCCCCATGGTTTGAATGTCTTTACAATATACAATGAAGTTTTGCAAACATTATACAGACTGGGTGCATATACATGTACTAACTTTCTGAAAGTTTATCTGGCTTAACTTTTTTAAGTCAACTTAACTGTTGGAACATACACACGTATATGGAGAACAGTCGACTTAAATGCAGTGCAAGATTATAACCTCTGTGGTATATTAGCTTGAGTCACATTAGTTAAGTCAATTTAGCTTAAAAGATGGCAGCCACCATGTGAAGGAGCTGCATGTGTGTATGCTCTGACATGGCTTAAGTCGACTTAGTACGTGTGTATGCACCCAGAAATGTCAGTTTGTTGTAGAACAAATTTAGAGATTTGGCTAACATAAAAGATAACTTTGGTGTAAGTAACATGAATATAAATTGTTGTAATTTTTGTGTCAGTGGGATAGAAAAACAGAATCGTAGCAGGAGAGAAAGATATGTGAAGGTATAAGATAAAACAGATGCTTCTTCCCCTCAACACTCAACCGTTTATATCCAATTTAAACTGATTTTTCAGTTGTGTGTAGTAGTGGTTTTTGGTTAGTTTGTTTTTCTGGTTGTCATAATTTTTTTAATTAATATACTGGCCTCCAAATTTCCACGGCGTCCTACCAGTTTGAAAAGGACATGAATTCAACATGAGAAACATCAGTAAAACTGTAAATGTTTAAAAAATGGAATATTTTTTTATAAGCTATCATGCATTGAGAATGTGTATACTACCTGAGTGCAAGGTCAGGCTTTGTTTCATGCTACAATCCTAGCTACATGATTCCTTGCTGCTTCTGAGAAACTGATATAGAAGAAATTTTTTGGGGTTTGATTCTGCATTCTTTCAGATTACAAAAAGCCAATTAAACTCAACTAGGATACATTTTTTCTTTATCATGTATATTTAATACTTCAAATAAATTTGATTAATCAATTTCTGGCTTCAATGGGTGCTCTTAGGTGTCAGGGAAATGCAGCATTTACCTTAAGTACTTTAGAATTGGGCCCATCAAGCAAGTTCCATTGTATGGCTGTTACTTTTTAAAAAGCTTTGATAAAGTAAACTTACATTTAAGTATCTAATATTTATCACTTAAACAGCTATGTTTGACTTGGTAGTTTTTTCAAATCTCACTTTTAATTATTTTTTCTAAAAGTGAGTTTATAATCCTCATGCTTTCAGAACAAATTTGAACATATGGACTGTGTCCACATGTGTGCACATGCATTTTGCATGTAAAACACACCCCATGCATAATTTAGATACTGGGAAATCTGGTATCAAAAAAAAAGTGCACTGAAAAAAAGTGGAGCAATGCACATGGCAGCAGTGTGCGCCACCCAGAACTGGAGCCTGACCAGCCAGAGTCATGCTCGGGCTGCCAGCCAGGCTCCATGTGCCTGGATGGCCACTGCTGGAGCCCCGGGAGGTCCCCAGGACTCCAGGTAAGGCTGCTGGTCCCAGACTCCACCACTCTACCTGGAGCATTTTTCTCTGCACTAATCCCACATGCAGGGGTGTGTGCTGGGGCAAAAAGCAGTGGTATGAATTTGTGTTGCTACTTTTTCCCACAAAGCAATTGCATGCCCCTGCTCATGGGGACATGACTATGAAGCCTAATGGCACAAAAATCAGAAGGCAAATAAAACAAGCTCAAATTATTGTTCTTCAAATCTCATAATCTTTTGGTCAGTCTCATGATTTGGGAAGGACCTGGTTACCTATTTTTGTTCTGATCAGTAATCTTGCAAATAGATAAAAATCTTTGTTAAATGATAAACCAAGGCCTTGGGCACATGTATTTATAGCTCTATATATGCCCTTTCAGTGCTACAGACAGCTAGTATTTAAACTTCTCTGTACGGCTACATTTTGTAACATGTGGACAATTATATGTAGTTGTATGAGCTCTTTGTTATTTGCATAACCAGGGGTGGGCAACTGAGGCACAAGGTCTGAGCACTGACTGGGGGTGGGACAGTGGAGTGGGGCAGGGGGACACCAGAGTAGCAGCAGGGGGCTGTGCTTGGTATGGGCTCACCTAGAGGCTGTTAGCTCTGGCCACAGAGTGGAGGCAGACTTTGTTCCCCCTCCTGCCCTGTGCAGCATTAATCACATAACCACCAAGAGTTGATGTGAGAGGGTTAACACAGTAGTTGTTGTATCAGCAGTGAATGAGGAGTGAGAGTAATGAGGGGACTCTGTCCCCTACTCCCCATGGTAGGAGCCTCAAAGCGCCTGGGTGAGCCCATGTCATGGCAGGTAAGACTGCCCAGCTCCTTACCTGCACTGTTTTGCTGTGCTTAGCATCTGAGCCCCTGAGGAACAGCAGCTGTGCTGGGGAACCAGGTGTACCACCACAGAGGGAGAGACCAGATCTTTTGCCCCCACGGTGGCAGCAGCAGAGAGGGCTGCCTCTGTGGCAGGGGCGCAAAGAGAGATGCTACTCCAGAACCTGGGACCCAGAGCAGCAATTGTCAAAGACAGCCTCCCTTCTCCCCTGACAGGAAAGGGAAAATCTTGCCTGGTCCCCCTTCCTGGGCAAGGAAAAGGGCAGACTGTCAGTGATTTTACCCATGGGGTTGGGGGAAGGCCAAGGAGCAGCCTTTATTGCCCCCAGGCTGGAGAGCACAACTTTGTAGGAGTCTAGCCAGGGGCCTTTGAACATATGTGTCCCCATAATGCTGTATATGTGTAGCCCTAAATTGCTGAAGCACATTGAAGTTTTTCCATTTTGAGCAAATATAATAGATTTAGGTCTCCATGATTTCCCTAGTGTTGAAAAAGAAGGCATTTGACTAAAAAAAAAAAAGCTGTTCTGGAAACATGTATTTGCCACAGAAATGGCTGCATGTGTCATGAGACCTTGAAGTATTATCTAATACTTATTTTATTATAATCATGCATCATAACCATTTTGGGGTGCATGGCTCTGAGCGGTCTGTCTGAAACCACATATTGGTCCTGCATACAAACCTATGGAAGGTTATAGTTTCCTGGGAGTTTTGTCTTTACTAGAAAGAGGTACAGCTCCGGTGGGACTAGTCACATGAGTACAGCAAACAAGATTTGATCCTTTATTTAGAGTCTCTTTGTAGAAGATGGCAGTGTATGTTCGCCATAGATTAATAACATTTTGTAGTTTAGATTTTCTGCTTAGACTACTGAATAGCTACTGTCATGGCAAACAATATATTTTCAGCCTGTCATTTAGGTAAGACGCTTGTCTGATGCTAAAAATAGGTTAGTCAGGTTTGCTTGTAATTTTTATAGCAGAAAACCAGACAAGTATGTTAAGTCACACTTTTTAGTACTATGAATACAGGCTTATACCAGAGCAGTGAATCCCCAGCAAATCACCTTTGCCAACAACTGATGCCTGCTTAAAACACTTGAGGCATTTGTAAAACCACTTTTAAGTATTCATGTACCACAGACATCCCACTCTGAAAGAGAGCTAGCTACAAATACAGTGCTGGGTTCTGAAAAATGATAATGAATAGTTTTTGAACCCTTGCACTATTATTCATTAGTTATTTATAAACTGCTGAAGAGACACACTGTTCAGTGAAGAGAAAAATCAGCAGACCCTCCAAGTGGTATTTTACTCTTGTGTTTGATTGGAGAAAGTACATTCAAGCATACAGTACGAGACCTAGAAATGCATGCATTCAGCTATTCAGAGGGTGTCTCCTTGCCCTCAGAGGACTGAATCAATCTGAAAATATTTTTCTGGGTATATTTGACATATTTTTCCCCAGGATATTTAAACTGTTTTCCATGAGCTGTTGAGCACTTTAAAATAGGGTCAAGAGAAGAGAAATTGGAGACAGAAATAAAGGATTTTCAAATGTACATTAAAGCACTTGCAATGTGAACATCAAGAGCTATATGAAAGTATGCTATTAATGGCAAAACTTTTAAAATCAAGTTTTCATAGTATATCCCTTTGCATTGACAATACAACAAATAAAGGATGACATTTTCCTTATAATTAGGTTATGTACTGGTGACATTTTGCTTATTATACAGGCAACTCCCGCATAACGCTGTTTCACTTAGTGCTATTTCATTATAACGCTTATTTTAAATTGATACCTGATGGCACTTCGCGCTCAGCGAGTTTCGTTATAACACTCACGGTCACCATCTTGGGTCATTAAAAACAATTGCAGTCACCAGCTTGGGTCATCAAATACTTTTGGTTTCATTTAACGCTTGTTTTGCTTAATGCTCAGTTTTTCAGGAACCAATTAAGAGTGCTGAGCGGGGGTTGCCTGTAAGTTTTTTCATCTATTACTGTAGCTCAACCTTGTGTATTTTAGACTGTAAACTCCGTGTTTTCATCCTAACTATGGCAGAGGAACCTTGATTGTGATTATGGCCATAAGGCACTGCCATTGTCAGTATAATTCTAGTACGGAGTCAAATTGTTTCCTTGCATGAAATAGCCTAGGTAGGGACCAGGAACATTTGTTATCTATCAAGAATTTCCTCTGACTGCTTCCAGCCTGCACAAAGCTCTGTACTTCTGTTTCTAGATAGTTCTACAATTTAAAATTGAGGAGATACCTAAGGTAGTTCATCTAGACTTTAGTTCATTTAGCTTAGGTATGTCTTCTATGCAGTACCATATAGTACCTACTCTGTCTCTGTGCTTTTATCTGGCCTCTTGCAGCTCTCTCCTGACTTACTGTCAGTGTGTCAGCCTGATCACAGCACACTGAAGTGTAATTCTAGTGCGTCCTATTTACAATATTGACATTGCATGCTGTACTGCCACAGCAGTCTGTAAGACAATTGGCACTGCGTACAGGAGCATCTTTCATGGGTAGTGGAGTCCCAGGGCTCTCTGCGGGTCAGGGTACACAGTGGCTTTGGAAGGAGAATGGATGTTGCTCATAATTAGCAGTTCACCTTGTTATTTTGTGTTCCACTAATACAGCTATATAAAGTGCCCTCCAGTGTCTGGCAGAAATGGCTGAGGTGGTTTTCTTTCCAAATCCTGTTAGCTCTGTTGCTAGACATGTATAAGCTTGATGAGGTTAAAACCTCAGTTTGTTGTACCACATTTTATCATGCATTTTAGGACCTTGTTACACATTCATTTTGGGTGGCTCCTGAAGCTCTTAACCCCTGGATTGTCCACACATTAACACATGAAATTAGTTTTTTAAGCACTCTTTAGGCTTAGAAATTACGCCCTTCCAGCCTACATGTCTCTGAACTGTGCTACCCAGTTCATGTTACACTAATGTGTAACCACTAGGCTACACATTTAATATGACCACCCTACTTTCCCTCTCCCCGGCTGGCCCAGATTGGATCTATTGTCCCCCCCACTACCACCCCCAAGTTTTGAGGAAGCTTGACGGGGTGGGGAGCCCTGGTGGGGAGTGAACAGGGAGAGCTGGGGGAGGCAAGGGGGCAGAGGGGAAGCCCAGTCGGGGGTGGGGGGGGAGGATTCTTACCTTTCTGGCTTGAATGTGTAACTGCTCCATATTGGAGCTGGCACTAACATTAATCAGCATTTGAGCAGCTCAAAATACAACATGGAACAAGGTCTTTAGGCTCTTGATACTCGCAAGTAGACTTACAGTTTAAAGGAACTCCAGTTGGTCTGCCTGATTAAATCAGATAGTAGGAGAAGGACTTTACTGTGGTCAGGTGACCACAGTATCATAGGGTTGGAAGTGACCTCAAAGATCATCTAATCCAGCCCCTTGCACAGACATAGGATTCTGGCTTCTCCTTGAAAACCTCCAATGAATGAGATTCTACGACTTCCCTGGGCACCTTGCTCTACTGCCTTGCTGTTCTTAAAGTTATGATCTTTTTCCTAATATTTCATGATTTCCAACAGAATCACACTCCTGATTAATTTTTAGATGGGGTCTATCATAATTCCCAAATCCTTCATGACAGTTATACTGTCAAGCCAAATACAGCTATATTGGTACGTTTGTTTTTTTTACCTCACAGACAGAACCTGACATTTATCTCTGAATTTCATGCCTATGCCTATAGCCCACTTCCCCATTTGTCAAGATGCCTTTGAATTTGAATCCTGTCTTTCAAAATGTTTGCAGCCTTTCCCAATTCTGTGTTGTCTGCAGATCTGATCATTATTCCTACATTCAGATCACTAATAAAAATGCTAAATAGCACTGGAACCAGAGCAGACCCCAGTGGGATTCTACTTGAGACCTCCTGCCAGTCTGACATTGATCCAGTAATCACCATTGTTTTCTCGTCATTCAGCCAATTATGTATCCACCTAATGGAGGCAATTCCTCCACATTTCTCCTAATTATACATGAGAATGGTATATGGGACGGTGTCAAAAACATTCCTGAAATCCAGGTATATTATGTCTACTTCATTCCCTTTTCGGTTCTCGAGTCCCCTTGGATACCAAACCAGTTATCCTGTCAAAAAAAGAAATCAGTTGACTTGACATGATTTGTTTTTAGCAAATCTACGTTGGCAGCTAATGATTAGCCCCTCATCCACAAAAATGTACACATGGAATATTTTATAATTTTCTCTAGTGACTTTGTAGGCTTTGAAGTCAAGCTGAGTAGCCTCTGATTCCCCAGGTTCTCCTTCTTTTGTTTTTAAAAAAATGGGCACTGCAAATGCTAAGAATGCTAAATAGATACTTGTAATGTTTATACTTGCTGTCCTAACCTCAGCTGGGAACTGCAAATTAAAATGGCTGATGTCTCCTATGCAGTAACTAAACTACCTCTCTCAGGCAAGCACACAGAACTATATGGGCACCCTGGGAAACGTGTGTGGCTTAAGGACTATATATGGCTCAAAATCTATAAACAACTATTTATGCATCATCCAGAAAAACTAACTGAAGATGACACTTACATAAAGACTTATTTCCAACCAATTGTGCCAGTGTTCTTATCACAGTAATCCACTCACCACCCTTTCCTTATAAATGCACCACTCAGCTCTAGGATAGCAAGGTTAACAAGTGGAGTAAACTGCAAACAAAATGGAATTTTTACTAAAATGTATGTTTTCCACACAATATAAATAAATTAAAATGTGTAACAGTATCAGGATGAGATATTATATTTATCCTGACACTTTCTTCCTGGGAGAACAGAATTCTACAATGCTTAAGGCTTCATTACCTTCTGATTTGTACCTACTAACATTGTATGCTTTAAAGTACTGATCTAGTCAGAAAGTGACTTTACATAGATTACATTTCTCTCTCTTTTTAGAAGGTGTGCTCCCATGGGTATTCAACATTTAACTTGTTTTCTTTACTGATTTAAAAAAAAAATCTTGCTACTTTTTCCTTCTATTAGCATATGAAAACCAGTACAAAAGCTGGATTGTAGCACCAACTTTGGCTTTGCATCAATCACTATTGGTATAATAGTTATCAGTTCTATGCCCTAGATGATGGCACAGTAAAATACAATCTTAGGAAACCATTCTTCCATAGACTTGTCATTTCAGCCTTCTCCACATCCTGTTTCTTGACCCTTATGTTACCATATGGAGTCAGTACATAGGAACTACAGTAGAATCAACTTCAAAATAATTTATTTTTTTTGTTCCATTAATGCTTTTTCTTAATGATGTTATTGTCTTTAGTGGTTTAATGTCTCTCTCTACTGGTCAGCTAGGATAAAGTGACCCCCATATATGCCTTCTGAATCCCTGGTCAGTTGCCTATTTTACTCATGACAGAATTATGAGAGGGCATCCATTATTTGTAAATTGGAGCATTGCAACTTGGTGAGATAACTTTCTCATCAATTGCTTTCAAGAGGAAAGTACTGCACACTTGAAAGAAATACTTTCAAGTGGAACATAGTTCTTGAGACCAGTGCGTTGGATGTGGTTAGTGTTTATATTATTCATATCCATTTTTCATTCTGCATTAAGTTTGAAATAACCTTACTGATCCCCTCTCCCAATATATTTTTATCATATGAAATTCCAAGTTTAATTTTTAAAAGCCTGTATCTTAATGGTGAATCCTTCATGGGTGGTTCATTGCTCATACCAGGAATCTCCGAAACCCAGTTAAACCAGCAAGGCTAAAGTGAACTTAACCCTAAACCATTTAAATTCCTTGTAGAACATCAGGGGCTGTTGTACCACAACATTTGCGTTTCTGATGTCTAATTCCCTTAAATTATTTAATTGAAGCTTCCAATGCCTGATGCATAGATTCAGTAAAAGAGGGAAGGAACGTGAATAGATCAGAACAAAAGCTGTGAAGAAAAAGAGAGAGTAAACCCCTCTTACCCATGAGAATTTTAACAATTCCTTTTGAATAGACCAGCTCTTAGGTTCTTATTGGGCAGGAAGAAACCTGACAAACCCAAACAGCTACTTGCTTGTCATTAGGTTAATTTAAAGATAGTTAAATATGGAAATGTGTGATTAGGGTGGAGTGTACCACACTGTCATTGATTCTGAGTTTCAGATCAGCCTCATTAAAGATTTCTGGAGGCATGAGGCCTGATACTCAGCTCAGACCCACTTCTTGTTGCTAAAATTCTATTGACCTTCAGTGAGTAGCATTGTAAATATTTCTAATTTATGCCAGTGCAGATTAAAGCTTTACAGTACATACCATTCTGTACCTGAAAAAATATCCCACTTAAGCTTCTATTGTGACTGTTTTTGTAGGTTCACTTAGTGGAGTGGAATCTATAATGGTAAATGCACTATGTGCTACATCAGGGTAATTTAGGCAGCACTTTACTTACAGCGCCTATCTGTGTTTTAGTATGAGTTATTAATTAGGCTAATCAAATTATAGAAGTATAGAAGGGTTGGGTTGGAGGGGACCTTCAGAGGTCATCTAGTGCCCCCCGTCCCGCCAGAAGCAGGAACATCTGTATCCAAACCATCCTACACAATCCACTGTCTAACCTATTTGTAAACTACCCAGTCAATCCTGACACAACCATCAAGACACCCTAACCTGCCGCAGGGGGACAACAGTGGCCAATGTCCTGCTGCTGTGAGGGTTGTTAAAATATACTTGAGATCCGAGGAAGAGAGCCACACCCCCAGTACAGAGGAAGATAAAACCCCCTACAGTCTATACCAAACTGACCATGGGATAAAATTACTTTCTGGCTCCAGATATGGCAGTCGCTTTGAACGTGAGCAGAGGAGTGAGACCCTCGTCAGGAACCATCAGGTTAAAGTCCCAGCAGGCAAACGGGCACACCCCAATCAAAATCCCCAGTGTCGGCTGCAGCCAATGTCCAATGCTTCTGAGGAAGCTAAAATGTCCCTTCCTGACATACGTAGCAATAACAGGGGAAAGTTCCTTTCTGGGCCCATATGGCAACCAGCAAAGCCCAGAAATACCCATAGTGGAATATAGGCATAGCTACCCCTAGATCATCTCTGACCAGCGGCTGCATAAGTGGCACTAGAAAATATTATTTGCAGGGTCTGAGCAGTGCGGAGCGCGCTTGCCTGAGTCCGCCCCTTCCTCCCGCAGGGCTGTTCCACAGGGCTGGAATGCCTGGTGCTGTGCACATGGTGACGGGGGCTCTGGGTGCGGCGCTGCGGCAGTGGTGGTGCTGGAGCTACTGTCACCGCCTCGGTTTTGGGGGCATAAGCCCTGTTAGCCTTGGCCTTCCACCACCTATGAGTGGCCATGCAGTCTCTTCCTGAACACCTCCCATGATGGAGGGTCCACACCTTCCCTTGGCAGGCTATTTCACTGCCTTAGTGATCTACCAGGAAGTTTTACTTGATTTACAATCTAAACCTACTTGGCTGCAACTTCAAGCCCTTGGTCTGTGTCCTGCTCTCTGCAGCAAGAGAGGTGTTTTACTACTTTTTATGGCAGCCCTTCAGATACTTGAAGATTATTTTCATGTCTCCTCTTGTGTGGTTTTCATTTTTATGCAAGCTGAGCATGCCTATTTCTTTCAACTTGTCCTCGTATGGCTTGCCTTCTGAGCTCTTTTATCATTTTTGTTGCCCAATTTTGGACCATCTCTAACTTCTCTATGTCCTTTTTAAAACGTGGAATCCAAAACTGAACACACTACTCTAGATGA
The DNA here is from genome assembly GCF_030867095.1 of Alligator mississippiensis. Lineage (NCBI taxonomy): Eukaryota > Metazoa > Chordata > Crocodylia > Alligatoridae > Alligator > Alligator mississippiensis. Next base: position 51,237,555 of record NC_081824.1, on the reverse strand, counting down.
GGCCTAACTAGTTCTGAGTCAAGAGGCATTATCACTCCCCATGTCTTGTACTTAATGTTTCTGTTAATGTAGCCCAAAACTACATTAGCCTTTTGTTCAGCTGCATCATGCTGCAGGCTTGTATCGAGTCTGTGATCCATCAGGATTCCTAGATTCTGCTTTGTAGTGCTGCAATCCAGTGAGGTATCACTTATTTTTGTATTTCTGCTTTTGATTATTCTTTGAGGTATAGCACCTTGCATTTGTCAGCAGAATTTTGATGTTATATTGGATTTCTTAAATTGGAAAATTGATCTTATATAAAATGTCACAGTCCACTGGGATGGCTGGCCTAGTGAATAGAGCTGGAGATTGCTGGGGTGGGGGTCAGAAGCAATGAGTCAGGAACCAAATACCAAGTAAATATCAGGATCAGAAGCCTAGTTACCAAATCTGAGGGACAGTACTCAGGGCAAGGACTATATGGGCATCTGTCTGTCTTGTGAGGTAATATATTTGCACTGAGTGGGGCATCACCTCACTGAATATCCATGAGTGTGGCCATAGAGTCCAATTCTTAAATGACAGTCCATCCCACACTTATTACATCTGAAATTCATATCTACAGTCCTGAATGTGGTGCAGGGTTCTTCCTGAGGTTTTGTCTTTCCTCTGAGGACAGAAGAGGCTAACATGCAGAGCCTTCATTTGCATGCTCCTGGGTGAGGTCCAAGAACAGAACCAAAATGGGGTCAAGAGGCAGGAAACAGATCTACAGGGAAATCCAAAGCCAAAATCCAGGAACAAGCCAAAGGCAGGATCAGGAACCAGAAAAGCCAGAAACGTTGCCACGCAGGAGCTACTTGGGGACTGGAGATGGTTTGTGCTGCAAGGCTCAAGTTCTGTAGGAGTTCCTTAAAAGCAGCCCCAAAATAAATCGGAGGAAAAGGTTTGGGCAGGGAGGAGAGTCGGTTCACCTCAGTTAGTTCAAGTGTAGCTGACCGAGTTATGAGGGCTTCGGGGCAGGAGCCTGACTGAGTCTTATGCAGCTGACCTGGTTACCTAGGGTGTAGGGTAGGAGCCTTATATAAAACGTAAGTACTTGTAACCTTTTCGATCATTCGGATTTACCTGGGAAATATGATATTGTATATTGCAAAGTACCAGGGAGTCTATGAAAAAACTGGGGAAAGGTTCCTCCTTTGGTGGGAAATTTTAGAAGAGGGAAGAAAAACCTCATGGGATAAGCATAAAGGCTCAATAAGAAGACATGAGGCGATCTAGCTGCTCAAGGAAGAGGAAGAAAATAATGCCGTGTATGACATTAATTTTTTTTAGATTTTACTTATATTTTTGGAGTGACCCTTAAGAAAGATGAAGAAAATAAAGAACTAGCTGAACCAGCTAAAAATTTATGGCTCAGATACAACTGCTCCTTTACAATGGGTACATACCAGTTACATCAAACTGGTGGTACATCAATGTACTAGCTTTAGTTCAGATACAGACATTAGTATATATGGCCATGTGTAGACGAAACGAGAGGCGTGTGTGCATGATACTTTAAAGTGGGCTAAATGCTTTTGCACCAGTTTAATGGTGTCAGTGTTTGCATGCCTCAGCGGCGTATTGCGCATTAATTCCAGCTGCTGTAGGAAATTCGGCGGCGTAATGCGCCTTAAATGACTCGGGGTACAGCAAACTAAAACTCCTTCAAGGAGTTCTGGTTTGCTGCCCCTACAGCCGCGGTAGGAAGCCCTGCAGGTGGCCTGGCAGCAGCCTGGGAAAGCAGGCTCCGCCCAAGAAAAGGGGTGAGCCTGATCATCCCCCCGCCGCTTTACCTGCCTGAGCTGTATGGGGGTCCAGTGCTTCCCTCCGCAGCTGTGGTACCCCCCAGGACTGCCAGAGTCGGGTGCTTGCGGGCAGGTGCTGCTGGGGTGGGTGGGGGAAACACACCACTGCTGCGGAGGGAAGAACCAGTCTCTGCCCCCCCTGCAGCCCAGGGGCCGCTTCGCCTGCCGGCAGCTCCCCCTCCCCTCCCTGCCAGAGAGGCAGGTAAGTCAGTGTGGTGTGTGCATGACACGGGGATTTAATCAACCCTAAATTGAAGTGGTGTTTTATAAAACCCACTGCTTCAATTTAGGGCCCTTGTTTTGTCTACACACACCCTATAATACTGATGTACATCTATACATGGATATGTATACATGTGTTTATGCATGTATATATGTGCATGTATAGCTATATAATTGTTTAAATACACCCACATATACATAATAAACTTTACTTAGTAGATGGAAGGCTCACAAAGATCTGCAGTTTCAGTAGGCTTAAGAATTTGGTATAGTGAAGTTATGTAATTAAACCCACCTTTTTACTTCAAGTACATATTTAAAAAAATGATATAATTCCAATTTGGCCAATATCCAAGATTGTCCAGAACTCTGGCATCCTGAGAATCATTTTAATGCCATGCACGCTTAAGTTTCTAGGCCTTGAGAATTTTTAGGTTGCATACACATAAAAGTTTCTAGGCCTTAAATCAGCAATAACTGACAATTCAAAGACTATTTTTGAGACTGTTAATTGACAATGGTAATATATAACAATTCCTGTGTCTACATAACCACTGTCAAAAAGCTTAATGGAATCAGTATGTAGCTGGTAGTCTATCTGCACTTCCTTTGATTTTGATATTCATTAGCGCTCTTGGAAAAGTGCCTTTATTCTAAGGGATGTACAGACTTCCATCTTCAGCTCTCTCTGTGCAAAAATGAAGTTTTTTTCCTACCTATGGGTACTTTTTACCATCTTGTACCATCTACACTTTTCCCAGAGCCTGATGAAGGGACTTTGATCCCGAAAGCTTTCAGAAAAGGACAGTTTTCTTGCCATTTTCCAGTTGGTCTAATAAAAGGTATCATTTTGGAACCAAGAGTTCTAGGTTTTTTGTATGTCCTTTTATTCTAAGGGACTCACTCAAGTGTCGGGAAGAATATTTGAAAACCCACTTTAAGCCTGCTTATTGCCCTATTGTCTTAGTCCCCTGAATGAGCTTAACATTAAACAGCATTTTACTTATAGCCTGCTTTAATTTCTACCAGAAGATAACCTGGGCCCTGATCCAATGCTCAGTGAAATTAAAGATTTCACTGACTTCAGCTGGTCATTGGATAATGTGCTCTTATGACTCTTGGAGTTAATGTTTAATGATACACATGCATGCTTATATTTAGCAGATGCAAGATCAGAGTTTCCGGTTAGTTTATAATTTTCTTCTACCAATACACTCTTCATAGAAAATTTACAAGAAGTAGACAGTAAGAAAATAGTAGTTTTTGTTTGGTTTGGTTTCAAGGAGAGAAATACCAAGTAGTCTCTAATCAAGGAAAATGAGATAGAAAGCACTTTACATGTTTTTCTACAGAAGCTATCAGCTACTTGACAGCTAGTAGCATCTAAAGTCCAACTTGCACTATTAAACACACTTGCTTTCCCAGTAGTGTTTGCAGAATGAACTATTTTGCCATCTGAGGAAACATACATACGCAGAAGTTAAAATGCTCAGTGAATAAATAAAATGACATGTAGATAATATGGAACTCACAGAGATACAAAATCACTGAAGTGACAAATGAATTGGTATTACAGCATTACTGTAGCCATTCTTGGGTCTTCCAGAATTACCCTGAAGAGTCTCAGAAGAATAATTAATGAAAATGTAGGGAGGAGAAGAAAAAAAGAAAAAAGTTCAATGTATTATTCAAAACATTTGATTTGGAAAATAATATGAAAAGGAAAGAAGATTGTTATGAGTTCAATTATTTCAGGCGGAGGGTCACTTACTGACTTTTGGCAAGCCATCAAAGGTCGCATGACAGGCAGCCAGGGGCAGATAAATATAAATTTTCTAAATTTTTTAGGGGTCCCGTGGACCGGATAGAATGGTTTAGTGGGCCGCATCCAGCCCATGGGCCGCATTTTGCCCACCCCTGGATTATAACGTTGGACCCTGAAGAGACTGAAGGGATCTTTATCAAGATAAATGAATGGCATTGTAATGACAATAGGAAGTTCAGAGTTGATATTGCAAATCAATGTACATTACTGGGAAAGTCTGAATAGCTGCTGCCATCTCATGAAAGGGCCCTTGGATTCATTTTATACGATTCATTGAAGACCTGAGCTCAAAAAGAAAAATAAATTCTGAGACCTAAGTATCAGGATGAACAATACAAAAGGATGGAAAATAGGGTAATGCCATTATATAAATCAATGGTGCAGCCTTGGACTCCTGTGCAATGCATCACATCTAAAAAATGCTGCTGCTAAGTTAGAAGGGGTTTGGAGAAGCATAAAAGAAATGCTTAGGGCAGTGATTTTCAGCCAGGCCGCCACATAAGATTAGCAGTGTTAGGTGTGCAAACACCTATACATGATTCACAAGCTACTCCTACAAATTTCAAATAGAAATCGATAGTGTCAAAAATAGTCTGACCTGTTGTGGTATTTCTGAGTTCTCTGCCACAGAGGAATGCTCATATTATCTGTCCACAGTCAAAAAAATGAGTGAAAGTTAAGAGCTGTCATTTTCTGAGGGGTGCCTTGAATCGAATGAGGGGTGTCTTGAGTCTTAAAAGGCTGAGAACTACTGGTTTTAGGGACATGGGCAAGCTCTTTTATGATGAGAAACTGAGAGGAATTGGATGTATACTTTAGAAAGGAGACAAGTAAGAAGGAATTCATTAAAAGTATGTCAAATAATAAATATGATAGTGAAGGTGCAGCAAGAGCTTCTGTTTTGCCTGGATCCTAATCCAAGAATAAATCGGTATCGTAGGAAACTGACAGGTGGAAAATTCAATACTGATTAAAGAAAATATTTTTTTCACAGAACATAAAAGGAAAATATGGAGCTTATTGCCACAGGAGTTTAAACAAAATGAATATTAATTCAAAAAGGCCTTGTGCACTTACATAGTTAACAAGACTATCCAAGGTTATGACAGTTAATCCTAGGAAGATGTTTACAGAGAATATATGATCTCATAATTTAGGGCTTATCAAAATCTGTAACTAGCAGGGATGAAGGTGAGAGGCTCAGGGCAGGAAGGTGTGACATTCATGGTTGTGCCTTGTGCCTTTTTCTGAAACACCTGGTACTGACTCTGTTGGACACTTTTAAGATGCAGCGATTTTAAGAAAGAATATTTATGGTGTGGTCTTTCATGCTACTTGGCAACTGTATTGCTGTGTAGAATAAAACTGATGGTGTAGTACTGTGTAGAAGAACATTTCTTAATATATTTTTAGATATCCAATTGAGGTTTTGTGTTTGGTTTGGTTTCTCTCTCAATTGTACTGGGTTAAAAATGAATCACCACCTTAGTTTAGGAATCAGCAGCCTGAAGATCCAGAAAAGATGCATAACTCTCCAGCGACTCAGCCATTCTTGTGCTAGAGGCAATTGCAAAGTTCTGGTCAGCATTAGAGCAAAGAGGGAAGGGACAGACAAAACAATTATACTGCTTTAACAATGGAGAACTAACCATGATTCAGCTAAATCATATGTAAATGTTTCATCTCTCTACTTGGGTTCCCTTATTGCAGGATAGGAGTGGATAAATGAAACAGTAATGACAGATCAGCTGACCCATGCTTGCGAGGTGTAAATCATCCTGCCTTTCAAGCAGTATAGCAGGGGCAGGGAAGTGGTTTTAGTTTTTTTTTCTGTCTGCACCCTGAGCACGTTGCATTGACAAGCCTTACCCTGTGTTCCCTGGTACTTTAGGTGCAGACACATGTGCTTAAAAATATGGAATGCTGTGAACACCTGGAATGCTTTGTGCTCCTTTCCTGCTTTTCCAAGAGCTGTGACTTAATATCTAAAATCACATTATCTCTGATTCCTGTGAAATTCTTATTTTGTCAATGTGATTTCCCTGATAGTATGGGAAGCCTTCAGTTTCAGGTTAATTGTAGGTTGAATAATGTATATGGTAACACAACAGGATGTCTGTTCATTGTGTTTTTTATAAAGGGAAGAGCTGGTAGTTGAAATGTTTAAAAAAGATTCCTTGGTTTATTGGCAAGCAAGCCTTTTTTTTTTTATATTAATATGCTTCATGCAACTCAAACAAAAAACAAGCAAACAAAACCCCAAACCATTTTGATGCAAAAGCTAGTACTTCACCTTTTAATTTTTTTTTCTTAATTTTTTTCTGATTATTATAATTGGTGGGCCAGAACCTGCAGCTTCTGTTACAGGAATGAGTAAACATTTAACATTTGGTCCAGGGATATCAGCCATCCAACAGTACATTTGTTGATAAAGAATTCATTTCCCACCTGCAGTTATGATCCTCTGCTTTTATCGTATCATAAGTCTCTCCAAAGCAACTATTTGTGGCATAACAAACAGAAGATTGTGACTTTGAGTGAGGAATCAATTTCAGCAAGAGAAACAGAGGAGGTCTTAAAACAACAAAGATCCTGCTTACTTGTTAGTATCCCAAGTAATAAAGGAAAAAAAATACAAAAAATATGTATGATCAGCACTGTCTACAAATAGAAGACATAGGTGGTTCTTTAATATTTAAACAAAATATTTAATTGTTATATGTAGGAGTCTTTTGAGGTGAAGTCACTCAGTGATCCATTTAAATCCCTGTTTGGCCTGCATCTCTAATTACTTTCAGAGCTGCTTAAATTCCACCAAATTCTTCTGTTACATAAACATGCATTCTGAAACAGATTTATCTGACTGGGGGAGGTGGACTGGCTTTGGGACTGGTGAGCATGCTTTCCGTTTGACCAGTTATCAGCCAATAGCCAGCTCTGCGCCTGGAGCTAAAGCTTAGCATCTTTCTAGAGCACAGGGAACCTTATTCTGGTTTCAGAATTCAGAACAATGTACTGTTCAGTCAGTTCAGCCTTAGAGGTTATATAATTCCTGGTGCACATTAATATTTCTATAGAAAAAGAATGTCATCTGGAGACTAAATATCTGACCTATCTCATAAAGCTGCTTTTCTATTGCCCCATTTTAATGCAAAGTTGATTATATTTGTTATTTATTTAAAGTAGAAGTGAAGGGAATATGGGGCAAAACAGTCTTTCCTTTACATCAGTACAACAGAGGGTCACAGATTTACATTTTTTTAATGTTTATAGAACATCCAAAGCAAATATGGGGCTGGAGCTGTTCCCACTAAAGACATAAGGGACCAGAATCTACTGAGATACCGTTTGCAGCTCTGGTGGTTTCACTGGAATTGGATATAATATTACTTAGGACAGACCAGCCCTGGAAGTTTTGCCTTTAATTTCAAGAAGCAAAATTAAACTCATGGGTTTTTATAAACACTCTTTATCCACTCCACTGGAGAGAATGATGCTTAAAGAAAAAAACTCTTTGGTGTAATTATAAAATCCAATATATAAAATATATAAATATAATTTAAAATATATATTAATATAATTTAAAACATATAAACATAATTTATATTTATATAAATATAAATATAATTTATATTTATATAAATATATATAATATAAAATCCAATATATAAAATCATAAGAAAATAGCTCTGGAAGGGCATAACAGGTCATGTGGGTCAGGTGTGGCCAGTGTGTAGCACAAGCAACCTGTGTGTGTGACGTGGTAGGTAGGGGAGGGAGCAGGGAGCATAGTGGCAGACAGTGCAGAGAGCAAAAAGCAGCAGAGTGGTAAGGACACAGGGCAGGGCGCAGAAAATAAAGCAGCAGATTGGGGAGAGACTATAGGACAGGAAGTGGAAAGCCGAACAACATATTGGTAATGTGCTCCGGGAGTGTGTGTGGGGGTGTGTGGAAGGAATACTTGACCATGACTCTTGGAGCCACTCTAATTAAAGCACCCAGGGTGTCTCGTGTATCAGCGTCCCCACACTGAAAAATGGTGGCGGGGCGCTTTCACTAAAGCTCATCGAATGAGCTTGTCTAAACAAATGTTAATTTCAGTGCTGCTCCTGCCGTTTTTCAGCTCAGGGATGCTAATACACAAGGCACTGGAGCCTGCTGGAGCATGGTAGTTACCATGCTCCAGCAGGCTCAATTAATCAAGTAATTACAGCACATTGAAGCAGCCTGGCTGCTCATGTATAGACGCTCTTGGTCACCATCCTCTTTAAAACAGTGCTTTTTTGTATTGGAAAACTATTTTCTCTAGAGAAATAATCCCAGTTCTTCCAACATGTCCATATAAATACTCTCTCTTTTACATGTAAGACTGTGAAAACAATGTTAGGCTGGCAAAATCTGGCATTCATAGTTAGGGAATGTCAGTATTTGTCATAAGTTGTCCATGTGGCCTGTTTGTATATGTATTTGAGAGCCTTGACATCACCTATGAAGTCCACGGCAGAGTTAAACCTAGAACACCACTTTTCCTGTGTCCTGGTTTAATGTATTATATGCAAGAATAAGTCTTTTCTCTTCTTATAGCCTGCTGCTTCAGGTACTGTTCATCCTATATTTTGAATAAGTCATGCATCAGAGAAAGTAAAGAGTATATAGTCACATATTTAACGTCTGAGTCATAATGTATATGCATAAGCAAGGTAACTTTAAACTGAACAGGGAACTGTAATTCTTGCTTTTCCCAACTTTAGATTGCTTGAATTATCAGAACAAATAACATTCTTTTAACACATTTTTGTATGTTATTTCCTAGGGATTTTTAAGCTAACTGGAAAAAAAGATAATATATTATAAACTATAGAAACTTATTTTCTCCAGACTTACATGAAGTGGTTGGAATTTGCTCCTTTTAGGGCACATCTACATGTGATGCTACATTGCCATACTGACATTCTATGGCGATGTAGTGTCCACAGGTGTCTACATGTGATCAGCAGCTACTTTGCCGTAGTGGCGTGCTCTCCCATTGTAGTGCACCGCTACAGTGAAGTAGCTGCTAAAAATAACTGTGTGCCACGTGTATGGTGCAGTATGGGCAGTTACTGTGCTGTGCTGTAGTACTTCCAAAAGGAATTACAAAAGCACAGTGCAGTAATGACATCGCCATAAGGCAACATGTAGATGTACTCTTAGAGTCACAACTCAGATAAAGGAATAGCTGCTAGCTGTGGAAGTCAGTATGGACAGGTCATTACAGTGTACTACAACATTAACATAAACTATAGCTTAAGCAGTTATTTGCTAGACCTGGGATCTAGGTGTAGATCTTAGAATGCTGGGAATTAGGAATTCTTGGTTCTGTGCTCGGCTTTGAATGGGAATGATACCTGTTCATTAGACAGCATAGCTCAGGACACAGATTTGGCACATTCATTCTGAAAAGTGGTAAGACTAGGGGGATGAGATGCTAAATAAGGGACCTGGCTTCTATTCCCAGGCTCAGGAAGAGCTTGGAGCATATGCAGTGCACAGAGAGTTGGGACACATTGAACCTTGAGTATGTTAAAACGTGGTTGACATGCAGTTGGCATACAAGGTTGGCACACACAACACAAGTAGTATGTGTTGGCAGTAGCGAGGCAAATCCCACTGCTATGTGGAAATTATATTTTCATTGGCTGGAAACTTGTTGAACACAGATGGAACAGTTAGAGATTTTTACAGTTTAGAGGCTTGAACCAGGTCAGTTATGGATGGATTTACATTGTGGCAGCAAAAATCAGCTCCATGATCTGAGAAGTGCTCTGCTGCCAAATTTCAACATCCTTTTTTAAACCCTGAAGGTGGTCAAGTTCTTAAAAAAAATGGTTGGCAAAAATTACCGATGGTAGGCTATTTAGTTTTCCCTAACCTCATTTTTACAAAAAAAAAAAAAGAAAAAAAGACTGATCCATCTTTTGCTTAAACTCTCTTGAGTAATTCAGTCTGAGGGAGAGCATGTGTTGAATTTTTTAGTCTTAATACATAAAGTTTGGCAAAGTTATGAGCAACTGAACATGGCTTTATAATGGGAAGCAACTCTAGCTATTGCTGCCAGCTGTACCTATAATAAATATATAATCTAGGTATAAAAAGAGCTGTACGTAAATGTGATGCTATAACTTAACAATGCCCCTTAACTTATAAACTTTTACCCAGGCTATATTTGTAGTGCTAGTCTTTTAAATAAGATCCTTCCCAATATGTTTGTCATTATAGGCTGCATTTTGAGAATTATCAGACATTACCGTTGCTTTTCCTATGTCACAGGGTTTTAGATCAAGTCCTCGTCATGCTAGAAGACGTGTAGCACCTCGCCTTGAAGAAACACAGCCTCTAGTGGAAGCTCATCACCTAAGCGAGCAAGAAACTTCTGTCAGGAAAAGAAAAATCAAGAAAAGCAGCCGAGTTCAGCCTGAATTTTACCATTCTGTTCAAGTCACACCAACTCGAAAACCTGTGAGTACCCTCTCTCTGGGGTCTGAAACACAAAACATCACATAGAGGCAGGGAATATAGCTTTGTTTTGTGAGACATGCTGTTTTTAATTCTTCCTCAGTTCAGAAAACTGCAAAATCTTATGACTGGCAACTGTAGACCTAAATGTGTGAGAGTGCATTTTAATGTCAATTTTTAACTGTTGTTTTTATCCATCTGTGAAGGGTCTTGTTAAAAATTTTGACTTATAGTCAAGATTTCAGTACTAAAATCATCCAACAGATTCTCTGTTTTATAACACATGACATCTATGCAGCTGAAATTTCTCACATGATTAGACTTACCAAAGATTCTAAGCACTATGCTGACATTGTGTTTGATCTCAACACTAGATACATTGGTTTAAGGCAATTTCTGAGGGCTTATGAGCTTTACCCGATTTTTTGTACTAAATTTGGATCAAGCCCTACCTTTCCTCACTCCGCAGCTTATACTTAGTTTCCTGCTGGCATCATTATTTGATATAGGGGGTGTTTACTTTTTTTACTGAAATATTTATGCCCATATAACTCTTAATGAGCCTCAGTTAGATTAGTATACAGGTTGCTTATATCAGTGTAGCTTATTTCCTCTCTAATGCAGGAGTAAATTGTTAGTATTTAAACCAGGGGTGGGCAACTATTTGGGCTGGAGGGCCACTTAAAAAGTTTTGGTGAGCTTTTGAGGGCTGCGCACTTAAAATGAATCCTGCTTAACACTAGCTATACTTAAAATTGTTATGGCATTTATAGATAGTATCAAAGATTCTTCGTGTTGTTTCTACACTTAATCAAAATAGCACATATTAACATACTGACCAACATGATACGGGTCTACCCAAAATGTATCTACAGGCTGGACAGAATCAGTTGGCAGGCCAGATATGGCCTGTGGCCTGTATTTTGCCTGCCCTTAATTTAGAATGATAGGAGTGCAGCCACATAAAGAGAATTGTACCATTTTAGTTTAAATGGGCCAGTGCTATGAAAGCTGTATAACCTTATGTGTGAACCATAATAAACATCATGTCCATTTTCCTTCTCCTAGCTTGCATCCTTTTGGGTAAGCCGTGCCATTTGCACACAAAATCAAGTGTTATTAAGTACTGCAGTCAGCTTGACTTTCTCATTGATCTCTTCGATTCTCTCTTTTTCCCTTTCATCTGCCCCCAGTTCTCTCTTTCTCCTGTCTCTTCTCCCCTTAGCATTTCTATTGCTCTTGATGTTTTCCTGTCATTTCATTTTATATCTCTTTTCCTTAGTCCTTTAATCCATTCTTGTGATTATTGTATATTCAGTCTATTTCCTTTTATTCTAATCTCCATTTTAGCCCCTACTGTTCTCTCTTCCCGTTCTGTTCTCTTGGTCCCTGGGGACCTCCAGTCTCTTCCCTTTGCACACTCTATTCTTTGGTCCTCCTCTCCTTTCCTGTTCTCTTCTTTCTCTTCTTGTCCTTTCCCCTCTTGGTTTCTGCCCTTACCTCCTCCTCCTTACCTTCCATGGATCCCTTGTGCCACTCTTCTCCCTGTCCTCCAGATTCCTTTTTCAACTGTATCTTTATCTCCTCATTCTCATGTTATGCCTGTGCTGAAGGAATACTTGACCATGATACTTACATAGTACTGGGATACTTGACTGAATGTTTTGGATAGGAAGTAGAGGACCAGGGGTGCTAAGTGAGTAGAACTTGCATGTGTGCAAAATACAGGGTAAGCCAGATTAGTCCTGCACTGCAAAACTGGCAACACACCATGGGGACCAGGGGACTAGACAAAAACCAGACACATAGTGAGTGATTTCATAGACATTAGGAGCTGGAAGGGACATTGTGAGATCAAGTCCAGTCTCTCCCTGCCATAGGCAGGAAGTCAGCTGGGATCAAATGACCCCAGCAAGGAAAACATCTACGTTTTTTGAAGGAGCCCAGGGTAGGTGCCTGCACCACCTCTGGGGGGAAGTCTGTTCCACACCCCAGACACTGACACCGTAAAGAACTTTTTTCTTATGTCTAGTCTAAATCGGCCTTCCTGGAGTTTATGGCAGTTATACCTTGTTATCCCTTGGGGAGCTCAGGTGAACAGCTGTTCTCCCAGGTCCTGGTGAACCCTTCTTATATAATTGTAGGGTGCTACCAAGTGCCCCCTGAGCCTTCTCTTTTCCACACTGAAGAGTCCCAAGTCCCTCAGCCTCTCTTCATACGGCCTGCCCTCCAGGCCTTGAATCATACAAGTGTCTCTCCTCTGGACTTTCTCAAGCTTTTCCACATGCCTCCTGAAGTGGGGGGCCCGAAACTGGACGTGGTACTCCAGCTGCCGTCTCACCAGGCCCGAGTAAGGTGGAAGGATGACATCCCCGGTTTTGCTTGAGATGCATTGGTGGATGCACACCAGAGTTTGGTTTGCTTTGCTAGCTACAGCATTTCATTGGTGGCTCGTATTCATCTTGTGGTCAATCAAGATGCCCAAGTCTCTTTCGGTTGTGGTGCTAGTGACTGTAAGTTTGTTGAAGGCAAGGTGCAGCACCTTGCAGTTCTCTACATTGAAGTCCATCAGGTTTTGGTCAGCCCACCTGGAGGGCATGTCCAAGTCCAAGTCAGCCTGTATCCCCAGCTTGTCCTGCATTGTGACCTCCCTCTCCCATAATTTGGTGTCATCCATGAACTTTCCTAGTTCGCATCTGACTCCTGAATCCACATGGTCAATGAAGATGTTAAAGAGCACCGGCCCAAGTAGTGAGCCCTGAGGGACTCTACTGGTCACCCTGCACCATGTTGATTTGCTCCTGTCAGCTAGTACTCTTTGGGTCTGACCCCGTAGCCAGTTACTTAGCCATTGGACCATAAGATGATCAAGGCCACAGTTCCACAGCTTAACCATGAGGACATCATGGGAAACTAGGTCAAAGTCTTTCTTGAAATCTAGATATGACATCCACATTATCTCCCTTGACCAGGTAACATGTGCCCTGGACATAGAAGAAGATGAGGTTGGTCAGACAAGACCTGCCAGTCACAAAGCTATGTTGGCTGGCATTCAGATGCTTGCCTTCCATTAGTCTGGCTTTGATGGATCCCTTGACAGTTTTCTCCAGGATTTTTCTAGGGACAGATGTCAGACTGATCGGTCTATAATTCTCCGGGTCATCCCTCCTCCCTTTCTTGAAGATAGGGACCACATTGGCTTTTTTCCAGTCTTCTGGGACCTTGCCTGAGCACCATGAATTTTCAAATATCTTTGCCAAGGGGGATGCAGTGATGTCTGCCAGCTCCTTGAAGACTCTCAGGTGCATTGCATCTGGGCCCATGGACTTGTGAATGTCCAGTTTCTCAAGGTGTTCCCTCACCTGATCCACATCAATTTTGGGCCCATCACCTGCTCCCAGGAGTGCTCCTAGTTTGTGTCCTTTCTGACAGCGTGATCCCCTTGGGAGAGTGAAAAACCAATACAAAAAAGTTGTTTAGGATATTGGCCCTTTCTTGGGCGTCAGATGTCAGTTGCCAGATTAGCAATGGGTCCCTATCTTTTTCTTTTTTCAACTTCCCACATATCTGAAGAAGAACTTTTTTTTGTCCTTGATTCCTGTAGCTAGCCTGAGTTCGGTTTGTGCTTTAGCTTTTCTGGACCGCTCTCTACAGGTGCAGGCAACTGCTGTGTAGTCCACTTTGGCGATGCTTCCTATTTTCCCATGGGTGTAGGCTTCTCTTTTGAGTTTAATGAGGTCATATAGTTCCGTGTTCAGCCAAGGGAGGTTCCTTGCCCGTTGATTACATTTCTTGTGCGATGCAATGGCTTTCGCCTGTGCTTCAAGGATTATGTTTTTGAGAGATGACCATTCCTCGTGTACTCCCTTTTCTATGGGAGTATGGTCTCTAGTTGCCTGACTGACCAAATCTCTGATTGATCTGGTCTTACTATATAACTTGCAGTTCATGTGATGTTAATGAGCCTGTTCTGTATTCTTCAAAGCCAGCCATTATGACCTTAATACATGCCAAATTTAGAAACAACTCCCTGTAGCACTGTCATGGTAGTTAGGATTATTTGATGTTATTTTTGCGCCCTACAGCTAGTTCTGTGTCTTAGAACTCTTTTAATAGTTTCAGGCTCTGGATCTTCAATAAACACACATGATATAACAGCAGTAAGCCCTATAACTTTATTAATCTACATGCAAAAAGAAAATTTAACTCACAGAAACAGCTTTCTTTTTTCACTCAATTCTTAAATTATGATGAAATTATTAATGAGATCATTCCAATATGAGTAAAGTTGATGCTATGACATTCCATTGCAACGTTGTGATGTCTCATAAGGGCACAGAATATTGATGGCATTTTTCTGCCAGTTCAGGATTGTTCCCTTAGCTACATTTTCTTACACTTTTTTCAGTCTAGTTTTAATGTCTTAGATAATGATGCTTAAGCCCTTTCTGGAGACTCTTTCCCATCCTAATGCCTCATTTTCAGGAATTTTTCTATATTTCCTAAATTTTTCCTTCTTTATTTTTTATCCTTTTTCTGCTAGCCATACCTGTTTGTATCACTTAGAGTAATTTCTCTGTCCTCTTAGTAATTATAGACTATAAATATTTGTTGGGTGTTATATATATTTGTTGGGTGTCCCCCCACCCTCCTTAGTTACTGGCCAAATGGTGCCTGTTTAGCTGATATAATCACATCTCATCAAGCATTTCTTCCTGTGATCATTTTTGTTGTTTTCTTTGTAACTTCCTCCATTTGTCAATATATTTCTGGCAGTTAGGCACCAAGATACATACCGTATTTCAAACATGGCTGCGCCAGAGTCCTAGAGAAAGAGACTTTGTCTTTTGTTGTGTGATATTTTTGTTAGTCAGACCTAAATGTACAGTAGTGTCTTTTGCTGCCATATTGCAATATATAAATTTACATTTGATATTATCATTTATAGAATTTTGGCAGCATTATCACGTTCCAGATTTCTTGCTTCTATTGATAATCAATTTTATCCAGAAGTATTAGCTTGCATTTTTGTAGACAGATTTTTTTTTTTGTGTTTCCTGCCCATGTCTCTAATCTCTATTAGTTTGTTTAAATTACTTCTCTCTTTCTTCACTAGTAATCTTAGTGTCTTCAAATTAATCCCTGATCCTGCAAACGCTTATGCTTAACTGTATTGACCTTTGAAAGCAATAGGATAGCTTCTATGTATATACAAGTACTAGCAGAATCAGAACCATAGTATTATCTACAGGCTATATTAATGCTCTGTTTATGCCTTCACTGAGGTCACAAATGAAGATACTAAATGTGGACCTCACATTGATTCCTGAAGTACCTTAACAGATGTCCAATCTACAATATAGTTCATGGCCATTTCTATTTGTTGTCTTTATTTGCCATATTTCAATGCAACGTCATCATGTTGTAGTATATCTCCTTGCCATCCTGTAGACCACATCCTAAATGAGAGCAATAGTACCTTCAGACATTCCCTAAAAGTGACAAGATTATTTTATGCAGGGTTTTGGACAGAATATGGAAATTGTGAGGAGAAGTGGGGCTGTCTTCAGTGGTCCAAATTAGTATAGGTCCCCATAAGTTAGTGGAGCTCTCTTGACTTGTACTTCCTGATAATATGGCATCGCTATTTAAAAATGTAGGTACAAACTGAAATCAAAGTTTGGGTACCCATGTAGGTAGCCTGGTATTCTGAGGTATTGCAAAAAGTTTACTGCATCATCAGGGCTAATTTTAGTAATTAAAAAAATAGTTTCCAATTGCAAAGGTTTTTTAAATGCTGGTATAACATAATTCTTTGCTCTAAAATCTTTAAAAATGGTTTTAAATATGAAATGGATTTACTAGTAGAGTTACTCCTGTATTGGCATGGTGGCCTGGAGTTGCTGTGAAGAGATTTCATGGTCTTGTTATGAGACCAGTGGGAAGTGCAAGTCTCCCAAATAGTAATTTCATCTACATCACCAAATATTTTTGGAAGCTGCGCTGGCTACTTTGCCAAAGCTGTTTTTTGCCTTCTGCAGGAAATAGATTACCAGCTAGTTGATTCACAGAAACCTAAACAAACAGTCACTGGTTTATGCAAGATCTAAAGGCCTTGAACCTGATACAGAAATGCACAATTACATTCGTTATTATAGGATCATTCTAAGAAACAAGAAAGAACAGTATATAGAGAATCCTTCACAAATACCAGTTTAAGGCCCTGATCCTTCAAACTCTTAAACTCATGTAAAACTATTGATGTAGCCAACCTCCTTTGGCTCAGCTGGACTACCCACAGGAGTAAGATTATAAGGATCAGTGTAATAAAGCAGGATTCACACACCCAAGATTCTGAAGACATAGGATGCATGAGAGTAAAGCTCATCAGTCTGTGATATTGAAAGAATTGTTAGGGATGTGTGGGATATATTCTTACCCAATTATTTAATTGTTTTTGCATTATGTCTAAATGCAAATTTAAGAAATTACAAGAAAATATTTTAGCTGTTTAATGATGAAAAGATTTATAAAGGTTTTTATAATATACTGTTTGATGTTAAAAAACTTATGGAAGAGGTCATGTTTTTATCATGCAGTAGGCTGTAATTTATTCATATATTCCAATTTTATTAACTAAATGGAAAAGTTGTTTTGAGAATTCCTTACCTCTTATTAAAGTAATTTATTTTATAGAATATCAGTTTATTGTTTTGACCCTAGTAGCTATTTTTAGCAATTTTCCAAATTATATGATATATCTTAGGACATCAATAACTTAGAATTCTGTCTACATATTTCTTCATTCATCTATCCTTAAATTTGGCTATCTCAGGTAACTGTATAGTATTTAAGCATATACAGAAGAAAAAAATCCAGCCCACCTCTTACCTTAATGTCAATAATCTGTTTCATTCACTGTTTAAATGACCAGCGCTATGAGCTAACATCATCATCCTGGATTGGGCATGACTATTCTGAGTTTATTTGGTCTGCAGATAACATAGAGCTCCTCTCGTTTGGAGCCAGCTGTTTTTGTTCAATAGTGGTTCATAAGAACTGTATGTGGAACACAACATGGGAGAAAAATATAGTCATGGGAAAAGTTTATGAAAAACATAACTAAAGTTAAAAGTTAGAAGTCTTTAAAATTAACTTAAGTTAAAAGTTAAATATTTCTACTTTCAACTAGTTAAAAGGTAAGTTAAAAAGAGAGTAACTAGTTAAAAGTTGATTCGTGAGAAATGCGTGAAACACGGTGAATTGCCTCTTAGCATCATTTTTCATTTTCAAATGCAATGAGTGGGTTTCTTTTCTATAAGCCCACAGAAGCACATTAATTTACTTGTAACTCACCCTGTTTTTCCTGAAAACAATGTTATAATTGTCATACAGTTTTCAGAATAACAATTTACCAATACCTATGTAATGTTAGATCCTTCTCACCCTCTCCATGTGAAGTACTTTGTAAAAGTCAATGCATCATATAGGTATACCAGAATAACAGAAAAGAGATATTCATAGCCAGGTGACAAATGAAAGCTGTTTCCACAGAAAACCTCTGTTGTTACAATTTTTATTGCTCAAAAGGTAACAAAAGGGTATGAAACACATCTGAATTAGAAATAATGAAAGTGTCTGAAAATCAAGAGTAGACTGAAACGAGAAAATCAGTTTAAACGAGAAAAAGTCTGCTCAGTTGCATAGCAGAAATGTTTTAAACATGCTTATTGAACTTCAGCAAAAGCTGCATTTCAAAATTTACACCTGACAATTTTCCTTTTCTGTCTTGCAAAACTAAGCCCCCACTACTGAACGATCTCTCTACATGGGCAGATGAGGGAATGCTTGTGTTTTAACAGATGAATAGTTTTTTCATAGTAGGTGACATCTCAGATAAGTTTCTCACAGATGAGAAGTAATGCTCAACTTCTTGGGCCTTGGGCTGCTGGTTCTGATCTTCATTAAATTAAAAAAGTCATCATCTGCTTCACCCTCACTACTTGCTCCCGCTCTTACTGGGATCAATGTCTCTGCTTGCTTGTGCTTGTTCCCTCTCCTGCAGCCAACTGGCTGCCCTTTTGACTTCTGCAAATCAACAGAAAATGCCAGCATGAACTAAGGAACTGTGAGACATAGTTCTTAAGAGACCATATTTCATAGGAAGGCACGCTACTCTCTGTCTCTCAAACAAGAAGTCCTAGCATTTCAATAAAGAAATATCATTCCATGTAAGTCCTAGAGAGTGGCTGTGTCAGGAAAAACTCTGGGAAAGCTGGCTTTCAATTATTTTTAACTTTTGACTTACGCTTTAAAAAAAGTTAAAATTAACCTTTTTTTTTAAACTAGTTAAAGTTAAAAGTTAGCCATTTCTTTAACTTTGTAACTAGTTAATTCCCATGACTGGAAATGTAACTTTTTCCCATATCTTGGGATGTCATAACCATTATCTTTAGGTATGCAGTGAATAATAAAACATTGTGAGCTTCAAGGCTCTATATGTACCCCTCAAGGGTTGCTTACAGATGTTAATCCCCACTCCCCCCACAAATAGCTCTTTACATTAAACTCAGTACATTCTGGTGCTGAGCCCCACGCATGCCCAGAAGAAGCAGTGCCTTAGTGGGCCCTGGCTTACCCAGTGTCTATATAGAGTGAGTGCTTTAACGGGACATTTTTAGCACTTTTATCTAATAGGTGATTGAATCACCTTTAGCTAAAAGTGCCAAAACGTCCTGCTGAAGTGCCCAATCTATATAGACGTTGGGTATGCCACGTCCAACTAAGGCACTGCCTCTTTTGGTGAAACATATTTTTTAGGGTTTTTTTAACATCTGCAAGCAGCCAAAATGATTTGACAGCGATCTGATGAAGTTTCAGTAGCTAAGGGGACATTTCAGAAAGGAAAAGAAAACATATTTTGAGGTCTAAGGACTAGATTTTCAAAAGTATTTAGGTGCATAAAGATGCACGTGGGCATTTAGGGTGCTGACAGACACGCAGGTCCCTGCTCTAACTCATGGCACTTGAGTTAGTGCCATGAGTTATAGTGCCCTCAAGACCCAACAGATGGTGCCCTGTCCACTGTTCTGCCTGCTGCTCTGAGAACAGCTGGAATGAGATGGAGGCACCCCAGTGTAAATGCCAGGGTGGGAGACCCGTCCCTTGCAGAGGCCGTATGGAGGTGGAAATCATGTACAGTATCTCTGCTGTCAAGGACAAGCAGTGCTGAGCTGGCCTGATCGGCATCAGATGGGTTGTGGGAAGGTTAGAGGGGGGTCAAGCCTGGCTGCAGGAGCCCAAGGAGCCTGCCTGCAGCTGAGGAACCGCCTGTCCCCCCAGCCCTGCCCTCATTCCTACTGACGGAGAGGCAGCAGCGGGGAGAGGGAGCAAGCTGGCCTGAGCTGGAGTGTGGGGCACTGTCAGGGCTGTGAGGTGGGGGCCTCTGATCCACCTACCCTGTCCCCACTTCCAGTCCAGGCTGGGCAAACCCCAGGCAGCAGCTCACTTCCCCTCCCTTCCTTCTGACAGCCCCAGGGACGGGCCTGGGCTGCATCAGACCATCCCTGATTGCGCAACAAATTAACCCTAGGGAACACAAGTTCCTTGAGGCATTCCAAAGTATAGCACCTGTATCTGATACCTCTTTGGGGGTTAATTTGCCACTTGAAAAGCACTCTGCAGCTGTGGGGTTTATTGTGCAACAAACACAATTTCTGTCTGCACCTTTTAAAAGTCAAAGACACTTTCCTATATCTGTCTAAGGGCCAGATATTTTTTTTTATTAGGTGTCTAAGTCGATTTAAATGCCTAAATGTGATCTTATTCCCACCCTTCTCAAGTCCTTGAAAAAATGTTAACACACTTACTTCTGGAACCTTAAGGCTGTCGCAAAATTGCATGCAGGAAGAGGAAGTTCTTTCTACTTCTTGCATTAACCCTATAATTCAGTCCCTATTCTTCAGGGACTTGTGCAGGTTAGAGTGAGATCACACGTAGATCCCTGGCAGATTTTAATTCAAAGGGGCAACGGGATCTGATCCAAACAATTGTGTCAGGATGCATGACCTTGAGAATCAGAGATTAGATCCCAATCATGTCCTTTCAATTTGCCAGCTCAAGTGAAGCCTAGCATACTGAACCCAGGTTCCACCGACAGTGGCAAGCTGTAATCTGTGCAAGAGCCAGGCTGGGGGAGCCAGGCATGTGCCTTTAAACTTGCTGAGTGGCTCCCTCTTGCCTGATACTTGCACACCTGGATGTGGGGATGCCAGGCATGCAGGTTTGAACTTGCTGAGTGGGAAGTAGGATGAATGTAGTCATGGAGCTTTAAACTTGCTAAGTGGGAATACCTGATTGGCTCCCCACATCCTGTACTTGCAGACCCCCCAGTCTGGTTCAAGAGAGTGGGCGGCCCTTGTGTCTTTCTGCAGCTGATGTCAGATTGTTGTTCATTCATTCTGGCATGTAGAGCTTGCCCTATCTGTCTGACATAGGTGGTAGACGGACACTGTAAGCAGGTAATGGCATGCATGACCTTGATAGAGTTGCAGGTAAATGAACCTTAGATGTTGTACTCCTTGTTATTCAGTTCATTGTTGATGGTCTGAATTGATATGGGGGCACAGCAGGCAAGACAGGCCTGGTGCCTTGGTGAGGATGAGAGTTAGTGTTGCTTAAGAGAGTTCATTTGAAGTTGGGGGGCCATCTGCCATAAATGCAATGTCTGCCCAGGGGCCTTAGGTACTAATCAGTGGAATAGGATCCGCCCGTCCATATATTTTAAGTTCCTAAATACCTTTGAAATCTGTCCCTAAGTACTTAATCCAGTGATCTTTGAAATAAATAGATTCTTGGTATTACATTAGCTCTAAATACTTCAACAGATAGAAAAGCTGGTTGTAAAACATTTATTTAATTTCCTTTAGTTGTGTTGCATTGTTTTTTTACAACTTGCAACTACATTCAAAATTTCCTTTCCTGTGACTCTGTTTGGTTCAAGGCTTTACTTTCCAGATGTTCTTCCAACTTCTCTGACCTCTTTGTTGCTTGCCCTGCACTTCCTTCCCAGCAATTTTTTCCTTCCTACCCTAGAGCTCAACCATGCTTTATCCCACCTTATTTCATCTCCAGTTCCTAGGCAGTGTAAGATTTCATTTAACCTTTTTGTTCCTACCTAAGTGCAAAGCTCTGGGCTTCAGTTATGGGTTTGTGGCTATTTTTATGTTTTTTAAAGCAAAAACAATTACAGGGCAGATCCACAAAAGGGCTTATATATGGCAATGCTCAGCCTTGCCTTCAGGAAGAGAATTTACAATCCTGAATTGGGCACTAATATTCCATACTCAAGCAATGCGGGGAGTTAGGCACCTAGGAATTTGATTTATAGAAGGAGACACCTAGCCCAGCCATAGAAAAAGTTGAAGAGAGGGTGTCTTAAATTCTTAAAAACATCTTAAATTCTGCCTTTTTTAGGTACCTGTAGGCAGGTACCTAAAAAAAGATTTAGGTACCTGCCTACAGCTCTGACATATGCCTGTATGAGATAGGGATTGATACTGAAACTGCTTCCTGGATTTAGGTGTCTAAGCTGTCCATTTGGGCACAAGGGCTACCTCATTTTTTGTCTTTTAGAATATGGCTGGACAAGGAGGAGAAAATGGTGGTGACCATCTTTTATATAAGTGCCAAGTTGTTAGTGGACTTGTACTAGGTTCTAGGACCTCCTCTGTCTAATTGGGTTCATCCCCATGCCATCCATCACCCAGAACAGTGTCTTCCCCATGACAGTGTAGATCAGATAGGAGAGGAGGGGCACTTTTCATCCCTTTTGCTGAAGCTGGACCACTGTGGAGAAAAGAATGCAATATGTGGGACCAGAAAGAGAGCATGAATGTAGCACAATAATTCGGACACTCTCCTAGGAGGGAGGAGTCTTGCGCTCTGGAACGAGCTCCAAGGCTTATGTATTTTTCATTAGAAAGTCATTGACTGAAATACATAAAGAGTAATAGGAGCAGGCTCTGGAATCCAGGCCCGCACCTTTTATCCTCCCATCTCCACCTGCCATCATTGGGCCTCAAGAGTCATAATCCTAGTCTCTTCCTCTGGCCTATGAATCTTGCATTCATTTCTACAGTGGCCTAGCTTCAGCGGGAGGGGTGGAGATCACCCTCAACCTTGCAGATAGCTTGGAAGGTAAGATAGTCACCTTGGAAGTGGGAGATGTGGGCTTGAAACCCCTGAGGCTGAAGAAGACCTAGGTCTTCCACTCCCTGAGCACGTGTGGTAGGCACTGTT